>NC_138946.1:7112500-8442500 GCF_965226115.1 Aulonocara stuartgranti
TTCATATTATGTTCAATTCAGTAGTTAAAAGTATAAAATTTAATAATGTCTATTTTTAGTTTAAAAAATGTGTTTATTAAAATAGTAGTCTTTTAGAAACACTAACATCATACATATCCAAATATGAAGCAATGTTTTAACTCCCATTTACATACAGACCTGTGGCCAACTTTATAAACCATTTTGAATTTTTTCCAGCTGAGGCGTTCAAAATAGATATACTTTTGATTGTCACAGTGTAATTTGGGCAGCTGCCTGCCTAATATAACATAACATCACCACAATATTTTACATTAAATGAGGAAATGTATCTTTGTTTCCTCAGCTAAGACTGCTTTGCTGCTGTAGCTTGTGTTTACATGTATGTTGAGAGTGACATCTGATTTAAAAGCAAGAAGCAAAAGCCACTGAGCACCATCAGTCAGCACAGAGGCAATGCTACAAATTTAAGTAACGAAGGTCAATTCTTTGTGTATGTACATGCACAGAGCACATGTGCACACGGTTGTGCAGATTAACTCACAGATGTATATGACAACTCACGTTTGTGGCATTGACATTGTTTTCCAATCTTAAATGTAATACATACATTTCCGTCATTGGCCAAAATTCTTGCAAGGAAGGGACTCAAAGGTCACAAGTTATTAAATAAAATTTATTAAACACACCATTAAAAGAAGTTCACTATTCACTCCTTAAACATCATAGCTAGCAGCAGTTATTTATATCTATGAAAGAGAGAGCTTAATTGTTTGATTAAGCTTGACTGGAATGTCAGCTCCACACTGTGGCTGGTTGATTAAATAAGTTGGGGGAGCAAAAGTAAAATGAGCTACTTGTGGGATACTATTTAACTTGGGTTGGGTTGGGTAAGCTGCTCATTTTATGCTCATTTTACTTTTCAGATGCTGTCAAGCCTGGCAGTTTGGTGTAATTGTTAGCCTAGTAATTCATAGTAATATATTTCTCACACACAACCTCAACCTCTGCCTCTCCATGTGAGCAGAGACGCAGCAGCATCTTGTTTCTACAGGAAGCCTGATTAAAATGTGAGGCATTTATACGGTGTACAAGATTAATAACAAATATTCACTGTCTGCAAACCATACCAGGGTGGACTATTCGTTTTCCCAGTGGGTCACACGAAAAACTGAGACTGGTGTGGAGGCTCAAACTAATAAGCTGAACTCAGTTCTAATCAGTATTAATTTTATTTCTTCATAAACTGCTACTGGCATGAGTGCATATTACAACTTCACTGCCACAGTATTCCTTGTTTTCCTTACACACAGACCTTATAGGAGGTAATTGAGAGAAAAAAGAGGGGAGGGTGGAGTGGGTGAGTAATGTCATTAGGTGAGGTCATTTGGGATATTTTTATGGCAATGAAGTGGAAAATTATTGAACTTTAAACTGGATACATTTAAAATTGCATTGTTTTTCTGATGCAGCTTGTATTTTATGCAAAACATGTTAAATCTTGTGGGAATGTTCACTTTCAATACAGTTCAGTTATGCAGTGCTGAGTGTCAGACATGCTAAGGCAGCGGTCCCCAACCCTCGGACCGGTACCGGTCCGTGAGTCGTTTGGCGCCGGGCCACGAGAGTTGAGGCTCAGGTATGAAATGTGTGGTTTTCAGTGTTTTTATCAGTTTTCAGCGTTATTTTGTTATCGTTTTTATCGTTAACTCAGTTTTCCTGGGTCTTTTCACGTGTGTTATGAATAAATCTTCTTTTTTTCGGTACCGGTACTAGTTTTATTTTGTTGTATTTATCCGCGATACCTTAAAGGCTGGTCCGTGAAAATATTGTCGGGCATAAACCGGTGCGTGGCGCAAAAAAGGTTGGGAACCGCTGTGCTAAGGCACATGTAATGAAATAACTTGTTTGAGCTTTTGTAAAGAGTTCATTTCTAAATGTTTACACAAATGAGACTTCTCACCTTGGTTACTGTTTCAGCTTCACAAAGGCTTCAGTGTTATAATGAAGAAAAAGGAGCATCACTTCAATACATCAGCCGTGTTGTCAGTGATGTAATTTGAGATTTTGCTGGAAGAAGGAGATGTGAGTAAGGTCTTTATGTTTCTGCTTGGACCTTCTGTCCCTGCAACCCAAACCCAGATAAGCAGCAAGATATGGATAGATGGATGAGTAGATGTCCTTCTGACATAATTATGTCATGAAGAAACATGAAAAAATAGTTTAACCAGTGCACTTTAGGTCTTAAAAACATGAACAGCATCTCTTAAATATATGCATCCATTTTTATCTCAAGTCTCAAGCATTTCCTTAAAACCATATCAACACAATCCAGTGAAGTGAATTAACAGTTTCTCCAAAGACAGCTGCTACATGCGAATCAAAATTCACAATGCCATCTTCTCAATTCTGTTGGAAAAATATGTCCCATAATTTTTTAAATGGTTAAGAGACAGAACAAATAACCATGTCTAATGTAGCATCTGTGATTTAAACGAAACACAAAACTGTATCAGTTTTCAATTGAGTACGTTTTGTATGATTTTGCAAATTTAAAAAAAAAGCACCATGATCTACTTTAAGGAACACAAGCAGGATATTTTGGAGTGACCTGACTTGAAAACTCTGCAGGTGGATATTAAAAATGCTGCATCTTCTGCAAAGCAGCCTAAAAATATCCAACAACATCAAAAGTGCTTCACTGAAAAGTGGGTGAAATTTTTTTAATCAGTAATGGAAAGAATGCACAAGTTGATATGAATATCACAAGGTCTGCTAGCTAAGGGTGTTGCAATCTAGAAACACTGTTGTCTCTTCCTCTAACTTGGAGCAGTTATCATCACAGTGCAACTTCACCCTCAGCTCTGAGCAAAACTGCTACAAAATGTGCATGGTGCAGAAAAGGAGAGAGGCGATGGATGTGTGAGGAAGAAAACAGGATTCAGAAAAATGCTGAGCTCTGCAGGCTTCAGGAGTAGACTCAGAGTGCACAACCACAAATGGTTCTTTCTAGTTGGAGCTCTTTTCCCCTCCATACATTACTGAGGTGCTGAACCATGGTGGTGGTCCAGACCTTTTTTAATTTGTGCCCTCAGCCCTGGGGACTTAGTGACTGAAAGACTGCTAAACCTCTGCTGGTCACTGTAGATAGTCGCAAAGGAAATAATCTGAACTGTTGAGCTGTTTTATCATAACTGAAAAACATGCAGTAGCTAGGAAGAAATATTCTCCATTAGCATTAATTTAAAAAACTGAGCACAATAAGGTCGGTTGTCAGAAGAAGCAGGCACCCTTGGCTCCCTGGCACACCGAGCTGAAGACATGGTCTCTCTTCTCATTTGACCTGTGCACAGTGGACCATAAATGAGCTGTTTACTTTTTTATCTCTACAATATCTCAGGTAATATCTACATTTGCATCAAGTGAGGCAACAGTGCAGTTTCTCTCCTGTATGGATTCTCTGATGAACAGACAGGGGCACACTCGGAACAAACACTTGTTATGTCTGCCTGAATGTTTTGTCATGTTCGCATGTATTATGAGGTCAACATCCTCTTTAAAACAAGCACAGCAAACACAGCAGAAGTTTATCTCAGTGTGAGATTGTAAATGATTAGATATTCTTCATGGATGTTGCACATGCTGCCAAGTACTCTTCAGAGACAGCAGCGACCTGACTGGAGGCTCCGCGGCATGCCTTCATCTTCTTATTCTTTATTTACATGTGCAGAAGCAGAGAAGTCTGATTCCAGCAGTGCATGCTGGGAAACGCTGTCTGTAGACTGTAAGCACCATTAGTCAATGCTGTGCGCGAATGCTCCCCTCCCGCCAATTTCCTGAGATAGACTCAGCGGCGTGTGGAGCAGACATGCAAAAAGATCCAGTCGCACCAAAGCATTATAGAATACAGATACATCAAAAGAAATACCATCACAAGTCACAAGACTCAGAACACAAAACTACCAAGAAAATCTATGACGTTGGAGAATTATCATTAAACAGTTCGCAGCGTTCCTCACAGCACTCAGTAGCAATTAGTCCACATTTGCTCCGTGTTTTTAAACAGTTTGCTAAAGAGATTTAAAAGCCTTTTCAAGGACATTTTAAAAGTTTGAAACCAGTCAGCTAACTTTTGACAGCTGTACTGACCAGTTTCCTCCAGTCTATGTAGCAGACTGTTTTATCCTAAAAGAAAATGGAGAGAGGAGACGGACGACAAAATGATGTTGGTGTAGGGGTCGATGAACTCCATTTTACACTGCTGCAAATCGTTCTGTTGTGCGGTCTATTGATTGAAGAAAACCTCTGTGTTCTGGGTCAATTTATTAATCGGCTGCCACATGATATTGACGGGGACAACCGTCAGAATGACGAGGAAGAGGAAGATGAGGAGGTGGTTGATGTTCCAGTAGAAGGCATCGAAAGAAATCCATCTCTAATAAAAGCAGCAGGAACAAACCCAGGAAACAAATACTCAGAAGGAAAAAGTGAAAAACAATAGCGTGTCCCATCCAGAGCAACATTTGGAAATTTGACATTTCAAATCTACACATGCTGCTCCCTCTGGTAGTTACTGCACTACATCCAGACCTTTACTGAGTTTACAGAAAATGTTGCACTGATGAATTATGTAAACAAAGTAACACAATGCCCTTTCAAATAAATATGCTAACAGTAGACTAAGCTTTCATTTTTCTTTCATTAACTTAACTATAAATTAGCATAAATAAATATCAGACACCTAATTAACCTGTTAAGCCCCAAAGGGCTTTCTGAGCTTCCTGCTCAAAAATGACATGTCCAAAATAAATGGAGTATTTCTCTGCAATTACAAACTAAACAATCATGGTATCAAAACAAGGCTAACACTTGTGAGATTCCATCAGAGGTGTAAATATTACACCAGATGTTACTGTGTGAAAGTTACTGAGGCTGGAACACAGAAAAAGTAAGTAGATCTTTTCCTTCACCTAATTTATTTATTTATTTTTTAGCATATAAACTCTTTAAAATGTGCTTTTGTTCACATTTTAATCCACTAAGTCAGTAATAATCAACATATAAACATCATCTGTGCAAAGATGTATGCTTCTGAAGTGAAACAGTGAAAAATGACTGCACTTTTAATAAATACATATTCAGGCATTCTGCAGTTTGTCCAATTTTGGAAAACTTTGGACACCATGTGTGCTGCCATACAGCAGAAATGATCCCCAGCGGCCTTTTATTATCACACTAAACCTTGAAGAAGGCTAAATCTTGCATTGGAGTAAGTAGTTCGTATCTCTCCCACACGTTTCATTAGATATTAGTGAGTATCAGAAGCATGCCATCTAGTCTAACCTCCCTGGTACCTCTCCTAGCCTGTGCAACATGGGCTTCCTCCCATCTGTAGGGTTGCAGGGAGACCTAATGCTTGCTTCACCTTTACATAATATCACCCCTTATCATAAAACTGAGTGACTTCATGTCTGTCACGTTCCTGGGTCTATTGACCCAGCGTTTTGAGGTTTAGTTTATTTGGATGTTATGTTTAAGTTCTTTAGGTTATCTGAGCTCATTTGTTTATTTCAATTCCCCTTGTGTCTTCTACAGCTGTGTTTTAGTCTCCCTTTGCCCTTTATGTGTTAAAGCTGTATGTCTTATGTCAAGTGTCTATTGTCATGTCTGCGTCGCATGTTTCCTGTTTTATTTTGAAAGTCTGTGTCCTATGTCAGTGTAGTCAGATCTGCTTCCTTTGTCTCCTCATGTCAGTCTAGTGTCAGCTGTTTTCCCCATGTGTTTTCACTCCCCCTAATCACCCTTGTGTGTATTTAGTCTGTGTGTTTCTGTTCATTCTTTGTCAGGTTGTCTGTTGTTCACGGCATGTTCTCCATACCATGTTTCTAGGTTTTTCCATGTTCTTTGTTTAGTTCTCCCAGTTTAGGTTTATGTTAATTTTGCTTCGGTTTGCCTTGTCCTTTGTTTTTACCTTTTACCGGCCTCATTAAACGGCTCACCTTTTGTTAACATTCAAGTTTTGTTCCCTGTTCCTTGGAGTCTGCGTTTTGGGTCTTTTTTGTCAACCCCTACAGTCTGCTTTGGCCAGATTGTGACAATGTCTAATTTTTACAAACATTAACTGAGCACAAAAAGTGAGACAGTTAGTGCTTGGTCATTTTTTTCTCTTTGTTGTAAACATGCTTCTTGGCAATAAATCTTATACTGCTGGAAAGCCTGTTTATTTCCCCTCAAATGGTGTCACATTTGTAAGGAAAATATGGGTTGTGGCCATGAAAAAGTAGGAGCCTCAGTAACATGTGGAAGAACCATACACAGCCACAACAGCCTGGCACCTCCTCCTCATGCTGGTCACCAGCAGTGTGTGACTGAGGTTGCGTTGGTCACTGTGTTAAGTGGAGTTGAAATCAGCCATCAACATGTGTGGCCTTGTTTTGTTTGTTACATTTTTGGAAAAACCAAACTGCAGGTACAGAGAGTGTTTCAACAACAGCATGTCATCGATATCTATGATTAACTACTTATTCCAAGACCAAACCAAGTTCCCAAATAATATACTAAAAGATATTCTGAGTGTAGATAACATCCGAGATGTGGGGCCTAAATACCCCCATTATGAAGTTTTACCAGAGTATTGCACTCAAGCTTGTATCCTGTTCTGACTTCCACAAGTTCATTTTTAGATCAGATTTATCCTCAAGCCCCAAACACAGTCATTTTATCCTGTTTTCCTACAACAGAAGTTTTCTACACTTACACGACACATTTTGACACACTGAATGCTTTTATTTTCAAACGTGTCGATCCAGGAAAGCCAAATGGAAAACATAAAGTATAGATCTGATTTGAACAATAGAGTCAGCATCTAAGTAATCAAAAGGTTTTTAGCCCATGAAGCAGTTCAGCAAACATGTAAAGCAGCAAAAATGCACTTTAGGTAGTAAAGTGTTTTAAATAACCAATTACTGATGAAAGACTCACCCTAGTTTCCTTAAGTTAATTTATTTTATTCAGCCAGAAAGGAAAAATAAATCATGAGGAATACTTTAAACTTTATATAAAACACTCATGGAGAGGTGTGAACATAAACCAAACAGCCAACAGGTGGTATCTACTAAGTGACAAATGGCGCCATCTTGTGGCCTCTTTCTGTCACTATAATTCATTCAAAGCTTGAATTATGGAATTTGTGGAAAATGCTTCACCTGTAAAAGTTTAAAAGTCACCAGTGACATTTTTCCCCAGCAGAATGTTCAACAGCTTCATCAGAATGAACCAAAGTCGATGACGTCACAAGAGTCAGAACACAGAGCTACCAAGAAAATCCATGACGTTCATCTCTGCATCGTTTAGTTTGGATGTAGTTGGTGGAGAAATATCATTAAACAGTTTGCAGCGTTCCTCACAGCACTCAGTGGACACTGGGCTTGGACACAGTCAAATCAGTATGTGGGATAGCTGGCTGCTCAAATAAGTGTTCTCCTTTTTCATACCAGGCTCATCCTCCAGCTGTGATTCCTCCCCTGTTCCCTTTTTTTTCTTTGTCTACTGTAGTTATTTTATAAACACAAAATTAGCTCAGGTTCAGAGAACAATTCCAAAATCTTGATGGTAACAAAAATACCAAAAAATTGTTCTTTTAAGCTGTATAGCCAAGATCTTTTGCTGTAAATGACCACATCCGTTGATAGAAGTCATTTGTAATGACAGGTAAGAACATTTAAGAAAGATGAGGTGGAAGAGGAAGGGTTAGATCCTTCACCTTTTATCTTTGCATTTTTATTTTCATTTTATTGTAATTCTGAGCATTTTGTTGTTCCTTTTGGTGTTTTGAGAAACTGTAAATATTGACCAAGAGACAATAATAATAATAACATAATAATCATAATTATAATAATTAATAGTATTAGAACATTTTCCTGTTTCTCTGTTTCATGGGGGCTTTCGTCCTGGGTTTCTCTTGTGTGTCCAGTAACCTGATGTACTGAGTGCGTGCAGCTCTGTTTTAAATCACACTAAAAGTTAGGATCTGTACGAAACACCGGAGATGTTTGACTAAATATCACCCCGATATTTAAAGCCAGCATCTTTAAATGCATTTGCAAGATAAGGATTTTTTTGTGGAACATTACTTCCAAAAGGGAGATGGAGAAAAGACAGAGATTAGTAGATAAATAGAAATAGAAAGTATCTGTACTTACTCCCCCGGCTACAATCAGTCATGCTTGCCATGAGGGTGCAGGGTCTGGATGTGCATGCACACTTTTGATTAGCAGCTGACTCTTCTCTGGCTAGGAGTCAAACTGCCTGTAACAAAGTTAGAAAATGCTCTGGTAATGTGCTGTCTGGGGCAATTTGTCCGTGACAGGGTCGCTGAAGGTACACTGGTCCAGACTGAGTGTTATTCAGAGAACTCCAAAGAAAAAAAAAAGCAAATTGAAGGATGCTGATGCCTGTCTTGTGAGACAGGTACGGGGTGATCCAAACATGACCCTGTGTGCCCATTAAGCCTAATAACTGGTTTTGCCACCCTTGGAATAAAAGAACTGCAGTTAAGTGTTTGTAATAACTGGCAATCAGTCTTTCACATTGCTGTGGATGAATTTTGTCCGGTTCTTCTTTGCAGAATCGTTGTATTGCAGCCACATTGGAGGATTTTTGAGCATGAACGGCCTGTTTAATGATACGACAAAGTGTTTCAGTCTGATTTAAGTCCGGACATTCAATAAAAGCGCTCAAAAACCTTCCTTTTTAAATTTTATTTAATTGTATTTTTTTTCTAGCCATTCAGAGGTGGACTTGCTCGTGTTTTGCATATTTGTCCTGCTGCATAACTGAAGTGTGCTCTTGCATTTTGTATTCACTCGGGTTATTTTTGACCAGCAAAGAAAATTTGTTTAATGATTTGGAAAATAGCAAAAAACTAACAAAACATTAATTAATGAGGAATGGGCCGAATCCTTTTTTTCACACGACTTTATGCTTTGTAAAAATGTTTCTCTTAAAATGCTTAAACCAGAATTAACTGAAGATCACTAAAGACATTACAGTTACAATACAGAGCATGAAACTGATATGGATTTGTTGGACTATTTAGTACTATACCTTACATTACACAAGGACCACCACGGTAAAATCTGCTGCCTGGTAGAAAATAAATTGCATAAATTAGCCTCATTCTAGAATTGGAGGACAACTTAGGCCTAATCTTTGCTCAAATACACCATACATACATACACCATTCAAACTATTGCAAAGGACAATAGATTGTGAGTTGTGAGTTTAAAAAAGCATTCATGATTATTTTGCATGTTAGCACACATATAAGAAACAAATATCGACAAAATTAAAAAAAAAAAAAAAAAAAACAATGTAAAAATGAATAACTTATATAAAAATGATATATTTGGCCTACAACTTTTGGGAGTCCTCAAGAACTTTTTTGTATTTTAAATCATATTTTGGACCAACTTAAAAAAATAGGTTTACATTTTGTCTCTGGACGAGTATAATTTTTTTTTAAATGTATGTTTTTATTTTTCTGTGCATGGACTGCTTTCAAATTCAGGGGTGGGATACAAATGTTCTGCAACTGTAGAATTAACCATTAATAATCTGATGTACACCTTTAAATACGTGATTCTGTTGCATAAATGACATGTGTTAAATAGCCAATGCAATTCAAGCAACTTTTTTCTGATTTGACACAGAGGAAGTGCAACTGTAAATAAATAAATATTAATGCAGACGGAAAAAGCTGTCTTTTCAGGACAGGTTACAAGCCCAGTGTCTTATTTTGGTAACACTCGGAACTCATGCATTTAATTCCGGCTGGCTTGCACTGGTGTGGAAAAGATGGCTGCTTCGGCGGCAACGGCGAGTTCTTCCCCCGGTTTGTGTCCAAATTACGCTGTGATTTGCTCTTTTCTTGAGCGCTACGGAGCGTTGTTGGACTTGCCGGAGCTCACCTTTCCTCAGCTGGAGAGGTATCTGCAGGACACATCCTCAGGTAGGGTAGTAAAAGGTCCCGCTGCTCACGGGGAGGAGGAGGAGGAGAGACTTCACCGCTGCATTAATGATAATGGTAGCGAGCTAGCACGTAGCAGCTAATGTTAGCTGGCTGTGTGTTATTGTGTTGGTTTTTTAACATTCTCCTTCACTTAAATATAACTTAACTCCGCCCTGAAGCTGCCATTCGAGGTAGAAAACACGTCTGTGCTCATTCTGATCGTTATTCAGCTGCAAACGGGCCGAATTATTCGAGGTTTTCTGTCACTTTTTTAGCTTTTGAATTGGGCTTAATTTTTTTCCAAGCAGCCTTTATCTGCCGTTGTAACGTAAAACAACACAACACGCACACAAACATGCGGCCGTGACAGTGCTCGCGAGGCGGTGAACATGGAGATAGCTCACGCAGCGCGGCGTGGATTCAATTAAGTGGTCTCCGAAGGTGTCAGTGTGTGAAACGAGCACGGATTTGTGCACTTTATTTACACTTAAAATATTTTGCCTTGTGGTGCTTCGCGCAGCTACCGTCAAGCCACACAAAAACAGAGGACAAATGCGTAGGCGCTTTCAAAATAAAATAACTTAAAGCCTTAGAAACGCAATAGTTTTGCTGGTTACTGCGGAACTATATGCGCGATTTTGATGTGAAATTAAATTAACTGTGACTTTTATTGTTTCCAAACTCTTAGCGATAACCACATCATAGAAAACGGTGTTTAAGAATTTCACGGTAATTAAGAAATTGTTCTCTTCTTCCGCTCTCGCTGCTAATTGTGGTCGACTTGACTGTTTTTCTTATCCCGTTGCGTCGATTAGCGCATGCGCGTCCTCATCTGAAAGTGTTCCTGATTGAGTGTGTATTAATTAGCATGTGCCATCACCTCGTGTGTTTTAAAAGGACACCACGGACACATTTTTTCTACGTTCGATATTCCCATTAATTATTGACAGTTTCAAGCTCAATGCTTTTATTTGATTAAAATTAGACTTTTTAAAAATATATATACTTAAAAAGTATATACTTTTTCAAATCGAGGGAACAATATATGTTGTTATAAGGATACAGTGTGTTGTATTTCTCCTAGAGGCCTTCCAGTGCATGTTGGTAAACAGAAAAAGGCGGGCATGTGTAAAGAATAAACTTGTTTTATGGGAAAAACAAAGATAAATAAGGCTCTGTAATGTGTTGACACTGACTCCCGCACAGCGAAGGATAGCAGCAAGAGTGAAAGAGAATGTTTACAAGGCGGTAGTGAGACGTGCTATGATCTATGCACTAACAGAAAGACAGGAAGCAAAGCTGAAGGTGCGAAAAGTGAGCAGGATGGGCAGGATTAGGAATGAGTACATCAGAGGAGAGGCACACCTGAGATGGTTTGGATATGTGCACAGAAGGGATAGTGGATATACTTGACGAAGGATGTGGAAGAGGGAGTTTCCAGGCAGAAATTAAACAGGAAGACCACAGAGAAGGTTCACTGATGCAGTGAAGGAGGATGTGCAGATGTTCAGTGTGGTTAGTGAGGATGCTAAGGATTAGGTGAGATGGAGGCAGTTGGGCTCCTGTGGTGACCCCTATAAAGAAAGTAGGAGATGAAAATGAAGTATGTCAAATATTAATCCTATTTATCTGCGCATTTTTGACTTCGTCCTACATTTTATGTTAAGTCAAAGGCTTTTTGCTTTGTTTTTGGTTTAGATGGTTTGCTGCAGATGCTCTGATAAATGATTCTTTTGTTGTCAATTAAAACTCTTCATGAGCATCAATCAGAGCGAGCATCTCTCAGACTTGGTTTGATGTAAATATTACAGAGGGGAAACACTTTCATTGCAAAATAATGTTATAAAATAAAAAATGTATTTAATTAATTAAATGTGAGCTTTTAAAAAATGTAAACGAAGATGAAAAGATGAAGTTAATATCAATAAAATGGGCAGAAGTTCAGTAAGAAAAACATACAAGAATCAGGGTTTTTTCTTCTGCATTCACATGTTAGAAATTGTCAAAAGGGCCATATTTAGCATGAAAAGCCCAATAGCGTTACATAGACATTGCATACATTGTTGCCTGGCTGTTTTTGTCTGCACTCTGGTTTTTTTTTGATCAGCTTTTCCCACGATGCAATAAATTTCATCTCCAGTCACAGCAGCTGATGCTGTTACCTGACAGTGTTACTTGCTTTACGGCTGTTTTACACTCTCCTCAACAGTTGTAGCATCACACCTAAAATGCCTTTCGGACGCTAACGGGTTTCTCTGTTTTATTGTTTCCGCAGTTCCAAAGCTGCTGGTTGATCTTCACGTTAAGTTGCTGAGGAAGATCGGCAAATCGGTGTCTGCAGACAGATGGGAGAAGTATCTCGTCAAGGTAAGCGGTTGACACGCAGCACAAAAGAAAAAGAAGTACCGCCACAGTGTTTTGGCACAGGACAATCTAGAATATTTATTTAACATTTAAAATAAATAGCGCCATATTCAGACAGCTCCTACTCCATCCAGAGTACCTAAAAGGGCTTCTTTCAGGAAGCTGAAATGTTCTTTCAGACCATTTTCTTTCTGTACTTTCACAGCCATTAAGATTAGCCAGACATCCAACCCCCCGCCTTTTTTTTAAAAATTTTTTTACATTTATTTATTTATTTATTTTGTAAACAAACAGCTTTCCAAAAACGTGCTTTTTAATAGAAAATACTTCCCACATGGTTAAGCAGATGTCTGGTTTTATAGAGATCATCTGGTTATTTAAAAACAAAAACAAAACTTTAACGTTGCAGCATATCAACTTTGGGATCTACTAAACTGGGACTAGGTTGACAAATTTGGAAAATAAAACCCAGTTTAATAATCTGATGGACAGGTCTGTTTTATCAGAGAGACCCATCCTGCAGTAACCACTCTAGGAGCCGAAGCTGTTTGCATGAATAAACGGCAGTAATCCCTGCGCTCAGAGTAGAAAAAGGTACTCGGGGGTGATGTCAGCAGGTAGCATCAGGGTAGCAGGGTGGGCTCGTAATTTTTGCAAGGGGCCGCAGGAGAAACTGTGGCTGTTGTGGAGCCCACACCAATAAGGTGCTCAATGTTAGTGAGATGTAGATGTCACTGTTAGACAATGAAAATGTGAAGCAGGCATAGTAAAGTCATAATTTAATCAACAATTGAGAACAAAATGTGCATGTTTTTGCAAAATTATAAATATGTTATATTATAAATTATGCAAAGTGCTGTTGCTATTTTTGCTCCAATTACATCTTCTGCAGGTATTCAGTTTTTTTGTTTTGTTTTCTTCTTGTTAATTGAGAGAAAATTGAGTTGTTGGTTTTTGTTGATTTTTTTTTTTTTTTTTTTTTTTTTGGCTTTAACAAGTGCTTTAAAGTCAGGTGCAGTGTCTGAGGTGTAAATGTGGGCAGGTGACTGTGACTGAGAGACCATCTGTGTCTGGATTAAACTTCATTACTGAGAACGATTGTTCACATATGAAGGCAAATTCAAAGAGAACCAACATCTTTTGAGAAGGTCTCCTTATGTGTAGAAAGTTTTCGGCACCTGCTGTCTACCAGTTACAAAGATACCAGTTTCATTTATGGTTTCATTTATTTCTCGTTATATTACATCCACTTCAGAAGGCCAAACATTTTCCTGTCAGATTTGAGCAGCCATTGGCTGGAACACCTGCCAGTTTGTCCCATTTCAGCCATAGCCCTTCCAAGCAAC
This sequence comes from Aulonocara stuartgranti, assembly GCF_965226115.1. NCBI lineage: Eukaryota > Metazoa > Chordata > Actinopteri > Cichliformes > Cichlidae > Aulonocara > Aulonocara stuartgranti. The sequence goes on from NC_138946.1 coordinate 7,126,199, forward strand.
CGTTTACCTCTGTGAAGAAGTCACAGTCCCTTTCACTGAGTGCACTGCTGCCAGTTCCTCTGTGATCTTAAGTCTGTTGCTTACCACATATAGAAAGATCCTGTGTAGACAGACAGCACAACTCTCATCCACAGTCAAGGAGAAAAAAGTCACAATAGTCTGTTTTGTTTTTAAACTGGAGTTCCAGATTTCCTGCAGTGTCCTCACCTCAATCAGTCTTGTTATGGTTCAGCTGGATTGGACACATTCTCAAATGCTTCTTCTGAAAACTTCTTGTATTTCTGGGTGTTTAGTCTCATAATGGTGATTGAAACTGCAGTCCTTAAACCCACCAGTCTGCTGTCCACAGACTAAACTCACAGCTTGACCTCCGACTTCAAAAGTCAGTGTTGTTGATTAAAAAAATCTTTTATTAGAGTGTATTTACAGTGATGCTGCATTTGCTTACTCACACATGAGAATGTAAAAATAAATGATCAGTCACCTTCAAAATCAAAGCAGTAAAAATGTGTTGTCCTTTCCCACAAAACTGCAAAAAACAGTAAGCCATTCTTTGATGGATACTTATCTTTGAATCCTAATTTCACACTGGCTGGTCAGGGACAGCCAAAAGGCCGAATGTGCCCCACAGGATGTACAATGCCCGGGTCTGCTTTTAAGATAATGTTTTTTAGTAGATTTAAAAAAAAAAAAAAGTACAGGGACGGTTAACAATTTAGAAAAAATGAGGGAGAGGAGACAAATGGTCCCAGTAAACCAGCATGTGATGCTCTAAGGTGGTCGCCTCTGTTATTGTTTGCTATAACAATAAAGAACAGTTAAACACAAACATGCAAAAACACATAAGCACAAAAACACTGTGAAATAAAAGAAATGGGCATGACACACATTATGGCAATGTTTATATGTAAAATTTATGTTTTAAATAATCAGAATAGAAGTAACAGTTTTGACTGGCCAACCTCAGCCTCTCACTCTTGCTTTGTGTTTATTTCTCTGACCAAAAAATGTAACCATTGTTATATTAAGACTTGAGAGCCTGAAATATCATCTTTTTTTTTCTACTGTCTCAGAAACATGACACTTTAAGTCATCTAAACGGAGGCTCTTATTTATTTTTTACTTTTTGTACTCAAGAAGTAACTGTGTACCCTCTATTAATTGACTAATGTCTCCAGTTTGACTTTTTTCTGAAAATAAAGGTTAAGCATGTGATGTATTTTAATGCCACTTTGTTGTGTTACTTGTTTCCCTTGCAGGTATGTCAGGAGTTCAACACAACCTGGGCGTGGGAACTCGAGCAAAAAGGATACAAGGAGTTGACGGTGGAGTGCAAGACGGGGATACTTAAAGTGAGTTTTTTGTTGTTGGTGGATATCAGGATGGCCGTCCGGTTTCCTCTCCCCTATTAGATATTATAAATGAACGTTTTCTCCTCCACTGGCCCGCTTTTACACACCTGTGTACATGCTGCAGGTATCACCCAAACATAGACGAGTGGGACAGCTGCAAATAGAGCAAAGTTCTCAAGAAGTCAGATTTAAAGATGTAGGCAAACATGTATTTTAACTTAATCTCCACTTGTTGCTTTGTAAAATAAACCAGGGGTGGGAGGAAGCAGCTAAAAAAGATTGCCTTTTGTCTAGCTCGAGTCGAAGTACTGGTTCTTCCCAGTGTAGCTTCATCAGCTCTCCACCTGTTGAAGGTTCTGGTTGGGGCAGAATGCAGACTGTGGCCACATAGTCAAACTTTCTGTAAGAAGTCCCTGAGCGAATGAAGTGACCCAGAAGTAGAAGCGTGGTAGCCTTTATAAGACCTGGTTGGGTTAATACATAGTGACGCAGTATCAAACTGTCAACGTAACTTAAGTGATTCAGTCCATGTAAATGTTAAATAATGGTGTATTTTCCCTTTCACACAGGCTGAGGTTTTGCACCTTCAGCTGAACCACGAATATTCAAGTTTCTGCTCTAAAATCTTTTAAAAATATAATTCTGTGCCTCTATGAGGTAGTTTGACTTTGTTTGTGTTTGAATAAACTTTCCTTTATTGGGCCTTTCTTTTTTCTGCAGTATTTGTGTGAGTGTCAGTTTGACGACAACGTCAAGTTCAAAACCGCCATCAACGATGAGGACCCAGATAAAATGCGCCTGCAGCCAATCGGCCGGGACAAAGACGGACAGATGTACTGGTTTCAACTGGACCAGGACAACAACGTGCGCGTTTATGTGGAGGAGCAGGATGACTTGGACGGGTCATCGTGGAAGTGCATCGTCAGGTAAAACGGACAGAAACGTCCTGCAGGTGTGAAATAAACGTTTGTTTGTTTTTATGTTTTTAAATATGTGTTCGTCTCTCTCCTTGCAGAGATAGAAACGATTTGGCCGAGGTTGTGGCTCTGCTGAAGACGCAGATTGATCCTGCGCTGTTGAAAAAAGAACAGGAAACGAAGCCTGAAGGTAAAAGAGTTTTTCAGTATAAAAACCAGCAGTTACAATTTTCTCTGGATTGCATTTTTAGTTCAGATTGTTGCAGAAATGTTTAGACTTCATTAGGAACCTACACCTGAATATTTGAATAATAATATCTTTGATCAACATGAGCTGCTGGCATAGCGCACGCTCAGAGCAGTGATTATCACACTTCAGTTGACCTCTCTTGTGCCAGTTGGATCATAATTTTCATACCCCCTTAGCAGCTCCCCCCCCCCCCCCTTGTTTGTTTGTTTGTTTGTTTAGCGCTTTACTAGTCCCTAAGGACCCCAAAGCGCTTTACACATTCAGTCATCCATCCATTTACACACTGGTGATGGCAAGCTACATTGTAGCCACAGCCACCCTGGGGCGCACTGACAGAGGCTTGGTGGCGTGGTGCCCATGTGCACTTGTTTCTAATTTAATGCTGGTGTATATACTTTTCTCCTTCATAGATGTGTCTTATTATCTATATAATTATATAATCATCATTATCTATATAAATATATAAATTTGGAATTAATCTACTAAAAGTATGGTTTGTGGAGGCCACCATCTTGACGTGCCATCTTGAATACAGTGGCTGTTTTGCTGTTAACGTTTTATGTTTGTTACTAGAGACTGGCCACATGCGTAGTACACCAAAGGTGAAGAGGAAGAAAACTCGTAAGCATAGATATGTATTATCACCTGAGAAGGAGGCCAGCATCTGAGTAAAAGCTCAAACTCATCTCCTGAACTGAAATCAGGGCTTTAAAACAAAACATGCTCGCTTATTCCTGATATTGTCACAGCTATCAGCAGATTAGACCTGTGAGCCTCCCGTCTCTGGTCGTTTGACAATGAGGTGGTTAAACAACAACAGCAACTGGTTAAATGCTAACGTTATGTCAGCTAATGTCAGGCTGGAGTGTCCTATAAACCGCACCTTACACTTTATTTGCTAAGTATCTGATTCCAGCAATGTTAGATCCAGTGGCTAACAGCAGCTAACCGAGGCTAACAATGGCAAAAACAGCAGCGCGTACCAACAGAAGTTCAGGATAATCTCAACAACGCACCTCAGTATCGCTGTCAGAAGTGAGTTCTGCTGACTACTTGACTTGTATCGGATTTTCACATAGTTTTACATCCCACAGAGTAAATGGATGAGGACACCAGTCTACTCGCACTTAGATTAATTGAAGCCAGAGTTCTTTGTCCTACAGTGGCCACCGTAGTTGGGATTATGTGCTTAAATGGGAGAAGTCAGAAAACAAAACTCTGTTGACTTTAATGTGCAATCTACTGACACCATTGTGTCTTTAACACTAGATTATCTATGTTGATACATTTCACATGTGCACAATGATAAAGAAATTTAATGAAATTCCAAATGATGTGATGGCTTGAAATATTGCTTCAGACTGTAGAGGCAGAAAAGAGGTGTCACAACCAGAGTAAAGCTTTATTTATAGTAAATGATAAACAGACTGGCACTTACTTTAATTAATCACTCAAAGCTTTTACTACAAGTCTTATTCATCCAGCCACACACACACTCATACAGCAGTACTGAGCACCTTGTCTAACACTAATGAATGAACTGGGAGCACCTCAGGGTTTGGCATCTTGCTAGTTTAGACATAAGCAGTTTTCTTGTTTTCATAACTTGGATGACAAGTATAAATGTAAACAAGGAAATCTTATACTCCACAAGGATTTAACGCAGTAAAATAATTTAGCCCTGCGACAGACTGGCCTGTCCAGGGTGTACCCTGCCTCTCGCCTGTGGTAGCTGGGATAGGCTCCAGGCTTTTTTTGTGCAAAGTCTTATATGTTGAATTGAACTGAGTATGTCATCTGTTCAAAGCCTCTCCCAGTCAGTGCTGTTCTTTCTGCCTGTCTCACTGTACATGATGTTATTAGCACAAACACTTTAAAATGATCATTTAGGACTTTAACAATAATACAGACAGCAATGTAGTCAAACATCTCAGTTAGTTTTATTGGGAATTAACTTTAACCTCTTAGGCTCCCAGGAGTTTTCTGAGCTTTCTGCTTGGAAATGAAATGACCAAAATAAATGAAGTATTTCTCTGCTATAACAAACTCTGTGTAAACAGTCTGGGTATCAAAATACAACTAACACTTGTGAGATGTCATCAGAGGTGTAAATAAGTTACTGTGACTCAAACATAGAAAAATTTTGTTTTTTTTATTTCACTCACCTAATTTATTTAAAAGTATTTTAAAGCATATAACACCTTTGAAAATATACTTTGGTTCACATTTAACTCCAGAAAATCATAAATCAAAATATGGATATTACCTGTCCACAGATTCATGGTGACGTAACTGCTCTTTTAACTGTTTGGTGTCTTTGCTTTGTTTGGTGGTTGTAGAAATGGTTTACACGAGCTTTTAGCTGAGATTCAGAGGTTTCTGCAGACACTACTTATGTCAGGACTTATATTTTTGACGTCTTGTTATAACCGATTAAACACAATCTCCTCCCTTTTGCCCCCATTTTTGGGGGTGTGGGTGCTTAACTAGTTACAAACAAACATCTGTCTCCTATTTTTGTGTCATATAGGAAAGAAGCATCAATATCTGATGAGAAGACTTAATTTAGCCTTGCTGTGTATTATTGTGGTGTTTGGGGCAGTTTTCTTGTTTTGTGGGGTGGTTGTTTTTTTTCCCAAGTGGAGATGAATATCTCTAACAAGTTGATTTGTTCGCGTTGCACATTGTAATTTTTAAGAGAAATGTGTTTTTTGAGTTACACTATATGCATATAAAGCAACAATTTCCCTTTTTTGGTATTTATTTTGTGTGGTGCATTTTTCTCTGTTTTAACAAACGGGAAAGAAAGTTCATTTAACTCGACTTAAGATGATTTGTTTTAATATTTACATGGTCTTACTGAGGTGATGCAAAGTGAAACATGCATTCTTTTTTTAGGTAATGTGCTGGAAAAGCTTGAAAATGGACCTTAAAAGTTTTTTAAAAAGTGCTTGAATTTGACCGTGAAAAATGTGTATGAACTCTGTCAAAATAAACCTCATATTAATCGACATTATTCTACTTACTTTGAGTATTTAAGTACATCAGAGCTCCTAATAGCCATTTAATCTTTTTGTTCTCCTTTTTTTTTGTATTTTGTTACAGGTGAGACCAGAAAGACTGAAGATACATCAGATGAAGACAGCAAAGACTCCACCAAGTCAGTCTCTCCAAAGCCGGAGAGCATTGAAAAAGTAACACAGAACACGAAATCTGAAAATTCAGAAGCAAAATCTGCACTAAATGGTGTCATTGAAGGTAAAGCGGAGGCAGAGCTCGACTCAGAAAATGTCAGTAAAAAAGCCCAGAACATCAAAGAAGAGCCGATGGAAGTTGTGGACACTAAATCTAACTCAAGTGAACAAACACCGGCCTCTGAGACGTTGTGTACATCAGTAAAGGAGGAAAAAGGGGAGGAACCGAAGAAGTCCAGTGCAGAGGAAATGCAGCAAGCCATGAAGAATGACCAGCAGGCCAAGATCCCTTTGAAAAAAAGGGGAATGAAGTTCAGTGAAGACTTTGATAAAAATAATGCCGTTATAGTGCAAAATCCATCTCTTTCTAATCTGAAGGAGGCTGCAAAAGACAACTCGACTCCTGACCAATCAAAGAAAGCGTTGAGTATAAATGATCATATTAATGGTGAAGTTACCCAATCAGAAAAAGGGTCACCAGAGCGAGTAACAGAAGCTGTGGAGAAATCTGTCGACATTAAAGAGAACGACGCTCCGACCACCAACGAGGAGGTTAAAAAGGACGAGCCACAGGGAGTCACCTCACACCAAGTGGATTTGGAGAAGAAAACTCAAGATGAAAAGGAAACGGAAAAAAGTGAAACATGCGAGTCTTCGCTGCCCCCGACAGAACCGACACCTTTATCTAAAGAGATAAATAATGCAGCAGAGAAATCCTCTAATCACGAAGAGCACGAAGAAATGAAAGAATCCAAACCAGCAGACACAGAGGAGTCTTGTAAGGTGAACAAGACAACATTAAAGGAAAGTCATAAAATATTAACTGCTGATGAGTCAGGGAACCTAAACTTAAATCATGAAGTCGAATCCAAAGAAGCCGAATCAAAAGTTTCAAAACAACCAGAGGAAAAGCTAGACTGCACAGACATGGACACGTCCGAGTCGAGTCAGACTAAAGAAGCCGAGGCGCCCGAAAATATAACGCACAAGCAAACAGATACGAGTGACTCTAAAGAGACTGGATCATCTGAGGGTAATGTAGAGAAAACTGATAGCTTTGCTCTGGAAGAGAAGCCTGAAAGCTGTAAGACAACAGAGACACAATCTGCAGACACACCAGAGAAATCTGTAGACTCTGAAACCTCGGAATCAAAGTCTGTCACTAAAAAAACAAGTGAGAAAGCGGAGGAAACAGCCAACACTAAGGAGAGTGTGGACCAGCCTGTTATCGAAAAGGTCGACAAGTCAGACTCATGTAAAGCTGCAGAGAAGCACGATGGCATCAAAGATGCAGAGATGGCTCCCACAGTCTGTGAGACAAAGACAGAAAAACCAGAAGACATAAAGAAAACTGTCAACTGTGAAGATGGTACGGTACGTGATGCTTCCAAGATAAGCGACTCTGTGTCTGGGCCTGTGGCTGCAGAGGCACAGGGCGCAAAACTCGATGTGACAAAACCACAAAAAGATGACAAAGCTGACATGAACTCTGTCGCACAAAAGCCAGCAGAGCAGCCATCTGAAGGGCAGGATAAAACGCCCAGCCCTGTTGAGAAGACGGATACCTCAGATGAAAAACCTGAGACTGAACAAGAGAAGGATTCTGAGAAAAACCCCAGCGCAATTGAGGCAGAGCATCAATCATCAGATAATAAAAAGGATGCTGACAGGGAAAGTGAAAAGGACACTGATAAAGAAAAGCTTTCAAACTGCAAAGAGGACTCCACAGCAGATGAACTCTCAAAAACTGAGGAGAGTAAGGGCAAAAGCGAGGATGTGGACTCTCAAGCGAAAAAAGATGTGGCGAATGGCAGTGAAGCTCCAGCAGATGTTCAGGAGGAGGATGTCTGCCGGAAAAACAAGCGCCCAGTCAACCGAAGGAAAGTTGAGCTCCAGCGGGAGGAGCGACAGGGGGACTCAGAGTCTGACACAAACGTGGGGAGATCCCTGCGAAGATCACCGAGGATCTCTAGGCCGACGCCAAAGGCAGTACAGATCCAGGACAAGAAGCAGGAGAAGTCGCAGGCGCCTCAGAAGCGCGACGAGGAGAAGGGTGAGAAGGAAAAGTGTGAAGACGAGGAGGACAAGGAAGAGGAGGTGGTGAAGGTCGTTAAGAAGAAGCCAAGAGAGAAAAAGACGGATCAGGAAGGCCAAACCAAACCCAAGGTAAGACCATGCATTCATTCCATGCACTGTATACAAAAGATGGACATAGACACTGTGACATTATTCCACATCTGAAACTTAGAGGTGAATGAGAAACTGAGGGACACTCATGATAGTCAGGAGTTAAGCCCACCCTAAGGTGTAACCTGCTTCATCAGCCTTTTTGACTTTTATTGGGGAATTTAAATTGATGACCATAAGAAAAAATATTAAGACTTGAAATGTCTTTCCTGTAGATTTCTGTAGTAGTGGTTTCTACCTGGTGGGCCATGAAGGTCCTGCAGTCCTTAAACTTGGGAATAACCTTTTTTTGCAGCCAGTGGAGTCGCCCTCTGCTGGCCACCAGAAAGAATGGAGGCTTAAGGTACTGCAGCCATGGCTTGGTCCATCTTTTATGTACAGACTGGTCATTTTCCAGATTGCACAGCTCTATTTTTCCTCCGTTAACATTTTCATTACTGCTTGTTTTAGGCGAGAAAGAGGCGAAGGGTTCGGTGGTCCAACACTCGGACGCGCCGCAGAAAGAAAGACTCGGAAGACGAGGACGAAAACAGCGACGAGGAGTCCAGCGAAGAAGACGAGAGCGAGGAGGAAGACGACAGCGATGAAGACTACAAGGTTGAGCGTACAAGAAAGAGGCGGAACCGTAACCGAGAAAGACGAAGCTCGGACTCCTCGACCTCATCCGACGAAGATCTACCTCCCAATGACGACCCTTGCAAACACTGCGGTCTTTCAAATCACCCAGAGCTGGTGGGTAACATCTGTAAAATCTCACCCGCATATATTTATATTGAAAAGAGACTCAAATTATAACAGCAAGGAGAGACTGGAATATTATCCAGAAAGGTTTTAACAATGAGACTTTAAGGGTGTTATTGAATCAGGGGGCAGTTTTTAGCCGTGAGGTTGGAAAAGAAACAAGTCCTGAGGCTCCTCCTAGTGGGGAGAAGGCAGAACAACGCTTTTTTTTTTTTTTTAATTTATTTTTGTTAGATGTAAATATAGCCCAACATTTAATATCAGTACAAATATGAGAGGAAACTAGGGCAGCTGGGGAGTTCTTCGTTAAAGTCTGAAGCAGAAAAACGCCTCCTAACCGACAGTGATCTCACATAGAGTAGCATCGTCACTTTTGGCAAGCAGGAAAAAACAGCCACTGATTTATTTCCTCATTACTGTAGTTTGATTCTATGGGTTGTGCTAACTTTGCACTCTTCTTTCTTTGTTGAGAGAAATGCTTTTGTTGTGTTACGATCTGCCTGTATCTCTTTCTCAGATCCTGCTGTGCGATTCGTGTGACAGTGGCTACCACACAGCCTGTCTGAGGCCTCCGCTCATGATCATCCCCGATGGAGAGTGGTTCTGTCCACCCTGTCAGCATGTACGTACCAGTCAGTGCACTCAAAATTAAATGTATAGTTAGCTCAGTGTTTCTACATCTGTGGGGCGTCAACGACCGGGAGGAAAAAGACAGCGTAAATGTGTTTTTAATGTAGATTAAAATAATGCAACAAGAGTCCACTGATGCTGTTTTTCACGTTTTGTTTTTTTTTAAGAAGTCTTAATGATGGCTTTAAAACTTGTGTGGTGTTTGATATCATGACGCTGAAGTGCAGTTTGAGAGCTACTGGATTAACTAAAGTTCAAATGTATCACTCGCCCCCCTCTGTAGAAGCAGCTCTGCGACAAACTCGAAGAGCAGCTCCAAAACCTCGACGCTGCTTTGAAGAAGAAGGAGCGGGCTGAGAGGAGGTGAGACAGTTTGTGTTTCAGCTGCTGTTGAATTTAACAGTTTGTTTTACTTTGAAGCCAGTGGTTCCCAGTTTGGGTATGACTTTGAACCATTCCACATTACATACATATTTTTAAGGAAGGTAAACAGTCCTTTAGACGGTCTGCGTTTCCGCTGTGGCACAGACGTAGCAACAGCATCTTCCCACAGAATTGAGTGGAGATGGACAAATATAAATACAATACAATTTGAAAGTAAAATTTAATCAATTTTTGTTCTATTTCCACTCTCTGATTTGAAATCTCTCTGGACTTCAGCAGTGGTGTAACAGGTCTTTCCAGAAAGCAAGGGGAAAAAAAAAAGCCTGCACCTGTTAACTGTTAGTTTTTCACCTGGCTTCATTTGGAGCTTGTTGCGGTGGTTTCCCGTTCAGTTGAGGAAGAAGGATTTTGTGAACGCAACCTACTTTTTACCTACAGTGACGTAACGTGACAGGAATCATTTGTAAGTCAAATGGTGATTGGTTGATAAGTGGGCTTGACAGGAAGTAAGCAGCAGTAGAGTTCACCATAAAGGGAAAGCAATTCACAAAAATGTCACAGAGCTGCTGCAGAGTAAATTTTTTCATTGGTTTTAACATTTTAGAAGCTAAAACAAGAATATCCCACAGGCATGTTTCTCTGTACATTTTTGACACTGCCCCCTGGTGGTATTATACAGCTGTGCACAAGAATAGTGCACACCCATGGTGTTGCCTTGAAGGTGCAGTACTCTCAAAAACCATTTTATTTCCTGTGCTGGAAAAGATCTCAGTGTTATGTAGTGTTATGAAAATCCTGTCCACTTTCTGTAGATGTGTATTCCAGCTTTTACTCTGAAATTGCAGCTCTTTAACTAAGCACTGCAAAGCTTTTACAAGTTTGCACTATTTGACAAACAGGACACTCGGATTAACTTTTTTGTGTGATCATCTTACTGTGTTTTTCTTCTCCAGGAAAGAGCGTCTGATTTATGTTGGAATCAGTGTCGAGAACATCATCGCGCCCTCTGTGAGTACTTAGTGAGGTCATGGGGTCTTAAATAAAAACAGAAAAAAACATTGACTGCTGCTGATGTTTGTGAATGTAAGTGACGCTGAACTCTTTCCAGGTTGAGGTCGAGGAGGAAAAACCAGAGATCATTATCAAAGAGAAGAAAGAAACAAAGAAGAGTAAGAGCTGGGGTCGGAGGTCAACGAGGGCGAAGAAAACCATCAGCTACAGGTACGAGACATACTATTTTGCTGCATGTTCAGGCAACCAGTCCATATCAGTTGATGTTGATGACATCAGTGTTTGTAGCTAGTAGCCAATCATGGATAATATATAATTTCTATAGAGCCGTAGTCATCATAAGAAAATCTTGCCTACTCCACAAACAGTTGATGGCCTGGGTTTGTTGGATAAGCTCGATCTGCCACAGTGTGGGGAGTTACATCTGCCTGCCAGATGTTTTCTTTGGGGGGGGGGGGTTGTTTTGTTTGTTTGTTTGTTTTTTACCCTAAATAAATCATAAAAAGATTACCTATTATTTCCAGTATCTAGAAAATAAAAAATCGTAAGAGGTTTTGTTTACTGAAAACAGACCCTGGTCGACATGGGGGGTGCTGAATGTGCATCTGTGTGAGATAAATGTTATCACATCTCTTTTGCTGTGAGCCATTTAGGGTGTTTTCACACCTATAGTCGGTTTACTCTGGCCCAAATCAGTTTGTAAACTTCTAGCTTTTTCCTTTGATTTGGTTTGTTTTCACACAGAGAAAATTCTACGTTAATGTTCAGTCTGCTTATTGGCCAGGAGTGTCTGGGCTCGACCAACAAAAGTAAACAGGAACAGGAAGGTGCTGTGTTCTGGGGTACTCAAGAAAACGGAGAATTTAGGTTCATTTCAAAGCTCGTTGCTAACCTGTAAAGGCCTTTGCAGCTCTGTAGTAGTTTTTATTTTTCTTCTTTTTTTAAACTCAAACTTGTAATGTACACCTAGTTGCACCTAGTAGTTGGTTCGGATCGCAGTCGGATCAGGTTTGCACTATAAACAATTGTGTTGACTTCATTTGAAACTGCATTAATCCCACCCCCTCTAAAAACTCTCCGTGCGGTTGTTTTGGTCAGCACCTGAGTGCGATTGCCAAACCACAGTTTGATTTAAACGGACTAAACGCTGCAGGTGTGGAAACACCCTTGGAGTCAGTTGGCAGTTGGACAGGTGATTGTGTTATTATTGGCAGAGACGCATTTAAATTCTCCAGGCAGCAAAAAATATTCTTGTCTGTGTTGATGTAAACTTTGCAGATTTGATGAGTTTGACGAGGCCATCGAGGAGGCTATCGAAGAAGACATCAAAGAAGCAGAGGGTGGAGGTAGGAGGAGAAGAAACTGTACTGTGTACTTTGCTGAAAATATTTCTGGCTCTGAAGATCAACCCAAAATCTGAAGCTCATTTAACATGTTGTATCCGTCTTGTTTGTAATGCAGAAGAATGTAGCAACTTGTCATATTTACACAAGAAGCGGTTCAAATGTGAAAGATGTGAAGTTTTTAATATAACTGAGGTGTTTTTGCAGGAGCGGGTCGGGGTAAAGATATGGCCAACATCACAGGGCACAGAGGGAAGGATATTTCTACCATCCTACAAGCCGAGGAGGGCAAGGAGAACGGCCAGCCGCCGCGACCCAGCGCCAGCCAGCGCAGGAAAAAACGCCGGCGACTCAACGACCTGGACAGCGACAGCACCGTGGACGAGGAGGAGAGCGAGGAAGAGTTTCGCCTCAGTGAAAGGTACAGTTTGACTTTTGGTTTCCAATCTCATAAATCTGTCAGTTTTGTTCACCAGACGCTGAACTCTCTCTGCGTTCGCTTGTTTGCTCGGATGCAGCTCAGAAGAAGAGTTTGTTGTGACGGACAACGACACGGAAGCTGAATCAGAGGCCGACTCCAACAACAGCGACTTTGGCAGCAACGGTAGCGGTAGGCATCGAAAGTCTTCGCGGAGCAGACTGCTGACATGCAGACGGAGCTCCAGAAAGCGGCGGCGACCGAGAGGGTACTCGGATGATGAGGAGGACGAGACGGATGATGACGATGAGGATGAAATAGGTATATCTGTTTTACGTTATACTCTTTTTACTTATTCTCTAAAACCTGAAATAAAGAGATGACTACAGGTTAAAAGGTGCAAGTTGTAGTCGAGTTGTCTGCCCCACAGAGCATCTTTGCTTATAACCAGAAGCTTCAGACCTTAGATCGCTTCTGAAACGCTGCTATTACAGTACTTAAACCCAGAAATTACTCGCAGAGACCTAACACAAATATTTGAGGTTGGAGCCCCCGGTAAAACTATAAACAAGACTAATGATAAGCTCAACTAGTAACTAGTACACAAAACTGCAAAGAAAGTTAAGAGAAAAGACAAGTGCTGGTGCAGGAAAGAGACCCAGCATTAACCCTGCTCTTGATGGTGAGCCTCCTTAGGATGAACTACAGAAACAGAGCAGGTTAAAAAGGGGATGCGTCTGGGTACACAAGCAAGTCAGAATTACAGTTTAAATGTCTGAGCACAATGTCATTTAAAATTTGTTTCTAAGAATATTCCTGCTGCAGGTCATCCTCTGATTTTTAACCGCTTCTTTGTTGTTTTTTGTGCGTTTCTGTGCAGTGACCGAAGGCTCCAGTGAGTACAGCGACAGTGATCTGGATATGAGCCGCCGGCGGTCGAGGCGAAGCCAGAAGAAGCAGGTTAACTACTGCGAGACGTCCGAGTCTGAAGGCTCTCAGGCCGAAACCAACCAGGCCAAAACGAAACCCAGACGTCAGCAGGAAAGCTCCGACAGCGACGGTCAGTCAGAAACACTTGAGTGATTGATTAATCTATTTAGATTAGTAATTAATCAGATGAGTTAAAAGTGTGGAGAGCAACTTTGGTTTCCACTAATTTATCTTAAAATATTTTGTGACTTACTGTTAAAGGTAAGAATAAAAATCAAACTTTCAAACTCATTGGGTCTGTATTAATAACAAATCCTTTAAAACAAATACAAAAGTTTGGTGTCTTTCTAAAAAAGAACTTTTTCATCCAGTTTTGATAATATTCAGCAGATTGCAGTATCTAAGCTTTATTAACTCCTCCTGTACCCATGACATCTCTTTGATCTTAAAATAGTTAAGACCAGAGTCACCACATAAATCACACCAGCTTAGAGACTGGTTCATGACCATCCGGCACACCTGCCATTCACGAGGGAAAACTTCCGTGTAATTGCTTTGGATGCTTGCACATTTACTGTTAGTAGAGGTGATGGACTTACAAACGGAGCTGCTCTCTGAGCTGTAGTGAAACTCAAAAGTATGACCCAAATCATAAACTGAGAAAGTTGCATAACTTTTACTGCGAAGGCGAGCTTTTACTGGTGACCAGGAGTAGTACACCTCAGTCTCCTTGTAGCCACACCTATGGTATCAATTTTAAAAAGTCTTTTTCTTTTTTTTAAGTTGACCTCTGACCTCTCTGAGATTTTAACTCATCCAAGATTTTTGGTAGTTTAGTTTTTTAATAGTATCAATTTGAAACTCCTATGTGGCCTCATTGTTGATTTGGTGAATGACCTTTTATGGGTGAGGTGTTTAAAAACTGCAGGCAACCCCAGCAATCTCCTAGAAACCAAAGCAATTGTTGGTGCTTTTTTCGGTGCAAAACAGTCTTCGCATCCAATTTCACCCTGTGAGATGGCAGACAACTGTCAAGCAATGAGCTCTTGATGTCATGTGAGAAACTTCATTTTTAACCCTGACAAAGTGCATTCACTTTCAGCACCATGGACAGCGACAGCAGAGAAGTGTTGGTTTAATGCAGTCTTTTAGAGATGAAGCTGTTTCAAACTCTTCCTCAATTGATTTTATTTAAATTCTGACTGTTTGACTGACACACACACACACACACACACACACACACACACACACACACACACACACACACACACACACACACACAGTCTTATTTCATTATTTGCATCAGTTTTAAGTTGCTGAGTTTTAACTGATTGAAAAACAAAACGCGTAAATGAGGCAATGTTGACGTGAACATGATTGATGACAGCAAGACTAAATGTGACTCTTGTTTTCTCTTCCCAGCGAGTTTCTCCAGAGACTCCGAGGAAGATTCGAGGGATTGGAGGTCGAATAGAATCTCATCGGAGGAAGATTCCCGGCAGCGACGCAGACGCCTAGCGCTAAAACGCAGGAGAGCGTCGGAAGATGACGACTCCGACGAGGACTCGGACGAATCTTCCGAGGAGGATCGACCCATCCGTAAACGAGTGAACCGCATCGACTCGGATGACGACGATGACGAGGAGCAGCAGGAGGAGAAGCCGAAGGAGAAGAAAGCAGAGGAGGAGTCAAAGGGAACAAATGCATTGGACTGTGGCCTGGTAGAGCTGCCGCCCGCCAACGGGCAAAGCCCCATAAAGAGCCTCGAGGGTATCATCAACCGGCCCGCTGCCACCATCGCTACCATCACCGCTCCAGGCATTATCCCACATCTGGAGCCGCCCAAAAGCATCAGTGCCACACCGGCTGCTGCCATAGCACCAAACGGGCTGGTGGGGCAGGACATTGCGGCACAGGACGATGACGAAGACGACCTGTTAGGAGTCACAGACCTCGTGGACTACGTCTGCAATAATGAACAATTGTAAAAACAAAAGTGGTGTACTGTTTGTTTGGTTTCTTTTTCTTTGTTTTTTTTTTTTTTTTTTTTTTTTGGTGGTATTGTATTTTTATATTGCTTAACTTTATTATTCCCTCCCATGCCAACAACTCCTCCTCCATGTCCATTTTTCTCATGTCACCTGGAAGCCTGGACCCCACCCCCACACCTCCAGTGTGACGCTGTCCCCATGGGATCCTGCAGCCAATAAGTCCACCAACATACCATTCCTCATTTGTCTGGAAATAACCAGTTGACCCGCCGAAGCACCGTCCCCCCCCCCCCCGGTTGTCGTCATCGTTGTCCTGTTTTCAGTTTTGGTTTTGATCACTTTTGGCTCTGAAACTGGGGGAAAAGTTAGTCTGTTTGAAAGCTGAATAACTTTTAAAAAAACAAAACAAATCATTCCATAATTGGCACCAAGTTCTGGACATCTGTTTATCATTTTATGGCTTTTTAAAGAAATGCAATCATGTTGATTGAAACGCACTTCACCGGGCAGGGTTAGATGAGATGATAGACGCGGCCGTTTAGCTCTGCACAAACACGGCGCGATGAGCTACAAGAAAGCGGGTTTAGCTTGTTAGTCTGCTTTAATTAACCAGCTGGCACGCTGACCTTTCACAGCAGCTTTTAGCACCAGATGTTTTTTTTAACGTTAACAAACATGCTTCCAACGTTACAATCGACGAAAGCCGGGGCAGTCGTGGTGCGGCACTAATTTAGAGGTTTTTGTTCGTTAATACTTTTAAAACAATGTATGTTTAATTTCCTAAACATGATATTTTCAGTCAAATCCACCTGTGGGCATTTTTAAAGCTCTTTCAAGCTCACTAATTAACCCTTTATGGCCCGTTTGTTGCAGGTGGAGCTTTAGAGGAGCTACAGGTGGATTTTTGGTTTTTAGGCTTCGTGCTGCGCTAACATGAGCTACTGCTTCATGTGAGGGATGTATTTGATAAGTTATTGGTTCTTTCTGATCATATCCGGTGTGTATTTTGTTATTAAACCACGCCCCCCCCTTTTTTTTTTGTCAATGTTAATCAGTCAAATATACCCCCCTCCTTTTCATCGTATGAAGGTGTGAATGTATATATGTGACCAACCTTCGTTCGTCCCCCCCTTGAACCTAATTTTTTGTCGTTGAATGTTAGAGTAGCTTTTGTATATTGTATACATATATAATTATTTTAACTACACGCGCACTGCCATCAGCATCAGAGGTTGAACTTTCAGGTTATAGTTTGTTTGGAGAAACCAAATCAAAAGGTGAAACTCTCCTTCCCTCCTGATCCAGACTAGCCTCTTCTCATCGCTTTCATGTGATTCATGGTTTCAGTAAATCTATTTTTTTTTGTATATCTAAACATTTATTTGTTGTTGTCTCTTTGAGGAAATAATGTAAAGTGTCTTATTTTCTTTGTGGGTGGAGATGCCTGCAGGTCTTTAGATTTTTAGTATCTTTAAATGGATGAAGGAGTGTTAGGGTTTACATTAAAGAATGGGGTTAAAATATCCAGAAAAAGATCACCTAGTTGAAGCAAAATAACTCCCTGGTTTGACTTTTTAAAAACATCCTTTGAATATATATATTTTTTAATGTAGACATAATACTCCTTCGTTATAAACAACACTCGGCTCTGAAAGCCTGTTTTCTCTCTTATTCCACTCCCCTGGATCTTCCTGTTTCCTCTGACATGAGCCGTTTCCATAATCCTGAGCTCAGGTTCGGATCAGATCAGGATCATGAAAACCAAACTGTTTTAAAGCGATGTGTCGGGTTGCAGGGGAACAGGGGGGGAAAAAGGCAAACCAATGACTTCACTGACCTCTGCTGGAACCAGTCTGTGTGTATATCTGTAGTTTTTGCTGTAATATATTTAGAGGCATTTTTTTAACCATGGAAAAATATATCGAGCAATTCTTTGGGATTGCATGAGTTTCTTATAGTTTTCTTTTGTAGGGAAGTAATATTGGCACAACAGTTTTTGTAAGAAAATCGCAAAAAAAAAACCCTCTGGCATGCTTTCAGGATCTCCTGACCTGGTGCATTTGTGCTGAGGGACTCGTGAAGTAGGCGTGTTAATTTGCAGTGAAACTGCATACGGGGTAAGCATGCGCTGACTTGCTAAAGCTTGAGGGGGAAGAACGGGACGTCGCCGTGGAAAATAATCAAGGACTGAGAGGGAGTGAAGCCTGTTTGTAAAATATTTTGTAAATTAGTCTCAGCATGGTCTTCAGAGGATAAACCACTATTTATCATACCGTTTTGATACTGGCCACGGCCAAAATGACTTCCAAGACAAAAACCTATACGTGCTGCTTGCACAGCATAGGCGTCTATACACGATATTTAGCTTTTAGATTAGCTGGGCAGAATATAGAAACCCGGTTCTACAGACGTAACAGAGGTGCGTGTCCTGGTGGGTCGAGACGGAGCAAAGGAGTGTCTGTGTGCTGTGTGTAACCCTGTTTATATTCTCCACAGAGATAAGGAGAATGTATAAATGTGTATCTCATGGTTATGAAATAACCCGTAGCGAGACCTGCATAGGGATGGAGAGAAATAAAAGCTTAATAAAGAGAAAGAGGTCTGTGCCAATGACTGAAGTGTTAACAGTTTCCTATTTACCTCATGATGAATCTGGGAGGAAAGACACCCTGTCCACTGTGTATAGATCCTTGTAGACTGGTTGGTGACGTTTTGTCCGCTCCCTACATTTTATTTTTTTTTTTTTGGTTAACTTTACTGTTATTTCTTATGAATCCGATCTTGTACATTTGTCATAATAAAATGGGTTTTAAGCCTGATGTCGACTGTGCTCGTTTTACAAATGCAAAACATGCACAAACAGCTGACCCTTATAACGCTTAAAATACATAAATGATACATAAGAAAATAAAAACAGGCTAGAAACGAGTTGCAGTTGCACCCTTTGTTGTTTGAGCTGCCAACAAGACATGAACATGTACCAAAAAGCCCTTGACCTCCCTGCCTCACAAACACATAAATAAATACTGAGCCCACCATAGAAAAACATTAAAAACTGAATTAAGGAAGAAGAGACTCCCTGAAAACATTAAATAACTGCAATAAAGCACAATGTATAATAAAGCAGTCTAACCCTGGAGTGTTTATCGAACCTTGTGGAAATTTTAAAAAAGTAATTAAATATAAATTTGCATATATGAGCTTTAATTTCTGTCATTTTTGCTACATCTGACATTTTATTGTTTAGCTTAAATAAACATTAATATATAAAGGGGTTAGGGTCAGCTCTTCAGGATGCCTTTTCCACAGACGTAGGTCACAGTGACATAAATTGTCTCACTGTGGGTTTTACCGCTGACTTTGGGGAAAATTAAAAGCCCCGACCTGGAGGTTTCTGGTCCTAAAGTGCAGACGACCAAGGTTTAAAAACAGCTTTGTTAAATCTGTTGTGTTGACGCTTCTAATAGGCCCATAATATAAAAGCAGTTCAGATCCTTCACATGACTGTCACACTATTGACTATTTTATGTATTTTATGACTATTGCTCCTTTTGTCTTTTTTTGCGAGGTGACCTTGGGATTTTGAAAGGCGCCTTCAAATAAAATGTATTATTATAGTTATTATTATTACTAATTATTCCATCTCCAGCTTAAGTCACTTTCTCTTAAACAGGAAAGGCTTCTGAATCAGCACAGATGAGCGTACAGATACTTCACAACTTCTCCCAAAATTCAGAAGTTCTTTATCAGAGAGTTTGGGAGCTCTCTGAAGATCCCCAGTATTAGACTGCACAGCTGCAAATATTTGGTGGTCTGGTTTGTGTTTATGCATTCACTTGCCGACCAAAAGATCACCGGATCAATAGCAGCCAGACACACAGATCCTCGTATCTCTTACATAATAAAGCATGAAAGTCCACTTAAAGCTCAGAGCCACATAAAGCTGCTCGTCACCATCGTAAACGCTGCTGAGATAAAATAATCTCTCGTGTCATGAGAGTGAGGGTCAGAGGAGTTTGTTGCGGCTGTGAACTTTAGCACCACTCTTCTAAAACGGCACACTGTGAGATAATCTGTAACCACGTCAGCAGGAGGAAGCTTGTTTACAAACCATCGAGCACGTGCCGCTCTGTCAACCAAGCAGCAGGTCTAAAGGAACGCCGTGCATTCGTTTAACAGGCTGAGGGGCCGAAGGTCACATGTTTGTCATCTGTTCTGCGCTGACGATGATCCACGCTGAGGAAAAACGGAGACGCTGGTGTTGGGCATTTGTTTGGAGAGTGTGAGACGCCTGAGGAAGAGGAGGAGGCGGCGGAGGAGGAAAGGACAAAGGTCGTGTTGTGTAACCAGCACCATGTGAGCCATGGTTGGGGGGGTGGGGGGGATTTTATTGGATCTCTGTTTCTGATAATCCAAACCTCAGAGAGAGGAGATTAACCGTCACTTGGTTGTGTGTTTCACTGATGAAAAGACCCCAAATGACACATTTACTGTATGTATGATATATAAACTACACTACACACATTCTAGGCAGATTTGTTTGGCTAGTCTTTGTATTTATCCTCAAATTGGATCTAAATGACTACAATTCCTCATCCGAGGACCCACGAATGTCTGCATGGAAACTTCCCTGCCACCTTCCAATAAAAACACAGCATTTAACATTTTTCAGACATATTTTTAATCAAAATACTGCATTTAAATTACAACATTATAGAAAACCACTATACATTTTGTTCACAGACAAATGTTTTTAACCACATTCTTATTTAAAATAATTATCCCAGTTTTACAATCAGAAACTGGCACTGTAGAAGTTTTTTAAGATCAATTGTCTTTACGCACAGAAACTTCAGATTCAGTGTTGTGCCCCAAAAATAAAACACCAAAGTCCCACCAGCACCACATACAGTATAATTCTAGCACCTGAACCTTTAAATACAGTAAACTACCAGACAGACGCGTTAACGAGCCAAACGTGAGATTAAACCAATAAAAGATCAAAGGTTTAGTCACCCAAAACCAACCATCACCATTAGCATGTCCTACAACTGAGGTCCAGTTTTCTTTAACATGCTACATGAAGTAGAAAAGCAAGACATCTGAAGGTTTAAGGCTTTGAAAACATGGTTAATAAAACCAAACATCTGCAGTCCTTTTCTCCAACAACACCCAGTTTGGCAATAAGAGTGAATTAAACACTTTTATAATGTTGTTTTATGGCATTTGGAGATTGTACGTGGCTGCATGTGTCTTAAATTCTTTCTGCTGCTCTCTTATTAATGAGAGATTGCCACAGCTGATCCATACACAGAATAACCTTCCAGGCACAACCTCCAATGGATTGGAGTCTTCTTCTGGTCTCGAACCGGGGATCTTTCTTCACACCTCTGAAAACATGTCCTGATATCAGTGATATCAAGCTTAAGAAAAGCTTGGAATGTGGCTCCCGCAATCCAGAACAGACCCAGGCTATTGTACTCCTAATGGCGTGCCAAACCAAAATAAATGGAAGGGTCGTGCAAGCCGGATCCATCCGCTGTGGTGACGCTCATGGGAAATAAGGGAGCAGCATAAATAATTAAAGTCATGAATCTACCAGACTTCATAGAGAAAAAGATACATTTTAGTAGGTGCACCATCACACCTACTTGTTTGCATATTAACCACTTAGCTGCTTGTGCTCTGTCCGTATTTTTAAAATCTGTGCGCTTCTGTTGTTCTTCAGCTTCGTCACATGTGCGATGACATAAGCACAAATATACATTCAGCTTAATAGTGCATACATTCATCGTTGTTGTGCTTATGACAATTTTCACGTTATTTTTTGGCAATACTTTAAATATTTGTGCTTAAATCTTAAGACTAAGATTCATGAAAATAACTATTGATAAAAATGGCACTAACCGTGCATATCCAGGGCTGTTTTCCTGTTAAATGTAGGGCAACTAGAAAATTTATGCTTTTTGGTAGCTGCAGTGGTATTATAGCTAACATTTAATTGCACATGAAGAAAGAAGAATTAAGATTTTAGGTCAACCTTAAGCCACAGAATGCATATGTTATTTTTAACATTTAAAATAGTGTTTTAACAGCAGGTTTGAGCCTCTGTATGAAGCACATTTGTCATCTTTTAGTGAGAAACTGAAGCCACTTTTGTGTTCTGATTAGCTGCCAGCTTTCTAACAGTGTATTTGACATCTTAGCTGACATTTGCTGTTCAGTGACAGTAAAAGTGCGTTTTACCCTGACAGTACCCACACATTACAGTGTGTATTGTTTTTTTATGTGTTCACAGACATTTTGAAGGTGAGGCAACCCTGCAGTGCAGCATTAATAACAAAAGAAAAACAAAAGCTGGCTGTGCTGCTGTTATCTGTTAAGACATGAGGAATAAAACAGGCACGGCTTTTCCCCCTCGCACCTACTGGGTCTTCTTTTTCTGGATGGCAGGAACGTCCAGCCCAACGGTACTCCCACCAAACAGGAAAGGGATGATCTTCTCAAACAGCAGGATGCAGCTCACCACGCCTGCACACACACGTTAGACACAGGAAGTTATTTTGGTAACAACAAGCAGACATATGTCAGGTATGAGTCGTGCATTTAAATGACAGGCCAAGCTTCTTTATTTAGAGGACAGTCATCCTAATCGAACCATGGAGTAGCTTGTAGAGCAGGTCGGTCCTGAGCGCTTAGTCAGTTATCTTATTTGCCGAGAGTTAGAAAAGACAACAAATACCACACTCACATCTAAAAGTGGACATGAGATCATAAAGAGTGGACTCCAGTCTGCTGCTTACCTAAAACTGGTCCCAGCCAGTACACAAAACAGTACTCCAGGTAGGTGTGGCCGCTGCAGGGGAACTGAACTGAGAAGGCCAATACTGGGTTGAAAACGGCTCCGGAAATCTCTCCACCTGCACAAAACAAAAGATGGAAGAATAATTAATTTACTTTATGGGCATGGAACCATCTACACTTTTAACCCACATGCTGAGGAGGGTAAATATGCATGCTTGCTGCATTTAATAATTGCACTTTTGCAAGAACAAAGGCTGACAGGATGGTTTAAATTCTGGATTTAGTAGGATTGTGATCAGTATTTTAGTTGTGCCGTTTAGATCTTGATTTCTTGTGGGTCTATGTTGTGGTTCCCAGGACAGTACAATGTTTCTGACAGAAACCATGGCAGGGTGATTGCCAGTATTCATGTGCAGGATTGTTCTTAACATTAAAAAAAAAAGAAAAAAAAAGAAAAAAAAAGTTTTCCGGGTCTGTGCGGTGTACGGGGCACAAACTGTGACCCTTTCTATTTAAAGGGGGTTTCATTTACTTGTTTAGACTTGTGAAGAGCAAGTGCCCCTCATTAACACACCTGCATAAACTGCTGCCGTTACAACAGCAGCGATGAAGTGCACCTGGAGTCTTTCGTCCAGTTTGTGGACGTGCATGCAGGCAGCCTGGAAAACGAAGGCGCAGGCCAGCTCCACCACCGCGGCCTCCAGCAGCGTCCCGCCTAGGGGATCGAAGCACCTGAAGTCAGTGCTCTGGTGCTGCAGGTGAATGTCGGAGAGACCCTGCGACCACACGGAGGCGACATAAGACTGCGAGGCGACGGCAGCTGCGAATTGGAGCATAATGAGGACGCCGGCCGCTCTTAAGCTGCGGGTCCCGCGGCACACACTCTCTAGAGCCGCGGTGGGGTTACAGGTCGCGTCCTGGAAAGTTACCAAGTGGACAAGAGTCACCGTGTAGGTGAGAGCCAGGCCGTAACTGAGCTCCAGGTGGGCCGAGTCTCCCAGCAGTTTGAGTTCATGCGTGCAGCAGCAGAGCTGGAATGTGGACGCCGCCTCCAGAAGGTAAATCCGGTAATTTCTCGGGAACACACGCGCTGCGGAGCGGATCAGCTCGCTGAGGAGCACCGAAACCCCCAGCACCGCTACGGAAACCCACAGGTAGGTCATCTCCCGGCTCTTCACTGCCCCACACGGTCTGACCTCAATGCATAAGCCGCTCCTCGTGACGGGGGCAACTTTCAGGACTTATCTGTCAGAGTAAAGTCTACTTGATCCACGCTGCTGCGTCAAGGCGCACGGATTGAGACCGCCTTCAAAATAAAAGTGGGGATTTGAATGCCTGATAATTAAAAGTATTTAGAGTCAAAATACTTAAGTGCCAGCGAGACACCGCTTTGTTCCACATGTTCAGTCAGAATATAAGCATGAAAAAAAACTCCATAGAGGTGTAATATGTTTTCGTGGTAAAAAGAAATAGATAAATCCACAGTGACTTTAAAGGCCAACTGAGTCATTCCTACTATTCGGTGCCATTTCAGTGTGATCACTCTTCATCAAAAAATACAAAATTTTGAATTATTTTAACATTTCATCTAAAAGAGGGATTTTCAACCTATAAGAAAAATGTATTGGTCCAGCTAAGGATATTATATTATAATATTTTTTAAAATCAAAGTCTTTACCCATGACGTGCCAAATGTCCACCCTGTTACAGGACATTCAATTTTCTATTAATAACTGTTTTGAATACACAGTTATAGTAATATTTACATTTTCTAAAAGCTACAATGTCCCTTTTTAAAATCTGCAAGGAAATTTCAAGGAAGTATTTTAAACAAGCATTATATTGAAAGAAGACAGGTTCAGTTTTAAGACACAGTGTAATTTCAAAAGATTGTTTTTAGATTCAAAGGGAATATAAAAAAAAATTGGCTCCATTTTTAAGTAACTTAATTTTGCTGATTCATTCCCTCCCAATAACCAAAGAGACCAAAGAGACCTGTTACAGTGCATAGCAATAACAGGGGTGACGGTAACAGGGGGGAGATTTTATGCTAAACTTAGCCATTACTACTAGTATGATGAACAACAAGCTAGTACATGGTGACCACTAAGAACCATTTTTAACATGTTTATTAGCCATATTATAAAAATTACAAAAAAAAATTTGTTTCCACTATTAATAAGCGTAACAGGTTGGACGTGTTATGCTTTGCCACATTACAAAATCTTGCTAAAACATTGAAAAAAGGGTTGATTAAAGAGTGGTACTTACTCGTCTTCTTCTTGAAAGTTTTCCCTCCAAAATATGTTACATCTGGGAGTGTCATGTGACTAAAAGAATAATCAGGTGATGTGTTCTATGGAATTCTTATCAGAGTAACAGGGGTGACAGTTGATTCAGGGACACAACATTTTTTAAAGATTTTAAGTATTAAACATGCATTAATAATAAAAAAGAACATTTGATGAGGAACATTAGAAATAAGCCAATCCAGAAATTATGAAAAATCTAGATTTATTTATTTATTTTTAAGTTATATTTGTAACTGAAGTCGAGCAAGCATGACTGGGGACATAGTACTTTAGTGACTTGTGCTAAAATAAAAGTAATTTACTTTTAATGTATTTATCCTGTGTATATATATCAATGTGTTCTATGGTAGAGGGGGGTTAAACATACAAGAAAATGATTTAGAAATAAGCATTAGACAAGTTTTACACTAAATATACCATATTATGTCACTAGGACTCAAATGGCACCGAATAGTAAGAATGACCCAACTACTAAAAGTGGGCAATAAATGGGGAGCTGCAGTGATTGGCGGGATTACTCACAGCAAGCATCCTTATCAAACCGGTTACAAGAGTCAGCCTGAGGGCACTCTCTTTCAGTTTGTAATTCGATGTTTTACAACACGCAGTTCTAATTTACTGTATTATTCTTTAAAAAAAAAAAAAAAAAATCTAAACAAAGGAAAACCGGCACATACCTGTGACAGCATTAAAATCTGTATAATGTAATGTAAATGCAAAAAAAAAAAAAAAAAAAAAAATGGGGTAAAAGCACAAAAACAGAGAATATTAATTATAAACATTGTAAAACATGACTGATCTCTGTATCGAGTCTGTTTTCACCGAGTCTCTCTTTAGATATGATGCAGTCACCATTTCTCCCATTCAAAGCCCAAACGTGGGGACAGTCCTCTTCTTTTGCTGCTGTAACTTTCTATGCAGTTCATGTTCCTGCTGATCACACCACACATGCCTGTAAAGGCACATAGTTCCATGCTCTTTCTGTAAGAAATGCTTTTCCAATATGTGGCGAGGTTTTGTACAAAACCAGAAAAATGAGTCAAATTACCAGCAGCAGATTTAGTTTTAGTTAACTATACTCACACACTGCTCTGGCTTCCTTCAACAGCCCAAAGACACGAATGTTAGCTTAACTGGTGATTCAAAATTGGCCCTAGACGTGAATGTGAGTGGGAACGGTCTCTTTGTTGGCCTTTAGATGGACTTTTGCAAGTCAGAATTTTTGGATTAATAATGACATTAAATGTCCACCACTTTGGAGGGCCCCGAGTGCCAAAACGAATTAAATAAACGTATAATTACATATTTAATAAAATGCGTCAAATTACAATGGGAAATTGATTAAATATATAATTATGATTCAGTTTAATTAAATATTTCCAGTTTTAATTGATACATTTAATTAACAATGTATTTGTTCATGTTGGCACTCATAGTCCTCTGTAACTACGAACTGGTCTGTTCCTTATAGCGCTTGGTTCCATTTCTGTCTACAAAGTGTTAAATAACAAATAACAAAACAGGCATGATTTCATCCACTAACAGGCAGGGTGGAGTTACTTCAGCTGACACAGTTAAAGGTGGGGTGCACCCCAGACCTGCTGACTATTAATTTTCCTGTTTGGCCTCGAGTTATTTTTAGTGTCCCATAGGAACCCATGCTTTATTTTGAAAAGTCAAATCAGGAATGGGGAGGTAAATATTTTGAAGGGCTTAACATTTGACCTCGCTACCAGTGAGAAGTTCAGGCAGAGGCATCGGAAATCAGACAGTTCATTGAAAACCTGTTCTGACAGGTTTTAAACATCATGCAGGTGTGTGCACATGAACTGTAGCAGGAGAAAGGCATTGGAGCACCTTTCATACACCCTGTGCTAATATCCAGGGTGCAGTGGTGGTGATCCTCTACATGTAGAGGGGGGAGTTCCATGTTTTATGGATATGGTGTTACTGTGTAAGAGAGAAGTTTTCAACAGTCATGAAAACTGGTTTTCTGTTTGCACAGCATCCTTTGACCTATATTAACTGGCCACTTTAGTTGGTATACCACGCTAGTGCCTGACATAGACTCAGCAACGTTCTTTGAAACACACACAGATTCATCAGGTGAACATGCACGATGTTAATCTCCTGTTCCCCATCCAAACAGGTCAGTTCTGATCCTACCATCCAAAAGTCACAGCAGAAATGGAGGCCCATCAGATCAGGCAACATTTTTTGTCCAGTGTCGGTGAACTTGCCTTTGAGCTTTTCTTTTTGCTGGCGTGGTCTTCTGCCGCTGTAGCCCCTCTGCTTCAAGGTTCTACATGTTGTGCATTCAGACTGTTGTCTTTCTATTGGCTCAAAGTGGTCTGGCCATTGCCCAGAGAGCTGCCACTCACTGGATAAATGCCAAGCATATCAGCAGGTTCTGAAATACTCAGACCAGCCTGCCACGTGTAGTCACCTTTCTGCCCCATTCTGATGCTTAGATTGAATTTCAGTAGGTCCTCTTGACCATGTCTATGTAAGACTTGCATAGATGAGATTTAAGTAATAATTCTATCCAGCTGTGCTTATTTCTGCTTCAAGGAGTGAATGGGTTAAATGCAGAGAGGAATTTCCCCACGGGGATCAATAAATAAAGTATACATTATCAATATTTGCCCCCAGTGTTCCCAAAAACACTGGATAATTGCTCCAGGTGGCTGCAGTTACGCTAATGCAATATAAAAATGGAGTACACTGACATTGAGATGTAAGATTTGCATAATAAGTAATAATTCAGACAGACAGTAATAATATACCGTCTGTCTACATCCCTCTATCCTTTCTCCAGCTCACGTGGTGAGCTGTACTTCGGTTTTCTGTACTAGCTCCCTTTACAGGCCTCCTGTGTCCACAACCATAATGCTCAGCCATAATCATTGCCCATTATTCTAATTAGTAACTCACTAACCTCATTCTTCAGATACCAATTTTACCAATCCCTGTAATAAGGGCAAAATGATCACATTTCTACTTCCGGACCTAATAATTTCATTCCTGTGCCCTGTAAATCACAGCCTGACAGTTTAACAGTTATTGGCCTTCTTAACTGCAGATCTTTGTCCAATAAATCTTTTACTCTAAACTATTTCCTTATTTTTTTTGTATTAAGCAGATTTGGCTGGGGATTGCTGCCCCCTTGTGGAACTTTGTCCACCCAACAATTTTTAAAGAATTAGTTTGGTCCATTGTTTATCAGCAGCCTCCTAAATCCCGCTCTGAATTCTCAAAGTTCTGAAATCTGCTTTCATCTGATCTTACATTTAATCTAATTCTTCTAATTGTGCAGCTCTTGATAATGTGGCCTCCTTAAAATCCAAATTTGCTCCAGTCGTTCTTTTATCTTGGATCAATGATCATATTTGTCATCATAGATGAGAGAGCAGAAAAGCTGAACCTAGATGGAAAAAACCTCCATGTGGGCTACCAGCACACAAAGTAGTTATTAACCTCGTTCAACTGACTTAAAAGATGCAAGAATATCCCGTTTCTCTAGCTTGATTAGCAATAATAGGCACAACCATCAGTTCCTGTTTAACACCATCGACAGGGTCTGGTGTTGATGATCATTTATGTAGGTTTATTCAACATGCCAAGTATTTGTCTTTCTGTGCAAGAAAAGCCTACACACAGTGTGATACAATTTTCTATATGCATTCAATAATGTGAGAAAATTAATATCAGAAGTTCCCTTCGGGTGCTGCAGTGTCTTTAGAGTCCAAAGGCATGCAAGTTGCCTGAAGTATACATTTTCTAATGGTGCATCAAAAATACATTTCAACCAGGGATGCGGAGTTATTATCTATCATCTGGGTGCATGCCAGATTACTTAAAAACAGCCACTGTCATCTGTTAACTTAAAAGAAAAAGCATTGACTACAGGCCCATTTCCAAACTTCTAATAATTTTTAAAATCCTCAAAAGCTGTGGCCCATCAGTTACTTGGAGTGGTTGAGGGCAAAAACACATTTTCATATATATTCCAGTCAAATCATTGATCATACCATTCACTCTGACAGACTGGAGTTGGATTGGTTTCTCTGACACTTCTTTAAAAAGACGTTTCATCATATTTATCAAATATTTCAGAAATCATATTAATAAATGGATAGCCTCATCAGTGACCCTCGGGGATGAATTTCTGGACACATTCTTTGTATGCATTTCTTACATTACTATGCAGACAATATGCAGTTATTCTTTTCTGTTAAGACACAGATTAGATTACTGACACTAGATTACTGCAGCTCATGTTAAACTGAACAAAGCACCAATTACCTGATTTCATCTGGCTCTGCTGGACTCCTGACTAGTAGCTGGAAATCTGTTTCCATTTTGCATATTAAATGTTATACGTGACTCCCTGCGATCCATAAGATCATTTTATTGTTTATACATGCAGATTGTTTTATACATGATTTTTTTTTAAAAATTGTCTAATTATATTTTTTGTCCTTACCATTTTTCTAACTGGTTCTTAATGGTTTTGAAAATGCATTTTATTTTATTTTATATCAGAATCAACCTTTTGGGGCTTAAGGTTAGGACTGATTTTTAATTGAGATGCTGTGGTATGATCCAAAAACCCGTAACTCATCCGATCAAGAGATCCAAACAATTGAACGTATTTTAGTTTGATGGGCAGCAACAATGAATGCCTGGAGGAAGTTTGCAGTGTTGGACATCAAATAGACTTTAATGACCAGTTTCCCTGCATTTGACATTTGCATCCTCACGTGTCGCTCCCTCACATGATGTCTGTAAAAGCTCAGGCCTGCAGTACAGAAGTGCTATTACCATGGTGGGATTAGTTGGGCTGCTGCTGCTTTGGTCTGGAATGTAAAATGAGCTATTCCATCCATTAATTACTGTTTGATTAGCATTTCAGCGATGGAAAGAAAATGAACTTTGACTTAAAAAAAAAATCTGCTAAGTAACATCTCATCAACCTCCGCTTTACATTATATAAAGGCTGAACTCAAGCTGCTTTACACTCTTACATTTTCTTTATGTTAAATTGAACTAGACTATTTCTACCATTGTCCTTCACATGCTGCTGCTTGTGATCTGCCTGACTTGGCATTTCCTATTTGTGCAGAATTTGTTAATATTTACAAAGTCTGTCCGGCAGCTGCAGTGGGAGTCTGCCCACCCAGTGGGAATAAAAGTTCAAGCAAAACAAGATGAACTACTAGACATTTATTCTGTTTATGGTGTAAAAGCATAAAAGCAGCTATTTATCTGCTTTAAGAGGTTCATGTAAACAAAGCTCTATCTGCGGGTGTACAGGGTGGGCCATTTATATGGATACACCGTAATAACATGGGAATGGTTGGTGATATTAAAGTCCTGTTTGTGGCACATGAGTATATGTGAGGGGGCAAACTCCTCAAGATGGGTGGTGACCATGGTGACCATTTAGAAGTCGGCCATCTTGGATACAACTTTTGTTTTTTTTCCCCAATAGGAAGAGGGCCATGTGACACATCAAACTTATTGGTAATGTCACAAGAAAAACAATGGTGTGCTTGGTTTCAACGTAACTTTATTCTTTCATGAGTTATTTACAAGTTTCTCTTTGTTCACAGCCATTGACATGTCGAAGAGGTTAACACGTGAGGAGCGGATCGAAATTGTGTGGATATCTGGTGAACGCAGTAACCGGGTCATTGCAGCAGATTTCAATGCAAGACACCCTACGAGACCACCCATCTCCCATGCTACAGCTAGCAAACTGCTTGCTAAGTTTCGTTAAACTGGTTCAGTGTTGGATTTGCCAAATGTGGACGCAAGAAAACTGTCACTAATGAAGAAAAACATCAGTGGCTGTCCTAGCTTCATTCAGCAAGAGCCCACAGTGTAGCACTCGCCGCATGTCACTGGAGAGTGGCATTAGTCGAACATCCCTTTGGCGGATATTAGCTACTCACAAATGGCTCCCTTACAAACTCCAGCTACTGCAGCATCTCAACGAGGATGACCCAGATCGGCGCACAGAATTTGCAGAACGGGCAAAACAAAAATTGGAACAGGACCCTCAGTTCACGCAGAAGATTTTGTTCAGTGATGAGGCAAACTTTTATGTGAATGGTGACGTTAACAAACAAAAACACCACTATTGGTCTGACACTAACCCACATTGGATGGATCCCTCCAAGACTGTTGGACCAACAAAAGTGATGGTTTGGTGTGGTATATGGGGTACGACAATAGTGGGTCCATTCTTCATCAATGGAAACCTCAAGGCCACTGGATATTTGAAATTGCTACATGATGATGTGTTTCCCTCTTTATGCACTGAAGCTGGCACGTTCCCTGAGTTTTTCCAGCAAGACGGTGCACCACCACATTATGGGTGCCAGGTCCGAGCATTCCTAGATGAACAGTTTCCTGGAAAGTGGATTGGTGGTCGTGGGCCAGTTGAATGGCCCCCAAGCTCCCCCGATCTGACCCCCTTAGACTTTTATCTTTGGCACCTGAAACTACGGATACTGGATGCCTGTGCTGGCATTTCTCCTGCGGTGTTGCTATCAGTGTGTGAAGAGTGGGAGAAGAGGGTTGCATTGACAATCCAACACAATGGGCAGCACATTGAACACATTTTATAAGTGGTCAGAAGCTTGTAAATAACTCATGAAAGAATAAAGTTACGTTGAAACCAAGCACACCATTGTTTTTCTTGTGACATTACCAATAAGTTTGATGTGTCACATGGCCCTCTTCCTATTGAAAAAACAAAAGTTGTATCCAAGATGGCCGACTTCTAAATGGCCACCATGGTCACCACCCATCTTGAGGAGTTTGCCCCCTCACATATACTAATGTGCCACAAACAGGACTTTAATATCACCAACCATTCCCATGTTATTACGGTGTATCCATATAAATGGCCCACCCTGTAGATGTTAGTGAAGGAATCACTTTGTTTGGGCTTTAACTTCACTTGATATTCAGAAAGCAGAGTTCCTGTCTGGACCGGAGAGATGACACATTAGCCATTCAGGGGGCGGAAGAGCATGAGATGGAAAGCATGACCAGACTCGGGGGTGCACTGCAATCCGATGAAAACTCTGTACAGGCTGTTAACTGTGTCATTAGGAAAAAATGAATCCGGATGATTCAGGATGATTTTTTTCCCCTTTTCTGCTCTCGTATTCAGAATGCATTCACCCCTTAGTTGTGCTGCTGAAGGACTCTCCTCTTGTCACTCCCCTAGTGTTTTTATGCCATCTATTTGTCATTAAATTTTTCTCTTCTCTCTCTCGTGAGGTCTGTGCTCTTTTCCTCTTCTTTACCTTCACCTCCAGATGGAGCAGATCCTGACCCTCACTGAACTTGCTGCTCAAAGATCATCTATTGTTCACTTAATAAAACTAAAGCACCTTAAAGCAACTGCTATGAACGTATGCAAAATCAATATAATTGAATTTCTACAGGTTTGCAAACAGATGACCAGCTATACAGATATTCCAAGACTGTTCATTGATATTGGAAAGGAAAAAAACATGCTCACCTAAATTTTTCTTCTGTTTGTTAATATTTTGTCGTTTATTGTAAGGAGGAGGTGGTTCAGAGGAAGCGGGAGCTTGTTACCATCATGGGCTCATCTGATCAGAATGAGAATGAAGTCATCAATCACTTACAGGTTTCTCATTTAACTGAATAATCAGTATTGAAGGACACACATGGACTGCTAACTCTGAAAAGAAACAAAATTTGATGTAAGTCATTCATTAAATTAGAATAATACGTGAACTGAGGAGACCCAAACAAAAACTCACCTCAGCTGACACCCATGTGGGAAAGGAGGAGTGAAAGTGAGCTGTAGGTGAGTGCAGTCCTTATATAATGTGTGACAGGTGAGTGCAATTAAGGGCAAGCACCAGACCCAATCAAGTGTGAGGAAAAGAAACAAGGTGAATTTGGTGAAGTGAGTGAGTGCGCTGAAAGGTGAGTCTTTACAACATTTATCATGGTTTCCTCATTTTTTTTTCATATAATGTAAAACAAGCTGATTATTTGTACAGTTTTATGTATAAAATACTTAAACAATAAATAGTGGGTTTGTCTTTCTTGAGACCCCCATCTCTGACATGAAACTGGATGAATCACCTAAATTATAGTGGATAGTAGATGTTTTCATACCAGTAACATTGCTAGCCGGAGTAGCCTGGGATGGACTCGGATTGATCTTTCAGTGACCTGTGAAATTAAAGATTTATACATGTGTCTCTTAGGCAGTATCATTAGAAGTCACAGCATACATTTTCACTTCTATGCAGAGTGACACTAAAAAACTATTTCATGCATTTATGACTTCTAGGCTGGACTACTGTAATTTGTTATTATCAGGATGCCCTAAAAACTCCCTGAAAAGCTTTCAGTTGGTCCAAAATGCTGCAGCAAGAGCACTGACAGGGACTAGAAAGAGAGAGCATATTTCTCCTATATCGGCTTCTCTTCATTGGTTTCCAGTTAAATCCAAAATAGAATTGAAAATCCTGATCCTCACATACAAGTTCTTGAATCATCAGGTGCCGTCTTATCTTAATGACCTTGTAGTACTGTATCACCCCATTAGGACACTTCGCTCTCAGACTGCTGGTTTGCTTGTGGGTCCTAGAACAGACACATCTCTACTTTTAAGGCTAGGCTTAAAACTTTACTTTTTGACAAAGCTTATAGTTAGGGGTGCATCAGGTGACCCCAAATCCTCACTTATGCTGCAATGGGCTTAGACTGCTAGGGACTTCCCATGATGCACTGGGTGTTTCTCCTGTCACCCGTTTTCACTCACTATGTGTTTATACACCTCTCTGCATTTTATTATGAGTTATTATGAAACTATGGCTCTCTTCCACAGCATGTCTTTGTCCTGTGTTCCTCCCCTCAACCCCAACCAGTCTCACCTGATTCTGCTGGAGGTTTCTTCCCACTTTCGCCTAAGTGCTTGGTCACAGCGGGTTGTCTGATTGATGGGGTTTCCTGTTTTCTCTGTGTTACTGTTGGGTCCTCACAATATTAAGCGCCTTGAGGCGACTGTTGTTGTGATTTGACGCAAAATAGAATTGAGTTCCTTTACAATAACTGCCCAAATAAATGTTTAGAAATAGTTCATTCATTTATTTCTTTATCTATTCGCTTATGGGACCCGTGTATTTTAAAGCCCGCCTGCAAACCAAGCTTTCCTTGGGATGACGACGACGATGATGATGGTCGCAGTGTCTTTCCACGACTGCGGCAACAGGTGGCGGTGGATGACACAGAGGTGCAGGACATCAACAGCAGTAAAGCAGAGGAACAGTTACAATCTTCTCATTTCCGTGTTAATTTCAAAATAAAGCCGCTCTGTTGCCTCATACTTGCAAATATTTACTAAATATTCTCGATACATATAAAATCTCGCTATGGAGTGTAAATAAAAGCTAAATGGCGAAAAAATAATGCACAAGATTGTATAAAACCGGTAAAATCCTACTGCAGACGTGTGTGCCTGTATTTTTGAAGGCAGGGCCTTTCCCCTGGTCCCCGTGTTAGTAATTCCCGCTGACTTGACCCGTTTTCCGAGGCCACCTCCTCCGGACGACTGCACACTGCGGCTTCTTCTCTGCCGTTTACCCGGAGGGAGAACCGGCCTGGAGGTAGGAGATCTGTCCTTACGACATAACAAAAAACAGGCTGAAGTGGAAGCTGCACAGTGTTTTTGTAACGATCCGCTGCTCGCTTGAGCTCTGAACAGGTCCTCAGGTGCCGTTCTTTGTTTTATGGAGCGTTCATCACCAGAGTGCGTTAAATAAATGTACAATTTTAATATTTTCATGCTGGTTTGCGAACGCGCTTAGTGTGTTTTACTCATTTAGCACTTTTTATGATGAAATAGTCTAAATCTTTAATTCGGCCACGATACAACACACGAAGGAAAGTGTTAAGTGAATCAAAAAAGTGAGATTTGAGTCTGATTAAAAGTTTGCAAGATTTAGCACCATAATCCCAGGTTGGTTGTCTTTAGTTTCGTGATGACTGGTGGATATTTTGTCATGTCATGTTTTATGATTTCCAGGAAGTGGACCCATGACAATCTGCCATGAAATGCCAGTGATGCTGAAATCAGGAAACAATTGTTTCTTTTTTTAAATACTTGAATCAGTTTCATCTGTCTTCACTTTATTTCAGTCAATACACAAGCGCACTATAAGTAAATCTGTCTTAAAGGGGGGAAACACAACTAGTGAGACTTTCTTTGTTCTCCTGTAGTGATAATGACCCATTTGAGTATCATATGTGAAGAAGCCTGCCAGTGATGGACAAAACCGACCAGTGAGCTGTGTAACTTTAGCTTTCTGGGAGCTGAGCCCAGAGGAGTTAGACGGTTTCTCAGTGTTATCCTATTTAAAAAAAAAAAAAAAAAAAACCCAAACAAACCACAAAACAAAAAGACAGTAAATAATAGCTCAGGTTTAGCTTGCACACATTGTATGCCACAATATACCCTAAAAGTGATGCTTTAGTAGCTATTGGACAATTTCAATGCAAACTTAAGACCCTTTTAGCCTCTGTTTTATACCTGTTTTACTTGATTTGCCTCTTTTCTGATGTTTTAGCTTGGATTTGAATTTGTCTGGTTGTCTTAGTCGATTTTTCTTATTTCTGTGTGCGTTGGAGCAGGATGGAGGCTGTGGCAGTGTGTGTATGAGCCATGGCGTCTACATTGTCGCAGTGGTTTCGTAGCCTTCGTGTGAAGTTGCTGCAACGTTATGAGCACCAGCCTTTCGTGTCATGTTTGGCTGGTTTGTACGGCTGCCAGTGGAAACACTACAAGAGGAGTCAGCCTGAGGGCTGCTGCTGCAACAAGGTCAGGAAGCAGCAACACAAGAGCCACTTCTGCTCCAGCCAAAGTCATCTGTTTATTATCATTGGAATTAATGAATCATACTGTGGTTAAGTTTACAGGAGTTTCAGTGTTTTGGGGTTTTTTTATTTTAAGTTCTAGTGTTCCTACCAAATTTAAAGTCCAGGGAAACTGAATGTTTTGGAATTTATTTTTTAAAGATTGAATATAAGAAATCAGCACAGAACTCTAGGCCCTATACGTAAGTCGTCTCTGTGGCCCCCTTTCCTTTCTTGAGTCATTCAGTGCTCTGAAAAAGCATGTACCTCCTTCCTGTTCTCTTATTTTTTGTTTTGCATGTTTGCACCCTTACATGTTTCAGATCATCAAATTTTAATATTAGACAAAGATAACCGGAGTAAATAGAAAATTCAGGTTTAGGGAAAAAAGCTCTCTTAATCCACAAAGGCTCAAATATATACATACACTCACATATTTGAATAAGTGGTCCTGAAGGTTCAACAGTGTCCTTTAAGCCCTATTAACTTCTAATTGGTGATCATGATTGACTACAGTTGGTAGTTGTGAGCATAAAAAGGATTTGTTTGACAGCACTCAATGGATTGATGAATACTCAAAATAATAGGGAGCTGCAAGAAAATATGAGATCTGGAAGAAGGGACTGTGCAGTGGTTGGAATAGTGAACCTCCAAATTCTTCACTTTCACTTCAAATCAACAACCAACAGGACATTGATCCCAAACGCACAACAAAACTATTTTTGGAAGGGATAAAGCCGGATGGAACAGCCTTCCCAGAGACCCGACCTCAACCCTTTTGAAATTTTGTGGACTATGTCTAAAAGCCAGGTCTGTGCAACAAATTCAAATGAACTCAAAAGAGTTGTCAAATATTTACCCAAAATTGTGCCAGAAACTTGTTGATGGATATCAAAAGGATCTAGTCGAGGTACAACTTGCTAATGGACATTTAACCAAATATTAGTAGGAGTCTATGTGTATGTTTGAGCTGGTATATATACTTTTGACTCTGTGGGTTAGAGGAACACACTCAAAAATTGAAACCTGTGCACCCAATTCTTTTTCTAAAGCCATCTAAAGTTGAGATGCTGTGTTTGGAAAGAGAGGAGTAAAAGCACTCAAAATATGCTGAAAAAAAATGCTGAATAATTAAATTTAGAGACACATGTGGTCAGCAACATGAATTTTATCGTCAAACCAAACAGCAAACAGGAAAAAAAACACTAATAAATCGTTGTGGGAGAATATAAGTCAGCTACAGTTGGAGGAAGATGAAACAAATCAATAAAAGGAAATGAGGTAAGGGTGATGTTGATTCTTTGTTTTGTTTTCTGCAGTTATTGATTTCAGTATTTGCATTTCTACAACTGTAAAAGTCACCAAATGAGAAATAATTTTCAGACATTACAGTTAAACAACTTCATTTCGCTTTTTTATTGTGCTGATGCTGAACAGAGCTGTCGGTTGGAGCTCCTCTGTCTCTGTAAAACTCAGAGGAAGTCTTAAAATGCCACGGAAACAGAGCAGTAAACAGTGCGGGGGGCTGGATTTAACTCGGGGAATAACAAAAACAAATTTCTCTCATTGTTTTGTCTCCTCTGTCATCAGTTGGAGGGTGCTAGCTTTGCTGTGCTTGTGGCGGCTTTCTGCTTGACGCTGCTGTTCCTCTACTTCTGGGGACAAGCCAAGAATGACTACAATGACTTTGACTGGTGGGTGGAGCGACTCCTGCACTTATAGTACTGTCGTAGGTAAACATAGAGCTGTTCACATTAATCTGCTGCAGGAATCATTGGTGCTAAATTTACGTTCATATGTCTTTGTTGACTGAACATGTAACAAACGTTTTTCTGCCTTCATGTCTGTTGTGCTTCCTCTCATTTGGCTGAAGGTTTAACTTCGGGAACCTGGGCTTCTGGTTCCCGTGGTCTGTGGTGCTGCTGGCTGTCGCTGTGGTCTTCTTCACCTACGTCACAGTGCTTGTGGTGAGACACAAACGCTGCATTGGCTTTTCATCTCTCATCTCGATTTCTTCTACTTGTCTTTTTAGCTGACTGGATAATTTATCCAAGTGGTGTCAACTTTTTACTGTTGCTTTTTTTGTCTTATTTTGTAGTGTTTTTGGAAAGTTTTTTTTTTAGAAAAAAGTCTTATTTATTTTTTTTAACCACAGATTGTTCATTTAAGTTCTCTTTTATATTTTATTGATACAACAGCATTAAAATAGGAACCTCAATCACTTTTAGTAATTTCCTTTCAAACACAAATTTGAAGCAACTGATCGATTGTTTAAAACCCGAAAAATGAAAGCAAACACTTAAATATTGTATATATTTAATCCACCATCACTGAAATTATCTTGTAACTTGTAACTGCAATTGTTCGCGCCAGCAGCCGCCCAGATTTGAAACATTCACATTCTGTTCACTTCCTCATCCTCAGGCCCTGCACCGACTATACAGGGAGAGAGAATAATTAGCACTCTGGGTGTACCACTCACCCCAGCTGATGCCATGCCCTTAACCATCCTACCCTATCTCTCTCCCACAAATCATACCCTCCCCCCACCATAAGTGGATTCATGGGAAATCGATTGATCTGCAGCCCCGCAGCAGTTTTATGCTGGTGTTTTCACTCATTTCTGGGCTACTTTGACATTTTGACACCTTTGCTTTGCTGCAGAGTTATGCAAGAGATCAATTTATTATTGCTCTCATAAATATGCAGGAAAAGCTGGGAGGCTGTTAGTCATTAAGAGTGGAAACATGGGAACCAGTAAGCCTGCCAGTAAGCCCTGTTCGTAGTACAAAAATACACCTATCAACATTTCTGCACGCTTCTGAGGTCACTAATCGCTCCTGTTTGGGATTTGCATATTTTCCCAGTACTTTGAATTCTCCAGGTAGACCAGCTTCCTCCTGCAGTCCAAAGGCACGCTCATGAAATCAGTCATAAATCGGCCACAGGCCAGTGAAACTGTGGTTATCAGTCTTTCCGTGAGGTAGTCTAGTTATGTCATGCAACTTGCCTTTCTTTTTTCTTACCCAACAATCAGTCCCTGGTTTTGCCGGAGACCTCCTCCTGTTAGCAGGGAGCTCCTCCCCACTGTAACCATAAAGGGCTTCTGCAGGGTCTTTATCATACAACATAAAGCTGCTCGAGACAGCTGCTGTGAAGTGGTAGATTAGAAAGCAAGTGCGTAAATGGTTCCAACATATAACTCCAAACTGATGTAACACTTTCTTCATCTGCAGATGAAATACATGTTAGTTTCAAAATTTAAGTGGGTGTTTGTAAATTTAAAAGAAACAAGATTCACTGTTTGTGTGTTTACTAAATCGACGAGCTCATGAGAACCTGGCCAGATCATAAGTGTGAAAGCAGTTTTACAAAGGCAATGAGAGGTCAGGTTTTTATATAAACTCTGCTCTGGCTGCTTTAAACTTTGCCAAGCGCCGCCCTTATGCATTCATGTGACGTTCCTGTGTGCAAGAGGAGTTTTATGTGCTCATCTTTTAACCCATAACCATGCCCACTATGTTATGTTGTTATCTTATGTCCTTTCCTGTTTCGTGTGCTACAGGAACGTTACAGTTAATGATAAAAATAGTGCAGAACCAGAACACAAAGAGCACAAAACAGGCTTGTCTGAGCACAAAAGTCAGTTTTATTATGGGAATTTTAAAGCCAGTACAGAAATGCAAGCCCTTTGGTGAATGCATTTATTAACTATATCTCACATAGACTTTGAACTATTCCTCAGACTAGCTCAGGCTTTGCCCAGAAAGTCTCATCATCTCTTCCCAAGTTTATTTTGTCTGTACTTTTCTGTCTCTGCAGCTGCTGGCTGTGTGCTTGCTGTCAGAGGGCCAGAAGCTTTATTTACACTGGAGCCACAAGGTAACTCAGTGATGTGTCTCATAGTTTTTATGGAATGTCGGGTCAATGCAGTGTCACTGGAACTGGTCAGCAGCTTTTTCATAGATTTTTGTTTGCAGACTTCAAATACAATTCTGAGCTCAGACATGAATTTCTGCACAGTAATTATGGTGGATAATTACTGTCAGTCTTAAAGGGACTTTTCTTTATTTTCTCTGTTAATTTTACTAAAGTGGTCATAGGCAATAGTTCTTAGGCTTTCTGAAGGTCTTTCAAAATTCTTCTTTGAACGCTGGCTGACCTGACATTTTCACAGGGATTTCATTTATTTTTTGTTAAGCCACTTAACATGGACCTATGAATCATTCAAGCACAGTAAAATCACCTAACATATGGGGATGATCTAGTATCTACACATAAAAGAACCGATTTTAAATGATATCTTTTAACACTTTGTTACTAGCAGCCTGTGGCAAAAGCATATTATTTGTGTCCCCATTACTTTACCTGGATCTATGAAAAATTCCAAAGATAAAATAGTTTCCGTGTCTGAAAGTCTTTTCCTTAAGAAGTAGGAAAAAGAGAGAGAGAAATCTGGACCTTCGGTTGATTCATCGACTGCTCATTGAAGTCTATCAGAAAAAGTCTCAGTGGAAAGATGGCCGTAACGAAGCCGTTCTTAAGGAAGGTTAAAAAGGCTGAGATATGCCACATTACACAAGAGCTGGACTGAAAATTAGTGGCAACAGGTCTGATGGAGATACATTTTTGCTTCAAATCGTCAGTAAGTACAGAGGAGGTCAGGATAGAGAGACAACAGCGAGTGTCTTCAGCTATATTTAAAACACAGTGGATGCTCGGTCATGGTTTAGGCTGCATTTGACCATAGTGGTGTTTGGGACCTTTTCAAAACCAGTGGAAAACACCATCAGATTCTAATCCACCATGAAAAACCATCTGAAAAAACACACTGCTAGTGCAGTAAAAACATACTTGGATAGAAAAACACACAGTGGAAAACTATACTATCCATGTTTGTTGTTCTCCTTATATTCACCCAGACATCATCCTTAAAATTGACCCGCTAATTCTTTTCTCTGAGCTTATTAGGATGTTTTATTCACTGGCTGCTAAAGAAAAAAATCACCAGAATGAATCAATTCTAGTCAGTGTCGCCAAATGAAGATGTTTTCTATCCATATGAAACATTTTTCATGTTTCTACACGTTGACACTGTTTTTTGCAGATCGGGATCCTGGTGAGCCTGACGGTCTCCGTCATCGCCATGGCCGTCTTGTCCAACCTGTGGAGTAAAGAATGGAGGACGCTGCTGCTGTCCTTCCAGGTGACGCTCTTCTTCTCCTCCTTAACGTAACTTTTTCTGTGTGTCTATGATTTCCACTTCTCGTGTTAGATTTAACTAGATTTTTTTTTTCCCTCTTGTTCATGACCAGGTAACAGCACCTTTCTTACATGTGGGCGGAGTCTTACTGATGACATCACTGGCTTGGCCTGTTGCTTTGCATTTCTTTCGCATGAAAAGCACGGGTGAGTCTCAGACATGCTTTTAAAATATTTGGTTTTATTCTGATATATGAAAAGATGATAAACATAAAAACTCATATTTAAAGTAAATTGAAAAATAAGTTTTCAAGAAACACAAGAAAAGCACAATATGGGCAAAATACACTCAGCAGACACTTTCTTAGGTACAACTGATCAACTAACCAATTACATTAGAGCAACTCAGTGCATTTAGGCATGTAAAGGTGCTTAAGTGACTTTGAGTATTTCAGGAACTGATGGTCTTACTGGGATTTTCCAACTCATCCAAACGACCTCACAACACTTTCTTCTCACCTATACATCCACGAACTGTGAAGCAGGTTAGAAAAATACTGAGGGGAAAAACACACACACACACAGATTCCTTCATTTATTAGTTAGGAGCAGTTGTTTTTAATTTCTTTCTCTTCGTGTTTATGCTTTATATTGTGTGTTTGTGTTTTAGTACGGCGAGGCCTGATCATGGCCGTGTACCTGACCGTCCTGTTGTCCCTCTACTTGATTCCCCTCGGGTTGTATTCTCCTTGTATCAAAGAGAAGGGAACCCTGGGCCCTGCACCGGCTCTCATTGGCCACAGAGGAGCCCCTATGGTGAGCAAAAACACAGTACACAGTCCTGTACACTAAAGTGAGAGAGCAGCAGTATTTCAATTGTCCTAGTGTCACATGTGACAAAGTAAAACAGAGAATTTTTCTTTCTTTGTAACAGAAATAAGCAGATTTTGATTTTCTTTTCTTAAACAAACAGTTACTGTTCATGAGAGGAAAGGATTTTTTACATGCTGTTGTAAAACCTTTTGGTCTGTAAAAGAGTTTTAAGCCTGAATGTGACACAACATAAATGAGTGTAATGTGAAATATGTTCTTGGGCACCGCTCAGGCCCTGAACTGACACAAAAACAAAGGGAAGCTCACATCCTTCGTGTGTTTTGTTCAGAGCTGAGAGAAAGTCCCCCACATGCACTGACTGCTACTGCAAGTTGCTGTTCTCTGTTGATCTCATTCTGCAGCTCGCTCCAGAAAACACCCTGATGTCCTTTGAGAAGGCGGTGGAGGCTGGGTGTGACAGTCTGGAGACGGATGTCACCATCAGGTCAGCGAGGAGCTCTCTGCGAAAGCATGTGTGTTCAATTATGGTACAATGGCCCTGAGAGCCCAGTGCAATGCAGCCTAAACAGTATTTAGAAAACATGCTGCAAAGTGACAAAGCAATCACATGTCAGCAGCTTACTTTTTCACATAATCACTGCACAGTCTCAGTTATTGT
Source organism: Aulonocara stuartgranti (assembly GCF_965226115.1). Classification (NCBI taxonomy): domain Eukaryota; kingdom Metazoa; phylum Chordata; class Actinopteri; order Cichliformes; family Cichlidae; genus Aulonocara; species Aulonocara stuartgranti. Next base: position 7,168,271 of record NC_138946.1, read on the forward strand.
AAAACACTTTCAAAACTCTGAGCAGAGCACCCTGGGCTTTATTATGCAAACGGCGTCTTATTGACTTTGTTCTGTGTGATTTTTGTTCTGTATTTATTGCTCATTTAGTAACTGTTATGTAAAGTGTATATTTTGAATAACTTGTTCAGCACTTCGGTCAGCTGGGGTTATTTAAAATGTCCTATAGAAACAAACGTGGCTTTAAAACCGCAACCAAATACGCAGATGCTGCAGAATCAACAGTGGGCGTGGCCAACGACTGTCTCGATTGATCATGTGACCAAACATTTGTGGATGTCTTGCCATCTTGTTTCACTTCCTGTTAATTGTGGTGTTTTTTCTGCTGATGACTGATCTGATTTCAGATTAACGTTACAAAATGTGAACTTCTAATTGCAACAGCTGCAACAATGAACCACAGTCTTCTTTATCTAATAGTATAACATTTCTGATTCCTGCAGCGTTGGCTCTATTACTTTTGGTTCTTTTTGTGGCGGACACTTTTCTACCACATGGTATTTAATTATGTGTAAAATACAGTCAGATCCAGTGACATTTTTTGTAGTTTTGCTTCTCTAAACCAGCTCAGATTTAAAACCATTCAAGACTGTTTAATGCTTAGATCCATTTTGAAACGCAGTCCTCCATTTTTGCAATTGGACAGTTGACTGATACGCAGTATCATGGGTGAGAGCTGTTCTCGTCCTTTTAGGGAGATAAAAGATCTGAAGTAGATTCCAAATCTGGTATATTTTCACTGGTACATTCAATATGAGATCCAAAGAGATACTGCCAACGGTTGCTCCTGACTGAGCCTGGTTCTGCCGGAGGTTTCTTCCTGTTAAAAGGGAGCTTTTCCTTCCCACCGTCGCCAAAGTGGTTGCTCGTAGGGGGTCATCTGATTGTTGGGGTTTTCTATGTATTATTGGTCTTTACCTTACAATATAAAGAACCTTTAGGCAACTTTTTTAATTGATTTGGACGTCACTCATTAATAAACTACTGTTATGAGTGTTATCCCTTACATTTACAAAAAATATTGTTTATTAAAGTCGAGTATAAAGAATAAGAATCAAAGTATCCAATAAATCTAATGATAATCGACTTTTTGAGGAATTCATTGGCATTTTAAATTCCCCAAGTTTGTGTAATCGTGAATGTAAAGTATTGATAAAAGAATTTGAGCATTTGAGCCAGTAGCTCTCTACATAAATGCTCACTGAAGACCAAGCACTTAGCCAGGTCTCAGTGAACCCTATTAAACTTTTAAATACAATAACTTTTCAGGCAAGCTGACTTTTCTGTTTCTGAAAAGCTCCCTGCCCCATTTAGAGTCTCATACTGTTGTCCTGTCCTTGTAGTTTTGATGGAGTGCCTTTTCTGATGCATGACTACACTCTGCAGCGGACGACCAACATCCATGAAGTTTTCCCAAACCGGACCAATACTCCAGCTGCCAGGTTTACCTGGAACGAGCTGGAGAGCCTGAACGCTGGGGACTGGTTCCTGTCTGTGAGTCTGCCATTTAATGACCTTTCCCATGATAGTCATAGCTATTCTCTGATGTTTGAAAAATGTAACCAAAGAAAAAAAGCTCTAAAAAAGTAAGGAAGAATTATTGATTTTATTCACTGCATGTTTGAGGGGTCAGCTAATAACCTCTCTGATATTCTTTTACCTGCTGTTTGCCGTAGATGGGCTCAGAGCACAGCTGCTAATCTTTTCTATTCAAATAAGCCATTTGAAGTGTTTTGAGCATGTCTACCTGACACACTGGGGCAAACTCAGGGCATGTTGGAGAGATTGCATCACTTGGTTGGCCTGGAAATGCGTCCCAGAAGAGGGTTAGAGCGGGAGGAGGTAGCTGGGGAGAGAGAACCCTGGCCCAGACTAGAATAAGTGGCAGAAAATGGATGTACGGATGTAATGAAATGCTAAAAAAGAAAAAAAAGATTGTTTGTTTACTATATTCGAGGTTTAAGAGTGTTACTATAACTACAGGAGGGAGTTGAGCATGTTTGGACACAAATGAATTCCTCATGACAACAGCCAAAAATGGGGGGAAAAAAAATCAGCTGGCCAATGAAAAGCATATCACATGTCATATGAAATCACTGTATTGATTGGTTATTGATGGTCACCCCCTGCAGCACAACCCATTTGGCACGGCTGGCTCTCTGAACGCAGACGACCGACAGCGAGCTGGAAACCAGTCGGTCTGTAGCCTGCAGGCCTTCCTCCAGCTGGCAGCTCAGACGGGCAAACTCGTGATCTTCGACCTCTATCGGCCACCCAGAGATCACCCTTTCAGAGACACCTGGATCCAGCGCACGCTCGAGGTCATCCAGAACGAATCATCCATCCATTCCTCACAGGTGAGGCTTATTTATTTCTCTATCACCAGACTCCACTGTGAAATGTTGTAATTTAGCATTTTACCGTTTGAAAAGAGTAAAGAGTGCAGTTACTGTGAGTGAGTAGTAGGTAACACTGCTTGCGTGCCATATCTAGGTGCTTTGGCTGCCATCAAATCTCAGAGCTCTGGTCCAGGAACTCGATCCTGAGCTCCAGCAGACTTCAGGCAGTCGGCTCCCTCTAGAGGAGCTCCAGAGTAACCACATCGTCAAACTCAACCTGGACTACACTTCCATGTCTGCTGAGCTCATCAGGTAACACAAGTGTGTGTGTGTGTGTGTGTGTCTATACTGTCCTCCTCCTTAGTTTAGAAATATTCATGACTTTCTCCTCTCCTGTGTGTAGGGAGTACACTGCAGTAAACATCACCACAAACTTGTATGTGATCAGCCAGCCGTGGCTCTACTCTCTAGCCTGGTGTGCTGGAGTGCATTCAGTCACCACTAACGCCCCCCAGCTGCTCAGCACCATCAGTTCCCCTTTGTTTATCATGGTAAGTTCAAGCAATGCGCTTCATGTCTGACATCAACCTGTTCTCTCTCTTTCTTACTGCAGATGCTTTTATTTTGAAACACCTGACCTAGTGATGATACCATATAGTTAGGAGTGGGGAGTAAGGGTACCAATTTTGAGGTAGTTTGGATGAGGTGCGGTTGTAGTATCATGTAGTGGGGCTTTACCTTTTATGGTCCAAGCTGCTGAAGCAACCTACCAAATCACATCAGTCATCCAGTATAATCAGGGATTAAACCAAACTCATAGTAACTCCTATTTAACCTTCAGTAGTCCAGTTTCTGGTTTTAATTATTATTTTACCCTATTCCTGCTTGTTTAATCGATTGCAATTTTTAGGTTCTAATAATTGTTCATGCATGCGTGTTTTAAAGTATCCTGCGGTTGAGTGTTTTATGTTTTTTATCTGTAAAAACACAACGTACACCGTGTATATCGTGAGCTTGTGCTACATAAATAAAGTTTTGCTTGCTTTTGTTGTTACATTTGTTTCTTATATCTGTTTTAATACATCATTTAGTCATCTAAAGCACTAAAACACATCTGTAGCATGCTAAATTATGTTATAATACACATTGTTACATATCATTGGGCAATTCTTTACCAGAGAGGTGTTGAAATCTTTTCAAGTGTGTTCTCGGCTTTGATTAACTCTTGATATTTCTTTTTATAGTACTACAGCCGGCAGGCCTCCTGGTCGATTAAGTGCTTGGTTACTTTAACTTGCAGCACCATCTTGTGGTAGAAATGAGTGCTACAAGCTTTATCAGGGAAGCTTTTAAACCATATTTAATCACAGGAATTTGCAGTAATTATCAAGATGATAAAAGGAATGATAAAATGAACTGTGGTTTTATCTGTTACCTTTTTATTATTGTTTCATGTGTGAAAGATATTAATATTCACCTGTTCACTTCCATACGGTCTCTTCTGATCTGCTTCTCAGAGTCCCGATGAGTACAAACTGATGTGGATTCTTACTGATCTGATGTCCTTTGTGCTGATCCTCCTTATCTTCTTCTTCCACAGGTGGAAAACACACACACACACGCACACACACCTACCTCGCATCCAATACATCCAACCTGTATTCTGATGTAATCGCGATGTTTCGCTCTCTATCAAGATGAAAATGTGTTTTCAGATGGAGAGAGAGAGAACTGGCCTTCTGCACGGGCAGCAGGATCAAGTTGGAAGGTGGCACTTACAGCAAATTTAAAAAGGGTAACTTACCATAAAATAAACGTCAGACTTAAAAAAAAAAAAAAAAAAAAACTAGAAGAAAACTGGAGTCTAGATATGTGATGCACACAGAAATTTTCATCTCTAGGCTAAATTAAAATCACCCCATTGAGAGTAAACAATGATTTTTTTTTTCTGTACTTATATAAAGAATCTGGTGTTTAAAACCCCATAAATACATCAAATAAAGAATCAACTAAATGGAAATATAACCATCAGATTGGTTAAATTTCTCAATAAAAAATGAATTTGTCATGAACTATGCACTTTGTATTTATACATGTAGAAAATGTAATATAGTATATATTGGGAAATTGCCATTATAAGGTTGTTTACAGACTTAAACTGATTTATTTTCTTACAGTATAGGTTTTCACAAAGGTTTAATTATGAGATGAGGAAGTAGACGTACACTGTAATCAGTGCAAAACAAACAGGTCTAACATCTTATTTGCAATGCAAATGCAATGATTATAAATCAACAATTGTTTTTCACAGTTGCAAAACATTTTTGGGGAGTCCTGTGTTAATACAATGTGATGGAATTAGTGTGATTTGTGATTATTTCTCATCTACCTCCTGTAGTTTAAGGAGCTGGTTTGATGTTTCACACTGAGGACTGAATTAGAGGACTGAAAATGTTAACAAGCAAAAACAAAAAAGAAAAAAACACAACCAAGTGTGTGTGTATAATGTTTCCAGCTTGTGAAAAAAAATGAGGATTTAAATTTTTTTCATGGGGGTGTTTGAACTTTTGGTCAGAAAAACCAAAACATCTAAGATGCCACCTTAAATTATAGAAAACTACTTTTACATTTTTAATTTATAGTTAATTTTATAGTTTAATACACCCTTTAATAACTCCATGACCTTTTCTATAGCATCTTTCATTCTATATGAAGTCAATCAGTACCTCCCATCTGAACCCCTCAGAATCAGCTGATTGGGTTTTTTTTTTTATGACAACTTTAGTATATTTAATGAAGCCACACAAACTTTTACCTTCATACTAGGGCTGCCACGATTTGTCGACTAGTCGCGATTACGTCGACTATCAAAATCGTCGACGACTGATTTAATAGTCGACGCGTCGTTTGAAGCTTTGTAAGATCACAAAAGACGCAGGAATAAGTGGCAGGATTTAAGAGTGTAATAACGGACTGAAACAGAAGATGGCAGCATTGCATGTACAAGGATGCCAGCTACCGTTAAACCCCGAAGAAGAAGAAGAAGCAGCTGTGTCCCAGAATTCATAGCGCGGCCCAGCGCAGTCTCCAACAATGGCGGCAGCTAGTTTTTTTTTATTTTAATTTTTTTTTTTTATTAGTAATATAAACATACAAACAAAATGCACCATATATTACAGATTCAGAGAATAAACATTTCTTACATATTAGCAACTTTCATATATAGTGAAAATAAAATATAAAGATGGGGTCACATAAATTAACAGATTATTAACTCACTAAATCAAAATCTTCTACAAAGGAAACAAAAAAAGCAGCCTTTTTCTTTTTAACTAAAGTCAAAGATTTAACCAACAGGTTTAGGTCGTTTTTCCAGTGAGCCAGTGTTGGTTTAATCTTAAAAAAGCGACATTTATGTATAAAATACTTACACAAGATTAATAACACATTAACACCATAATTAGCTATCTTTTCTTTCAAAAACACTCCAAACATTATCATATTTAAGGTAAATGGGGTAATTTGAATCCCACTGGAATAAAGCCAGGTATGAAAATCCAACCAAAATATTTGTATAAAATTGCACAAAAAGAATAGATGGTCCAAATCCTCCTCTTCTGTTTCACAAAATACACAATTACCCGTTTCTATTTTGAATCTATCACTAAGGAGTCTATTTGTCGGGTAAATTTTATTCAAGATTTTAAATTGGACTTCTTTCCCTTTAGGAGGGATAGGGAAGGTGATATAATCAGTTCTTATTTTTTTCAATTTCTTCCCTTTGGAAATCTTTTAATATGTAATTACGTCTAAGTAAATTTGGAGAATAAAGACTCCTTAATGAAGATCTAAGAAACTTATTGTTGCATTTAACATCACAAAATCGAATACCATCTATATATAATTGCCTTAACTTGGGGGAGATGTCAGAATATATTATATCATTTACAACTATGTTTTTAAGTGACAATGGAATGGATTTTATAACCCGATTAAATTTACTTTTAGAACATTGGATATTAAACTTTTGGCAAAAATCTTGATGTCCTAGAACATGTCCTTCCTCATCTACAAAATGGGCAATTGCCCAAACACCTTTTGATAACCAATCTTGAATAAAAATAGATTTTCTGTTCATCAGTATATATCTATTGTTCCAAATTGGGCTATTATGTGGAGTGAAATTATGTTTAAATAACATTTTCCAATAAAGAAGGACCTGTTTATGGAATTCAGAGAGTTTAGCAGGTAGCTTAGTAATTTCAAAGTCACACTTTAGGAGAAAGTCGATACCCCCTAGTGTGTTAAAGACCTTACTTGGTATAAAAAACCAAATGGAGTGTGGATTATTTAGGAAGGATTTTAACCATTTAAGTTTCAAAACACCATTCATTATGTCAAAATCAATTGCGTTTCCACCGCCTTCAATGTATGGTTTAACCAAATCATCTTTAGATATATAATGGCACTTATTCCTCCAAATAAAATTAAAATTCAAGCTATTAATTGTTTTAATAACTTTATTCGATATTGATAGAGAGTAAGCTGGATATATAAATCTAGATAAACTATCCATTTTGGTTAATAATATTCTTCCAAAAATTGTGATGTCTCTTTGTAACCACTTATTTAGGATTGTCTTACATTTGTCAACATTATCTAAAATATTTACTTTTTATGGCGGCAGCTAGTTAGTTTTAATGTTACTCTTATTATTCTTTCTGGGTCACAAAATAAACGTTTAACATATTTTCAGGCGAGAATGTAGCTGTGTAAACCTCAAATATCTGCTCAGTTTATCAGGACACCACATATTTTCAAAAGCGCTCCGACGTTTTCGGAGACATCTGTTACCCACTAGCTCGTTAGCGAGCCGGGGGCTAGGCTCACTAGCGCCGTGAGAACACCGGACTCCCGCAAATCGTTTTCAAACTCACCGCCGTCTTTCGCTACTCAGGTTAAATATATATGAGTCACTTAGATAACTTAAAATGTTATTGTTTGGCTTTTTTTTTAGTATTTTATTTGTTCCTGAGTAAATCAGTTTGTCTGAGATTAAAGTTATAGTTTTTACACAGCTGAATAAACGTCAAGCAGACAACTGATTATCAGAAGTGTGAGATGCTCGAGAATATACTCCGGTGTCCTGTTATATTTTAGATAGCAAGGAGTTTATTAAACTTCACCGAAACAATCTGCAAATTTCATTAAAATTTAATAAACTATCATCTTGTCTTTATTTTTAGTTAGCACAGACCTTAAACACTTAAAGCTGTAAGCTAATGATAGTTATATAAGAGCAGATGCTGCTGGTGCAATAAGCTGTAGTTTTACATCCAATGGATGATGATCTGATTAGTCGACTAATCGTAAAAATAATCGGTGACTAGTCGACTATCAAAATAATCGTTTGTGGCAGCCCTACTTCATACTAAGAAAGTATTCCAAGAACACAAGGCTAGGTTGGACTCATTTTTATATTATTCATGTTTTTCCAGGATTTTTTGGAGCTCTCATAACGTAAATATGGGAGATATCAATATGAAAAAGTTTTTTTTAGGGCTAAAAAACACAGTTTAAACAAACAAACTGCAGATAAATCAATTCCCACTGCCACAATATGTGTATCATATCCTGAGAACCTGCCTCTTTGAAGCTAAAAGAGGGCTAAAAGAGGGCACCCAAAAACATGAGATATCATTGGAAAAACCAGCATGTCCTCTATAGAGCACATCATCAGGACTTATTAGGGTAGCTCAATTAAGTCAAAAGATATAGACCAAAAACAAATGTTCATTACAGCGGATATAAATGAATAGGACTCGTCTTATGAGGATATAAGTGCATAAAATTGCCATATGTAGCAACTTAACTTAAAAACTGAAAATTCATATATGCAAATGGGAGTTTCCAGAAGGATTTTTCTGGTCCAGGCTTTATGGGGCTAAAAACCCAACATTTTGACTTATGGACAGCTAATTTTTCTTTCTTCTGACTATATCTTCTCTCTCAGAGCTGAGTGATATCTGGTCGGTCTCCAGTGGGAACTCAGCAGCGGAAAGGATGCCCAGCCTGGCGGCTGTAACCGAGCACTATGTCTGCTGAGCCTTCGAAGCCCAATCACACACTGCCAACCTCGAAAAACTGTCTTAATGAATTAAAGTGTCTGAAACAATGCTTCACTCTTGATTTATCTGGTTTAGCGTTTTAAATAATTTTACGTTAGACTTAAAATGATTAGCAACAGCTAGCAGCTTAGTTTAGCTTAGCACAATAACTGGAAACACAAGGGAACAGCTAGCCTGGCTCTGGCTAAAGCTAACAAAAATCCAGTGTCTTATTAGATGGCACTTGTTAAACCTTTCCCACAGGGGCCGTTTTAGTCAACCTGATTTTATATTCCTCTATTTAAATTAATGAGAAACTCTTTATATTGAGCTGTATTAAACAGTGTCAAATAATCAGGCGCGCTAGTAATGTAAGCCAAAAGCTCAGACTCCAGAGCGGTTAGCTCAACATGCTAACTTTTTTTCAGTGGCAGAAACAATCATCGATACTAATTTGGTTATCTAGATTCTAGGACACAAAAGGTAAGCCCACCTGCTGTTCAAACCTTCTGTTTGTCTTAGGAAGCCAGTCAGAAGCCAGTTGGCTTAAATGGGATGAAGCTAAAACGGCATAGCGCTAAAATATTATGGAGAAAATTTTGTTTCAGAAGTGTCACAGGTGTATGGTATGATTTTGAGTGCTTATAATTGCCTGTTACATTTCACAAACAACCATTTTAACACATTTGATTATTTAAAATGTGTATGTTAGAACCTGAATAAATACTGATAATGTATGCACACATTTTTAAATTAAACATCACAAATAAGATCATTTTTGCATTCAAATAGCTTTCTGTAAAAAGCTCAATCTTTGAGTATACCTATTTGTATTTGTAAGAGATTACTTTTAATTAAAATGTTGCAATTTATACATGATTGTAAGGATATAGCTTACAAGTAAATATCAGAATGAAAGTTAATTTACAGCTGGTACTTGGATGTCTTTGATCATGCAGGAAAAATTCTCTGGCATCTAAAATCTCATGTTGCAACCACACAGGACTCTTTGGAAAATGTTATTTATTATTTCTACAACATAAGATATGTGGTCATATGGATGAAATAATTTCTGCTTCATAAACATCATCCAGAACAAACATAACTCTGTTATGATTTACAAATTAATACTAAATTCATATATTAAAAAAGGAAGAGACAAATACGAATCATTTACCAGCTACAGTACACATGGAGACACTGAAAAAAAATCCCTACTGGATACAAAGAGTGCTTGAACTTTGTGGCACACACATGGGATGCTAACGATGAAGTAAAAGCAACATTACTCGTATTTCCTCCACATCAGTGCTATGTTCAAGTCCAGATAGTGTTCACAGGTTTGGAGATTGTTCCTGATGTGGTTGAGGTTGACTGTGAAAATTGGCAAAGTGTAACAAATCGATCAAATCAAAGAAGAAGAAAAAAGTAACACATCTGAAATGTACAATTTTTTTTTAAAAATGTCATAACGTTGATTTAATAACCTTGGGACAACTGTAAGCATAAATAAGAACACTACCTACAAGTTAAATAAACAAAAAGAACCAGACGACTAATGTTGTGGGGAGATGTTGCTTCAGATAGCCATAGTTAAAAGTCAGGGATGAATGAAGCATCACAGAATCTCTTGGGATTATAAAGATTTGGGTACAATAACGGCACAAATTAATCCATTAATTCAAAAATAATGCAGCATCATTTTGACTTGACCTGCAGTCAGTCCGGTGGGGTTCCAAAGGTTCAAGTAGAGTCATCATTGATATTTATTAGTCCTTTATTTATCTAAAAAAAATCTCATTGAGATTAAAAATCTCATTTCCGAGAGAGACCTGGCAAGTATTAAGTCTACAAACTTGTGAGTTGTGTAAATATCAGATTTCTAATGTTATTAGTCTGCCTAAAAACATATTTTTGTGATGAGGTTAGTGGCATTTTCTTTTGAGCCAACACAGACGCTCTGAGGCGGAACACCTTTTCAAATTTTGAATATGCAGATAAAAAAAGTAGCTCCAGAGAAAATTCTGCTCAGAAAAGGTTTGGAAACGCCCCTAACGTCATCAGAAAAATATTGTCATGACCAAACTAGAGATGCAGAGGTAAAATTTGGCAGTTTTTCTGTGAGAAATATCATTATTGTAGTATTATTGAAGGGTCTGTACCTTACAATATAAAGCGATTTGAGGTGAGAGTTGTTTATCTAAATGAACTGAAGTGAATTTAGGAAGTATATTACGATCCTTGAATTTTTCAATGGAAAACAGACGGTGAGACTGGGAAATTTTCTTATATTGGATCATTTTTTAAATGTCTGTGAAGGTTCTCAGTCATCCAGGTCATTGTAGTTTGAGGAGCTTGGAAAGAAAAGCATCTGGAGAAACTTAAAGTCCAGATGCTTTTCTTTCCAAGCTCCTTAGATCAGTTTCTAAAGAATGAGTCTAAATTGTATAAATGGGAGTTTGTTCATGCCTTTAGGATTCTAGTTGAACTTTTATGCCATTTTATATTCTTAATGAATTATAATCAAGAATATGATCTATAAAGTAGAAGCAATTCAAAGATCTGAAAAATAAAAACTGTTGATTTGACACAAGAAGTGTGCACGCATAAATCTCGTGCATACCTCTCTGTGTAAATATCACCAGGTCCAACATAGCAAGATTTCTTTGAGACTTTATGGAAAGGTGACCAGGATGCTTCTTCAGATTTGAAACCGGCATGTTAAGATGGAGATTAATAGGACAGAAAATGATCTAACTGCTATTTCTTTTCTAACAGAAACACTAAAAATGACTGGCTCCAGATTTTTAATGTAGTGTTTTAAGGATCGGTTCATCGATGACGCCAAACAAGACATTTAACTGTGCTCCCCTAACACAGTCAAACAAGAACAGTTGCATTCATCACTTTCAGCCTATGTAGGACCAAGTTCCTACTTAGTGACACTTTATAAATACAGGCCCAGCTGTTTCAGTGCAGATGTTAATAGTATAAAAATCTTTTTGCACACTTCAGTCAAGACATGTGAAAAGTGGTTTCATTGAAAGTTGAACGTGTCACACTTTACAGCACAGAGAATAAACGTCACTGCTAATCACTGCAATTACACAAAGTCCAGCTTCAGGAAAAAGTCATTTAAAGGCAGCGGGTGAGTTTTAAGACAGGACCGATGTTATAGTGTGAAAACATTAGAGCGTCACAGTCAGCCATTAGCGCGTTTTTTACATTCTGCCGTGTGGGTGTTTGTGTCCAGCTTCGATCAAATGGGATCAATGACTTTCCAGCCTTCTGCTCACTTGCTGTTGCCCCGGGACGTTCGCTGTTTGGTCATCGTCGTCAGCATCTGGCTGATGTAAGAGGTCAGGAGGTCGTCCATTTTGTAGCCCTGATGGATGAGAATACATTAATGATTGCTTTGTGGGATGTGCGGCTCTTTTCACTGTATAAGGATCTATTATTATTCACACAAGATCACTGATTTGATTTTCTCATAAGTTTTCCTGTGACGTTAGAACTGTTACTTCACCCCTTTTCTCTGAGCTGTAATCAAGTTTGAAGTTAAAAAGAGAGCACAGGTAACCATGCAAAATCGTTTCAGACACCACACTCAAAAAAAACTTGATTACACATGAAATAAATGACTGATTCAAATGTGAACGCAAAGATTTTGCTTCCTGCAGAGCGTAATCTTGTTGGTGGAACACGTGATAAACGAGAGAGTCTACAGAAAAGACTGACAATTAAATCTGCTGGCACGCTGCTTTCACTGCTCAGGCTGTGCATAATCACATTAAAAGCAGCTTTGTTTGGAAAGCTAAATGCTCACACTCTTTGTTTCATGTTACAAAAACTTAAGAGCTCACCAGGGACGTTTCACACAGCAGCTTGCTGCCTCGCACCAGGTTTCCAATGGTGATGTGAAAGTACGTGTTGCCGCTGCTCCAGTTGGAGATCTTGGTGAAAGGGTGAGTGATGAGGATGTCCTACAGGAAATTTTGATAAGCCGGATAAGAGAATAATGCAGTGCTAAACTTCACATACAAACAAATATTTGCAGGTTTAAATCAAAAACTAATTGCGAAAAAAAAGTGCTTTGAGTGCTCAGATATTTAATTCAAAGGAACAGCTGCCTCAACGTGCTTTATATTGTAAGGTAAATACAATACAATAATACAGAGAGAAACTACAGTAATAGAAAAAGGCACCAACAATCAGAAAAGCCCCTATGAGCAAGGACTTGGTAACAGTGGGAAGGAAAACCTCTGTTTTAACAGGAAGAAACCTCTGGAGGAAAACAGGCTCAGGGAGGTGCATCTATCTGCTGTGACCAGTTGGGAGTGAGGGGAGGGAACAGAGTAGCAAAGCGCTCTATCAATACAGATCGATTTAAATATCAAAGATAAACGTGTTCCACCTTAGACTTGGGATCAATCAGACTGACTCCATGTTTGTTGATTGCTATCAGGAGGGTTTCTGGGTAATTAGGATCAGTTGTTTGCTGCAGAAAAAGCAAAACAGAAAAACCAAAAATGCAAAGTTTGTCCCAGTGTTGTGCAGCTTTTTTAAAAGTGAAAGTAGATAAAATAGAGCAGGAAACAGTGAATGCAGAAGTTCCAAGCTTTCATAAACTAACGAGTCTCTAGCGTCTTTACCTTGACTTCGAAGAAGGCCGAACCAAACGTGGGCCACTTGTAAATGATTTTGAGGAAGGAGAGTTTGGCTTCTTCCCGAGTCTTCCCTGAGTGCTTGTTGAACAGTGACACGATCGACTGAGACACAAAACAACAGGAAGATGAAACACTCATTCACTCTTTTTGCACACAGACTTGTAAGTGATTACCTGTAAAAGTAGCAAGCAGCTGTGGGATATGTTTTGGATTTTAATGTTTTCGAACTCCCAGAGAGCTCTGAAAACAATAAAGCCTCTTTTTGGGGTTTGGGATGACGTCAGAGAGACAAGCTGACGTGCTGCTACAGATTTAAATCTCTGCATATCGCCTGGTGATTGTCTCGAGTTCTTTTTAATCAGTACAATCAGCACACAACTTTTAGTTTGTTTCAGTTTGATAGATCATTTTAACTCATTTGAAACTTAAGTACCTACGACTGATTAAGGAACGTGTATTTAGCAGCATGGCTCAGGCCGAGACTCCTTTTTCAGGCCTCTAAAAATAAAATTTTTCTGAATCCGGTGCTTCAAAGGATCCTATAAAAACACACGAGGTCGGCTCTTTTGCAATAAAAGCTCCTGCATAAAACATCTGAGTCACCTAGAAGTTTTAATGTGCGATTAAAAGTTTTTGTCTCACTAGATTTCCACGACAAGTTCAATGTAACTTTAGTGTTTTTTACTTGTTGGTTAAAACTTTAACTGCCTAGCATAGGAGCCAAAAAGCACCAATCGCCAGACCTTATTTCTGGATTTTTGAACGAAAGCATGAAAACATCTTAAATATGTAACTAGAGAAAGAACTGTGATCACCGAGGAAAGGTTATGAATGAATGAACACCCGAGGATTAAATCCAAATCTGATGTTTTGAATTCTGCATCTGTGGCAACAAACTGAAGAGGAAATTATTTTTGAACATAGTCATCATTAGCCTGAGGCCATTCCTGCATCCAGACATTCAGTTTTTTACCATTTTTAAATCTGCGCGTGCTCACCCGCTTCCAGTCGTCGGGCGACAAATGTCTGATCTGGTCCTGGGGGACGAGCTCCTTCAGGATCTTGGAAATATTGTGGAAGTGGGATTTATCCTCCTCAAACTTCACCCTGTAGATCAGTGCTGCCAGCTGGTGCACCTCCTCCTTTGAGCACTTGTGGTAGCCACGCAGATACTTCGGCAGCTCCTGCAGAAAAAGACAACAGCTGGTAAGAAACCGATACCACACACAGATTTTCTTTTTTGAAGCTTTGCACAGCTGGAGGGAAGATAGAGACAGAGAGCATGATTCAGAGTTTAGTCTACACCATCCATTCTACATCAGGCAAGTTTAAAATGTTTTATCTCAACATTTAATCAAGTAAGAGTAACCAGATATACTGATACTGCAGAGGGACTAACCTGGTAGTAGTGGAAGATGGAATCAGCCATGGAGTCCTTTCCAGGAAGTGTATTAGTCCACAGCTTCTTCATGAAGAACACCTGGTAGGTCAGAGAAGGCACTACACCTGCACACAGCACAAAGGTGAAAAGACAAACTGGTAAAGAAAGAAGAATCAGCGAGAAGATCAAAGATAATCTGAGCTTCAATCTGAATCTGATCTGATGGGCTTTACCATCTTTTACATGTCTGGCTTTCTTGATCCAGTCAGTCAGGTGCCTCACAAAGTCAAAGAAGAAGTCGCCGTCAGGCACGCTGATGACCTGGAAGTAAGTGAAGGATTTAATTGTGTAAAGAAGATCCATGTTGAATGGCTTCAATGGTAGGCATGATCCCTTTTTCCTCAAAAATAAAGCTATTATTCAAAGTAAAAAGTTACGACTACATGTAAACTAATCACACGTACAGGCAAAGTCTGTACAGATGAAAGTAAAGCAAAAAAAAATAAGTTAAATAAAAATAATTACAAGCAAACTGAGCAGTAAAGGACAACCTATGAATACCCCCCACCCAAAGAACAAACGAGTACTGAGAGCTGCAAAACCAGCGAGAGAAAAGCAAAATGACCTCAGACTGAAAACCACCTCAGAATGATTTCCAGAAACAAATCCACACCACTGAAGATGAAAACTTATCATGCAAACAAAAAACAAAATATAAACACAAGGAACCAGGAAGTCACGGACTAACAAGAAATCAATTAACTGATTACAGAGAGGTGGTAGAAGAACTTAAAAATCCAGAACCACTGAATAAGTAAATAACATGACTACAAACACACAAAAAGAATGATTAACAAATACAAAATAACACACAAATCAAACATCTGCAACGAGACCCAAAACAACCAAGAGAAGACTCACAATTACCACAAAACAGGAAGAGGGTCAAACCAGTGAAAATAGGATGCAACATAAAAACAAACTGACTCCAAATTAATGAAAAATGACTAAAAATGTTACTTTTTATGAATCTGAAACAACAAATTCTTGGTAGAGAACCAAAGGTCTACCAGAAATATGACAGCAGAGAGAGCAACAACTACAGACAGCACAACAGGAAAAGAAAAGTCATCAGCATAGAAACAGAAAACTATGGCTTTTTTTGTCTAATCTGTCTATTTGCTGCCCCTGAGCTGAGCTTGTAGTGAATACGTTTGTACGATCGGGCTGCGGATGAAGGCGTCACCTTGTCAGTGATCTTGACGAAGAGACTGAAGCCCTCGGAGGATTTGAGCATCAGACGTCCGGAGATGTTGTGGCAGAAGTCTTTGGCTTTCGTGCTCGACTCCACCTCAAACACCTGTGAACACAAACATAAACCAAAGTCAAGCTATAAGCAGAATATTTAGTACATGTGCAGAAAAATGTGAACGATGCAAGTTCACTGTTTATTTAAAGAGGTGGCACGTCTCAAATTACAGTTTTTTCCCCTTAGTGTACAAAATGCACAGTTGTAAAATACCACATAACAATGTACTTTTTGAATGTTAGTCGTAACTGACCTCGTCTGAATCGTCAGGGAAGTAAACTTTGTGGAAGATTTGAGTCGTCTTGTGCTGGATGGCCTCCACCTCCACCAGGTGAGGAGGGTACTTCCTTGATCCGTTTCTAGCACAAAGGGCAGTGAGGATGAATAATGAATAAAATATAATAAAAAAAAATTACTAGGGGTAAAAATTTTAATTTAAAGCAACCATTTAATCACACACTGGGGTAATATGCACTATAGTTTCTGTAACTGAGCTGTATGAACTAGCTGGAAACTAGAGGCTGCTTGCAGGTGCTTCTCAACTGAGCTAAAAAAAAAAGTGGTGTGAGACTTAAACCTGTAAAAAGCAGTAGTGAAGAAGTTTTAACAGGCGTTAACAACAACTGTGTGCGTTTGTGTTACCGTAAGGCTTTCTGCAGCCGCTGCATGCAGTCTGGAGCCAGAGGATAGTGTTTCTTGGCTTGCAGAAACTTCTGGACGTGAGGCAGCAGGATGTTACTGGGAGGAAACAAACCAGTGCAGAGCCACAGCAGCTCCCAGCCCTTCTCCTCACTGTACCTGCACACAAACACCATGACAAGGTAAACAGTGCACAAACTGAGGGTCAGGATTTTGGCTTTGTGGCACAGGAAAGAAAGTGTCCTTTAGTGAGAAACATCTAGAAGTCAGAAATTTTCTATGCATGCTCATATTCCATCATGCTTATATCATTATTTTCTTGCTGCTACCAGGCATATTTATAAGTGTGCAGGGATTTTGTTTCTGGTGACGGTACAGCAGGCGAAAATGTTAAACACCAGTCTCTGTGTGGACAATGAATACAGTTTTGTTTGCTTGTGTGAATTTAATGAATTTCAAGTGGCAAAAAAGACTCTAAGGGTGCTGCAGAGACTGTGAAAGAACCGCTGGGGTTACCAGGAAGGTGCAAGTTACAGATGTAAGAGATGCTTTGAGAGTGATCAAAGTGAACACTCACAGCTTAAACTGTGAACACTGAGCTAAAATATTGATTATAGAAGAAGAGATAGAAGAAAAGACTGTTTTTTTCTTGGACTTACTTAATGTGATTGTCTGTTAGCTGTTTGAGAATCTGGCAGAAGATTTCGTCTTTGAGCGGCTCGGCCTTCAGGGCTCCTTCGAATATCTGATCGGTGAGCTCGTTGACAGAACGCACTCGTTTGGACGGGTAGTCGCCCATATACTTCATCATAGGTGCAAACACAGTTAAGGACCATTCACATAACGACAGGCTGGTACAGGTCAGGCAGTATGGCTGACTGGAAATAACCAAGCAGCAAACTTCCTCTGATGGCCACTTGGCTGGCTCCAAAAAACAGAGTTCATCTCTATAAACTCATGTTAAAATTACTAACCTACCAGCATTAAAAAGCATGTTTTCTTTGTATAGAGCAGATTAAATATTACAGTTTCAATCGCTACAAAAACAGCTAAACCTTTGCTAGCGATGGAGCAGTCAAGACCAGCTTATGATTCCCATCAAAATCACAAACAACAGTGAGTAACTTTCATGGGGGGTTTGGTCGACAGGCGTAACTGCAGGCTTGGATGCCTGTAACATCCATTCTTACCAGTAGCAGTTTATAAAGAAACAAAATTAATATTTATCAGAACTGAACTGAGCCCTTCACAACACCTCCACTTTCTCATATGGTCCCTTGGGAAAGTTAATTACCTGCTCTGATGTAACAAAAGCACCAGAGGAAAAACGCAAACGAGAAAGCCAAACATATGATCAATCACGCCCTCTCCTAAAGGATATCTATGAAGGCAAGGCAGGCCTCCTGGGAGAGCTCGTCGTGAGCCAGGACTTTCTTCAATAGAGGCTGTTTGAGAGGCTCGCGGGTGCAGCTCCACAGACGCTCCTTCCCTCGAGCTTTCGAGATCACCACCCTGCTCAGAGTACTCTTTGGAGGAGGCCTGAAGAACAGTGGTTCGAAGAAACTTTCACACATTTTTTTTTAACATCATTTGTACTTAAAACAGCCTCACATTAGACTTAGTTACCTGAAGTAGTCGTAGGAAAACTCCTCCAGAGTGTAGGCCTTAGATTTATCCTCTTGGTCCGAAAGGTTAATCTGGGACAAACCGATAGACTCGCGCCTCTGATCAGGAGTCATGGTGACGAGAGCCTGAGAGACAGTAAAACAGGAGGAAGATTGGATTTTTTTCGCATTTGACCCTTCCAACTGGTTAATTCAGCAAAGTACATCAACATATTTCAGAGCATTTTCTAGGAAGAAAAAATTCTTTTGGGAAGTTAATTTTCCTTTTAATGAGCAGCCAATACCTGGAGTTCAACAACCACATCTCTGTCAAAACCTTCCTTTCAGAATCCATGAGTTTTTTGCTTTTAGTGTGTGGTTAAAGCACTTTTTTCTGTTACAGTATACCAAGCAGAAAACTAGTGATGTGCTTTTGATGATAATACAATGTGCAAATTCAATATTTCTGTAATATTTTAGTGTTTGACACTTTGTAGACAGCCATTAAACACAGCTGGCTGCACAGAGAGACTAGCATATATTTATTTTTGTTTTTTTTGTTAATTGGGAGAAAAACTGCTAAAAAAAAATGGTGGACAGCTAATAGCTAACAATTGGAGAGACAGCAGCTGCTCACATGGTGCTTTAATCAGGTTGTTTTCACACGTGTTGAAAATATATGTGCAGTGAGGATTTTTTGTGTGTAAATTTTAATTAGTAGATGACTGGCAGTTTGGTTGACATTAATTTAAAAAAAAATAGCAAAGCTGGAGTGTTGACAGGTCAGATCAGCATTTACACAGTTTAACCGTCATGGTCATTTTTATTTTAAAGGATTTGTTTGACAGCACTCATTGCATTGGCCAATACTTACAATAGGAAACTTCAAGTAACTTCAAGAGAATTTCAGGTTTACACAAGTTGGGAAGGCCTCTTGGAGCCATTCCTGAACAACTGCAGTTTCCAAAACCATCAGTTCACATAATTGTATGTAGGTACAAGTAGGGCTGGGCTATATAATACCGTTCACAGTAATACCGGTATCATGTTGGGCAACGATAAGAAAATAAAATATCGCAATAGAATATGGGTAAAACGCGCATGTGCAGTGCCTTTGTTTTCATACGCACATGCCGGAAAAAGCATGGCGGCAACGGAGAATAAGAAGGGCGAAAGCAGATTGTTGAATGAAACGGATGAACCAGAATTGGTTTGTAAAAATGCTGCAACTTCACAACAAAGCACTATTTTTGGTAGAGTATGCAAGCGGGCCGTCGTTATTACCGTGTTGTTTGGAAAATACGGCACACTTAAAATAAATCCTTTGATTTTTCTGAAAGTCGACAGAGCCCCTTATAATCCCGTGTGCCTTATGTATGAATTCTGGTTGTGTTTACTGACCTCAAAACGATTTTATGTCGTACATGGCGCTCGTAAATCTGTCAAATGTTTTAGTACGACTTTGCTAAGCTACGAAGCCGCACCGCTTGATGGATTGTTGGAGCATTACGGCTACTGTAGGCAAGAGCCTCGTGGAGTGATACGTACTGTGCTTCAACATAATATTACCGTATTGTCTATATAACCTCTTTTTAAGTTTTGTGGATATTATACATGGTTATCCTGAGGATATGTCGGCCAATTTCCACTGGAAATGCCTTTTGGTTAAACTGTCAGCAAGGAATTTGCATTTGCACTGTTAAATTTTTATATAACTTTAATGCACATAAAAAACAGCTGTTTGTTTAAGTGAAACTACATTGTTGGGGTTTTTTGCACTAATAAAAGTTGTGGAGTTGTAAAGTATTTTGTCTAGTGTCAATTATATCGTCAGTTATGTCGTTATCGCAAATTTTCTAATGCATATCGTGATAAATGCTTTTGGTCATATCGCCCTGCTCTAGGTCCAAGTTATTCGGATATGTAACCATGTTGCCAAGTTCTAGAAGAAGACCCAAACTGTCACCCTCAAAAATGAGAGAAAACCGGTCATGATGTTCAGGAACAATCCAGGAACCACCAAGGTTCAACCTGTTTCTATGTGTTAGCCATGCGACAGAGTGGCAGCATGGCTGTGTACCTTGCTTCTCGCCCTAAGACAGCTGGGAGAGGCCCCAGCGCCCCCGGGGCCCTAAATTGGATATGTGGAAGAGAATGGATGGATGGATTGAGAAAGTACCAAACATTAAAGAAGCCCCTGACATCTTCAAGCCTGACAGAAATTTGCTGCTGCACACATGGATAATTCAAATGCCTTAGCTACAATAACCAGGTATATCTACACACTGTTGCACAGGGACATCCTGAAATCACTTACACTGGAAGAACTGGTTAGACTTCTAGTTCTGTCCTGTAAAAACAACCTGCTGGATTAAAAAAAAACAACATTCCAGCAGAATCTGGAAGACAGAGATTATTTTTCTGACTGCACTCACCACTATATCATACTGTGGTCGGGTGATAGTAGGTAGCACATAGACACAGTCAGCAGGGAAGTCCCCTCTCTGTTTGGTTCTGTCATTGACGCCGTGTGCCCAGCCAGAGTTCATCACATGCTCTCCGTCATGTTCGTCCAAGATGATCAGATCTCCTTTAGCAAAACTCAGGAAGTTGGAATCTACCCCTACTGCCGGGGAGATGACAAACAGATTGACCATTCTGCTCCTAAAAACACCTTTTTATTTCTAATTCATCAGTGAATCTCACGTGGGTTCAGGCAGTCTAGCAGGCCCACCACATATTTGGACCTCTTCCTTAGACCCTCGAGGAAGGAGACCACCAGGTCGCGGATGTCCTCTGCATTGTTGGAGGTGAACGTATACTCGTCTCCTTTGATGGTGGCCAGAGTGAAGCTCTGTCCCTGGAGTTTACCCCCTCTGCAAAGTTAAACTTTGCTTTAACCATGATAGTTCAAAATATGGACAAGATGCAATTCTGACAAGCAGAAGATCCCTAAAAACTTAAAAATGATAAAAATATATTTATTAAGTAATGCTTACAATCATTTGTATCAGCACAGAAGTGAAGAAAGTCTTGTTTGAAATTAAACGTTATGTATGTAAATATTTTTTTAACGTATTAAAGAAGTATTAAAGAATGATACCATCTCTGATTATCTTGGTTGCATCCAAAATAGTGTGGCTTGAGAATTAGCAAAACTGAATTTAGCTAGCTAGGTTGAGGAGCAAACCCTGTTTATTCTGGCTAATGTTAGCTAAAATATAGCATGCCTGCTAGCATGTGCTAGTATTCAGTGATTTGAGTCCCCATGACAGAACTGATTGAACACCTTGAATTTTCCACATCTTGTTTTGGGATGAAATAAAACAGATTTAATTTAGATGATGCTTGAATGTCATTTTAAACCAGATATGACAAATCAGAAACCCTTCTTATACTTCAGGCTTACATAGCTTACATGGCTAGCAACTTGTCAATCACAAGCTAGACCTACTCCAATTCATACTATGACCTATTCTCCCATTTTATCTAAATGGGATGTTTACAAAATACACATCATGCTCTGTTCAACCAGAGGTGAAAGCAACGATTAAGACCATGAACTCATCAGGGAAGGTTTTTCTGAGGTCATAAAGCAACACAAGACAGCCATTAGGCTGTTTTCTTATAGACTCTATATAATCAGATTTCTTCAGCTTCAGATTTAGAAGTTGTTGTGGGAAGACGCCATTAATAACCAAGATTTTCCTGATGTTAAGACAAACAAATCGATTGTTTGTTTGTAGAGAACCTTTAAGGTCAATATAAATGCCAAGAAACCAGCAGCAATTAATTCACTTATTAACTTTGTACAACTCAAATATACTTTGTATTTTATTTTGGTTGCCTGTCATTTGGTGCATTTGTGGCTGTTTGTCATACCTGCTGCTGGACACAGCCATGATCTCTGGGAAAGAGAGCTCGAGAAGGACCTGCTCCTGTTCATCCACAAAGTAAACGCCGGTCCAGTTCACCGCTACGATAACGTCATTCTTGGGCAGGCTAGGCCCTGTGAGCAGATGTGGTCACATCCATTAAAAAATATCCACAACCACTGATGGGAACAAAGCATTTAGTAGTTTAGAAAGAGGTACAGTGTTTTACCAACCAGAGAATTTGAAGGCCTCGTAGAAGCGTGAGAAGAGTAAAGGCCACTTTAAACGAGCAAAATCCACCACATCCTCCTTCACCTTCTGCGTGTTTACCCTCCTTTTCATTTGTACTCCCTGCACAGTGAGCTCTAGTTAGATTCTCCCAGAAAACAGCACAAAATTAAGACTGGTTTTCATCACTTGACCAGAAGGTACCTTTTTATGGGCGCTGATGATGAGCTGAACCCACTTCTCTGCAGTCTTAGTGGAGGTGATTTCTCTGTCGGGGATGTAGGACGGAATGAGGCTGAGCAGACGATCCTGGAGGACCTCGGAGCCGTAATCCACGTAGTACTGCTGAGAGGCCAGTTCTGCCAAGTCCTCCTCCTTCAAGACAGACACAGGGTGAAGCAATGGTCAGGAGAAAGCAAGCCCAACACCTGAAACCTGCCATCAACTCTTCTTTCAAGTAGATAAGATCATATCAGGAGAACCAGATGGGCTGATCAATATACAGTACTGTGCAAAAGTCTAGAGCTACCCCTCCATTCTGTATATTTTGTAAATACGAAGTAGTTGTCTGTTACTCTGCATTGGCCCTGCAGAAGACTGGTGCCCTATCCGGCACTGGATGACGACCCTACGATCGGATAATAAAACTGGAAGAACAAAGAAGGATGAGTAGATCAAAAAGCTGCAAAACTAGCTCAAGCTCTTCTGTCACAGCAGCCCTCTGCATGTCCCCCATCCTCTTTGTCTTCAGTCTGGCAGCTCCATCCTTTGTCCAATATCCACTATCCCTCCTCTGTACATGTCCAGACCATCTCAGTCTTGTCTCGCTGATACACTCAAGGCCTTGTCTTATATTGTTATAACAAAATGCAAACCTTGAGGCTTTAAAGTGCAAATTCCAGAAACCAGGGGGTGATACTACTGTCGTTACAACCGTACATTACATAATGGTGTTTATAAAGTGCTTTTCTACTCTATTTAAATGCTTAGAAACCTTTCTTACTACAAGACTCATTCTCCCATTCAAGTGGGTTTAATGTAATATTCACACAGTCATACTCCAGTGGATCCATCAGTATCGCACCCTCTTTTACACAAAGCATGCAGAGTTGCACACAGCTCAGAGGCTCACCCTCTCACAGCGGTACTCTCCGAATTTCACCCCCCGGACGATCTGTTGATAAATGAGGTTTGTGGCAACGTAGTCCTCGGCAGGGTTGTGCCAGGGGCTGAAGATCTCCTTCCTGAAGAACAGCCTCCAGGGAGCATTCCTCTCCTGGGCGCCCTGCTCCTTTGCGTACTGCTCACACTGCGAGATGGCGTCCATGACGTGATCGTTACCGCTGCCCAAAGACGACACCTGATGAACACATACTTGCAGTTAAATAACTCCATGACATCTGAACAAACTGACTAAATGTTTTCATTTTTAAAAATATTGTTTATTTAAATTTAGTTTCAGTTGGTTCCAAGTATTAGTTTGATCATTTCACTTAAGTTTGTCTTCCGTGTTAGATTTAGGAAATTCATAATACACAGGTGCAGACGTCCCAGATGAGCACCAAAGCACGTTTTCTGACAAACGTCTTAGTTATAGTTAACTGTTACAACCTCGCTGTCAGTAGAGCCTGTGTTTTACCTTGTCAAACAGAGCTATGTACAGCGAGAAGCCAAAGCGATCTTTCAGGCTGATTTTGTCCGCCAGTGCGTTGCACAGCTCGCTGGCTGTGGTAGCCGAATCTGCGAGGAGTGTCTTTGTGGTGCCGTCCATGAATGTCACGGGGAGCATGATGGGCTTCTTAGACTTTGTGGCCTGGAGGGAAAAACAATGCGACTCGTGTTCAGACAGGCAACAGTTAAGATGTCCTACAGCTATACAGCATTGTGGTGTTATAGGCTCACTTCAAAATATAAATATTACAACCTCTACCATCCAACCACCTGTAAAAAAAACCCCATTATTGATATTAAAGATAATTAACCTGTAGAAAACCACAAAAAGAAGAGATGAAAAAGTATACAAAGTATAAAAAATTCAAATTTAATTTCAGTTTTTGATCAGTCATTACAGATTTAAATTTTTTGTTGAGGTCTTTAATTTGTGATGTTTGATTGTGGTTATTTTGTTTTGTAATTATTGGTTTTGTGTGGAATAAATAAACTTTTATCCTTTATTTTTGATGTCTGCCTCATTGTGGTTACTGAAGAGGAGAAAGAGCGAGCTGCCTCCTGAGAAACACGAGTCAGAAACTGACAAAGAAGGTCAGAAGGTTGCTGCTACAGTCCTCTTGATCCAAACTTTGATAAATAAATTTAAAATTAAAGAAGGACCAATGGCTTCTTCCGGATCACACGAGTTGATGTTTTAATGAGAATTTAAGAGAGAATAAATATAATAAAGAACACTGAATTTTAATAAACTAGCTACATTTAGCTGTTTTTTGTAAAGTTTTACAGTTTACGGTAATTTGATGTAAAACATCGTCAGGCTTTCTAGATGTTTCTTCATGTATGTAATGTAACATTTTAAACACCTGAAAAACAGTATAAAAACTATCTTAAAATCATCTCCGTTTTCAAACCAAAGTATGAAAACCAGTGGAATGATATGAAAATATTTATTATAATAAGCTCTCAGTTATTTTCAGCTAATTCTAGTTTCTAATATTTAATGCTGATATTTATTACAGTTATATAGTTATAGATGTATTTCAACAAACAGTTATTATTTAATACAGATTTTAGCTAAACTGGACACTCCCTCAGCACACAGTGAGCTTTGTAACTGTTACTCAGTGATAACAGTGACAGCATTAGCTACATGCTTTGCAAATTCCTAAAAACCACAAACAGAACAACAAACGCTGATAATCCCATCAATTTACTGTTGCAAATGCTTCCAGTTAAAAGATGAGACACTTGACAAACTGGATTCACTGGACTTGACGACACAGAGCAGAAAGATTTTTGGCACCTGCAGTTCCAACCAAGACGGCGGCTGCATCCGAGTGCGGTTGACAAACGTCCTCCTCAACCTCTCCTCGCAGTAGGGAGCGTAACCCGGAGGACCGTTTTTCAAAAATGTCCGTAGATACTGATAAAAGAGCAGAGAGAAGAGAAATATTCATCGTATTACTGACATAAAGGCCGTTTACAGCCCTGAGCAGTTTAAAGGTTAAAGGTGTGACATACCAAAGACATACCAAAGGCACTGACACACAGCATTATATTTATTCTGTTTACATAAATGAAATCAAACTCATAACTCAATTTTACTCAAATCAGTCAGGAAAAAAAGTTAATTAAAAGTTTCTAAAGCTAAACGTGATTTTCAGATGTAATATTTTGTTTTGAGTCAGACCAGAAAACTTTTGCTATGTTTTTTTTTAAAATGAATTCTTGCAATGATCAAACTGCAGATGAAATCTTTGAGATTCTCCCTTTGACTACTTTATTTTAAGCTTTTACTTCTTTGAGGACTTAAACTGATTTTCAGCCATCAGACCTGCTGATGGTGATGGTGGAGACGGACAGACTACTGTTTACTGACTGAATGCGAGTGGATCGAGTTATAGATCTGTCCCATCTGCTCTCCTGGACTGAAATCCACTGCCGGAAAACAAAAGATTATATCTTTGTTCGTAGTGTATATGACTTTATCTTTTACACATGTCTGCTTTGGATTAGCTGGCTGACCAACATTAGTAAAAAGGAAGAAACATTGTTAGGTGGCTGATTAGAAACATCAGCCACATTTGAAACCCGGTCGTGTTTTTTTTTTGTAAATTTCTGTTGACATGCTTATTTATTGCAGTTTACCATTATTTCTTTATTTTATGGTCAAATTTAAATCATCTGTAATATATTATTATTAAATGAATTTTCTTTTTGTTCCTGACCTTTCATGTGCAGTACAATTACATGGATGAAAATAATGGTACTGCAGGCGGCATAGGGCCGAAACAGTGAGTACCACAAAACACTTTAAACAGGCAGTGGTGGGCAAATATCAGTAACGTGAAGATACAAGTGAAAAACTGAGCGTGTAAAAGTGCAAAAATGGTGACACTGCAGTTACAATTGTGGTTATTTTTTTCCCATTTCAGTTTTTAAATGAGTTGCAATTTTCACCAGTTAACCGTGAGGTTTTATCATCAAGTTTCCCATCAGAAATACGTTTCTTACTTTGACGAACTTCTCGGAGGGGGCGAAGCAGCCCACGCAGAGGGACAGCAGGATCCATCCGCGGGCGTGGCTGCTTTTGGACGGGTTCTGGCTGAGCTGCTTGCAGATCTGACAATAGATCTCGTCTCTGAGGCAGAGGACAACATTCAACAAACAGATCAGAGGCCTTCTTCAATACACGAGACAGTCACCACAGCTAAATCAAATTAGACCCCATTTAAAAAAAACTTTCCAAAGAGGATTGCGCAGCATCTGGATGTAGCGACTGTGTTCCTGCAGCAAGGTGATCTATCGCCAAATATTCCATACAGAACATACTCCAGGTCTGCTATGCCAACAGCATAAAATGGTTTCTATTTAACACTGTGTCTTTAAATTGCTAAAGCCCAGTGAACCCGAGCTCAACAGATGCTGAGGCAGGACTCCTCTGGCAGTTTCTAAGACCCAACAAAAAATGGAGAGTGACCAGGTTTTGTGCTGAATCTGAATCATTTCTCTGTTTCTCCAATATTAAAAATTCTTTCTGTTAATAATTTTAATTAATTTTACTTTGGTTTCCAAATTATCTTCCCTTTTTAACTAATCATCCCATTTTGTTTAAATATTACCGTTTATAGCATTAGTTATTAGTTGCTGAGTTACAGGAGATTTTCTGTTTTTGCCTTATTTGTGTTCCGTCTTTGTGAGAAATTTATTTTTCTTTTCCTTTAAGTTTCTTAAACTGTGTTGCAGCATCTCGTATGTGGGCTTCCTCTAAGATGTGAATTAGAGTCTCTAATAGTTTACAAAACCATACAGTGGAAAGTGACTCTCTGTGAAGCAGACAGGAGGAGTATATGTCTGCAGATTATGAGACCTTTAATTTTGACTGTTCTGAACGGTTGTAGTAAATGCACAAGCCAGAATCATCTCAATAGCTTTAACTTAATAAGACATACTTTTAATAATCATGGTATGAAAGTAAACCTCTCTCCACACTAACTATTCAAGCTCCACACTCACAGGAGTAACGCTCTCCACACTTGAATTTAGCCGAAAAAGCCATCTGATTTCAACAAACCTATTCATTTCAATTCAGTGTCATCTTCAAGACAAAATCTACAATCAGAATAAATCTTGAAGTTTTTCATCAACTCCAGAGAGCAAAAACATCAGTGCGTCATTTGCTTGGTCCAAAAACATCGATAAAGCATCGTCATGCTGCCGCAAGCAACATCTTCATCCCTCACTGCTGCTTCTAGGAGCAGCCTCTATTTAGTGCCGATGACACTCATGGGTCACCTGAGGGTGGGCCGCAAGATGCCGTTGCCGATGATGAAGTGAAGTTTCTCCAGGTTGGAGGTGGGTCGGTCCTCCAGCATGCTGTTTCCCTGGAGACTGTAGTCCCCCTCTGTCAGCCGCCTGGTGACCTGCCATCAGCGTTACAGAGAAAAGCATTAATTTGAAGGTTTTGAGCTTAAATTTGCAGAATCCAAGAAACGTTTGGATTTTTTTTTCACTCTTTGGGCTATAGTGGTAAAAAACTTCCCAACAAGAAGTCTACCCCAGCTGTTGTGGTTAAGAGGTGGGGTACACCCTGGACTGGTTACTGATCCATCACAAGGCTAACGAAGAGAAAAAACATGGGCCCTCACATCCAACTGAGAACCACCAGGTAACCTAACAGGCTTGTCTTTGGATCTCTATGTTATCAAGTCAGACATTATCTATGTAGGTACAGGGAAAATATGCAAACATTACAGCAAATGTAGGATCTGTTCAAGGTGAGGCAACAGTGCAACACTGCACCGGTGTGCCACCTTCAGTTTCCCGGTGTCCAAGTGTCCCAGTGCTTGAAAAAACCCCAAACAGTTATGCCTATAACTTCTGTTCCCCGAAGGAAAGGAATGAGGTACAACACAAATAAGATGGGATATCACACCTCTGCATGTCCTGGCTGAAGAAATCTCTATTAGCAGCTTTAAGGCAGATGACCTGTGATGACTGTGATGACATGCACACAGGCTCATCTGCACATATAGCCCATCATCACAATGATCCCTCAGTTCGATAGCAGTCTTCACCAAGCCAAGTTGGGGCGGGGCATAGCGGGGCAATCTTGTGTTGTACCCCGTTCCTCTCCTTCAGGGAGCAGAAGTTATAGGCATAACTGTTCATTCCCTTTCAGTTGATTGACTCGGTACAACACATATAATATGGGACACATATACACACCCCATAGAACAGCCACCAAATTGGAGTCACCACTGACGGTACTGACTACACCGCCATTTTTGTCCAGGTTCTCCCATTTCTTTTGTTTAAGTTAACACTCTTTTAAGGTTTGGTTATATACTGTTATCACGTCACCCTATGATTAAAAGTGGAAAACATGGGACATGTTAAATAAATTATTTACTTAGATCAGCTGAAAAGAAGTGATGTGTTTCTCACCTCCTCAGTGATCTTGGACTTCCTCTTCAGAGTGAGTGACACGAGTTTATGCCTGACGCTGTTCCTCTTCTGGCTGTCTATGGAGCTGTTCTGTAGGTACAAACAGGAGATGACATTTTGGAGGCTCTGACCTGACAATCTGTAACGACTCATACAATCCCCAGCATCCTCTCACCTCTCCCTCCACCTGCAGCTCCTGCAGCTCTCGCTTGTAGGTCCTCTTGCCAAGGGTTTCATAGATCTTTGTCATGACGGGGATCTTCTCGCTGCCGTCGTTGATGACCATCGGGCATTTGGGTTCCGGGAGGTCGCCCATGAACCTCAACACAGTGATCCATACAGCTAAAGCCGCCTGGAGGACAGGTCAAATATGGCAAATAAGAAAAACTTTTTTGAAATCACCTGATTTTTCATTATACACGTTAGAGTGATTTCAAAATTATTCTACAGCATTATCTCTGATTTATAAAAATAAATAAAAAATCACCAGCTTTGAGACTCTTTTTCTGTAGGTTACAGCCTATATTGTAGCACCACTAGCAGTCAAGAGTAAAGCATTGTAAACATTTTAGTAGGCCAGTGTTTGAAGCCCAGAGGATTTTAGTTGATCATTCACATGTCTGAACTCTGACTTTCTGCTAACGAGGAGTTACAAGGTCCCTTTGTGTAGGTGTGACTGTTTTGCCGTCTCAGTAAGAACTTTCTAAGATGATTGGATTGTGTTATGTGTTATAATAAGAAAATTAACAATTTATTCATACCAAAACTAAACTGAAAAACCAACATTTTTGGTGATATGGTTGTGTTCTCTTCTTTTTCCAGAAAAAGGACAAAAAGCGTGACAGTTTAACTTGGTTTTTTCGCCCAAAACATATTCGTAATCGGCTCAGCAGCCGGTACGTGTGTAAATCTGCTGAGCCCATTAACACATAATACGAATAACTTAAATAGATGATCGGGGGCTGTAAAAGGCTTTGGGATTGAGATCGAAGGTCAGCCTCACCAGCTGGTCTCCTTCGTCCTCGTGGAAAAGCAGAGGTTGTTTCAGTGGCCGTCTGATGTAGGTGTGGATGGAGACACCCTGGAAGTAGGTGGCTGCAAACTTGGAGAATTTATACTCTGACAAATCCTCCTCTTCCTCGTCAGGTAACGGGGGAGCCTCGCTCAAAACCTCCTCTTCAGCTTCCTCACCACAAGGCGTGTTTTCCAAATCCTGAGAAACAAAATGATATGTGAGAGAAATTTCTAGGAGACAAAAAACAGAAGAGCTGAAAGGAGAGTGAAACATTTAAATCAGCCAAAAACCAGAGACCAAAACACTGAACACTGTTCTTGGTGAGGACCAAACAAACCATTCACTTCCTACATCTAAATAGTACTAAAACCCTCAGTGTAGACTAGGACCATGGCATCACTAAGTCTGAGGTGGAACCTGGTGGTGTCGACTGGACAGAAACAGAATGTCTCAGAGGTTTACTATTGGACTCCGGGAACTGCCTGCATACATTTACCACATGACCCGGAGCATTTCCGTGGACCAGGGGGAACCCAGGACCCACTACACCAGCATAGGGTCTGACATGGGTCCAAGGATTACATCCTGATACCGAACAGCAGTCAGGGTCCTGTTGCCTAGCCTGTAGAGGTCTGTGCATCCCTCTGTGGATATGCCTTACCAGACCACCATTGAGCCACTGTCATTTGTGAATGATGTTGCAGGCAACATGATTGGACCTTTTCACGTCTGTCACATGTGCTCAAAGTGAATCTCATCTGTGAAACGCGCGGGGTGCCAGTGTTGGTCCTGCCAATTTTGGCTTTCTATGGCAAATGTCAGTCAGGCGCTATGATGCCAGGCAGTCAGCACAGGGCCCAATAAAGGAAGTCAGCACTCAGACCACTCTCATAAAGTTTTTTCAGATTTTTTTGGTCAGACATTCAATTCAATTCAGTTTTATTTATACAGCGCCAAATCACAACAACAGTCGCCTCAAGGTGCTTTATATTGTAAGGTAGACCCTACAATAATACATACAGAGAAAAAACCCAACAATCATACACTCAACAAAAATATAAACGCAACACCTTTGTTACTGCTCCCATTCCCCATGGGATGGACGTAGAGACCTAAAATTCATTCCAGATACACAATATAACCATCCCTCCCAAACAGTGGTCACAAATCAGTCCAAATGTGTGGTAGTGGGCACATCTGCTATATTGAGATAATCCATCCCACCTCACAGGTGTGCCACATCAGGATGCTGATCTGACATCATGAGTAGTGCACAGGTGTACCTCAGACTGCCCACAACAAAAGGCCACCCTGGAATGTGCAGTTTTTTGCGCTATTGGGGGTCTGGGGACCCAGAACCGGTCAGTATCTGGTGTGACCACCATTTGCCTCATGCAGTGCAACACATCGTCGCATGGAGTCTATCAGATTGTCAATTGTGGCCTGTGGAATGTTGGTCCACTCCACTTCAATGGCTGTGCGAGGTTGTTGGATATTCGTGGGAACTGGTACACGCTGTCGTATACGCCGGTCAAGCACATCCCGAACATGCTCAATGGGTGACATGTCCGGTGAGTATGCTGGCCATGCAAGAACTGGGACATTCTCAGCTGCCATCTGCCCTGAACAATGTGAACCATGATTCATCCGTGAAGCGCACACCTCTCCAACGTGCCAGACGCCATCGAATGTGAGCATTTGCCCACACAAGTCTGTTACGGTGACAAGCTGGAGTCAGGTCAAGACCCCGATGAGGACGACGGGCATGCAGTTGAGCGTCCCTGAGACGGTTTCTGACAGTTTGTGCAGAAATTGTTTGGTTGTGCAAACCAATTGTTCCAGCAGCTGTCTGGGTGGCTGGTCTCAGACGATCTTGGAGGTGAACCTGCTGGATGTGGAGGTCCTGGGCTGGTGTGGTTACACGAGGTCTGTGGTTGTGAGGCCGGTTGGATGTGCTGCCATATTCTCTGAAACGCCTGTGGAGACGGCTTATGGTTGAGAAATGAACATTCAATGCACGGGTGACAGATCTGGTTGACATTCCTGCTGTCAGCATGCCAATTGCACGCTCCCTCATTGCTTGTGGCATCTGTGGCATTTTGCTGTGAGACAAAACTGCACATTCCAGGGTGGCCTTTTGTTGTGGGCAGTCTGAGGTACACCTGTGCACTACTCATGATGTCAGATCAGCATCCTGATGTGGCACACCTGTGAGGTGGGATGGATTATCTCAATATAGCAGATGTGCCCACTACCACACATTTGGACTGATTTGTGACCACTGTTTGGGAGGGATGGTTATATTGTGTATCTGGAATGAATTTTAGGTCTCTACGTCCATCCCATGGGGAATGGGAGCAAAAACAAAAGTGTTGCGTTTATATTTTTGTTCAGTGTATGACCTCCAATGAGCAAGCACTTTAGCGACAGTGGGAAGGAAAAACTCCCTTTTAACAGGAAGAAACCTCCGGCAGAACCAGGCTCAGGGAGGGGCGGGGCCATTTGTCGCAAATGGTTGGGGAGAGAGAAGGAAGACAGGATAGAAGACATGTTGTGGAAGAGAGACAGAGATTAATAACAAGCGTGATTCAATGCAGAGAGGTGACTGAAGAGTGAGAAAGGTGACTGAAGAAGAAAAACTCAATGCATCATGGGAATATCCCAGCAGTCTACACCTATTGCAGCATAACTAAGGGAGGATTGAGGGTCACCTGATCCAGCCCTAACTATATGGTTTAGCAAAAAGGAAAGTTTTAAGCCTAATCTTAAAAGTAGAGATAGTGTCTGTCTCCTGAATCCAAACTGGAAGCTGGTTCCACAGAAGAGGGGCCTGAAAACTGAAGGCTCTGCCTTCCATTCTACTTTTAAATACTCTAGGAACAACAAGTAGGCCTGCAGTGCGAGAGCGAAGTGCTCTAATGGGGTGATATGGTACTACAAGGTCATTAAGATGAGATGATTATTTAAGACCTTGTATGTGAGGAGCAGGATTTTGAATTCAATTCTGGATTTAACAGGGAGGCAATGAAGGGAAGCCAATAGAGCAGAAATATGTTCTCTCTTTCTAGTCCCCATCAGTACTCTTGCTGCAGCATTTTGAATTAACTGAAGGCTTTTCAGGGAGTTTTTAGCACATCCTGATAATAATGAATGACAGTAGTAGCCTAGAAGTAATAATGTGTGAACACATTCACACCAGTGGCCTGCGGGAGGTCATTTTGTGGCTCTGGCAGTGCTCATTCTGTTCCTCCTCGCACAAAGGAGCAGATACTGGTCCAGTGATGGGTTAAGAGCCTTCTATGGCCCTGTCCAGCTCTCCTCAAGTAATTGCCTGTCTCCATGTTCTTGACATTGAGATAGGAGACACAGCACACCTCTTGGCAATGACATGTATTGATATTCCATTCTGAAGGAGTTGAAGTATTCATGCAACCTCTTTAGGGCCAAGGATATTATCTTTATACTATTTCCATCATAAATGCATGCAGGGGCATGCACCGATTACCAGAAATTAAGGAAATTACATATTTGACATTTCCTGGAAAAAAATCCCAAGAACCCCATGTGTCCCCCTCAAAAACCGGAGGGGGGAATCCTAGCTAATGGATGATTTAATCAGACATCTTTTCTGGACTACAAAACCCACATATACATACTTCAAAACCAGCTGGTGCCTGTCCATCCTGGTTGGGCAGCGGCCCGGAGTTCCCCAAGAAACCAAACATACGGTCAACCATGTCCGAGTGGTCGACTGGCTGCTCCTTCTCCCTCTCCATCTTCTCCAGCAGCTCCTTCTTCCTCCTCGACTCCTCCTTTTCCTCCCGCTCCCTGTCCTCTTGCTGCTGTGCCAGCTGGATGAGCCGCTCCTGGTGTTTCCTTTCAGCCTCAGCCTTCGCCCGCCGAACTGTCATCTGGTTTCGCAGCTGCTCCTCCTCAGCCAGGCGCTGGCGCTCAGCTTCCAGTCGATGCTGCAGCTGTAGAGGGAGGTGAGAGGAGGAACAGAGGGACAAGAGTTCACAGAGGAAGATGGAGCATTATGCTTACATTTTCTCTGTTATCTTATTGTTTGTCTTGCTCTCTATTAACTGTTAGTCAAAACTAGAGTAGACACTAATCTACCAAATCATTATCATTAGATAATAGTCAACAAAGATTATGAATATTGTTTAAAGCTGAACACGACATGAAGTATGAGCTATTCACAGAAGAATAAATCTAAACTTCTACACACTAACATAACCAACAATGAATAAAAACAGTGCAGAGGTCAACACTGTAACACTCTGACACATGAACATGTTTAACATGATAACACGCAGCAGCAGCCGCCTCTGGTCTGTCACCCGCTCTGCTGCGGTGCTCCTAGAGACCTCACGCTCTTCGCTTGAACTGCAGACATGTTTGAGAATATTACAGTTCCCCGAACATTCAATTTAATAAGAAAATGAGATTAAGCAAACATTTACAAAATACAATATTTTATTTAACAGTCTTCAGGGGAAAAAATCATATAAAAATAGCAATTTTACCCTGAAAAAGTTGAAAAGCTAACAAACATTTCCATAGTTTACAAAAGCTGTTTTCACACATAAATTCTGGACAATTTCCTGAGACTCAGGTCAGGATATTACCCACATTTATGCTCTCAAAGATGTAGCACACAGGGGAAAACAGTCTGCACCGAGCAACTGGAAATACTCTGAGAACCAGCATGTCAGCGCCGGCAGGTTAAAGACTGACCTGACTACATGGGACATTTGCATTCTCACATGTGAATCCATCGAATCGTGTTTATCACAGCTCAGAGCTGCAGTGCATGTATGAAAACAGCTTTACAGACTTTTATATAAAATCGGTGTAACATAATGTGTTAAAAATAGTTTTACGGTGACATAATTTAGGCCAACAGAGTTTAATACAGAAAGAATAAATGTAAGAATATATAAAGACAAGTGAAACAAAACTTTGCAAAAGATCTAAAAAATTATTTAAACTCACACTAACAAATCCTGGCTCAGAATGGGCCTTTGAGCCGTGACTACCCTAAACCCAATGAAGGCCAGCAGAGGCAACTCATGTGACCTAACCAATCACATGATGTGAGGGTGGCTTGGCAACTTCCAGGACCACCACCAAGATGACAACCCCACTCAGAGTTAAATACCCAGGACTAATATTTTCATCTTATGTCTGACCACATGATAAACCAAACTGTCCAACCTTTATTCCAAGACGGCTGGACGCTGTGTAAAATGTAAATAAAAACAGAATCCAATGATTTCTAAATGTCATAATCCCATATTTTATTCACAATAAAACACAAAACAAATCAAATGTTTAAAATGAGACATTTTACTGTTAAATGAAAAATATTAGGCAATTTTTAATTTGATGGGACCAACATGTCTCAAAAAACTTGGAGAGAGGGGGAAAAAAAGGCTGAAAAGTAAGTGGCAATAAAAAGAAACATATAGAGGAAAATCTTTACAACTAATCAGCTTATTTGGCAACAGGTCAGTAACATGATTGGGTATAAAAAGAGCTTCTTAGAGAGGCAGAGTTTATTGGGAGTAATGATAGGCAGATGTTCTCTAAAAATTGCATTTCAAAATAAAGTTCCTCAACGTAAAATTGCCAAGACTTTGAATATCTCATCTTTAATGCACATTATATCATCAAAAGACTGAGAAAAATCTAGAGAAATCTCTGCGCAAGGGACAAGGCTAAGAATCAATAATATGTCTATGATCTTCGGGTCCTCAGGCACCACTTCATTAAAAATATGTATGAGTCTGTCATGGAAATATCTGCATGATCTCAGGAACACTTTCAATAAGTTGGGGTTTTACATTATAACTGAATAAATTACATCCTAACCAAGCATATTTAAAAAAACACATACACACACATTAAACATTTTCATTGGAATGACAGGGATTTCCTTTTGAATCAAAAAAAGAAATAAAAAATAACTTACAGTGGTGGGGTGGTCGCTTTTTTAAATAAAGCCTGACATGACTGATACAAAAATCAAAAGGTAAGATTCAATTATGGATTATTTTGCTACTTCATTGAATCATTTTGCTCATTGTAGCAAATAAAATTATTGGTGATTAGAGGCCTTTTATTTATCAAAGGATGAAATCAAAAGATTTTTGTAACGGCACGCTGACGTTTATATCAACTCCCTAATTCTTTAGTGGCTGTTGTCACAATTAAGTTATTCACATAATTGCTATTCTCATGACAATGTGAAGCCAGAGCCACCAGAGCAGCTTAACATAAAGAAATAGTTTTTTTCTGAAGGTAACAAAATCAAAAAGTGTTATTTTAAAAATTATTTTAGCATTAAATAAGATAAATGGCACTAATAAGCGAGTTATATGTTTCTGACTGAGATTCATTTGGATATTGTTAGTACAGACTGTATACAAAATGCTGATCAGCCACAGTGTTGATAACCACTGCTTACTAAATAGGACTCTTAATGTGATCTTAAGTTACAAAATTGACATTATTAAACAAGGCATAAAACTAGTGACTGAGGCCATAAACTCATCAAAAAGGGTTTAATGAGATCATAAATCAAAAGAGGCTATGAGGTTTTTGCAAACACAGGACCCCCTGCTCTGGTCATTACAAAAAAAATATGGAGGTTTAAGGCACTTCTGCATTGGCTTCACTTTTTGGAGCTGGTAGCTATGTAGATCTATACTAAGTCTGTAACTTTTGAACAGAAGCTACAGGTGAACCCTTTTTTTCCACTTATTATGGTAAGCTAAGCTAACTGGGTAGACTTGAAAATGATATCGTCTGTCTCTTCATCAAAGTAACAAACTTGTGTTCAGTTGCATCTAGCACAGATAAAATATAATAAAGACGCCATATTATCTTTCACCTCCATCTGTCAGTCTGCCCTCAGGACCAGTGTTCTCGTCTTCCTGACCCGCCTACAACATGATTTAGGTAGCAGTAGTAAATGTAGTAACTATTTACCTCTGCCCTGAGCCTCTGGCAGAGGCGTCTGGCTATCATGCCCCTGGTGTAGGCCTGGATGGTCAACACGGCACGAAGACGCCGCCAAAATGCCTGCCGGATGAGGAAACCGCGGCAACGGGCTTGGATGAGAGTCATACGAAGGCGAGTCGTCCGGTAGCTTCGGTAGTACTTCCTCGACCTGTAGACGGCCTGGAGACGCAAGAAGCCGGACTGCATCTGAAGGAGGGGAACGCGTTTGACAGGTCAGGGATTATTGTTATGTATTTAATTTGTTTTTTGTTGGTGTTGTAATTGTTTATATTGGACACCGTGTGCTGAGGCTCGCACATGACTACATCTTGGGGAAGGAATGTTTTCATATGTCTTTAACATTTGCAAGAAGCAAGATTGTAAAAACGACCAGGCTCAATTTTATGCAACTTGGAATAAAATAAAGAAAGAGCTACCACTGCACTCTGTCTCGTTTTAATCTGGTTTAAGACGACCTTGCAAATTTGAAAACAAAAAACAGAGAGAACAGATGAAAATTGGAAGAAACAAATACATACTGAGGCTTTCAGAATATTTCAGTACATAAAAAACTACAGAAAAACAGGCTGTTGATGTAGACAACTCACAATTTGGTAATTCTTTCTGCACCGGTAACCCCTCCAGACCTTCTGAATAACAGTCACAGCGCCCTTCAGTCTGAGGAAGTTTGTTCTTGGAGGAGTGACAGAAGGAAACAAACTAGATTTCAAACCTTTATCTTTGTAGGTTAAGACAGAAATCTCTTTTCATTACTCCTTTGCTTCACGCTGTGGTAAACCAAAGATATGTATATATCCTGGACCTAATTTTACACTTTAAGGAAGAAGAGAGCATTATTCCAATGAGCTACAAACACTTTTGATATTTGGGAATCGCCTACAAGTCGCTTACCTCTCTTTAAGCCCACGCACAGCCTTCTGGATAAGGATGACCTTGTCGGTGATGGCGTTGTCCCTCTCTATCTCCAGCTGCATGTCGTGGTGATCCTGAAAGGAGACAAAGTGGCAAATAAAGAAAAGAAAAGTTATTAAATTATAATATGCAACAAAAAGGCACAGTAGAGCTCTTTTGCCAAAACTATGTTTAATAACTTAAATAAAACACTTGAAATTATCTTTATAGGAGCTCGTGTTTTTTGCCTTGGGGACCCATACTGAGACAATTCGTCTAGAGGGAACAAACTTGAGCTATTAAAGTAAAAAATGTTCTTGGTCATCAAAGTTTTTGGTGATTTTGCTTTTATTAGAAAAGAACAGTAGAAACAGCCAGGAAGTACAGCATTTCTACCTAGTGTATACCCTAACCACATACAATTGACCTGCTAGGATGGTTTGCCCCCTCAAAGTGTCTGGTTGGGGATGACAGCAGTGAATGTCATTGACTGATTGAGCATGCTTGTGTTTTCTCTTTTTGCTGCTATGCTAAAAAGAACCTGCAAAATCAAAAAAGTTTATTGAGCTGCAGAAGAAATCCTGTGATAAATGAACTAAAGACCTTGTTCAACATTTACACAGATGGACACTGCAGTGAGCTTCATTAAGAAGGTCTAAAACTTTTTTTTAAGGCAGAAAAGCCTTTTGCTACATCACCAGGAGCCTAAACTGTCTAATATTCTGCCGAATATTCAGAAGTCTTTGGATCAAGGCCTCAGTAAGCTAACTTTCACATGAGGAAACCAACCTTTAGAAAGATTTTAGTCTTTCCAATCTGCCAGTCATCATGTTTTCCCAGCCGGGCCTGGACTATTTGCTGACAGGTTCCCCGTAAGTCCTCCTGGAAAGAAAAAATGAGAAATAATGACTCCTGACATGAATTTGTACTTTGTTTTAAGGTTTATCATTAAGATTTTCATCAGAATTAAGGAAACGTTGAATTACAGTCAGTTTAACTCTTTCGACCTTAGACACCTACTGGGGTAACCCTCGTTTCTCTTCTCTGAACTTTCTGAGCTGTCATATTAGATTTCCTGCCTATAAAACAAAATGACTGATGTCAGGGGGATCTTGGAAAAATCCAGAACAAACCACAACTTTACTGATATATAGTAAAAAATGTCAAAACTCATCATTAACGCTACAGGGGAGGTCATCAAATGTTGTCTCAATGGGGGAAAGAGTTAAGAAGGTTATGTAGCAATGTGTCAGTTTTAAATTTAACAAACATCTATTAAATATATCCAAATATATTTTTTAAGTAAGTTAATTTAAGGTCAAAATTCATTAAAGACAGCTTCAAATACTTTCCAAACCATATTCACATTTTTAAACAAGGGTATGCTGCTGTAAATATACCGCAATTATATTTGATACAAGACTGGAAGCTCAAATAGCCTCTACACCGTGTTTTATATGCTGTATTAATGTGGATATATGCTCTAAAAATCCATCATTCTGTAATCTAAGTAAAAGATTCTTTAATAATAATGATAATATCTCAGCTAAAATAATCTGTCAGGACTAAGCAGTGAAACAGATGACTGATTTTAATGTTGACCTGTATGTGAGCAGGTTTGACGCCAGGCATCAGGACTCGGTAACGATCCACAAATTCGGCGAAGGTGTATCTGATTGGATAACCCGCCCGCCTAATCCGGATGGTCTCCATCATGCCAGAGTAGCGCAGCTGACGAACGCACAGCTCTCGATCAAACAGCTGAGAAGGAGAAACAAGCATCCAGTGTTAAAACGTGAGTTAACCCTTTTCTGCAGTGCCTCCTGATTTGCAAATGAAGGCTTATAAAGGTTTGGGGTTCAAACCAAAACTAAATCTACATCATGCTAAAGTGGGTCACACAATCACTGGTGAGCTATAAGCTATGAATACGTGAAATTAGAAGCTTACAGGCACAGTTTTATTTTAGTTTCAAACTAATGTTTGTGATGCTTGTGTTTTAGACCATTTCTATAATTTCAGGAGCGTTAGTTAGCTTATCGCAGCTAACTACGTTTCAGGAAGATAGTTTTCCCTGCCAAAATATAGTCCTACTGATAGTCTTATGTTACTGCAATAATACTTTTTATGACTGTATGTTCAGCATTACGAGTGTTGAGTTTTTCATGAGTTTACCTTCAGATAGAGCCAGCGTTTTCATGCTGTAATAAGCTTTTATGCCGGGTATATGCTAAGCTAATTTAGCATCATCAGTTTTCTCATTTAACTCCACAACTATGAGAAAGTTTAATATATATATATATATATATATATATATATATATATATATATATATATATATATATATAAAGTAAAAATTCTACTTTAGTAGCCTAACAGTATGAAAACTTTACTATATAACAGAGGCAGTCTGTTTTCACAAGGGGGCGGTGCTATGCCGTGGCTGCACTCTGAACTAGGGTGACCAACTCTTTTCCCCCGGACATGTCCACTTTTCACATTCTGTCCGGGGGGATTTTCGAGATTGATAAAAATGTCCGGGTTTTCCTGTATTCCGATAGAGGACCCATGTGTGTGACGTCATCCCCGAACTGCTGCTTTGTGAGCGCTTGTTCTGTGCTCACAGATGGGACTGACAGCGCACAGCAACGCACCTAATGATGTTTAAACGATCCCAAAGCGCAAGTGCATCTTTTCAGACGAACTGCAAAAGAGATTTCCCTCGTACCGACCATAGCTGGACTGACCATCGGGCATACCGGGATGGTTTTGTTGTCGTTGTTGTTGTTTGTAACGGTATAAACAATGAAAGGTGGTGGATTTGCCAGATGCTGGCCGGTGTGTGAAAATAACTCAGTTATTTGGTGGTGTCTATGGCGGAGCTTCCACAGAGGCCAGCAGGTGGATGAGTGTCAGGTATACTGAACTTCAGTTAAGAAGTTATGACCTGCAGTCTATCTGGGTCAGATATAAACCAAGTTTAGGTGGAGTTTATTTTCGTTGTGCTGACATTTTACAGTCAGTTACAATAACTTGTACTGCGTGCTAGCTAGCATGACGGAGTTTCTATATAGCTGGGTGGGTGCTATGTTACTGATAGTGATATGATATCGGTTTGGATATGTGGCGAGATGGAAACATGAAGATGAAACCAGGAGATGTCCTTACTGAATCATCAGAGCTAAACAGGTGATGGAGAAACAGGATTACCTTTTAGGTGACATGAATGAGTTGAAGGGAAGTTCTGAACTGTTTCTGAGAGACAAATAACACCAGGATCCTTTTCTATGTAGCTGACAGCTGGTAACTGTGTCAGGGGCGGGTCTAGCAAAGTTTTGCCAGGGGGCAGGTAGGGCATTAACAGGGAGAGGGGGCACAAGGAAATACTTTTCTTTCTTATTCTCATTTAAAATGTCTCACTTTTATTAAATAATTATCTGAATCTTACAAACAAAGTTCTTATCTGATGTAAAATGTATAGAAATCATACATATACCAACAAGACTGTACATCACTGTCACAACAGTGTTCGTTTTCATTCAAAGGCTTTATGGCTTTTCCTATAATACCTGGTGGGCCGGTCTCTAGTCAAAATGCCCTGGTCAAGTTTTTGTCCCAGTCCAGCCCTCATACCGACCCAGTACTGGTAATTCTTTTTATGCAGATGAGGCATTATTTCTGTACCATTATTTAATTCCAGAGGTTTTTAAGTTATTTTTTTTTGCACTTGTTGACTTGTAAAAGCCTATATGACATATTTTATTTCACAATTAATTAACCACACAGAGAAGGCATCGTTTAAATATGTTAAATATGTTTCTTTAAGCAAGTTCTTCATGACTGAGCTAAGTGTCCTCTTTTTTTGGAAATCAAAATATGGTCACCCTACTCTGAACATATCTCTGTACTCTGGGGCATCGCAACACAGAAGCGCATACATAGTAATAAATCACGCTCACCATGGGTTTTTTAAGTTCGTTGGGTTTTATACAGCGAACGAAGAACGGCTGACACACACTGAGCGTCCTCATCAGCAGCTCCAGAGATCGTTTGAATTGACTGCTCAGAGTCGGGGAGCGCTTCCTCGTCTCAACGCCCTACGAACGCAAACACATACAAAACAGATAGTTTCAGAATGTTTGCACTGCAGGTAAAGACATGCTATTGATGCTGCTGTAATGGGACATCACAATGGTATATAAAACACCCTAAATGGGAATTTAATTTTGAACCTCTACAACCATAAATAACCAGTGGCTTCAAACTCTTAAGATCCACAAAGCAAACACAGATTGCTCTCACGTTATTTCTATTGCACACGACGGACAATTAAAAGAGGAGACAACACAAAATCTCTGACACCAGTTGTCACTGTGATCCTGTGAGTAAAGCCAAAACAAAATTAGATTTAAACATTTTAAAAGCATGCAGGAGTTTTCGTCTGTATGCAGAACTGCCTACTGTGTCAGAGAGTTTGAAAGATTATTTTTCATTAACTTCACGCCAAATTTCCCCTCATCAGCACAATGTTCCCCTCTGCTTTTGGCACACCTGTGAAATAAAAAGAAGGGCTGAGAGGGAGCAGAGGGATGCTGCTAAGCACGTCATGGATAATTGGACTCGGCTTAAGAGAACACACACGGGGTTGGAGGGACCACATGTGGCTAAAGGCTGGTGATTACCTTGGGAGCAGGTGTGCTGGGCTGCTGATAGCCACATAGAAACTGATTTCAGGAGGAAAAGAAAGAGGAAAGAGAAAAGAGAGCAGAGTGAGAGGAGGTGTTTGTCATTAGGAGAGAAGCCGAAGGAAGGCAGAAGACACGCACGATGTTAACAACACCGGTCTACAGATTTAAAACGCTTCAGAAAGAAACTGAAAATGATGCAATGTGTTAAAGTAGGGTTGCTCGGCTATGGTAAAAAACATATTCATGATCATTTTGATCAATATTGTAATTTCATAAGTACATGGTTAATCTAATTACTTACAAGCTTAAACATCATGCAATTTATAAATCTTTAAAACAAATTAATAAAGAGAGAGGTGGATGCGGTGTGGGACATCGGGTCATCAGGTAGGGAGCTAGGACCTTTAAGCTTGCCTCACAAGGGCAACTCACAGTCCCTGCAAAGCTGCAGCCACACCAAAGACAGGGGGTGGCAGATGTGCACATCGTGGGAGATCTGTGCAGTGGGAGAGTGATGGAAAGCCACAGTCTCATGTTGCTGACAGGGGCCGGGTAAAACAAAGGCAGCTGCTCAGGCTTAATGTCTTTTACTTCTTCTACCTACTGCTCTTGACCAAAGGCTCTCTTTCTGTCATTGTAGCTCAAGCTGAACAAACAATCGGTGAAGCTGAACTCTTCGAGAGGCGTGAAGGTGCGCTGCTGTAAAAGCCTTCATAAGTTTGCAGTGAAAATTAATCCAAGAAAGTAATAATTTCTTCCAGCTCAAAGCCAAAATAATAAATAAAGTGAATA
This sequence comes from Aulonocara stuartgranti, assembly GCF_965226115.1. Taxonomy (NCBI): domain Eukaryota; kingdom Metazoa; phylum Chordata; class Actinopteri; order Cichliformes; family Cichlidae; genus Aulonocara; species Aulonocara stuartgranti. The sequence goes on from NC_138946.1 coordinate 7,211,471, forward strand.
TCGATTATTTACCAACCCAAATAACCAAATAACAAAACAGAAAAAAGATACAACATACAGTGTCATGATTTTAATGCATTTGTTGGTCTCACCATGGCAACATCAGCCTGGAAGATCTGCTTGATGAACTTATTCTTGGACGAGTGGACGAGCTGAATGATGTCAGTGTGGAGGCTGTCTCGGTTTTTCTCCAGGAAGCCTGAAAGGAGGGCGTAATGAGAAAAAGCAAGACAGAGGACTGATTATATCTTATTTGAATCAACATTTTTACTGCACTGATTTTTGCACAGAAATTTATTTACAAAAAAATATCACTATATCTTGGTCATGTTTTCAACACTAAATTGAACTGAAACGTTTTAATCAATATCTTCTGTGAGTGTGACAACTGCTAACTTGCTTGAATGACCTTTTCAGATTAAATGAGAATGCAATGATTTTAAAGGAACAAGCTAAACTTCACACAGCAGCACAGTATCGTGCATGAGCAATATTCAATTAAATTTGATTTATATAGCACCAAATCACAACAGTCACCTCAAGTTGCAATACATGTATTTAAGAGAAGTTTAGGTTTTGCATTCACATCAATTTCCAAACAAACTCAAACAAACCAAGGGATATTTTCCTGAGGATGAAACGACATGTTAGTGAATTCTGTTCAAAGCTGGTCTGCATGTTGTAGCTTAGAGACATTAAACAAAGTGAGGTTAAGTTGTTAAACTTAACCTCCTAGGACCCGAACTCTTCCACGGCATGCATTTTTCATTTCTCTTTGATATTTGGGCATATTGGGAACCAATGAATGTAAAAACAAAGAATTACCAGATTTTTTTTTTTTTACCTGATTTTTGTTTCTAAGAAAAATGAGAGCCACGTATGAGGATATTCATTTAAAATTTCGATAGAACAGTAGCATATAATGTCCTCGTAAGTGGATATCAGGCCCTTGTAGAGCAAAATTGAGTATTTTGGTCTAAATAACCCAAAATGGGATGTCCACATATGTGGACGCCAGGTCCTAGGAGGTTAAAATTAAAAAAATAGTTAATCCACACCGGAACCAGCCACACAGGACAAATAAACACTGGGAATGGGGCTGGTCCTGAGTTAAGGAGTGTGTTGAAACTGATGATCAGCCACTAGTGGACATTCCAGGCTGTGGTTGTCTAGGTAACCCTATGTATTTACCATGGTCTCATACGTCAGTCAACACTGTCCTTCACTCTCATGTGTTGTGGCTTCAGTGTCTTGTCTTGAAGTTGAGAGGCCAATGGGCGGGTCCCCGTAGTGCCCGTAGTCACTTAAAGTCGCTGAATGTAATTGACTTTCAGTGGCTTCTGGACTAGGGATGGGTACCGGTATCATTCAATTCAATTCAATTCAATTCAATTTCTTTATTGTCCCACAAGGGGAAATTAGTTTAGCAGCAGGAGGATAAGAACAAACAGAACAATACTATAAAACAATAATAACAATAATGATAAAAAATTCAAGGACAATTATTTGCCATTAAGGAGACAAGACGCAGTAGGGATAAAAGAGACCTGGAGTCTTTTAGTCCTCCTCGGAGGTACTCTAAAACGGCGGCCGGAAGGCAACAACTCAAACTCACTGTGAAGTGGATGGTTCACACAATTAATAATAGAATGAGCCTTTCTAAGCACATTTCTATTGTAAATGGCCAAAAGTCCATCTTGCCAGCGCCCTGAAATTTTGCTAGCAGTTTTTACCAGAAGTCCCAACCGATTCTTATTCTTCACCGTTAGGTTACCAAACCAGGCAGCGATACAAAAAGACATCACAGATTCGATAAAACTTCTATAAAACAAGGACAACATCTCAGATGAGACGTTAAAAGATCTCATTTTCCTTAAAAAGAACAGTCTTTGTTGAACTTTTTTAGTAGTGGCATCAGCATGAGATTCAAAACACAGTTTATGGTCAAGTACCACACCTAGATATTTATAACTCTCAACGATCCCAATATCGGCAGTTTTAATGATAGTGGGTGATGAGCTATAAGAGGACTTCCTAAAATCAATAATCATGTCTTTAGTTTTTGACACATTAAGTGAAAGGAAGGACTCATCGCACCAATTCACAAAATCATCTACAACCTGTCCATGGCCTGACTCGTCCCCCACTAGAAGACTGACGATCACTGTGTCGTCAGCAAACTTCAGGATGTGTCTGTTTGTGAAATTGCTGCGACACTCATTTGTGTACAGAATGAACAGAAGGGGAGAGAGGCAACAACCCTGGGGTGATCCAGTAGAGGAGGAGAGCACATCAGAAAAGACATGATTTACCCTCACACATTGTGACCTATTAGTCAGAAAGTCTGTCACCCAGCCGACCAGACTAGTGTCAAGCTTGAAATGATTGTAAAGCCTGTCAGCAAGTAAGAGGGGTTGAATTGTATTAAATGCAGATGAAAAGTCAGCAAATAATAATCTTGCATGGGTGTGGGGGGCCTCAAGATGCTTATACAAGAGATGCAGGAGTGTGACAACAGCATCCTCCACACCTCTCCCTGCTCTATAGGCAAACTGGAAGGGGTCAAGATGGTGTTCAACATGCATTAAAATCTCCTTCTTAATTATCTTCTCAAATGTCTTCATCACTAAAGAAGTCAGAGCCACAGGCCTAAAATCATTCAGTGCCTTAGGAGAACTGCCCTTAGCAACAGGGACAATGATCGCATGTTTCCAAATTTTAGGTACTGTCTGTAGCTCTAAAGAAAGTGAGAAGATATAGTGAAAAATCCCACTCAGCTGATCAGCACAAGTTCTCAGTACCTGTCCACAGATGTTGTCAGGTCCAGGACTCTTGCTTTTGGTATGTCTAAAAAGATTAGCTACCCCTGTCTCATCAATACAAATAGATGGGGGAGTGATGGTCTTTTCCCTCAGTGTGCTGGTCTGCCTAGAACAATCATAGTTCTCAAAACGAAGGTAAAAACTGTTAAGACTGTCTGCCAGATGTTTGTCAGAGGTAAACCCCTCTAAGGTAATGCTGCTTTTACCTTTCGTCTGTAGCCCTGCCATTGTTGGCACCGGTTCTGACATAAACGGTAGTAACCAGACCGAAAAGCAGCGCACATTTCAGTGCTTTTTTCCCTGAGCTGTCATACACTTTGGATTCTAGCCAATCATTTTACCTTTCCAAGGATAGTAGGCGGGCCCAGGTACGTACATTCTTTTAGAGCAGAACTACAGCTTAAAAATGCCCAAGGCGAAGCAGTCAAAATTCTGGCTGTACTCCACAGCAAAAGATGCAAACTCAGCAGCCTGCAACAAGTGCTTTAAGCTGATTCTGTGCAAAGGAGGTAACACCTCGAATCTGATGAAACACCTGGTGACGCATAGCAGGTTTTTTTTAAGCCGAGAAATGCGCCGTATTTGATAGCTTGCTGTGAGACCTCACACCGGCACATCTACTGCCGGTGTGGAGCCTGTTATCGGAACCGGAGTTAGCAACATCCCCCCAAGAACCCGAAGAGGAGAGTCCTGGCCCCTAGCCCTGCCAGTGTAGCAGAAATGATGATGGATGATGATGGCAGCAGCAGCCGTTCTTCTCTGGGTCAGTAGCTTAATGTTGTTCGTGTGTAATTTACGTTGAGTAGGCTAATCACGTTATTAAAATAATGCACATAAGGTGAACTAGCAAACACCATCGTAGTTACATGCGGCTGTCTTCTTGTTTGATGGCAAATACTCCCTTCACCCTGGCCAATAAGGCTAAAATTACCAAAGAAAAAGTGGAAAACAGCTAAAAATGAGAGGTTTTTGGACAAAGTATGTGTTTTTTCCATTGTTTAATCACTGCTTCCAGCCAAGAGTGATACCATATATGACCTATAGCTGCAGAAAAGGCTAACATTGTTATTTTTTTACAAACAAACAGCTAAACATAAGAGGTTTTTGGACAAGTTTGTGTTTTCCATTCTTTAAGCACCGGTTCGAGCACCGTTTAAGCACCGGCAAGGTTTCAAAAGTACCGGTTTGGCACCAGTATCGGATAAAACCTAAACGATACCCATCCCTACTCTGGACGCTACATTGCTGCTAGTCACTTCCTGTGTGGATGCCCTTTTAAACTTTTCTCAACTACCAATGAGTGTGAAGGATATGACATTAACTTATGACAAGTTGGTAGACATGTTAGATGGTTACCAGGCAACCAGAGCCGACTCCCAGCATCAAAACGATGCACGATGAGTGAATCGCTTCCTGTGTCGATATCCCTTAAGACCGGAACATCTGGCTTAAATGATTTCTTTGTAACTATTCTTCTGGCATCTAAACTCTAAATTCTTGCTTTGATTTTTGCAGATGAAGAATTTCTGATTGAAACCGATATTTATCCTTAATATCCTCTTTAATGTAATTCTGAGTGAATCTTGTGAAACAAAGTGTTCATTTTTGGACCAGCTCAGAGTATGTGATAATGATTAGTTTCTCCAGCAGCTGTAAGAGCCTGAGAGGTGAGAGCTCTGGTCAGATGTGATGAAGCATCTATTAAGACTGCTGTGGCCAAACACCCTCCATGAGACCCTCATCCGAACTGTCTGTGCTTCCTCAGAAAAAACTTCTTCAGACCAAAGTTATTTTTTAATCAATATGATCTTAATGTGCCTGCTGGTAACTTTCCCTACTGACCTTTTAAAAGTAATAACTCGGGAAGAACACATTTGTTTTGAGGAAACAAGAAAAATCCTGTCAGGACAGGTTGATTTCAGAATCAATATCCTCTCAGTGTGCCTGCTGCTAACTTTTCTGAATGACCTTTTGATAGAATGTTTATTTCACCCACTTGATTGAAAGACTCGGGAAAACAACCTTCAAAGGCCAAATTAGGGTCTGGAGTTACTGGAAATTTATGCTTCAGCGGGAAATCAACGTTGTAACCTGATGTGCACCTCCCTAGAAATGTAACTACACGTCAGGTCTATGCAACTTTTGTGACTGGTCTGTTCAGTACAGTCGATTCCTGCTGGCATTTTTAAACGTATCAGTGAGAGAATAAAAATCATTGCTTCAATATAAGTTTAAATCAGACAAACCAACACAAACAGAAAAAATCTGATGAACAGGGACGTACCTCTGGTCTCGTAATGTACCACTCCTGCAAAGTGCTGGATACCAAACTGGGTTTCGTAGCAGTTTTTAGGAGGAATGTAGTTGGAGTTGAGCTTGTGCTGAGAGTTGAGCTTATACAGCATCGTAGCATCAGTTCCCTGAAAAGAAAAAAAAAAAAAACGCACATCAATCAAAGCCAAATTCAGTAAGACTTATCTTTACAAGTATCTACTAAATATCTGTTGCACCTTGGGAAACTTGCTCTCTTCATCTATGAGGGAGATGATGTTCATGGGTTTGTTGGCGATCATGTCCAATGCATCCTGGTTGTCTGTGAACTCAATGTGCTGCCAGCTGATGTCCTCCAGGTTGTATTCTTCCTGCTCCAGTTTAAAGACGTGGCGGACAAAGAATTGCTGCAAGTTCTCGTTGGCGAAGTTGATGCACAGCTGCTCAAAACTACAGTGGGAAAAAAAAAAAAGATGACAGCGTTAAACTAATAAAGTAGCATAAATGATCTACAAAAACACTCTTTTACACAACTTCTCACCTGTTGACGATAAAGTTCTCAAAGCCAAAGATGTCCAGCAAACCGATGGATCTTCGGATGATGGTACTCTCGCAGGAAGGAGGTCGGTATATGGCAGCATTAATCTTATCCACTATCCAGATAAACAACCTCCCGTAGATCCCCTGGATGACAGAATTCATGAACTTTGCTGAAGCAGATTCGCTCACCGCCTCCTAAGTGTGCTTCTTCATCACCATCATTGTCTTCGTTGTACGGCAACGTCATTAGCGTCATTAAGGTTCGGAGACTCCCAAAAATATTTTCCCACAGACCCTTTCCCAGACTTCACTCCAACATAAATACTTCATAGTTATTAGGAATGGGAAAATGTTACACAATTACCACCAAAGGTGTAGAAATAACAAGCAGTGTCCCATCCACCAGCATAGGGGGGTAAGTGGAGGGACACATTTTAAGGTAAGCCAGCACCTTCCAGGTCTGTGTGTGTATCGCACCTGTGCAGGCTCTCCTAACCAAGCTCCATAAAACCATCATGACAGTGACAACAAATGTCCATGCCTTGTAATATTATCTAGGGTCTTAAATTCTCGCCTGCTCTGCAGAATAAGTGAGTCTTGCATAGTTGTACATGAACGAGCTCTCCAACTTGCAGGTAATGGCTAAATTGGCTCTTTAGCTCACAGCAGATCTCCTGGAGAGTAAGTCAAGGACTCTGTTACCAGCTATAGCTGTAGAGTGTGTCTGCAGAAAGACAGACTCGTAGAAAGAAGAAGTTGGATTGTCTGGAGGACAATCACAACATGATCTGTGAAAGACTTGGTGATTACGTGTATTACCTCTAAAACAGGACAAAATCGGTACCTTAACAAAGGCGTCCCTGACATCCAGGCCTTGCTCCACACTTAGAGGGGTGACAACACTTTCACCACGTGTGATGAGGGTTCGTGTCGTCAAACACACCATCACATCTTTAGGCTCCACCTACGGTTCACAACGACCAACAAAAGCATCACCAAAAAAACTGCCAGATATCAATTTGAAAGAGATTTAAAGCCACTCTTTTCTAAGGAAGAACAGTAAAATGGTTGTGTGTCAATCATGTGTGTGAGAACAGTTACAGACCTCCATAAGCGACGCAGCGGTCACCAAGTCAGGAGATCTCACAACCACACAAGCGTCTAAATTATCATAGGTACGAGCTGAGGGAAGCAAGACAGAACATCGTTTTCTTCACAGGTTTGTAAAGTTTGCAAATTTTCTGATTGATGCTTCAGATTTGTGTATTCACGCACCCTCGAATCGCAGGTTTCCCATATGCAGGATGGCAGCCAGAAGCTTGGAAATCTCCCAAGTTTCTGTCTCGGTGAACATGAGAACCTTCATGGCTGACAGGATGCTGGAATAATCACTCAGGTCGTTACGACCGTCACACTTTGTGCAGCTACCCTGTGATATAAAAGAAATCCAACTTCAGGTCTGCTGTTTATGAGCAGAACCAGGCCAGCGGCTCCAGGTAACTGCAATGTGGCTTAATGGGTTTCACCTGACAGCTCCGAGTGAAATGCTCTGGGAAGCAGCTACGTGCTGCTCTTTATCGGAAACGGTAAATTAACTTTACATTATTATTATATTACTTATGATCCCTGAAGCTTTGTGCACAACATTTACTGCACCATTTATGTTTCTGTACTTTAGCTTCATTTTACCATCAGGACACAAGGGCACAGTCTTTTTCCACTCACTGTTTTTATTGTAACCTCATGCATTAATTGAGACATACTTTATTATGATTGGTAATTTTTTCTTTTACTAAAATAACACTTTGTTAATCCTTTGGTTGTGGAGGACCGGAGAGGGTGCACTACATACTGGAGCAAGAACATAAAGAGCTTTAAAGACAAGAGAGTGATTTTAAAAGCAACATGTAAGCTGAAAGGCACCAGTGTGTTCTCTCCTTCCAGGCCCAGTAAACACTCAGACTGTAGAGGTTTGAAATATATTGAGGTTAATTAAAAACATTTTTAATAGAGCAGATAGCAGAGCACTGCAGTAGTCCACCCTGTTATAAACAAACAACACAGTGATGTTCAAAGTGCTAAACTCAGCTGTATGATGGGTACATCGATTTCTTAATTACTCATTTTTATCACTAAAAATGAGTAATTAACTGGCGAGACTCACCATAGTGAGGTAGGAGTAGTCTGTGGCAAGGCCCAGGCCCAGCTTTGACTTCATTTCAGGAGCCATGCCCTTCAACATGCAGTAGAAAATATGGTAGTTTCTCTCATCTGGAGCCTGCAGGAGCAAGAAAGAAGCAAACCCCGTATGTCCGACACACAATATGCTATGCACATGTAAGCAGCATCTACGTGATACTGTTTACGTATCATAAAGAGTATATATTATTAATCTTGGACCAGTATTTATTTTTTTTGTATGTAATATGTCCACATATGCAGGGAGACTGAATAGTTCATCTGCCCCTGTTTAATTAATGATAAATAAATGACTAATTACACACTTTGATTCAGCTGTGAAGAGTTTGATTGTAGCTTGCCTCCACCAGTGTGTGAATGTGTGTGTGAATGGGTGGATGATTGGGTGTGTAAAGCGCTTTGGGGTCCCTAGGCAGGACTAGTAAAAGCGCTATACAAATACAGGCCATTTACCATTAAATATAACAACTCCTGTGAGCACCAAAGTGAAGGCAGCTGCTGTATAAACAAATAATAAATGACAAACTAGTAAAACATTAAGACAGGTGAGACTCCCTCCTGTTAAAAGGGAGTTTTTCTGATTGTCTGATTGTTTGTGTTTTCTTTCTACTATCGTAGGGTCTTTATCTTACTACCTTACAACAACTTAGGCAACGGTTGCTGTGCTTTGGAGCTATATTAATAAAACTGAATTTAAATAAATTGAAAATAATCACAAACCCAAACAAACAAAATCACCATCCAACGTCTTGCAGTTTTAGTTAAATTAATAATTTAATTCTTCAATATTTATTGCAAATATGTGCACAATATCTTCTCTATTTGTTTATTATTTGGCTAATGTGTCATTTATTTTAGTAGTAAAAACAGTCATCATATAAACTTGAGACTGTATGTCTGTCATTGATGTCAGACTTTTGATTTTGTAAAAAAATATTAAACTGTATTTATCTAAGGTTTAGAAGCAGGATCACAACTGCTAGACTCGCTGTCAGATAACCTCTACCCAGGAGCAGCCATCAATCTTCACTCAGCCCCATCCCAAACTGCATTCTCAGGTCTAGATCATTGCTTACCATCCATCTGTCTACAAATGTTGACTAATTGTGGTTGGAGTTGTGAAAGATTTAACATATTTAATCTGGATCTGGTTTCTCACCTGTCGACACACGCGGGACTTCTCCAGCAGGTACTGCTCTATTTTGGCTCCTTCAATGGCCCCTCGCTTGTTGAAGTGGATATCTATGTACTTCCCAAAGCGACTGGAGTTGTCATTTCGAATTGTCTTGGCATTGCCGAAAGCTGAAGAAATTGACAAACCAGACGATGAAGGTGACCCATGACACTTTCTTCCATGTTCACTGTCCATTCGTGGACTGAAGGTGATCTTTTTTGGAGTTTAATGCTTACCTTCGAGGATAGGCGTGGCTTCTAGGACTTGCTGCTCTATCCAGGAGTGCTGCCCGCTGATGGCAGCGAGGAACTGCAGAATCAGCTTTGTGCTCTCAGTCTTCCCAGCTCCAGACTCACCGCTGCCTCATAAAGAAAACAGTGACACAGTCATGCAATAAACATGATGATTTCATTACAAATAAACTATTCAAACAGCAGCAGCACACAAAGGATACTAACTATGACCAGCCTTTTTAACCAACAGAGGCTTGCAGATTAACTGCAGAGTTTTTCCTGTTTAGAAATGGCGCACGTCCATCACTTTGAGTTCTTATGAAATGATCAAGCACAAACCTGATGATGCAGCACTGGTCCTTGTTGTTCCGCTGCATGTTGAAGTAACAGTTGTCTGCGATGGCGAATATGTGCGGCGGCATCTCGCCGATCTTCTTATTGGTGTAGAGGCGGATCTGGTCTGGAGTATAGATGGGCAGCAGCTGGTAAGGGTTGACTGCTACCAGTATTGAGCCTGTATACGTCTGCAGACACCCAAAGACAGACGAAAGTCGATGTTTTAAACATGAGATAGATCAAAAACTCAGGGACAAAATATGTGAATCAAACACTACTGACAGGGTATAAAACAAAATTTTATGCTCTCCAAAATATATGAGATGATTATAAAAATAATGTCTCTATTATTCCTATTTAGTGGTCTTAACTTTGACTTACTAGCATTTCTAAGATTGGGTGTTTTACAAGTACAAATGCCTGTTTCTATCGGTGAACCTCCGGTCAAACAGCAAGGAAGGGACGTTCTGTTTTATTTATAGCAACAAGTAAATGCTGCTGTTGCTGGGCGCTTAAGATACAAGTAAACAGATTAACCTGAATAAGACCTTAACTGGGCCAAAGCCAGTGGTTACTGCTTTGCTGAACACGCGAGTAAAAGGCCTGGAAGTTACAGAAACTAATTGCACCTCAGGCGATCGTAAATGCAGCTGCGTTGGTGCCACAAAGGGAAACTTACGTAGATGACGCATTCATTATAGCGGATTAGCAGGTTACGGAGGATGCCAGCTTCATTGAGGTCACCCAGACGGATCATGTCCTCCACCCCATGTATGGAGGTTGGGTGCATGGGTTTGATGTTGGTGGCATTTTGAGGGGAAATCCAGTGCTCCTGCATTGGTGAGGAATGAGGAAGCAGATTAGAGGAACAAAGGCCTCAAAAGCCACATGAAGTCACACTGACTCACCCTTCTTTGACGGAAAGAATTAATTGGCAGTTTTGTGTCATTTTAAAAGGACAAAAAAATCTCTACGGTACCTGTCATATAAACAGATTGAGGGTACAGTGGTGTTTAGACGGGGAATGAAAAACAAAAAACAAAACAAAAAAAACTTAAAAAAAGACAAAACAAAGTTCAAAAGCCAAAGGAAACCATATCGGGAACACACTAGAAACAAGAGATCAGAACACAGTACAACGTAACAAAGAACACAGGCAAACTGAGGCTAAAAATACACATGACACAAGGAGGTAAGTGGAAACAGGAGGGGAACTAAACACAACTGAACACAATTAAGTTAAATGACAGAAACTAAAACTAGAGACAATGCATGGGAGACTAAGTAAAACACAAACTAAATAGAAACACTGAACATGAAGCGAGAAACTGATGGATCAAACTCTAATACAAACAGAAGCTCGAACTAAGAAACAAGGGCTCAAAATACTAAGGGAACACATGAAGAAAAACGAAAGTAATAAGTGACCTAAGAATGAAGCAAATACTCAAAAAAGTTCAAACCATTTAAAACCCATGACCATGAAAAGCATTACAAATTATTGGACGCGGATTAGGTTTAATGGTCTAATACAATACAAGTGTACAACAGCAAAACACAGTCTGAGTTTTGGACTCTGAATTCAGGTCTATTGTTAACTATTCTTGATTTATTTAGAATCTAAGCTTGTGCGTTTAGAGCTCTTAGTTTATAAATTTCAGATTTTTTTCCTCTGTTTTTGGCCTTTTTGGCCTTTAGTTCCTGTCATCAAGTCCTCGCTGATTATACTCTGTGTGTGTATATAGCGTCAGTCCACTTTCAGTCCTTATCACAGTATCTACGCAGTCTCCCTTGTTTTCATATTTGAAAAACCTAAATTCTAGTTTCTCTTGTTTATGTAGTCTACCTTGGAGTACTGCTTTCAGGTCCTTCCTGCTTTTCTGCAAACTTACCCGGCCTTCATCATCCAGAACCTGGATCTGTCCAGAGTCGCACAGTTTGACCACGGCTCCCACGGGGACGTCAAACTCCCGGCCCGTTTTAAGATCCAGCCACACATAGTCCCCCTGGATTACAAAACTTTAGTTAAAGACTGCAGGAAGTAATAGAATAACATCATAATATCAGAGTAAACTGAAGCTGAATGATTTTTTTTATCTCCCTGGGGAAGTTCAGAGCACTTGTTAAAAAAAATCTGTAACCAAAGATGTCAACTGTTTGTAATCATATAATTTCTTATCTCATACTTATACTTTAACTCTTTTTATTCCTAGATGTTATTTTGAAATTTGAGCAGAAAACATCAGGTTTTCCCCGTAACAGCTGCAAAACCTGATGAGCTGCATGTGCCTTAGCTGTACGTGACATTTGTTATGGTCTCCTTGTCTGCATTCAACTATTTGAATATACATGTTGGATAACCAGGAAATATCAGTTGCACCACACACCCAGTTACCCAGTTTTTCAGCTGCCAACTAGTTACATTTTTGAGGATTTAGCCTGAAAAAAGGATTTAAACTTGACCACATCCACCAGGAAGGCCATGATGTAACACTGAGACTTAGGTAACCCTACGTAACAACAAATAAGGCTTAATTTTCCTGAGGTGGAACCAACACTTAGCAAAAACCATGACTGAGCAGGTTGCTACAGGAGGTATTAAAAATCTACAAAACAGTCAACCAATCATGGCACTGACTGTGCCATTAGACATACTATGAAAAGCAAGCCCCCTGGAGATGAACACAGCCGACCCTAAAAAAGTGCATTTATCATCTTAGACGTGTCAGCACAGAGGTCATTTTGTGTTTTGCCAATGAATGACAAACACGAGGTGTCATTTAGATGTAAATCAGAAGGGGAGCTGGTATAAACCTCATCATAACACTGCAGCACGATGCTCAGCGTTCATCCCCACAGTCTAGACTGTGACCTTAAAGATGCTATTTTTGCTTCCATTTAACAACATCCAGATGTCTCCCACTCGAATGAGATTCATAGCCGTGGCTCTGAGCTGAGATTGAAACGGTGCAGGAGTGTCTGAGTCGTGCCCTGCAGGACTCTCGGGGGAGAAAGGCACTGGCATCTAGTTATTGAAAGGGAAACTATTGATGGCCTGATATGATGTAACTGCCCAGCTTTTTCTATATTTAGTGTGTCAGGACTGTGGAGCTCATGCTGAATAAATCATTCTTGCTCACAATTTGATTTTCGGTTGTTTCTTTTTACATTTTAATTTAATTTAAAATCATTAAACCTGCTGGCTGGCCCACCATAACAAACAAACATTCCCATAAGACACTAAAATGTCAGGTTAAACTGACCTACTTGCATGAGTTGATGCTAAAGAGACCTAAACTATGCTTTTTGTGTTAAAGTAGTAGAGCCACAATCTGGATTTTAAGCCGATCTTTTATGAACAGAGGTACTGGCAAGGTTGATGTAACGATTATGGCCTCTCATAATAATAATATGGAAGAAGAAAATGAACGAGTTCAGTAACCTTCCGCCCTCCTTCAATAAATCCCAAATGATCCTTCAGACAGACAGTAAAAAAGTGCTGCCGTGCTCAGATATTCACCTACTGACTTCTGAGCCCTTATAAAATTGAGTTTAATTTTCCCCTTCTTAAATAATCAAACACAGAATACTGTGTATCAAGTTTGTGGTTATGGCAGAGGCTTAAGTCATTAGGGAAAGCTCTGTACCTCAGTGGAAAATCAAAAGAAACCATCATAATACAAATGCACTGAAGCGTGATCACCCTAACCTCAACTCTAACCCTCAGCAAAAATAACTTCTCCTGAGTCTCTGCGATTAGACAAAAAATAAAATCAATGACAAACAAAAAGAATTAAAAACACTAGTCTGTTTAGCCTTTCTCTAAAAAATAATATTATGGTAGAGTCAGCATCTAAGAAGACTTAGACCTCAGACAATTAAAGCATCTGATATGAAATAACTTGAAATTTCAAATTATTTTCTCAAAATTTTGAGATAGTAACCCAAACTTTTGACTTATGGATCCATGCAAAAAAAATTTTCTCCACTGGCAAAAACACTGGTCCACTGGTCGCTACTAAAAATCTTTTGGCGAGTAATGCATTGAAAAGTTCCTTGTAATTGCTTTGTTCTCCAATATATTTTTTGTTATCAACTTGGGTGCAAATACTCTCCAAATACTCGCAGAGAGGTAGGGAAACTGCAAAAAGTATGATGCAAACCAGAAACTGAGACTCATTTCCTTCAAAGTAAAATCTGTGCCTCTCTGCTACAACAAATAAACTGCTGATGTCAATGTCTAACCAGGTCCCATTACAACATGGACACCAACAGAAACTCCACCTAAGTTTAAAAATAATAAATATCAGCAAAGGAAAAAATATTACCTGACTTTTTACATTAATGTCCATCCATAATTCCCACAGAACGTTTGTACAGAAACGAACTTAAGAACTTACTTTTAATACACGGACAGGACAAAGAGGTTGGAAGACATTCAGAACCATTTGGTACAGGACCCACCTGTTGCAGAATGACCATGGTTCAGCCTCGTGTTGATTCCAGGTCATCAGAAGTCACCATATGAGGGCTCTAAAATGAAACCAGTCACAGACATCACATTAACTTTGAGACAACAGACTGCATCTACTTCGTATGTATGAATTACACATTTTTATACACACAGTTTGAGGGAAAGTCACCAAAACAAAGACTGTTCAACAGGTTTTTTTGGATAACGAGATGAGAGAACAGATGAGGGGGGAAAAAAACAGGATACACAAGTTTTTCATGTTCTTTGCCACGTGGGGTTGAGACCAAGAAAAAACAACGTCTACTTTTAATTCATTATGATATATTATGCTTTTTTTCACCTCTATACTATTAACTCTACTCAAAATAGGCACTTCCTCTCATTTTAAGCCAGCTTTCCTTTGATTTGCTGCTTCCCCCAGTCTGAAACGAGCTGAAACATGGATGATTTTTGAAGACTAACAGTTGCCAACACGAGAGTATGTCAGCATTAGCAATGTACACAAAAGATATCTAAGTTTATATTGTTGTCAGCCTGTGCTGCCATCATCAACCCCAATTTATTACAAACCATCTACAGTATTTTTGCAGGTGCGTAAGATTGAAGTTATGACTGCGTTCATTTATTTTTGGAGCATTTAGGAGCAAATCTAAGCTGTCCTGACACAAACATTAGGCTTCCTATCACCTACAAAGCTGTTATGGTGAACATTTTTGGCTAACTCCCACCAATACAGAGCAGTATTATCATTATTATCATTCTTTTAGATTCATGTTGAATTGTAGACTCTGTTTTAGCTTTGTTTGAGCCTCCACCCATTCCTAATGAAAACATGTCAGTCTATAGCTTCAAAAAGCTCCACTGATCTCAAAGGGCAATGGACTGCATTTGTGGTAGAGCTGTGTGCCATAAAATCACTACAAAAGTTGCAGAGACTGTGTACACCAGACACATTTCGTATTGCACACTTAAATAAACTAGATCAGAGACGTGCTATAGTTCGTGATGGGTTTTAGGAGCCGTAAGAGGTCTGAGATCTAATATGAGGAGGTGAACAAAAAGTCTGATCACCATCAGTCCTTTCAGAGCCGAGACACACAGTCCTGTGGTTCAACCAGTGAAGGAAACAGGGGGCGGGTGCAGAGTTTAAAGGGTCTGATAGGGGCTGTTAAAGGCTTACTGGGATTCCTGGGGCTAATCCCATCGCTTAAGTACGAGGCATAGTTGTTGCAGCTATGATTTTCCTTCCACATGAGGCTGTCTTACTGTTTTTGTACTCATTTATATTAAAGGTGATGTGGCTGTTACATATAGTGGGATACGTGTTTATAGTGGCCTTTTTGTTTAAGGAACTATAGAAGAGGAATTGTTAGTCTTTAAAGGTTTGTATTTTGTACTGACTATAGCACACACAGAAAAACTACTAGAGTATGAGTGACACAAGGTAATTAAACAAGGCGAGGTTTGGAGCTGTTAGAAAACAAATAGATTGGTTTGAATTAATAAAGGCAGGATGAATGAGGTGGGCGAATGGAGAAATAAAACTAAGATGACTGCTTCTCTGCTAATTCATTCTGAGGAGAAACAAACACGTTAGTAATATAAATAGCCTGTGTGGCCAGAGAAGAAACACAATGACCCAGAGGATATGAGTGATGAAGATAAACCATGTCACGGGGGAGGGGCTAAATCTACTAAATACCCATTGGAGCACTAATAAATCTATTAACATTTATTTAGACTGCAAAGAAAACTGTATTAAAGTCTGATTATATGCACATAAAAAATAAGCTTCATGTGGTGAAGTGAAGCTACTGAAGGGCAATAGAGTTGATATACAAGTAATTACCAGTCACAATATGTTCAGCTTAGACCAAGACAGAGCTTCTAATCCAGAACCACAGGGTGCCAATCTGGCAACTGTCCCAAACACAGACACTTAGCTCTCCACCTGACTTTACAATGTGGACTGGAGTCATCGTGGCCTCACATTTTTCCAGTAGTTTTTATTTAAATTTTATTTTAATTATAAGTATTTATTCAAACACCTTTTATCTCTTTTTTAAGAGTGAAAGAGAAAAAATGTAATAAAAAACAGGAACGGGACTTAGTAAAGATATAAATACAATTAAACAATAAAAAGAAAATAAATAAGGTACAGTAAGTAATGCAAAGGTACATTTGGGAAAACTATGATGTAATGTCATGGAGAAGGTGACTCTTCCATTGTAAAAATTAGTCTCACTTTATAATACAGCCAGCAACTAAGGGCGTAATCCCACTGTAATCAGACGAATTTCAATGCATTTTATTTGAAGTTACATGTGATTATAGCTCCTGAAAAGTAGGCAAACTAGAATAAAGGGGTCCTTGGTGAAGTTTTTACAGGAAAAAGGAACTTACTAGACTGTTATGTAAATGTAAGTACTGTGCAAGTTGTTTTAAGTAATGCACATGCAATTTCATGTTATTTTTGCAGAAGAACAAACACTATTTCCCCCTTTTTTTTTTTTACATCTTTATTTAGTATTCATTATGTTATTGTGCGTGACGGATGTTCTATTATTCAACTGTCCTGAAAAATGCAGTGTATTTACAATGTAAGATGAAGAAATTGTTTGTTTTACTGCAAAATTACCTCAAAATGAAAGAGTACTTAAATTACTCCCAGATTAATTTGTTTCCTTTCCTGTGAAATACCTGAAGTTATACAACATTTAAAGCTACTTATACACTAAAAGCATTAACAGGCTGATTTCTGTTGACATATGTTGACAAAAAAAATAAAGAAACCAAATAAATTTCTTGTGTATTTTTATGTTATTTAAATTTTGTAAGTACACACACTGTTTATGTTTTTACTAATATTCCAGTTCGCTAAAATATTTTCCTCACTCAGTTTTAGTTTTTAGTTTAGTTTTCCGCTTACGTTTCTAAAACCTCTGAGGTTGATCTGTGAAAAGGCAGCGAAAGACATCCCTGTTTACTCTGACAATTTAATCAAGTGTTTGCAGCAGTCCTGCTTTTATGACATTTACTTTTCAGGTTTTCAACTCTTGCACAAATATTAACCACCAATTTTATTTTCTGTGTTCTATTGTAACTTTACTCCAAAAGACTTGTACGTCAAATTTTGTGAACTTTTATGTCCTGTTTAAAATGCTGCTTTGTTTAAATGTACTTTGCAATTCCTGGGTGTAAAAAGCAATATATAATTCAATATTTTTTGCCTGCTTACTAACACTGCCTTGTTTAATAAAAAAGTAATAATAATATAATAAAGGATCCAAACCATTATCACAGTAACCTATGTAACTGACATGCTTTTGCATTGAGCTGCTTATGAAGAGGATGCTGTGACACAATGTGATCTGTTGGAGGTAATCCCCATTTATTCTGATAGCAGCAAAGGATAAGCAACATCATGTAAGGAAACTGCCTGACTTTGAATTTCTGTGCAGAAACAGCGCAAAAGTTGTCTCAATTCACCAGAACCTGAACATATTTATGAGCGAGACATAATACTGATATATTGGGGTAACACTGAAAATAGGAGGGAAAAAATAAGTACAAAAAGTTCCTAAAGTAGAACCTAAATCATTTATAGGGAGAAATAAAAGAGAAGATAAAAGTGCTGTGGAGCTTAGAGGTCAGCCAGGTATATGAAATACTTTAGTAGTTCAACAGATTTTGTTCACAAGAGTACAAGAAATTTTACAACACCACTTAAATCCGTATCATTAAATTCTTCTTCTTTCATTTGCTCCCTGTTGGGGTCACCACAGCAGATCATCTGCCTCCACCTCACCCCTGCCTCACACAAACCCTCTGCATGTGCTCCTTCACTACATCCATAAATCCATCCTTTGACCGACATATCCACTCTCCCAACTCTGTACATGTCCAAACCATCTCAGCAGTCCTTCCCTAACTTTGTCTGCAAACTGTTCAACCTGCAAACATTAGGCTCATAAACAGGTGAGAAAATTGATCATGAAACCATGAAAAAGTAGGCCAGTCTTGAAACTACAGCCTCTTAAGAAACAAACAAAACAAAACATAACAACCCTCATTGTTGATATATTTTACCAGATCAAAAGCCGAAGTTGCATAGCGTATAACAATCATTGGGGAAAGGTGTGTCCATCATGCATTGTGTGACAATTCTAAGAGTTTAATGTGCTAAAAAAATAAAAAATCATGTTTTTGTATTACTCTTATGGGTTGTGATAGATCTCCGCTGATCGCTCATTTTAAAAAATGCACCATTTTTAACTACTGGTTACTACTGGATAACATCATTTCACCATGATGCTGGTGAAAAACAAAATCACTTCTTCTTAAATAAATGACATCAGCAATAGTGTATAAAAAAATGTAAACGCTCTTATCTGTTCTTTTGTTTATTATTATACATTTTCTGCCGAGTTTGTTCTTGACTTTTCTTTTTGATAGTCCCTCGACTTCTCTTCCATGATTACCTTCAGCTGTGTTCCCCTGATGTTTCCCATCTTCCCTTTTGTATAATTAAACCCTCAAACTGCTTGTGTTCTTATTCTGTAACACTGACTGTCTGAGCTTTTTATCTGCCGGTGAGTTTTCCCCTCATCTGCAGTCTGGAGTTTTGGACTCTTGCCCCAATAAAGATGTGGGTTTTTTTGTTTATAAGTTTTGTTGTCTATATTTGGGAGCGTTTGACCGTCCTGTGATGTCTGCCTTTTGTGATAGGGAGTACTGCGGCATCCCACCTTCCCACAGCCTTGCTGATAGATGCTAGGATATTTAACTAAAACTAAAAACACGAAGCTCATGTTTGTGGCTTCAGAGGAAAACGCTTAAAAATTCAATGCCAATGTTGAGATATTCTAATCTGCATGAAATCAGGGCACTGAATAGAAAACCAACATTAGCGTCGTAGTTAATGAGGCTACAAACCGGCTGATAGGCCACAAAAGGCTGACAGATCTTGATTGAATAATTAAGCACCTGCCAGGTGTTGTTTGTGTCTTAGTCTTATAATCAGCTGTCACTGGGCAATTTTTTCTCTTTTTTTCACTTGCCAAAATCTAAAAAAGTTTACTAATAGAAATTGCACATAACATATTAACTTTCCTGCTGTTTTTCTGCCTAACAACTATTTCTTCAACCTCTTCTTCTTACGAGACCCAGAGTCACTCTGGTCTGAGATTTTCATGTAACGGCTGAGAGAAATCTTTAAGTCCCCGGCTGCTAATCTGTGTGTGTGGCCTCTAATGCTATTCGAACAAGTGTTTGCACAGCACATGCGTCCGCTGTGACTCACATGGCAGGGATTCACAGGCTCCGGCGCACAGGGGCGCGCAACGTTCATCATTGATCAAGAGAGTTCAGGAGACTCATTTCCATGAGGTCAAGTGCTTCAGTGTCTGCAAAACACAACATAGGAGAACCTCAAAAGTCAATAAAAATACTCAAACGGGGCACGTCAGCAACATCTAAAGGTACTTTTTACTCAGCTGTTTCCCTACTTCTAGGATCTACCTTTTATATGTCAAACATATGGTGAGCCAATAAAATTGATTAAACTGTGTACATTGGTGCCAATTTGACAAACCGCAATCATATAGTTCTCTAAAGACTGCAATCTCTGAGAAGGCTCATGTGTGTTGTATGTGTGCACAAATGATTTATGTGGTAATGCATTCAAGCATGGCCCAATCCAACCCACCGTTGGGTCACAGGGTGACAGGTACGGTTCACCCTAGAGAGGTCACCCGTCTGCCGCTGGTCTTCTAACTTCATATTTAAACTGACCTAAATCTAAAGCTATTTAAACTCTTTACAATGAAGTTGTAAAGGCCCAACCCTTTGGTTTGCTAATAAAAAATTATTTTTTTTCATATAATAGTGTTAGATATGTTTGCTCTCTTGGATCACAGGCAGACTCGCTGGTTCAACTTTGCAACTTCTTGGTGTTTTCCTCACGTATCCCATCTTGATTTTGCATAAAAATTAAATTATTGAGCTCTGAAACAGCTGTTAAATCCCCCCCAACTCAGAATATCTACACTTGTGGTTGAAAACCATCCAAAATGTGCTAGAAAAGGAGCACCTTGAGTAAAGAGCTGAAACAATCAATTAATAAGTTTGGGGATTATCAAATTAAAAATGCCATTCTCTAGTTTCAGCTTCTTCAATGGGAGAACCTCCTGCTGCCATAATTGAGTTTGAAAAGCTCTCAGCGTTTGACGTTTGTATTCACTGCTCCTCTCTAACCTGCTGTAATGCATGAATGATGTTCCTCTGTGCCGCTTTCATTGGTTTTTGCTCTCAAAGAGACACTTAAAAACGTTCCTATGTGACAAGAGGTGATCTCTAATCTAATTTAGAAGAAACCATCCAGACTTCATGGAATAAATACACAGTGCAGCCAGATCTATTTATTTTGAGGGAAACACAATGGCTGCTTTAAGTGCTGGCACAGGACAAAGTGAGCAATAAGAGGCTTTGGTCTAAAGCTATAGCAGAGCAGCGGCCCTCTGGCCTAATAAGCCCTCAGGCCTCGACCCATGTTCGTCTGCCCCACTTACCTCTCAGCACAATTCATAAGATCCACTATTCTTCTCTTCTATCCTCTGTTGTCTTCTGCCCAAAGTTAACAGGATGGCTGAAGAAGGGCTGGAGAAGAAACTGGAGAATTAAGTAGTTTTCTCTGCTCCTGTCGTTTTCTTAGATCTTTCCAACAGACTTCTGCTCTTCTGGTTGCGTTGTGGTCGCAGCCTCCTGCAGGTGGCTTGCAGCCCTCTCACAGTCTGATGTCTGGGACAGTAACAGGGCTCTCGAGACTCTCTTGCTGCGTCTCATTCATGGCTGCTGATCCTGATTAGCTGGGAGGGTGGAGCCTGTTGGTGGCACATACTGTACAGGGATCAGCTGGGGGAAGGAGGTGAAGAGGGAGGTGAACCAGGTCATGATTTCCAAGTTCTGGTTCTGGAATGAATTTTAAAGGGAATGCAGATCGTCTGATGCGCAGGTTTTAAATTGTGTAGATTATCTGCCTTTTTGTGTCTTGTTTATGATCAGAACCTCCCCTGTGTCCCTTTGTATACTGTTTAGACCCATTCATCTAACCCGAGGGTGCAACACACAGTGGTGGGTGAGGTCTTTCAGGTTTGTAATGAATCTCAGTGCTCCATGACAGATGCATGCATGCAAATAACACTGCTTTAATTCAGCTCTTAATAAATATATTATATATGGCAGGGGTGTCAAACAAAGTCCAGGGCCAGAATCAGCTCAGCAAAAACTCCGATCTGGCCCACTGGAAGGCTTTGGAAAATATGAAGTACATGGATTTTGCACTTTGAACTGTATTTTCTTAAGATTTACAGAATTTTCATCACCAAACAGGTACATGATGGATAAACAATTAAATGACAGAAAATGCTAAATAGGTAATTTCTACCATAGGAAAAAAAGAAAAAAAAAGATTATAAATACAGGCCAGTGTGGGCATTTTACACATCATGTAGCAGAGGCACACTGTTGAAATTGTACTTAATTCACTCATATTAAGATATTTCAAGGATTAAATGTTTAGTTAAATTTCTGCACACTGGCATAAAGTGGAGTTTCACTAGTCCGCCCACCTTAAGGTCAAAGTGGGCCGTATGTGGCCCACGATGTAACATGAATTTGACATCCCTGATACATAGAGTAACATTGTTACACGTAACTGTATGAAGGGATTCCATCATATTTTAATCTGAAAATATCTGGCTTTTTAAATTTCCTGTTCTGAAAACTCAGTTTTTAATTTCTGTCATGGAGAACAAAAATCAGGCACCGGGTGAGAGCTCAGCCTATACTTTTATATAACACAGTGAAGTTCAATTGATTATTCACAGATTTTGTTATTAATTATTCATAACATAGGTCCAAGTTTTCTTGTCTTCTTCCCCATTTTAATAGTTTAAATATATTTCAGCAAAACTTCTGCTGTGTGATGATTTCAGGAATCATCAACAGCTGATACAGAGTGTCTGAAAGGACCCTAAACTAAGAAACTATGACTCAGTGTTCAAAGGACTGAATA
Organism: Aulonocara stuartgranti; assembly: GCF_965226115.1. Taxonomy (NCBI): domain Eukaryota; kingdom Metazoa; phylum Chordata; class Actinopteri; order Cichliformes; family Cichlidae; genus Aulonocara; species Aulonocara stuartgranti. The sequence continues at coordinate 7,233,594 of NC_138946.1, forward strand.
ATCCACTGTATCAGTAGTGTAGATATCAGTGTCAGTATTGTGTTGGATCGATATTAGAGGAACAGGATCGATGCTTTAGTTTGGTCTTTTTAGTATAGACATTGCTCTTTTTTCATGAAAAGGCAGCTCTGTTTGTGCAAGCATCGATCCCCCCATGCATTCACACGTTCTTTACAACAGATTTTCTTTACTTAAGGCTGTAATCTTTTTCGTATTTTATTCTCCAGAGCAGGTTTTGTTTTTATAGTGGCTTCCTATCTGCCTCTTTTTTCTAATTAAATTGGTGTAATGTGATGGAGGTCTTTATCATTCGGAAAATCTATAAAATTTACAAAATTACAATTGTATTCCGTTACGTTACTCAATGAGAGTAACATATTGTGAATACTTTGGATTGCTTAATATTTTATCATGCTTTTTACAACTACATGAATGCACTATTGCTGTGGTAAAGGGACCTCTGGCTAATACGATTCGGTGTTGGGTTTGTAGCCGAAAACTAGCTTTACTTTGTCTGGGTCAACTTAGCTAGCGAGAGACAAAGGCTGCTTATTGTTTCGGAGGAAAACACGAACACAGTGTACAGTCGAGTCTTACTTACAACTGGGCTCGTCAGGCACTCTTTTTGGCTGCAGTGGTTATTATTATATTTACATTCTTCCGTCTCCCCTTTCTAGTAGGTCATTTGTTGAATAATCATTTAAAAAAAATATTTCTTCACGTCATTATGCGTGAAGTAGGGGTGACATGGGCTGCGAGATTGAGACACAGGCATTATTAGCCTCTAAATGCGTGTTTCGTTTGGGTTTAGACCAGCATGAAATTACCAAAAATAGACAGGGCATAGCCTACCATATGAAACAGGAAAAGACCGCTGTATAATCTATCAGTTTCAACAACGTAACTGTATTCTGAATACCACCTTTTTAAATGGTAAGTGTAAATACGTAACGCCGGTACATGTATTCCGTTACTCCCCAACACTGCCCGTGTCTATTTGTTGTACTAAACTGAATTTTTAAATGCTGTAAACAAAAAAGAAAAAAGAAGAAGTACTCACCTTTGAGTTAAATTTGCAAAAATTGCAAAAATTATGACAGACCCAGAATAAGTTTTCCCGTTTTATTTCAAAGTCATGCCACAAGTTGACATTAAATACAAAAGAAAAAATAATAATTTCAGATCTTAGCTATAAAATAACCACAGTGTAACCGAGAACCAAATTAAAACGAACAAGTGTTAAAAAAAACAGAACAAAAAGTAAAGCTCACGCTGAAAAAGAAGACACAGACAAGCACACAGTACAGAACATACAGCACGGCTCTCTGATACCTAGCTATCAGTAAACACGGTAGTTGGGAGTGGATATATAAAATTAACAAGGTTATAAAATACTGATAAAAGATACTTGTTATAAAGACCATAGCATTTTCTAGAAGAGTCACCATGCAGTAGGTATTCCAGTCTCCAGTTAATAAACAGCAGAAAAATACAAGAATCACAAGCTCATTCCTTGAGTGGACAAGACTTCGAGCTCAGATTAAAAATGTCAGAGTGTCAAATTCGGTACGGCCTACATGATGCTGTCGTTAGGATGAACGTGATATCTGGTGCAGCCGCTTCTCGACTCCAATTTAGACTCATGCAGCAAGCTGACGAGGCTGTAAGATCAGCACGCAAGCAGTCGTTCTGTCTAGAAATGATAAGCGCTCTAAATCCAACATGTTTTCACTTGATTCCTACTTCCATTGAACCTTGTGTGCATCATGACTGCAGGTGTCTTCGCTCTTCTTAAAGATTTGGGAGCCTTAACTGCTTATTCATACCAGAGAAGAAGAGAAGGATGACTTAAGAGATGAGGCTCACTCAGGCTCTTTTGTGCTGAACCATCAGCAGTCCTGACCTCTCATCTTCATTTTCCCTCTCTCCGCCTTGCATCTATGCTCTCCTAAACCTTCTTTATCTCTGGATTGTTCCCTTTCTGCATGTATGAAAGGTGTGCTTGATCATTGTGTAGTCCTTTCAATTTCACAAAACACCTGCAAACTGCTTGAAGTCCCCAATCAATCTATGTCATAAGTTTCTTATGCCCCTATTAGAGGCAGGTGACTGGCACTTGGACAATGACACAGATTTTGTAATTTTGTTTCTCTACACCACCTCAGTGAATTTCTACATCAAATAATCAAGATGTGACTAAAGTACAGACTTTACTAAAAGGGCTGTATTAACTGTTCAGGACATTTTTATACATAGTTCCTCATTTCAGAGGCTCAAAAGTAATAGAACAGTTGATTGATGAGCTGTTCTGTGGTTTTTCATGACAAATCAAGCAGATAAAACATCCTAAGAACCTCCAAACTTAGGATTCAATCAGACCCACATTTTTTTGTCACTACTTCTTTTTTTTAACCTATCAAAACATGACTTCAGAAACCAGTGGGTGATCATCACATCACAGAAGCTACATTCATATTTTTTAATCCTAAACGTGTTGGTAAAACTACTGTGCAGTGGGCATGTCTGACTTCCAGAAGAATCGAGGCCCTGTAGTTTATTGATGATGGGACTGCTGATAGAAGTAGCAGGATGATATAGTCTCTGCACGAATGGATAATGGCTCAAAGCAAACCCCAAGAGTAAGAAAAGTTTCTGAAATAATGCAATTCTGTTGTTAAAACTCTTGAACTAAAGCTTAAAGTCTGCACTTCAATCACACCTTGTTTGCTTGATTTTAAATCCACTTTGGTGGTGTACAGAAGTAAAGAAACAAGATCCGAATACTTATGGATCTAACTGTAACTCACACAAGGCATTATGGGAGAAGGAATAAGGGAAACAATCGGATTCCTTTACACATTCTAGCTGATCACTAGAGGTTGTGAACACAAAGTGCATTCACTTGAAATGAGTGTCTAGGATATAAGCATCCACCAGAAAGATGGATCTCATGATAAAAACTAATAAGTCAAGTTCCTGCTACTTTTATATACATACTGTATACTGCTGGATACTAAATACAAAATATTAGAAAACTGGTTACTGTTTCCATGCATGCAAGTGTGCAACACAAGCCTTTTACTTCACACAGTATGTTTATCAAAGTAGCAAGTGGGTTTTTACGGCACTCTGAGAACTGAAAATGAACACTCTGTGATTCGTGGTGGCGCGAGCAGATCTGAAGTGTTTTTGCTACATGCACTGGCATTTTTGGATTCGTACAAAAGTCGCCGCCGCTGTGACTAATTCGGCTTCATTCAAACAGTTTCTTCAAACCTGCTTTGGCGTGGCCATGCAGAAAATCTACACAGAAGACTGATACGCTTTACAGCAACTGTCAAAAAAAAGGTCCAGACACTCCAACAAAGCCTGGTCTGTGTAAGTGTGTGCTTGTGTTTGTGTGTGCGTGTGTCTGTGTGGTGGTTAACAGTGAAAGCCATTAAACACTTTTGGCAAAAGGATTACAATGTGCAACAATTACAATGATCGACACGGTGACAAAAGGCAGAAACAAAACTGAGCATGTAGTGAGGAACAAAAGCATTTGTCCAACTCAAACACTCCATCACCCACAATGCATCTCTTCAAAATAAAACACCTTTTTTTTTGGCACATGAGTTGGGGCTCGGACTCCGTACTCTTATGATTGCTAAATCTAGTGCCTAAATACTCACATGTGTCGCAGCTGTCAACTTCAGTGTTAGCCGTTATATTTCTGCGTCACTTCTGTATGAATAAAGAAACAGCTGGAGCCGCGAACCATTGATTGGAAACCTCATAGTACAGAACTGGCATCACCTGAAGGGACACTCAGAGGGAAATAAAATCCAGGTTGGCTGATGGGAAGCTTGTACTTCTGAATAAAAATAATGTCCTGTTCAGTCCCTGTCAGAGTTGATGAAAAATAATCTCCCTTCACTTATCTGCTGTTATACTCAACAACAAAAAAATAAGGGCCATATCTATCCATCCATTTTTCCTAACTGATTATCCGAATCCCAGCTCTCACTAGGTGAGAAGCGAGGCACACTCTGGACAGATGGCAGGTCCATCGCAGGGTTAACAGAGACTGACTGCCACTCACGCCATTCATGAATGCTAACAGACAGGGTGAAAATTAGCATCCCCCAGTCTCAGGCCATGATGGAAAAGGGCGGAGTACTACTCCAGGAAGTGGTGGAGCTTAAGTATCTTGTGGTCCTATTCACAAGTTGGAGAAAAGCAGAGCAGTCTGTCGCAGTAAAGACAGACCTGAGGGTATTCATTTACTGATCGATTTGTGTTTCTACCCTCGCCTATGTATACAAGTGGTAGGAATGAACTTCCTCTGAAAAGTGCCAGGAATCTACAGACACGCTGAGGAGCTCAGGCATTTTTAGGAATTAGACATAAGAGTAGGAGAGAATCTGGTTTGGTCATTTCTTGTCTTCCAAACACATCCACAGTCATCCATTTCCCATTTAACATACACATTTGTGCAAGAAATGCCAAAGAAATAGGAATCATAGATAAGGAACACTGCTGGGCAACAAGCAATGCATTTCGTGTAACCTGCAGTAAACAGACTGATGATTGGAGAGGGGGAGGGGGACCATATGGGCTACTTGAGTCCCATGTGATTTGTCTGTAAGCAACCTCATTGGTTAAAACACCAAAACTACAGCCCGTCACAGCGACATGTTTACCAGGAAGAGGGTATTTGTCTGATTCCAGCTTATATCTTTGTATCTTATATCTTTCATATCTGACAACTACATTTCACTCATAGAGAAGAGGCTGTGTTTTCTGAAAAATAAATCCCAAGCAAAAAATTTAAGACCCAGAACACTGACATTTGAGGTTGCAAAAGCATTTCCAGAATCCTCACATCTCGAACCATTTCAACAAAAGATTTTTAGTCTCCTGCACAGTAAAAGAACAATAAAAAATTACTTTCAAGCTATTTTCTTTCGTGAAGCCTTGCCAATTTTGTTACTCAGCATCAGCATAGTTTCTTATGAAGTCTGGTTAATTTTGCATTTATTTAAGAAGGATGCAGGTCATTTACATAGTCTGTATATAAAGATGGAAATGGACACGGTTTAGTTTGTAGATTCAGCATTTTTGAAGCCTTCACATCAGAGTTTTGGCCACGACTATGGTATTTTATTGGAGCCAGAATTTAGAAAAGACGATGGAGGGGAGCTTTTGGATAACCCATTAAAATGCATCAAAAGGCACCAAGAGCAAAAACAAGGTCGAGTGATTTAGTTTGGTGGCGGTGAAGTCAGACAGCTGCTGACTACAGCTGTTGTCTGCAAACAAAGCGACCACATCCCTAAATTTTAAGCATTACCAAATCCAAACAGGTGAGTTGAACATTCACCTCGCATTCATTCGATATGAAGACAGAAATCGTGTTCTGGACTATACACACTTTCTTTTTTAACTCTGTAAACCTGGGCATTTTTAACAGAGCACAATGACTCGTTTTGGAGCCCCAAGTGGCCGATATATGAAATGCAGTTTTTGCCTTAATGCTTTTTTTCTAATTTACATCTGCAACTTAAAGGTTGAAAATTTTTATCGTGTGGGAAAAACAATATTTGGTGGTTAGAAAATACTTTAAGGATTCAGAAAATACCCAAAAGATCAAAAGATACTTCTTTTTCAGGAAAAATAAAAGCTCTGTATCACAACACCCGTGCACACATTTGGCACTGATAATCTTCCGCAATAAATTCATTTATCTGAGCTGTCTGATTTTTTTTAGCACATAGACAAAAATGATCTTTACACTGTTTTGGACAAAGAGAAACTCATTTTAACCAAACTAAATTAACCACAGCTGGGACTTCACTGCCTTGCAGTAGGCCACTCTGTGTGAGGGAGGGGGAAAGCCTTCTTTGTTTACCCAAACACCTCTTTTTCACAGTAGGTGTTGGTTAGGAGGGAACTCTGCATCGATACCACTGAAGAGCCTGCCTTTATTTAAACAAGTTCAGGAGCCAAACATAAAGTGGTGAAAGCTGGAGTAACCTCTGCTCTTCCCATAGTCACAGGTTCCAACTTCAGGATCAATTTTATGTTGCAGAGCTTGCCTGTTTTCAGAGAAGTGCATGGAACTGATTGGCAGAATAAAGAGGAAATACTCTGCAAATAAAAACCGGCAGGCTGTCTAATCTCACACTGCTCTGCACTTACAGTCTCCAACACTGGCTGTTTGCACTGTTAACACGCTTCAGATTCAGTCTCATGTTACATGACGTTCACTTTCTCTCTGAGTGAAACCAACAAAAAGACCACAAAGAAGAAGATAAATAGCACCTAAATAGTTGTTGACAACTGCTGCTAATGTTCACAGATGCTAGAGGCATTATGAATGCATCACTGTAGTACAAGACACAACTGCTTCAAACAGACTGACATGATCAGACTGACATGAGGTGCATTTAAGTGTAGACATGCTCACTGCTCAAAACTAGCATTTCCAAGACTTCTGAGATAGAAAGAATAAATATATAGAGTAACAATTGAACAGTACAATACAAGGCTGTGGATATCTTGGAAAAATAACCCATGCAAGACACATTTATAAAGATGCTGTACACAAACATGTGTGACCACTTAAATGCCATGAGTGACAGTTCAAGTCATGGAAAAGGGCACTGAAAAAAAAGGGGGTGGGGCTTGATATTTTGTCTGAGAGATTAGTCCACTAATGGTTTACATTCAAAGGAAAGGTCTTAAAAATAACCATAAGTTACATTTTTCAAATTTTAAGGGGAAAAACATAATAACCAAAAGTTTATAAAACTTGGATTGCACTTTTGAAGAGAAACAAAAAACACAGGCTGTTATTTTCTGTCACAAGAAGCCGACTGGATGGTAAAAGGTCGGATCGGATGGCCACATGATCTACGCGAGAAATGTCATCAGAGAAAAGATTAAACTGTACCAGTGTTGGTTCAATATTCAAAACCATCTGAATTCAACAGTTCGTCCGAGTTGTTTTCCTGCTGTGGAGGCAAAGCCAGGAACAAGGCGATGGCACAGGTTGTTTGGCAGGACGTCTCCTCTGCTAAAGCACTCCTTTCTCTCTCCGTAGTCTCCGAGGGTTTTTCTTTTTACCCCTCAAAGCTAAAGAAATAAAGTGCAAGGTGTGTTTTTTCCCTTCAAAAAAGGTCCCTTTTACTATTCGGTTCACACCTTTCCTTTGTGATCTTTTTCTTTCAGGTATAACATGACATTCACTCAAACACACACACACACACACACACATACACAGTCTCACACACTCACGCTTGCAGAGCTGCTGTCTTTCGGGATCACGTGGCGTGAGTCTTTGGCCCGGGCCGACAGACTCAAGTCAGAGGAAGCGTCAGGCAGTGGTGTTGCCGTTAAGAGATGATGTGGCACAGGGGGTGGCGGTTTGTCGCTAGGCTTGGGCCGGGCCGGGCCAGGCTAGGCCGGTTTGAAAAGGGGGCCTGGCTCCTCTTTGGTCCCATAAAGCACTTGATTTATGTCAGGGTGAATCTTTGCACTCCACTGGACAGGAAAGATGTTTGCATGGGGAGGAGGAAGGGGGTAGCACTATCGGAAGCACCGGCTGCTAAGCTACGACTAGAGAGATGTGCAGCACAGGCAGAGAGTTTCGGGGTTTTTTCGTTTTCTTTTTAAAAGCCATGCAGTTTAGAGATCGTCCATAGCAGCCGGCGACGGAAAGCATTCTCGAATGATGCTAGTGATGGAAACCGGGAGGCAAGACTTCACACACGCGGGTGCGCTCACAGAACAACACAGAAAAAGCACTGAGTCGAGGGGAGAGAAGAGCTGCTGTTGGCTTTGAAGTCCAAAGCAAAAAGTGACAGACTGCTGCATGCTCTCCAAAGCACCGGCAAACTGCTGAAGACTTGAGGTGTCTGGGTGGTTGGGCTGGCTGGCTGGGCGGGAGGATTATTCACAGTCATAAAAGAGCATTTGGGAGACAGAAGCTGATAACACGATGGCAAAAAGCAGGGCTTAATGCAAACTTTTAGAGACAAAGAAAAAACTAAACCAAGGCTGTGCTAAGATAAATAGTATTCAACATAACCCACCTCCCCTCGTCTCCTCAAAGAGGTGAGACAAACTCAGCCTTAAGGCAATGCATAGCCCTTGGAAACAGTGGCACATGCATGGAGAGTGCAGAGATGTCTGCATATGTATTATATTCATGTATATGTGTGTGTGTGTGAGTATAAGAAGAAATAAAAACAAGTCTGTAATTAAGGGTCAGAACAGCAAAAAAATCTGATAAAACTTCATCAGTTTCTTAAACTGTTGCTCTGATAGAGATTTCTGCTACTTTAAGAACAAATTTGTGACTGATGAACAATTTTGACAGGAATGTATTTAAAAATAGTCTGTACAACCCCCTGTACAGCTTCCATCAGGATATACAGATGCAGGCCTTCAAAAATAAAACCCTGTGAAGCTAAAGGAAGCAAAGGAAAACAGAGACACACAGAGCACGCAAGCGGCAGGAAAAAAAAGACACAGTGAGCTCCCGCGACGGTTAAAAGATGAACGGCGAAGGTGAACGGCGGGCACGGTTCGTACGCCACCTTGAGCTTCGATCATTGCAATCGTATAAACTGCCGCTTCAGATGTTGGTGAGCGTGGTGGACGTGATGAGGCGCACAGTGAGCGTGCCCGGGAGGTCGTTGTCCTGGCGGCTGCCTTTGTCGCGCAGGTGAAGCGTGTGCTGCTCCTGGCGCTCGTTGGGGTCGCTGAACAAGATCACCTGACCCAGGAAGGTGTCCACGATCATGTTCTTGTTGTAGATCTGTTGGCCACTCAAGGGAGGAAGTCAGAAAGGAAAGAAGGAAACAAAAAGACAAAAGGCAGTAAGCACAAAAAAGGAGGAATCAGCAAAGGAAATACACCAGAGAGAAAGTGACAGAAGAAAGAAGACACTAGGAAGGAGAGAAGTAAAACACTGAGGAAACAAGGCAGCACGAAGAAATATTGAACCTTTTTTTCCGTTATTCACTCACACAGGTCGTTTGAAACTTATATGTCAGAGTATCTGTTTAAAAATTAAACCACATGTCACAAACAGCGGTCCCCAACCTTTTTTGCGCCATGGACCGGTTTAATGTCAGACAATATGTTCACGGATTGGCCTTTAAGGTGTTGCGGATAAATGCAACAAAATAAAATGATACGACCAAGACAAAAACTGTGGTATTTTGGAAATATAATAATAAAAGTGAATTCACTGTGTAATTGTGTAACTTTATTAGCAGCATCCTGCTGAAATGCGCCAAAAACATTGAAAGTAACATCCTCCTCTCTGACCCTTAATGCTCTCTGGTCGCTATGGTAACGTGTAAATATTTCGTTCAAAATAAGACACACAACTACAACACGGGAAAAGACCCAGGGAAACCGAGTTAACGATAAAACCCCTGAAAAACATACATTTCACGACCGAGCCTCAACTCTCGTGGCCCGATACCGGTCCATGGCCCAGGGGTTGGGGACCGCTGATTTAAAACAATAAAACAAATATTTCTGAAATCTATTAAAAGCTTGTTTAATAGTAAGAAAATGTCATTTATTAAATAACAAAATGAAATGAATAAACAGTCCTTATTCACACGTTAACCAATAAACATAAAGGTAACTGTCTCTCAGTGATTGTTTGACATTTTATAATAGTAAAAAAAGGGATACTGTATTCATACATATACACACATTACTATGTAATTACATCGTATGAGAGTTTATTAGTTCAACAAAAGGTACAGCCACTTCAACGACAGTTTCACTAACCTGGACTAACAGCAGCTAACATCAACAGAAATGGCAGTGCTACCAACAGTTCACCAAATCCTCAACAGGTTCTCTAACTCTGCTTTCAAAAAGTTTTACAGCCTCTTCACAACTGAGGAAAACAATGGAGTGACAGCCTTCAACAAACAGGGAAAAGCCTAACAGTCAGATCCATTTCAAACAGTAGTACAAACAGGTCAGCCGGCCACAGCCATCATCTCTCGTCTGTCTGAAACATGTTTGTCCTATAGCAGCCACAGTAGCTAAGATTATGCACTTAAATTAGAAGGGCTAAGAAAACACCTCAGTTGACTGCAATCTGAAATCTTGAAATCCTGAAAACGTGGGATGTGTAACTGGGATTAGAATGACTGAATTTCCAAAGTAAAAGTGAGGGGACTGGCCACGGATGAATAGTGAAAATGATAAAATGAATCATTAAGTACACTTGGGTTTTTAATGGAGCTCTACTGGACAAATTAATAAGCTCAATGAAGGTCTCCTTACTCAGTTTTGAATTGATCTGTCCATCTTTTAGATTGTTTGGTGAAAAACAACATGAAGGATACCTCATGTGATTGTCTAACTCTCTTATTTATTTAAATGAATGATGTCTCTCTCTCTGATGCTAACAGTGTGTAAATACAGATGATTTACCAGCTCTAATGCCCACTCATGGTTTCATTTCACTGTGTTACAAATAAAACAATTTCACAGCTCTAAACAAGCAAATCCAACATCGTATTACTATTAATAACCTCCCTCACAAATACACTGGTTTACACGTGTCGCCTGATATGGAGCCTGTAACTGATTAGTTATGGATGCTCTGCAAACATCCTTAGCAGCCTCATTCTCACGTCCCGTAGGCTCAAAGAGAGAGTTGATAAAGGGAAAAAGGACTGAAAATGAGACAAGCGATGAAACGCTGTGAAACTCTGCATGAAGACAAGTGCCGCGGGACTATCAACCCAAATTATTCCTGCAGCTAGCTCCCACTTTTCTGCAGCCGTCACTGTCGACTGTGTATTTAGGTTCTTGCTTTCACTTTGCGAATACTTAAGATGTTTTGACATATCTACAAATATAAAAAATATATTATTCATGCCTAGTAGATCGTCTACATCATGTACTGAAGGAGTCCATTTTTTTTCAACTTACAAGACTCAAATTTCCCACGTGTTCGGTTACAAAATGCTAAAACACACACACATACAGCGCTGTCACACAGGATGTCAACGTGAGACCAGAGAGCGATGAATGTGGCGAAACGTAAGGTTTTGCAACGTTTTATTTCAACATATGTAACAGCTGTAACTCCTGAACCACTTGCTCGATAAAAGAATTCCAACAGTTCCCGAAAGCAGCGGGGAACTGTTGCTTTTCAGTGATATCAGGATTATTACAATAATTCCAGGAACAGTGTCGCAGCAGCCTCGCTGAATGTGGCGCCCTACCTGGGATTACCATCACGACCCTCATATCACTGATAAAGCACAGAGTTGATGCTTTCAGGAACCGTTGGAATTTTTCAATTGCACCAATGGTTCAAGAATTACGGTAGTTAGATCTAAATGTTTTACCTAATGGGTTAATAACAGTTTGATGCCCCTGAGGAAAACTTAAAATTTGTGATTATGAACATTTATTTCTCAGTAAATGTGATCAATTCTTAGTATTGGATTTTTACTGGCTGGATAACCCTGTATTTTGAATTCTACTGCTACTTTTTGTTTGTGTACAGCGTATATTATGTCTGCATAATAACATGTTTGTTCTGTAGGTTTATTTTTATTTTCTTTATATATAAATTATTTTACATGTAGTGGCAATATGAACATGAGCTTTTTCCCTTTTCTGGAACATTGTTATTTTCCTTTTATAAAACACCTGCTGGTGTTTAAGTTTTTGCACATTTTCCTTTGATATAGGTGAGTTTATGCTTTAATCTGATGATTTTTAAGACCCTATGTGGGTTATATAACAACTCAAATGGCTAGTATTTAATTTAGAGTAACCATGTGTTTGTCAGAGCCTGATGAAAAGCGGTTACAAAATGGTCTGATCGCAGAATAAACACACAGTATATAGCAAGACTTCCTAGACTTTGTTTTCTCATCCTGTTACCTTGATTTGAGTTTAGTGAAACTATGCAATGAAATCCAAAGTAAGCAAACAGTAACCTTTTAGTAACCTTATAGCTACTGTTCAGAAGATGTGCACTTTACATTTTGGTGCCATGTATAAATGTGAAAGTTGTCAAAGGCCACTGGCCAAAAGCTGTAGTTTCTGAGGGATAAAGAACAAATCAAATTTGAAGTTGCATTTTTTTTCTTCAACCTTTCACACTACGGACTGCAGAGTGACAGCTCACCTCGATGTGGATGCCCTCCTTGGGCTTCTTGCGGTAGAACAGGCCTTTGATGTCAAAGTTTGGGCACCGTGTGTCCTTATGAACTGGTGAACGAACCCTCTCTCCTTCACAGGTGATGATGACGTAGGGATCTACAGCTGTCAGAAAAAAATGAACAAATATCTAAAAGTTTAAAATAGCTCTGCCGGGATAAAACCAGCAAAATGTCAAAAAATGTATTAATATAGTACACTGATAAATAAAAAACAGCCACAGAGGACATTTTTATTAACAATGTGCATTTTGCTGATAATACCTCTGGACTTCTACATTTGAAAATACTATTTAATTAAAAAACAGCAACAAAAAACTAGTATTTCTGCCTCCACTTATGCTTTATAAGTATGTACAAAGCAGTTAAAGTGGGCGCTCGATGATAGTATTGATACCAATGTTGGTATTGGTATCGGACTGATACTGGCATTATGAATTGATACTTTGTTTCTATCCTCTGTTCAGCATGTAGCCCACTGAACTGAATAATTTTGTGGGAAAATAAAAACATGCATTATGAAAAACATCTGAGCCCTTTTGTACTGACTGTCAAATCTAATTTTATTAAGAGAGGTGGAACTAAAGTGCTTTAGAGACAGACACATGGTGGTCATTAAATGTGTTCAGGATTTGGAAACTCATTGATTTATCTCTTAAGTCATGACACACTGCTATCCCCTACATAAGCTAACTTTATAAATTTAAAGTAAAACCAAAACTGGCCCTTGTATTTACTTGGTATCGGAACAGTTAATGACCCCCTGTCGAGTGGCTCCTTACTGTAGTGGTTTACACATTTGCCTAACAATTAAAAGATTTGAACAGTTTTAACTCAGGAAGGGTAAAAATAAAGTAAAATCTGTCAAATCAAACATGAGGAGCTGCTCGCTCTGGTGGCTCTTTGTGGAGTAAATGTAAATAAAGCTCGACTTTTTGGGGGATGGTGTACACTGACTGCTCAGCGCTGATTTACTTATTTAACAGAAGCATACTATAAGACGCTACAATCACATGAACCTTTGTGTTAAAGTTACAGCAGTTAGTTCACACGCACGCACAAACACACACATGCACACACACACAGTAAGAGATTTAAGCCATAACTGCGGCACACTACAGGCTGTAGACACTACACTAGCTAAATAATCTCAGCGGGTGGTGCTGAGGTACCTCGTGCTTTGCTCTGGGCTCTCGCTCTCTTTTTGGGATTGAGGCAGTGCAGCTCTGTGGGTTTTCACAGCACTTCATCATTGACATGCAAATACAAAACACAGCACTCAATGTCAGGCAAGGTTACGTCTGCTACGCACCGACTGGAGTCCTCATACCGACCTCCATTGGAGTCCTGTCCCTGCAGACCCTCAGCGTTCAGTACATGGACCTGAGTGACCAGCTGAGGGTAGCCACACATCCCCGTCCAACATGTCTGAGGAGGCTCGTCCAGGGTCAGCTCTCTGAGTAAGATGAAGACAGCACAGGTACATGGATGTATGAACACAGATATGCCTCATGTTGGAGTGTGACAGGCCTCTGTAACGCTGCCAGTGCTTCAGCAGCAGGTTCTGGTCGGCAGTCCCAAAAGCAACAGGAAATAATAGGTGAAAAATTATCTACTATCTGTTACTGTGCTGATGTATCAACGCAGCGTGAAGCAGTCCTTCTCTTAAGCTAACATGAATGAATTCCTTGGCAGAATTTCTGTGGTTGTGTTATTACAGGAATCAATCTGGTTTAATGGGTGTAAATGTAGGACTGTAACTGTCCTCATACACTGTATAAATCATTTTTAAAATTAAAGACAGGAAAATATTATATATAAATTATATATATTTTATATTAAGACTTAAACAGTGTTTATAATGGCTGAAATACAGACATTCTGGCTTTGAGCGGAAGAGTATACTCTAAGCAGGACACCAGCTTCAAACGGCCTAAGATAAAACTGGAAATGTGCAAAGCACCTAACAGCAACAGTGGGTCTAAGACTGATATGAACAAAGTGCATTGTCCCATACAATTCCACTATTCATTCACTCTCACATTCACACAAGCTACAATTGTAGCCACAGCTACCCTGGGGCAGACTGACAGAGGCGAGGCTGCCATATCGCGCCATCGGCCCCTCTGGCCAACACCAGTAGGCAAGTAGGGTAAAGTGTCTTGCCCAAGGACACAACGACCAGGACAGAGAGCCCGGGGAACGAACCGGCGACCTTCCGGTTACAGATGCGCTTCCCAACCCCCTGAGCCACGGTCACCCCGACCTTGGAAACCTAAACCAAGGTAGCAATCAAAATAAGCCGGGGAAGATACCTGAAACCCAGGCATAAGATGATTGAAATAAGCTAGACAGGACAACACTGGTATGAGAAAATCAAAATAAGCCAGGCAAGGAAGGAAGCTGATAATAAACAGGTCAGAACAACACAGAACCAAGCATTAAGCATTGTTCCCCTCATTAAGCCCATGATTTGTCCAGATGTGTAGGCAGATGTTTAGTGTTAACTATTGATTAAATGGGAGGTCTTGGAGCGAGTATTCAAAAAAATTACTTCTTGCAGAAGTAACTGTGTAAAGTGACTGACAGGAAGTACAATTTCATCCAATAATGTATCCAATTGCATCAGCCTCTGACGAGACTCTAAAGATGTAAAGCCTCCGAGTGTAGCTCTTTACATCCACATGTAAGACTATCATACACTTACTTGCAGTCTGAAGGCACATCAGTGAAGACACGGAGCAGGAAGTCACCCTGCTGCCCGGGGTCAAAGGTTGTGGGAATGATGACGTAGCGGCCCTCCTTCAGCTCCTTCCTGAGGAAGACGCAGCGTGAGTTGATGTAGATGGAACCTGCTACTTTCTGCTGGGCTGTGTGCATACGGTACTTCCGATTTAGCTCCACCTGTGAAGGAGAAGATCCAGATCTATCACAGGTTTACTTCCTGGTTCCGCTTTGTGAAGATTTCTCGGTTACGTGTGGGTGTTTCTACCCTGTGGATATCGAAGCCTATTGCGAGATTTTCTGATTTGCCCTCTTTTGGTGTGGCTCTCTTCTCTTTTTGCTGTAAGCAGATCAGCACCTCGTCCTCCACCTTCTTCACATCAAACACATACTAGGAGGAGAAAAAGAGGACGGTGCATCACAGTCCAGCACTGATCACACAGTTCTTAAAGACAAAACCACGACATGTACCGACCTGAGGGTTCTGCAGGAAGGTGGCTTTGTGATTGATGCAGCCTCCGGATCGGTTGCGTAGGGGATCCTGCCGGTGGACCCAGGAGCCCCTCATCACCTCCTCCTCCCAGGTCTTGTGGATGCTCAGGTAGGAGGTGTTGATGAGGCGGCACAGGATCAGGTCAGTGAAGTACTGGCAGAAGTCATCAAATGTCATCCTGCAGGAGGGCAGCAGGAAAAGAGGAGAGAAGAGAGCAGAGAGAGTGGATACCAACTAGAGGAAAAAGCTTGAAAGAAGAAGATCTTGAACAGGTACAAAAGCAGAGGAAACAAAACCAGGAGCAAAGCAAATGGTTAGGATGTACAGAGCTGAGATAAAATGAGCCTAAAGTTTGAGTGCCGAGGGCTTCTGAAGAAGAACTGCATCATTTTATTTGACACGATGAAGATAACCTTCTTAATCTTATTTCTAATTTGACTTCTTTCTTTAGTGATACATGCAACAAAGCAACAAAGTAATAAATAAACTAATAAATGAGCTTAAGCCAGGCTAGCTTATACTCTTGATGCTTGGCTAAACTACCCACCTGTAGGTGAGATACAGAAATTCATTAGTTTCACTGTAAGAGCTATTCATATATCAGAGGTGATTTGAAGGCCTTATTCATGTCTCTGCCTTCCCCTCATCATTCTGAGGTTGGTGCCAAAGAAAAGGACAACACAGAAATGCGTATACTTTTAGACCATGTTTAATTGCTTAATTATCTTTATGTGGTTCATTTACATCACAGGGAATTAAACAATGAAAAACAGGAAGAAGTGCGTTTCACATTCTAGTCTTCCCAGAACAGCAGTTCTGAAGTTCAACCCCTGAAACAGATACATTTCACATTGGTCCTAACCTTGGGTTTGTCAAAAATATAATGTCCGTAGTATGAGCATCTACCTTTGTGACATCAAACATGATAGGCCATCTGCTTTAGCTTTGGATCAAAACATCAAAAATCTCAGCAGGAAGTAAAATAAGCTCAAAATGTCAAACTGTTCCTGCGGCCCAAACATCAGTGCCTGAAAATAAAAGTGCTGTAGCCTTTTTTTAATGTAACAAAATGACTGTGGGTGTATTTTTTTCAGGCTCTCACCAGAACTCGCCGTCGTCCTGTACGGTGACGCCCAGCTTTTCTCTCTCACTCTTGCTCACCTTGTTCCACTCCTCCGAACTGCAGGGAGCAAAAACAAAAGAGCAAACAGGCTTTTATGTGAAATGAGCTTTTGTTAGAGGTAGACTTTAATTTTGTTGTATAAGTGTGTCAGATTTTAGTAAAAGGCCTCACTGTTTCATGACCTGAACCCATTTGGACCTGCTCTGGGTGACGTCTGTAGTTGACACGTTATCTTCTGTCTCGTGTGTTGGTTTTACACAACCCCTGCAACAGAGCCCGGGGGGCTCAGGTGCTGCACATGGAGGGGGGATCCTTGAGCATTATCTTTTTGAGCTCATCATTTGTGACAGCTAATTTCCCCCTGCTCATCATCAATTTATTTCCTCTGTGACGGCAGCACACATTACAGGAGCCTTCACAACCTCTTGCTGGATAAACGGCACAAACGAAACACCTTTAAGCCTCTAAAAGACCAACTATAAATGGACCATTGGGCGAGCAAAAATCAAGCCTACAAATGAGACCTCAAAAAATAATGTCTGAACACGTAATTATACTTTCAAGTAACCAACATCCAAGATTGTTTTACTGTTCTCATTCAGCTTAGGTGCTGCACAGAGCCAACTGCTCCCTGTTGGAGTCTAGTATGACACTGCATTCGTAGTGTGGAGATGAAAGCCCACGTCTACCTGTCAGAGCTGCTACTATCAGCAGGGGGAAGTGCCAGAAATATGTACAACAATCAGTGGGAAGACAGAAGTCGACATCCATAAAGAACTTCTTTGTAACAAATGAAAATTGTCCCTGCAAATGCTTCTTAAGCACGATTTATTGATCATCCCTTTCCTGGTCGAGTCAGCATTTGACTTACATAAACCATGTTGTGGTTAATACTATAATCACCCCAAAAGAGCACTTTGCTCTCAGACTGTAGGCTTACTTGTGGTTGCTAGGATATTTAAAAGTAGAATGGGAGGCAGAGCAATCAGGTTTCAGGCCTCTCTTCTGTGGAACCAGCTCAAAGTTTGGATTCGGGAGACAGGCGCCTTGTCTACTTTTAAGATTAGGCTAAAAACATTTGTCGTTAGGGCTTAATCAAGTGTATCTGAATCCTCTTTTAGTTAACAGGCCTATTAACTAGGACTGTTTCTTCTTCACGCTTGTCTTCTCCATCACCCGTGTTTAGACATTTCTCTGCATTTAATCATTAGTTATTATTAAACTCTGGCTTTCTTCTTGCCCATAGGGGGTCGTCTAATTGTTGGGGTTTTCTCTGTATTACTGACTTTACCTTACAATATAAAGCAACTCGAGGTGACTGTTGCTGTGATTCAGCGTTACATACTGTAAATAAAACTGAACAGATCTACTCATCCCTGCGTTACCATACTGTTTTATAAATCCTGCCCAAGTCTTTAATTGTGAGGAAAAACCTGCAATCTGTTGCTTCAAACATGTCTTTGTCACTCGAAATATTTCAATTTTTATTTTCTGCTACTTTCAGTGCAAAATTTCCTTTCATAGCTAACCTTAAGTTACCCTCAGAGTACTGCAAATAATCCCTAAGGGTAATAGTAAACACATTTACACAAGATTAGCAGATTTAAACCATACAACTTTAATTTAAGATGCGTACAGTCATACTAGTAAAATAATATAATCAAATCAAATCAAATCACTTTTATTGTCACATCACATGTGCAGGTACATTGGTACAGCACATGTGAGTGAAATTCTTGTGTGCGAGCTTCACAAGCAACAGAGTTGTGCAAAATACAATAATGTAAACAAGCAAAATACAAGAATGGCTACATCTGAAACTAATAAATATATGTACAATATATAATATAATAGTATATACATCTGCCTGCTATGAAAATGGTGGGACCTCAAATATGGGGAAGAGGAAAAACATTTAAATTATTAACAGAATATTATAAATATTAATTGCAAGACTTATAACGACCACAGCTATAAAGTTTATTTCTGAATAGCTGTATCGAGTTCAGACAAATGAATTGCGCGCGCGTCTCTCCCTCCTGAGCTCTATTTTACAGCACCAGTCGTGGTATTTATTACCGTGTGAATCATACCTGCACATCAAGGTTTCCTCTGTATTCAGTGCTCAGGGGAAACACAGGTGTTTTACTGGATGCATTAGCTCTGTGTTTATGTCTCTGTTTATGATGCCCTGACAAACGTCCAGCGGTCTGTCAGCCACCATTTACAGTAACGGGTTTTATCAAACCATGAATGAATTATTCAGCGACAGTGAGTGAATGATGAGGGATGACTCACGTCTCTTTAATAACAGCTGTCTCTCTTTCAGCCTTATCAATAATTCAGAGTCTGTTATTATCCGACTTTACCGGCTCCCTGTTTGTTTCACCGAATTTGCCCGTTCACGATTCAAAGACAGAGACGAGGAGCAAGCACATTTATTTTTCCGTTTTACCCACTCCTGAGCTGAAACATTTTTCTCAAGGACGTCTGAGCTGCTTTCATAAACAAGCGGCTCTCCGACTGGGCTGAATTTAGCCGTTCTTCTTTGCTCAGCGGCCCATTAGCTTGATTGCATTTCCATTTTTCATTGTCTACATGACATTTCCCATTGTCCTTCTCTTTTCTCTGTGTCCTGGACCTTATGTATGGATTGCTTTCTGTTCGGTCGTTTGGCATTTAATCATTCGTCATGTTACGTCTCTTAGAAACCTCGTGAGTCAAATTCTGAGGGACTGGCGCACTTTGACATTTTCAATTTATGTAATTGGTTAAATTGATCGTGACACGGTCACGTATCCTATTACGGGCAAAATACATTGTTTTGGGAATGCTCCACATCTGACTCACAGAGGTAAGATGTCTGCTACGAGTAATGATAGATGAAGACAGCTCAATTACCTTTAACAGGGTAGGATTAGAGACTGAGGAGCTTCAGTAGTTTATCTTCCTGCCTGCAGGTGGCAGTGTTGTGATTACCTGTCACTCCAAGGGCCACTCCACTCCTTCTCCCCCCAAGGGTTCCTCATGCGGATCATGTGCAGCTTCTCCGACTTGAAGAAGGCCAGCAGTCCGTGACCTAGCCGCACCTTCCGTACATCTGTCACGGCGTAGGCGTGGCCTTTGACCAAACCGCAGTCCAGCCGCGCCTCCATGTCTTCTATTGTGGTCGCCTGGAAAGCAGAAAACACAGATGCCTCTGTCAGTCTAGACAAAAGAAAAGAATGCTAACAAACAAAGCTAACACACAAAAGCAGTTCCTCTGGTGGCCACTTGAGGCAGTCTACAAAACTATTTAAGGGACCTCTTAAATGTGTGTTTGTGCTGTTGTTCCTTTAAAGTCTTTTTAAAGGAATTCTCACTAGTATTATCCCATCCCTGAGGTTTGTGCTTCAGTTTTGGTTAGTTAAAAATGTATTTTCTAGTATTTAATAGTCTGTTAATTAGAACTAATTATCAGCAGTGGTGATAAACAGGGTGATAGAAGAGGTCAGGCAGGAGTATCTGTGGACTACGATGTTTGCAGATGACACTGTGATCTGTGGTGAGAGGAGGGAGCAGGTGGAAGACAGCCTGGAGAGGTGGAGGTATGCACAAGAGTGATCGCCCCATGGTCGGAAGGTCGGCGGTTCGAATCCACTTAACGGCTACCCTGAGGTACCCCTGAGCAAGGTACCGTCCCTACACACTGCTCCCCGGGCGCCTGCTTAGTGGGCTGCCCACTGCTTCACTGAGTGAATGGGTCAAATGCAGAGAAAACAAGTAATTTCCCCATGGGGATCAATAAAGTATCCATTAAGAGTATGAAAGTACGTAGAAGCAGGTTTGAAAGTTGAAGATGCAAGGAATAGAGAGATTTTAAATACCATCCAAAACAACAGACAGTGCACCAGAGAGGTGAAGAAGAGAGCCGAGGCAGGGTGGAGTGGGTGAAGATGATTGTCATGGGGGATTTGTGGCAAAAGAAGAAAGGACAGTTTGCACATACAGAGGGCTGGTGTCACAGAGGAGCACGGTAGAAATAGGACAGGGTGAGATGGAGGCAGATGATCTGTTGTGGCGACCCCTAAATGAGGCAGCCGAAAATATTTAGCAGATGTGTGTGTGTGTGTGTGTGTGTTCCACCTGTATAGTTTATGAATGCAGCTTTGTTAAATGCTAGGTGGTGTTAGCTGATTTATAAGCTTCTGGCTCTAAACCACCCCCCCCCCCATCATGGTGGCAGACAAAATGCTAACGCTGGAATGTGGAAATGTAGTGCAAAACCAATGGGTGACATCATATAGGCTATGTCCGTCATGTATACTGTCACGGACCGCCATGTCAGTATGTTCAACTTACATACCAAATATGATCAGCTTTGGTTAAAAAAGAGCAACGAACAAAATAAAGCAAGCTGCAGGGGCCAAAAAGCTAGAAAAAAAGGCAAAAAGGTGAGACTTCAAAAAGCTCGAGTAACCAACATCTGTTATCTTTTACATGAAATCTATGCTCGCAACAGCTTTTACTATTTTGTTCTTGCATAGAGGTGAGTCGGCTTAATGTTTTATTGGAAGAACTGAGCTTTGTAGAAAAGCTGCTATATTGATGTCTTAACAGATGGTGGCAGGAGAGCAGTAATTCTCAGTTTACTGGAGGTTCAGACAGCATAAAAGATGGACGTAGCCTCCTGGTCTTAAAAGTTAAGCACCTGAAACCTGAATTCTTAGGTGCATCTTGTCCTGTACCCCCCAGCCGGCCCCGACAGATGGGAAAAGGAGGTTTCTCCTTCCCGCTTGCTCACAAAGGGTCGTCTGATTGATGGGGGTTTTTTTTTCTGTTATTGTGAGGTCTTAACCTTAGAATCTCAATCACCTACAGGCGACTCTTGTTGTGATTTGGCGCTATATAAATAAATAAATAAATGCAATTGAATTTAATCTTTTTAAAAGGCCAGCAGGGGGCTGCTTATCTTATTGTAAAAAGACTTGGTTATACAGAAGTTCATGGGAAAATGGCCCTCAGCTCCCTCTGGGACCTCAGTGAGCACTTTCCTGATGGCTTTATGGGCTCGTGCTCTAGTTTCAGATCACACTGAATAAAACATTAAGATCATCTTGCAAATTACAGTAACCCACTGCTACTTATATAGTATCTTTCTACTCCGTTTTGAGTCACTTGCTGATATCTATACCTAAGCACTTTTATCTAATATTTACACACACCCACATTACAATGAATGCATCAGGGTATTCAGAGTTCAATATCTTGCCCAAGGATACATCAAAATGTGGACTGTAGGAGGCGGGGATCGATCCACCAACGTTCTGATTGGTATACGAACCGCTTTAACACCTTTTAGTGTCAAAAAGACAGGATTATCAATGCTATCCTCATTGGCCAATGACTGCCGACGTCAGTCAGATCCACACTTCATCATCTTTAGTTTCAAAACATCAAGATGTCAACGGTGAAAATGCTCAGCTCGAGGTGCAGAACAGGATTTCAGTAACGAGTGGGTGACATCAGAGTGGCTACATCCATGTTTAAGGCTGTCTATGCTTCAAAATGACAGTCCTAATAATAGTGTCTTAGCATAGACTCTATTAAGATTTATTTGACCCATTTATTGTACTCAAATTAGTCTGACTTTCTACTTTCCAATGTTGCAAATAGCTGCAGTGAATATTTGTTATTTTTCCTCCTGAATATTTTCAAGGGCTTGCTCAAAGGGAATGTAAAGTGCCCTGAAATGAATGTTGTTGTAAGGCTGGTGCTATTTAAGTGAAAATTAAATTGACCCTAAATGAGTTCCAAGAATAAATTTTACTAACAGCAAAAAAAAAAAAAAAATAGGAATGAAAGACCGATTTCTGTCTCCTTAAATTATTCAAATAAAAACAGAAGCTCTTGCAAAAATAATAATTTCCTGTGCTCAAACACATATGAGCACACACACATATAACTTGTAAATTAGAGCCAGAAAATAAATACATAAAATAAAATAGAGACTCAAAGAAACTTCATACACAGCCCTGAAGTTTGACTGTTGTTGCATTTCCAGCACTAGTACCTTACAGCTACAGTTATGTGTCGTCAGGGTGCAAAAACCTTGTGTGTCATTTCAGTATAACTAACAGCAGAAAAAAAACCAAATTAGTAACAGAACGTGATTTTAACTGACTATTCACGTCTTTACATTATAACTTTAATACAAATGGCCATAAATTTGTCCTGGTTTATAAGTGAGTTTTTATTGGCTTCTCTTTTTCACTGGAATGGACCGTTTATTAATCCCCACATTAAAACCTGCTTTTGCTAACAGGAAGCCTATAACAATACCCGGGTCTGGTTCTTCAAATGCTGAGGACAGGAAAAGACACACAGGCAAAAATCTGAAATGTTGCGCACAATGGCACCTCGTTCGCACATTAATTATAGCACAAAGTTGAAGAGCCTTTGAGAAGAGCTCATTCGGAGATTCTGAGATGGCTGCTATCTTTGCCAGACAATTGAATGTCTTTGGAAAGTCAGTCACGACAGGCAGAGGTTGGTTA
Source organism: Aulonocara stuartgranti (assembly GCF_965226115.1). Taxonomy (NCBI): domain Eukaryota; kingdom Metazoa; phylum Chordata; class Actinopteri; order Cichliformes; family Cichlidae; genus Aulonocara; species Aulonocara stuartgranti. The sequence goes on from NC_138946.1 coordinate 7,256,673, forward strand.
TTCATCCCTGGATTTTAAATCAGAATAGAAAACGTTCTAATTATTAAAGGGCTCTGGGGAGGTCAGCTGTGGGTGATTACACAATTTTCAGACAGCAGGGTTTTGAATGCTGTTGAAATGCCAAGTGCGAGCTTCCCGATGGCTTTGTTTCATGTTTCCATGGTTGGTTTGTACTCTCCTTCCTCAATTTTTGAACCTTAACAAAAGTCAGGTGCTTGAATGCGTCTTTAAATTGCACTCTACTTCTGTGCTATTGCACCTGGATAAAGTGCGAACAGCAGAGACTGACATCCTCTGACTATTGGAGTGGGATGAGGTTTAAGTTCTGACTAAAATTACTCCATCAGCCGGTTGAGCTGCAGTTTAGACCAACATCTTTGACTCTGACCTCCAGTAAGAGAGTTTTTGTGCAGTAATTAGCGCATTAATTACTGAAGTATGGCCAGAAATTGAACTGTAATCCAAATTTTAGTCTTAACAAAGAAAATCAGCTTTGCTTTGAGGGCTGTGTTCAAGGTTTTCTTTTGGTGCTTCATATTCATATATGTACATCCAACAAACACAAGCATGTTAGAATAACTGGTGATTCTTAGCGTGTTCTTTAAGCTGAACCTTTCGCACGGTTCTTACCCTGATGGAGCAGCTGATGAGGCCGTCTCTGTTGTGGACTTTGAGCACGCGTTCAAACAGCTGGTTACGGGCCGCCTCGTCTGTGGCCATCTGACCCTCCAGCAGGTCCACGGGCTCAGAAACACCACCCGTGAAGTCCACCAGTGCGTCAGCCGTGTTCCCCCCATCCAAAGCCTCGTAGCAGCCGTAAACCCTGCAGGAAGAGGGAACTATTTCATATACAGTTCCTATTTTTTTGGGACAGTCGCAAAAACAGGTTACTTCTGACTGGTTAAATGTGGTAACAGAGATAAGGCCATGATGTGTTTTGTTTTTGTGTTATTTATTTAGAGAATTTTCCAATTTAAAATCGAGTTACAGATACCGGTTACAATTAAATGACTAAGTGTAAGCAATAAAAATAGTTCAGCAAATCTATAAAATCAAACTGACGTACAAAATACTGAGAAAATGGACATCACATCGAACTGTGCAATCACATCTTTTAACCGATTTATCTTTTTTCCATGAAAGAACTAAAAGAGCAAACTTGTGCATATGAATGAATGTTGATCTCTGGAGTAATCTGCCCACAGATGTGACTCATAAGAACCTTTTTAATATGAAAGGCACAAAAGAACCGCTGACCTTCATAAAGTAATGCACTTTTATTTCCAGTCTGTTTTTTAGCTGTCTTATGCTGTTGACTCTACAACAGATTGTAGAGTTTTATGTTTTTTGTTTAAAAATCACAAAAAATATGCCATATTCACAGGTGTAGCAACAGAAATTTACACTTCATTGTTTTACACTTAATTCCTGCATTTTATTTAAATTTTGCTTTCAAGCTTATGGTAAAAATGTCTATTTATTAATGTCCAAAAAAAGGCAGAGAGTGTTTTCCGCATAGCTTTAAAATTATTTTTGTTATTTGATATCAATGCTGAGTCATCCACGTCTAAAAAGTGATGTACTCTTGTGTCATCTTGTGTTTTATGAAGGACATAATAAATCTTTGTATCGGGCTGCTTTTGGTGTTTTTGCTTCGTGGACAGAAACCTGCTGAAATGTGCTCGTCTCGCCTGTTCACTGATAAATGATAAACGTTCAGCACAGTTTAACACATCTTACAAATTTCTGTGTTATGGGATGATTTCTAGGAATAATGAATGTATCTGTGATGTTAAAAAAACTGTTAATGACACCAATATGTGACCACACCCTTGGTGACTCTGTACAAGCTTCATAAATCTGACTCCGATGGATTTATAGTCGAGTTTAAGTAAAATCTGCTGCCTCTGATGCTCACTTGGCATAGGCTTTCTCCACCAGGGCGCTCCAGAACTCGTTGCTGTCGTTGGAGTGGCAGTAGACCAGCTGGTTGTCCACCGTCGGTAGCCGGTCATCAATCACCACGTCCACCCACTCCCCGAAGCGCCAGAAGCGAAAGTGGAAAATCCCAGCGTAGGAGTCTGGTTTTTCTGTATCCCACTCCTGCTCCTTCCAGTCTGGAATGACCTACATGGTGGAAGAGGACAGGGGAGCAGAGGGGCAGGTAAGCCAAACAAATAGCCGTTGGTCCATGGAGCACAAATAATATCATAGTGGAGTGGGCAGGTGAAGCGAGACCACCGTCCCCCTCATGTCTGCTGTTGCGTTCAGGATTAGGGGACAAATTTATAACCTTGGCTTTCACAGTCATAAATCCAGCTGTAATAGGACATGGGTGAGAGGTAATAACTGTTTGACTGCAGTGTGTGTGTGTGTTTTGGCTGCCTGCATTTCCTCTGGCCCAGCGAAATGCCCATAACCAGACTCCATTTTGTGAACTGTAGTTAGTTTTTTCACAGGGGAGGTAAAACAAATACACGTATCAGGAATTTCTTGATGACCTCAGAGCCCAGAGCAGACACAGAGCAGTGTTTCCTGCACAGAGACGTGGCTCGGTAACCCAACTTTGAGAACTTTTGACCTCCTTTTGACCAAGAGAGCAACATTACCTGCAACTCATTTATTAGTTTACAGTCCTCTTATTTTCAAAGTTCAAAGTTTCAAAGTGCTCTTCCAGGCTCAGGTCCCTCAGGTCTTTGATATCTTTCAGCTACGGTGAGAGACACTGACTCCACCGTACTGGACTGAAACCGGTCACGGCAGTCGTCCTTCTGCTCTGGAGAGCCCCTGTGTGCTGGAGGGTCCCTTTAACCACACCTGCAGCAGGTGAAGAAGTGTTGCACCTACAAGAAGCTCACAATGTCTGCCACCACCACCTTGCAGTCTGAGACAGTGGCGCTGGAGTCGGTCCACACAATGGAGAGGCAACTAAAAACTGCCCTAGTATCACAAAGTGCATATAGTTATCACTTAACTGATTTAAGAAAGCATGCGCACGTGTATGAATGCAGGACTGCACATGTAAATATGTATTTGATATATAACTCGCCATTTACAATACTGACTCAATGCAGGCAAAAAAAGCTTGTATTTCAGTCTTTCTTTAATAATGAAACCATCTATTATCTTAATCACACCCAAATTTCCTAAAAAAGTGCAAACCAAAGTTAAATGACAACATTTTTTGACTGATATCGATTAAAATAAAGAAATATCTGCAGCAGACAGGTTACAGCCTTTGTTAATATTATGGTATTTCTATTATAGCCTCTCACTCTCCTTCTGTTATAGAAACAATGCTGTGCCAGTCCAGCAAAGTTTGGTTCCTGACGCAATGAGCAAAATTCCTCCCAGAGGTTTTTGACATGTCCCCAATCTCCTTTCACCAACCCAGTGTTAGTTAAGCTAAGAAGATGTTTAACCTCTTTCATATGATCAGATATTAATGCCTGGTTACGCCCAATTCTTTGTTTCTGCTACCTTAGACTGTTATGCATGCTGCTGTGTGTGTTTGTGGTTGAGAGTGCAGAGTCCAGGGCTTTTCCTTTTAGCTCTACTTTAGTCTACGGTAGCTCCCACTGTATGTTTGAATTTCACTCCCAGCTGGTCCGCATATGTGTGGCGAGCAATATTTTATCTCAGCTTTTTCATTGAACACAACTTCCTGCTGCAGGAAATCAGTCAAACAGCCAAAATAATGTTAATCCCAACAGACTGCAGACAGCAGAAATAAACATGTTTACATCCTGGTACAAAGAAGAGCTTTGTTCTCTCCTCCTCATCAGCTGCTCTCAGACTGATTTGGTTCTATAACTCACATATTTAAATGATGATTATCTTCATACTTTCTGCAATGAAATGAAATCAGTGACCGGACAACATCCAGAAACGTACAAGGGGACACAAGTGATTTCTGAACTATAGCGTGGTGTGATTGCTCTCATCTTTTATGAAATATCATTTCACTGTGATCCCACTGCGGCTCAGAGTCATAACGGAGCACCTTATGGACACCAGAAGTGACCTGCAAAAAGGGTGTCTGTGAAGCCTCTATCAGCATGAATACAGTCTCCAATAAAACCTGCAAATGATGCAGAGAGCGACAACATGTGTGACTGACTGTCCCAGCGGGAGTTCTTGGAGATGTCAGGGTGCGCTAACTGAACAGCAGTTACTGTCAACCCTCTCTGCAGGAGGTGACACCCACTGATGGAGAGAATCTGGCCCCTCCAGAGCTCTGAGAGGCAGCAACAGCTCCTTTTTACAGGCGAGGAGAAGGAAGAAACAAAAAAAACTAAGCACCACACCACAGAGTCATTTCGTAATCCTTCGGGAAGCAATCTCTCTTGCACTCCACCTTCGCTGCTACTTAGTCTCTGTCTCTGCAGTGTGCATCTATCTCAGCTTTCAGCTCGGCAGTGCTGCTATACAGCAGCTGAACTCTGGAGGGAAAGTGACCCAACGACTGACCAGAGACACAAGCACAAAGCGTCGCGGGTTTCCCCTGCTGCCACATAAGAGGAGTGAAGAGGCTTTCTTAACACTCCCTTCTTCTTATCCTCAGATGATAGAAGCCCACCCATTACATGCGAGGGACCACCTGACTCTTACTTCTGGCATTCACATTTGTTTTGCCACTCATGCAGGCTTCCAAAATCTAGACGACACTTCATGCAATAAATGTGTTACAGTTAAGAATCTGTATCTAAGGAAGCAGAGACACAAACGAATGTGACAAACACTATTAAGCACAGCTCCCTGAGGGCTAACCCTGCACTGTGGTTGCATCTTGTTTTCTCTATCTCCTTCTGTAGTTCTAAGTAAGACCCGCCTCTACTATCAGTAGTACACGCTCATGTGTAAGCCAGCAGAAAGGAGCGGAGCACAGGAGAGTCTGGACAGAGATAAATTATCTTCGACACAGCTGCCGATCTAATCCAGCCTTGCAGTTGGTATTGACCTCTCTGCCTGTCAAGGTGTGCCCTCTGAGCATGTCTAAAGAGGTGAAGCTGCCCTTCCGGCTGGACGTGGAGCTGACGGAGGTGATGCGCCTGCGGGTTCAGTCCCTGCAGCAGCGCGGCCAAAAAAGGCAGGAGGGCGAGCGCCTGCTGCAGGGCAATGAGGCCGTGTACCGGCTGGACTTCTCAAACCAGTCCCTCCAGTTCTTACACTGGAAGGTGTGGCTGGCCCAGCCGGGCCGCCTCACCATCATGGGTACCTCGCAGCTCTGGACGCCTGACCTCACCAACCTGATGACCCGTCAGCTGCTCGAGCCGGCAGGTGTTTTCTGGAGAGCAGCGGGCGATGGGGACGACGCGCCGGTCCAGTGCTACGAGGCTGACGCTGACGAGTTCGGTGAGAGGATCGCGGAGCTGGCCAAGGTGAGGAAGGTGATGTACTTCTTGTTTGCATTTTCAGAAGGCTGCAGCCCAGAGACGGTCGACTGCTCCATCACCTTCACAGTGGACAAATAAGACTTGGCGTGTATGATCTCGGACAGATACTTGGACTCATCTTCAGTCCTTGTGTGCTTTCAGTTGAGGAACCCGCTACTATAAAGCCAGCCCTCTGTCTCCTTTCATGATTCCTCCCCTCTAAAATATCGACACAGGCCATATGACATCCTTTAAGGACTCAAAAACACTTTAGTGATCAAAACAGGTTGTTGTTTCATAACTTTGTATCAGATCATTGAAATAAATCCAATCATTCTAAAAGGCGTATCTGCATTTTCTTAAGTGCTTTGGGTTTGAGTGTTGAACAAAATTGTTATCCCATCTCTAACTCACAAACAGCCAGCCCTGAAGGGTTTGCTGGAGCCGATTCCCACACGAGATAATGCATAGAGACAGTGTTTACTTCTGTGGATGGGTGCAACTATTCCCCAGCGGACGAGGGGAACAGGTTCCTGCCACCTCACCTGACCCTGACAAACAAGTGAGGAGATGCATGTGGATTTCACCTCTCTGCCTCCTCCTCCTCCACTTCTTCCTCCTGCAGGCTCGCCCTGACTGCTTTCAAACTGCCTCAGGGGATGAAATGCTAACTGTGAATGAGAAGACAAGTGTCTGGAAAAGTGTGAGAGAAAAAGGAAAATAACCCAGACGACAGGAGGATTTAGACTCGTTTCTTGTCTGTACAAAGCGTGTGACTAACATGCAACTCAGAGGCTCGGTTTTGCTTAAAAAAAAAAAATCTAACTCTGCATATTCTCAAGAGTCTCAATTAAATCGATCTTGCCAACAGTGTTGAATGCATGAATATGAATTTTCACCGACTGTCCTCGTTGGTATGTCTTCTCTGCTCACTCTTTCCTGTCGCCCTGTGACTGAGAGGTAAACTAATGCACCAGAGAAATAAGCCCACCGGTCATCCCATTATCAAGTGAGGATTTTTCTCATTAACACAAATAAAAGAACATCAAAAATTACAAGTTAAAATATTTCCAGAACTATTTGAAAGAACTTTAAAAGCTGGCAGCTTTTTGCAGGTAATTAACTGGTACAAAAGTACAAAATGTTTTGAAGTAGGATCTCCAGGGAGATGTGTCTGCTCCTGGGAGACTTGGACCATTTACTTGTTTTGCTCTCACAGGAAGTAAAACTAGCAGGAAACTAAGTAAATGAGGATGTCTATTCTCGCTTACAAGACCTGACACTGGCTACTTAATGCATTCAAAAACTGTGAATTAAGAATAAAGGATTCTAAGATTAAAGCCTAATTTTTCATGAATTAAATGAATTATCTTGCCCAAAAAAGAAAAGATAAATAAACCTGTTACTTTGTTTCCTGCACATTTACATTTAAATTCATGACATTTTTATATGGTTAGCTTTTAGATGGCTTGAAAGATGTCCCAGCTATACTTTGTTGACATATTTTGGTTTATAGGGAAAACTTAAACTAAGCATCCACCTGGAGCTGATCTGGACTTCCTGTGTGACGACCGGTTAGTGTTTCGGCACTAGAGCCCAATCAGGTTGTGCGGTATGCCTATCACCCCCCCCCATGAGATTAGTAATAACTGCTAACCACAGGTACAGAGGGAGTCAGTAATGTCTACTCATTAATGTGGCGCAATCCACCCTCCATGCTACACGACAAAACCAGAACAGGGCTACTGCTACTGAGAGAGAGACTAACAAGGGATTTTTTTCCACATTGAGCATGAAAAAAAAAAAGAATGTAGACTATATGAGTGGGAGCACCCCAACAGCTAAAACGGTACATAGTAACAACTAGCTCATTCAGTCTCTTGATATATGTGTAAAATGGTCCACCTGTCTCTCCTCCAGTCTCCACCACGACCTCCTAACACACAAACACAAAAAGCACAGGAAAGGACACAAACCTGTATGTCTGTGGAAGCACAACCGCATTAAATCTCTATTAAAAAGAAACAAAAATCCTCCTCCTGTTTACACTTGTTTTGAGGCAATGACTGCAAGTGTTGGTTATATTCAAAGGTGCCGACATGAAACCATAGCAAGGCAGATTATTTCAAATAAGAATAATGAATTTCAGTTTACTTCAATAAGTAAGGAATCACATGAACCCAAATAAGTAAAACACTTGTTGACAGTGGGAAGGAAAAACTCTCTTTTAACAGGAAGAAACCTCCAGCAGAACCGGACTCAGGAAGAAGAAGGAAGACAGGGCAAAAGCCACACTATGGAAGAGAGCCAGAGATTAATAATAGCTAACGATTAAATGCAGATGCAATGTGTATAAACACACAGTGAGAGAAAAGGTGAGTGAAGAAGAAACACACAGTGCATCATGGGAAGTCCCAGCAAAATGTGTCCCTATACATTTTTACTCAATAAAATGTGTCCAAAATGAGGAATGAAGAAACTCTGGTTCCACGACAGAGTCAGTAATAAATGTTTTAAAACCTGGATGTATTTTTTTTTTTAAAAAGTGTATTATAATTTATTATGTAACAAATTCTAATGACGAAGAACAAGAAACAAGAAAAGAATGAACCGGTGGCAACATCTTGGAAAAAAAACAGCGGATGCTGATTGGAAGGTTCCTTTAGCAGCTGCAGGCGACGCTCACTGAGGGGTGGCAGCATGGAGCGGATATTTTCCAAATGACCCTACGTGTCTGTTTTCTTTTCTGTTGAGCTGTACTTTCTTGCAGGTGCTGATTGGAGGGTCATCTGCGGTGTAGACGGGCCTGTGCTGAGTATGCTCCACTCCATAAAAACTTCCTCCTGCCTGCAGATTATTTCACGAATTTACTTCCTTTTTTCTCCACGTTTACCATCACACAAAGCATATGTGCTTTACATTACTAACATACTGTTATTTAAACACTGCATCTTCTTGTGGTTTTTTGTAAGAAAAAAGAAGAAGATGTTTTTCTCAAGTCAAGGTGCAAAAAAGAATTTTAAAACCTCAGTGTGACAGAAAACAGACAAAAATCACAAAAGAAATGTTAACCTGGTTTGAATATTTTGATACTGTTTTGAAACTGAAGGTGCTCTAAAATTAGGTGCAGTTACCTCGTACCGTGCCCGAGTATGATGGACCCTCTTCTGGTCTGTGTTTACACTGACTACACTTCGTTTTGCATCTGAAATAGTCTCTCCTGTTCAGGCAGGACACAGTTGAGTTTATGATTTACAGCATTTTGTGGCTTTACAGGAGCAATTCTGGAAGAAGTGCCACACTTTTATATGCCTACAGCAGCCCTGAGAGGTCAAATACACTGGAACTTAAACACCTTGTTTATTTTGTAAGTTACCTGACGTGTCCAGTCTGTCCTAGTCTTTATGTTTTTGTCCTCAGCATCTCCTGTGAGAAGTCAGTTGCGTCCCCGTGTCTGGTTTCTGTGTCCCTGTTTAGTTCTGTCAATTTAGTATGTCTTAGTCCTTGTCCCAATGTTCCTGCTTTACTTTGACAGTCCCTTATCTCATTAGATTCAGTTCATCTGTTTCCCCAGATGTGTTCACTCTGTCCCAATCTCCTCTTGTGTATTTAAACCCTATCAGTTTTCTATTCTTTGTTGTTTCATCCCTTGCAGTTTGTCTTTTGGAAGATTTGAAGGTTTGGTTGGATTATTTGTTCTTGGCTTTCATCTTGTTTGTTTTGTAAGTGGCTCAGCAATAAAAGTTTTAGTTTTATAACTTCTTTGCCATGTGTACGTGTGTAGGCAGCACTCCGAAAACTCTATTTTAGTAGAACTAAAAGACCGGGTGGGCTCCAGAGGCGAATGCAGGGAAAGCTACAAATTTCACACAAAACGTAATTCCTGTACTTGTGTGCATGCATTTTAAAATTGCATTAAACAAGCCTACAAGTGCACCTATCATTTCAGAACGCCACCTGGGACTTCAAAGAAAGGCCTACTGTGGTGATAATGCACCTACAGGTGTCTGATAACAACTGCAATGCACCAGAAAATGGCCTGTGAATTTTAGCTGTTAAATTACAGGAACAATTACACTGCAGGTAGATGGCAATAATCAACACAAACATGCATTCAACAAGCTCAGGTGGATTAAGGAAGATTTACAGTGATTCTAATCAGACATGTGCATCATTTAAAAAAAAGAAAAGACATTAACAAAGTAGGAAAAACCAGAACAAAATAATCAGCCAAAACTAAAGACCTAAGAAGGGAAATAAGCAGAAGACATGCTGTTCCTTGAGGATGGACCTGATCAAGCTGCCATGTAAGCATCCCCATGTGTACTCGGCCTAGTTCCACAATACAGCATTTCTCTAGAACAGGCTGAGGCATCTTGTTTCAAATCCCATTAAACCTCACTAATCATTTTGTTTCCTCTATCAGCACGTGAAAGAACATCTCAGAATCATTCTGACGCCAGAGACTTCAAACCGGCTCAGCACAGTTCAAATAAACTGCTCTTTATTGACAAAACGCTGCAAGTTTGTGTGCTCGAGCTGGTGATAGTGGATGTGTGATGCCAATCAGGATGCAAACACTTGTTTATTTAAATCTGTGTTTAAAAGGCTTCAAATTGACTTTTCATTGCAGCGAACTACATCTCTGAAAGTAAGGACAGCTGAATGAAGCTCTCTGCGGTCCATTTAAAGATCTCCAATGCACCTTTATTCAATTAGCAGAGGTAGTAAACATTGGATGAAATCTGTTAAAGCACTGTTGCATCTCCTTACAACAAACCACACTGCTGGACAACAGCTATGACTGATTAATAATGACATCCACTTTGCTGCATGTCACCCCCCCCCCCCCCGTCTTTTTCACCTATTACCCATCTTATCAAATAGAATCAAAATGCCTAAAAATAAATCTTGAAAAAGACACCTGCTAAGGCTGATCACAATGCAAAACGAACACGAGAAAATCAGAAGAATATCCGATTTTTTTCTGCATAAAACTTTTTTTTTTCCAAATTATAAATCTGCCATAGATGTCACAAAAACAGAAGTTCCACTTGTGAATTAATTCTGGATTTTTATTACAGTGAAAAAACATACTAGCGGCTGCCAGTGCTACCCCTGAGCCTCCTAGTAGATGCACCAATGAAAGTCTTAGGTGACACACAAGAGCACAAGATTTTCAGAAAACCTGACCTCTGACCTTATGAATTTTAGTAGATACACATATGGTTTTTTGATGAATTTGAAAGTCCTACGTTGCCTCGTTTTCGAGTTATCGCATTCACAGACTTGGATATCCACACCGCCTGCCAGTCACAGCGCCAATAACACTCCATCAGCGTTTATGGCTGAGGGGTACAAACGTCTGCATTCACTGGTGAAGTAGTCGCCACTACAAGCTTGAATAAGCCTCACCAGAGCTAAAATGCTAATATTGCTACAGAGCAGGAACCTCTGAAGTCAAAGTGGAAACGCCAAAAACTGCAGTTCCTTCAGTCAATTCTAAATTTTTAGATTACTCACTGATTTAAACTGTATTCAAATCAGGGCTATTTTGAGTGTCAGTTGCATACCTTTTGAAGCATTCAAACAGGTAGGTGTATTTGAATGCTAGCTAACCAGTAACATTTTAAACTGCATTATAAGAGCATTATAAGTCTTGTTGCTTTTCCTTTTATGAATTGGCTAAAAGGCAGACAAGGCACTGAATCCCGAATAGTAGTCTATGTTGTAGGTTGTGTAGGCTCTGTGATAGCAGGTTATATAATTGTTATGTGAGTGTATTTCGAGCCTTGGCCTCTTCTCCATGGTTTGATCATTCAGGTTAGCTGAGGGGGTTTACCATGCATACATTAATGGAGTGCCAGCAACTCTCCATAATGCACAACGTGTGGTCCAAACACAAAAACCACAAATGTACTCTCCAAAGCTGTTGTGGTTCTACAGCACAAACACACACCCAGAAGAGGAAAAGAAACAAGAAGAAGAGATAAACAAGCAAAACAGGTTCCTCTGATTTAAATTGAAACCACTGGATGCAAATCGTGTCTTTCTGTTTTTATTTTTGTTTTTGTTTCCATTTAAGTCTTACTTTGGGGAAAATGTATCACACCTCTGAGCTGTATTGAATAACTGCCCAGACACATTGCAAAGATGGCTGCTAAGTGACAGGATTTGGTGTTAGAAGGGCTTACACTGATCAGGCATAACAAAACCGCTGTCAGGTGAAGTGAATAACATTGATTATCTTCTCATCATGGCACTTGTGGCACATATATCAGGCAGCAAGTGATAATTTTGTCCTCAAAGTTGATATGTTAGCAGCAGGAAAATAGGTAAGTTTGACAAAGGGCCACACTGAGATGGCTAGACAAGCTGGAGCCCTTGTGGGGTGTTTCCAGTCTGCAGCTATCAGAGGCAAACCAATGACAGGGTTCTTTTTATTTTTAGTTATTTAATTTGTCCAATCACCTTTGAGCCCCTGAAATGAAGGGACTGTACTAAAAAAGATGCTTTAGTTCCTCACATTTTATCCACTCTTTGTTCAACCCACTGAATTAAAGCTGTAAGTTTGCACTTCAACTGCATCTTAGTTGTTTCCTTTAATAATTCAGTGTTGTAATGTATGGAACCAAAATTAGATAAAAGTTGTCCATGTCCAATGTCCAAATATTTATGGACCTAACTGTATTCTGTCTTCTTACGGCTAAGTGTGCCCCTGCTTGCTTTAGCAGTGCAGAAACGCCTCTGCTGGTTAACCATGTAAAATAATAATAAAAAACCCCTCACTAATAAAAACCCATTCAGAGGACATCCATCTAGCCTTAGTGCTTCCAGTCTGTCCTCAGAGACTCCACATTAGACTCCACCATTCAGACTTCTACTGACTGATGCAGTCTGGTGTTTACTTCTTATAGTAATGTTTCCTAATGGATGCTTAAACACAGTCGAGCATATGATGCATCCCTTTTTTCCAATGTACTGTGCACACTTTTGCACAGGGACTTTCTCTCTTTAACTATGCCTCCATTACCTGGCCGATCCTCAACCAAAGGGTTGTGTGTGGTTTGTTTGGTAATGCTGGCAACTGTTCAGTGAGAAGAAGTTATCTGACAAAAATGGACACTCAGCCATTAGAGGGAGCAAAAGAGTACAGCAGCTTTCAACTAGCAAGCAGCTGCAGTCACTAGTTTATTCGGTTTTAAAGGAATAGTTCAATATTTTCACAAGAGGTGGAGAAATGCGTGGGGAATTGGAACTTGAAAAATTACAATTTATAACACTAAACATTTATAAAATCACAAATCTGAAAAGCATGCTGGGTAATACTAGCTAGCTAGGTGGGTTTCTTGCTACATTCAAGATCCAAAAAGACATGGATGAAAATCAATCGTGGCTCAACTTGGACTGACTGTAAACAGTTTGCAAACACACTGCAATCAGTTTGAATCTGAACAATTTGTCTGCGACTCGTCTCTTTGCATTAAGGAACTCAAATTCAACTATCACAAACCGATAGCAGACCGACTCCATCTTATTGCTGTTTATCGCCGTCTTGATCCACCAAACTTGCTTTGAAGATGACTGAGTGGTTGAAGCAACGATTTCAAAGTTACATTTCCATAATCTTAAAAAGATCCTAAATGTATACCACCCATAGCTAATAACAAGCTTGGTCTGGAGTTTAAAAATACCCCCACCCACACTTTGTTTAAAATCATTTAAGTGCAGATTTACAGTAACAACAGACACAATGCAAACCAGAAGTGTTTCATCGGTGGGTTTATGTCTTCAGGGTTTAATACAACATTAATCCAACCTTGTAATCAGGAAAAAAGGCAGAGGAAAAAACATGTTCTTACCTTTTGCCACAAAGACTCTCGGGAGGCCAGGCTGGAACACGCTGCGACAAACCAGCAGTTACCCAGCTGTCCCTGATGCAGATCGTGTGCACTGATGCCATCTACAAACAGGTGAGGGTCCTCACACAGCTCCTACACTCCCAGAGAAAGACAAAAACACTTATGAAACACGCTGCACAGCCAGTACATGAGTAAAACCCTTGCAGGAACTCATACTATTATTTATATGTGTTTAAAAAAAAAAATTTTAATGGGGGAAAAAAAAGCAAGTTATTGTTTTGAGGGTGAAACGCCTCTAAAATGAGGTTTCTGGTTAATAAACTGTGTGTACAGCCCACAGTACAAGGCACAGAGGTGCATAAATAGGTTATTGAGTTCATGAATCAGAAAGAAACCATCTGTCCTTATGCATCCATGTTTCACAGTCATGATCTTCTACCCAGGAGTCGGGAGTGGGGGGGGGGTGATGGGTGGGCTGTGTGCATTTGTGAAATCACATTTGCTGCGGCTGCTGTGTCGAAGTCCATTTTCTGGCACAGTGTGTACAGACAGCCTATTACCGCTAACAACACGTTCAATGAGCTGCTCACGCTTTTTCTCCTGCATGTAAACTGGACTCTGCACATCTATCGGCACGCACAGCCACATCTTCTGTGGGGCGATTACAAGAGGCTGTGTGCTGTCAGTGGACACTTTTACTCTCGTCCATACACGCTGGCTACACAAGGTTATCTGCACCTTTTAAAAATCAAATGCAATCCCGTTTCCAACAAATCTGGGTCGCTGTGTAAATGGTGAATTGAGTGGCATTTATGGAGCTTTTCCACTCTCACTCAACACTCACACAGTTTGGAGTTCAGTATGTTATCCAAGGACACTTTGACATGTGGACAAGAGGAGTTGGGGCTGAAACCACTGAGCTTTCAAGTACTAGAACACCAGCTCTACCTGATGATGACAGCAACATGAGATGGGCATGTTTACCACAGTGTTGCCTCACCTCTGCTTTTAAAGACTCTCTGTAAGCGTTTGGGAATTTACTGAAATGGGTGCCAACACATAGGAAACACTTTATATAAGGCAACAACAGTGTCAAATTCTAGCAAGCTTGAGAGTTAATGTGTAGTATGATCACCTTTATTCTTCAGCACAGTTTGAACTCTTTAAGACAAGATTTAAGACAAGAATTTTGTTAAGTAGTCTTCAGGAATAGTTCTCCAGGGTTCCTGAAGGGCATTCAAAGATCTTTGGATGCTGGCCGCCTTTTGTTCTGTTCTCTGTAAACATGATCTCACACTTCTTCAACAGTGTTTAAGATTATTTTCATGTTGAAAAATGAAGCTGCTGACAATCAGAGACTGTCCAGGGAGACTGTGGATCAAACGGTGTTGTTTTGTTTTATTTTTTTACTGGGATTTTAATTCCATCAATTTTCACAAGAAGATGGAGGCCCTCCTGAATCCTGCTGATCCATGTTTTTTCTTTGCATGGTAGTTGTAACTTTTACAGCAGCAAACTAAGTTCCCTGACACTCTTTCTACTGCAGCTCAATAAAAATGTAGTGATAGTGGGGTAATAATATGGAAATAGGAAGCTATTACTACTTAATTATCAGGACAATGCCTGAAGATAACGATATGGAAACAAATATGTTAGTAATAGCAGAGTAACATTTTTGTAACAATATGATAACCAGCTGGCAAAGAAATGGTAATATCAGTGCAGCACTGAGCTGTTGAATGCAGGCTTTTGGCTTATCAGCCTAATTTAAGTGGGACTCTCTTTATCTTTTAATGATACTATGCACCATAGATTTTACAATTTTCTCTTACTTCATATTATTCTAAACATTTTCTGATTCTAACCTGGCGTTCTATATAATATGGCAAAACAAAACAGTTAAAAAATGATTACACAAGGAAACAAGCTCAAGTAAATAGAAGAAATAAAATAATGGAGCACAATAACAAAAAACCTAAGACAGAATAAAACAGAAACAGGTGTTTCATGGAAATTCAAAGAAGAGTTTGTTTTGTATAAAATCATCTAATGCACTAACTCCAAGCTTTAATTTAACCTGATACAAAATATGAGCCAGCTTCATTTTTACTGCAGAGCTGTGCTTGCAGTGTTCTGGGTGTGAAGCCTGTCTGTTCTCTGCTCTCTGCTTTATGGGACCAGAGGGTCGATGAGCACCTCGGCCATTACTCAACAGGCAGCAGCAAGCATGGGACCACTTAGCAGCTCTTTATCTTTACACACTGGCAGCACTCAACTAGGGTTAGAAAAGTAAAAGAGGGGCCAGGAGGGAGAGAGCATGGTGCAGGTTGAGCTTTTAGATAGGCAAAATTTAGAAAACGGTTACACTCGTTTTACACCTGCGTTACCAATTCTGCAGAATCCACATTTAGGAAAGATGTGACTGATGCTTTTTAGTTCACAGTAACTTGTGTGCATCTGCTCGCCAGATCTGACTTTAATCATTGTTAGTTTTCCTTGACCGTATTTAGTTTTCCACTTTGCTTCAGTCCATTTTAAGTGAGCCCAGAGAAGATGGTGGTGTTTCTAGATCATGTTCACATCTGGCTTCTTCTTCGCATGATAGAGCTTTAACCTGCATTTGTGGACAGCATGGTAAACTGTGTTCACAGACAGTGGAAGTGTTCCTCATTTCATGCAGTGATTTCCACGACAGAATCATGCCTGTTTTTAATGCAGTGCCAACTGAATGCCTGAAGATCATGTTTATCCGATATTGAATTATAGTAAGTGTGGAACTTTGTGATGTTTTGGACCTTTGTTTGAGAAAATTTTCTCTGGACCTTCTTAAATTCTAATTGAGTATCCCTGTAATAGATTAATATTTAATATATTACCAGGTTAAGTTCTATTGATCTTGTTTATAGTCACAAGGTATGATTTTTTTGAATATGTAGACTTTTCTGTGAGCCACACTATGTGGACCACCTACACATTACACCTACAGGAAACCCATGCCATGACGCTCCCGGCACACAGTTTCTGTGCTGATGTTAATGTCATAGGACGTCTGGAGTTCTGCAGCTCATTTGGAAGTTAAAATATTTACATGCAGGTCTTTTGGTGATACACATACCCAGCCACCAAGAAGAGACTCTAAACCTGAGGCAAATCCCGGTAGTCTGCATACTGTTTTACAGTCTAAACATGGCAGCTGAACAGAGACTTAAAGCGTGTGCCCTAGGGGTGATTTTAAGTATGACTGAATCAGCCCTCTAATAGCCCATCCAATGTGGGCTGGGACGGCCTCAAGCACACCATTTGACTTTAATCATAAAGATTAGTGCTATTATCAGCCTTCACGGCTCATGTGCATGTATATAAAGGCAGATCACAGCATACAGATACACACAAGTGTGTGAAGCTAAAGCTTGCAAGCGTGTGCACACACACAGGACACAATAAGGTCAGTCATTTGCTGACTCTGCAAAGCTGTATGCTGCAAAAGCAAACTTTTAATCTGAAGCAGAGGCCACTGCAGTGCTCCCCAGAGGCCTGCAGTCTCTACCAGCAGGATCCTCTCACCTTACACTGACCAGCACCAGAGCTTCCTGTCTGAAATCTCTCTGTACGTGCAAGTCGGCAGAACTTTGTGAGGCAATGTTTTGATGTTGTTCTGTGAAACTGTGTCGGAGTTAAGATATCTAATCACGTTTCTTCTCCCTGTCCGCAACAACATTGATTGGTGGAGTCTGAGCAGCGGCGAGGGCTCCCTGTGGTGGCCTGCCATCCAGGGATTGGCTCAGGTGGAAAAGTAATAGAGTATTGATCAGTGCCCAGCCCTGCAGTCTCTGAAGTAATGTGAATATTGTGGCTGAGCACAGCCTAATCATTTACCCTGCCATTGAGAACCTTTCAACCGGCTTCATAGCCCTCCTCAGCACCATTCATCAGCTGGTAAAGGAGACATGAGCCACGAGTGCAAAAACCCAGAGAATAAAAAGTGCAATCCAGCAGTGAGAATCCAAAGTAACCCAACATTTTAGAAAAAAATGAAAGCTTGGATTATTTACACACAGTTTTTGCCAGTTTACATTCTTCTTCCCTACCTGCATTCCTTGACACTACTAAACTGTCACCACTTGTAACAGTAACGGCTGCGTCCATCACCACCTGCTTTGGCAGTTTGGACCAGCTGAAAGGACAAACTCGTGTATGAAGTTTGAATTATTAGCAGTTATTGATGTTCAAGGATGAGAAATAGCAATGGTTCCTAGTTACCCCTGTACAGGAAGTCAGGACCGAGGTCAGCGTTTCTGATGCTACGATTATTACCCTAGGTTAGGCTATGCAGAGACTAACTTAAGCCGGTATCAAGGACTCTCACCTAGATCTGCTTACATCCAAATGCCGACCCGCCCCCCACAATCCTCTGACCCGCCCCCCACAATCCTCTGATGATAACAAACTACCAACCCAAACAGTTAGGTACAATGCCTGCTAACAGCAGCTTTCCTCATTATAGAAAGATAAATTGGCTGAAAGTTATTACAATAGTTATTAAAATAGGCCCCAGGGATCTTTTCATTTTCAAGGACCAGAATAACCTGTAAGAATTAGAAGACCATTAAAATACTCCTATACATTCTAACCTTACATGAAGACTCGAGAAGGGAATGCCCACAAATTCAAACTTTAAATGAAGAGTTTAAATAAAATATCCTATGTGAAAAAAAGCTTACTGCTAGATGTCAGTATATTGTGAATTGTAGTCAAGTGAGTTCTGCTTGCGTGCCCATCCTAATTCCTAGCTACAGTGGGCGCTGTAGGACAAACATGTTTTAGTCCCCCAAGAGAAATCAAAAACACTAAATGTGAACTGTACCTCGTAACAGCTGTGGCCAGCCGGCGTATTTCTGCTACTGTTTGGAACAGATTTGGATCTAAACAGGAGTTTTTCCCTATCTGTGGAAGCCAGTCAGTCCACTGTTGATCTCAGATGTCAATGCATCCACGTTTACTCTAGGAGAGGCAGTCAAACATTGTGAAAGGAGTCCGATATGGATCAATGAGTCAGAGAAGCCATACTGAAGTGAGTTGTTAAGGATATGCTGAACCTATTGCATATAAGAGAAAAGGTTACTCGATGCAGAGCTGGGTCAAAAAGACCGAATCAGAGCAGAATCAGGAGATGATCAATTATAAATAACGCTAAAAACATTCTAATCCTAAACAGCGTCTTTGACCTAAATGTAAACTTGAGTTTGCAGAAAAGCTCAGTACAATGAGTGTGCATACAGTATTTTAAATGAGCTTTTGTCTGGAACCTCATACATTTTGATTGCTCTGAACATTTCATTCTCTCATAGCCACTCTGCTCCTAAGTAATTTGATGTTTAACTTCATTATCGTGCACTCTCCCTTGAACGAAATGCTGCACTAAGAGCTTGCAGAGAGAACAGAATCAGCTTTTGTATTAACAAGTTAAAACAGAGCTCTGCTTTGTCTTGTAGATTTTTGGGTCAGCTACATTCTTTACTTTTTTTTTTTTTTTAAAGGATAGATTGCACCAAGAAAAACCACAGCAACAATCACTGGTAATGCTATGGGAGATATTGATCTGCAAAATTGGTGGTGAAGTCCCAACTCTTTTGAATGCCGCTGCACTCATTAATTCAAGTCTGGCTCTATGCAAGCACCACCCACTGGCAGGTAAAAATACTACTTTATCAGATAGTACTTCATAAGGGGACCTATCATGCTCATGTTATCTCGTACTCAAACAGCAGGCATTGTGGAAAGGTTAGTTTAGGACTTAGAAAAAGATGATCAGTGTTATTCACTGCATCTGTCAGTGTTTTAAATGTTTAATATTAAAGGATGATTGGTGTACAGGGAGGTGTTACGACTGTGACCGTAATTGTGTGTGGATTTGAGTGTCTAGGTGCTCCTCCGGGTATGTTACGATTTGGCGTTGGTATTGTATTGTTTTTGCGTGACTGTTATGTGTTTCCTACTTTATTTTGAAAGTCTGTGTTATTTTAGTGTGTTCAGTTTACGTTTCCCTGTCTCGTCAGTTCTGATTTGCCCCAGCTGTGTTTCCCTCCTGTTGTCCATTCCCTGATTGCTCCCTCCATGTATTTAAGCCCTGTGTGTCAGTTGATCATGGTCGCGATCTTCCCCCCCCGTTGTAAATAGTTTGACGTTTTGTGTTTTGATGTAAATAAATATCGTATTTTGCTTTGAAGAAACAGTTGTCGATACTTTCGTTTTGGGATTTTGGTGGTGAGCTTTAGTGGGGTTTTTTTGTGTGTGTTTTTTTTTCTTTATTTTTACTTTTTTTCGTGTTGCACTCCGGTTGCCTAGGCCGGGGTGTAACATATGGGGGCTCGTCCAATCACTGTGGGGTCCGAGGGCCGCTTCAGCCGTCCGCCGTCGCTGGAGGGTCCGAGGGAGGGGCCGCTTCAGCCGTTCGCCGTTGCTGGAGGGTCCGAGGGAGGGACCGCTTCAGCCTCCGTCTGTCTTCGCTGGAGGGCCCGTGGGCCACTCCAGCCTTCGTCGTCTGCTGGAGGGTCAGGGGGACCGCTCCAGCCTCCATCAGTTTCATCTGCCTCCGCTGGTGGGTCCGTGGGACCGCTTCAGTCTTCATTTGCCTTCGCTGGGGGGTCCGAGGGGCCGCCTCAGCCTTCGTCGTCTGCTGGAGGGTCAGGGGGACCGCTCCAGCCTCCATCAGTTTCATCTGCCTCCGCTGGAGGGTCCGTGGGACCGCTTCAGTCTTCGTTTGCCTTCGCTGGGGGGTCCGAGGGACCGCCTCAGCCTTCGTCGTCTGCTGGAGGGTCCGTGGGACCGCTCCAGCCTTCATCCACCTTCGCTGGAGGATCCGAGGGACCGCTCCAGCCTTCATCAGCTTCGTTTGTCTTCGCTGGAGGATCCGGGGGACCGCTCCAGCCTTCTGCAG
The DNA here is from genome assembly GCF_965226115.1 of Aulonocara stuartgranti. Classification (NCBI taxonomy): domain Eukaryota; kingdom Metazoa; phylum Chordata; class Actinopteri; order Cichliformes; family Cichlidae; genus Aulonocara; species Aulonocara stuartgranti. The sequence goes on from NC_138946.1 coordinate 7,276,847, forward strand.
CTGGTGGGCTGCGTGTTCGTGTGTGCAGCTGGTGGGCTGCGTGTCTGTTTTTGCAGCTAGTGAGCTGCTCGTCCGCCTCAGCCTTCGTCGTCTGCTGGAGGGTCCGTGGGACCGCTCCAGCCTTCATCCACCTTCGCTGGAGGATCCGAGGGACCGCTCCAGCCTTCATCAGCTTCGTTTGTCTTCGCTGGAGGGTCCGAGGGCCCGCTCCGGTTTTCCGTTTCCATTGGAGGACCCGTCCAGTCATCAGCGTCGCCTGCGGGACGGTGGCCGGTGCCGTATGGGCTGGACATGGTACAAACATTTTTCGTTGGGGTTGTATGTTTTAAATGTTTGTTTTTTTGGGTGGGGGGGTATGTTAGGTCTATGCTGGGTCAAGTGTGCTGCCTGTGCAGGTGTTTACCGATCACAACCCACTGGTGTTCCTTTCCCAAATGTGCAATTCCAATCAAAGACTTATGCGCTGGTCCTTGTTGTTGCAAGATTTTAACTTGGAGATCAGTTACAAGAAAGGGAAGGATAACGTATTGGCTGACACCCTGTCTAGAGCACTGTCTCCTTGAATTAAACATTTTGGGGTTAATGTTAATTCTTGGGTAAGGGGGTGTTACGACTGTGACCGTAATTGTGTGTGGATTTGAGTGTCTAGGTGCTCCTCCGGGTATGTTACGATTTGGCGTTGGTATTGTATTGTTTTTGCGTGACTGTTATGTGTTTCCTACTTTATTTTGAAAGTCTGTGTTATTTTAGTGTGTTCAGTTTACGTTTCCCTGTCTCGTCAGTTCTGATTTGCCCCAGCTGTGTTTCCCTCCTGTTGTCCATTCCCTGATTGCTCCCTCCATGTATTTAAGCCCTGTGTGTCAGTTGATCATGGTCGCGATCTTCCCCCCCCGTTGTAAATAGTTTGACGTTTTGTGTTTTGATGTAAATAAATATCGTATTTTGCTTTGAAGAAACAGTTGTCGATACTTTCGTTTTGGGATTTTGGTGGTGAGCTTTAGTGGGGTTTTTTTGTGTGTGTTTTTTTTTTCTTTATTTTTACTTTTTTTCGTGTTGCACTCCGGTTGCCTAGGCCGGGGTGTAACAAAGGCAAAGGCAGACGAAGGCCGGAGCGGTGCCTCGGACCCTCCAGCGAAGGCGGACGAAGGCTGAAGCGGTCCCTCCAACGGACCCTCCAGCGAAGACGGACGAAGGCTGATGAAGGCTGGAGCGGTCCCACTGACCCTCCAGCAGACGACGAAGGCTGGAGCGGTGCCTCGGACCCTCCAGCGAAGACAAACGAAGACTGAAGCGGTGCCTCGGACCCTCCAGCAAAGGCAGACGAAGGCTGAAGCGGTCCCTCCAACGGACCCTCCAGCGAAGACGGACGGCCGAAGCAGTCCCTCCCTCGGACCTCCCAGCGATTGGACGAGCCCCCATAACCCTCCAGCAGACGACAAAGGCTAGGGCGGGCCCCGGACCCCCCAGCGAAGGCAATCCCGGACGAGCCCCCATATGTTACACCCCGGCCTAGGCAACCGGGGTGCAACGCAGGAAAATAAAAATAAGGCAAAACACACGAGAAAAAAACTAAAGCTCTCCACCAAAATCCCAAAACGAAGGTGTCTCAAACGAAAATATTAACAAACCCATTCACAACTATTTACAACAGACTATTTATTTACAACAAACACACCAAACTATTTACAACACGGGGGAGATCGCGACCATGACCAACTGACACACAGGGCTTAAATACATAGAAGGGGCAATCAGGGAATGGACCACAGGAGGGAAACACAGCTGGGGCAAATTAGACCTGACGAGACAGGGAAACGTAAACTGAAAACACTAAGATAACAACAGACCTTCAAAGTAAAACAGGAAACACATGACAGTCACGCAAAAACAAAACACTGACAACACCGAAACGTAACAAGATTCTTGAGCAAAATTAAGAAAATCCCCAATAAAAATCACTAAAGCACATTATTTTTGCTTTTTGTGAGCTTCAATAAAACCTTTAAAAATAGCTGGGCTAAAAATGTCCTGCTCCGGGTTCCTAACCTTCTCACATAAACCGCTGTCAGTGACGACACAAACCGTGTGCTGGCAAAAATGAAAAGGATGCTCCTCCTGCTTTCTCTCCCTTTGACTTCTTCCAGTTTTCCGTCTGCATGACTGACATCAGCACAGACCAAAACATATAATCTGTGTGACCCAGTTTCCATGGCAATGCACGCTGGCTGCATGCTGCAGCGGTACACAGGCAGAAGGAGGTTACAGCATCCAGAACCACGACGTGCTGTGAGAGGAGGATAACAGCGGCAGGGGACTCGGCTCAGTAAATCCTGAGGCCCTACATCTGATATCATCCACCACCGAAAGACACGCGCGGTGCCAGCTTATACAGGAGACTAGAGAGTGCAGTAGAGCAATGACTGATTACAACTGATGTTAGTGTTGAATTATAAATGTTTAGTCTTTCTCTATGTCACAAAACTCTTGTTCTGCAAGCACCTTTGGCACTGATAACTCCCCAATGCGAGTGTTTTTACAGGTGCAAACACTGCTCACTATTTATGTCCAGAATAAAATATTGCTGCAGGGCATTGGCTGTGCCTCACTGACTGTCCAGGGAATAGGTTGTTATTTACACGCATGTATGCTGAGGAGTAAATTATTCTGAACATATAAACTGTGAAGTTGTGGGTAAAGTTTCTTGTATAAGAATTGAATTCAGATTGCATTTTGTAGATTTACCAAATTGCATGCTCAGACCCCAAATTTTAGCTCTTGTTGTATTTGCAACAAGTTTGCAGACGATACGATAGTCATCGCACTTATAACTGCTAACAATAGGCATGCATACAGGGACATCATCATGAATCAATAATAACTTGGTCTTAAACATCACAAAGACCAAAGAGATATAGATGTAGGGCTGCAAAAAAAAAAAACAAAAACCCACACACAGAGCTCATGGAGTCTTCAGCTTTAGGTTTCATCTTGCCTGGAATGACAATACCTCAGCAGTCATGGGTAAGGCACAACAGTGCTTTCATTTCTTAAGGAGGTTAAGGAGAGCCAACTTCGCCTAAAACTGCTTGTCAGCATTTACAGATGCACAATAAAGCGATCTGTGTGACAACCTGGTACAGTAGCAACACCAAAGCTCACAAAAAGGCCCTCCAGTGTGTCATGAAATAGCACAAAACATCGCCGGCACAGACCCATGCATCGCTCGCAAATCTCTACAAGAGATCTCTACACACCCTCGGCGCCATTCGGTTAAGCTTCTCCCCGTCTTTTCAGAGCGCTCCACACACACACACTGAAACACAGCATCTTCCCAAAAATCTGTGACACTGCTGAACTGTCAGTGACTTCAGTGCAACCCCAACGTGCAGTATGTTCAGTTTCACACGTTTACTTCCCTGATATGTATATATAAACTGCACAAAGAAATCAAACCACAAATGTCCATTAATGAAGTTAAGGAAGCTCCTTTCCATGCATGGAGGGTTTCACCTCAAGTCCAGGGCCCTGAGACTTGTTAAGAGGAAGGAAGGTCTAGTGAGTATCAGAACCACTATCCAGGATAAAACAACAACGATCTATGAGTACATTAGGAAAGCGGCCATGGCTGATAGTGTGCTTAGTAAATACCTCAGGCAGCAGAAACCTGAGAAAAAAGAGGAGTAAGAACAGGAACCATCAAGGAAGAACAGGTCCCTGCAAGGCATGTACCACTGACAAATAGAAGAAGTAGCTGACGTCGAGAAATCCTACCAATGACTGGATAAAGCTGGACTTAAAGACAGCACAGAGGCACTAATCATGGCAGCACAGTAACAAGCTCTAAGCACAAGATCCAGGCAAAACCTCAGGTGCAGACTGTTCAAAGATCCCCATGAAACAATCCAGCACGTACCAGCAGGGTGAAAGATGCTAGCTAGCAGGGCATACGTGGAGCGGCATAATCAAGAGGCTTACATGGTAAGTCCTGAGGTCAAAATGGGATAGGGTGGTTGAGAATGTCTTGTATCTAGAAGGATTTTAGCTCAGTCAAAGTGGTGATGGCTAACCAACATAGTACATAGTAGTTGTAGATAAGCAGAGGAAGATGGCTGTAGTGATAGATGTAGCGATACCAAGTTAACATCTGGAAGAAGTTACACAAGAAATGAAAAAAAAAAAAAACTACCAAGGGCTGAGAGCGGACCGATAACAAAGCAATAAAATCAATGATTAAATTTGATTATTAAAAATCTGCTATCCATTACAGAACCATTACAGAAACATAAAAAATGATTTTGACAAATATATACACGTCTTTTTATATAAGTCAATAATTTATACTTATTTAGATGTTACACATCATGTGAGGTTAACAGAAATCTCATTTTATTAATACCATAATATTTTGAACTACGATGAACTGCGTATAATTAGAATTAGAAAGTAGAATAATTTAAACTTACATTTAAAATGTAAGTGTGGAAAATGATAAAAAAATTCAATAATTCTACCGCATTAAGAGTTAGCAAATAGAGCTTGTAACTGTGGGTTAACACATAGATTTACTGAAACTACATGTAGCACAATATTTATAGAAATAGTAATTGAATGAAAATATATCAATAATAAAAAATAAGAAAGAGTTAATATGGAGTTAATATTTAGTAATGGTAGCTAGCTATATAATATCCAATGCGCAAAGTAACTCAAACACTTGTATTTATCTACTGCAATCATTCAATATTTACATGTATTTAGTTGCATTCACACTTAGACAGTTCATCCTCATTTCATGAAAATCTGGGTCAACCCCATGGAAATACAGTGATAAATGTTACTACTACCAAGCACCAACAACAACAGTTAGTTAGCAACATCTTAGCACAAATTATTTCCAGAGATTCAAATGCACATTGCTCCCACATGTCTTTCAGTGGGTGAACTGATCTTGGACCAAGAATAACAGCTTGTTACTCCTTCTGTGCGAACATACATGTTAACACAGGTGTCGAACTCCAGGCCTCGAGGGCCGGTGTCCTGCAGGTCTTAGATGTGTCCTTGATCCAACACAGCTGATTTAAAGGCTAAATGACCTCCTCAACATGTCCTGAAGTTCTCCAGAGGCCTGGTAATGAACTAATCATTTGATTCAGGTGTGTTGACCCAGGGTGAGATCTAAAACCTGCAGGACACCGGTCCTCGAGGCCTGGAGTTCGACACCCCTGTGTTAGAATTACTGGAGCTGCTTTTCTACAGGCATTTAAATAATACAGGCAAAAAAAGAGGTCAAATTTCAGTGAAGCTGAAGCTTATTGAGACTTCTTACTGGTAGAATTGGAAACACTGGCCACAAATGCTGATTGGTTGAGTCCAGAAATGTTTGTTGTATTTAGTGTGCCTTAAAGGAATGAAAGAGTTAACTGTAAAAAAGTTAAAGTGGTGGTTAGGAGTGTTCGGTACCATTTATCATATTTGAATCTTCTCTGATATTGCAGAGTTTGTATTCTACCTAAACCAGCTTGAGTCTGTCTTTTTTCTTCTAACGAAACTTAATAATATCTACCATCGTGGTCAGAAATGTACATTTTTTCAACAAGACGAATGTCTTGGTAATTTGAGGCTTTTAATGATTTGTTTGAACTGTTCTTTTTCCATGGTGGAATGATTGTACAGTTTTATTATTTATTGACAATTCATATCTGGACACAGACACTTTACGCCTTAGCAGTTTTAAAACTAAACAATACCTAAAAAGCACCAAATGTGCTACTCGAAACCAAGTTTTTATGTCATTCTTTATGGTAATTATATTATTAGCCAATCAGTAACCAATCCATGAGGTTTGTTTTTATCAAAATATAAGTACCGAAAGTAAAAGTAGTAATTACTAAGAATAATATGCATTACAGACTATATTATTTAATCTTTAGATAATTATTACATCACTTTTGATTTTCAGCTGGAGATTATTTTAGTTTCTTATTAACTGCTGGGTACTTCAGCTATAAAAATATAGTGTAACATATTTTTAGATCATCTTATCCAAGGGGCAGTGCCCCTCTGTTCACCCCCCCCCCCTCTCCCCCCTCTGGACACGCCCCTACAATCCAGTGATTTCATCCAGTACAGCACAGATATCAACACTCTTGTTTGGTTCAGTGCTTACCTGTAGATACTTTTCCTCATACAAAAATAAATAAATGGATTTAAAAATGCTAAAACACATTTCATTAGCAGTTTGGTGAACTGTAAAATTAATACCTGTATATTTATATTCATCAGCAGCAGTAAACCTTTAATGCTGCACTTTTAAACAGATTTATCAGTTTTTGTTTTGCTGAAACAAGCCGACCTACCCGAGGCCTCTTCCAGACGACACGTCCGATCCTGTTACCCTGGTAAAAGAGCGAGTCGTCTGTGGCGGGGAAGCGGGGGTCCTCGAAGAGCAGGCCACTCTGCAAGCACTGCCTCTTCAGGGTGGAGTACTGCTGCCCCTCGAAGGCCTTCACTGAAGTGAACATGCTGCAGCCCTGGAGGACACAACGCAGATGGCAATGAAGTACAGATCTGCATCCTGTCATCACACCACCCTCCTCTTCTGTCATTGACTTTCACACACACATTTCAGCATCCTCTCTGAAAAAGCACCATCTTGTGTAATTTCTGAAAATAAATTTCCTTCCTGCTCATCTGGTTTTCAACTCACAGTCATCCCAGCAGACTGACAGCCGAATCCAGCAGACGGTAATACCTTAGCAGCGAAAGCTCTCAGTGGAAACAGAAAGTCGATGTGCGCTGCTGCCTTGAGCACAGCCAGGCTTCACTGGGTCAAAATGATTAATCTGTCAATTCACTGATATCCTCCTGGGCCTAATTATCACTGCTATGCATTAAAGGAGTCACATATACATTGATCAGCTTAGGGCAAGCAGGGGAACCGGTGAGTGAGGGAGGAGGCAAACTAAGAACTATTGAAGGGATAATCAATACTGAAACACTGAATAAATGGCACACCGTTCCACATATCACTAACTGCTTACTTAACATACATCACTAGGCTACACATCGATACAAAATGAACAAAATAAAACACTTACACATTTATTTACACATTAAGCAAACACAAAACAATGTTATAATTTATTTGGAGCCACATTTCTTCCATACTAATGAATAAAATACTTTTCTTCATTCTTTTTAGCTCCATTTTGGTCTCCACCAGCGATTTAAAAATATCTTGTTTTCTAGCTGTTCGGAGCTTCCACCTCACACTTCTGTCTGTTACGCATTCACACTTCAGATTAATATTATTCACAGTGAAAGCAGTCAAATATCAGTATCAGCCCCAAAATGTGTGGTATCGCTAAGCCTCAGAGCTCAAATTTCTGAGCATCAGCACAAGTAAAAATATAATATATGCCACTTTCAGGTAGATATGGCCCCTTATTGATAAAAGACACAATAACCAAAGGTGACATCAGTCACAGCTAGAAGTGCATGTTTTCTTAGCAAATTACTTATTAAATGTGATCTATTATTATCGTATCCACATTCTTATTTTTGGAGTTTACTAGAGTAGCTTTGCATCAACTATGTGCCTGAAATAGTCATATTAGCGATATGGCTTCTTAATGACATCATAAAGAGCCAAGAGTAGAAAAGAACTGTCTGAAACAGAGCCTTTTTGACTCACAGAGATTACTTACACATACATTGTACATATGTGTAACTTGAGCCTCCGCCACTGTAACATATGTACATGATAGAAAATAAAACAACAAAGTACACAAGGTCAACTTTAAAAGTCTGACTTTTAGGACAAATCAGCAATATCTAATAGGGTTTTAATCTTACCGACTGTTTTTAAATAACTCATCATATTTATTAGTTTTACTGTCAGAATGTCAGAAACAGGTAGCTATCCCTTAGCACTGGACTCAACACAACTGACAACTCTTTATATTTAATTAAAACCTCAGAAACAGTCAATATGCTTTTCAGATGCACAGAATTATTCATGTCTGAACTTTTCATGGTCAGCAATTTGCATATGTCCTTTTCTATCAGTGTCACATCATAATCAATACCTCTGCCAGCAGAACTATTGACAACTTATGAAATCAGAGCCTCGCTGTAAGGCATTTAAGGCAAAATCATACTGGCTGATTAGAAACTGAGTTTATTGACTGGTGATAAAAATATATTTTCTTATTTTGTCTGACGGCAGAATTTTTAAATTATTATTGATTAACTCACCTTATTATTTACCCAGTTACAGTGTCACAAAGTAGTTCCTCTAATGTTTCCTGAAAACACTTATCGTTGCCAAGTTCTTATATTGTCTCACGTCACATGTCTAATCATAATAAGCTAATCTAATATTTCACACATTAAGAAAAGTTTGGAAATAAATATCCAAAGTCTTAATGGTGCAGCTTAACCCTGCGTACCCACGAAGAGACTCTCAATCTCCACACTGGGAATCATTGACTTGAGATGGGATGGCATTTAGCTAATCCGCAACTTGGAGGCATACACCTCTGATCAATTCATTTTATACGTTCCAGTCTAAGAGCAGTAGAAGACTGCACACTGGCACTGCTCTTACATTGCTATTACACAGACTCTGTGTGCTCGGGAACTGGCAGGTTAAAGACTGTTTTAATGTTGAATCTAGCTGTGGTTGTACCTCAAATTAGTAAACCATGAAAAACATTAATTTTCTAAATATTTTGTTCTTATAATGTTCTTGATATTAATTAAGAACAGTACTGCATGTGTGGAAAGGTCTTATTGACAGGTAGAAGTCAGGAGAAGACAAATGCAGATCATGCAGATCAATAAGTCTTGTTGCACTCAAGGTTAATGTGACATCCTGCTTTATTTTGATTGATTTGCCAAGATGCACATATAATTAGTACAGTGCCATGAACCATTATTAGACCCTGAACACTTATCAACTAATAAAATGACTGCTGGCAGGAAGAAATGTAAACAAAGAAATATCAACACCAGGAGAAAAACACAAATATTAATAATTACAGTTGATGCTGATAAACACTGGATTAGTGTTACTATGGTTGTGGTCAGAAGATAATATGCACTCATCATGGACATGAAGGTCCTGATAATTTGGGGCTTTTGATTTGATTTTGATTAATTCCTTGAACTGTTCTTTTTTTCAAGGGTGCAATGATTGAACAGCATACATCTTTAGTGACTTAAAATAAAATTGGGTGCACAAGTTCAAATTTATTTTGGATTTTCTATAATCCACACAGGATCAAAAGAACACAGACTCAAAGATATGCATATACTTCCACATATTTGGTTAAATGTCTCTGTGCATAGACCAGACACTTATGGTAGCCATCACCAAGTTTCTGGGTGGCTATCTGACCTTTGACCTCTTCTTGGCGGAATTAATAGAATTTATTGAATTTTGTTTGTTTCCTAGCATAGATGTGGCCTAGCATGGTTTGGGGCCTTGGAAGTGTTATTCTGCAAGCTTAATGTTAGCCAGTTGTATCCATTCTAAAACCAGTTTTAATACGTGTTTGGAATCATTACCCTGTCTCAACAACCAAATCTGTTCACATTTTATCGAGCTGATGAGCTGAGGGGAAGCTGAAGTGAAGAATTTGGAGGTAGTCCTTATGAGTGGGTTTTGATAATCGATTTTCCGATTAAAATCGATTCTAGCTTGAATAACGTGATATCGATTTATTAAAATTTTAAATAGAAATTTATTTTGCCGGAAACGCCAGGATCTCAGGTTAAATTTTGACAACCACCGAACAGCTAAAACAGTAAATGAGACACGGATACACGGTACACTGATTCTGCACAAAGAGGTTAACACAAAGCACAGACCCGCCGACGCATCAGAATCAGTGAGATGTCGGCTTTCTCACCCGATGGCACATACACGGACACGCCATCGGGGCTGAGAGCCGACATCCCACTGTTTCTGGTACGTCGGCAGTCCGGTCTTTGTGTTTACGTCTTTTTTGTGCTAGATTCTGAAGCTGCAGGTTTCATCACTATCCAACCAAACCAGCAGCAAAAGAAGATCCAAACTACGCTTCACATTTAGCTTCACATAAACATCGCCATGAATTCCCTCTTACTCTTGCTGTTTTGCTTCCACCACAATAAAATAACACTTCATGCACAACTCTCTCTCTCTCTCAGTGTACTTCAAGACAGTTTCCCATCTAAAAATCTCTGTTTTCTGCATTATTTGCTTGCTTATTACCCGCCAGTCTACCATTATGTACAGCGCTGTTGGCCACTGCTTTTTTTTTCTTTTAATTTAACTGACTTCCGACAAGAAAATCTCATGTCTGCTGTTCAATACTGAAGAAATTTAACAATTTTAAAATTATGCGAAATTGCAAAACGCTTAGCCGTGTCTCTATTTAAACCTCTGTAACTTTGCTCTGCTTCACTTCAGCAGCATCTGGTAATGTTTATATGTTGATTCATGGTTTTCTTTAGTTTTTGTTGTATTGCAGAATATTTTTAAGGGTTTCTGCTATAAAAAGCCAGGCCAGGAAAATCTCCTTCATGTTTTTCTGTTTTATGCTCAGTTACTTTGACGCAACGGCATCTGCTGTGATGCTTACACCTTTGATAAAGTCTCAGAAGTGTCAGCTTTCTTTTTATAGATATAAAAATATGGATATGTACTAATAAATGATCAGAATTATAATATTTCTGACTGTCTGAGGCAAAATTTCCCCGATTCAAATCGAATCGATCGAATCAAATCGGGACCTTGTGAATCAGAATCGAATCCAATCTAGAAATCAGTGACGATACCCAACCGTAGTAGTCCTCCTTCATTTATATACTGATACTAGCGGCTACAAAACAGCCCCAAAGCATGATGCTGCCAATACTATGCTTGACAGTCGGTACAGTGTAAACCTAAAGCATCACTCTATAAAATATTTAAGTGAGGGCGTGCACATATTTGAGCCTGTATGTTTTAGTTGCTTATACTTGGCAAATCAAACAATACACATAACCTGTCAGATGCACTCTCGGGTGCATTATGAGAGCCTGCTGTTTTAAAGCTAACACGTTCTGAATGCTAAAAAGACACCAGTGTATAATCCGGCTGCTTGAGGCACTCGAGTCTTTGTAGGGCTCAGCTTTTAAGTGACGCTGTGCTCCAACACAGAGTCAAGGGGGAGATGTTCAGATTAAGTGGGAGGGCTTATTCCGCTACAGCTTTTCAAATTCATCTTAAATCATCTTGAAACTCACAGATGAAATGCTCTTGTGATGTTGTTTGGATCATACTGCAAACTGAAGTGTGCGGAGAAAAACCTGCTCAGAGAAATGGAAATGTATCCCTGTTAAACTTGGTACTGAACCAATCTGCATCTGAACAAGGTCAACTCTGAAGCAGTAAATCAGCATTTTCTGCCGTAAAATTACCTAATACATTCAACAACAACTGAAGACTGGAGAACAAAACATGTGTGCATGTGCCGGTGGTATTAATGTATAATGTAAAATGTCTCAGTATTTCTCAGTATAGTATAGTAATAAAACCAAATCCTGCTTATGTCTCTTTATGCCAGATTACTACGCAGCACTGCTATTAACATAAAGTGTTTTTTAATTGGGCTGAGATGACCTGTTCACCTTCCAGCAGTGCTCAATGACATCTAATATCTTTGGGAAAATGAGGAGAACAGAAAATTGAAAGCAGCCCCACTGAAAGTACGTCAGCAGCTAAATGAAATCTAACCACAGTACCTTTCAAACATTATTAACCTGAAGGATTTAAGGACTAACTTTTTCTGACACTTTGAGAAATCTCATGCTTTCAGCAGACATTCATGTGTTCAAAGCAAACTTTAAACATCCTGCTGCAAGTGTGGTTTTCAGATATGTCACATTACCTACAGCCTGTATCTGATTAGTCTCTAACCTTAATTAAAGAAAATAGCCAGTAAGTTCACTTTACAGGAATTAACAAGCTATCTCACTCTTGAGTGAGTGATAAAGTAAATTCCTGGGGGAATGAGGAGGTCGCAGTTGGAAGCAAAGTCTGACAGATGGCCTGGTGACTTGGCTCGTGACTGCAATGGGGAAAACCATGCTGTCATCTGGCCTCTGTGGACTGCCAACAGGATCACCTGCAGAGAACGAATCCTGAGAAGCTGCTGGGCTGCATTTCTTCACTACTGTGGCAAGAACAGCAACAATCACTGCTGAAAATTAAAGCTGCAAGGTTTCTACTATGATTATCTGTCAGTATGTGGCACATTTAAATCTAATTTTCAAACAAATTCTCTGTTCCATGAAGCAGGATGATCCATAAACTTGATGCCTGCACTTCCCATACAGTCTCCTATGCTGGTACATTTGCTATTTTAGTACTTTTGCTTCTTTTTATTCATCTGAGAGAAAAACTACTGCTTTAATCCGCTACTGGATAATCCATCCATACATTTTCTGCCGCTTATCTGGGTTCGGGTCATTGGGGGACACCAAGACGTTCGCAAGCCAGCTCAGACATAATCTCTCCAGTGAGTCCTGGGTCTGACCCTTGGCCTCCTCCCAGTAGGACATGCCCAGAATACCTCACCCAGGAGGCTATCAGGTGGAATCCTAGTCAGATGCACGAACCACCTCAACTGACTCCTTTCGATGTGGAGGAGCAGCGGCTCTACTCCAAGTCCCTGTCGAATGACTGAGCTCAGCCACTTCTTCTCCTGGTAAGACGTGCCCAGAACACTAAGCCATCCTCGTCAGATGCCCAAACCACCTCAGCTACATTCAGCTCCCTCTTCACCATAATGGGCCGTATCTAATGCCCCTATCACAAAATCACTTTCCAATATAACTATATGCACATATACACTCACAAATACCCAACCCATTTGATAAATACACTCTAAAGCTGCAAAAATCTCCGTCCTGATGGCAGTACATCACCATCACTTAGGGTGGCTCACCCCCTTTCCCACCACTCTGGACTAACATAGTTGCATAGAGGGATCTCTGTGTTGTTGTCTTGCTGCTCCTCCACATCGAAAGGAGCCAGTTGAGGTGGTTTGGGCATCTGACAAGGATGCCTCCTGGGCGCCTCCTGGGTGAGGTTTTCCGGGCATGTCCCACCGGGAGGAGGCCCCGGGGCAGACCCAGGACCCGCTGGAGAAATTATATCTCTCGGCTGGCCAGGGAACGCCCTGGTGTTCCCCTGGATAAGCTGGAGGAGGTGGCTGGGGAGAGGGAGGTCTAGGCTTCTAACTGCTGTTTAACTGACACAGGTAGCAGGAACTGAAAGGTGAGGACTTAAGATTTATTTCAAAAGGATCACTCTGACTGGTTTATTGGAATCGCCTCTTTCTCTCTGATTGATAAATGATGAAGATCATCATTTATCAATGCAGGTCTGGTTCTTTTCAAGCTCCCACAGCTTTTACTTGAAGTATAAGCCTCGGGATCCTTTCTTGTAAATGACACTTGTGGTTTTCATCAATTGCTAAATATATATTTTAATTTACATCCTTGGAACAATCCTGTGTTGCTGTGTCTTCCTGATCAGTCTAAAATTAAAACTCATCTTCTTTGTTTGTTTTTTGGACTGTTACCTATACACACATCAATCTGACATGGAGCTGAACTGAGCTGAACTCCAGTTCTGGCACAGATAGAGGATGAGCTAATGGGCCACTGTAGCCCCACTGTAAAAGTAAATCAGGATTGTTTAGTACTGTCAATCTTGCAGAGCTCTCTAGCAGAAGAATAACAATATGAACCTAAAAATGAGATTAATAGGCCTCTCTTTAACAGTGGTTCTGTTCCATTAAGTGTCCCCCTGAGCAATGACAGCGAATCAGTGTACACAATAGCAGGGCCCTCCCTAAGTGGAGCGCAACCACCATTAATGCACATGTGATTTTCCCGTAATGACATTTGAAAACGTCTGCTTTGAAAAAGGTCTACTGGTGGCCACAGGAGCTCTGATGTGGAAGAAATGCTGTTGGACTGCAGGCAGATGTTTGGGAAGACGTGCTTTATGATGATTTAAGACTTCAGCCCTCCTACGAGTGCGGAAAGAAAGCAGATGGGAGGTTTCTCCAATGGAAACTCAGTAAGAACTGCCTACGCTATGGGAACAAAGGGTGAAGCAAGCAAGTGGAGGCAGGGCAGACTCTGGTAGTCATCAAGAGGCTAAAAGCAGCCCATTTGGTTTCTCTGCCTCTTCAGAAATTACAAAGACAACACAACCAAGAAACTGTGAATATTAGGAAGATGGCATTTCCATCATTCAATAGAATTATCAAAATTTAACCATTAGAAGTGACCATGGCAGATTTTGTTTGGAAGTGAAAGCAGTCAGAATGAATAAATGAGGTAAATCCTGATGCAGCTGAGGAGGAGTGTGGAGGAGGAGGAAGACTTTTGAAAGGACAAAATGACAGTTAAAGAATTCCCAGCTGACACAAAGCACAAATCTCTCCCCCAAAACAATGGAGACATGATTAAGAAAACGACGGCTCATGCACTGGAGAGAGGTGAAACGCTGGAGGGAAAAGTCAGCCAATCAGCGATCAATAAGAATGAGGAAACAAAGGGCCCTTTCTGACAAATGTGAGCAACGCTGATGTAATAACAACATGTTGTTTAATGCATTGCTTCCAGCAGCAAATATTAATCTTCAACTGCGCTCTAAACTGTTGATCTCGGAAAACAAATTGCTCGCTTTTTCCTCATTTCTGACACTGGGCTTGTTCCCCTGTTTGTTTACACAACAGTGTTAGAAGCCTGACATCTTGTGAGGTTACAGATTTTGGTGGAGAGGCCGCGGCAGTGATAATAAACTGATTGCAGTCCCAGAATGATCTATGATTTTCGCTGTGAGTGAACAACACACATGAGCAAATGGCTGAATTCGAGCAAAGGTGCAGACTGCCAGCTGCCCTTGCTTCATTGTGCTATGCCTGCATTACTGAGCAGGAAGAGCTGCTGGTCAGCAGATGTCAACATTGATGTCATTCGACTGGTGCTGCCCAGTGCAGGCTGAGGCATCGCAGAGTATCGATGATGGCAAAATGGCAAGATTTTGACATATGTGAATGCCAAACTAATTGAAAAAATAAATCTGCGGTTGGGTTATTATTGTAATCCACACTTATTGATTATTCATTAAGTTACCAACATCATGCAGATAACTGAATTCAACAACATGTTTTTTTTTTTTGCAGTAATTTTCTTAAACTTCATTTATAAGAAACACTGTTAGGCTTCCCCCAGATTACTGTAGGAATGCTCTCTTCTGCTTACATGAACCAAAACATTAAGCAAGTTTGAGCTTTAAGGAGGGGGTGAAAGAGCACCGCTGTTAAAGAAGCAGGGGCACTGGATTTATAATGAGAAAACACTGACAGCCCTCTAGTGAAAAATGAATGCAAAGAGTATCGCATTATTTTGTTTTCTGACTCGAGCCTCCTTCTGTCGAGCCTCTTCTGCAGCACCACGAAGAGTATTCGTCTAAGGACCACGGAGAGCTCCTGTTACACAGCACTGGGTGGGACCAGTGCTGTGAATCAATCACAAAAGAGTCAATCTTTGTTCGCGTTCCTGGACACAAAATGTCACGTGTTTTTCTTGATAGTCAACAGGGATTTGTGGGTAATGTATTTTTAGCAAAAAGTCTGGCATATTTTCTTTCTGCAGCTTGTCCAGATAAATTCGGGGGCTGTGTCACCATGTCAACCAAGAAATCTGAGCTTTCAAATCATGACATTTCTAAACACTAACCCGTTAGTGTTTTAATCCATAAACCTAACCTAAATTTTTAATAATCACAGCAACCTATTTTAAGTTAATAACATATTAAAAATAATCAATGCAGACTCATATTTTTTAATTTACTAATTTCAGTTTTGTGGCAGATGCATTAAGCCAGACAGAAATATCCTTCACCAGAAGAATTTCAGGACTTCTGCTTAGGAAGAAAGTCAAAACTTCCAAAGATTTAAAACTAAGAGATATAAAACTCATTTGTGCCATCTGCTATAAGTAAATTCATTTCATTGGAATGAAATAAATTAACATTTTTGTGCATTGTTGGTTTTAATCACACAAGCTGCTGCGCAACAAGTTTCCCTACTTGGGAAAATAAAGTGAAGTCAAGTCAGGTTCTACATGATTTTTGAGTCCTTGAACACGTTTTCTTCAGCAGTACGCCCTCATATCTACAGAATGCACATTTTCCACTTGCATAGGAAAAAAAAAATCTGCATTTGGAGGTTTGGTGGGTTGGTGATGGAGTGAATCGCTTTGACGCTCATGCCAGAGACAAAAGTTTACTTTTTTTGATAGCTTATTAATAAAAGGATTTCATTTGGTTTCAGGACATAAAACAAAGCTTTACAATGTACAAAAAGGACCACTTCAGATATTTTCAATTATAGAATAATATCTAAATTATACCAACAATGAGGAGAACAGGAACTACAGCACTATATGTTAAACAGAAATGGGAAAAGTAACGCGTGAGTATTTCTGAGGATGAACGGTTGCAAATACGGAGACACAACAATCCACTACATCATCACATACTTCAAGAGAACGCGGTTTTCGAGAATTCAGTACAATTTTTTGAAATTTTGGTGATTGCCAAATACTGGGCTTTCATATACCAAGGTACCATATTTAGGTAATATGGAAGGAAATATTGTGTCAGTAGAAGAGAAGACAGCTTTAAAATCTTGTTAGTAGTAGTAGCCTGTAAGAAAGCAATCACAAAGCGATGCCACAAGCCAGATCCACCAAGGCAAGATGAATGGCTGAAAACAGTGAGTGAAATATTTGTTTTGGAGCGACTGACTCTGATCAGTCTGATAAGACGGAGACTGAGAGAAATGGAAGAGCTGGACCAAATTCAAGTATCAGTGACACAGTGAGGGATGAAAAACTACACAGTCAGGTTTAGGAAAAGATAAAGGTTTGGCTTATAACACGGTTATAAAGTAGTTATCAGGTCTTATAAAGCAAAAAATACTTACACATTCATGCTAAATGATAAAAAAAATGTTTGTTTTTATCACCACTTCATGCTTTGCTACAAGTCTGTACTAAAACAATTCAAATGAAGTCATGTGTAGATCTCGAAATGCAGTCTTTGCACTCCTACAACTTCCAAATGAGAGGTTTTCCTGTGTGTCAGAGTAAATTCACAAACAATGACTCTACTGTACGTTTTGCTTAACCTTACCCACACTCAGGTTCTTCTTACTTTTAGGTAAGCTGTTAAGTCTGTAGGCATATTTCCATTTAATCTGTTAGCAAATTAGGAGCTTGGGGCACGCCTGCCTTCTTCTGTGGATTCTTGATAGAGGAACCAATGAAATTACCTCCATATTATACCAGCAAAGAGACAGAGAGTTCCTTTAAGAGCATTAATGGTTAATGTTAAATAGACTGGTTTTTATATAAAGCTTTTCTACTCTACTTAAACACTGAAAGCGCTTTCCGCAAAATGTCTCATTCCCCCATTCACACCCAAGTGCTAGCATTTACGCACAGCAATCTAAGGACCACGGACAGCTCCTGGGACACAGCACTGAATGGCAACGAGTCTTCTAAGCTAGTCAGAAAAACACGTATCTAATCAGATCTGGGGGGAGAAGGCATCACTGAATAATGATGTGCAAATGAGTCCACACACACCCTGGAATCACAGTAAGAGGCTGTTCTTCTGTTCTTTTAGCTGTTGCTCACGACGCATGCAGGAAATTCACACACTAGAGATGATAAGGGTGTATGTAGAGCAGAAATGCAGTGTAGGTGGGCTGTAGCGTAGTTAACTTAAAGAGTGATGTGAATATTGCACGTTTCCATCTGGTTTTGTATGGATAGACAACACTTTGAGTCACAAAAACAAAAACAACAACAACGGAAAATAAAGATTATTGAACCGATTTGAGCTTAAGGCCGAGGCACCCCACAGGAAGGATGTGGTGAATGTGTGGTCAGATATCAGAGTGTGTTCAGGTGGATCTGGATGTGGTGGTGGTGGTCAGGAAGTGACTGATTGAGTCTGCTTCTGCTGACAGACTGATTACGCTCTGAAGTGAACAGGGAGGAGTAATGCACCAGAACACCACGGAAAGAGAGGGAGAGAGAGGAGAGGGAAGGGTGTGCCAGACCATCCTTCATCCACCGCCCCCACCTCTCTCCTGCATCACGGAGGAGGGCTATCCCAGCTTCCCCCATCCTCCCAGCATCGTGATCTCCCCTCTGCAGTATCTCCTTGTGCTTCTGTGGGCTTGGCCGTAACACACAACACTTATGCCCAAAGTCCACCCAGGCCAGACTGTTTCACTTTTAGCTACTCATATGACACTTATATGATGAGATAGATAAATGTTACATTATGTGGTTTTTAATTATTATAAGGTGTTAGTTAAACCCGACAAAAAGCTGACATTTTGACCATTATCTTCTCTTTAATGAACAATAATGGCACATATGAAGTAGCGATTATTGGGTTTACACAGTTTACCTGGCATGAATCGGATTAAGGTTGAATGCCAGTAAAAACATGCTGAGAGTGTCCACTTTTAGACCCTGAAAGCTGGCAAGTGGTCCAAACATAGACTATTAATGTGCATCCACTCCCCTCTGGGTTCTCTGCAGAACAATATAGTTGTGCAATTACTAATTTATTACTCCGAGTGGAGTGGGGGAGAAAAACAGGCAGCACAGAGTCACGCAGAAAGTCCCTGTTTGAGAGGTAAACTTACTGAGAAAGGCTTTAATTTTCCAGCAGGAGCCATTACTACTGATGTGAGTGATATTTGGTGAGGGTAACAGCAGCTCGCTCAGATATGGCTCCCACACAGATTTACTGCAACTGTGGCTGTGCATTGTAAATATGAAACGAGAAGGTAAAAGACTAAGCACCTTTGAAACAGTGGATATGCTGCAAGCCCTGAAATGCACAGGCAAGACCAGTAAAGCCTGGAAGAGCGGCTCTCCCGTCCAAGATGCACAGTATATAGCGCTCTTTTTGCGCAAAGTAAAAGCTGCTTTCACACCGGTGCAATACGAGTTCACTCCCACCCCCCATCCTCACCTCTTGTTATCGGCTCGGCAGCCCTGGACACAGAGGCCGTGTAAATCATACGACAAGTAAGTAACAGGATATCGAATCTACCGAGATTTAACTCGCTAATCGCCGACTCTCCATCTCCGGCAGCCCTTCACACAGCACCTGCCTGCCAAGGGGGAGAGCAGCCTGAAGCGGCTTAAAACAGCACCCTCACCTGAACCGAGGCCTCTCCCGTGGCAACGTGGGTCTCTCTCGGGTCCTCCTCCGCAGGGGGGGAGCGGGCGAGGGAGGAGGGGGATCCAGCCGGTCCGGCTCTCGCTCTCCGGGGCTAGGGGGGGTGGGGGCTGCTGGGATTCCTCTCCACGCGCTCCCTGGTCCGCCGACGGAGCTCCTCTCTCCTCCTCTCCTCTCCTTACCCAAGCAGCGTCAAGCTGCGGATGGAAAACGAGAAGTTCCGCTCTCTTGATTTCAAAATAAAAAATTTAAAAAAAAAAATGTACACACATGACCTGTAATATAGCCAGCGAAACAGTAGGGGGCGCCATAAAACAACCCCCAGCCCCTAATTAAGATGACCAGGAGCTTAACGTTTACTTCTAAAAAATGAATTAATTACAAAATAAAATTAAAGCTGCAAGCAGCGTTATGAGGGCCCTCGCACCCCCGGCGCGTCGAGCCACGCCCAACACCTAAAACCAGCACATCCGATCTGATGTCACATTGATGGAATTCATGCATTTAACCACCAGCTAACATTTCAACTCATTCATTCATGATTAGTTAGTCGTTCCACTAGGTGGCGCTCTAACCATTATGTACAAATGGCATAACAAACACTTCCAAGCTCGAGTCTCATCATACCTGAGACGTTTGGGAGAGATTGGACATTGTGTTTTTGAGTGACAGCAGATTACTGCTTTTTGGCGAGTGATTGAAACTCTAAGTGCCGCCATAACCACCCCGTTTCCCTGGACGTAAAAAGCTTCGCAATTTAACATCACAAAGGTCTTTAGATTCCACAAACTGCAGATCGGTCCAATCTGATGAAATCCCTTGGAGGAGTTCGTCAAAGTACGGTGCCTGAAAAGAGGGGAAAATGTCGCCAAAATTAAACATTAATTTTAAAATGGCTGACTTCCTGTTGGATTTGGGATATTGCTCCAAGAGACTTTTTTGTACATCTTAATATCTTCCATAAGCTTACCAGGTTTCAGACTCATAGATAAAACACAGAGCAAGGGCTGATGTTTTGAAATATTGTAGGGGGCGCTGTGGAGCCATTTCGCGCTATTCAATGAAAATGATCACATGACAACAAAGCCTTCATCACATTGGAGGTGTGTGCCAAATTTCAAGCCTCTATAGACTTTCCAAGCCCCTCAAAAGCCACTTCATCTTTCATGGTGGACCGCGTTGCCACCAGGGTGCGCCGTTCAGTTTAAAGTCACAATTTTTGCACTGAAGTATCACGAGGGACTGATGGTGATATTCACCACTTTTGAGGTGGCCACGATGAACCTGTGAAAATCAGTACAACAAAGTGTAAGACATGACATGTCCTGTTGCCACTAGGTGGCGCTGTCCGTATTCCCGACAATGGGCACATCAATCTGTTCAGGGTGGGTCTGACATCATGCCTGTAAAGTCTGGTACTGATCAGACTGGATTTCATTGAGTTATACTAATTTGTTTCTTCATGGCGAGACATCAAAGTTCGCCATGCTGCTGGGGTCACACCCTTTCGCGAAAAGTCACAGTTTTCACTGTACCCCAAGACCAACTCCTTAAGGCTTTCCTGGAGAAATATGAGGCTGCAGATGTCACCCATCACAATACTGTACCCCAAAGTGTAAAACATGACATTTCCTGTTCCCACTAGGTGGCGCTGGCCCTTATGTCAAATATGGCACTTGAAATATGTTCAGGGGTGGAGCCTTATCATATGTATGCTCTTTGGTCAAGGTCAGAAAATGTATGACAAAATGAGAGGTAATAAGATTTTCTTGGCGAGTCATCGAAATTCGCCATGGCGCCACGGCCTCATGGTATTGTGAAAACTCAAAAGCTCCGCAATTTAACATGGCACAAGGGTGTAGTTGACACTGTCCAAATTTGAAGTTTATAAGACCAAATCCCAAGGAGGAGTTCGTTAAAGTTCGAGGCATGGAAATGGCAAAATTAGAGCCAAAATGTCACCTTCTCTTCCAAATGGCGGACTTCCTGTTGGGTTTGCGTCAATGGGCCCACAGACTTTTTTGTTCGTCTTGGAATGATACACATGTGTGCCAAATTTCATACATGTAGCTCAAACCATGTGGTCGTAGGGCTGCATTTAACAAGGCATAGGTGGCGCTCTAGAGCCATTTCCCAGTGCTCATAAGTAAAACCATTAAAATACAAAATTTTTCACCAGACCTGGCATGTGTGCAAAATTTCATGAGTTTTTGAGCATGTTTAGGCCCTCAAAAAGGCCCTTGTTTGGGGTGAATAATAATAATAATTAAAGCTGCAAGCAGCGTTATGAGGGCCCTCGCACACCCGGCGTGTCGAGCCATGCCCAACACCTGAAACCAGCACGTCCGATCTGATGTCACATTGATGGAATTCATGCATTTAACCACCAGTTAACATTTCATTTGCTTCAACCATGAGTATAGTCGTCCCACTAGGTGGCGCTCTAACCATTATGTACAAATGGCATAACAAACATTTCCGAGCTCGAGTCTCATCACGCCTATGAGCTTTGGGAGAGATTGGACATTGTGTTTTTGAGTGACAGCAGATTACTGCTTTTTGGCGAGTGATTCAAACTCTAAGTGCCACCATAACCACCCCGTTTCACTGAACGTAAAAAGCTTCGCAATTTAACATCACAAAGGTCTTTAGATTCCACACACTGGAGATTGGTTCAATATGATGAAATCCCTTGGAGGAGTTCGTCAAAGAACGGTGCCTGGAAAGAGGGGAAAATGTTGCCAAAATTACACATTCATTTTAAAATGGCTGACTTCCTGTTGGATTTGGGATATTGCACCAAGAGACTTTTTTGTACATCTTGATATCTCCTATAAGCTTACCAGGTTTCAGAATCATACATAGAACACAGAGCAGGGGCTGTGGTTTTGAAATTTTGTAGGGGGCGCTGTGGAGCAATTTCGCGCTGTTTAATGAAAATGATCACATGCCAACAAAGCCTTCATCCATTTGGAGGTGTGTGCCAAATTTCAAGCCTCTATAAACTTGCCAAGACCCTCAAAAGCCACTTCATCTTTCATGTTGAACAGCATTGCCACCAGGGTGCGCCGTTCAGTTTAAACTCACAATTTTTGCACTGAAGCATCACGAGGGACTGATGGTGATATTCACCGCTTTTGAGGTGGCCAAGATGAACCTGTGAAAATCAGTACAACAAAATTAAAGCCATGACATTTCCTGTTGCCACTAGGTGGCGCTGTCCGTATTTCCGACAATGGGCACATCAATCTGTTCAGGGCGGGTCTGACATCATGCCTGTAAAGTCTGGTACTGATCAGACTGGATTTCATTGAGTTATACTAATTTCTTTCTTCATGGCGTGACATCAAAGTTCGCCATGCTGCTGGGGTCACACCCTTTCGCGAAAACTCACAGTTTTCACTGTAACCCAAGACCAACTCCTTAAGGCTTTCCTGGAGAAATTTGAGGCTGCAGATGTCACCCATCACTATACTGTACCCCAAAGTGTAAAACATGACATTTCCTGTTCCCACTAGGTGGCGCTGTCCTTGATGTCAAATATGGCAGTTGAAATATGTTCAGGGGTGGAGCCTTATCATATGTGTGCTCTTTGGTCAAGGTCAGAAAATGTATGACAAAATGAGAGGCAATAAGATTTTCATGGTGAGTCATCGAAATTCGCCATGGCGCCACGGCCTCATAGTATTGTGAAAACTCAAAAGCTCCGCAATTTAACATGGCACAAGGGTGTAGTTGACACTGTCCAAATTTGAAGCTTATACGACCAAATCCCAAGGAGGAGTTCGTTAAAGTTCGAGGCATGGAAATGGCAAAATTAGAGCCAAAATGTCACCTTCTCTTCCAAATGGCGGACTTCCTGTTGGGTTTGCGTCAATGGGCCCACAGACTTTTTTGTTCGTCTTCGAATGATACACATGTGTGCCAAATTTCATACATGTAGCTCAAACGATGTGGTCGTAGGGCTGCATTTAACAAGGCATAGGTGGCGCTCTAGAGCCATTTCCCAGTGCTCATAAGTAAAACCATTAAAATACAAAATTTTTCACCAGACCTGGCATGTGTGCAAAATTTCATGAGTTTTTGAGCATGTTTAGGCCCTCAAAAAGGCCCTTGTTTGGGGTGAATAATAATAATAATAATAATAATAATAATAATAATAATAATAATAATAATAATAATAATAAGAAACGGAGCAGATACAATAGGGCCTTCGCACTCTCAGTGCTCGGGCCCTAATAATAATAATAATAAGAAACGGAGCAGATACAATAGGGCCTTCGCACTCTCAGTGCTCGGGCCCTAAATATGTAATTTTTCGCACATTATATTGTGTATTATATTGTGTTTGATTTAAATAAAAGGAGACTTAGTCTTTAGTTCCTTGTCCTTTAGTCTTTCTTTCACCAAAGCAAATTTTGCCCATAAGTCGCTAGCAAGTGCATGCTAATTGGTACATTGTGCCATTTCCAAGCCATAACTCGACTCAAAGAGCAGTTAAACCATAACATTAACTACTAACTGAGTAGAAGCTGATTACCGTGGTCGAAGGCGACTGTTATCAAGATGGTAAAAATATCCTGGACAGGTGCCAGCTTCATGCCTGAAATCAAAATGGCAGATACTGTGACGTCCATAGAGACAGGTATTTTTACTTCCCTATTCGTCGGCTTAGTTATTGATATTTTAACTTTGAATTATTGTCTGTATATATTGCGCTTTTGGGATCTTTTAAAGTGTTTATCTTGAACTGACAACTTTGGTTACACTCCGTACTCACTTCTGTAAAACACCAAATTTTTAGCTGAATTTCCTTTTCTACCTCATTTTCCACATTTAGCCGACTTTTTCTCGGGAAGAAATAGCACCTGATTTGTTAGTTCTACCAGAGGGTTTGTTAACACCGCGCTTCAGTGCGTTTTATTTTGAAGGTACAAATGGGAAATTGTGTATCTCCTTTGCTTCCTCGTAACGGGAATCCTCAATATTGGGCTGTACACAGTGCGCATGCGCTCAGTTAACGGGCCTGCTGTAATCCCCTTTGTCACAAATAACAAGAGGACGCAATCTGCTGTAATTAAGGAAACCTATCTGCCCAATTACAGGTTTCCACTTATGTAACAGTTAAGGTCATTAAAACAAAAATAAACACAGCTAGGTTTATTTGATATTTCTCTTTACAAATTAAAACACAAGATCTGTGCTTTGCAAAGTGCAATCGTGCAGTCGTTTCATCAAAAAAGCAACAAATTCACGCAGTAAGCCCTCAATTTCAAATGTAAAGCAAAAGTATTGGCGAGGAAACTTAATATAACAATTACCAAGTATTAAAAAGAAGATGATGATGAGATATTAATAGTCTTCACGAACTCTGCCATTGCTCATTTAATTTCCTAATTAACTGACTGATTTTTGAAAAACAGAAAAATAGTGATACGTGACCCAGAGTCAAAAGTGACATCATTGTGCATCATTTGTGTTTTAAAACCAAATCTTAAAAATTATAAGTAATAACTATTTAAAAATAAAACGGAACCGCCTCACGTTTCAGGAGTTTTGGAGCTTTTTGCGTGACAAAAGCATCACTGGATTTCAAAAAACAAACAAACAAAAAAAAAAACTTAAAATATTTCGCTCTTGATGAATTAACATATGAGCAAAAACGTTGGAGCTTAATAGTTGTTTTATTTTTCCTTAAGTTTTCCTGAGAGTACAGTACTTAGTTACATCAAGCCCGTGCAAGCTTACCTTACCAGTGAGAAACTGAGGTGAATTATACCTCCACAAGTGCGTGTAAAGGAGGGTTTTTTTTAAGGTGATGGATTTTCATATGCACACTCACTGCTGTGTAGATTCCAGATTTTTTTGCTGAGGCTCTGGCACCATCTGCTGTTCAGTGACCACCTTTATAATGCTGCTGGGAATATCATTTATCTACAGGTGAACAAGCTGCCTTTAACGTGAGCCTCAGATTTAATGATGGGAAGAAAAAAAACAACACAATTTTGTTAAACAAAATCTAATTCTAAGTGCTCAAAATATCTCCATGTTTAATGAAAAGAAAATTTCATGGTCCCCAGAGGATGAGTGCCACTTATTTTAAGAGAACCAAGTGGCCTTTCCTCCAGCATCACTAGTTGGTCAAAGTTTTCACTGATCCAGTGAAGTACACTATATGGACAAAAGCACCGGGCCACCCACATAGGAGCTTCTTGGCCATAGAAACACATACCATGAAGCTCCCATTGCACCGTTTTTCTGCCGATGTTAATGATAGGAGGGAGTCTGGAGCTCTGCAGACACATTGGCGACTGTTAGGCACTATGCACCTTAGCACTGGTGACTCTGCTCTCCAACTACGTGGCTGGAGACTAGTTGCTGTTGCTTCCACTTTGCAATAAGTCTACTTAAATACTGTAATATCTCAGAGGGAGGACTTGTTGCAATTTGTTGAGCTCTTTGGAACAACCTGTTCATTCACAAATGTTTGTAAAGGGAGACTGCATGGCAAGGTGCACCTGCAGCAATTCAAAGAGATAAATACTTTTGTCTAAATAGTGTATGTTAAAATCAGCGTGATGTATAGGCACAAAAACCTGGGACAGCTGTTGTCCCAAGAGAATCTATGCCAGAATTATTGGTGACCTCTGATTGGCCCTGGACTACAAGAGGGTACTTTTACAACACAACTGATATAATTATTACTAAAGTTCATAAAGATGATGTATTTTGGTCGCTTAATAACTTTTCACCTTGCATCAGTATTTATTGTTGGTTTTGGACCACTATCCTGCAAATTAATAATAATAATAATAAAAAAAAAAGAACATTTTAGATGAGCTCGAAGTTGTACTCATTATAGCAGCACTTAGCTGTAACATGTTAGATTTACTCACTATTAAATTAACTACCATACCAGAGTGTTATCCGATAGGTGAACCTTGCGTGTTTATTAACACAAGAAACTGCAACAGCCCTCCTGGCCTATAAATGGAGGCTGAAGGAAGCCTTTCATGATTAATGGTTCAAAATAAGTTTTACTTGGTTCATGCTTGATCCATCCATCAGTTCCACTCTGTCTGACACAGGGGGTAGGTGGGGTTTTTGTGCTCACATCCAGAGCCGTATACCTGAGATGATCATACCATGGGTGTTTCAAGGAGTCTGAATCTTGAGCTTTCAGCTCACAGGGATTACTTGTACATGGCTAAAATTCGAAAAGGAGTACATGTATGACTGAAAACCGGTGGTGACGAGTGAGGAGAGAATCTGACGGAGAAACCGAGGAGCACGGCACGGCGACTGGCTCATCGTCCTTCTTTGTGATGCTTCCAATGAGCACATTTTTAAACAGTGGGCTTCTTGTTTTATTCCAAACTAGCAACTGATCCCAGGAAAGTCTGGGTACCTCTGGGCTAAAGTAAACTTGCTGTAGTGCCAAATTATAAGAGACACTTTGTGTGAAAACAAAACAACTGGCAGTCTATTATAAACCTACACTGCATTCTCCACAGTCTCTTCCTGCTTGGTTACAAGGTGTAGCTTTGGGAAAAATGATTCATTGATAGCCTCTTGACACAGAATGGAGGTTTCTAGCATAACTTCACCTACTTCCTAGGTTCGTTTAGAAGAACCAAGGGTCTGAAGAGGTCGAGGCTCTAGCAACACTTGCAGTATAAACAGCAGCTTTATTACTTGACTAACGCGTTTTGGCTTGTGGTGCTGATCAAGTAATAAAGCTGTTTTTTTTTATCCTAGTTTAGAGTTGCTGGAGCTTCAACCTCTTTAAAGCTTCTATGAACAAAATATTTGAGTGAAGGAAGCGTACGCTGCTCTTAGCTCTGCCTGGAAACAGGCTTGTAAATGACTCCAAATATACCTCAATTGAGGGCAATTAAGAGGATTGTTAGGGCTTCCTTTTAAAAAAAAGAAATCACCTAAACTGTTCATGTGATGAAAGACAAGCCTACATGTTGTTTTATAATAAGGTGCTGTTTATTTCATCATTTCATTATTCACATCTCACAGTACACTTTCTTATAGCTTTGAATTGTAGTTTTTAACCATGTGTAATACTGACCTCAGCCTCCTCTCCCAGGCTTCCTGGCGTCACTCCCACCTCTGTTCCTGGGTACATTTGGTCGCAGGGACTCGGATTCTAACTTTTTACCCAGGGCCAGAGGCTTGAGGGAGTCTGGAGCTGGCTCTAGATTGTTGTCTGGTTCAGTCCTGCAAACTGTGAAGTGCTTATCTTGTTTTGTTTATTTATTCACACAAAGTCCAGATTAAGTGTTTGATCACTTTAACTGCAGAGAGCCGCCACCATAAACAGGTTATAGCAGCCTTTGAGGGACGCGGGCGGCGCTTTATTCAACGTTCAGATGATGTGGATTTGGCATGGATTAAAAGTGGACTGCAGGTATTTTGAGTTCCTCGGCCGTTTCCTGTCAGCATGCCTTCAGAAGTGTGCAAGCACTGAGCAGGAGTGTTATAGTGGCTGCCCCGATGATGCACCACTGCATCACAAGCAGACCATTAAAGATTAACAGCCTCATCTGGACGGCAGAGGAACCCCGCCGTAACTAAAAATACTTATGATCACTTGGTGCAGACTCCCACTGCAACTGGTCTTTGTTTTTGTTTTTTTATGTCTGTACAACTTTAAGGCAGGAAGTTGAATTTTTTTAAATAGGAGTCATTCTTAAAATTCATGCCTCCCTGCACAGGATTTTTTGTTTTTTTAAATAAAGGACGGGGAGCCTGGAAGTATTCTAGTGTCCATCAGGCCTGATCCACTGAAACCAAAGTCAGAACAAGTCGTCCTAATGTGCTCTGCTATGCCATGTAGATGAAGGTGTTTATATCCGTCTCATCCCGCTTTATGTACTTATGGTCTATCAGCCACTCAATCTGCTCCTTGATCATCTTCTTCTGTGGTAAAAACATGTTCTTTAGGATTTCCACCAGCTCCGTCTGCAGCTGAGCGTTGTTGATGCGCTTCCTCATCTTCATTATTTGGATGATGGCCTCCTGGACGTGAGAAAAGGAAAAGAAGAGGGTGGAAAAATAACAAAGCAGGTCAAGAAACTGCACTGTGAGGCTCTTTATTCACAGTAGGTGAAGTTCAAAACAATTGAAGATACACCAGCCTCTCCACCTGCATGCTGCGAGCTCATCTCTGTACCTGTGTTCTTAGTATCCTGAGCTGGACGATGCCCTCGTTCTCCTCCTCTCTCATTCGCTCCGTGGTGAGCTGCAGCCGACCGATCAGGTTGATCTTCCCCCTTTTCTGAACCTTGGAATTTTTTCTGTAAAGTTGAATTTGAAAAATAAATGCCCCGGGTCAGCGTATGGACCTGTGGTCTCAACTAAGATATCTGGTCTGCAGTGTGACCAACTATTAACACCATCATCACTGGTCTGTTCGCACTAACAGCAGTGACGCAGAGAGGCCCGGAAGAAGCTGCTAGTTGTCTAACCCTGCTTACCTAAGCTATTATTTATTTAATAGGTTTTTATTTATAATAATATTATTTGTATTACATTTGCATATATTTTTATATTACTTATTATTACTAGTTTCAAATCACAAAAATGTTATTAGACAAAAACTCTTTTTTCTCATTTATATAACGCATTCTCATTTATCACTGCAACAATTTCTTGCGTTCGTAGAAAAACTTCATAAAAAATTAAGGGAGCCTCAAGATTTTTGCATAGGGCTGCACATTTAAAGCACATCTAAGATCCTGTTCTTAAAAACAAAAGTGTTTTCAAATTAAAAAGAGAATGAAGTGATTTTGAATCTGAAATGTTCCTATTTTTGGAATATGATAATTTCATTCAATAACCTCTCAGCATCTCTAGTGTCCCTCAAGTACATCTGATGCTATAAATGTGGTAAAAGCTGAAACACATGCACAGAGCTAAACTTCCAACCACTCAAAAGTTATGTAATGGATTTTATGAGTCATTTGGAAACAACAGAGTGTGCAAAATTATATTTCTTCCTCACTAAGACCAGACTGTGTATTAAAACTTCACAGAAAGAACTAAAGAGGCAAAGTTGTGAATAAGAAGAAGAAGAAGAAGAAGAGAGGAACAGGGTGAACGTGATCACTTACATGAGAGAAAATTCCTGGTTGACATAGAATAACGTTCCTTCTGCAAAGTCTTTTGGCGAAGACACTGCCGGGTCATAGAGCAACACCTGCCTCTTGAGTTTGGGAAACGCTACCAGAGACTGGGCGAACAGAGAGGTTTAAGGAGGGAAACAGAAAATCTTGTATTAATCAAACAAAAGAACAAACTTGTTTGTCTAAGACGTGGTAGAGACAGTCATCTACAGTTCACAGGCACTTTTGTCCTCGTTGTTTACCCAGAGAGTGCGCCGCAGCTCTGCATCGGGCAGCTCAGTGGCTAATTTGAGGTTTTCAAAGCTGATCCGCTCCCTCGGTCGCTGGTTCCAGGCAAACAGCACCGCCAGCTGGAATGTGGTCACCTCCAGGTCATACTGGCCCACCTCGTTCTTAAATGTTATCTGGAGAAGTACATTTTATTTAGATTACTAAGTTCAAACAATAAAGAAATAATAGATCGCGGGAGGAGTACATGTGCACGGTCGAAACTCTCCTTTGTAAAAAGTTTGAAGGAACTGCCTGGAAAATGTTCAATACAGAATTAATATGCTAATGTGGTCACCTCAGACACACACATGCTTTTCTAACCTTGGGCAAATAATCAGAATGATGCTGGTTTGAAGGGACAGGAGCTGATTAGCTTATTTCAGACAGTGGAGAAGTGGAGAAGCTGCTGAGCTCAGTATTAGATAAAAAAGGATTATTCTAATCTGTGAAATATGCAAAGCTGCACCAGTGAAAGTTTTCCAGTAAACTGCTTTGGCCATTACAGTAACTGGAATGGTGCAATTTCACAGTTAAGTTGTTTTTGTGAGTTCTTGTGCAGACACGTTAGACTCACGATGCCGTTGGACATGAGGTGATGCCAGTGAAGCTTCCTGCCACTGTGGTTCTTCTTATAGAAGTCTTCTACCTCAGGTATCAAATCCTCCAGCTCCGTAGGGAGAGACACAAAAACCTTCTCGCTGCTCCTCGACCACGCTCCAGCATTCAGGATCTTTATGTTGACCGAGTCAGCTGCAAAGGAGCGCACCAACATGTAAACCAACAGTTTACAGTTATAGCACATCCCAGTCAAAAGTACACATTACTGCACCTTGCTGGCTGAAACCAGCTACTAGTTAGCTTAGCATAAAGAAAGTCTTTAGGCTTTTGTGTTATCTAATGTTAAAACAGTATTTGATGTCTGTCTATTTTGAACACTGTGCTCACTGTTCTCGTGGAGGATGTAGATTGCAGTGTATTGAACTGTAAGGGAAATCCCCTTTGGGGTTGTGTCTCCTCCCAGTAATTTACATGTTATGTTACTTTTTTATTCTACCCAGAAGACAAAGTCGTAGGGGTTAGCCGTTTCCCCCATTTCCAGCCTCTATGCTAAGCTAATCTACTGCTCATTAGTCTTTGTGTTTAGATTATACATGAGTGACATCAATCTGCTCATCTCAGTGGAGAAAAGCAAGAAAGTAAAATGTACTTGCTTCCCCAAACTATCAAACTCTGTCATCATTTTATTAAATAAAACATTTTCTGACTTTACCTGGTAAAGCAAGCTTGTTATGTTTATGCATTTCTTTGAAGGACTGGTTGAGGTCCTCCGACACCTTGATGTCTTGGAACATCCTCGCTAGCTTGTTGACATAGTCAGCTGGCATTCCTACTTCCTGTTTGGACAAATGACATCACAGTAAAGATTAATCAATTAATCGTGTTACTAATTGTGTCACAAGTTCTGTCGGTGATACTTGTGATGATAAATGAAAAGGAGACAGCCCCAGATGTCTCACTGATGAAAACATTTAGTAAACAGAGTAAGGTGAGCTTCATAGAAGGAAAAATAGAAAGTAAATGTTCCCCGTTAGCTCCTACCCTGAGCCACTCCACCATGTTCTCCTCTATCTCGCTGTCGGCTGAGATGTCCAGGATGAGCCGACGGGTCAGGTGGGCTTTGTGGTAGCGCATGAAAACATCTTTGTTCTGGACATACTTCAGGACTAAAAGCTGCAGGAAAACCGATAAATAAATTTAAATAAACACCGGTTGGAAAGGACTCAGCAGCGACTTTCGGTGTTTGTTGCAGTTTCTTGAGAATTCAAACACGTAAGAATATTTTTCTGAGTTGGCACAAATTTGTTGAGGTTATTGCTCTTTACTTCTTAACGTTCTTCCTGCATGTTCTCTCAAAACTTCCAGAGCAATAACTAACAGTAGATCAATGTCAGATGCAGGAACGCCATTTTAAAAACTTACAAGAACACTAAACTTACCACTTCCTTGAGCTTGGCCTCGATCTCTTCAGAGGTGAGCTTCTTGCTGAGTGGAGTCTTCCTCAGGAGCATGTCACAGTAGTTGGCTAGCAGCTCTGGACACTTGGACTCAGGCTGAGTTTTCAACCCTACCCTGTAAACGCAGGTGAGGAGAGACGAGTGTAATCAAGCTGTCATTCGGAGCTGAAGTTCATGCAGGCAGCTCTCTTACCCTTTCTGTTTCATGGGAAGCTCTAATTTAAATATCGTGGCATCATTCACAACCGCTTTATAGGCCTGCAAAGAGGATTGAAAAAAAGTTCTGAGGATATTCTAAGACAGGCACCCTACAGTTACAATGGAACAAAGTGTGACTCACTTTGTCTCTAGCAGTCAGGAAGCGTGGATCATCCTGAAAGGCCTCTTTCACCAGTCGACTGAAGCGGTTAAACAGGGTGAGCAGCTGCTCCACGTATTTCTCTGAGTCCTGCAACAAAGACCCGATGGTGCAACCACTCACTGAGATCAGGATAAAAGTTCAGATTTACATTAACCAAGCTCAAGGTCCACAAACTTACAGTACGTTGAAATTTTATCTACAGGCCTTAAATTTTATAATTTAAGCATTAAAAATCTAAACCATTAAAAAAGGGACCATAAGGACCACAAGGACAACCTGTAATACCAGTTACAAACAGGTACAAATGCACTATTCTTAAAATTAAAAACATTTATAAAAGCCCCCCCATCTGGTTCATTTTCACACTGCACAAATTATGTAGAAAGCAATAAACTTACTCCCTGACAACACCCTTATAGTGTTTCTTAAAAGAGAAGGGACATACACTTTGAGGCCAGTGGTACCCCTCAGCCTTCGAGATTTTTTTCTTTCAAAATTCCAGGTGAATATTGCATCCACAAGATTTTTAGAAACTTTACCTCTGGACTTGAGGTCAAGTTCAAACTCGTCTGAAGTTTTTAGTAGATACACCTATGGTATCAGTTTTAAATTCCTACATCGCTTCAGTCTCGAGTTATCGCATTCACAAACTTCGATGTCCATGGTGCCCACTTGGCCTCCTGGCAGGGTGACAACAATACCCTCCGATGGGGTATCTAAGGAGTCCAAGGATTTGTGTAGATTTGGTGTACCACATCTAAATTTCTAAATTAATTTATTAGCATAAAAAGGACTGAGTGTGAGACGAGAATTTTTCAGCTTAAACAGAAGTGTGGAGGTGTAAAGTGAGGAAAATGTTTTGCAATATTAAAAAACAACCAAAAAATAAAAATCTAACATGTTCTCTGTTAGCGCTGCGACAGACTGGCAACCTGTCCAGGGTGTACCCTGCCTCTCGCCCTATGGTAGCTGGGATAGGCTGCCCCCCCAGCAACCCTGACAAGGATAAGCGGAAGAAAATTGATGGATGGATGTTTAGTCTTCATGCATAAGATTAACTCATCTGCTGCACACCCATTTCTTTTCCCAACCCCAACGATCTCTCTCTGGATCATTATCAAGCTGGCGTTTTGATTAATAAGAATGACGGCATCTCAGCATTTACTGCTGTCATTGAAACGCATCTCGATGTTAATACAAACTGTAATAACCTGCAGTCTATTCTGGCTAACCTCCCACCATCACCAGTGTGGCATGTTTGTCTGTGCGACACTCACAGAGGTGATCGTCTCCGCCGACGCTACCATATCGGCCAGCCCAGCACTCATGATGTGCTCCTCCAGGTCCTTCAGCATGGGCTCGATGCCGTTGGGCACTTTGTCCATGAGAGAAAACATCAGGTGCAACTCTGTGGTGAAAGCAAAGGCATCATCCTTGCTTTTTAGAAAGACTATGACTCAGAGTTATGGAGCAGTCAACAGCAAGGAGGTGGGCAGACCCTAAAACAGATGATATACTGCAAGAAATAACTCTGTGATGCCCCAGTCTTTACCAGAATCAATACAACTTGAAAAATTAAGACTGAACTAAATCCCTAAATGTGCATTTCTGTACTAGTGACATGTCTCTAATGTTCATTTTGTAGCTACATTATAACACGAGCAGGAGACGAGCTACTTTAAAATCCATTATTGTGGAAGGCCTTTGTCAATTTCATGAATTAAACCACACACACACACACAGATGCATTAATAATACGGATGGGTGGTTAATGCAGCCCAGAAACTTGACAGAGGTCTTAATCACGAAACAATTCTCCAATACAAACTTTTATGTATTCTTAAGATTTTCCATATTGGACATTTACATTGAAATCGTGCAAAATGTCTGGAAGAAAAATGCTACATAATCTCTGGGTAGGTTTAATGCACCAGGATGTGTTCATCTACAGTGAACAGCAATGTGAGCAAAAGAAAAGAACAAGATGTGATACCAGCAGCTAAAATATCAAATTGAAAACTAAATGCATCTGTGGCAACGAGCACAGACTACCTTTAATGTATAAAATTATTATTGTGATATAAAACCTCATGAATAAGTCTCAAAGCTCGGGCACAGATACAAGACTTGAAAGCCTTTTATTATTAAAAAACAAACAAACAACAAATTCATGTCTGAGTAACGAGTTTCAAATCCTTATTTTTGTTTTACTTTAACCTGAACAACTTCTGCACTTCCTGCACTCAGTCTGTGTGTTTTCAAACCAGCGCGAGAATCAGTTATGATCCACTGAATACCTGTTTTTATTAACGTTATGAAATTTAGTGTATACTATTTAACCAGTCCCCCCCCCCCCCTCCCCCAAGTAAAAGCTTTGGATCCCACAGGACACTCAGTTAGAACATCGAGTGCTGTGACAGACGGATCTATCGTGACGACCTTCCACCTCACACGTCGCCTTCTGTGTAAACCTCCGACTTCGTTTTAGATTAACGAGGCTGGTCATACTATCACACAGGGATGTTGTACAGATGCAGAGAGATTTGTTCAGGCTATTTTCTAGTGCAAACCTGAGCTGGCTGAGCCTTTGGTGGGAACAGTCCTGCCGTACTCACTCTCTGTCTCATTTCGTTTGATCATGCCCGGACATTCGGCTAAGATGGTCTCCTTGAACGATGTTACTAGCGCATTGACGCAACACTCCATTAACTGCAAAGATAAGCAGAGGCAAAAACACTCAGAGACAACACACGTGCAGATATCAGAAATCAGCATTTTTGGGACGATCCTTCAGCACTGTCTTTCCAAGAGTAAGAGGAGAAGACCAAACTTGGAATAAGCCCATCAAGGAATAATAATAAGAGGAAACGTGAAATAGGCTTTGCGTGAAATAACCCAAAGATTAAAGTAAAAGGAAATATGTGAAAGGAACGCCTGGCCACATCTGTATTATTCACTATACTACAAACAGCAGTTTGTAAAAACAGTAAAAACTGCAGTTCAAGGGAACTTGAACTGCTACATACTCTAAATATTTATTTGCAATCTTTTAATCACACAAAGTAAACAAGGATATTTTAAAAATATGCTTTTTGTCTTTGATTTCTGGGTGAAAATCGTGAAATATGGCAAAAACTGGCACAATATTTTTTTTTTTTTTCTTTTTTTTTGGAAGTGGCACAATATTTTTTACTGTAACTTGAAAAAGAAGAAAAAGCTTAAAAATTAAATAGAATATAAACATTTAGAGACCACAGAAATTGATGTTTATGTTTACACAATTTCAAACTAAAACAATGGAGCTTATACTAACTGCTTGTACAGAGTTGCAGTCACGTCTCGTCTCTAGGTAACGCAGGGCACGTTTCTCCTCTTCCCTCAGCTTCGAATCAGCCTGATGAAAATAAAACATATATATGCAATATTTATGCATGTTAGAAAAAGCTAAAAGCAAACATATAAAGATGAAAAGCCTGTAAGTTTTAAATGTTTATAGTTGGTATTTCACAAATATGGGATAAATAAAGGTAGTTATACCAGCAAGTAAACAGTGAGCAGCAGTTCCATTAAAATAAACAGAGAAACTGGGAAATCTGTTTTCTGGCCCAGGAGTGTTACTCACATATTTCATGTAGTTTTGGACGCCGTTCTGCTGGAGGTAGGCCGGTGCTTGTGTTCTGTAAAACCTCTCAGTAGAATCCATATACGCTTTTTCAAAGTTATCCCTGTAGATCTGCAGCTTGTCGTCGGGGTTGGAGCACAGGTTTACTGCTCAGGACAATAAAAATCATCACACAGTGAGATACAATACAATTTTTTGAGCTTGAGTGACTCAAATGTTAGTGTTAAGTGGTTAAAAAAAAGTAGTACAAAGGCTAGACATAGCAAGACTGTTGATTTGCATATCTGTGGTTTTTCATATTTTTCTCTTCCTGGTCCTGTGTTTTTTTAACAGATGGTGATGAATTACATTTTCTACTGCGCTCCATTTTCAGGGCTCGCAAAATTGCTAGCCCGATGGGCAGGGCTGAGATAGATTTTGGTCGCCCGACCAGAGATATCGCTAGCCCCGGGACGTAGGGCTAGTACTCAGAAATCCTTAAGTACTTCTGAAAAGTTTTTGTGTTTTTCTGGAAAGGCAGCTAATTTTGTGTTACTTTTCAAGTGTTTTCATCATTTCAAATGTTAATAACTAAAGACAGTATTTTGGATTTTGTCTCACTTGGCCTCTTGGCCGGAGTTTATTCAATAAAGAAAGAAAGAAAGAAACTGAAAACTGAGTTTTCGAAAATCTCCACCCTGGCAGGAGTTTTAAAAAATCTGTTTTCAGTGAGCAAAAACATTGTTTACGTCTGGACGAAAGGCCCAAAGGCCCAAACGCATAGAAAAAGCTGCGTTTTCAAAAATACCCGAGTAGGTGTGGACATCGCCGTAAAGAGTTAGTATGTTTGGTGCATTCAGATCATTGTTCTGATTGCAAAAGCGAAGAAATACGAAGAAATGAGGGGTGACTCAAGACTTTAGTATGTATAACACAAAGAGTATTTCCGGTAGTCCAAAAGGTGTGAAGCAGACCATCTCCAGTTGTTGTGCATTCATAAACAATGTCTGTCATGTAGAACAGGAGGCCTCAGCCTCAATACCAAGCTGCTGAAACCAAAAGCTACTACGCTGTCATTCACGAGCAGTCATATTTTCTACCCTTTCTGATCTATGACTGGACAAACAGAACCTTCAGACGTCGCCTGCAGGATCCAAACAAAGGCTTGAAACAGGTGTGCCTCAGTTTTTCTCACCGTATGACTCCCGCACTCCGATGACCAGCTGTGAGTCAAAGGCCTCCCCCAGCCTCTCGGCGTGGACGAGCTTCATGGCACTGTCTTGTAGCCTGTTTTTAATGTTGGAGAAAATGGACTCGTTCCATGTGTCAAGCATGAGCTGCAGTGAGCATAGAGAAAAAGTGTTAAACACAAATATGCACACTGACGAATGTTTCTTTGGATCACAGTAAAAAGACAGAAACAAACAAACCCACTCACCTTGCGGACGATGCTGTCCTCCATGTTGGACTTCTTGTTGCTTCCTTGCTTACCCATCAAAGTGATCTCCAGCTGGCAGAAAGGTTTGGGCAGAATGTCACACTGTGTGAAGAACTTCCTCCACTCCACAATGTACGCCTTCAGCAACGCCGTGTCATCTTGGTGACTAAGCACCCGCTAAGAAAAGGAGAGAGACACAAGTTAGGGTCAGTTTGCACCTGCAGAAATAAATTGGTAGCCGATATTTAAAATTAAGATACACCTTAAAGAATCAGCACGAACACTGATGAGAAATTTAAACTGATGTCAGAACAGAAAGTATTTTTTAAATGTCTGGAGAAAAAAAACATAGCCTGTATCTATCATTCAAACAGACACAGATAATTTGAAATCTCTGTCATAACATTCATCCAACAATTAATGGAGCAGTTCCCAAAACGGTCAGCTAACAGGTAAAAAAAGGAGAACTTACACAAAACTTTGGGGAACAAGTTGATAAATCTCAGTTTGAAATTGAGACTAGGCTAGATTTTACTAAAGTTCTGTAATACTTATATCTTTTAAGTATTTTTATTACAAATGCCACTCCATATTAGAGAAAAAAAATCTGTTAAAGGGAAACCTACTCTTTAAACGCTGGATGGAGGAACTCATTTCAGCGTGACTTTAAAGCTCTGAGTACTAGAGAGCAGAATGCCGTCCGGCCTGACCGGGTCATCTGTCAGGGGAAGTTGGCTAATGTTGGACGATGATGCTGCCAATTAAGCATAAAGGGGACTCTCAAAACCCAAATGTCCCTTCTGAGAGAAGAAAGGAGCAGTTGATCTTCAGAGGACTGTGTGAAAGTGTCAGCTAAGGCAGTGGGACCAGGTTTTTCTGCTACTGTAAAGTAGAAGCAACCTCACAAATAACTGAAAGTCTATGTGTGCTGCAAAAATGATCAAAAGAGGAACTCATGACATGAATCTATTTTGTTCATTGAAACAGGGGCTGTACAACAAAGAAAGCTTAAATTATAAAATTTTTTTTTTTCCATATCTAGCTTCATTTATTCCAACAACAGCAATCAGACTAGCTACAAGCAGACGGACGTGAAAGATGCAACAGTGGCAGCATGTCAACAATCACAACCATGGACAGGTGTAGTGGCCGCAGAGTCACAGTCACACAAAACAGTGGTCTGAGATGAGAGGTTTGCAATGGTTGCTTTGAAGAAAGGATCATTTGCTGTCAGTTGTCTTCTTCAAAGCATCTTAGGTGTGTCACAACGGAGTTAAAACACCAATAAGTTGCAGTCGGTCTGCTACTCATCTGTGACTGAATGAGGTTATGTTTGCAATTATATGCAATCTGTCTACGAAGATAAAGTGATTAACTGTAACAAATTAACAAAAAGTGCAAATTTGTTGCTGTCTGCATCCACAGAAATTCATGTCAACTACTTACATTCAGTGTCCAGCCAGAACCCCGTAGATACAAATCAAAAATTGCTCAACAAATAATGAAGCAGTTTCTACAATACGGCAATTTATTGTGAAACTATAATGTTGCTTTTATACAGGAATATACCCAGAATACAACAAGCTGAGTGGAGTCCACGACTGCAAAGAGACCTGTTGCAGACTCAGATTGATGGTAATGTGAAGGCATCTGTCTGCATTTACAAATTAGACAGCAAACCTTTCCCAATCTGTGTGAGAGTGACTGCAGTCAATATAAGTCAAACTGTGACTGTTTAAAGACATGTTGCCTCCCCTAGGCAACCTGTGCAATCACCTTGCGATCAAAAGTAATTGTCTGGGATCGAGGATATTTGCTCGTTCAACCTCTGTCTAGAAAAGTTCAGTGTAATCACTAGGAAACTGCCCATTCTTCCTAGTCACATAGCCACAGTAAAGGAAGATAAAACTACAATATTAGAAAAATGCAAAGATGTTAAACAGGAAGGCTTTCTCATCTACTCAGATAGATACAAAAACATTTACAAAACGCTAAAATAAGTCACAAAATATACTTGAGTGTTGGGTAAGATGCTTGTATATGCTGTCCAAGCAACATGTATGTGTAGGAAACACTGAACTTAAATGAACTGGAAGACAAAAAGCTTACTGCTTGTGCTTGTTTGATGAAATCTAATATGTCCTCTTTGAGGGCCTGGTGGATCTTAGCTGGACCTTTGTCGTCCCACAGGCACACAGCATGGACATCTCTGTAGAAGCAAAAAAAGGAGTCACATCATCACATCTAAAAACCAAAGCCTAAGGTGAAAGCGCAGAGGTAGAGTCACCGAAAACTTACGAGAACAGGTCAAACCACTGTTGTTTGGTGACGGACTCTTGCCGCAGGAGCTTCAGTACTATGGGGCGCATCAGGTCCCATTTATCTTCAAACTGAAGGGAGCCTTTGTTCTGGAAACAAGCAGGAGAGGAGAAGAGTCAAATTATATGACTCACTAAAACAAAACTTTAGGGTGAGCTACAACTCAACATTAATCTGCTTTCAAACACCTGGCAATTTAAGATTATTTATATGTATATATAAGTTTCACTTTCTCAGCTTTCTGTTTTTCTCTGTGAAACTTTCTCAGCTTTCTGTTTTTCTCTGTACAATGACAAAATTTTGAGATGGAGGTTTCTTTTTGACAACACAGATGAAAGGGAATGGGAGGCAGTGAGAGGAGAAGCAGAAATGCAGAATCTTCCCCACAGAGAACAATCACTTGTGATGACTTATCAAAATGGACAAAGCTGCCCCTCCTCAGCCACAGACTAAAACATGACTTCACGGGCCGACCATAAAGCCTGATTTAGGAATTGCAAAACACCATCACCATTCCTGGAAAACTGCTCTGACCTCAGTGTCCTGACAATACGTTTTCAGTGACAGAGTCTTTGTCTTTCCCTGGTAAGCAGAAAAAGCCTTAATATAGATGATCCAACAACAGGAAGTCTGAACCTTGTACTTCTGTACCACATATAAAATCTGCAAGTAGGCTAAATCTGCATATCAGATCCTCCCTGTTTCTTAACAACAAAACTGTGAAGTCTGTTAACTTACACACTCTGACTTAAATCGGCTTTATTCTTATATTGCTTTTCAGTTTTACTGACTTTCATTCAGTGCTCTTCCCCTCTCTTCTGATTGGTCAGATGCTGCCAACTTCACCTCATAACTAGAGTGATAAACTCTGTACTTATCGAGTTGTGAAGCAGATTTGTGTGACCACTCAGCCTGATTGATGATGTTAGGTGAAGTGAAGCCAGATAAGGAAAGATATCTCAGATGTGTTGAACTTGTTTTGCAGTGGAAACCCCAGGAAGCTTAAAGGACTGGATGCTTGTTCAATTCACAGTGTTAAGATTTGTACAAAAAGTCAAAATAAAAGCATTTGGATTTTAATTTAATCTCAGCTGTTTTTCATTTTGATGGGTCATATAGTGACTCATTCAAGACACGCTGCGGTGCTGATGGACTTTTGATATGTCTGATATTATTAATGCCAGTGCTGATATTGATTCAGTCTGCAGTGTGTTAGCTTTTTTGTTTCTTTTTTGTTATATATCATTCAAAAAAAAAAATACATAAAAAAAGACAAGTTTTTAGAGTGGTAATTATTGCACAATGACTTGATAATAGTGCAAATGAAATAGACTAAGGTTAGACTACCAAAACTACCATCTAGTTGCACAGTTTAATTTGTGGCTATATAACATTTTATTACTTGTTGATTACCTTGTGCGGGTTCTCTGCATCAAACTAGTTTAAATACCTTTATGATTTTAGTGTAGTTGGTCACAAATCCTGGGATCATAACAACCCTAATATTTAAAATAATGCGGCTGATCAACTATGCTAGTGTTTTACTGTTTTTTTTAAACCTCTTGTGCCAAGGAAACCAAGAAAAATAACTGATGTGACAAGAAATAAATATCTGCCTCTGACATTAGCAGACATCAATCACCAGTATATCACGGTTTCTCTGGCAATCATCAAAAGAGTTTTGGCCTTCCCTACAGCTGGACCAACCACCGTAGGTACATACAGGCTATTCCAGTTTCTTACTTTTTTGCATATTTGTCACACTTCAATGTTTCAAATTATCAAACACATTTTAATATTAGAGAAAGATATTTGATATAAGATCAAAACCTACCTGGCCCTATATGAAACAGTAACTGCCTCTTAAAGCTAATAACTGGTTGTTCCATGCTTGGCAGCAAAAACTGTAATCAAGCATTTGTGATACCTGGCAATGAGTCTTTCACATTACTGTGGAGGAATTCCTCCCACACTTCTTTGAACAATTGTTTTAATTAGGCCGCATTGGGGGGTTTTCGAGCTTGAACGGCCTGTTTAAAGTGAGTTCAAAGCATCTCAATTTGATTTAGGTCTGGACTTTGCTTAGACCACTGCAAAACCTTCATTTTATTTCTTTTTTTGAGCCATTCAGAGGTGGACTTGCTGGTATGTTTTGGATCATTGTCCTGCTGCATAACCCAAGTGAGCTCGAGTTTTAGGGCAAAAACTGATGGCTGGTGATTCTCTTTTAGGATTTTCTGGTAGAGAGCAGGATTCATGGTTCTACCTGTACAACTTCCTGAAGCAGCAAAGCAGCCCCAGACCATCAGGCTGACATCACCATGTTTGACAAATACTTTATCACACAACTGTATGTGGCCTATTTCTTGCTTTTAATTTGATTAATATGCACAAACACAGGTTGATCTCAAAATAGTCTGCATAGCTTTTTTCACCCTCTGGTGTCCCATTTCTCCTTTTACCTTTCACATTTTGTATTTGGATGACCTTTTGTTGGCAATAAAATAAGAGGAAAACAACGAATTTTCTTACTTTTTACTAGATCATTTCATAAATGCAAGAAAACATGGCACTATGGTAAAGAAGTAAAAAGCTAAAGGACCAGATAATCATAAACAGCTCACTGCAGAGTGGTCACATGTAGCAGATTTAATTATTTACACCTATCATTAACCTTGCGTGTGAAGGCCTTCATAATAAAGATCCACACAGATTCTGTTTTGGTCAAAGAATGTTCATCTGACAGTAACTGTTGAGAATCACTGAGTTATTTCCCTACTGAATAGACAGTTGTTGCATAGACTGCTGCTGTCACTTAACTATACCTAGCCTTCAGCTCTAGCCTGTGTCTGCTCACATCCATAGGTGTCTGACAAGCGAAGCTTTGTTAGCGAAACAGCAGCTGAAGATTACAGGAGCCACCAGAGCAAACAGCAGCTCCAGGCAGCCTTTAGCTTGGCTGCAGATTCCTGAGCCACTGACAGGTAGAGGATATGAGACCTGCACCCAGCGCGCACACACACACAGACTGTGGTTGTATTTTAACGCAGGTTCATTAAAGAATACATCCCTGTGACTCTGCAGCTCCCCCGTATCTGCCGTTTCCCTTCACATTTAGCAGTGTTGTAGCTTTTCTGTGTAGCCAGCTAAATCACTGATAAGTGGCTAATGTTAGCCAGATGCAACTTAACTGCTCCACGCTGAAGTAAACACCGACGGGACGGCC
This sequence comes from Aulonocara stuartgranti, assembly GCF_965226115.1. Lineage (NCBI taxonomy): Eukaryota > Metazoa > Chordata > Actinopteri > Cichliformes > Cichlidae > Aulonocara > Aulonocara stuartgranti. The sequence continues at coordinate 7,319,534 of NC_138946.1, forward strand.
GTAAACGGGTGCAGCGTGCTGTTCGTTAACACCGGAGCTAAACGCCCACAGCACACTGCACACATGACAAGCAATTCCACGGACGCTGAGTACAAATAATTGAATCGAAGTGGATCCTACCTTTAGCAAATTAGACGTCGCCATGTTCCCTCAACTTATCCTCTCGTAAAATCTCGCGCGAACAACAAGACCTACGAAGATTAACCTTATCGAAATATCGCTGTTGTTAGGGAAGCTTTTGTTTTTTAAATAGAAATGTTTTAAGGACAAAAGTATCATTTTAACCACTTTCTTTTACATATAGATGTACTTTATTAATATGTATTAATAAAGTAAAATTATTTTTGTTTATTAATATTTACGTGCATTTATTTACGTTTTTTGTTGTTCCTTAAAGCTCAGCCTATGTCAGAATGTCTTTTTGTGGTGCTCATTTTACGTTTGTTGTATAATTTATTCTCACCTTCATTAATAACAGTATTTAACGACGCTCTGTAGTGGAACGTTTATAGTATCACATAAAAGGTTTATTTTTAGTTACAGTTAGTTTATAATGTAGCCATTAAGAAGTATTACTTGTTAAAGTATATGTTATGGTTTTCATGTTTCCTGCACTCTCCTTCTCCTAAAACTTTTTTGTTTATTTTTATGTTTTTGATTTGTGTGTGTGTGTGTGTGTGTGTGTGTGTGTGTGTGTGTGTGTGTGTGTGTGTGTGTGTGTGTGTGTGTGTGTGTGTGTTTTTCTTCTTCTTACAGCAACATTAGTGTAGTAAGTGTAACGGAGGCTTTGATTTTATTGTCATTCGTAAATTGTTGGGAATTAATCCACAGTGGAAGTCTCATTTTAACAGGTACAATCAATTTTTGGAGTGTTATTGTGTGTTCCCAAATTTGTAAGGTCACATCGAACGAAAAAAGGCACTATGAGATTTAATCATAGTTTGTACCTGACCAAAATATTTGAATTATTTTAAATGATTTGTGTGTTTTGTTTGTTTTGTTTTGTTTTAACATAAAATGATTTTTAAAAATTAATCATATTACAACATTGTAGAATAAACAGATTATAGACATTAGCTAAAATATTCTCAGGCTGAATATTATTTATTTATGTTCACAAACAACATGAGCAAAGTGTAATTTGAGCAGGTATACTGCACTACTTTTGCCAACCGTAAGGGATTATAGTGAAAATGTGGCGGCCCTAGATCTCCTGTGTCATCTTTACCATACCTCCACAAAACATTCCTTTTGCAAGTTCATAAAAAATAAATAAAGAGTCTAAAAAACAAAGTCAAAGTAAATAAAAATCTTTTAGTTTGGTTAATAATTACTTTACGGTAACTTCAATCAAAAAATCAGGTACGATGTATAATCACGTTTGTGAAAACTTTTTTTGAAGTTTATCATCTGCAACTAACTGAAGTTTCTTTTTAGTTCTCTAAACCTTATAGGATTTACAGAATTTATGCATTTAGGACTAATAAACCACAAAAAAAAAATGGTTCCTGTACAATAATGTATAACAAATACAGCTAATCAGAGACATTAGAAGGTATTTTCTGCCATACTGAACCACATAGCACTACCTCTGCTGTTTTACTTCACTTTCACTGCCTTGTAAATGATATGTAGGAAAAGTAAAAGGAAACATTTGCCACATATCACACTGAGTGCAGAACTGGAGATAGGAAAATGTTTGTACAGTCTCAGGGCCAGTTATTGTTTCACTGTCAGCATGGTCTTTATTATCATTCCTTCCCTGCATGACATGAGGGAGAGAGGAGAGAAGTACAACAACATTAATAAAAAAAGGAATTTTGCTCAGTCACTGCTGGGATTTTTCCATGACAAGATCATCCTGAGGAAAAAAGAAAAGCTTGGAGAAATCAAACCTACATTCTTTGAGTAAGAATGTAGGTTTGATTTATAAAGTGAAGTGCTGGGGACATTTCCTATCCTGTACTTAGACACATTATACTGTTACTGTATAATACTTTCTCCACTCTGGTGACCATATAGGAAATATGACCAATTAAACATTTGCTGCATACCTCATGAATAAACAAACCCGCTAATAGCGATAAAACATTACTTTTTATACAAACTTCTGTGTTGTCTACAAATGTTTTATATTAATTATAGCCTACAAATGAAGCGGGAAAATAATGAGAAAACAGGAAGAATCACAGGCGAAATGTTCACCACTCTAATAAACACATTGCTGCATATACTGGAGGTAGAAACTTTTGGGTTAGTGTATTTCTGTTCACCTCAAATGTATTTCAATTCCAAAATTCCAATTTGCAACAACTGCCTGGAGTTACTTTATATTACAAGCAGCAGCACAGGAGGCGTATCGAGGCCAGGTTTGAGAACAACACAAACCCAAGGCAGGTCTGGGAGGGCATCAGGGCTATCACGGACTACAAAAGAAGAACACCATCACCCTCAGCCGACAGTTCTACTCTGGCTGAGGATCTAAATCTCTTTTATGCCCGTTTTGACAGGGAGAACACCGACCCTGTCCTGTCCCCTCTCCCCTCAACCGACCCTGCTCCGGTCCTGAGCACTCATGAGCTGAGGCGTGTGTTCCGGAGCATTAACACCAGGAAGGCGGCCGGGCCGGATGGAGTGCTGGGCCGGGTGCTAAAAGACTGTGCTGCGGACCTGGCGGACGTCTTCACCTCTATATATAACACCTCGTTGTCCTGTTCACTGGTACCATCCTGTTTCAAAGCAGCAACCATCGTTCCCATCCCAAAACAGTCAAATGTCACATGTCTGAACGATTTCAGACCTGTGGCACTCACCCCCATTCCCGCCAAATGCCTGGAGAGACTGGTCATTAAACACATCAGAGCTGCTTTTCCACCATCCCTGGACTCGCACCAGTTTGCATACAGGGAGAACCGGTCAACCGAGGATGCGATCGCCACAGTGCTGCACACATTACTGAAGCACTTGGAACACAGGAATACCTATGCACGGCTCCTCTTTGTAGACTACAGCTCGGCTTTTAATACCATCCGGCCATACAAACTCCGTCCCAAACTCCACCAACTGGGACTTAACTCCTCTCTGTGCAACTGGATTGTGGACTTCCTCACTAACTGTAGACAGAGTGTCAGAGTGGGTAAGAACACCTCTTCCACCCTTGTGGTCAACACCGGTGCCCCTCAGGGGTGTGTTCTGAGCCCTCTGCTATACACTCTCTTCACCCATGACTGTATTTCCTCCTGCGCGTCCAATCTCATTGTTAAGTTTGCAGATGACACTACAGTGCTCGGACTTATATCCAACAATGATGAGACAAACTATAGGACAGAGGTGCAACAACTAGAGTCATGGTGCCACGACAATAACTTGGTCTTAAACACCAAAAAGACCAAGGAGATCATTGTAGATTTCCGGAAGAGGGGTCATAACAACCATCTGCCTCTCTTCATTGGCAGTGAGGCGGTGGAGAGGGTGAGCAGTTTTAAATTCTTGGGGGTAACTGTGACCGAGGACCTGTCCTGGGGCAACCATATCACCTCAGTTGTACGGAAGGCCCAACAGCGCCTCTACTACCTGAGGAGACTGCGGAGCGCACACATTCCCAGATCTCTGATGTTGAACTTCTACAACTGTGCCATCAGCAGCGTTCTGACGTATGGATTTCTAGTGTGGTTCCCCAGCTGCACCAAGGCCGATCAGCAAGCACTCCAGCGGGTGGTGAAAGAAGCTGGCAGAATTATTGGAACAAGTCTGCCAGAGATCAGTAATATCTTCCCCACTCGCTGTCTGAGGAGGGTGCACAGTATCCTGCGGGACCAACATCACCCTGCGCGCCACCTTTTCCATCTGCTGCCCTCAGGGAGAAGGTACAGGTCTATACAGGCCAGAACATCCAGACTGGCCAACAGCCTGTATCCACAGGCTGTGAGGCTCCTGAACTCTCTGCCCCCCTCTCACGGACAATAACCATATCCAACTTCTTAATAGCAATGAACTGGTCTGCATTGGTGCATCATATCTTTATTCTCTTCCCCCTCCTGCCCCCCCCCCCTCTTTCTTAAATAGATAACTATCATATCTGATATCATATCTCACAGTACAATAATATTGAATGGGTTGCATTGTTGTATTTTGTCATGTTTCTCAGGTCTTTGTCTGAATTTCTACGAACATTATTGCTAAGGATTGTCTTATTGCATTGGAGTCACACTGGGTTAAATATGTACACTTGGGATTTAAGGGGTATTTATTATTTTCTTCTTTTTTTTTGGGTTGTATGGAAGCCCCAAACGCAATTTCATTGTTCTTGACAATGACAATAAATAAATAAATACTAAATACTACAAAGTGAGAACCCTAAAATCAATCCCTTGATTTGGATCTGAGTTGGTCACACAATGTTGCTGTGATCACAAAAGCAGCAAGACAGCAGCTCTTCTTCCTGCGGCGCCTGAGAAGATTCAGATGAACTCCAGAATACTAACAAACTTCTATCGAAACCATTACCATTGAAATTATTCTGACTGGCTGCATCACCACCTGGTATGGCAACTGTAATGCCCTGTACAGCAAAGCTCTGCAGAGGGTGGTGAGATTAGCACAGCGCATCACCAGGACTGAACTGCCAGCCATGCAGGATCTCTATAGACAGTGCTGCATGAGGAAGACACAGCGGATCCTCTCTGATCCCAGCCACAGACTTTTCACACTTCTGCCGTCTGGCAGGCAGTTCAGGAGCATCCAGACCTGCACTAGCAGACACAGAAACAGTTTTTACCCACAAGCCATCAGGCTTTTGAACTGCTGACACTCTTTACACACCATTACACACTCACTACAATTACAGGGCTCTACACACTGTCACTTCAAAAAATGCCACTTAAATGCTCATTGCACAAGTTTTTGCACAACCGGTAAATACTTTTGCACAAACTTTAAATACCAACTTGTCTTAAATACTCTAAATATTAATACTTTTTCTCTCTTGTATTATTATTATTATTATTATTATTATTATTATTACTGCTATTTTCATGTTATTTTCTTCTTAATATAACTGCACACTTTCTATATGGTCATGCAAAACTGAGGAGCACGAGCCAAAGTATTTCATTATGGGTAAATGTAGCTACACTGTTTATCTGGACATAACAATAAAACCTGAAACCTGAACTTGAACTTTTCAGCAGCATTTGGTGACAGTGGAGTAGAAGAGCTCCCTTCCTCTCCTTTCCTTTCCCTTCCTTTGCTTTCCTTTCCTTTCCTGTCTTGCCAGAAGACATATCTTGCAGGACCTTGCTACTTGTCAATGGTCTAGTTAAACATGTCTTGCATTCACAGACTTTTCTTCTGATAACAATACCCCAAGTCTTTCAGGATGAGGGATAATGCCACGCAGCAGCGGAATGGCCAGGGGACATAGGAAGCCATGGGAAGAGTGTCTGTCTCCAGAATCCAAATTAGGATCTCCTTCCACACCAGAGGAGCCTGACAGCTGAAGACTCTGCCTCCCATTCTACTTTTACAAATGCTAGGAACCACAAGTAAGCCTTCAGGCTGAGAGTAAAGTGCTCTATTGGGATAAAATGATACTATACTAAAGTACTATATATACTTTAGGGTATATGGACCAATTCGGGGCTTTTATGTGAGGAGAAGGATTGGAGAGATTTCGCAGGTCTTTCCTCCCTACTGCTGTCGGACTCACAACAAAGACTTCAACTGATCAAACACACACATCCACACATGTGTAATAGCAATAACACTAAGTGCAATACTTTTTTCTCGCATTGTTGTATTATACTCAATTGTATATAGCATTTGTATTCTATTTTATTCCATTGTATATTGTATTTTATTTTATTCTATTCTATTGTGTACAGTATCTCATAGATATATTATTCCAGTGTTTTTTCTCTAATTTTTCTATGCAACTTTGCACTGTCCACTGCTGTAACAAAACAAATTTCCCACACGTGTGGGAACCTGTAATAAAGGTTATCTTATCTTATCTTAAAAGGGTTTTAAGAGGAAGCAAATGAAGAGAGGCTAATACGGAAGAAATATAATCTCTGTTTCTAGCCTCTGCTAGTAGCCTACTTTTGTCTGCTCGTCTGTCTGGTTATTTCCTCTTTGGTTTTTTCGGATCAGCAACTTTTTAAAAACATAAAGTGTGTGTTGTTAGACTCACATGCTGACTTCTGCAAAAAATGTGGAACATTATGTGGAACTCGGGAACAAGGCATAGAGATGCAGTGCTAGCCCATCAGAAAAATCAGAAAGGCAGATCTCCACACCGCATGCCACAAGTACGCGATCAGCAAGTAGGACTTTATAAGCATGAAAGTTTCCGTAAACAACACTGCCAAAGCATCAATGAGCAATTTGTACAAATATACTAATAACAATAATTCATCCCTAATAAAATACGTTTTGTGTTATTTTTTTCTGACTAAACTAACTGTAATTATCCTCTTTATCAGCTTAATAAGTTTGACTGCACTGTGCACACGTCACCTAGAATTCGTTGCAACCAATCAGAGCGTAAGGGGCGGTCCTACGCGAACACGAGGTTAGTCCTGTTCATCCTGGTTGAGAGGTGTTTCCTCGTGGACGAAGATTTTTTTCTTCCTGAATAAACATGAAATCATCACAGCTGGAGGATGTCACCACATAATTGAACGTCAAAATGTATGTTTTATTCATATTCATTTACATTCATGGATTAATTCGCTGTTTTGTTAGCTGTTTAGCTAATGGAGTGTAATAAATGACGCAAGGTTCACCAAACTCCATTTGAAAAGTTTAAGTTTAATATTTCTGTACTTGCTACTAATTATTTATACCTGCTTTAACGTAACTAAGTACGTATTACGAATCATTACGAGCTACACTACAATTCGGGATATTTATTTTCTAACTAAAGCATGTAATAGTAAACCTATCAGCGTCGACGCCTCCAGTGTACACAAAGCTCGTAACGAAATATATATATATATATATATATATAACCGGTTTTAATCACTTCATGCAATGTGTTTGTACATTAACCTCAGTCCTTTGGAGATTAGGTGTCATGCTCTGCTTGGGCAGTCTGATGAAGATACTGAAAGCGAAAGACACTAATTCCCAATTATTTTTCTTCCAGCTTTTAATCTTGCTCGGTGTCCATGTCTTTATGTCTTTATGTTTAGCTCTTAGAGAGATGGAGGGGCCCGTGGAGGAGAGATTGTGTGGGAAAATGAAGATTGGCTGTGGTTTGCACAGATACAACCTGAGAGATGTTTTCACGTGGTGAGCACAAATCTAGATGTGTAAATCTCGTTTTTAGCTACTGTAATGTATGTTGTATCAGTGAATGTAACAGGCGTGGAATCACCAGGGTTGTAAAAGAACTAGAGAACTTACATCCACATTTTTTCAAGAGTCGAATGGTTGAATGAGTTGAATGGTTGAACAGCATACATATTTAATGACTGTAAAAACAAAAAATCAGGTGCACAAGTGTTTATTTATTTGGGATTTTCTCTAAACCACACAGTGTCAAGAGTGCACATACAGCTGAATATACAAATATATGCATCCACCCCTACCAATATTCGGTTAGATGTCCCTAAGCAAATTGCAAGTTGGAATATCATCATGACATTCACGACAGTGTTTTTCTTTTGATGCATGATTCGTGTTCTTCACTTACCAGGAGTCTGCTGAAGACTATACTCATGGGTCAGGTCCTGTCACTGCTGATATGTGGGACAGCAGTCAGCTGTGAGTACCTGACTCATGCCAAAGTGGAGACACCCATGCTGCAGAGCTTCCTCAACTACGCCCTCCTGCTGTTCACCTACACAACACACCTCAGCACCCGCACAGGTCAGACTGTCATGCTCTCAGGATATTTGACATTCTGGCTGCTCTCAGTGAGTCACAATAAGTAAATGTTTCTCTGTAGCATCAATCATACTGATGAACCTGCAAATTTATGGTAAAGTAAGCTGATTTAGCGGGAAAAGGAATAGTGGTGAGACCACAAGAGTGAACTTTAAAGGAGATGTACAGTATTAACCTCATTTCCAGCTCCATGCTTTTATTTTTGGAGTAGCTTTGCCTGATTCACTGTTAAAAAATAATCCTTCTCTGTCACATCAGCCCCTCATGTCCTCCTCCTTTTTGCGTACAGAGGGTTGATGTGACAGAGGAGGCGTTTAGGATAGGATGAGATGGAGGCAGATGATCCACTGTGATGACCCCTAAAGGGAGCAGCCAAAAGGAAAAAAAAAAAGATTTTATAAGGTACTTGGTGCCGCCTCTTAGATCATCCTCTGTCTGAAACAAGCTGTTTAAGCTCCTCCCCCTTCAACACAACTTTCTTCTGATTGTCTGCCTATCGCAAGCAGAAGGTTTGAACCACAGATGATTGTGACTTCTGTGCCTGAAAATCTATAGTATCATATTATCTGCTCTCACTGATCTCATAAAGAGCAGAAAAAACAAGGTTAAGTCTGAGCGTCTGGCTCACAGAGATCGCCTCATTATTTAAGACTTGTGTCATCCGAGCTTCCATCCTTGTAATATAGCACAAAACAAGGTAAAAGGACAATAGGCAATAAACTAAAATTCTGTGCAGAGTTCACAGAAGCTGCAGTGTTATGTGATGATTAATTGTCCTCATGTTGCTCACTATAAGCATATTAGCGGACAGAAACAAATATTAGTACTAGAGCTCTTATTCTGAAAATCCATCTTTTATCGTAAACATAAACTGTTTACATATACACATTAATTAATTACAAATGGATACAAAATATTTAGCAATGGAGCAGAATCACGTTGACGTCATAATCGTATCACGTAACCACTATTTGAATGCAAATAAATGAACATTATCCAGGTTATAACACAGCACAGCATCAACTCCTCTAAAAGGAAGCTTAATTTAATTCCCTTTGTTTATAATATCCTTTGAACAGTGAGTAAAATAAGATCAAAGGAGCAGAAAATAGCACAAAGGAGTTAATGATTCACAGTTTGTTCAGATCACCAAATGTATGTGTAAAGCAGTGTTTAGATGTTTAAAGGGTCTTATGGACCATTTGAATTCAGTTTGATGTGTTTCTTCAGGTGACAGGAACATCCTACAGATTTTAAAAACCAACTGGTGGAAGTATTTGGGGATGGCTATAGCAGACGTTGAGGCGAACTACACAGTAGTGAAGGCGTACCAGTTTACCACGCTGACAAGTATACAGGTAACAAAAGAGTGTTGTCAGTAAAGACTCTTCTCCTGACTTTGCTTTGAACACATGTATAGTTTGGTTAACCAAAAGACTTCACTGGGCAGCAGGGGGCGAGCCTGATGCTGCTCTCCTGATGAGCTTATTGTCTTAGCTGCTAGTTTGAAGTCTTGTTGAAATAAGTGCAATGTTTATTTTGTATGTAATGATACTCTATAGACTCAAAGAGGGACATAAAACAGGTGCTACTATGTGAACGTATGGTGTTTCTCACTTTCTCAGTAAAATTCTCCCATCTTGGTGTAAAAAACACTCTGGGTTTACAGCCGAACTTGACTATTTTTTAGTCAAGTTTGGCTGACTTCACATGGTAGGAGGTTATACTAAAGAGGTCTGTTTGTGAGGAACAAGCTGGCTTGCATGAAGTGCAACATGTCTTTTGCCCTCATGTTAACGCCTGTTTGTCACTGTGTGTGTTTCAGCTGCTGGACTGCTTTGTGATCCCGGTGCTGATGTTACTTTCTTGGTTTTTCCTGAAGACTCGATATCGGGTGATCCACTTTGTAGCTGTAGCAGTGTGTTTGTTGGGGGTGGGGGCCATGGTAGGAGCTGACATTCTGGCTGGAAGAGACCAGGGATCCAGTAAGAACATTTTCCTCAGTCAAAGTTAATGTCAGACTTTTTTGTTTATCCTCTTGATGCATGAAGGCATTCAGACAGCCAGTATCCTCATCTGACTAAAAACAAACAAACAGGCAAAAATACATTTATCACTGTAAAAGATTCGTAACGCAGTCAGTGTAGGTTCATATTAAATAATTCCTCAGTGTCTGAGAGGCAGATGTTGGTATGAATTGAACTGAATTAAATTGGAATTGTGCCTGTGTCTTATACTAACTGTCTCTTTCTCTCTGTGCAGCCAGTGATGTACTGTTGGGCGATGGGTTGGTCCTGCTCAGTGCCGTCCTCTACGCCATATCCAACATGTGCCAGGAGCACACAGTGAAGAACTTGAGCAGAGTTGAATTCCTGGGCATGATGGGCCTGTTTGGGACTCTCATCAGCGGTGTACAACTGTAAGATATTGTGTTTTTCTGCACCACTGACACAGCAGGTAGTATTGTTCTGTACTGTTGTTACAGAGTAATGACTATTGTTGAGCCACTATTAATGTGCTAATATCATTAATATAATGTGAATAATGTCACTTTTTTGCCATCAGATAATATACATCACAGCTCTCTGCCAGCCCACATTGTTTAATAGATGAACCAGATGTGTCTTAAACCTGAATTCCTTTTAACAGCCAGCAGGGGGCGATAGCTGTGTTTCAAAATCCTTTGGGTCTTTCCTCAGATCTTAGACAAGCAAAGGACCTGACCTTCACAAACACTTTGATTATTTTTGGACTGGGTCGCTCATTTAAAACGTTAAATCCATTTTATGAATTTAAGTCATTCCAAGAGTCAGAAATGAGAATTACCCACAGTTTGCTTATTTGCTAGCAACTTGTGTTTTAAAATTTTAATCTGGTTTCAGAACAATAAGAAGGCGAGAGCAAAAACACATAGATGAGACCATGATAGACACTATAGAAGATGTTAACAAGAATAGTTGGAAAATGGAAAATTTTGAGATTATGATTGTGATTTTAGCATCTTTTTTTCTTATACTTTCTATGAATTTCAGTGATATCTGTGTGAGAAGACCTTGCTTGTTGAGCTTTATTTAAATTTAGGTTGTGGGTATATGTATGAATATGGAGGATTTGAGGATGACCAAGGCTAGCACCAGTGTTAACGTGAATAAAACAAATTAATAAAACAAACAAAGAAACAGGAAAAATGTGGGTTTTTGGTGGTTTTAGTCAGTCGATAGGTGGTTGCTAGGTAACACAATGATGTCACAATATACTACACATACTGAAGATTTTGTGGATATATATTAAGTGTTTTGAAAGTTAAACAGAAATCAAAATCATCCTCTTCTTAATACATGAAGCTACAAACAGGTCATTTTAGGCCGCTGGTAAGTGGTTGCTAGGCAACATGATGATATGATATCTTACATATAAGGACCTTCAGGAGCCAGTTTTGGTTGCTCAACCTTTACTCATGTATAATGAGTTCAAATGCAAACAAATATTTTTTTAATCATGTAATACCTAATAGTACCTAATTGTGATGCAATACCCTTTATTAATGATGTTCCCTCATCATTTTAACTTGTTGCTTATTGTTGCAGAGTTGTGCTGGAAACACGTGCAGTAGGAGAAATCAAGTGGGACGTTCACATCTGTGAGTTCACTTTCTGTACTGTCATATTAAACTGCAACATAATCACATTTATAGAAGCGTCTCTGATTTTAATATCACTCCACTGCCTCTCACTCAAATCTGTTTATTGTGTTCTGCAGCCATGCTGTTTGTAGTCTACACCTTGTGCATGTACGCTTTATACAGCTTCATGCCTGTAGTGGTGAAGATGACGAGCGCCACAGCAGTGAACCTCTCTCTGCTCACTGCTGACCTCTTCAGCCTCTTCTGTGGCCTCTTTCTCTTCATGTACAAGGTGAGTTTGTGATGTCTGTATGTATGCATGTCAGTCCTTAATGAGAGAAATGAGCGATAGCTCTGCCTTGTCTCGCAGCAGCAGGAAATGCAAATGATTTATTTGGTTAGTTAAAATATTTATTTTGTGCTGAACCAGTTGGTTCCTACTAGAGCATGAAAAACAAGATGACAGGCACATGACCAGTGAGAAATATTTAGAAAATCAAATAGGTATATTGTTCAGTAAAATAAATGCTAGGAGTGCATTTAAATAAGGGGGTAATGATTTCCTGTATCTGACCTTGTGGCAGTAAGTCTAAGGCTGACGTTAGAGAAAATGTTCAAGCAGCATGCCCAGTAAATGATGCAGAGGATGGTCAAGATCCCTGTATCATCCATTATAGAATAGAATAGAATAGAATAGAATAGAATAGAATTCAACTTTATTGTCATTGCACATGCACAGGTACAGGGCAACGAAATGCAGTTTGCATCCATCCAGAAGTGCTTTAGTGATATAGATATATTACAATATATATTAGCAATAATATAGATATGTGAGTATATTACAGAAATGGGTCTATTATGGTATGTTATAATGTACACGGTATGAAGTATGTTGTGAATATTCTATAACTATAAGTATGTACAGGCTGTAGTGAGTACAAGCTATGTACAGGCTATGAACAGGATATAAATATGAAAAACTATACAGAATATGAAATGAAATAAATAACTTTACAGAATCTGGGATATACAGCTATACAGAAATGGGAACTATGCAAGTTGTAAACAGTTGTAGGATTAGAGATTATCGAATGTACAGAATGATTATTTACACAGAGCTATACAGTAGTGCAGTTAAGATAAGTGAGGGTGTAGATAGTTTCTACAGAGGCTATATAAAGTGCTAGTGGTTGTGAGTGGTGGTTCAGTCCATGTTATTATTGTGTTTGAGGGTACAGTTGTCCATTGTGGGTGTGTGTATGTTCAGTCCATGAGTTTAACGTGGGTCAGATGTCAGGAGGCAGAGTTCAGGAGTCTGACAGCTGTGGGGAAGAAGCTGTTCCGGTACCTGGTGGTCTTAGTCCGGAGGCTCCTGTGGCGCCTCCCAGAGGGCAGGAGGGTGAAGAGTCCATGTGATGGGTGACTGGGGTCTTTGATGATTTTCCCAGCCCTTTTCAGACACCGCTTCCTGTAGATGTCTTTTATGGCAGGAAGTGGTGCTCCGGCGATGCGCTGGGCAGTTTTCACGACCCTCTGCAACGCCTTCCGGTCCGAGGCAGAGCAGTTCCCGTACCAGACTGTTATACAGTTGGTCAGGATGCTCTCGATGGTGCAGCGATAGAAGTTCACCAGGATGTCTGAGGACAGGTGGTTCTTCCTCAGAGTCCTCAAGAAGAAGAGGCGCTGGTGAGCCTTCTTGACCAGCTTGGAGCAGTTGGTCGTCCAGGTGAGATCCTCGGAGATGTGGACTCCCAGGAACTTGAAGCTGCTCACACGCTCCACAGCCGTCCCCTTAATGTGGATGGGTGGATGTGGGTCAGCATTCCTCCTGTAGTCCACGATGAGCTCCTTGGTCTTCTCGGTGTTAAGCAGCAGGTTGTTTCTGTCGCACCACACAGCCAGATGATCCACCTCCTCCCTGTAGGCGGCCTCATCGTTGTCACTGATGAGGCCAATCACCGTGGTGTCATCTGCAAACTTAATGATGGTGTTGGAACCATCAGCAGGTCTGCAGTCGTGGGTGAAGAGGGAGTAGAGGAAAGGGCTCATCACACAGCCTTGTGGTACACCGGTGTTCATTGTAGATGAGCAGCGGTTATCCAGCCGGACATGTTGGGGGCGGTTGGTCAGGAAGTCCAGTAACCATTTGCAGATGAGGGAACTGATACCCAGGTCTGTCAGTTTCCTGATGAGTTGTGAGGGGTGGATTGTATTGAATGCTGAACTGAAGTCTATAAACAGCATTCTGGCGTAGGTGTTGTTGTTGTCCAGGTGTGAGAGGACAGAGTGCATTGCGATGGAGACTGCATCCTCTGTGCTCCTGTTCTGACGGTATGCGAATTGGTGGGGGTCCAGGGTGGGGGGGAGACAGGATTTGAAGTGTGCTAGGACCAGTCGCTCTAAGCACTTAGTGATGATGGGGGTGAGTGCTACTGGGCGGTAATCATTGAGGCAAGATGGGTTGGAGTTTTTGGGTATCGGGACGATGGAGGTGGATTTGAAGCAGGCCGGTACCACAGCGTGGGCCAAGGACAGATTGAATATGTCTGTGAGCACTCCTGCAAGCTCCCCAGAACACGCTCTGAGAACACGCCCGGGGATGCCATCAGGGCCTGCAGCCTTGTGGACATTGATCCTGCTCAGCACCGCTCGTACATCGGTGGGGGAGAGAGTCATAGGTTGGTGGTCTGGCGTCATGTCTGCTTTGGTTGTGGTTGTGGGGTTCCCTCGCTCAAAACGAGCATAAAAGTTGTTGAGCTCGTTGAGGAAGGAGACATCAGAGGATGCGGGGGAGGGTTTGGTGGTCCTGTAGTCTGTGATGGTCTGGAGTCCTTGCCACATGCGTCGGGGGTTGGAGTTGGAGAAGTGTTCTTCTACCTTCTTTTTGTAATGGTGTTTGGCTTTTTTGATGCCCTTCTTTAGATTAGCCCTGGCTGTACTGTAGGCGTGTGCATCTCCTGACCTAAAGGCAGTGTTGCGGGCCTTCAGGAGGAGACGAACATCCCGGTTCATCCAAGGCTTCTGGTTGGGGTACATGGTGATCCGTTTCTGGGTGGTGACACTGTCTGTGGTTTTGGAGATGTAATCCAGTACAGATGAGGCGTACTGGTCCAGGTCTGTGTGGGTGAACATATTCCAGTCTGTGTTTTTAAATCTGTCCTGGAGCACTGCGTCTGTCCCCTCTGGCCACACTTTAATTGTCCTCACAGCAGGTTTCACACGTTGGATGAGTGGTGAATACCGAGGTGTGAGGAACAGGGAGAGATGGTCCGATTGTCCAATGTGGGGGAGGGGTGTGGCTTTGTAGGCTCCAGCCAGGTTGAAATACACATGGTCTAAAGTCTTGTCTCCTCTGGTGTGGCAGGAGACATGTTGGTGGAATCTGGGGAGGACTGTCTTTAAGTTGGTGTGGTTGAAGTCGCCAGCAACAATAAAAGCAGCCTCGGGGTGTTTATGCATCAGCAAACCCTGTCATCCCCATAGCTCCTTAAGGATTCGATACGTTACACAGGGTAGTAGAAGTGTGATCAGCTGATGAAGATTTTCTGTAAGATTTATTCTAAAGTTGACTTGACAAGACTTGCAAAAAAGAAGGCATTTCAACTTGCATAAAAACCAATAAACAGCAAAAATGGACTTTTTCACATGACAATAGGCTGCCAGTCAACCCGGGGAGGGTTAATGGATATGTGAAGGTTGGCTAGGATTTGACAGAAGAAGAATTTTGTGTTCTTGTTACTGTTGCTTGGTTTTTAAATGGGTTTTTTTCTTTTGGAAAGTTTTGACCTCCTAGAACTGTTTTTAGTTCAGAACAATGCAGAAACGGTCTGAAGTCAAAACCCAACCACAAAGTACACAAGGTAGATCATAGTTGTTTAACTGTAGCAGGTGGATTACAACAGGAGAGGACGTACACCTGAAATACTACACTGCCCACAACAACTCCATTTGATTAATGACAGTGGAGGTATAAGCAAAAAAGGCCTCACACATGAACAAAATCCTCTAGCGTTAATCTGTGTCCCTGTTGTGTGTCTCAGTTTTCAGCCCTGTACATCGTCTCATTTGTCGTCATCACCGTGGGTTTTATCATGTTCAACGCTGTCCCAACATACTCAGTTTTACCCGAAGAGCCTACTGAAGCATCTGATGACCCCGAGGCTCAAAGCTCCTCAGACCAGCTGCTGCTGTCTGCAGACAATGACACTCAGAGAACCGAGACACTCACAGCCAACGATACACCATGACTGAAGAATGACATCTTTTTTCCCCTACTGTAGGTCAGTGGATAAAGGCCAGTTTTACTCTTTTTACTTCAATATTGTTACAGAAGTTGAGCTTTTATGCACTAAGCCAGAGACTACCTGTGTGTGCTCAGTTCAAAATAGATGAAGAGAGATTGAGAGGTCAAAAAACCGTGTGGCTCCACTCTCTTCTTGCCAAACTTCCTGTCTGCACCAGACTATCAGAATAAAAGTATACATTTTAAGCACAAGAAATCAGACTGCATCTAGGGTCCTACAGTTGTATTGCCACATTTTCATTAATGCTGTAGCATTTTTATAGAATATTGCCTGTTGCTTCCCTTGAAGTTGTCAGAGTTTTACAAAAAGGACCTATTGTGTCTATTTTCAGTTCCATATTTTTATTCTTTAGCTTGGTGTGATCCACAGTTCAGAATCATCCTTTTTTAAAATCTTATTGTGGGCGTTAGCACAATGCTGTATAAATGAAATTGGATTGAACTGAATAGCACAGCCCTTCACTTCATCCACTGTCTAAAACAAAGTGTTTAGGCTCCTCCCCATTTAAGCCAATTTTCTTCTGATTGGCTGCCCCTCAGAAACAAAGTTCTAACAACTGGTAGGCGGAGCTTCTGTATTCAGAGTCTTTGTAGTGTACCTGGGATGACCATGTTAGGAGTACCTCCTCTGATAAACAGAGCCTTAATTTAGACTTTAGTTATTTTTAATTTGAGCATATTAACAGAATATCATCACAGACAAAAGGAAAGCATAATAAGTCCCCTGTAAGATTTATTTTTGCGGTTTTCTCCTTTATTTAATAAACAGAGAAAAGGGGTTAAAGAGGGTGGGTCAGTTGACGTCAACTTTCACTCCCGCTGCTGTTTATTGTTTGATTATTGATTTTTATTTGTTTTCTTTTTTGTTTCATAAAATGTCACCATATTTCATGTTTTGTTTTTGTTGTTTCTTCACCTCTACAGTCTACAGTTTTACATTCCTCTGAGTTACATGGCTGCATGCAGACAAATGACTTAGCTCATTTAGTTGTCTCCTCTGGTGCTGTTACAGTTTTTATACTCATGTCATTTGGCAATCTACAAACTGCATCATGGCTTTCTTGCACCCAGAGTTTTACTTTTTTACTATTAAAATATTTTTTGAAATTTTCTTTGTTCTTGTCTTTTCTCAGTTACTTTACTTTAAAATGATTTTACAGAAATGAAAACATGTAAGTCTATCTCAGTCCTGCATTAGACAAATGATGTGTGGATATTCTATCTCTTGATTATGCACTCACTGTCCTCTTGTTTAGGTATATTTGTTCCCATCTGCGGAAGTATCCAATCAGCCAAGCACATGACAGCAACTCAACCCATTTAGGGATGTAGACAGGGTCAGGACAACCAAGTTCAAACCCAGCATCAGAGTAGGGAAGAAGGGTGATTTAAGGGATGTTAAACACCACATGGTTGCTGGTCTCTCGTGGGCTGATCTGAGTATTTCAGGAAATGCTGATTTCCTGAGATTTGTTTTCCACACAACCAGCAAAAGGTTTACAGAGTCCAAAAAACAAATATTAAGTGAGTGGAACCTTAGTGGGAGAAAATGCCCCACTGATATCAGATATCTGCTTCCAGATGATAAGAACAGTTACTCAAATAACCTCTTGTTACAACCAAGGTATACAGAAGAGCAAAGCACATCAGACCTTGAAGCAGATGGGGTACAGCAGTAGAAGACAGCACTGTGCCACTGGAGGCTAGAGTTCATATAGGCTCACAAAAATGGGAGAATAGAAGACTGGTAGGGTCAGAATTCAGTCATCAAATCTCAATTGATAAAGTACTGTACCTTTGGGATGTGGTGGAACAGGAGATTTGCATCAGGGATGTGCAGCCAAAATATTTTCAGCAATTATGTGATGCTAATCATGTTAATATGACCCAAAGTCTTAAAGGAATGTTTCTGCCTTGAATTCTGAAAGCAAAGGGGAGTTCAGTTGGGTTCTAGCAAAGTGCACCTAATAAAGTGGCTGGTGAATGTAATTTAACAAGAATGTGTGTGTGTGAAATATGATGTGGAAATATGGCACGTGCTATAATTTTGCACATGATATAGGAAAGTTGATCTGGTTATGTATTCAGTTTAACCAGAACAAGAGTCCTTAACTATGTCATGACCTTAATTAGTAAACAGTAACATGGAAGCATACTGATCAGGCATAACATTATGACCACTGACAGGTGACGTGAACAGCACTGATTATCTTGTCACCATTGCACCTATATGTGGATGTTACTTTGACATGTACCTCCTACCTAAGCATTGTTCCAGACCACGTACACCTCTTCATGGAACCTGCACTCCCTGATGGCTGTGGCCTCTTTCAGGAGGATAATGCACCCTGCCACAAAGTGAAATGGTTCAGGAATAGTTTGAAGGCAACGGCAGTATCCAGTTTGAGGTGTTGACTTGGCCTCCAAATTCCCCAGATCAAAATCCAATAAGGGATAGAAGTCCAACCCATGGAAGCCCCACCTCACAACTTACAGGACGTAAAGAAGACTTAGCAATACGAAACCCAAATGATATTGTACTGTGGTGGTTCTCAGTCCAAGACAAATACAGATGTAAAGATACAGAGCACAGCAAACAATCAAAAATATTTTGGTGTGTATGTATTCTATTTGAATAAAAACAGCAAATGTATTGAGATGTTATTGTTAATTAATTTATTTGAAAAAAGTACATAATTAAAAAAAAACTTGTTTATCTATAATTTAGCTTTTTCCTGTTTTGCTCATCACTGGTTATAGCATGAGATGGTACCTGCAGCAGGAGATAGGCTGTCACACAAGGAGACAAAAGGGCTGCAGAAGGACATCAACTATCAATCAATCTGCTGCTTTGTGCAAGGAGGAAGAAGGGTAGTACTGCTGGAGCCCTACAAAATGACTTCCAGTGATATGCTCATGTGTATGTATCTGATCAGATTGTCACTCTATTAGGGTGAAATGATGGCCTGACATCATTAGTTGGACTTAGTGTTCATAGCCCACCACTGAAGAGCTTGACTGGCATAATCCAGAGAGCACCAGAACCTTCAGGTCCACCACCGATGTCCCATTCCCTTCACCGATGAGAGCAGGTTCACACTGAGCACATGTGGCAGACAGAAGAGTCTGGAAACACCGTGGTGAACATCATGCTGCATGCAGTTTCATCCAGTGTGATTGGTCTGGCAGTGGATCAGTGGGAAAGGCAAACTCATGGCAAATGCCAAGCTGAATCATCACAAGATCATGCAGCTTAGAGATGAAATGAATCCTGTGAAGCCACCATTGGCAATAACCCTGTGTTATCCTAATATGTATTTTTTTTATTGTTCATACAAGTCTTTAAAAAAAGCCTTTTTTGCTTTTATCCAAAACATAGGATAATGACCAATGATGACTCAGACCACAGAAGGTTAATGAATCTCTACACTACAAGATATTAAAGTGGTCCTATTACACGTTCCCTTTAATATCTATATTAGAACATTTATTGGTGTTCATAGTGATACGTTTCAAATAATGAAGAACCAAAATTCTGTGAACCAAAACGTAAGGCTTCAGTTTATTCTTTGTCTACTTTTGGATCTATATGGCATTAGGGAGCTATTTCTAATACGGCTATCTCAGGTCCAGAAGCCCCACCCACCTGCTATTCAAACCGTCTGTTTTTGAGGGGCAGCCAATCAGAAGAAAGCGTATTAAAGAAGAAAGGAAAGGAGCTAAACTGGTTTGTTCTAAGGGACAAACTGAGGCCCTAAGGGCAAGTATAAACCAAATAAGGATGGTTTTAAACTATAAATCATGCAAAGCTGTTTTGGTTGAGAATTGAACAATGAAAACAAGGAGATGGAAACGTGCAACTACACTTTTTAAGGTACAAAAACAAGAACGTGTCCAGTTTTATCAATACATGATACTGGTAGAAAATGTTCCTGGGACTTTATGAGTGCTGTTATTCTGCACTGCGTTGCTGTTGCTGTAGCTTTTAGACTGAGTGTCAGTCAACATGGAGGAAAGCAGGCGACTGTAGCCCAGAGAAGAGGACAAAAACGCTGCACCCTGCCGCCTCCCGCCTTCCGTTTTGCCTCCTTATTATCCCAAATCGGTAAGAAAAGGGTCTTTTTCTTTTGGTTTTACCGGTTATATTACAGGTAAACCTTTTACAGCCGCTGTTTGATTTCCTGTAGCGTCTTCAGCTACAGATTACTCAGTGTTTGCGCCTTGGTTTGCTAATCACACCGGAGACGAACGAGGAATGAAAATTGAATTTATCTGCCTTTTTCTGCTCTGAAAACCTTAAATAACCGCCCTCAATCCTCCAGAAGAGCTTCTGTGGGTGGCTGTGGTTTTTACAGCGCCAAATTTAACCCAAACAGAAGCTCTGCGGCTCGCAGGAATCAAGCGCTGTTGCGGCGGAGAGCCGCAGATTTGCATGCGCGTTAATTCCTCAGCACCGCGGACAGCTCCGGAGCTCGGGCCTGTCTGGCGGCTCCGTGTCCGCAAGCCTCAAACACTCATCATCTCCTCCGTTTCCAGGTTATCACTCAACTGCACTAGCACCGGAGACACCTGCGGGGTAACAGCGGCCGAGATGAAGCATTTCCTGAGGTAAGGCGAGTCTCCGTGATTAAGATGGAAGCTGTGCTGTGGATTTGCATTTTGCATGGAAACGTGAAGGAATTCATCGTCACTCTCCTCCTTCTCTTCTCAGCTTGTTTATCCATGTTTGCCTTCTACCTGCTATAATTAATTATTAATAACAAGCACCGCGGTCCCTTTATTCCCAGTCCTCCCATTTAAGCTCTTTCCAGTCCATTATGACATTGTGTAGCAGTAAGTGGCTGTTATGGTGTGAATGGCTTTGAATGAGTCCCTTTGTAAGGAGGCCTCTTAATAATGGAGCACTCCAGAGGTGTTTCTATTAATAGTTCTCTCTTTCTGCCTTGGCTTTTTAATGTGTGTTTTTTTTTAATGGGTTTTTTCCCCCTATTTTGGGCTCAATATTGACCAAAACTGGGAGAGTATAATATTAAAAAGCAAAAGTTTAATCAATGTGGGTGAAATTAACACCTGAGCCTATAAAGTCTTCAGGAAAGTGTTTAATGAGGTCACTGAGGAAGAGCTTTCTGATAGTTTGATGCAGAAGTGGTTAGCACTGTCACTTTGTAGCAAGAGGTTTAAATGGCCTGGTTAGTTTTCTGTGTTAAGTTTGTTGTGTGTTTTGTCCTGATTCTCTGGCTTATTTCCATAGTCCAAAGACTATGTCTACCACTCTAACTGGTGGTTCTAAATTGGTCTAGATGATTGACAGCTTAGCAGCAGATCAGATTTTGTTTGTCTTGAACTGAAGTTCTTAGGCAGACAGACATTTTGTTCTTTAGTGGAAACAAGCATCCATAGGAATCTGTACATATAAGGCTTGACATGTATAAATGTATTCAGGGACGTGAAAATAAGGAGGGGAGGTTAATGTCCATGAATACGATTAGAAGCTGTGAACATTTCACAAGCTGCTGTGAAACTGTGTTGGCGTAGTAAACGTCTCGACAAAGAGAAAGACAAAACACGAGGGGGGAACAAAACACAGGTGAAATAAAACACCTTTAATGTAAAACACCAAATGACGGAGAAAAAAAGAACTTGGCAGTATTTTGGAGATAGATTCTTAAATGTTTTGCATTTAGCAAAGCCAGCAGTATTCATAACTGTGCTTTTTCCACATCTGTAGTCATCAATCTTTAAATTGGCTTTACCCACCAGTGCTCCCCCCCCCCCCCCCTTTGCCCCAGTTCATACCAAATTTCCCATAAATCCCAACTGATTTCCCAAGTGAATGAATAAATTTGTTGGAGAAAATTTAGCTTCATTAACTTTTAATGAACAGTAGAAGCCAGTAGAGGCTGCCAATGTTTTTCACTGATGGCTGTGTTTGCTTACAGTAATTATTCTAATGTGCCACGATGACTCTACCAATAGTTTAGAGATGGAAATATGATTCATGCTTTTGGCTGATCAGAGTATTTTGAAGGAATTAACGGCAACACTTTAATCATTCTAGCAGCTGGGGACATCAGTTAGGGTTTTTTCTTGTGTGTAATTAAATCAAAGTGAAGTTTAATAAAATGATGGTGGGAGGTTGTCTCCATTGTTTTGACCGTTTTCACAGGATGAGCAGGTCTCGCAATAACCAGCAAACTGACCTTTATGTGTATGACTCAGTGGGGTAACCCTTTAAAATAGATTAGCAGGTGGCAAGTGTGTTGCTCAAGGACATTTTATTAGACAGTTCTGTGTATTAAGCCTGTAATTGTGGGTTGCTATATAACCTTAAACGCCTCCTTCACTCTCCCTTTGCTCGGTGTTTGCTTCCTTGAAGGTTAAAAAGCTGAGCGTCAGTACGAGCTGTTCAACATGCCAGTCTCATCCACAAGCTGAGAATGAAAGATTAATCCCCACGGACCTTTCTTACCTTCTATTTGTTGTTGTTGATACTGAAGATCATGTCCTACTGTGATCTTTGTGCACAAGCTGGCTTGATTTCTGTCTGGAAAAATTGTAAATGCTGAACAAAGATAGAGGATTTGCAGCTGGATAGAAAAGAAAAGTTTTCAAGTGTACTTAAAGTACTGTGAGTCCTCCCAATCGCTACACAAAATCTGCTTTCTTGCTACCATTAGCTTACCTACTAATGCTTTCAATCCATTTATACATTGGAAATTTAAAAAAAAGTAGTAGACTCAAAAAAATAACTCTTTGAATGAACATAAAAAAATCATTGAAAGAATTTCCACGTAAATAAATTGCTTTATTTTAGCATTATGCAATTCTGTTATTCCAACTTAATGTACTTGAGTTAGAGTAACGTGATTAATTAATGATGAATCAACTGTTTTACTAAGGTTGAGTCCAACTTAATTTAATTAAGTTGATCCTACCCATGCAAATTACGTTAGTGCGACAAAAATGCTTAATCGTAATAGAAAGCTATTTATTAATGTGGAAATCCTTTCCATGATTATTTTAAGTTCATTTAAAGAGTTATTTTTTGGAGTGTTCAACAAAGTCTAGAGTCTGGTTAACATAAGATGTTAATGGATTTATAATAATAACTCCATCCATCCTCTTATCTTTACCAGGGTTGCAGTGAGGCTGGGGCCTATCCCAGATGTGATAGGGTGCGAGGCAACAGTGCTAACCACTGTGCCACCGACCTGTCAATCTAGACTTCAAAAAAATAGGGAAGCTATGATTACAAGGCTTGATATAGAATTTTCTGTATGTTTTTGTCCTTTACAGGTTAAACCGCAATAAATAGCTAAGGCATATAGTGTGTGTATGGTTGTCTATCTCTTCTAACCGCAGTGATTTTCCTGTGGTTTGAACTCTTGTGTGATCTTGTGAATTCTGTGAGTCCAGGCAACTAACCACTCTTACTAGATTGTATTATGTCATCTCAACAAGAATAAATGAAGTTGCCGGATTTCATGCAGATCCTACATGATTTAATTACGTTCACCACAGAAACATGAAATTATTTTGTTCACATTACAAGTTTGAATTTTGCAAATGTAACAACCACCCAATTTCATTTTTTTGAGTGTAGCAGTGGAAAATACAATTTTCAATCTTTAGTGAGACAACCGATGGCGAAAACATTGAGAAGAAAAAAAGGATTGTGTTCAGGGTGATGTTCAGCATTCTCTGCAGACCGAGGCGGACGAAGGCCGGAAATCATTTATTCTCTTAATGGGTCACTATGCATTTCCCAGGACATTTCCATTTTCATTCTCAGCATCCCCTGCAAAAATAGCACGCTTTGATCTGCTGCAAGTCTCCCCTAGTAGACAAGATGTGAAGCACACTCTTCTGACACTTTGTGTCTTCCTCTCTGCTTCTGCATTTTCACTTCAGTGTCTTTGTCTCAAACTTAATGTGAAACAAAATTGGTCAAAAATAAATTTGTGTAGGCATATTTGTGTAATATGCTGAACTGTAAAAAAGCAAACAGAAAAAAAATCATACCTACAGTTATTTATTATTTCATTACTCACCTGATGTCGGTAACAACAAATCCAATCCACACAGGCAAAGAAATCAAACCACAGATGCCCATAAATTATGTGTAATACTGAGAAATGAAGGTGAGAAGTTCATGGCAATAGCACCTTTAGAAATATATTACTTAGAAAATTGGTTATGTATTCAATACTTATTTTACCCACTGTATATAATATCTGTGTAAATTTTTAGGAGTATAATCCCCTTGTTTTCTCCCCTGCAGAGTCGTGACCCAGTTCTTTGTGTTCCTCTACTGCAAGTGTCTTTGGCGGGGCCTAAAGTTTGTTGCCAGGAAGTTTACAGGACGCTGCGAGCTGCAGCGAATCTGCTACAACAACAAACATGGAGCCCGCAGGACCCTCAAGATAGGTATGACTTTCATCTTATTTGTAAAAATGTTTCGCACACATGCATCAATGTTCATATTTGTATATGATTTGGTCATATTTATCATTCATTGATTCTAGTTGCATTTTGAAATAGACGTAGACTCCAGTTGTGACGCCAGTGTGGAAATGACTTAAGTCTGCATTTTGTGTAATGGCCAGTGGGGGGCCAATTAGATTTCATGTATAGGAGTCTATCTGAATAATGTTTTTCACTTGATTTATGACCCCAGTAAACACCGTTCTGCCTGTGTTTGTGGTATAAATTTCTAGTTTTGAGTCTTCATTGATACAGGATTGTGTTCATTTTGTAAATTTTGGTCACATTTTGAGCAAAACAGATGATAAATAAGAGTTTTCTTTGGGGCATGGCTACCTTCAATTCAGTTTTATATAGTGCCAAATCAGCATGCACTTTATATTGTAAAATAAAGAGCCTAAATAATACCTTGTGGTTGTCAAGTTGCTACAATATGAGGATAGATCTAATTCTGGGTTTTATAGTGATGAGGAGGACTCAGGGAACAGAACACATGTAGAAACCAAAAGAAAAAAACGCTTTAAGTAAAACAGGAAATAACCAATACATAAGATAAGATAAGATAGAACTTTATTAATCCCTCAGGTGGGTTCCTCTGGGAAATTCGACTTCCAAAAAAAGCACAGCAACGACCGAAGTTACAGTTACAGAATTGTTATATATACACACACACACACACACACACACACACACACACACACACACACACACACACACACACACACACACATATATAAATACAGAGACAAATATAAATAAAATATACAAAGGGGATAAATAGAATAAATAGGAATAAAAAATAAATAAAAATACAAGTGAATTGCACATTTCAAGTATTGAGTCTATTGCACTGTTGACTATTTACAAAAAGTATTGCACAAGGTATTGTACAGTGAGGTGAAGAGGCACTACAGCTTAGTTGTTCCCCCCTCCTTTGTCCTCCTGTTTCCCCTCCCTCTCCCCTCCAGAGAGGAGTTAAACAGTCTGATGGCGTGTGAGACAAAGGAGTTTTTAAGTCTGTTGGTTCTTGTCTTTGGGAGAAGCAACCTGTCACTGAACAGACTCTTCTGATTGTTTATGGCCGTGTGCAGAGGATGCCCAGCATTGTTCATAATGTCCAGCAGTTTCTTTAATGTCCTTTTCTCTGCCACTGTCACCAGAGTGTCCAGCTTCATGCCGACCACAGAGCCAGCCCTCCTGATCAGTTTTTCCAGCCTGGATGAGTCCTTCTTTGCTGTGCTGCTCCCCCAGCACACCACAGCATAGAAAAGTACTCCAGCAACCACCGACTGGTAAAACATCCTCAGGAGCTTCCTGCAGATGTTAAAAGACCTCAGCCTCCTGAGGAAGTACAGTCGGCTTTGGGCTTTTTTATACAGGTGCTCTGTGTTGCATGACCAGTCCAGTTTATTGTCCACCCACAGCCCGAGGTACTTGTACTTGTTGACCACCTCCACCTCCTCCCCCTCTATCTGAACCGGCAGTGGACCTTCTCTGGACCTCCCGAAGTCCACAACCAGTTCCTTAGTCTTTGAGGTGTTGAGTTGCAGGTGGTTTGTGTGACTCCATGCGACAAAGTTCCTCACCAGACTTCTGTACTCCTCTTCCTGATCATCCCAGATACACCCCATGATGGCTGTGTCATCTGCAAACTTCTGAATATGGCATAATTCAGAGTTGTAGCAGAAGTCAGAGGTGTACAGGATGAAGAGAAGAGGGGACAGCACAGTTCCCTGTGGTGCTCCTGTGCTGCTGACCACAGTGTCAGACGTGATGTCCTTCAGCCTGACGTACTGTGGTCTGTCGGTGAGGTAGTCGGAGATCCAGGCCACCAGGCAGGGGTCCACCTCCATCCTGTTCAGTTTTTCCTGAAGCATACAGGGCCGGATGGTATTAAAGGCACTGGAAAAGTCAAGAAACAGGATCCTGACTGTGCCTTTTCCCCCATCCAGGTGTGAGTGGGCTCTGTGTAGGAGGTACAGGATGGCATCCTCCACTCCGACACCCGCCTTGTATGCAAACTGTAGTGGGTCCTGGGCATGTTGTACCTGTGGTCGGAGGAGGTTGAGGAAGAGCCGCTCTAGAGTCTTCATAAGATGTGACGTCAGTGCCACTGGTCGGAAGTCATTCAGCTCATTGGGCCGGTTCTTTTTGGGGACCGGGACGATGCAGGATGTCTTCCAGAGGGCGGGCACTCTCCCCAGTCGCAGACTGAGGTTGAAGACTCGTTGTAGCGGCTCCCCAAGTTCAGCAGCACACGCCTTAAGCATCCTAGGACACACCTTGTCTGGGCCTGCTGCCTTTCTGGGGCGAAGCTTCCTCAGTTGCCTCCTGACCTGATCCACTGTGACACTGGGAGATGTTTGGGAGGAGGGGAGGGGGGGAGATGTCTTGCTGCTGAGAGAGGGATTGGAGGAGGGGGGTGTCATGGTGTCAGGAAGGGGGGGAAGCGAGGGAGGCAGGAGAGTGGGGAGAGGACTCTGTAGTGAAGGTGAGGGTGAGGGTGGGGGGGTTGTGGGCTGGTCAAACCTGTTGAAGAAGTTGTTGAGTTCGTTTGCCTTCTCCACAGTCCCCCCCACTGTGCTTTTCTTGGTGTTGTGGCCTGTGATGGTTTTCACACCATTCCAGACCTCCCTCATATTGTTCCTCTCCAACTTCTGCTCCACCTTCCTCCTGTAGGTGTCCTTTGCTTCACTCAGGCAGCGTTTCACCTCCCGCTGTGCTGTTTTCATCTCCTCCTTCACTTTGCTCCTGAAAGCCTACACGAAAACATACACGAATACTAACACCAGGATGTGCAAGAGGAGGAAACACAAAAGATTCAAAGCTTAAACACAGTAATTGAACAGAGCGAGGCACAGACGAGAACACAGAGAAGAATCAGAATATAATCAAACCAACACAAGAATTCATTCATCCAATTTTCTTCTGCCTCTTACTTATTCAGTATTATGTTAGCTCAGAGATTCATGATTTACATTCAGTGTACCATATCAGCAGTCTGAGGCATTGGACAGAGCATTGTTCACTGTTACTGTACACATTTGTCTTACTCTTTGCAACATTTCCTTGCAGAGTCATCTCTGAGGTACTCCAAGAATGAGGTATGGGGCTCTTTCAATCTGTCGTTATGCACGTGCAACATAATCCGGGTTTATTGCTCAGTCTTCTTGCCTCAGTCCTTAACATGTGTTCCCACTCTGTCCTTGCCTCTCTCTTTATATTCCTGCCATCTTCTCTGCTCTTATCCACTCCAGCTGCTGCAGTCTGCCCTCAGCGTCCATCCTGATAAAGTGGAGAAAACCATCGATGACATCATGGCCTTGAAGAAAATTAACCCTGACACCAACCCACAGTGAGACTCTGCGCTGCATATCACATTTCTGTTCTTGTGTTGTGGTTAATTAGAGGTTAACAAAGGAAGCTAATCCCTAGAGTAGCTGTGAAGGACAGCGGAGAGTTTATACAATGCACCCCTCAGAGACAAACGGACTACCTGTCCCTTTGTCTCTCCAGGCTCGGCATCTCTCTGCAGGCCAGTCTGCTGCAGATTGTGGGCTACAGGAGCCTGGTGGCAGAGGTGGAGAAGCTACGCAGGGAGCCTTATGACTGCGAAAATCCTGAGCATGAGGAAATGCTGATGAAGGTATGCAGTCTCTCTCTGGTTGGTTAAAGAGAACAAAATATTGTATCTGTCTTCATGTAGTGTCAGATAAACTTCATGACTGGGGTCACTTATTTGAATCATTACTCTTTACATTTGCTTGAGTTAAATCGGTTATCCCGTAGTTCATTTCATTAAATGGATGTTCTCCCACTACTAAATTAAATACATTTTTTACTATAGAAAAAGTTCCCCCTGTACCACTATGTTACAGTCTCGTACTTACACTTGTCAGGCATGATATTACACTGTAATGAATACTATGCTTTGTTATAGAATAATAATTTTACTCTACTGAGCTGTGGTTGTGTGCTTGTGTGTGTGTTGTAGCTATGGAAAGAGCTGCGCCCTGACACACCTCTCACGGGTCGCATATCCAAACAGTGGTGTGAGATTGGTTTCCAGGGCAGCGATCCAAAGACTGATTTCAGGGGCATGGGACTGCTGGGCCTGCACAACCTGCTGTAAGCTGTCGGCCTGGAACACAGATTAAAAACCAGCCAAGCAGTGCAACACTTACATATGGAGATATACATGTTCAGCATGTCATTTAAAGACTTTAAATCAAAGCCAAAACTATAAATAAATAATTATAATTCATAGGCTACATATGCATATCCATGAACGGGAAGTTCAGACATGCCTTTTCCCTTATGTTGTCTTTCTACAGGTATTTTGCTGAACACGACAAGGCTACTGCCCTGCAGATGCTCCATGATTCCCTCCAACCAAAGCACAAGTATGTTCATTTTGCCTTTCACGGGCATATGAAAGGAATACACCAAGTGGATTGGTAGAACATCTCTGCCAATAATTACAGATGTAGACTGTATATGAATTTATGGAGTTTATAGTTCATAGAAAAAGAAAAGTACAGAAAAATGTAACCTTGCAATAACAGAGGAAAGTGCACATTGAGCTATAATAGCACAAAGTTCAAGTATTAGTCAATGAAAAGTGTGTAAATTATACAGCAGAATCACAATATAACACATTATATTAGATGTAACCACAGTGCTGGAAATAATATCCTTCAGATTCAAACAAAGCATGGATGTGAGGTTGGTTTTGTATAAAATATAATCAAAGAAATATCACATCTGTTCGCTAAAAGGTCATATGTATGCCAAACAAACTCTATTGAAACCAAAAGTGATCAACGGTGGACCTAATGGTAAAACCAGGACAGCTTTCTGTCATTGACTAACAACTTAAGATTGATTTGATTGAACCCTTAGCCAATGTACATAGCTTGGGCAATTGTACTTTCTGTCTCTAACACTGACCACAATTTGAAAAATGAACTTTAAGTTTTACTAAATGTGACGGGACTCTGGCGACTGACTTCATAAAGACACCAGAAAAGTGTTAATTGAGGTCACACAGTTAGGGAACTGAGGACGTTTTTTCCCATACGTTTCAGTACAAATGGAAGTCTTTTTGCAGCCAGAGGAGTCGCCCCCTGCTGGCCATTCAGAAGAGTGAAGGCAATTCAGCACTGGCTTCATTTTTAAAAACAGATATAACATAAAAATAAATCAAAGCGTCTACTTACAACTACTTGGTGTATTCCTTCTACATTAATCTGTACTTAATCATGCATAACTCTGCATCCATCATACTCTGCTTGATTATATTCATTTTTACAGCTTGATGCCATTCACTGCCTCATCTTTTATTGACTACTGCTGCTTGTATTGTTTCTCATCGGCATCCCAGTGAGCGGTCTCATTTCCAAAATGAAGATTCTTCTTCTTTTTCTTTTATTTCTCCTCCACCTCCATTTCTGCCCATGCCTCCTTCTCTGTCTGTCTCATGCACTGTAGGAGCACACACAGAAAGCCAAGGTACTCTACTTCACTTTCATTCACTTGCCGTTTGCTGCGTTCATTGCTTACTCATTTAGGTTGATTTTTCATGCACCTAAAGCTGCACTAAGCATGATAATTTATACAAACTGAAGCATCATCTTGTCAGCCTAAAGGCAGAAAAAAAGAGAGCCATAAATCAGCATTAACAGACAGTTTCTAAATTGTTCTCAGAAGATTTGGCTTTTATGCGCATTATGGTGCACTGTGGTTGCTGCTTCACATGTAAACTATCCGTGACTCAAGTGTGTGTCCTTCACAGCGAGGTAAACAAGCCTGAATGGGAACAGAAGAACCTTGACAAAGCGATTGGGTAAGTCTCACATGCACATGCAATATATGCAGACATGCACGTGTGTGTGGAGCAGGGAAATCTGGGCTGCTGCTGCTGGAGCTGTGTGAGGTTTGGCCTCAAAACAGAGCAGCTTCAGCATGTGACGCTCACAACAAGCCAGCATATGCATGTGAGTGCGTTGTAGAAGTGTGTGGATCTGTAAGCAGGAGACACTGTGTTTATGTGCTAATGGGCAGGAAGTATTTTACTACTGTGTGGCCTGCTGTACTGCTACGCTGGCTTCTGTTGTCAGTCTGCATTAGCGCCGAATAGAGCCGAGGATTGTTGTGAAAAAACAAGTGCGACATCGCAGCAGTGTCTTTAATAAATAGACAGTTTGTGATTTGCACTGAGTGTGGACTTTCTCATGAAGTGAAATGGTTAAAGATGTTGAGCACACCATTATGGCCGAGTGATGTTGGGACAGTAATCCTGTTAATCTATATTTTATGCCTTTAGAATTTTAAGTCCTTGTGTTTAATGTCTATGGTTATTTGCTTACAGAGGCTCTCTTTCCATCTGTTTGAGTGTAATCTCCGTTCTCTACAAAACATAAAATCTTTTGTGAAATGGAAAACCTGCAGTCTGTTTCTCCTCTCCTGTCACAGCAGTCTAACAAAAAACAGGGTCCCACCTACTGACTTAGTAAATATTTTGTCCCCCAGGTATTCCTTTGCCATTGTGGGCATCAACATCACAGATCTGGCCTACTCTCTGTTGGTGAGTGGAGCTCTGAAGACCCATCTGTACAATGTGGCTCCAGAGATGCCCAGCCTGCTGCACTTCCAGCAGACCTTCTGTGAGTACATTGGATTGGGATGAACAGTATTTTATCTTTATTTTTCCCGTATATTGATTTATGTATTTTTCATTTTGCTTAGAATTTTGAACGTTTTTGCATCAGAATTAAAAAAAGTTTTCTTTTAAAGTTTAAGGTTGGGGAGATGTTGGTATACAGAACTTGCATAAAATTGTATTTTAACCAAGTGGCATCTTCCAAAGCAGGTCCTTCTCCAAATACCCCAAGCCGAACATATCAATAATACAAGTTTAAAGCCTGGGACAAAAAACTGTTTTATTCTGTTTGGGTAGTTTCAACCTTTATTCCAACTGTATATCTGGGAACTCTTTTTATAACTAATGTTTCTGCAGACTGTTAAGGCTTATAGTTTTAACCAACGAGCATAATCCTTCTGAAACTTAAAATATCCAAAATGTACAAAATGTATTTTGGATTACTATTATTTTATTATTATTTGAATTAATCAGTTTGGCCAAAAATGGGTTAATGGACTTCTATAGCAGCAGAAGTCTATGGGGTTCACCACAGGTAGCGCCCCTGGTGGCTGTTTCTGCATTGCATCCACTTTTCTGAGCCAGAACTACGTTCATCTTTTAAACTGTGAGAGCCTTAACTGTATACAGTCATAGAAAAAAATTTCTAATGTCCCAAAGTGGCAAAAAATTAAACCACATAAACCACATACATTGTTAAAAATATGTCATTAACTTTCAGCTGTTTGTTTAACTGTGTGTGCAGATTTGTAATTGGAAGCTTTTTCTCTTTTTTCCACCTGCTATGGTAAAAAAAGAGGTGTGAGAAAGAAACAAATCAGTTAAACTGTGTGGTGGAAAATAAAAAAGATGCTAAAATGCAGTACGAGGATAATTACTTGTGGATTAGCTGCACATATGTGTCTATTTACTTTCTTTCTTGGCAGGTTACCTGATGCAGGAGTTCCACCGCTTCTGGATTGAGGAGGATCCCAGCGACATCATGGAGTTTAACCGAGTCCGCTCCAAGTTTCACCGAAGGATCCTGCGACAGCTGAAGAACCCAGACATGGCTCTGTGCCCCCACTTCTCTGCCTCCGATCTCCACCTTGTCAACCTCTAAACACCCTCACTGAGCCCTTCATACCCCTACAGAGGTCTCCTGTCTTCATGAACCCCCACAGAGGTCTCCCTTAGATGTCTGGTAGGCCATCAATACATCAGAACCAGCCTCACACTCGCAGAGATGGTTCCTCCATCTGCTGGACATATCTGGGAAGGCTCTGTTCCATGTCCGCTCAGCCCAACACGTCCCAGCTAACGTCATGTCGCATCACTGCCAACAGCTTAACTCAACCACACACACACTCACACACACACACACACACACACACACACACACAAACAGAATCTAACCTTAGACAGGATCTTAATAATTTAAAATGGGGACTTTTCCCTCAGACTTCCCACATTGTAAACAGATGTTTGACCCCCAAAAAAAAAATTAAAAAAAGAAGTGCACACACATACACACTGCCTATCTGCCCTCACTGCAGCGTTAGACCACCAGCATCAGAGATGACCATAGCGATTGTAGCTGTGCATGAGGAGGCTGGCACCACTCCATCACTACACTCATTGTTGTTGCTTTAAGGACTCATAACGATTGTATCACAGCCGTTACACCTCAGTTATGAACCCTTTTTGTTTAATTTAATAACAAACCAAATTTACTTTATCAGCCAAAAACAGCTATTAGATAGATTGCGATGTATTGATCAGCAGTTTGGAATATTTTGACGGTTAGCGCACTGACTATCAGAGACGAAGACGTATAGATATATGAAAAGGTGTGATTTATGGGGCAGGGGGGTGTTTTTGATCCTTTTTGGGAGGGGATGAATTCCAACTAAGTTCAGGAGCTGCTGAATTTCCAGAAAAACCCCCTCTGAATCTCAATTTAAATTTCAATTTGCATCTCAGTCTCATGTTTTCATCTTGTGGACACAGCAGGATGCAATCAAACATAATATAAAAGTGTATCCCAGTTTTATATGTCATTTGGCCACACTTAAATATTTTATATCCAGTTAAATTGGAGCGGGACTCCCACAAGATCTTCTGTCACAGTGGTGCTGTGTCTATTTCTGACTGTTTTGAAGTTGCATTCAGAAAATTACCTAGCAGAGTAGATAAATTCTGCCCCAATTGGGACTAAACATAATTCAGCAGAGATGAGATGTAGACCAGAGGAGAAAAATTCCCCTCATCAAATCAAAGTTTGAGAGAACTTTTGCTGGTGCTGTTTCAGTCAAACCATGAAGGGCCACTTCACCTCGAAACTCTGTTTTACGAACTGCCACAGATGGTGTCTAAATGACATCAACACCTAAGATTTCTCCTTGCCAAAATATCGAATGTGGAGCAGCAGCTTTGCTTAAATTTCATTTTTGCAAACCTGCTAAATTATGTTTATAAATATTTTATGAACCTTACTCGATGTGTGGCATTTGGCAGCCCTGCTCCCAGCTTGGATAGTAGAAATCTAAATATGTATGTTGTGAACATTTTCTACAGGTTTGCAAAAGCTTTTTGCCTTTGATTTGACTCCATGCAGAGATTCTGTTATGAATGTTTCTCACATCCACGATTGTTTGATTCTTTTTGTATTCATTGAATGTGACACTGTGTCCACTGTTGTATCAGCCAAAGCAATAATTTACACTCATTTCACTGCACATTTCTTTAAAATGTGTTTATTTGCACCATGCGTGCCTGAGTGTTTTGTTTAACTTTCTGACTCAGAGCTGGAATACTAATCAGTTTACACAAGCCACATGCAGAGCTGAATACAGGTGAAATGTCACCACATTAACTTTGAAACATTAGTATAATTACCGTAGACGAAGGTTTCCTCGACTGTGGCAGCAATTGCGCTGCGTTTAACAATGCTGGAATTTGGCAAGACATTTAAATGCAGAGTTGCTCCATAGGGAGTTTATTAAGTGACTGCTGCTAAAACAGAGGAGAGCTGACAGTGAAAGTTTAAAATGCAACACGATGGAGGTGTTGACCTGCCAGTCAATACACCACCTGCAGAGCTCTCACTGTCACACTGACCAAAATGTTTTTCTTTCCTTTGTGCTACCATCAGCAGTCTGACTGATGGAGGCATCAGCCTCCTAGTGAGAGCAATAGGACGCTGATGGTGCAGATTTTTCATATTTTTTGTTTAAAGTTAACTCCTATTTTTTATTAAAAGAACATGTTTAAGATGTGCAAGAATGACCTGAACAAGAAAACTATGAGAAATACACTCACTGGCTATTTCATTATGTACACAGTTCAACTCCTTGCTGATGCAAATGTTAAATCAAACACATGGAAGCAGCTCGGTGTAATTAGGAATACAGACATGGTCAAGATGACCTGCTCAAAATTACTAATTGAATTGGAAAAAGAAGACTGAGAATTATATTTGACGACTGTGAATTTCTGCTCCAACATTCAGATGGTAGGGCCAGCTGAGCATTGCTTCCATTAGGTTAACGTGTCATGTTGCAAAGCTCAAATCATCTCAAACTGGTTTCTTGAGCATCAAAACGAGTTCACTCTACATAAATGTTGACTCCAGAGTCACCAGAGCTCAATCCAGTAGAGCCCCTTTGGGATGTGGTGGTACTAGCCAGGTGTTACTGGTATGAGGTGGCCAGTGAGTGGATCACAAATTAGCATTCAGGAAAAATGCAGTTAAATATTTGGATTACATTCTCAATGAGAACCCTAATTAACATTTTTAATTGACTGCTATTTTATTACTGATGTGAGAACAGATTGTAACATAACTTAGAAAATAATTCCTGTGTAAAACACTGAATGGGATTTGTCCTTGAAAATCCAAAGCATGACCTTTATGCTAGCTCCAGAGTGCCTTCCCTTGCCACCTCTCGTTCACTCCCAAATACAAGAACTAATCAATGCTAACTTAAATAGAGTCTACTAATCCTGTACACCAACAAAGGCTCCAACACACAGTACAAAAATCCAAAACTCATGTGGATTCAGACAGTACTTAGGTACAACTTTAGCGATTAAGCTAATAACGGTTAGCCAGCTAGCAGTTACATTAGGTAGCTAGCAGCGATCTAGGCAACCGTGGTTATGCTATTATTCTGAAGGAGTACTTCAATTATCCTAATCTATCCTAAATAATTGTCACTGGGACATAAAAACCTACATGGCTAAAATCACCAGTCAAATCTAAACTAAACCAAAACAAGGGTTTTAAAAGCTGTTTCCCCTGAAAGTTACACTTCTCCATTACTGCTGTTGTAGATTTTTTCTGATAGAGTTCAATAAAATGTTCTTTTTTTCTTACAATGTTTCTGGGTTTAGTAGATAAAATAACATAAGTGTCGTTCTTCTGGCTAATGTTATGTAACAATGATATTTAGCAGTTACTGGCTTTTTTCTGTTTGATGTTAACATTAAGCCTGAAGACACCCAGGTTAATCTAGTAAAGTCCTGCTAGCCAAAAGAAGACATGGCCGATGTTAGGGCAAACCTAGGGTCAGCATCAGCAGGGAATTTAATTGATAGAGGGATCTTTATTTTAAATTTGATGACCCGGAACTCTTGTTCTTCAATTCTTGCTCTATAATTCTTCATTACGATTTCTTTTTTATTAAACTGTTTTCTAATTCACAAATAGGGAAAAATACACGGTCTAAACAACATGAACAAAACTTTGTACAGGAAATATTTTCCCCTCTTGATATTCAGCATGTGGACCCACTAGAACCACTGCAGCTGTCTTATTTGTCACACAGCTGTTATCTGAGGTCCTTTTGTAGAGACAGACTTGGGTAATATCCAGTTCATTGTCTCTGGAGCAGCATTTTGATTTTTTTTAATCTCAGCTCTGAGCCACACTCACTTTTTCACCAAATGGTTAAAGCCCACGTCTTTTCTTGGACACACAACCACTGTATTTAACATGCTTTGACAAATGTACTCATCACATTACTGAAAGAAATACAACACAAGCATTAATTTTACATCCATGCTTGCACTGTTGATTGTGTTGAACAGTACTGAATACCTTTGTTCCTTTTGAAGTGAATGTCAAAGCTTTTTGTCAGTATTACGCAGCTGATTTATTTAGTGAATGTCAGCGCCGATTTTATCTCCTGCTTGCATTTGCTTTGCTTTACTGTGGTCAGCTTTGCACTACTGTAAAAATATAAATGCAGTTTTCTTTATGTTAATAAATCAGTAATTTGTGGTGTGAGGGCCGACGTGTCCAACGATACTGTAGATGAAGTTAGGTACATGCTGCTGTATATTCTGCTTTGAAACTGCCTAAGAGACCTCGATCTGCATGATACGGTCGCTGCTTCGACATTGTGTATTCCTCAGTAAAGTACTTCTGAATATTGTAGTGTGCTTCATTTGTTTGTGCTGTACTTTTTGAGATCACAATAAAGATCAAAGGAGAGTTAAACGTGTAGTTGACTTTTTTTTGATTGGATACAGTAAAAACAAAGAGCTTTTAATAAAGTGGAGAAATGCCACTCCCTATGGACTTACTGTTTCATAGAGAGCACTCACGAGATTAGCCAGAATAAATGCAACCCTGTGGAGCTTTTGTTTTGAAGGTGGTGTAAATAATTATTCTAGCTGTTTAGCTGAATATGGACATGAGGCAGGACAAATAACGGGCATGTAGCCCAGGTCTAACACAAACACCCATATCTGCGGCCAGTGTAGAATGTGAAGATGAATGACCCGCCTGCACATCCACGAGCTCATAACCCGACTTCTGCTTTCTAAGCTGGGAACAAAACATCGCTCCAACTTGGATTCTTTTCTAATGTGCAATGGAGTCAAAATTATGACAAATATGTGCTGAATTTCTGCTGCTCATGCATTTAATTTCAATGAACAGCAGAGGGCAGTGAGGCAACATAAGAGAAGGCAGAATGAGCTGCTTTGAAATGAGAACAAGGGGAAAAAAATGCAGAAGGTGTAGACTAGAACAGATGATACTGCAGGGTCACTATTTGCACTATTTGCAAAGCATTTGCTAAACAAGATTACCGATGGTTGTTTCCCCTAAACACGCTTCTGATTGAAATTAACGACCTGAAAACTAGATCAGAAATCGGAGCCACAGCCTCTGAGGTTGGCCCTGAGAAGTCAAACACACTGCAACCTAAGAAAATGCTAGCACAGCACACAAAACACAACAGAAGTGAAGCTGAACAAAACAGAAGTTGAAAGATGCTACATCTTCCTCCCTCACTCCTCCCTCCATCCTCTGCTTCTAGAAGTGACGTCATTTTCTCGGAAATGTAGTTTTTTTTTTACCTTCAGGGCCCCATCAGCCTGTAGTGGTGTTTTTAAAGGTTATGTTTGACTTTATGACTTTCTGTATTGTTTCTGGGATGCTTAAAAGTTATATTGCACTGCTGGAAATAGTTTATTTTGATGCATATGCTGTTTTTTTGCAAATTTGCATTATAATATTTATTTTCGTTTTTCCTGTAGTAAATAAAAATTGGTGTATTTCAAAAATAAAACTATGAAGACACTCAAAATAAATTTCCTGTGGTGGGAAACTATGTTGTGCAACTTTTTTGTATTTACAGTTTTGAGGCATAAGCCTCTTAAATTTCTCTAACTAGAAATATATTTAAAAAAAACAAAAACGATTTTCAATTTTTTTGTAGTTTATTGCAATTATTTTTGCAAATTATGTAATTACTATGCACTTAATGAATACATATTATTAAAATCTGGGCTATAATTGTTGTATTGATGCATAGCAACTTGGAATGCTCCCAAAAATGGCACCACAGCATGTAAAAATATAATATAAGCTCTGGCGGACTTGGTTCTATGGTAGGTCTTAAAGGGTTAAAAACTATTTACTTTGCCTTGTTTGGTATCATCCTTTTCAGCACAACCTCACATGTCTGAATTTACAGTTATGTTTTCATTTTGACATACTGTACTAACACAATTGATCTAAAACCAGAGAAAAAACATAAAACCTGAGTAGAAAAAAGTAGAAAAGATTCAATAAACATGTTTATTGAATCATATTTCATAACTTCAAATGCAAATATAAAATGTCAATTTTAAAATTATATGCACAAGTTTTGCAAACAACAATGTTATTTGCACCGATTTACCTTTTACCCTTTTGTATAACCATTCCAAACTATTTACGTAACAGTCAGGTGTTCTGCATTCAATAAGATGCCACACAAATTATTTGTGCCACTCGAAAAAATAATTTATGTCCACTATAAAGGAGAACATCACAGCCTGACGCCTGCAGGCCTGACAGCAGCAGGTGTATCACTCCTGTTTTTATTCAGCAGCTGCCTCATTGTTCTGACACACACAACACAAAATTATCCACAACACTACACAAGACAACACATTAACGGCACACACGCTAAACGTCACAAATCTCTCACATCTCAAAACTCTCTCTCTCTCTCTCGCTGTCACTCCTAAAACTTCCCCCTCTTCCTAAATAACCAAATGTCATGTTGCCATATCATTTTTTGATTGGTCGACATGGTACATTCTTCCACCAACACAAAAGGGATGTTATTATTATTATTTTTTTAAATTTGTTTGTTTTTATTTTTTGGTCATGAGTGTTTGCTAGCGCTGTCCTTAGACGTTAAATGTGGCAAAACTATTGAGGAAAAAACACAGCGTATGAATTGTTTATCATGACTCTGGGTTTTACGTAGCCTATCAACACAATTAAAAACTGGTATATATCACCTTGTTGCTTTGTCATCTTGAAGTGGACATGTGTTTGGGTTACCACGACTCGACTACTTTATGCTTCCTCAGTCAAACAGCAGCACTCATGCGATTGTTTTGCCCCCTAGCTCCAGGTGTTGTGCCAAAAAGTGATTGCCGTCCGCGGGAGCGCGCACAGCTGCTTAAAGCCGTAGCGCCCAGATTACTTACGTAGACAGCTATTTCCTACTGATATACCACGCAGTAAGCTGAAGACAGCTTCAACCGCCTGTTTGTTGAAAAATAGTCACGCGACCGCACCGCATTTTCTTGTTAGTAACGGTAACGGCGTTGTAACGATAGAAATAGCTATTAGTTAGATTACTCGTTACTGAAAAAAGTAACGCCGTTAGCAACGCCGTTACTTGTAACACCGTTATTCCCATCACCGGTTATGACTAATAGGCTGATGTGCAGCATCGCTCATTCACACATTCATTCATTATTTTTTTTTCATATAAGGATGCATTTTGTTTTAGAACTTTGTCCCAAACTATAATGAGGTATCAAATGGTGAATAAAGGCATTTCTGCAATGTGAGCTGTAATCTGAATATTTTGCTTGACTAAATGTTACACTAAACTCAAACTGGTTGACTGGCTGAGGGTCTCATGTGGACCAAACTGTACCCGAATGAACATGAAAACACTTTATAAGATATGCGGTTTATCTCACGTAAAATTAAAGCATATGAATAAATTATACACTGGATGTATACATGTGGGACTCTTGCATTTTTTGGTGTGACTCTCAGTGAAAATATCTTGTTACCAACTTGAAGCTCAGTACTGTTTGAGAACTTTTTGTTCCACATGTGGCTATTTGCAGTTGCTGGTTGATGGTGGATAATAGAAATAAAATAAAATTGAATAAAGCAACATTGCTTTAAAAGGCTTTCAAGTACTATGTGTTGATTATAAATAGTTTTAAAACTCATGAGCACATCCCTAACGCCCTGCTCGGAAGCAAAATGATTATGTTTCTTTATCTTCAGATTTTTCTTTTATTTGCTACACCTTTTTGTGTAAAAGAGCAGCTCGCAGCACTAAAAAAAGCTTTAAAGAAGGTAAATCTGTAGACTAAAATCACAATATATGGAGTTTGTATTGCTAGAAACAGTAATTAAGATTAGCTGATCTCTTCAGTTCACTCTCATGAACAAGCAGCCGTCTCCTATCAGTAACTTATGACACACGGAAAACAAACACTCCTGCTCTGAGTGTGCAGAGAAGATTAACACCGACACTATGATGTACAGTGTGTGTTACACAATCTCCAAACAAACGCAGAAAGTCTGCAGACGTGGCCTTGTGTTGTTTTTGTATATTTACCCCTCTATGATAAAAGCATGCCTCGGAAGTAATGACTGACCACAGTCACAGTCTTGAATGAGCAGGAGCTGACCCAGAAACAGGAAACAGTGTAATATTTGAGTCTCTTTTTTATTGAAAGCAGAGAATCATTAAAAGTTGCTTGAATGAAGATGAGGCCGTGGAAGCAGATAATCAAGAGCTGCTGGTAGGGTAGGAAATGATGAGGAGTGAAGGTTGGAGCTGGCACAAATCTCTGGAAAAAAAAAAGGCTTGGAGGCCCACTAACAAAGAGTTGGTCTGAAGCACAGGAGGCAAGACTTACACAACGATCAAATAAATTAAAAGGTTTAAGCCAAAGCTAAATTTTAAGTTTGGCGAGCATGAACGATGAAAGATGTCCTTTAAATGGCATCCAATTTATGTTTATTGTCACTGACTATGCCCATGTCCTTCTGTCACAGGTATCTGTCTTTCCGCTTAGTGAGTTTTTTTGTAGAAGAGCAGTTTAAAAAGCTGTGAAGAAACATTTAAATTATTTTAGAGCGTGTGGCAGGCTGCTGACTAACGTTTCAAAGCTTGTCAGCATCCCTGCTATAGTCACTGTGGAGTTATTTGCTAGTGAGCTATGTCAAGCTTAAAGTAAGAGTTTTCTGTCTCATTAAACTAACTAAATATCTGTGATAATAATGTTCTGCAGCATTAATCTGCTTTATCAATTGCATCGGTGTTGCACTGTTACGTATTTTTTAACATGTTCTTCATAGACTTTTAGCATTTTTTCATCATCATCTCGACTTTTCTGGTGTGGGCGGCACTCACATGGATAATTTTTGCAGAGTCATATGAATCATATTTTTATGTGCACGTGGATGGAGCCTGAAGATGAGAAAGATGCTAAGTATAACTGTGATACTCAGAATGGGGTTTTAGGTTTTGTCACACTTGCTAACACAAAGGAAGCTTGACTATGTTGAATTTCTTTTGTAGTGTTGGCTACCCTTTAGGTGCACCTGACCTCCACATTAAATGCTGCGTCTCCCAGTGCTGAAAAGTCTATTGAGGCAGAGGGTCAGAATTTTTAACAGAAATCCTTTGGTTTGTTAGAAAAGCCTGAAAAACCATGTGTTTAAGATACTTTGTCCAAGAAGTGTTGAAACTCTGTTGTTACTGCAGTTAAATACAACTTATAATAAAATGGCTTAAATAAGAATAGAACAGATGGTCTCCCAGCTTCATCTCTCATGATTTTGTCGGCTGAATCAGTAAAATATGTTTGCCTAATAAGCCTAATAAGTGCTGACTAAGATTTGTGTCGGCAATCCACATTTTTAATGTGTCTAACACAGCACTGCAGTTTTGACTTAGCTCTCATTACATCAGAGTTTGTCTGGAGCTGATCCGCACTAATCCACCGCTTTGATGTGATGTACATGTAGCTCCACTTGCATTATCATTACACACTGTAACCTCTTCTCTCTTTCTCTCTGTCTGTCTGTCTCTCTAATGTTAGGAAACAAACTAGAAACACTTCTAAATTTGCCAACACTCACTGACAAGCTGTTAGGAAAGTTTGCTAGAGTGCTTAAATGTGTTTTAGTTGCTCTGATAAAAGAATGAAAGTCTCAGCTTTGTCGATCAGGCACTTAGTTAATGTTAAGTACAAGACAAAATGCTTCTGTTCTTTTAAGAGCCTTACTACATTTGTACTGAGGATGCAGAGCAGACGTGATTGTAGATAATGTTATCTGTAATGAAATTAATTTGGTCAAGTGCATCCTCTTTGCTTTAATTGTCCTTGAGATGTGTTTGGGACTTGATTGGAGTCCAGCTGAGAGGTCTGTGAAATGAGCCACAGGAGGAGAGGCCCAAACATAAGACACCGGGAGGCAGGGTAAATCCAAAGAGTCAAACTTTAACTCCAGGCAGCAGTCGTACACCGGTGGTCGCTGAGTTTTGGCAAAGTCAAGGAAATAGTTGAAAAGGTCGGACATTAAATTAACTTGGAACATGATTTGATCTCTGGATCCAGCCACACTTCCAGCTCAGGTCCAACTGGCAGAAAGAAAAAAAGGAGACACAGCATTTCACACACCCTGGATAGAACTTTATGGGAAGATCCTAAAGTGCTAAAGATTTATCCACTCCTCGGTAGCTGAACTTGAAAGCATACAGCGCCAGTATTTTAACACTGAATAAGCACTTGATTGCTTTTTATGCACGACTGAAAAAAAAAAAAGCTCCAAAGTTAAAGTTATAGTTTTAGCCACGTCAACACAACTTGTCAGCTCAATGTTATTCCACAATGTTTTATGGACAACCTTGTTAATGATTCCAGTTGTGTTCAAGAACTGTTTTATATTACCTTTTTGCTAATAACAGACTTAAATCAGCAAAATCTATATCAAAATAAAAATGTCACATGGACAAGAAAAACAACAGTCTCTTCGAATATCAAACAGCTGACCTCTGGGGCAGAGGTGTGGTCCCTGGCTGATGTTTTGTGTTTGGGTCGAGCATTATTGCCAGTTTTTACTTTGGTAATTCCACTTTGGTTTTATCTAGGTGTGAACAATCTTTATCACTTAGAACAGGGGTGCCCAATCCCGGTCCTCGAGAGCTACCGTCCTGCAGCTTTTAGATGCATCCTTGTTCCCACACACCCGAATCAAATGAATGGCTTGTTATCAGGCCTTTGCCAAACATGATGGCATGCTGAAGAGGTAATCAAACCATTTGATTCAGCTGTGTTGGAGTAGGGATGCATCTAAAAGCTGCAGGATAGTAGCTCTTGAGGACTGGGATTGGGCAGCCCTGACTTAGAATGATGGACTTTTCAAACAGTTTTGTTGGAAAATTGCCTTACAATCATTCCCTCTAACTAAGATCTAAGTACACTCCTGATGCCTTTCCTCCTTTGCTGTGTGTTAAAAGACACCTGAATGCTCCAGATCTGAAAAAACCTCTGCTATGTAGGTGGTCCCATTTGCTGATGTTTAGTTAATCAAATGCATGAGACTATTAGCATATAGCTGCTCCTTACCCTGTTATTCAAACACCGCCTAGAAATAATCAATGTGTGTTTGATACAAAAAACCCTCCTACACATTTGTTTACTATACACATTGAAGGACAAATCCTTATCTTTTGATGTCATCAAAGTATTTTATGTCTTTAAGCACTGTCTGTAGTTTAACTAATTACTGTGTGTCATCTGGATTCATTCTGATTCTGATAGAAAGCTGGGTGTCATCTGCATAGGAGTGAAAATGTATGCTATGCGCTCAAATCACACTGCTGATGCATATAGACAGATACATGTATTACATAATCAGAATTGGCCCTAGCATGGAACCCAGTGGAACTCCATATTCAATCTTTATCTATGAAGAGGACTCTCCATTTAAATGAATCAATTACAGTCTTTTAGATAGATGTGACTCAAAGCAGCGCAGTACCTTTAATGTTCTAATCCTCTAATACACTCTCTAATTACTCTAATAAATATTATGGTCAACAGTATCAAACGCTGCACTGAGGCCTAGCAGGACAAGCACAGAGATAAATCAACTGTCACAGGCCATAAGAAGATCATTTGTAGCCTTCATTAAAGCTGCATCTGTACTGTGATGAGCTCTGAAATCTGATGAAGTTAGCTGCTTTACAAGTCTGTCAAGAATTTTTGAGATAAAAGGAAGGTTGGTCTATAATTAGCTAAGAAGTCTGGGTCTTTTTAACTAATGGTTTAATTAACACCAACTTGAAGGCCTATGGTGTTTAGCCCATCAATAGAGACAGATTCATCATATTTAAGATTGACGCATTAATTAATGGTAGGCCTTCTTCTTGTGAAAATGGAGTCTATTAAACACATTGATAGTTTCTTAACAGTAGTTTTATTCAATAGCAGCTTTAGTCCGTGGTGTGATGCATACCAGAGAAGATCTCAAATTATTATTTTTTTGGGTAAAAGAGAGAAAAGTAGAAAATAATTACAGCCTGCAACACATACAAGCTTTCTTTGGCATTATGACTGACATCTTTGTGATGTAATTGACTTTACAGTCGCAA
Organism: Aulonocara stuartgranti; assembly: GCF_965226115.1. NCBI lineage: Eukaryota > Metazoa > Chordata > Actinopteri > Cichliformes > Cichlidae > Aulonocara > Aulonocara stuartgranti. The sequence continues at coordinate 7,363,681 of NC_138946.1, forward strand.
GAAAGGAGAATTTACTAAAACTGATTTCAATACAATATGATCCAACCTAGAAATTGTTCTCTTTAGTTGGATCAGTTACTCTCCCTGCTAAATCTAAAAGAAACCAATAAATGTTATTTATGAATTAAGGTGTTGTTACATCTCTCACATATGAAGTAAGATGATGAGCACAATCTAGAGTTTAAAAAACAGCTTTTGGTAATGCTCTTAATTAAAACGGTTGCAAAGGCAGTGGATGGAGGAAATGTTTATCGCAACAACATTAATGCCTTCCTTACTTGATGCTGTCATTGGTCGCATCCATAATCACCCATTCATTCATCACTCTGTGTTTCCTGGGTAGTTTATATGCAGAGGAGAGTTGATTGGCAAAACTAGACAGCACTTTTCGACACTACTCAGACATTTTTCTCAGAACCATTAATCAGAGAAGTGATAAATGACAAAACAGTGGCTAAATAAATTAAAACCAACACGCATAATTTCTGATAAATATTCATCACTAATGGCATATTTTCTCAAAATACTACATAAAAAAACACTTTTTCACTTTTCCAGTTTACAATTTCACAGTTTATAATTGTATACAATGTGATACAGTTTACATCAGCTGTGTATTACTGTGTATTACTAATCACAGGGTATTGTGCGATGCTTATCTTATCTTAATTCCTGATACAGTGAGTGATTTCTGAAACATTTTGGTTTTCTTTAGAGGGGTTGAATGATGAAAAAAGGAATCACACACTAACACAAAATAAACTCAGGAAGCCACAGAAACAAAACATCAGAATGATTTTTAATTTTGTAGTCCTTGCTTCATTCCTCATCAATTTACTGCTTGTTTAGTTAACCACTCTCTCCACTGTAAATACTCCCCTGTTTCCATTTGCCACATCCTTGACACCTCCACTCATGTCCTAGTCCCTCCCACCAGAGACGGAAGCAGAGGAGGTGAGGAAACGACACGAGGAAAGAGAGGAGTCATGTCTTATTTTGAAAATGATGACTGAGACAGCTGCAATATCAGCTGTTTTGTGATAGCCCAAATACAGCTGGGCTTTATGATCACAGCTTTAACAGTGCTTGTGACATAAAAAAATATATTTGGGGCTACTTTGAATTAAAATCACAACATAGTGAAATGTGACACTGAAAGCCCCTACCATGCTTTGTACACTGCTCAAAAAAATGAAAGGAACACTTTTCATCACATCAGTTAAACCTCTGGGTTATTGATCTGATCAGTTAAGAGGCAGAGGGGGTTGTTAATCAGTTTCAACTGCTTTGGTGTTAATGAAATTAACAACAGGTGCAATCCCCAAAACAGGTTTTACAGGTGGAGGACACTGATATTCCCCCCCTCATAATCTGACAGTTTTTTTTCACTAGTTTTGCATTTGGCGAGGCTCAGTGTCACTACTGGTAGCATGAGGCGACACCTGGACCCTGCAGAGGTTGTACAGGTAGACCAACTCCTCCAGGATGGCACGTCAATACGTTCTTCCTTCTGTGTCCACAGGCGTCGTTGAGTTTAGCAGCTTAACATTAGCATGATGTCAGGCTACAGTTATTTCCACAGTAGCTTCAAACGTCCATGTGAAGGTGCTAGCGGGCAACAATTCATTGCTTCAATTTCAGCCAGCAACAGTCTGCCCAACCTCCACCACATTCATATAAAACAACGTGTAAAGCCAAATGTAAAAGATTACAGTCTGACAGTTTGACACACTGTTTTTTTCTATATTCTCTTGATTTGAACAGACAAATATTCACCCACATATATGTGTGTGTGTGTGTGTGTGTGTGTGTGTGTGTGTGTGTGTGTGTGTGTGTGTGTGTGTGTGTGTCAGACTCAGCAGCACGGTGGGTTCATTAAACATAAGTTTGAAAATTTGCTGATCTGTCTATGATTATTTGATACATGTGAGCTGCTGTTTATTTAAAGGTGGTTCTGAAAACTTAAGCTGTACAGAAACTGAAAGGATGAAATGACGGACATTTGCTGAGATAATCCTAAATTTTAAGGATTTAAAAAAAAAAAAATCCCCTGAAAGCTACACTTTTATAACAAATATAGTTACATTAAAGTCATTTATAATATCAATAAAACAATACTAACTATATTATTTGCTAGCTGTTTCGTATCCCTCTTTGTTACAGGGATTTGTTACAAGGGCAGGGATAGCTCAGTAGGTAGAGTGGTCCCCCTGTGGAAGGACGGGGGTTCGAATCCACTGAATGATACCCTCCTGCTCCCCGGGCGCTGGATTGGCTGCCCACTGCTTCATTAGAATGAATGGGTTAAACGCAGAGAGTAATTTCCCTACGGGGATAAATAAAGTATACATTATTATTATTACCTTCAATAAGGAAATTATGCATTTATTTTGGTTTGGACAGATTCATATAAAATTTGCTTGGCTTAGCACAAATTAGAAGTGATCAACTTTTGGAGTCAAAGAACTTTTGGAAGGATTTTATGACATTGTGGATACCACAAATATATATGCATTTTCTGAACTATAGAGGTGTTTCACATCTTACCGGGGTGCTTTGTCATGGTAACTTGTGCTGTGAACCTAATCATCTCTAGATTAGAATTCAACACTTGCTGACCAGTTTTTCCGGAAAAAAATGTCACCATTCCTGAAAGATCTAATTGTCCGCCGTGTGCTGAACAAGCACAAGGTGGGTCGAAAGTCTTTTTCAGTCGACTCTAATGTATGTATCAGTAAGAAATACAAATTCTTAGACACAACTTTATTCCATCCATCTTTCACTTATCCAGTTCAGTGCTGTGTCTGACTTGAGTCTATCCCAGCTGCAGCTATTTTGTTGTTCTATAAACAATAATAAATGATCCTAAAAGAGATTAAAGCACATATTTATAGCCTACGTGAGGCTGAAGCTGAAAGAAAAAAACTAAAGCTGTCTTTTAAGCATTTATTTAATGAAACACAAATGATATTCCATCAGATCCCCCCGTGTCTTAATGACAGAGTTGTTATATATTGATAAGTCTGTTAATTTACACAGCTGGTACTTCTGCTGGTTTCCCTCTTTGCTTCAAGTAGGTTAGATTTTACTATTAATTTATTATTTCACACATACACATTCACTTTTCCCACAATATAGCTTTTATCTTCCTTTGGAAAATCAGCCCCACACTTAATTGTCCATAATGGTGATTGGTCAGATGCTGCTTTAATGTACATGTGCAGGTGAAACCCTGGGTTACCTTAGTAAGTTAGCTTAATGTTTTATCCTTATTGCCCATGTTAGGGTATGTGAGGATAACAGAAAGAGATCCTGGGTATGCTGACGTCATAGCCTTAAGGAACATGACCAAACTTTAAACTGAATCATGACACAAATTATTCAGTAATAAAAATATTTATTCCACAATTTATGTTATTACCAATGGTGGTATGAAAATATGTAACCAGATAATTGGCTGTCACATTGAGCATGGCTGCTCAGTGTCTCCTTCCTGTTCAATCATATTTATCAACATGAATCAGACTTAGCTGGTTGGTCTGAAAACAATTGTTTTAGCGCTACCACAGGACATTTCATTTATAGTAATAATATTTGAATAAAAATATTCTTAAAATAAAAAGAATGCCTTATTTTATTGAAAGACAGACTTCTTTGTTATTACTGCTACACATAAAATAGCTTTAGAGCCAGCACTGACCTCAGTAAACACCTTGAAATATTCACTTGACTGTGCTTTGAATGTTGTCATGGCTGACGTGGGCTGTGGATTGTGTGTTGCTTTGAATGCTGCTGCCAAGGGGAATAGTTAACCCTGTGCTCTCAAAATGAGGGTACACGGTGCATTAAAATAAAATTAAGTCTTTTTTTCAGCATCCAGGGTTATCTCACATGACAAATTTTTAAACCTTACCAAGAAGTTTTAGTGTATAAACTGAAGTCAAACCAAAACACAAAAACTAATGTACTTATCGGACACAAACATCAATGTGCTGGTTCACAGTCCACTAATTTAAGCCACTGCAGCACTCTCCTGCCTGCCCTACTTTAAATAGGACTGTTTATCCTCTAATATTAACGGTCGGGTCATATCTTGTCTGTTTGTAAAGAAGAGCCTGGTTTATCGTAAAGAAATCAAGAAAGGCTGAAGCACACTTTCCTCACACTTACTTAAATTATATCAGCAGAGGGTGCTTGCAAACTCCATGTGCCTACTAATTTTTTGTGACTTATCAGCGAGGCCACAACACTCCAAGGACAACATGGTGGATGCTGAATTATAAGAGAGGTCCTCGGAGGGGTCCATTACTTTCACATCTGCCCGATTCATCATTAAAACAAGGTGAAGTGGTACAGCAGGCAGTAATTCTTGTGTTTTCCCCAGTTGTCTTCCTCTTAAGCACGCTATTTAAATCTGAATCACTGGAATACAAAAAAAGGATATATAGTGCAATGGAAAAGTATTTGCCCCCTTCCTGAGTTCTTAGTTCTTTGCATATTCATCACACTTACACATTTCATATCAGACAAATATTAATATTAGACAAAGATACGATAAGAATAAATACAAATTGCAGTATTTAAAAGATTTCATTTCTTAATGGAAGAAAGCTACCCGAACCTACTTGCTCCTATTTTAAAAACATAATAGCCTAAATTCCCTAAACCTAATAAGTGGTTGTGCCACCTTTGGCAGCAGGAACTACAATTTGTGATAAATATCAAGGAGTCTTTCACATCACTGTGGAAGAATTTTGGTCCACACACTGGAGGGTTTTCGAGCATGAATGGCCTGTTTGAGGTCACGTCAAAGCATCTCAATCAGATGCAAGTCTGGATTTTAACTACGCCACTCTAAAACCCTCATTTTGTTTTTTATAACCATTCAGAGGTGGAGTTGCTGATGTGTTTTAGATCATTGTCTTGCTGCGTCGTGTGCTTGAGCATTAGGACACAAACTGGCTGGTCATTCTCCTTCAGGATTTTCTGGTAGAGTACAGAATTTATCCAGGTCCTGAAGCAGCGAAACAGACCCAGACCATCACACGACCATTTCCACCACCATGTTTGACTGTTGCTGTAAAGTTCTTTTTATGAAATCCTGTGTTAGCTTTTCTCTAGATGTCATTGTCTGAGTGAGCAGCTGGAAATTTCCATCATTTCCTGAGCGTCCTTGGATCCTTGGATCTGCCCATGGGCAGGGCCACCACAGCTTCACGCATCTGGAACTAATTGCGGCAATCAGGCCAAAGGGGATTTAAGCTCTACGCTGTCATCTCTTCCCCGCCAGTTTGTCATCTACCTGATGTTGGTAACCGGCTCTCATGTTCATGTTTCTCCTCTCAAATAGGTTGACTTGTGTTGTTTCTTGTGCTCCAGGACTTTCTCCAGTGCCGACTGCCAATCACCTCTTGGATCTCGGTTCCCGCTCACTGGGAAATATCTCCAGACCTCACCTGCCTGACTGCCTTCCTGCCCGCTCACCACTTTAGATCCAACATTTCACCTTCTCAAACCCCAAAGAAGTACATCACCTCCCCCTCAACACCTCACCTCCACCTCCTGCAAGTAAGCTGGAAAGACTGTTATGCTCACCTTCTCTAGTAGCCCACTTAAATCCAGCTCTAACTCTGCTCTCCTCTCTCCCTAGTGTGACTATTACTTACCTGCCAGATCCAGTTGTCCTTATGGTCCTGCCACTTTGATAGTTTCACGGCCACGTTCCCACGCCACAGTTAGCAACATCCCTGTATATTTACCTTCATCACATGTATTGTACATTCACCAATAAATTGTATTATAACGCTTCCTTGCCCCCGCTCTGGGTTTCTGTGCTTGGGTTCTGTTCAAGTTGCTGGCCTCCACCCAGTGTGACACTAGATGTAACGGAACTCAAATCTCCCAAAAATCGCCCAGGTGAGGCTAGTATAAGTAAACTCCAAAATAAGTGCTTAATCACAGGTAACTTATGATTTAACAAATAGAGGCAGTTACTTTTCATGTAGGGCCAGGTAAAACAACTGTGAGTTAAGAACCGTTTTAAGCAAAACTGACACTTTCACCAAATTCATGAGGATACATCTTCCCAGGGCCATGTATATCCAGTCTATAGCTCATTATGATCTAGCCTGTAGTTCTTGAGATATATCTGACTTAGTGATCCTTTCTGCTATGCCTTTAGCAGCGCAAAAGATAACGTGTGGAGCAATACGAAATGGAAAAAATAACTCCTCCTGCGTGACTGCAGTCTCATGAACAGTAGAAATTTAACTATAGTTTATCATTTGGACTGTAAAGGTCACAGTGAGATTTTGGAAATCTCAGTACAGAATGGCGCTCTACATTCTCTTAGACACATGGAGATGCTGAACAATAATCTCTAATTATCCCACCAAAAATAAAAGTCATGCTGCATAATTTAACAGGAAACTCGTGGGCAGAACCAGCACATTGTTTCTGCGAGTCTGTGTTAGGGAGTCAGTGCTGGTACACCGAGAACAACTTCCCCACATGAAAGTGTACATGCAAGTATCTCCAGTGTTTGTATTGATCTGCCCTTAAGGGTCGGTTTGCACCCTGCTTTTAGAGTGAATTTCAGGTGTGGTAGTTTGGCAGGAAAAGGATCTCTGTTTTGGAAACTGTGGAAATCACAACGTTCCAGGTCTGCCATAAAAATTCTCTTTGATCATCTCCTCGTTATGTTGCACTTCTCTTTCTCCCTGTTCACAAACACATCATGCACACTCCACTCTGTATCTCTTGTTCTCATCGTCCTCCTTCACCTCCTGTACACCCATCTTTTCTCATTCTGCCACTATTTTATAGCTTTTTATAAATTTTTGCCCCCCACTCCCTCCTCTCCCTCTCTGATTAAGCTTGCTGGTGCATTAATAAAGTGCAGCTCCCCCTCCCGCCCTCCTCCAGTGGGATTAGGCAGAGCACTAATTCCATCTCCGGTCCTGGCCGCTTTGAAGTCGACTGCCAGGGAAACTGGCAGCTCCTTCAATTGTCCATTTGCATAATCCCACCACTGCACTCGTACATGCTTATCAGAGTGGAGGATGAGCTAATATGCTGGATGGAGCTGCACATCGGCATTATAATAATCCAGTCGTTTCTAGTAGCCCGGCGTTCTTCATCACTAGGACCATCAGGAATAAATGGATCGCTGTCGTTATCGCCATTATGATGTCATCATTGTTACAGCTCATCTTCCTCATCACTCTTGGTTAATTCTGCAGTCCTTATCATAATAAGTAATTAGCATGCACAAATGCTAATTTTTGCTCACTGGCAGCAGCAGCTGATTGTATTTGTGTTGCATTATCTGCTCAAGCAGCACAGTGCAAAGCGCCTGTGTGCTCTCACACAACACAGCAGAACTGATGTGTGAAAACAGAGCCGCTGTAAATGTCCCAATAATGATCCCAGGAAGCCTCCCTGTGAGAAGAAAGATGAAACGGGAGGAAATGAAAACACTGTGGTTTCATAAAAGGCGATTGCCTCGATGTAATCCATGAGTCAGCAACTACTGGTCTGAACCCATGACGGAAACTTCGGGACACCAAGCATATCCTATTAGTTTTTCATACGCAGCATATGGTCACTAAAGTCCTCCTCACATGAGACTATTCTTAACTGATGTGATTTTTTTTAAAACAAGTGAAGCGGATGGTCTGTGGAAAAAAGTGACTGCTACCAAATTACCAAGCGAATCAGCACCTTCTTCTGATTCTAACAGACAACAAATAATATATCACATACACAGATGAGGCATAACATTATGATCCCCTGCCCAAGATTGTGGTGGTCCCTCTTTTGCTGTCAAAATAGCCCGGACCCATAGAGGCATGCATTCCACTACATCCCTGAAGGTGTGCTGTGGTAAGTTAGGGGTGGGGCCTCCGTGTTTGTCAATCACATCCCAGAGATGCTCAACTGGATTGAGAGCTGAGGCCAAGTGAACACTTCAAACTCGTTGTTGTGCTCGTCAAACCATTCTTGAACCTAGTTTGTGGCAAGGCATGTTATCCTCCTGAAACAGGTCACAGTCATCAGTTTCTACAAAAGGGTGAACATGGTCTGCAGGACCCAACGTTACCCAGCAGAACATTGCCAAAAGCATTGCACTACCTCTGCTGGTTTAACTTCGTCCTATAATCTAAGGAGCTTGGAAAGAAAACCATCTGGACTTCTTTATGTTTCCTTCAAGACATTTCACCTCTCATTTGAGAAACTTCTTCAGTTCTATGAGCAATTGGTGGAGAGTCCCAGATTTAAAACCCATATGGGAGTGTCCCCAAGAGGGTCATGGACACCCTATTGATCCTCTACCTGATCACACCAGCCAAGACATTTCACAGACATATTCTTCCCATAATGCATCCCGTTGCCAGGTGTTTGACTATCCATGGGCACCCTGACTGGTCTGCAGTTGTGTAACCCCATACAAAACAACCCCGCTCCAAACTTTTTCAAGAATTTGAGCTACAGAAAGGCCGGCTTTCACTCTCCATGTGCATCAGTGAGACTTTAGTGCCCATGACCCTGTTTTTTGTGGTTAATTTAGTGTGTTTCTCATCATAAATAGACACAGCATTCAAGTCTGAAAGTGTAGCCACCATGGAAGCACCTTAAACCTGCATTCTTTTTAATAGACACTAGGGGGCATATCCCCTGGCTGCAAAAACTACTTGCAGCTGTATAGAAGTCTATGAGGAAACAGCCATTGGCTCCTTTGCTCTGTGGTCTCTGGAAACAGTTTTTTTGAAGACTTTATGGGCTCAGTCCCTAGATTTAGGACATATTGAATAAAACATGAAGTGCATTTCATAAATCATGACCATCATTAGAGTTGAAAGCTAACTTTGGAGGATTTCTTTGAGGAAATATAGTCTATACCAGCTAAAACCCAATACACGTTGAACAGACTACTTCATGCTCTGATGGCATTATTAATGTATATTCATGAGACTTGTGTAGTTGCCAGGTTTTAAATCTTCTCACAGAAAAATGCTCCTCGCGTTCAACTGTGAAGTTATAATGCATAGAAAGATAAGGGAAAAATTCGACAGCAGCAACTTGTTTAGATATGTTTTTTTGGATCGCATTATTGGATCTCATGTGCATAAATAGTCCAGTCTCCCTCTGTCTTTCGTCTTAATGTCCCTTGAACTTCCTTGTTTACCTCCCTGCCTGCTCAAGTTTTACTTTCACATGTAGGCACTTGTTTGTGATGGACCTTCTAGCTGCCATAGTAAAAGCCTTGCGTTCTGTTATCCCATCTGCCTGAATGTCTGCATTTGAGTTCTCATTCTAAAACTCATGACATAGAATAAAATAATATAGTTATTTAGTTTGAAAAACTCTGCATCTGAAGTTTTTGTGCTTTTGTAGAGCTTCTGTGATTTATAATGCACAGAATTTGACACTTTTGGAATTTCTGTTATTTTTAAAATATATCTCAACCTTTTCATTACTAGTTGGGTAGGTGCACAGTTCATTAAATATGAACTTTTACTAACTTATAATTAAAGAAGGGTCGATTATAAACCCTAAAATGTCAGGCTTCAAACTGCTCTGAATGTACTCTCAATCTCTATGTGCTTCAAGTACTTGACAGGATAGTGAGACTTTTAAAAACTTTTTCCCCCCGTTTAAAAATCCATCAAGTCTATTAGAACATTAGGTAAAATACCTATAGAGGGCTCTGATCAGAGGGCTTGCAGAATATAAAGCTTGAAACCGAGGGACATCACAATAATGAGATAAGGGGCAAAGGGATGATGAGGTCCAAAGCTAACGCTATAATTTCAAAATCAAAAGCTTTTCAGACCCTCTCGAGGCAACCTCGGCAGACACTTTTCCATGCTGGAAAATGTAATTGATGCGGTAGATTTTAATTTGGACTTTGACAAAAGAGCTTTAAATAAAACAGGGAGCAGTTGGCTGGTCAGGCCGCATTAACATTCAGGACACGGAGAAGGAACTCAAGTAAAGATGCAAGAAGAGGCAGGTAAAGGTAACAGAAATGAGTGAAATGAAAAGTTAATTGCTGATATAAACAGAGTGAAATTAGCAGATTGGTGTTTATATATAAAGTATGCTACAGAAAAGTTGTTTTAATTACTGGCATAAAAACTGTAAAGCAGCCAAGAATCATCATTAGAGGACAAATGCTAAATGAGAACTGTAAACTAAAGCTGGACAGACACTGTGCGATTTCTTTCAGTCGCATTATTCAGCTTCTGCTCAAACTGCACGATTGACTCGCAGGGGTTGTAAGTTCGTAGGTCACGATGCAGGGTCTCACACTATACGGCCCGATGCTCTGATGCGACCCGAGTGCTCACACTGTGCGTCCATAACATGAAGGTTATAACAGAAATTCTGTCGCTCGCTCTCTCTTTCTGTCTTTCACTCACACAGACACGCACACCGCCACCATCAGCTTTGCTAAATTGCTAATGAAAAACATTGATCAGGCAGCTGTGATTAAGCAGCACTGTAAATCCAACTACGGTTGTTGTTGTGGTGGCAAATTTTGAAGCCATCATGATAACCTTCTCCCACCAACGATGTGGAAATCCAACCCTTTTAGATCCAATTAAAACCAAGACACTCAAATAGATGCTCTGGAAAAGAGTAAAATTCTTAGAACAGAGTTTAATACACTGAATCATATGAACAGCAGGAAAAATACATACAGACATTTAGCAAGAGAATTACATAGCAGAAAGCAAGCAAAGCAAAACCCCGGGGCGTACAGCCTTAAGCACAGACAGCAGAGCAACACAGAGACGGACAGGAAGCAGCAGCAGGAGGAAAAAAGTGCTGGGGGTGTCCTCTGGTCCCCTAATTTAGGGACCAGTATCCCCGCCCCCTGCTGCTGGGTAACTTTCCAACATGCCCAAACGCAGCTGCAGGGGTCAGGTAGCGGCCAAGGTCTTGGCCAAAGGCCAGTCAGGACTCTGACTACCCCTTGCTCTGGCTTATCACAATAGGTCATGACTAGGGATGGGTACCGGTATCCGGTGCCATGATGGCACCAGTTCTGACATAAACGGTAGTAACCAGACCGAAAAGCAGCGCACATTTTGGTGCTTTATTTCGGTGCTTTTTTTTCCTGAGCTGTGATACACTTTAGACTCTAGTAGCCAATCATTTTATGTTTCCGAGGATAGTAGGCGGGCCCAGGAACGTACGTTCTTTTAGAGCAGAGCTACAGATTAAAAATGCCCAAGACGAAGCGGTCAAAAGTCTGGCTGTACTTCACAGCAAAAGATGCAAACTCAGCAGCCTGCAACAAGTGCTTTAAGCTGATACTGTGCAAAGGAGGTAACACCTCGAATCTGATGAAACACCTGGTGACGCATAGCGTTTTTTTTAAAAGCCGAAAAATGCGCCGTATTTGATAGCTTGCTGTGAGACCTCACACCGTGCACATCTACTGCGGGTGGGTTGCCTGTTATCGGACCCGGAGTTAGCAACATCCCCCAAAAACCCGAAGAGGAGAGTCCTGGCCCCTAGCCCTGGCAGTGTAGCAGAAATGATGACGGATGATGATGGCAGCAGCAGCCGTTCTTCTCTGCGTGAGTAGCTTAATATTGTTCGTGTGTAATTTACGTTGAGTAGGCTAACCACGTTATTACATTAATGCATATAAGGTGAACTAGCAAACATCATCATAGCTACATGCCGCTGTCTTCTTGTTTGATGGCAGATACTCCCTTCACCCTGGCCAAAAAGGCTAAAATGACCAAAGAAAAAGTGGAAAACAGTTAAACATGAGAGGTTTTTGGACAAAGTTTGTGTTTTTTTCCATTGTTTAAGCACTGCTTCCAGCCAAGAGTGATACCATATATGCCACATAGCTGCACACATTGTTATCTTTTTACAAAAAAAAAACAGCTGAACATGAGAGGTTTTTGGACCAATTTTGTGTTCTCCATTCTTTAAGCACTGGTTTGAGCACCGTTTAAGCACCAGCACCGTTTCAAAAGTACCGATTTGGCACCGGTATCGGCTAAGATGAACAGGCACATGGGTCAATACATGAGCGGGACACAGAAAGGAATTGGCAAGAATACCAGAGGTGCAAAACACCAGCTACTGGTAGACAGAACAATCAGCCGAGACTGCAAGACCAGACTGACCAACCTGTGCACTGCCTGGATTGATTACAAGAAGGCCTATGACTCAATGCCCCACAGCTGGATACTGGAATGCCTAGAATTGTACAAGATCAATGGGACCCTAAGAGCCTTCATCAGGAACTCAATGGGGATGTGGCGTACAACACTAGAGGCCAACTCCAAGCCCATAGCACAAGTTACCATCAAGTGCGGGATCTACCAAGGAGATGCTCTGTCCCCACTGCTGTTCTGCATAGGCAACCACCAAGTACCTGCAGAGGGTCAGGCAAGTCCTGAGGAGTCAGCTGAATGGTAAGAACAAGATCCGGGCCATCAACACGTACGCCCTGCCCGTGATCAGATACCCTGCTGGGGTAATAAGCTGGCCAAAGGAGGAGATAGAAACCACTGACATAAAGACAAGAAAGCTCCTTACCATGCATGGAGGGTTTCACCCCAAGTCCAGCACCCTGAGGCTGTACGATAAGCGGAAGGAAGGGGGCCGGGGACTGGTGAGTGTCAGCACCACAGTCCAGGATGAGACAAGGAACATCCAAGAATACATTGGGAAGATGGCCCCAACTGACCGAGTGCTCAGTGAATACCTCAGGCAGCAGAAACCCAAGAAAGAGGAGGGAGACGAGGAACCATCATGGAAGGACAGGCCCCTGCACGGTATGTACCACCGGCAGATAGAGGAGGTGGCTGATATCCAGAAATCCTACCAGTGGCTGGACAAAGCTGGACTGAAAGACAGCACAGAGGCACTAATCATGGCAGCACAAGAACAAGCTCTGAGCACAAGATCCATAGAGGCTGGGGTCTATCACACCAGGCAAGACCCCAGGTGCAGGCTGTGTAAAGATGCCCCAGAGACAATCCAGCACATAACAGCAGGGTGCAAGATGCTAGCAGGCAAGGCATACATGGAACGCCATAACCAAGTGGCCGGCATAGTGTACAGGAACATCTGTGCTGAGTACAACCTGGAAGTCCCGAGGTCAAAATGGGAGATGCCCCCAAGGGTGGTGGAGAATGACCGAGCTAAGATCCTGTGGGACTTCCAGATACAGACGGACAAAATGGTGGTGGCTAACCAACCGGACATAGTGGTGGTAGACAAACAGAAGAAGGCGGCCGTAGTGATCGATGTAGCGGTTCCGAATGACAGCAATATCAGGAAGAAGGAACACGAGAAGCTGGAGAAATACCAAGGGCTCAGAGAAGAGCTCGAGAGGATGTGGAGGGTGAAGGTAACGGTGGTCCCCGTGGTAATCGGAGCACTAGGTGCGGTGACTCCCAAGCTAGGCGAGTGGCTCCAGCAGATCCCGGGAACAACATCGGAAATCTCTGTCCAGAAGAGCGCAGTCCTGGGAACAGCTAAGATACTGCGCAGGACCCTCAAGCTCCCAGGCCTCTGGTAGAGGACCCGAGCTTGAAGGATAAACCGCCCGCAGGGGCGTGCTGGGTGTTTTATATATATATATATATATATATATATATACACACACACACACACACACACACACACACACACACACACACACACACACACACACACACTGTTGCACTGTTGACTATTTACAAAAGTATTGCACAAAAGGTATTGCACAGTGAGGTGAAGAGGCACTACAGCTTAGTTGTTCCCCCCTCCTTTGTCCTCCTGTTTCCCCTCCCTCTCCCCTCCAGAGAGGAGTTAAACAGTCTGATGGCGTGTGGGACAAAGGAGTTTTTAAGTCTGTTAGTTCTTGTCTTGGGGAGAAGCAACCTGTCACTGAACAGACTCTTCTGGTTGTTAATGGCCGTGTGCAGAGGATGCCCAGCATTGTTCATAATGTCCATCAGTTTCTTTAATGTCCTTTTCTCTGCCACTGTCACCAGAGTGTCCAGCTTCATGCCGACCACAGAGCTAGCCCTCCTGATCAGTTTTTCCAGCCTGGATGAGTCCTTCTTTGCTGTGCTGCTCCCCCAGCACACCACAGCATAGAAAAGTACTCCAGCAACCACCGACTGGTAAAACATCCTCAGGAGCTTCCTGCAGATGTTAAAAGACCTCAGCCTCCTGAGGAAGTACAGTCGGCTTTGGGCTTTTTTGTACAGGTGCTCTGTGTTGCATGACCAGTCCATGACCAGTCCACTTGCCAACCAGTCAAGGAATAGATTTTCCCTGGGAACTGGAGGCTGCCAGAATCCATCCATTTACAGGTAACCAGTCTAAGATAAATAAATAAAAGTGAGCTTTTAACAGTTTGTGATCTAAAATGCACGTCATAAGACAGAGGAGTTAAAGTGTTTGAAAATAATTAATCTTCCCCTGCATTTACTGAGAAACTGCAACTTGCACGATTTGCAAAGCTGTCCAGAAGGCTGCACTTATGCATTTTGCTTTATTTTGTATATCATTTCTTGTATTATTGTCATGATCCTGGGTCATAGTTTTCTTGTGTTTTTGTATTTTGGTCTTTATTTATTCCATGGTTCCTAGGTTGTTCGGTTTAGTTTCTTAGATTTCCCCTCGTGTCTTTAACCCACGTGTCCCCCTCCATGTATCTGTGAGTTCCCAAGCCTCGTTTCTCCTCGTGTTTTATTCCATGTTTTCCCCAGCCCGTTATATCTTTGCTCTCCCCGTGTTCTCTCTCCCCCTCCTGTGTACTTCCTGTTTTACTTTGTCAGTTTCCCGTCAGCATACGCCATGTTGTGTTTGCTCCTGCCCTGTCTTGTTATGATTATCAGTGTCAGCTGTGTTCCCCGTGTGTTCCCACATCCCTCATTATCCTTCTGAGTATTTTTGTCTGCGTCTCCCTCAGTTCCTCGTCGGGTCCTCCGTCAAGCTGTGTGACTTTCCTCGTGCCTTTCCTAACTTCTGTATATTGTTTACATGATCGAAATAAATTGAACACAACAGCAATTTAGTACTTAAGGGTTAGGTGTGTGAGATGTGCTGCACAGCTGGATCAGATGTTGAGCAAGTTGGTGCAGATCATCATGTAACTTTCTCTTTTATACAATACACCTGGTATTTATTCATGAAATATCTGAACTGGCGGTATTACTGATTTAGGCAGGTGTTTGTAATGTGGTTCAACTGACCTACAGTTACAGACACACTTACAGCACTGATCCTGCGATATTAAATATACATTAATGTGATTCACCCTTGTGTTATGCAGGGATTTCACTGAAATTCAATAATTCTGTCACAAATTTCGACACTTAGGTGCTGATGTAGCTCAACTTCTTTTCTTTTTAAAGAAATTGGCAAAACATTGAGCAGTCCTACTTTAAAAAAGTGTGTGTTTAACTTATTCTGTTACAATGAATATTAATGAACAGGACTGCACCTATCCTGCGAGTAAGGAAAAATGCAACTCCAAATTAACACCGCCTGAGGGAGGTAAAGGAGGGAAAAATAAAAGCGATCAAAATCTTTTGTTTTGCTGTTAACACTAAGTGCCTATAAATGAATTTTAATTTGTTGCAGCAACCTGACTAAAACTTTTGACATGCAAAAAGGAAGAGAATAACTGACAGGCCCCATATTGACTGAATAAATGAAACAAGAGGATCTTTTTTCTGCTTAATCCTTTGATCAAACACACATTTGTGTAGCTCAGTGGTGTAGTGTAAAAAAAGTGCTGTACCTGCAGTCAAGCTCTCAAAGTAATAACTCAGCTGCGAGGAGGAGCTGTCAGCATCCTGACATCATGTCCAGGTCTCACAAAGCTCCCCACCCTTCTGACTGATGAAACTGAAAAAAAAAAAAAAAAAAAAAAAATCCTTCCCTCCTTAAACGGGACACAAATTACTGGTAATGCAGGGAAAGAGGTAAGTGCTCATTGTGTAAGGTTTGAAGGGAGTTGAGTCTGAAGTAATTAGCGTTTGATTGTCTCCAGGCTGCACTTTAACTGTCAGGCAGGTGGTGAGAGAGAGGGAAGTCGGAACAAAAGGAAGTCTTCTGGCTGAAGACGATGGAGGTGCCTGTTACTTAAAAAAAAGAAAACAGGTTTGTGACCAGAAGCTGTCTAGCTGTCAAAATATTTAGTCGTGTGAATGATGTTCAGGCCTTGAGCTGGTGAATCAGACTGGAGCAAACAGAGCAGGATGGTACACAAGAGGATCAAGCGCACAGAGGAAATCTTTATAAAACACCTGGAGGTGGCCTCAGTGTTACAGTACTGGGGTATAAGTAATAATGGATTGGATTTATATAGCGCTTTTCAAGGCACCCAAAGCGCTTTACAATGCCACTATTCAGTCACTCTCACATTCACACACTGGTGGAGGCAGCTACAGTTGTAGCCACAGCTGCCCTGGGGCAGACTGACAGAAGCGAGGCTGCCATATCGCGCCATCGGCCCCTCTGGCCAACACCAGTAGGGTAAAGTGTCTTGCCCAAGGACACAACGACCAGGACAGAGAGCCCAGGGATCGAACCGGCGACCTTCCGGTTACAGATGCGATTCCCAACCCCCCTGAGCCACGGTCGCCCCAAGTACTGTGGCTTGATGATTAGATGACTGAGACCAGCAACACCCAGGAGTCCACATTAACCAAGATCACAAATCTCCCCAAACCTCGATACACCCTGTTGTGAAAAAGCTTGAACTTAAGTTGCTGGTTCATCAGGCAGGAGACCATGGTTTGTGCTTTAATTTCTTTCAATCCTAGCAGGAAGTGCAAGTAAGGCATTAAAAACTGCTTCCCAATAGTGACACCACACTTCTGAAAATGACAAGAAGGAAATAACAGCACTGTCTCACTAATACATTGGTACATCATGGCCTGTATACATTACATTTGTCTATAATGCAATGATGTAATGGATATGGTTATAGTACTACATTACATTGCAGTTACTAATTAAACAATCATGTTGTTACTTGCACAACAAACCGTGCCGTGAAAAAGTATTTGCCCCCTTCCTGATTTCTTTCTTCCTTTTAAGTATTTGCCACACTTCAGATCATGAAACAATTGTAATATTTGACAAAGATAACCCAAACAAAAACAAAATTCACTTTTTATATTATTGTTGTCCTGCTGCATAACCCAAATGAGCTTGAGCTTCAGGACATCAACTGATGGCCAGACATTCTCCTTCAGGAGGTAATCCTGTGCTTACCGATACCAGTGGCACTGACAAAAATCGTAGGATCCTCCTTTCTTAGAATGAGAACTGCGCAAATACCACCAAACAGAAACGGGCAAGGAGAAAACAGGAAAAAGAGGACAAAGACAGGCAACAGTGGAGGCATGGAGGCCCTGACAGAAGCGATCCAGGAAATATTTCCAACCTTGAAGCAAACCGAAGACAGATACCGCAATTGTGTCTCCTTCAGGTTTAGCTGTGGAAGAATTTCATGGTTATGTGCTAGCTTTGAAACCCCCCCTAAATCCTCATAGTTATGAGAAGTTAATTTTGTTTATGGTTATTATTATTCACTGTACTTCTGTTTTTTTAAAGTGTCTGTAAGACCTTCTAGATTAACCATAACTAAGTCTAGAATTTCTATGTTCACATGATCTAAATGTTATTCCAGAGGTCATAGTCCTTAAGATTAAAAATATACCAGCTCACTTTCATTTGTTCATTCCTAAACTGAACCTTCTCCATACATCCCCCAATCACAATCACATGCCTACACAGACATTACTGATTATGAAAAGGTACAACAAACTAAGTTGAATATATATTTAGGTAAGGATATTGTTAAGAGCATTTCCAAATACTTCTGTTCAGAGTTATAAAAACAGTTGTTGGCTAGAGGTCGTTGTAAATGATTTGTGCATATCGTCAATCACTGGTTATTCTCATCCTTCAACTCAATGTTTTATTTTAAATTACTCCACTTTATCCATGTGGTTGCACTTGCTAATTTTTTTGCAGCAGGCAAAACAATTTGCATGAAAATTTGTAGTTTTTACTGCGAGTCAACAATGCCAATTACTGCATCAACATGCCACCAACAAGCTAACAAGAAAAACTGCACAATCACTGCATTAAAAAAAATTGGCGCAGCTTTCTGGTCTGAACATTGAAGCCACTGCAGACACAATTAAAACTTCCATTTTTCCCCACTAGAGTCAAATCCACTGGTTTAAAGGAAGTCATTGGCTCTTACTTTTTTTGTTTGGCGAGTCATTTATGGTAAATTATGGTCCTTACGGGAGTCAAAAAGCAGTCGTCTGTAGTTAAGAAAATAATGCAGTTAAAAAATGGTCTCAACTTCAGGCTTCAAACGAGACTCTGCCAACCTTGCTTAGTTTTTACGTTGTGATTCCTTGGCTCTCTCTTATTTTTCTGTCTATTCTTTTCTCTGTTGGATTCTCTTGGCCTTCTCAATTTTGGTTACCAGCTTTGCTTGTGTGTCTCCTGTAGTATTACCTCCTGTGTTTATCATCCCACCTCTTCAGTTTCTTAATTGTTCCCACCTGTCAGACAGAGGCTGAGACGATGCTAACAGATTTTCTCTGCAGTTTTTCATCAGCTGAGCTTCTCTAGATTTCCAACTGCCCAGTGGTCTAAAGGTAAATTCACGGACGTGCTTTCATTTTGTTTTAACCTTTCCTTTCCAGCCTTTGTGATGTTTTGCCATCACACAGGCTCAGGGTTTTTACTTGTCCTTACAGCGGAGGCATTTCTGTGGCAAAGGGAAAACTTCTGAAATGCACAGCTGCCATTTCAATTTTCTTTTTCTTTGTGAGAAATAAGAACAAACAATTTATATTTCCCTTTCCGCCCACCAAAAACCAAGGTTTAGTTTGGGCCCAAAGGTTTCTGCAACGACTTTTTAAATTGCATTCTGCTTTGTGCAAATAGTTATTTTTACCAAGCAGAGAATGAGAAATAGAAAATGCATCACTTGAGTATCTACTTTTCCATGTTTCAGCAGAAATGTAACCTCTTCTCCACAGGGGAACTCTTTTTTTTCTTGCAACAGACGTTTATCTTTTTCACACGAGTGACTTCATTAAGACATTAAACAGCTCTGTAAGCACAAAATTCCCTCTCCATAACAGCAGGTCGTTGATGGCACTCTGTACACCCTGACATCATTGTAAAGAAGCTGACAGTGATTAACATGTTGCAGGACAGGCAGGTGTCTATGGCGCCACTTCTTCTTCGGTTTTGACACATTTCTGGCATCTCTTCCATACCTTTGATCTGAATAAGTACTCAGTTTGTGGCCCTCGTGTCAGCTGTCTTGTTGACAAGCTCTCTTGGGGAACACAACACAGAAAAACAGCAGCAGTGCTGATACTATTGGACCAGAGATCCCAGCAGATAATATCTAATGCTTTTATTCCACATCCTTCAGGTTAGTTGACAATGACTTCAACT
Organism: Aulonocara stuartgranti; assembly: GCF_965226115.1. Lineage (NCBI taxonomy): Eukaryota > Metazoa > Chordata > Actinopteri > Cichliformes > Cichlidae > Aulonocara > Aulonocara stuartgranti. Next base: position 7,383,157 of record NC_138946.1, read on the forward strand.
TCAAATCCTTTCAAGGCTAGTTACAAATATCATAATTAAATACTGTTAAATTCTCCCTCAAAAGTGTGCACTTAACATGATGCCATATATTTGTTATTATTTATTATGATTCCACATCAGTCTGTTTCAATTATGCCTCATAACTACTACTAATAACATTTTTAAATTTAGTGTATAGAGATTATTGCAGTTTTGGAAAAATTGCAGAAATTCTTCAGTAGAATAAAAGATTGTTCAAAAGAAGTTGAAGAGTCAACTTCTGGTGTGAAATCCTAACAAAGTTGGCTAATGTAAAGTACCAGGATGAAACTATGTGAAAATTGAGCAACATTGTTCTCAAGCACACAAAATATGGCCTTTGGAGATGGAGCCATGTCTGTGGACAATCTCAGCCTGACCTGCAACATCCTAAGCTCAGGTGTGAACAACCACACAGTTAAGATCAAGATATGGAAGGTCAATAAAGGCAGGAACTAACTCATTTGGCTGGACCATGAACTCCTAGAAGAAGCAAACTTCTTAACGGTGGGGTGACAGACAAGCAAGATGGGGCAGACTCTGTTCTGAAGATATTTGAGATGAAATCAGAGCTTCTATAGCTCCAAGGAGATCCACCAACGCAACAAGTTGCTCAATTCGAGCATCAAGGCGATCATGGCTCAAGAGTTGGGAGTTCGCCTTGTAATCGGAAGGTTGCCGGGTCGAGCCCAGGCTTGGACAGTCTCGGTCGTTGTGTCCTTGGGCAAGACACTTCACTTGCTGCCTACTGGTGGTGGTCAGAGGGCCCGGTGGTGCCAGTGTCCGGCAGCCTCGCCTCTGTCAGTGCGCTCTAGGGTGGCTGTGGCTACAATGTAGCTTGCCATCACCAGTGTGTGAATGTGTGCGTGAATGTGTGGATGACTGGATGTTTAAAGCGCTTTGGGGTCCTTAGGGACTAGTAAAGCACTATACAAATACAGGCCATTTACCATCAAATCATTGCTGCTGTATGGAGCAGAGAAATGGAGAACAAAAAGCCAACATGTGGAAAGTTCAGACTTTTATGATCTAGTGCCTAAACCAAATTCTCTTGATCTCATGGCCAGAAAAAAAGTCAACTTATGGCGGCAGACAGAGCACCAGCACAGGGAAGGCTCGGCCACACCCTGAGAAAACTGGCATCAGATGGCTGTAGCCAACAAGGCGAAATAAGAAGGAAGGTCTGTGAAAACATTTAGCAGCTCGACATCGTCGTAGACATCAGAGTGGCAGGACTGAGATGGGAACAGGTAGTAAAGAGGCTGCAGCCAGGCAGTTATCAATGGCCTAAGCTTCAGGAAGAGGAAAGAGCCCAAGGTGTCTCACTATTTCAATGGCTGTAGAGATGCAGCTGGTGAGTTTTCTGTTCATCTTTTACTGAGTAGCTTTTAGATGCATAGTTATCACCAACGAGGACGATACAAGATCAGATCTTAAACTAAACCGTATTTGAACAGGCTGTAATGTGTATATTAATCTACGGTAAATTACCAACTACGATATCAGTGGATGTGTAAGCTGAATTCTTCAAGTCCCTCTCTGAGACATTATGCAGTATATACAGCCTGAAAGAGTGACTACACACCTTAAAAGATAAAAGAAGCAGGACAAAGATGAAAAAAGAACAGAGGCTGAGGCAGCTTGTAGATGATACATGCCCCAGTAAGCAGTGAAGCCCTGACAGCTTTCACAGCTTTGAGAAAACATTATCCAAGAGGGCCTGCAAGAAGAAATGTGCCAGGACCTGAAGACCATCCACACATTACACTGCTGTCAGCTGAGGGCCAGCTGTGCTGACAACACAAGTCCACATGAGCAGGAAAAGAAGCTGACATGCATAGTAACACAGTTTAGTATGTTTGCAGTGTATTTTGTAAGAGGAAAGACAGAACTGCATCTGATATTTTTTCTAAGTGGAGACAGTTTTTCCCCCTCATATTTACAAGAGAATAAATTACTTTTCTATTTAGCACACAGATGATGTACTGCTGCATGTGTGGAGGATTTAATACCAAATACATTTCATTGTTTTTTTTCTTTCTTTCAAATATTTTCCTAAAGCTCTTTCAAGGACATCTGCAGCAGTGTTTTTTTTTTCCCACCAGGAGTCAGATCTGTTACTTAAATGCAATTTAGTAATACTACGCTGTTAAAGTAACCTCAATTACAAGCAAAACACTTAGAATGTTACTTAAGTAAAAGTATGTCAGTGCATAAAAAAGGCCACTATGGCTGTTGTTCTTTCAATGACTGAAAACAAGGATTTGCTGTTGTAGTTGGTCGAGTCTCTGGAAATCACAAAACTGGACTCAGAAACAGATCATTTAAGAGTTAAACAAGATTTATAAACATTAGTTATTAGATTTAGATTAGATGATCTGAAAGATTAGAGCTAGCAGTGGACCAGAGGCCAGTTCTACGAAGCAGGATTTTGGGCCCAGTGAGATAACTTGTTCATGCTTTTCTGTGATCGCTAACAACACTGCTTTATTCACATAAACATGCTTATAGCTAGATTGATAACTTTCTGGGACTACTTGGTCTGACCGATTACTTTAAGGCAAGTGAGACCAGATAAGAACGTTCTCCGTAGCTCAGGCCCCACAGCAGGTTCTAGTGAGGTTGGTGTTGCTGGCTGGTGGCAGATAAAAATTAACAATAACGTGAGCAACACACTTATCATGGTTAGTGGAAAAGGACCTGAGGAACTGCACCAAGGCCCAGTATGAGATAAAGAAGGCTTTTTGCAAAGCTCTTCTAGAAAGCCTAAGAATTAGAAAGATGAAACTATAAATTAGCATAACAGTTCCCACTTTAATAGAAGTTTTATTAAGTAAACTAGATGAAAATAATAAATCCCATAACTAATTTTCATAGAATATTTGTTAAAACTATAAAAATAAATAAAAGCTTGTGAATGAAGTGAATACATGATTAGTTTTATAGTTTACTCTAAGCACTTTATATCTGTCTTCATAGCCACAGCACTTACATGGGTCTGAAGCAAACACCAGACTTCACTGACCATTATTATGACTGTCTGTGCACTTAGATCTACACCCAAGCCACTGTCTGCATTTTCCACTTCTCATTGGCTTTTTGAGAATTATAAAATCCAGAGAAATCTGTATAAAACCACAGGAGTTTAAGGTAATCTCAATCCGTATCATAGTCTCTACTTTCCTTTTGGTTTGTCTCAGTACTCATAGCAACTTGAGAATCACAAAGCCCACTCAGCTTCAAATACCTTACACAGGTCACATCTGTCTGTCACTATCATGGTACACATCTGGAAGCCAGGCTTGGTTTGTTAGGAATTCTCCATCCTGCTCACCTGCACTGGGGAATAACGTGCTTTGTTTGATGCTGAACCAAATACTTCATCTCCCATCATAGCCTTGATGGATCTGCTACCAATAGCTGTCTAGTTAGTGACCTGCCTACTGAACTCTGTTAATGTGTCATGAAATGTCACAGAGGTTGCCTCTGCAGAATCGGAGCCTTTTCAAAGGCCTTCTGAAGAGATAAGCATACCCTGCCAGGCTGACTCTGGAATACAAATGCCCATTTTAGCATAGGGAGGTGAAAGGATAAAGATAACACAGAGTAAATGTGTCAGAGAGTGGAGCTGGGAGGAATGTGGCCCTTATGGGAAAGCCAGCTAAGGAAAGACGGGTTGCTGGAGATAGCTATGTATGCATGGATGTGGACAGACAAACAAAGAGAAATACAGGGAAGAGAAAAGAGTCAGCATTTTGTTAAATAGAATATTTTAGGTAGTGTTGTGTGCAGTTTTAATGAAAAAAACAACAACAACCCAATGCATTTTTCTTACCTTTAAAATGGAGTTTGCATGTTTTCCCTGAGTCTGCATGGATTCTCTTATCCAGCTTTGTCTCGGTTCAAAAGCATACATGTTAGGTTAGCTGTGGATTTTAAATTGGACATACAGACCACACCTATTAGTGCAATGATAGACTGGTGACCTGCCGTGTGTGTGTGTGTGTGTGTGTGTGTGTGTGTGTGTGTGTCTATAATATATATATCTCTGAGTCAAAGTCTTGTAGTCAAAATCTTTTGATGACTTGGCCTTTGGGGGGATTTTAAGGGTTTCCATTGTATTCTCAGGGTGTTCTTTATCAGCTGCCATCCAGGCAATGAAGCATGTGGTTCAGTCCAATGAGGCTACGACATAAAACAAAATTGTGACCTTGCAGTGTTGATATGCACTCCATGTCAACATTGTAAGGTGTGATGGAAAAATAAACTAATTTAATAATAAAACAATATATTGGACAACAATCAAAATATACTGAATGTAGTGACTACAAAGTAAACTAAAGTGAAAATAACTAATGGTGATGTGTGGATCTTACGATGTGTGACTTGCCATCACAAACCACAAGATGTCCTTTGGCAATATTGGGCAAGAGACAACAGTTTTTTTTTTTTTTTTAAACTACAAAGTCTACATAAGGAGTTTGGAGAGGTGGTGGTGGCACAACTTGTTGACACATCAAGTAGGGACCTTTTGCATCTTACCCTTTATTTTGCATTTTTTTTCAGCTTTCTGATTTTTCTTTTTCAGTCACTTTTCACTTTTGACTGGTTGGTGTTGGTGGTTTGGGTTAAACAACATGCTATTACCCACGTTCCATCACCACAAGAAACCTTTTTGGTCGGAAGATTGATCCTCACCAGTGGCTCTTACAGAATAACATTTATTGGATGGGTTTTCAGTGGTCTGTGGACTAGTCTGACTATGAACTGTCTTGTGCTGCTGGGTGCTCAGAGATGAGCATCCAGCAGACAGATCAGCAGTTTGTAAAATACTCAGACTAGCCTGTCTGCCAGGTTCAGAATTACTTAAATCATCTTTCTACCTCATTCTGATGATTAGTTTGACCTTCAGCAGGTCATCTTACCATGTTTGCATGCCTAAATTCACGGAGTTGCTGCTATGTGATTGGCTCACCCAGCCAAGCATTTCAATTCAGGTGTTCAAATCATTTCCATGTCCACAAGTGTATAAATTCAAGCACCTAGGCATGCAGACTGCTGCTACAAACATCTGTGAAAGAATGGGTTGCTCTCACGGGATGCTTGGACGCATTGCTTTGACAACGACCACACACATCAGAAGGCACTAAATTGTAATGGAAAACCAGTCGATCAGAGTTGAGTTGTAGCAAGTCGATCCAATTAGGTACTAATGGAAAAAGGGGGCTTTAATGCTTTAGCATACCAAAAACATTTTGGACAATTTCATGTTCCCAGGCCACGTCACTATTGGCTCAGTGGCTTAAACACACCTACTAACTGTGTCCAAGCACAGTTTGGAGATGGCAACTTCCTGTTCCAACAGGATTGTGCAGCAGTGCACACAGCAAGATCCACAAAAGATGGATGAGCGAGTTTAGTGTGGAAGAACTTGACTGGCCTGCACGGAGTTCTGACCTCAGCGTGTTCTGTGAGGCCTTCTCTTCCAACATCAGTGTCTGACCTCACAAATATGTTTCTGGAAGAATGATCAAAAAATCCCATAAACACTCTTCTAAACCTTGTGAAAAGTCAGATGAGTTGAAGCTGTTACAGCTGCAAAGGGTGGATCAACATCATATTAAACACTATGGATTAAGAATGGGATGTCACACATGTTCATATACATTTATAAAGCAGAAGAATAAATACGTTTGGCAACAGTGTATGTCTTTAGGTGGTATAAAATTGGCACTTTAAGAAATTTGTCTGCAGGTATTCGACTGTAGGTATTCCTGGCATTGCTGAGAAGTAGTTTTACATTACTTCCTATAAAAATAAGACAGGGCACATTAAACATTTCACCTGACATAAAGATGTCAAAAAAATTACTTTAACAAACACGATACCAAAATAAACCACAAGCTTTTATTTCTATTCATGGAGCCATGTCATTAAAAACAACGAGGTAAAAGGAGAGTGACAGTGTAAGGAGAGGAACTGACAAAAGAGGGGCTTAGAGTCACCGCATGGGGCGAAAATATCAGTCAACTCTTCAGAAATTTAACTCCAACCACCACTGTGATCCCGAGTGCAGGTTTCTCAGATTTCCTGTCTCATATGTTCGCTCACCAATCCTATGATGCATATTAAATCACCGGGTAAATAATGAAGCCAATCTCCCATAAATTAGAGAGACATGCTGAATTCCCCGCAGGTTCAATCACCATGAATATTAAAGCAAACTCACAAGGTTACAGGGGAAAATGGAAACAGGGAGGATAGGTGAAGAAGTATGAAGAATGAAGGACAAAGAGACAGCAGATAAAGAGGACGGCTCCTGGCTAGAGGGGAAAGCTGTCTTTATAAAGTAATGTCAGCGATGACCGTGTCATCATTTTGTGTACATCTGAAAGCAGGGTCAGATATGGGGGCAATTAAATTTCCGCTGCTGCATGCCATGAAATTAGGAAAAATGGAGTGTAAGCTGCTGAAAGGACAGTTATGACATTCTCACTTTACATTCTCAGACTACATGCGCTGTTTGCCCCCTTAATATAATTGAACTAACTGAACACTGATATAAGCCAATGAGGCAACAGTGACGTGGCCTCACCGATGAGAAGCTCTATTCTTAGTAGCAGAGTCGTCATCATCATTGGTTTGATATGTTCTAATTGTACAATGGTCTGTATGCTCTAACAACCCCTCCCGAACACAGGTATCTGTAAATGGGAACACCTGAAAGCATACAGAGCAAACACAAGCCTGTACAAGGACAGTCTGTGTGGAATTTAGACATTTCTCCCTTTCGAATTGTAAGAATCTTCATGTTGGTGAAGGACAGAAACATTCTCATTTAAAAAAAAAAAGAAAAAAGAAAAATATAAAGCAATAATATAACTTTTAATATATTTGAGATGAAAACAAACATAAAAGCCATCATAACCTCCCCATTTTGCATTTTAAAGCATCTACATCAGCATTTTGGCTGCTGCTGCCATATATTAGTTTGTAGCCAGATGGATGTTAACATACTTGGATGACAGGTAGGAGTTTTCAGTCATTTGCAAATGGTAGCAAGCATGCAAGCAAGCTGCATCTGTAGTCACAGAATCATAGACAAACTAATTATAGAGGTCAAAACTGTTTTTGGTAGCGGATTGTAAACATCCATTTTATTGTTGCAAAGTTTAATATCTGAGGATTGTCAACCTCAAGTGGTCGCAAGAGGAACTTACATGCTGGCTTCATTTTTGAGCCCTGGAGGTTGCAGGTTGACTTTTATAAACAAGACATATTGAACATAAAAGCTCAGTTACAGAGTTAAGACACTTAAAGACAGTCCAATTCCAATATATTATACTAGTTTCATTGTATTTTAAGGATAAAAATGTTAACTAAATTCTTCTGGGGTAAATATTCAGTGCAAGCATCAAAAATTCAAAAGAGCCACAAAAGGAGACTTGCATGTCAAGACTTTCTTTTATTGCATACGGAAAGAGAAAATTTACCATCACTGATTGTTTCTGTGGCTGGTTTTCATTCTGTATAAATATTTTATCAAATGTATTTTCAGATTCTAAAATTACCACCTCCTTCTCTCTGTCCCCGTGTTAGAATCAGAACACATTTCAAGTAATTCAGTGCCATTTGACTCATTATAACTGCATCAAACAGCAAGTTAAAGTAGCAAAATAGATCTTAATTTCTGCAAAAATTGCAGCTATTTCTCAGAGAGTAAAATCTTCCCCCAGTGGCACAAAAAACCAGGTCAAAACCTTGCATTATGTCTGATGCCAGGCTCTTATGTGCAGTGAAAAATTACACCTTCACAAAGGGAGACGTGAACAGGTGGAAGTGGACTGGCACTAAATGAGTGGAGAGATCAGGGGGGATTTTGGAGTAGCGGAGGGAAGCATATAGCAGATTACTGATCGGAATAAGACATTCATGTTTTCAAATAGGTACTTCTCCCTGCTTCAGTGAAGTTTCCAATTTTAGCTGTCGGTTCAGTTCAGAGGATGTCATCTGAAGTGTGTAAATAAGATTCACAGGGATGGAAGTGGAGCTTTGTTAGTGTGTGTTTCTGTGTGGTGGTCTCTGTCCCAAGCAGCAGGCTATGACAGGAGTTATTTTCAGTTAAACTACCTCCATGCTAGCTTTTCCACAAAGTTAAATGAAACTTAGATGTTCACGGTGCATACAATGCTAATGTACAGTGCTAATTCAGTGACACCCCCCCCCAAAAAAAAAAGTATCATTATGGAGACATAACATCACAAACTGTGCATCTATGGTTTAGGATGCTTGAGCTTGTCAAGTCATTTTCTGTTTTCTTTTGTCTCGTTGATCTTTTTGTATTCCTGTCACTTTCCATTTCTTCCATTTGCAGTTTGCTGCTCATGATAAATGGATCCGTTTAGTCTCACCTGTGCTGCATTAGCCACTTCCTGTTCCAGCCAAGGTTGTGGCACACCTTGCATTCAATTAGTAATCAGTCTCCTCAGTAGCTTTCATAAACCTCATCTCACTTATCAGGCTGTCAAGGTTTAGCTCAGCTGTAAAGCTTTCAGGTTACACTTTTGTGTGTTTTCTAGTTTTTACAGTCCCTTCTACATTCTTAGTTTATGCTGTACTTTTTACCTGATTTTTGAACCTGCACGCGTTGTTTCCCTTTGTTATTGCTTTTCTGTGCCTTAAGCCACACGCATTAAAGAATTTTGTGTATCCTGCATTTGGGTCCTCCTACCATGGAGTCTTTTACAGGTAGCAAGCTGCACACATAAACTGTAAGGGTGCAATGGAAAGAAACATGTGTCTTCTAGTCAGTGCTAGATTACATGCTAATAATATACAAAAATTGTACTCAACGAAAAAAAAGCACATTTCCTGAAATGACTGTTACAATAATCCATTCATACTATCTAGTGACACTGAATACCATGTTAGATAGTATATTCAATTCAATTCACAGCAGCAGACACCTCAAGGTAAAAATCCTACAATAACAGAGTGAAACCCCAAAAATCAAACAACCCTCCTTTGAGTAAGCACTTGGCGACAGTGGGAAGTAAAAGCTCCCTTTTAACAGGAAGAAACCTCCAGCAGAACCCTGCTCAGGAGAGGGCGGACATGTGCTGCAACCAGTTAGAGGTATTGCAAGCAAGATGGGACAAAACCCCCCCAAAACAAGCTGTGGAAGAGAGCCAGAGCTGAGTAATAACTAATGATTAAATGCAGAGTCTTGTGTAAACACACAGTTAGAAACGTGAGTGATGAAGAAACAGAGTATTATCAGATTTTATGGGGCAAAAGCTCTTTATTAGTGCTGCTGAGAATTTGTGAAATTCATAATTCCATAAGCAACAACATCTACAAGGACCAGAAGGAAACATTTGTAAAGCAAGCACTCAAGTTTAAGCCTTCATTTCAATCAGGATATGCAATTTATGAATCTAAAAAGCTTTCCTTTGATTAAATCTGTTGTCTGTCACATCTTCATATGCAAAGAGGAATCCGGTTAATTCCAAAGGCTTGGAGTTTGGCTGGGTTGCTAACATAGAAGTCCAGGCAGTATCTATCCATAGGGTAATTAATATTGCTGTCTGGGTAATTGCAACTGCAACACTTAGTCTTAAAAAATTTTGTTATTAAATAATTTTGAGGAATATGTATTTTTTTTTTCTTGGGAATTTGTACTTATATGATTTCAGAAAAGCAGAATATTTTTCTGGTAATGTCCCTGAACCCCATGTTTTTCTTTTATTTAAACATTTAATTGCCCTATTACACCATGAAAGTGGTTTCCGTTTGGATCAATTACTTGCGAGACTTTCAGTGTTTTGCTTTTCTGCTTCGCTCGAATCAAATGTCAAACTTCGAGTTCAAGTTCTGTCTCCCTAATGCTACGACACTGACAACAGAACAGTCAGGGGTTTACTCTGTAATTGTTACCTTTTGTTGGAAGAAAAAAACCATCATAACTGGCATCCCACGCGATATATGTTGCTTGTACACTGCTGTATGTGAATGTAACATTACAACGAAAGAAAAAAAGATGAGTCACTTGCTGACTTTTGCTTCTCTCTTGTGATGTATAATCGGATAATGGGACGGCTGCGTGCTCTCTCCTCCATCTGGCATTCCCATATCCTCAAGTCTTAATGCCCCCATCTCTCTCCTCTCTCTGTTCACACTTAGCCAACTCACAGCTGGGCTCCCAGTGAGGAATTCTCACTTTTTGTGGCTGGACACATTTATGCATGACAGAATAGACTAATGTTTACAGGATGACTCAAGTTTGAACACCACATTATCTGCAACCATTCAAGTACAATGCCAAAAGTTTGAAATACAGACTAATATATGCAACACGGGTCCAGTTCTTTTAGTGGTTCCACCCGTGTGTGAAAGAGAACACAGGAGTCTATGCAGTCCGGTGAAAAACTAAGTACACCCAGTGATTCAGTCTCTCACTTTATTGAGTTTTGGCCCATTCTTCTTTACATTTCCTCAGCCTGTTGAGGTTTGCAGGCATTGTTTATGCACAAGCTTTCTTAAGGTCCTGCTACATCATTTCAGTCCTTTTGAGGTCTGGACTTTGACTGGGCTATTACAACATCTACAACACATTTTTTCTTTTTTCAGCCACTAAGTGAAAACGACAAGAAAGATTGACTACAACTGGCAGTTTCTCTTTGCCAGCATAAAAAGGATTTGTTTGACATTGGTTAGGATGTTCAGGAACAGAGATGGGTAACGCGTTACCGATTACTTTTTTCAAGTAACGAGTAAAGTAAGGGATTACTATTGCAAAAACAGTAATTAGATTACCTTTACTTTTCCGTAGGAACGCTGCATTACTGCGTTACTAAAACCGTGATTTTTTTTTTTTTTTTTTTTTTTTTTTTTTGCGAGAGTGTCTCATGACAGTGACGTAAGCAAGTGCGACATTGTGACAACAGCTGTGTGCAGATCAACAGTGGATCATATATCTACGGGAGAGAGTATGAGCGTGCAGCGTTTAAAGCGTGGAAGTACTGACCTTACTTTGAGTTTGATTCCATAAAAAGTGACAAAAACATTAGCGTCCATCGTGCGTGGAAAGAAAACATCTTTTTACAGCGAAAAAACCCCCTAAACTTCCAAGCAAGCACCGAGTGCGCTACAACGTAATGGGAAATTCACAGAGAAACTGCTGTATCCTTCCACTGACCGCTGCGGCACACCTGCACCAGGGTAAACCTCCGCCTACCTAACTCCTGCTTTACAGGTGAAAATAGAGCAAAAGGACTGCTAGTCTTTGATTTGATTTATTTTCTGCTGTGTTTTACTTGCATCTATTTGAAAGACTGAGTGTAAACACACAAAAAAAATATTTTATGTGCTGGAATGTGCAGAAAATAGGTTTAAATATTAAACAAATTTCTTCCAGTCAGAGAATGTTGCATATAATTAAATTTTTGCTTGATGCATAAAGTTAAAAGATTAAAATTAATAAAACTATAAAAGTTTTAAAAAGAGACTTTTCCATTTGATTATATTTTGTATGATGGATTATAGTAGAATTGGGCTGAAAGATCTATCGCTTTATCACCTATTCAGGTTGTAAATCGTGTTTTTAAAAAGTAACTAAGTAACTAAGTAATTAATTACTTTTGAAAACAAGTAATCAGTAAAGTAACGGGATTACTTTTTGGGGGAAGTAATCAGTAATTAGTTACTGATTACTTTTTTCAAGTAACTTGACCAACACTGTTCAGGAACAATCCAGGGACCACCAAGGCTCAAGCCTGACATTAAACTACCAGGACATGCATATTGATCTAGTTGGCCACAAAGACAAAAGGTACATTTAGAGGAGAAAAGGTGAGGCTTTAAAACCTAAGAACACTTTACCAACTGCAAGTATGGTGGCTGTTTTGCTGCCAGTGGTATGGGTATCACTTTGATTTCAGTCCAGTTCATTTTCATTTATATGGCGTCAAATCAGAAAAACAGTTGCCTCAAGACGTTTTATACTGCAAGGCATATATGACCCCACAATAATGCAGAGAAACTCCCAGCAATCACATGACCACCTATAAACAAGCACTTTGGTGACAGTAAGACTGGTCAAATATTGAGGCAAATATTATGCCAGAAGACTGCTGATGGCTACCAAAAGCATCTGGTTGAGGTGAAACTTACTAAAGGATTATTAGGGATAATTGTGCGCATATTAGATGACTTTGATATTTGCTGGGTCTGTAAATGGATGTTTTACAACTTACTGAATACAACATATTTATTTTGTAAATCGTGTTGCCTGTTGGTAAGAAAATAAAGCAGGGTCTGATTTAGTGGGGCCCAAGTTGTGTTTAAAAGAAATGCTATGAGTGTCACCTGTAGCAGTCTCTTGTTCTGTAGAGAGAATTAATGAAACTATTTTCATCACAGGTCTGTTCATTTGATCTCAATTGGATCACAAAAGGGAGTCCGTTATTTTGAATTCCGTATCTCTAGTTCACTCGTTACCAGAAGGATTTTTAAACAGGTTTCCCCATACCTGTGCGCTTTAATGAGGCATTAACGGCTTCACGGGTGTCTGCGTCATGACTTTGTGCCGATTCTGGGGAGAACAAGTCCTCTGGTTTCTCGGAGTTTGATGCTCATCCCAATTCCATTTCCAAAACACAGTGTGTGCACTATCCACTTCTAAGTGAGAAAAAATGAAATCTATTAACTGTAATCCCAACAATTTTAATGAGATTCTTCTACTCTTCAGTGCTCTAAAGGGAATCCAAGAATTGATGGCTGTTGAAGGGACAATGTCTGATTCTTTTAATTGGTGTTCATGTTTCCAGCTCTAAAATAACAAAGAATATGACCTGCTTGAGTTGAGACACTCGACTTTGGAGAAATCAGAGTAAAAAACCTCAATGCTGCACACAGATCTCCTGAGCGCTGTGTTGCCATCACTTAATTATTAAACTCAAAATGCTTGCGATAAGGCCGGGGTTTAATTCCTAAGATCCTTGTGAAAAACCTCCTTCACTCCTGGAAGAATTGCACGGCTCTATTTTCTGTCTTAAATGAAAATCAAATCATTCATTAAAATAAAATAGGGTTGCCCAATTTTCAGGCTATTGTTTTTGTAATTACAGGTTTTAATTCAATATAATGTGAAATCTCTAGCTGCGTGCCCTTCGCTACAATGGAGTAATCCATCCACCCACCAGCTCATTCAAGGCTTTGACAGAAAGCAGCAGTTCTCGGCCCACCAGCCTGTGGAGAATCGATTAGCTCTGGCTGGGGAGGAAAAAAGAAGATCACACTGACAAATTTGCAAAAGGCAACTCCACATAGCCACAGGAACACACTCAGTTGCTATGGCATAGTGTTAGTGATGCAGACCAGCTCTCGGGAATGTGAGACACCTGTTTGCAGACACCAAAATTTAACAGCACCTGTGATCTTTTTGACTTCGGCCACGAGCTGATAAATCTGCTGCATGTCCTCACTGTCGTTGTGGTATAGGGCAAAAATAATCAGCCCTCATAGCTTTTAAAAATTATTTAAATATTCCAAAAACAGACTTGCTACTGCATTAGGGTACACTTTGCTTGCACTGCATTGGGCCCCTTTAGGCTTTTGCCATGTGATTGGCTGACAATACATTAGCAGTAAAGAACAGGTATACCTAATGTAGTTTCAATGTTTCAATGTTGTTCTATGTCAAAGAAGGTGCTTTGAATTTGTGCACAGTAAACTGCATAAGTTGGGTAAGCTTAAATTAATTTAAAAATGGGATTACTTAAATCTTTTAAGTTCATGTGACATTTTTTTTTCACAAGCTACTTATTTTTATTTCACTTGGACAAACTTGCTGATTAAGTTTGTATATTTAAAAAAACCCAGTATAACCGTACTTGTTTCAGGAAAGCTGTGGGTTTACAAAATATTGGATTGTATTTCTGTTGAACTGTGCACACAGCTGAAGCTACGACACCATCAGTGAGGATGTCTGCTGTGTTAGCTCAGACAGTTTCTAACTTTAAAATGGACGTGATGTTTACATTAAGTGCTAAAGAAAATGACATTAACTTTAAAATAAAATTTAAAAAAAGCAGTTCCTTGAGACTTCATCCAAAACTGAGTTAATTCCCCTAGACTTATTTGGTTTCCATAGTTAACTTAACTCATCCATTTTGATACTGTTAAGGCAAAATTAGTTGGTTGTGCTGATGTTATAGGCCATTTTTAACAGAATTATGATAAATAGCATTACCTGCTGTGTGCTACACACCATCCCAGAAATGTGTGCTTTAGTGTCAGTGAGTGAGTGAAATTAATCTGTGTGCCTTTAATTTGTTACTTAGCACCAGCCTGCATTGTTACGAATGCATCCTCTTGTCCTGCCATGGTTCTGGGGTTTTGTGTGCTTTAGGCTTTGGGTTTTGGTTACTGTTAGGTTTTGTGTGCTTTTGGTTTCTGTCTTTGTTATATTATTAGTCTCCTCTGTTTTCCCTTCTCTGGACACTGGAAATGTGGTTTCAGTGTTTTTGAGCTCTGCCATCTTACTGAAGTTTAAAGTGTGGGAGTAAACTTGCAGACAGTCAGTTATCTTCAGAGGTCCACTTCATTTGGAAAAACCAAAATCTGATTTGTTCTGTCTGTATGTTACAGTCTCACAAAGAGAGATCAGTGTATTTCGAGGATAGATGAAGAATAGGACTGTTTTTTGTTTTTTTTTTAAAAGTGTGAGACAAGTTAAAGTAAAAGGATTAAAAGAAGGTGAAACCTGCTAGTACATCAGCTGCTGGTAGAATAGATTAGCTCTTAGAGCATTATTAGTATTCCTAATCCTGCTGCAGCTGCTTGTTAATTGATCATGCATCATGCTGCTTCCAGTGTTTATGCTCCTCTACCTTGGGGTCTGTTATAACTGGTTGGAACTCTTTACAATTAGCGTGTCTGCTTTAGGTGGGTATTTCAAGTATTCAGTTTGAGATTAAGTCCAACATTTCCTGGTGACCTCCAGCCTCTACAGCCAAAAGATCCCGGTGAGAGAATCTAATGAGATTTCAAATTGGTCATATACTGTAGCAGACAATATGGTAAACTACAATTTTAAATAGGTTCACTGTAGCTTCAGCCTTCACAAACCCGCTCATTCATTTGAGTCGCTAAGGCTGATGAAATGGAGCTGATGCAAAGAGCTCTGCCAAAATAACACAGGGTTGTCTATGAAAGAATAGAACTTGGCTCAGTTTTTGTCAGAATGCAATATCATCTGCCGAGTCTCTGCAGGAGTCAGTCAAATAAATGAGCACACATGCCTGATGTAAACTAGTTCCTCAGCATTAAAAGTGCTTTGTGGTGTTCTGACAAGGCTTAAAAGTCATGGATCTGCTACTCAAACTGGGCTTTCTGGATTGTATTTAATATTTTTTGTTATTGTCATTAATATTTAAAAATTCCCTTTCATACTGACGTGTTAGAAGCTTCTGTCTTGTATCATCTCATCTGTTTCCCACTATTTATAGTTAGACTGGCAGACGTGTTATCATGTTAACCATGGCCGGGGTATCATATAATAAGGTCACTGTACAGTTCGCATAATTAATCCCCGAAGTGCCAGTCCCTGCTCTTCAAGCATTTTATTTGCAAGGTGCAGCCAATCAGAAAATAGTTCTCTTAAAGGGACAGTTCCTCTTAACCTTTTAAGTAGGAGGAACCCTTGAAGCTGTTTCCTGAACTGAGCTGTTTCCTGTCATATTTCAGGCCTGTTTATAGAAGGAAATGACAAATGGGTGTGCACCAGAAGTAAGGGAGGCCTCTGCCTATGCAGCTACCCTTAAAAAAAGCCTCATAAATAGGGAGGCTGTCAAATGATGTCTTTGTGGGGAAAAGAGTTAAGAGGGAGAAGGTAGAATGACTTGTTTCAGGGAACTGATGAAATGAGACTTACTACAATATAAGGGCTCATGCAGCGCTGCTCAAATAAAAGTTGAGCTGACTTTTAAAATACCCACCTTCACATTCCTAAACGTGTTAAAAGGTAGACTCTGATCTGCAACATTTCCCTATTGTCCACAGTTGGTGTCCTGCCAGTGACAACACCAGCAGAGCACGTTTTCCAGTGGTCTCACTGTGTCTGTTTTACTGCAAGACTACCATTGAAAATTATTGTTGGATGCGCAGTAATGGTGTTGGCAATAGTTCTTCTGCAGGGGTTGGTCCAAGAGCATTTCCTGCACATCACTTATTCCCTTTCACTTTCCTATGCAATAAAGGTAAAAGTTACGACGTCAAGTCAAGATGACAAGATGATTAAATCTATCCTCCGGCACTAACAATGGTTTTAAACATTTTAAAAACACTGGCTTATTGTGTCACAACCCTATTAAACAAAAGTTCCCATAATACAGGGGCTGTTATGTGAACAGGACATATGTTTTAGTGAACTGCCTCTGCACTCTTGTTTTTCTGAAAGTATGATGAGCTAGTTATTATCGGTTCCTGCTGCAGTGTACAGCCATCACTGCTTCATTATGATGCTGAAGAAAATGAGATAATTTTCAGGCATGCTCTGGGGTTAAAAGGAGGGTCCTTTTGTATGATTTCTGGGTAAAGCTTGTAATCATTCATAATGGAAGATAATGGTACCCTCGTATCCGTGTTCAGAAGTGCTGCCAGGAAAATGCAGCAACTGGGCAGTAAGTTTTAAAAGTTCTTAATTGCCCCCCACGAGATTTGTGCCACAGCCTGTTGACAGCAGCGATGGGGCCAAATCGATTGGCCGTATGTTGCTGTTTTTAATCAAAAGCCTGCAAGTGTTAGCTAACGTCTCACTCCACACAACACTGTAACAGTTTCAAAACCTCTGCAAAACATTTTTCTAATTTTAAATATAATTTAAAGGAGATGTGTCTTTTTTTCAGGCAACAAACTGAGGCCCACAGTAACATTTCCAGACCTTCTTTTTAGAATCTATCAACGATCTTTATCTGTAACGTGGCAGGGAGATGGAGGTGCATGGTAAATGTATACAGTGTTTAATTTATTGATCTGAGTCAGCTTGACGTTTGTGTTTCCATATTAACGTCGCAACTCTCTCAGAAGGCATTTAATTTGGTGTTATCAGAATCACTAACAGGAACACAGCTGTGCTGTCTCATCAGCTATGCTGAGGGGAAAAGAAGGAAAGCGAGTCGGGACCCTAACAAATCAGCTGCAAATGACAAGACTGATTTGATTTTTCATTTTGGCATTGGAGAGGAGCACATTTTCAGGCTGAAAATGGAAATGGGCACATTAATTCATTAGCATGAAATATAACTTTAGGTGGAATTCAGAGTTGTTATCATTCCTCTGGGGAGAGGCAGCAATGTGTGGGCCCTGCCGCTTAGATGAAAACCTCTGCCAAGGTTGTGCAAATTGAGTAAAAGCGCACCCTGACTGACACACAGGATAGATGGCTGCTGAGGTTGGCAGTTTGCCACTGAAGTCATACCCTACAGTCCTCTATCCACTGCTTTTAAATATAGAAGACCATATGTCCAGAGCAAATGGAAAACGAGAGGACTAGTGCCAGGAACAGTAATGAGACGTGCGACAAACAGGCCTGAGATTTAGTTCTGACATTTGATTATCCAAATGCCTTTTTATTGTATTTTGTTTTATTTATTTTGTTTGTTGTGATCCTTGAAATGCATTCATTGTGTCACTGATTACGACGACTTCTCGGGTGTCTGTCATCCGAGATGCAATGTCTGTTTAATATGTTATAAAACTGAAAGCTCAAGAGTCTACAGCCAAGCTAGCAGCTCTGTGAAGCTCAACGTGATCAAAAGGCATTGATAGTATACTGACATTTAGCAAATATGCTTTTTTCTATGTTTATGTTCTGTTTTTTCTATATTTGGCATATTAAATGTATAATTAGTGCTAAATGGACCACTTCTGAGGCTGATAGCAGGTAATAAGAGACCTGGGACACAGATTTGCTGTAAAAGGACTAAAACCCTTGTGATTCGATTAACATTGTGTAGTAAGGCTGTAGTAATTGTTCGAAGTGGGTGGACTTAGTTGATAAGGAGCCGAGGATACACCATTTACACTGGGTCTGAGAAGGAGACTTTTAGGACCACATCACAGACAAGAGACTGACAACAAGACAGATGAGGTGAGGGCAAAGACACAAGTTTTGCACTATTATTACCAAATTATCATAAATATGGCTAAATATATATTTGCATAAGGTAAAATGTTCAGGTTCTGCAGCCTGTTTCTCAAAGGAAATGATACATCGTATGATAACAAACAGGGTTTTTTTTTTTTTCGTTTTTCACACTTATTTCAGATATGAAATCTTGTTTAACCTTGCTCATCTTTTTTTTTGATACACATCAGTCTTTGTCTTTTTAAAATAATAATATAATCTATCAACACAATGTCTGCAATTATAACCATTTCCAACCAAAATTGTTTTAATGTGTTTTACTTTGAAAACAAACCAGAAGATCCATTAAAAGATATTTCTGTCAGTTTGGTTCAAAATAAAAGGTCGAGGCTGGCGTGCTAAAAAAGGTTTGAGGCACTTTGTTTTTGCACTTGTACAAGTTTCTGTCTGTCTTTGCAAGGACCAACAGTAGTTACCCATCATGCTCAGATTAAATTTTTCATTTTCTTATGGTCCCGGGTTGGTTTACCAAGTATTGGAGTTGTTTTGGATTGCCAGTGTTATTAATTCAAATATTTTTTGTGTTTCTTTACCTAGTATTTTTATTTTTTTTTCATGCATTTTGTCTCCTTTAATGTATTTAGTCCTGCTGATCCTAATACCTTTAAAATTGAGTTCTCCTTCTGTGCTTGATCCTCTTGCATGAATCCTCCTGTGTTTAGTTCCTTCTTGTATCTTTGTTTTCACTTATCTCCCTTCCTGCTTATTTTGAGAGTTAATATTTCTTGTACTTTGTTTTTAGTTTTGTTTCCCTTGGCTTGTCTTCTGTGACTTATTTCACCTGTTTTTCATTCTACTCCTGTTTGTCTTCACTTCCCTGATTGCCCTTCTCAGTATAGTGGCTCATACTGTATACTTTCCAGTGTTCCCCTAACATTACCTTTGAACTACTGCCAGCAGTCTCATAATAAATTGTTCAGTTTAAGCTCATTGTCTGAGTCTGCGTTTGGGTCCTCGTCTTCTGTTTCATTTTGAACTCATCATCAAGCTTCGGTTCATGAATTTTGGGACCACCAAAAAAACCTTTTGGTTTGGTAAAATTTTGGCTTCACTTTTGAGACCAGACTGTGACGTCGGACCCCAACACACACACACACACACACACACACACACACACACACACACACACACACACACACCCACCCCGTGGGTATAGTGACACACACTTATTTTATTATAGCCGTGGTTTCGGCTTAAACGCACGGGACACAGACACTCCCGCTCAGTAGTCACTCTGCTCCCTTCCTCGACTGTCACTGAAACATAAGAAGAGTCACAATCGGCCACTCGTTCCAAACACCTGTTCAGCCCCGCCTCTGTGCCGGTTGTGGTATGACAGAATATACGTGTGTCAATGAGAGAGGCAAGTGTAACACTGAAGATGCAAGGACCATAGACAGTGAACGTGCATGAAGTCAAAATACCTGGGGTTAAACATCCAAAGAAACAGACAGTGCAGAAGAGAGGACAAGAAGAGGGTACAGGCAGGGTGGCTGGGTGGAGACAGGTGTCAGGGGTGATTTGTGGTGATGACCTGCTATGATGCATGGTTTGGAAATGGTGGTACCCGACTAAAAGACAACAGGCCGATTTTCTACGATTTTCATTGGTGGTGACCAGGATGGAGGAGATTAGAGATTATTGTATCTGATGACAGCTTGGGCTGAGCAGTTTAGATGATAAAGTTAGAGAGGAGCTAGAAGAAGTTAAAGTTAGAAGATTGCAGAAAAGATTCATGGATGTAGTGTAGGAGCACATGCAGAGGGCTGGTATAACATATGAGTACATTTGGTGAAATGAGCTTAAGAAAAGAGATCTGACGGACTCTAAAAGGCAAGAAAATTAAAAAAGACTTTCAGGCGGATGCAGCACTCTTGAAATTACTAAGATATTAGGGCATGATCATCAGGTGTTTTGTTCCAAGAAGTCAACAGGATCACAAGAAAAAAGATGCAAAATAGCTGCTGAAGATTTGAGAAGACTCAAACGTGACGCTCCCAGGAACCCATTATCCTTAAACATTGTCTTACCCTGAGTTCCCAGAAGTGCAAGCGCTCAGAGACATGTCCGAGCTAAAGAATACTGAAATGCAAACACCACGGATGTGTCATGACTAGGCCAACAAATATCTGAAGACATATTTTCTTTTGTAGCAACTTTATTTTCTTTCTCTGAAACCAGTTGAGAGTTTCCTTGGCTGTGTGCTTGGGATCATTGTCTTGCTGAAAAGTCCACTCTTGTTTCATCTTCACCATCTGGGTACATGGCAGAATTTTTTATTTTTATTTTTTTAAATCAAGAATGTCATGATACATTTTTCCAGTCATCCTTCCCTCCTTTATATGAAGCGTGCCAGTGTTATATAATGAAAAACAGCACGATCCCACCTTCAAACTGACCTGTTGGTCTGGTGTTATTCAGGTCATATGCAGTACCTTTTCACCTCCAAATATAGTGTGTATGAGGACATCAAAAGAGTTCAGTTTTGGTCTCATCCGACCAGTAGAGCGTGCATAGAGGCCATGTTGGTTGAGTGCATTGTGTGTTTTCTTTGAAACAATTGTACCTGTTGATTCCAGGTCTTTCTGTAGCTCTCTACAAGTGGTCCTTGGATTGTCCATCATTTGGGACTGAACCAACTGAAATCAGTTTACACTAAATGCCAGAAATGCTTTCTAATTACTGATATATCTTAAGTGGTGCAATGACTTTCTATGTCTTTTTTGCACCTGTTTATAGCTTCGATACAGTTTACCTGACATTTCTCATTATTACGCATAACTCATTTTATGGACATCTATGGTCTGACCTTTTTGCATTTGTGGATTTGATGGGTTTTTACCCACATCTGGTAAGAATTTGATGTCAATGGCACTTTTAGAAATATATTTACTTAGAAAATTGGTGACATGTTCAATTCTTGTTTTACCCAGTGTAAGTCCTACACTACGACAACCGACTGAAACCAACCAAATGGCCATTATGTGGTCTATGTTGTGGATACATCTTCTTGTAAGTGGCACAAAAACATTTTTTGATAGGTATGATAATTGTACTGTTAAAGTATGGGGGGGGGGGGGGAAAAATCCATAAAAAGACAAAAATTAATTTAATTTAATTTTAATTTTATATTGTGAATCATCTCTATAGATATTTCAGATTTAGGTATTGTAAGATCCTGTAAGGTCTTGCTCTCCCAAAGTAGGTAAGGCCAGGATTAAGGTTAGGGTTGGCGCACATGACGTCGGCAGGTTAAATACTCAGCTTGACTTTAATAACATTTTATATTGACCAAGAGCACTGTGATTGTTTAATAACAAACTTAGTCCAAGTCCTTAATAACTTCCCTAAAAAGTGTTCAGACTGTAGTTGATAAATTAGTTTCTATTGTTGCTAGGCAACTGGTTTGTTTACATCTGATTGCAGATTGCGCATTTTTTGATGTTGGGTGACTTCTGCTCTTCTGTTAAACACAACTAACACTTTGCAGGGCATCTTTGGGGGAAAATCAGCTCTCATGGAAGCAACTTCTGGCCAAGATGCTCCAGGTAAGCGGTAACTTTGCTGTAGCACAGTGTTTGTTGCATTCTGTGTCGATGACACACTGTTAAGCCTCTCTGTGGAGATCACCAACACAGAGCTTTCAAAATGTTAGTACTGGTGAACACTCATGAAGTCATTCTCACATTTTATTTATTGATTGCAGCACTTTGAATTTGTAGAGATAAAAATAAAGACTAATTTTCACCCCATATTCTTAAACATTTTTACTGAAAAAACAAACAAACAGCCAAACTGGTGTATCTGTACACATACACGTGTGTGTTTGTTTTAGCTGGGTTTCAGCCAACTGACTTAAGTCTTGTTTAGAAGAAATTCTTGAAAAACTTAACTTTAACATTAAGCATTTGTTACTGGATTTTAGTATGAAATAAAAATATGAACCTGGTGATGCTTTTAAAAAAAAATAACAAAGAAACCCCCCCAAAAGTAAACCAAACTTTCTATCATTTATCTGAGGAGAAATATTGACCATATTTCTGTGCTATTGCTCCACAGCTTCGTTGAAAAAATATTTGCTATGTCAAATGCCAAAAGCTTGGGCTGACCTGCCTTCATATCATGGACCTCCGGCACCTGGCAGTATTGGGGTCTATACAAAGAGGACTGGAAGGGAAACCCTGCGTTATAGGGGCTACATTTATCCATCTGCTTCAACAGAAATGCCCTTGACAGCATTTCAGCACCCATTCACATGTGGGTGTAAGAGAAAATTGACCAACTACAAAAAGCTGCTGAAGGAGCTAAAGGATAAAGAAACTGAGGCCGAAGAAGTGACAAAGTTGATCTCAGAGATTCGAAAGAACAGAGAAATGCTTGGCCATGCGACTACGTCGTCTGAATTAAAACACTCGATCCAAGAAGACAATGCAGCCACCAGTGGAAGAGAAATCGAATCAGAACCTACAGGTTCATTAATTCAGCATGTGGAGTCTGACAACGTTGATCCACTTCAAGAAATTCTTGATGAAAGCAAGCCCGCATCTCTTGACTTGTTTGACGAATTTGAAATAAGCTACAATGAGTGGCCATTTTAGCATGCCGTAGGAGCCGGAGTGTCTTTGGATTTTCAAATAAAATATTTGAAATCTTGCATAAATAATGTGAGCAGTAGTAAATCTTTTTTTTTTTTTAAAGTTTTATCTATCTTGGGTGAGCTCTACACACACACACACACACACACACACACAGTTACTTTATTTAACTTTAAAGTTTATCTAACCTTATTTTACATGTAGCCATCACTTTGGTGATGGTTAAATTGATGTTTTTGCAAAAATAAAAATAAAATGTTTGGTAAAATACGAGAAATAATACACACACAGAGATAATAGTTTTCAATACATAACACTAAAAACTCTACCAGCCCCTCCGAGGCTGTGAAAATTGAGACAGGCCTACTTTACTTCATTTAAAAATTCACAGAAACTAACTGAAATGCTTGCTTATTTAGGACTTTCAATATCACACACATTATAGTGGATCACCTGCCCGCTTCTCAGCCTCTCTCCTTAGCCATCACACCAACTCCAATGGAGAGAAACTTGGGGTTAGGGTCGCTGAAGGATACTTTGTGTTTCGATCCCGTTCTCAATGTGAAAGCTTCCAGTTAATGGATGGCCTACTCTATCTCCTGAGCTACAGCCACATCGTATATAGTAATGCACTTTGCAATTTGATGAATGTAGTATCGCAGTTTGACCAGTACACCAACATTCCTGCAAAATCCAGCATAGTTATAGGTCTTGGGTTCGAATACATCATCTGTCTGGGGGCCCTTCTGTGTGGAGTTTTCCAGGTCTACATCAATAATTAGTGAACAGGTATGCTCAGTGACACAAACAGAGCCATGATGACAGTGTGTGGAGTAGCCCCTTTCATGATAATATAAGGCAAACAAGTTTGACCCATATCGAAATTTTGTTTGTAAGGATGCAGAAGAGATTTGAGATTTGCTGGACGACGCCCAAAGTAAAAGACGTCAGTGTGTTCTGTCTTCCTCCCCTCATCCCCAAGTGATAGCGGCAGATGGTTGCCCCTCCCTGAGCCTGGGTCTGCCAAAGTTTCTTCCTGTTAAAAGGGAGTTTTCTCTTCCCACTCTTGCAAATGCTTGCTCACAGTGGGCCATTTGATGGTTGGGGTTTTTGTCTGTGTTACTGTGGGGTCTTTGTTGGTATTTGGCACTATATAAGAAAAATTTAAATGATGATCAGAGATCAAATATGACTAAGTCAAACTTAGCACTACTGCTGAAGAAAATTAATGCTAATCATGAAACAAGAATACACAAATTAGTTTAAAAAGTCCAGTGTTTCTTTGCTGCTTCTTTGCCTTTAAAGGATTGTTTCTCTATCAGTTTCCTGTATTCGTATATTTTCTTTGAATAATGTTTACTTGACACAAAATTCTAAGGAATGCCTGGATACCATTTGGCATCCCTGATGTAGAATTTGAGAAGGAAGAAGGATGTGTGGACTAATCTGTTTCTGCTGAATCAGTTTAGATCCTTTATTTTACCTATTTACTTAAGATTTTTGTTCTGTTGCACCTTATCGCTAGATAAACGTTCCCCCTGAGAGGATTTGCTCTTTAGTACCATCTTCTGACATGACTTGGGATAACATGTTTGCAAATCTGTCTCTGTTCCATGATGTCATCAAAAAGAGTCTGTCATTGTTTGGGGAAAAGCATCTCCTGCTCTCTGCTGTAATTGCCATTGTTTGACTTAAGATGGTCTTTAAAGGCATTGTCGTTTTGTAATTCTGGTTTCTTCCTGGTAATGAACAAACAAGTATTTGAGCCAAACTAGCCAAGTTATTTTGCACTGGTATTGTGTATTTTTTCCTTTTTGTTCATTGTCAAAGGAGCTTTCAAAGAAAAGCGTCTGGACTTCTTTAAGTTGCTTGAAGACATTTCACCTCTCATCCGAGAAGCTTCTTCAGTTCTAAGGTGAAATGGCAGAGAGTCCCAGATTTAGTCCCAGATTCCCAGAATCAACACTCGACTTTTTAAACTAATTTGTGTATTCTTGTTTCATGATTAGCATTAATTTTTGTTCATTGCTTCTAAAGGCATTTTATGTTATTTTCTCAGCAGCCTAAGTAAAGTCCGTGAAGTTGACCCCTCTTGTCTGCGTGGTCATTTTAAAGAGGAGTTCAGATTGAATGTCGATTCTAGCAAGACGCTGAAGTGGACGACGTTACAATTTTTTATATTAAAAAGGCACTCATTGTTTTAGACATTTCCCCAGTGAGAGCTTCAATGTTATTTTTATTTATTTTTCATTTGATGGAGGGAGTCTTGCGGTCTCTGGCTGCCATGGTCACTGTGTTGCTTCTTCAAGCTGGATCAGGCAGTGAAAAATGTGTCTGTTCCCGTTCCAAGGTGAAGGATAATAACTTACTAAGTGGAAAACTGGATTAGAGGCGTTCACATTTGCTTAGTCATGCCGCCCTCCCTGAACACGTGCACACACACACAATCAAATGTGCTGTACACACAAACAATTATCTTGTGCTCCTTACAAAGTCAGCCCCATGACCCCGCTCCAAACAGACAGACACACTTTTTTCCAACCAACATGCACACACACTGAATCAATCTGCATGCAGTCCGCATGATTTATTCCACTCTAATTGCCTAACTCCAGTATTAATAAGTTTCCTTACTTGTGCTACAGCCTTTGAAGGGTAATTGTGTAATTCCTTGTCAATTTTTTTTTTCTGCAAAGATTTTTTTTTAAAATAAATTACTTTATAATCCTACAGAAAAACACAAATGTCATTTGACAAGAAGAGATTAGGCCTCTGACTCTTGACATGTTTCCCCAGCTGTCAAGAATCTGACAATAAATACATTTAAATCTATGCAAGCCAGCACTGTTATGTAAAGTCTTGGCAGTCGATTGGTATGAGTGGCTGCGTACTGTTTCGATGCCCTGCAGAGTTCTGCTAATGAGGTGCATTGACATCAGAGTGCAGAATTACCACTTGCGAATTTATTTGGTGCTTGTTTACCCCATAACAAACAAATCCTGTTCATCCACTCCCTGCTCATAAAACTGAATTTTAAAAAGGTTTTAAACTTTAGTACAGATCTACAAGATTCCATTTGACAAGCCTGTATGGTGACAAAATCATACACAAGATGTTTTTCCATTTGATGAAATGTATATTTAAAACAAACAGAAGACGACTGAATCTTGGGTTGAAATCTAAGAAGTTTGTTCATCTTTCTGCGAATATTTGATGGAGAAAGTGCAAAAACATTAAGTATTTATCAAAGAACGCTTGTTTAACTCTTTTAATGGAATTAAACAAAGGCTTGCTTGAAGATTTCTCTCGATGTAGTAGTCATATTTATTGAAACGATGGGACATCCTGAAACAACATTACACTATCCTGGGTCTGACTATCTTTTTTTTTTTTTTTTTTTTTTAACTAAATTGAGTTTGTTGTTTTGTGTTTAAGTTTAGTTTGTTGATCTTCATGTTATCTTGAGTATTTCTGAGTCTTTAGTTTGTGTTACTTAATTTGTCCCGTCAGTATTTTCTGTCTTATCCTCTTGTGTTTTTCAGTGTCTGATAACCTACCCTCATGTGTTTTGCCAATGTGAATGTTTCTGATTTAAAATAAATGAAAAGCATTGGGAGATTCAGCTTGCTAAGATGGGACAAAAACTGGGACCCATGTGAAAAATCAGTTATTCACACAACCACTAGAAGTGCAGCATAATGATGGTGTTAGCCTGCAATCAATGTGAAAACCAAAGTGGCAAAAAAACTGCAGTTTCTTTAGGAGCCACTTGCAGCAACCTCATAAAGAAACTAAAGAAAATCAGTCCCATTGGTCCATAGCAGTCATCTATAGCATTAAGTAGCATATTTAAAGCAGAAATAAATAGTTTCTTAATAGTTCAATCTGCTAGGACTTATTTACTATTTCCAGATATTAAACTGGACTCATCCATTGTGTCTGTGTTGGAGTCTCTTCAAGCATTTAGAAAACAATAACTCCCACTTGTATTGTTTTGTCAGTCTGTTAAGCTGCGTACAAACTGGAAGCAACTCGCTCGTCCCACATGACTTTGAATCCAGGTTCCGGTTGCCTTGGTAACCTTCAATTAATGGTGAAAAAACAAACAAACAAACACACAAGGCAAGAAACCCCCCTGAGATTACAAATACATAATAAAAATAGACAAAAAATGAAAAACATGGTGTAACACACCAGTGTATATAATAAGGATAAGCACAGTGCATTTATATGAGAGGAACAAAGTTTCTTTCTCCTTAACTCACGATTGCCTGTGATAACGAGACAAACAAGGTTTATAATATATTCAATGATAAGCTGTTCCAGAGAAGTAGTTCTACTATACCTCAGTTTTTCTGACTGCAGCATGGACGTCATTTCTGTTATCTAGATGTTAAAACATGGAAGTTTGTCTGATTTCCTTGTTTTGGGGCCATTAAAGAAACAAAAGCAGTTGCCTTTGCTTGCACTTTACAAACAGTGACCTCTAAGGGGGGAAACCCAAAGATACAGACATATGGAGATAGTATGCATTATTTTTTTTTTAAAACAGGACTTTTGCATCAATGCAGATTTTTATAAAATATAAATAAAGCTCATCTGTTTGTTTATATTCATCCCAACCATTGTGAAATGTGCTCATACACAGTGGACACTACTGTTCAGATTTATGATCTTTAAATGGTGACTCTGAGATCGAGCTGGAAGTGGTCTTCCAATGAGACCTCTATCTTACATCATTATACCCTCTTCGTAGTATATTTAGTGCTGTGAGACTAAAAGCAGGCACAATTTCATCCTGTCGTATTTCTCTGCCAAAGACTTATCTGTGTTGTCAGCTTGAAAGTAATATCTTAGCAATTTGAAATAAACCACATAATACAGACTGTAGCACATACACAGCAAACACTGAGAGGGTGTGCGATCATAAGTCATTTGCAACAACTTTTGCAATTTCTTTGGCAGCTCCCATGAGCTCCTCAAGTTCTGCTTCAAATATTTTTGGGATCCAGGCCAAATGCTGAATTATAAACATTCGTGCTGAAGACGCTTTTGACCACACGCAGCTTGCTCTGGAGAAGGAC
Organism: Aulonocara stuartgranti; assembly: GCF_965226115.1. NCBI lineage: Eukaryota > Metazoa > Chordata > Actinopteri > Cichliformes > Cichlidae > Aulonocara > Aulonocara stuartgranti. The sequence goes on from NC_138946.1 coordinate 7,411,062, forward strand.
AAAACTTCAGGAGGACAGGAAAGCAATAAGAAAAGCACATTTGTCACGACTGGTAATATAACCTATATTCTATAAGAGAATGCACGTATGCAAACATTTCCCCATAAGTTATCGTTATGAAAAAAGACTTTGTGCTTCATAGGTTAAAGGATAAAGGGTCCTCCAGAGTAGCTAAAACATTAAAACCACAAACCTAATATTTTATAGGTTCTCGTTTTGTTGGTAGAAATTTTTCTGACAGGAACTCTTTGGCCATCCTGTGGTATCCCACTGGCAGCAGAGCCTTCTTGTTGCACAGATTGGGCTTTTCCTGTGCCACCTCTGAACACTGAATCAGATTTGGATCTGGGAAGTTTGAATGAGAGGTCGTCATACTGGGCTCCTGTTGTGTACCTGAAGTCTTCTGTTACACTGGATCACTATTATTTTACTGGAGGCTGTTGCCATGGGCAACAGTCGGTGTCCTTCAAGTCACCTGTCAAGGTAAGGCGCATAGAGGATAAAATCCAAAGGCATTAAGGTTACACTAAAATTTTTACCACTAGATGTCAGTAAATTGCAGATTGCAGTCAACCAAGGTCTGTTTTCTTATCCCACCCAATTCCAATGCATAAACCCAGCTATGGTAGCTTCTATAGGGCAATCATGTTTTAGTTTGCCTAGAAAGATCAAAAATATGTAATTTAGACTGTATGTGTTTCTATTACTATGTGTGCTAAAAAAACACTTTTGTACACACTATATTTTATCTGAATATTGTCAAAAATTATCAGAACATCAGAAAATAAGACACGCGTACACCAAACAACTCAGTTAACAGTCATTTAAATGTTTTGTGGTATCTTGTTTTTAACCTTGAGTCACTTAAAATTTTCATCTTTTCTTCAGTAGATTCAGTAGATTTTTCCATATGAGTGAAAGGCTGTTAGTCCACTGTTTACCTCAGCTGTCAATGCTGGGTGAGAATCGTCCGCCTCTATTTTATTCTGGAGGAGGCTATAAAACTTTGTAAAAGAAGTCCGAAACAGGTCGATGAGTCAGTGAATTTCACTTGTGTGTGATGTCACTGATACTGAGGTGAGCTGTTGAGGATATCCTGAATGTTCCTGTTGGTAAGTCCTGCTCTTTTTGCCTCTGTTAGCTGCTGTTAGCCGGGGTTAGTGAAACTGTTTTTTAAGTGGATGCAGCTGTGTTCAACATTTAGTGAATAAAGTCTCATACGCTGTGAGAATGCAGTCAAAGTGTTCATCAGTGTATGAGATGTAATATTTTTTTTGTTTTTATTTTACGACATTCAAACCTAACATTAGCTGGCATAATGGTAAATGGTAAATGGCCTGCATTTGTATAGCACTTTTCTAGTCCCTAAGGACCCCAAAGTGCTTCACACTACATTCAGTCATTCACCCATTCACACACACATTCACACACTGGCGATGGCAAGCTACATTGTAGCCACAGCTGCCCTGGGGCAGACTGACAGAGGCGAGGCTGCCGGACACTGGTGCCACCGGGCCCTCTGACCACCACCAGTTAATCAACAACAGTTGGTTAACTTATAACCAACTCTTGTTGATTAGCCAACTCTTTGTCAGCTATCCAAGGGCAGGAGGATCGCATATCTAATCTGCTGATGAGTAATTGTGATAATATCTGAAATAAAAAAAGCATTTTTTTTTTTTGCAAATTTTTGTGTGTTAGACCCCAAACTTCAGTTCAGCTTGAGGTGAGGAGGAATAGACATTTATTAAGCATTTCCCTTCCTGGGTGAAGGCGACCCCTTTTCAGATTATAAAACATATTTAAATGTTCCTCTACGGCAATGCAAATTCTCAGCACTTCTCCTCTGGTCTCTATAGTATCTAGATGAAATTTATCGTCTGACCATCGTCATAATGGCCACAAACTAAATTTCCCAATTGAAAAAAGAGTTGTTATATATTATACATGTTGCTTGAGCTTTAGCCACTTCCAGCTTTATGCAATAGAATTTATTCTTTTGTACTTTACACAGCATTTGATTACACTTCTTTTGTCTGCATTTCAACAACACAATATGTGAGGAGTTGCATTTTTATTCCTATTCAAAGCTTTTTTTTGTGTGTGTTGTTGTTGTCTATACTTTTGTTCCTCAGGCCATGAAGAAGGTTGCATTCTCACCCAGAGCTCTCTTCCTGGATTTCTCTTCTCTCCCATTTCTCACCGGAGAGGGGCTGAAATCAGACGGTGTTCCACTTCTCCTCGTTTGCCCATGGCTGTGCAACACCTCCTCCAGATTATTCCTCACCAGCGCTGGCATATTACAGTCTGTCTGTGTGTGTTGTCATGCTATGCTGCATACATGAAAAAGGCTTCAGAAAACCCCCCAAAGTGTTCATGTTCAAAAGGGCCACCCACATAAAAACAGCGTCTGTCTCACTGACTGAGTGCAGCTCTTTCCACCAGCCTGTGTTTGGTCAAGACAGAACCCCCCGCTGACATGCGAGCCCAATCTACGAGGGGCTTGTCATCCTCGACAGCTCTGCTCGGAGAAGTGCCGCTGGAGGATATAAGCATGGCGTCTCTGTGCCCCTCCACTCGTGCCCCTCCACCTATCCACTCGTGTGATAGGTTTCAGCTCTCGATGAGTCATTCACTACTGAATGTGCCTGGTGATTTTTCATGTTAGCTTTTTCGCTGCCTTGGTTGGCAATTCCAGCTTGTGGTGAGCTGTACAAACGATATGAGAAGAGCCTTTTGACTGTGATGCATTGTGGATGTTGTGACGCATGCACACCTTTGTGAAACTGTTTGACATCTTTGCAATCTGTCTCTGCTCTGTTGGTGAGTGTGTGTGGTGATCAATACTGTTCATGAAGTCAATAGCACGTGGATATTGTGGACTGACATATGGTCAACCTACTTTGCATTTTTCTTATAGGACATGTTCTAAATATAAACAATCAACTTTCTTTCTCAACAGCCTTTCAATGGTTATCTCCACACTTTTGTGAGCCTTAGGGGTGGAACAAAGTGATTTGCTGCCTTTAGGTTGTTTAAAATATTTAGATTCCTACCTCAAGATTAATTTTGATTTGGGAGTAGTTGTCACACACCAGAAAATCAAAATAAATATCATGGAAAGACTTGGCATGAGCCCACCTTTCCCCAGAGAGCTGTGTGTGTGTTTGTACATAATACATGTAGGATTTTTGTTTGGCAGCCTGTCAAGACGATGAGCAAAGAACATTGGATTTGTGCAATTTAGTGGTTGTTCAGTAGCTATAGTCCTTAGAAAGCCTTACAGTGGAGGAGAATTCATATCTGGAATTGCTGAAATTCTTTTTTTGATGTTAACCATTTGAGCTTAACTTACACTACAGTGCTGAACTCCCATATAAAGGAAACACTGCGCTGATTTGGAGCCGATAAATCTTGAACTACTTTTCCTGAAACACACGCGTGCAAAAGAGGAAAAACTTCAGAACCCGATTAGTCTATAAACAGGTTCTCACTGCTATGAAAAAGAGATACTGGCTATTGCATTAGCATAATGAACAACCTAGATTTGATTACAGGAGGTACTGTTCTTGTCCTAATCAATATTCTAAAGCAACACTACATAGTCCTACCAAACATATCCTTCACAATTATTGAGGTCTGTGTTGGTGCTTCGTTTAGTTACATTTCTGAGAAAGTGCACGTGAGCCTAAATTCGTACTAATAAGTCATTAATTATTACAGAGTAAATATGATGTTACTGAAATTTCCTGCAGAAGTCTAAATAATTGTTTTTCTCACAGACACAGATTGGGCTAAAAGTCATAGATCACAACATACTGTTTGACTGTTTGACACTCCACCAAAATTTAAGAATGGCACACGCAGGAAGTGATGGTGTGGGGTGTTGGGGTCAGTGTGGAGGGGATAAACTTCATTTTATGTCATTTAGCTGATTTTACAGTCAGGTTAATAGTTAATAGTTTAAGTGGATTTGCTCTGTCAAACAAAAAGACACGAGGAACTCGTCCACTGACTATGATTAAGCATATATTAGATATACTTTGACTAAACTTCCCTATCATGTAATTTTGGTTTGCCCGGCTTCCTGGTGAGTGATCATCTTTCACTCTTTTGTGATGAAGAAAATGAGGACAAGGAGAGTACTGCTATCCTCTGTATATTAATGCTAATTCTTTTAATAAACTATGCATCACATAATTGAAATTCCAAGGCAAATAAACACAAGTTGTGAACAGTTCTGATTAAAGTTGAAAACCAACTCAAAGACGCTTTAAAGTGATCGCCATACTGTAGAAATATGAACAGGTAGAAACAGAGGTTTGACTGCTCATCACTGCTTTGTTACCTGCTGAAGTTCAGGCTCCGACTGCTAGGCTTGGGTCGGCATACATTCAGCTTTATCGTCACTCTGGGCTCTTGGCTAGCTTTGTGTTAGCATGCTGTCTGTACAAATGGTTGTAAAGTGACAACGTTCTATTTGCAGTATAATGGAGTTGTTTCTGTCCTGGACCACTGTGCATTTTACCATCACGCTCTTGTCCTTTGTTGCAATAAAAACAATGTACATCTTTCCACTGTAGACCGTTCTACCATTTTTCTTCTTGTGCAAACAAACTGAAAGCAAGTCTATTTCCTGGCATGCAGATAACTGAAGACAAGTAATGACATAATTACATTGCATTAAGCATTTATGCCTTCACCATTTTGCAGTTTTAAAACTGGACATGAAAACTTCTTAATCACAAGGTAAGCATGACCTAAAGCTTACTAATCCCCACATTTTAGTCCTGAACATAGATGAAGGGTTCATAGATTAACTTCTTTTTAACTGTAAGCACCCTCATAGCACTGGAATAAATAACACATTAAATGATGTCGTTCTGTAGTAATTACCATGAATGTTACTATCCCAAAACTGGCACGTAAACCGTTAATGCCTCGGTTTGCCTCCTACTTCAACATGTAAAAATTCAGACAGTTACACATGGCTGTATTATGGTTCTCTGATTTTCATAGTGAGTGGATATTTAATACAGTGGAAAAGCCTCTTTCCTCTTGGGAGTTGTCACTCTTCTGTACCTTTTTTTATTAAGCTGTAGAAATGGTAGTAGGGGCTTTGTCTGTGTTCTCGGTCTCGGACTGAATATGCAGGTATTAGTCTAAAAAAAGGTCAAATGTAACGTGGTTAATAGGATGAACTTCGGCAAGTACATGGGGTTGAGGGTGGGGTGAAAGTCCGAGGCAAAGTGGAAAGTGGGCAAATAAAAGAGAACTCATGAGACCAGTTGAATATATTTGAGTATGTAACCCATCCATTAAATTTTTTTTGTCCACTCTTGTCACTGCGGAGCTGCATTTTCATTTGTATGGCAGTGCTAATGAAGGGCTGGCAGTGCAAAAGGCAATCGGCTAAAATGTGTAATTTTTATGAAAAGAGAATTATTCTAATAAGAATTATGGATAAATCACCACTCTGAGGCTGCATGTGCAACTAACTCCTTGTTATCTCCTCTCTGTTAATTAAGACTGGTGAACTAAAGAGCCTGGGAACTGGATTTCTCTCCGAATTAAACATGAAAGTGAACTGGGCGGCGGTGAAGCTTTTTCTTTAACACTTCATGGTTCTTTAAGTGGAAACTCATCTGCTCTGTACAGGGGTGCATGCAGGGGGGTAGTGTACCTACACTGTAGGGTCTTCAAACACTTGGATGCAAGATTGTTTTTGTTTTTGTCTTAAACCTTAAATGACTGTTGCCTGAATTAATACGTTCACAGCATCATGTTGTTGAGTTTGTTCTTTGGTTCCTTATTTTGACCTTTTCTCAGCGTTTCCTGTGCTTCTCCATTTGTCGCCCCTGTTTGTCTGTGTGTTAGCTTCTTTGTGGCCACCTTCTGTTATGTTTAGGTAATGACTTTCGATACTTTTTCCCCCATTTCTTCTGTGTGTGATTGAAAACTGGCGCAACGCTTTTTTCCCACTGAGTCATCCTGTGAATTTAATTAAGTGTCCACAGCAATAAAACATGCCACGCACACTGTTACACGTGAAGTAAAATACAGCTCTATCTGGTTATAACAAAACAATTTATGATGCAGCTGTGTCAACTATTATATTTACAATCACCGGCCCCTTTATTAGGTACACCTCCAGAGCTCACTTAAATCTTTGAGGCATAAATTCAATAAGCTGCTGGAAAAATCCCTCAGAGATTTTGGTCCATATTGATACGATATCATCACACAGCTGCTGGATATTGGCTGCACATCCATGATGTGGATGCTTCATTCTGCCACATCCCAAAGGTGTTCTATTGGATTGAGATCTGGTGACTGTGGAGGAAATTTGAGTGCAGTGAACTCGTTGTTATGTTAAAGAAACCAGTTTCTGGTGATTTGAGTTTTGTGACATGGTTATCCTGCTGGAAGCAGCCATCAGGGATGGACGTGGTCAGCAACAATGCTCAGGCAGCCTGTGGGGTTTAAATGATGCTCCGTTGATACTGTGAGGCCCATAGTGAGCCAAGAAAACATCCCCCACACCATTACACCACCACCAGCCTGAAACACTGATATAAGGCAGGATGGATCCATGCTTTCATGTTGTTTACTCCAAATTCTGACCTCACCATCAGAATGCTGGAACACTTTGAGACCAGGCAATATGTTTCAAGTCTTCTGTTGTCAGTTTTGGTAAACTGTAGCATCAGTTTTTTGTTCCTAGCTGTGGCACATTGTATGGTTTTCTACCCATCAGCTTTGAGGTTAGATGAGGCTGTGTGTTCAGAGATGCTCGTCTGCATACCCTGGTTGTAATTAGTGATTATTTGAGTCACGGTTGCCTTCCTGTTACCTCAAAACAGTCTGGCCATTTTCATCTAATCTCTGGCACCCACAAGGCATTTTCTCCAGAGAACTGCTGCTCATTGGATATTGTCTTTTTCAGTCCCACACAACCCTAGAGGTGGTTGCTTGGGCAGCAACCATCCAACAACCACGCCATATACAAAGCTACTTAAATCACAGTTCTTCCCCATTCTCTTTAACTTCAGCAGGTCTTCTTCACCTTGCCTAAATGCCTTGAAGTGATGCCGTGCAACTGGCTAATTCAGTAATTGAGTTCATTAACAGTTGAACAGATGCAGGAAAATTACACAGCAAACTGGCACCTGTTTCAAGTCAAACAAATGGAAAGCAAACAGATCATCTGACAAAAGAGGAGGAGGTGCACAAACAGTGGCCATTGGTGATGAGACACAGGTGGAAACAATACAACACAGGTGAGAGCAGACTATCACAAAGGGGGAAGAAAAAACAAAGTATCCAAAGGACAAGAAGGGATTCACTCATTGCCCATCACTTCTTGTTATTGGCTGTTCTTTCGTCCAGCAGATGGAGACTGACTTCCTGTGGTCACCTGTGCATAGGTGAGACTGTAGAACCCTGAATCAAAGAAGCAAAACAAAACCAACAGAAAACAAGAACATGATAAAAAAAAAATACTTAAATGCATGCATGAGGCCGCCTCCTACTTTGGTTTCTATATTCCAGCTGGGTGTATAATTCATGTGTCTTTGGTAAACATTCCCATAAAGGATCCACCTGTGCATCTTTGATTGTAGCTCTCTCTATAAAGCCAGCCTCCTCTCTCCCTCCTTCTGTCCTCCAAATGCATTTTAGGAAATCCTTCAGATGAGTAGGTACAAATTAGTAAAATGGGGAAAAGCTGATGTTTTTTCACCCTACTATTTACCCTCCGGTTCTCCTCCTGTTTTGTTTGTTCCAGCCTTCTGTTCTTTGTGCTTTCCTGGAGATTTAAATTTGCAGTTGGGTCCTCATTATGATAACTCATAACAATCAGATGTTTCCCTGTACCTAGTGCAGTGCTGGCTCCTCTAAGGAGCAGTCATTTACAGATATTATTCTCAAAGGAAACTCTTTGTTTTCTGCATAATCATTATACATTATTAAATAATTTTAGAACTGCTGGTATGAAGCTGGGCTGAGATCTCTGGTGCCGTGGCCAGAAATTAGGTTTAACAAACTCTGAGCTGGACTGAAAAACAAGAAGGCGGAGCATGTTTACATGCAAAATCTTATTTTTGTCATACTGATCATGTGTTTCCATCCATCCATCCGCTACCGCTTATCCTTTTCAGGGTCGCGGGGGGTGCTGGAGCCAATCCCAGCTGTCATAGGGCGAGAGGCGGGGTACACCCTGGACAGGTCGCCAGTCTGTCGCAGGACTCATGTGTTTCCACCAACAGAAATTATATTTTAGAAGGAAGACACACACCTAGCTTTAGCTGAAGAAAGTGGAGTTTGACTTCTGTCATTTTTTTCATTTAGGTTTAGGAAATGCTGATGGTTTGCCTTACATTTCCTCAGTCTCAGAGGTGCTGATTGTGTGGTGAATGGGGGAAGGCGTTAATTAATGGATCTCTGAGATTTTGAGTCACAATGTCAAAGGGTAAATAAAGACCAGAGCTGCCATTTTAATCCACCGTAGAAATACTGTGTGACAATGAACATTCATCTTTGCATGAGTAAAAGACTCTGAGTTGGGGGAAAGACTTACCACAATTACATTATAGCCCACTCATTCATCATTTAGCAGACTTGAATTTCCTTAATGGGTCATTTAAATGTTGGAATCTGACTGGACAGAATATTTCCCATCATACATTTGGATATATTTATTCAATTTGACAAGGACAAAATAGCAGCCTGAAGTTGAAAATGTAGATCAAACAGATGAGAGTGAAGTCTACCTCATGGTTAGGTTATATTTTTAATCATTAGTGTCACATTTAAAAATCTTCTACTGCTGCATGATTTAATGTCATTATTTTAAACATAGTAACACATAGTAAACAAGCTTAAGAGCGAACTCAGAGCAGGCTCTCCAAAGCTCATTTCCTGAAACTTTTCATAATCAGATTGTGTGCTGAGAGAAGAGGGCTAAAATGTGCCTTTATATTCTGCACCGCTTTAGGCAGTGAAGCAGCAAAACAAAGAGTTGGAAGCAAACAGTAAACCTTGAATAGCGCCTGATGTATCCACGAGTGTCCTTCAATCAGTCCTCACACCTGGAGGACCGTACAATGAATGGAAACATTTAGCGGTGATGGCCCTTGAGACGGCTCTCATCCTTTGTTTGTATCAACTCTTGGTACCTCATATCAGAGGCCTTGGTGGTGTTTGGCTTGGCTACGTTTATGAGCCTGACATTTGGCAGCTCTGGACACGATCACAAACTCAAGGCTGACAGATGGCAAGGCAGTCTGAAAGAAGAGCCAACAGCTGGCAAGACTTTACAGTTACTGCAAAAAAAACCCCCAAACAAACAAGAAAACTCATGGTACATACAATTATATATGTTTTAATTAGAGCCATATGTTTCATTTTAATTAGATTCCAAATAAAATCTTGATTATAGGAATATAAACAGCGAAAACAAATACCACCTTAACTATCATTACGCTTGCCAGGCTCACGCGGCTTACTCTGAGCACTTTCTTCCAGCACAGCTAGAGCTTTTAGTGTAACTGGAAAGCATAAAGAAGAGCAGAAGTACTGTATATCTCTTTTCAGAGAAAACGAAGAAGCAACAAAGGGAGAGCTGAGAAGCCAGCAGAGATTTGACTAAAGATAGAAAACAGAACATTAGTGGTTAATCTTCCTAACAGACTCTTGCTGTGAGCTCCAGCCTCTCAGACAAAGCTCTGAATGAGTGCCTAAATATAACCGTTCCTGAGCATGTGGCCAAACTAAGCCACTTTCAACCTGAATCTGTTACAACACACTGTAACTGTAAGGACAGCTGTATGTTCAATAATGCATGTCTGATGATCTTATAGCAAAACTTGTGTTTATTGGTGAATGAATAACAGACAAATATAGCAAAGTTAAAGCCTAAAAAATAAATTTTCTATCGTTTTATTTTCACTGCAGTTGTGTTCAATTGCTTCTTGTTTGTGGGTCTCTCTGCCTTCAGTTTGTGTTCAGTAACTGAAAAGTATGCTCTATTTGGCTGCGATCAGGTGACTGACTTGGCCATTGGCTTTGTTCCGCTTTGGGTCATTATTCATTTTCACTGTGAAGCTCTGTTCACTCAGTTTTGCTGCATTTGTCTGAATCTGAGCAGACACACATTCACTTCTATCAGCAGTCACAATATTAATAATCACTAGTGACCCGGTTCTACAATAACGTTGCCTCCACCATGTTTGGCAGATGATGTAGTATACTTCAGATAATGAGTTAGGGTTAGTGTACTTGTTCATACTTCTTTCTTCACATCATTTTGGTTCATCTTGGTTTAATCTTAATAGAGCTGTTCAGGCTCTAATCTGGACTTCCTGTTCTTGAATGTCACCAGGTTTGCACCTTGATGTAAACCCATTCTTGAAGATGTCTTAATTTCCTTAACTCAGCAAAGAATTCCACTTCAGTGCTTCTGTGGTCTTTCATGCAATTTGATGTTGCTAAATGTACCACATTGTTTGGCCATTCCAAGAGTTTTGGCAATCTGATAGGTTTATTTATTTTTAGCTTAACCTACACTGACAATTCTTTAAACCTCATATTGAAGGTTCCAGTGAAAATGATAGAGGAGGCTGAAAAACTTTCTCCAACATCACTAACCAGGCAAATACAAAAATAATTAATGTCAGTACAAACTAGGCCACTTTATTGGATGAGCTCTTATTTAGTCACAAGCAGGCTCACACACATCACTCTCTCTCTCTCACACACACACACACACACACACACACACACACTATGAGCCCACTGACTGAGATGAGGTGGAGCTGCAGTTCCAGTGGTGCAGAGACAAGAAACCTGCTCCTGAACACATCTGAGAAAAAAGAACTGATTATAAACTTCAGGAAGACAAAATGTCCTTGTTCAGACAAAACAGGAAGTTCACACAGAACCACGTTTCTGTTAAATGCAACCAAAAAATATATTAAGCTAAATACAAAAGAAATGTGGACTAGACAAACCCAAACAAACCACATCTGCCTGCTTTTAAGAGAGAGAGCATTAGCCATCAATCCCTATTTAAACGATTAGGTTACTGGTGAGTCTCAGAACCCACCCCTCACACCTTACCCACCACAAAGCCAGAAGGAGAACAGACAAAGCAGGGAGAGTGGACAGGATCACCACAGCCTAACTGTACAGAATTGTATATTATTTGAACTTTTAAAGATTTGATCTGATCCCATGACAGGAAAGCAGAAGAAAGGTAGTTATCATCAAAACAGAATGCTTCCTGTTTAGTAGGAATATACTGTAACTCGGTGAAGTATTGATTTTTAACACTATTCACCTCAATCGATTATATTATTGCCATAGTACATGCTCAACTAAATGGCCCCAAACTAACTGTGCCGAATAAAATATAAATTGTAGACAGCAGGAATAAATAGCAAACAGGAGAAATATATACAATCAATACAAAAATAAGAGAAAAGCACACATTAGAGAACAAGTTGCAAAGTGCTTGGAAGTAGTTTATTTATATTCAACCATTTATATTAAACAGAATTGGTAGGATTCATTTTGTGGAGACAATGCATGTCTGAGTGATCCATATTACAATGCTCCTAGTTTAATTTTATTTTTCAAAAAGCACTGAGTTTAAAAATACTTTACCAGAAAACACCCAATCCTTCCTGCTTACTGTAGGTCCAACTTCGCCTGACAAGTCAGATAGCAAGAAAATAAGCGGCAACAGTGTTGAAAATCACCTGATGTGGTTTTGAAGGCATGAAGCTGACAGACTGGCTGATGAGTGACAGAAAAGATGACATCAGCTGCCACTCTGCTGCCTGTTGATGGCGTTCAGTGATAACATGGACATGAGCAAAAGCTCTGTCCTTGCAACACTGCAGAACACTTACACCAATCACGCTTTCCCTCTGCGTCATGTCCTGAAGGAGCTTCAATCACGCTGCTGCTTAAAGGAGGCGAGAACAGAGTCTGCATGTGCTACTTAGACTACACAAAGACAAATACTGTCATACATAATGTATGCATGCTGCATGTGTGAGCATGAATATGAAGCAGTATTACTTTGTATTTTCATTCAAATGCTAATTTCGTTCATGCAGAGGGAGAGGTGATGAGAATTTATTTTTGCACTCTACCAAACATGAGAAGTTAAAAGCCTTTCCAGGTTTTCCTTGCAGAAAAATGCTTTAGATTGTTATAACAAAAGCCGTTCAATCCCCAGTTACCCCTGTACAGGAAGTCTGGACCAGCTCTTCCTCTAAAGCAGGGGTAGGCAACTCCAGGCCTCGAGTGCTGGTGTCCTGCAGGTTTTAGATCGCATCCTGGGTTAACACACCTGAATCAAATGATTAGTTCATTACCAGGCCTCTGGAGAACTTCAAGAAATGCTGAGGAGTCATTTAGCCCTTTAAATCAGCTGTGATGGATCATGGACACATCTAAAACCTCCAGGACACCGGCACTCGAGGCCTGGAGTTACCTACCCCTGCTCTAAAGGGTCAGAGTTTCTGTTTCTGAAAAGTAGTACCTTAACTGGTAGAATCTAATTTAATCTGGTGGTCTATCAGCAATCTGCGTGCTTGGTGAACTTTTGGTAGACTGGACAATAGGCCCGCAGGATCTGTAAATTTTATTGGCTAGATTAGAACAACCTCTTAGAAGCATTAAAAATATCCTAAAAGCTGTTATTGAGTTTAAGTTCCACCTTAGACTCCTGCATTTGGGTCCTATCCCGCTTGCCTCACACAGTGTGTTACAACAGAATATATTTCTGAATCCTGTACTTTATCAACTATCCTGGAGCTAAATAGTCATTTATTTAGGCAGTCCCAGATGTGACTGGTGAGGCTGAGGCCTTGGGGGCCTAAAGCTCTTTGACAGTGCACACCACCTGTCACAATCTTTACTAAGACTGTACCATTTCTCAAGAGCAACTTTAAATACTTTTAGAAACAGCAACTAGTCCAGGACTAGGGATGGGTACCGGTATCGACATAAACGGTAGTAACCAGACCGAAAAGCAGCGCACATTTCGGTGCTTTATTTCGGTGCTTTTTTTTCCTGAGCTGTGATACACTTTAGATTCTTGCCAATCATTTTATGTTTCCGAGGATAGTAGGCGGGTCCAGGTACGTACTTTCTTTTAGAGCAGAGCTACAGATTAAAAAGTCTGGCTGTACTTCACAGCAAAATATGCAAACTCAGCAGCCTGCCACAAGTGCTTTAAGCTGATACTGTGATACTGTCAAAGGAGGTAACACCTCAAATCCGATGAAACACCTGGCGACGCATAGCGTTTTTTTTTAAAAGCCGAAAAATGCGCCGTATTTGATAGCTTGCTGTGAGACCTCACACCGAGATCATCTACTGCGGGTGTGGTGCCTGTTATCGGACCCGGAGTTAGCAACATCCCCCAAAAACCCGAAGAATAGAGTTCTGGCCCCTAGCCCTGGCAGTGTAGCAGAAATGATGACGGATGATGACGGCAGCAGCAGCCGTTCTTCTCTGCGTGAGCAGCTTAATGTTGTTCGTGTGTAATTTACGTTGAGTAGGCTAACCACGTTATTACATTAATGCATGTAAAGTGAACTAGCAAACATCATCATAGCTACATGCCGCTGTCTTCTTGTTTTATGGCAGATACTCCCTTCACCCTGGCCAAAAAGGCTAAAATGACCAAAGAAAAAGTGGAAAACAGTTAAACATGAGAGGTTTTTGGACAAAGTTTGTGTTTTTTTCCATTGTTTAAGCACTGCTTCCAGCCAAGAGTGATACCATATATGCCCCATAGCTGCAGAAAAGGCTAACATTGTTATCTTTTTACAAAAAAAACAGCTGAACATGAGAGGTTTTTGGACCAATTTTGTGTTCTCCATTCTTTAAGCACCGTTTAAGCACCGGCACCATTTCAAAAGTACCGGTTTGGCACCGGTATCGGATAAAACCTAAACGATACCCATCCCTATCCAGGACCTCACCCCAGGGCCCAGAAGGTAAGAGAGGCCCAGTCAAAATGACTAAAATCCCTTTCTCTGAATTATCCTGGATTCCCACATTTACAGTGTTATTGAAAAATTGAAACTTTATAAAGGTTCCACTTTATGTTTAAGTTATGGTTCTCTCTTGTGACCCAAAGCTTAATTTTATTCATGCAGTATACATTTTCTTTATGTATTGACTTCCAGCAGCTAATATCAGTCATTTTTATACTCCACTATTAAAATGGGGACCTTTTGTGAAAAGTTTTTATGGCACAGGGGCATGCTGGGAAATGTATTACTTGCACTTCCTGACCTTGTTTCCTGTCATTTGTGCAAAATGCTCTTGAACCTGCTGATGTCAGCAATGCAACAATTTGTTTTTCGGCAAATGTTTTGTAAGATAAGATAAGATAAAGATACGAATAAAGATAAAGCAGTAAAAAAACTTTAAGAGAAAAAAGAGAAAAAAATTAGAATCGAATGGGATAAACAAAATAACATACTATACAAAGAATAAGTACTATAGAAATAGAATAAAATACTTTGTTACATAGGGAAAATTACACTTAGTGCCACTGCACATCAGGGAGACAGGGCGGTAGTCTGTAGTTAGTAGCATTTTAAATTATGTCGAGCAAGCAAAGCAAAAAGGTGGTGCTGAAAAGAAGGAGAGAAGAAAGCAGGCTGAGTATACTACTGATCACTTTGCTAAGTGCATGGCCTGAAATATACTTAAAATGGTCTCTGATGAGTGACTAGTTGGTATTTTTGTAAAGGAGTTATGTTCAAATATGCATTTATACTGTAATGGCTGTGTATTATAAAGTTAAAATAGTTTTGCGTTTTCTAATTAGTTGAATTCAATTTAGTTTGAGTTAGTTTTGTGCTTTTTTGTATGGAGGGCACATGTCAGAGGCAAGATTTAGGAAAATCTGTACATGTATTTCAACAACACAAAACTTTGAAAGCAGCTGACTCACACGCTTGTAAACATCCAGAGTCTCAATAAACACCTATTTTTATTGTTTACTTTAGTTTTAGTTATTCATGATAGCCTTGGTGATATGTACTGTAAAACAGAATCTTTGTCATTTAACATGTAACATGCACGATGAAATTAAATGCAATTCTACACAGAGCACATTCATCTGGATATTGTTATTGCAGCATTTAATGTGTGGGATAGAAACTGGTTGTCAGTCTGTTTGTCCTTGTTTTAATTGCTCTGTACTGCCTGCCTGACGGTAACAGTTCAAACATACAACAGTGAGTGGCCAGACTGAGACGGATCCTTTATGATGTTATTTGCTTTTCAAGGCAGCGGGAACTATGTAGGTCCTCCAGAGTACAGGGGGAGCATCCAATAATTTTCTGGGCTGTGTTGATAATCCCCTGGAGCTCCTTTTTCTGTGCCACTGTGCAACACAAAGACCACACACAGATGCAATATGTTACAATGTTCTTTATGGAGCAGTGTACAAGGACCCCAATGGTCTCTCTGAGATGATGTTCTTCCCAAGGACCCTCAGGAAGTAAAGTCTCTGTTGTGCTTTTTTAACCAACTCTGCGGTGTTTACACCGCAGGTCAGGTCCTCCTTGATGTAAACTCCCAGAGATCAGAAGTCTCCGACCCTCTCCACACAATCCCCGCTGATATTTAAAGGACATTTTGTCTTCCTGAAGTTTATAATCAGTTCTTTTTTCTCAGATGTGTTCAGGAGCAGGTTTCTTGTCTCTGCACCACTGGAACTGCAGCTCCACCTCATCTCAGTCAGTGGGCTCATAGAGTGTGTGTGTGTGTGTGTGTGTGTGTGTGTGTGTGTGTGTGTGTGTGTGTGTGTGTGTGTGTGTGTGTGTGTGTGTGTGTGAGAGAGAGAGTGATGTGTGTGAGATGATGTTTTTGTTCCAGTACAATGTGTCAGTAAGGGCCCAAAAAGCACAACTAACCCAGTTAAGCACATGCGTAACAACTCTGTGCTTAACGTCACATCCGGAATTATATAAAGTCACTATTAAGACCCTAAAGTGACTCTAGTGCTTTAAATGATTGCAAATGATTGCTTAAGTTTAGGCTTATGCCCATACCACCCTGGACATGCCTGATCCCAGACACTAAGCAGGATTGGGCCTGGTTAACACTTGAATGGGAGGCCGCTTGGGAAACACCAGTGCCGTGAGCTTTAGCCTTGCAGCAGGCTGGTAAACTCTTCAGGGTGTTCCCTTCTTCTCACCCTAATACTGCCCAGCTTACCCACAACCCACAAGTTAATCTTTGCAGTAAAAACAAGGAAATCCCGAGTTTTATAAGCCTTGGAGTTGCTTTCAGGGGTTTGCATGCACTTTTCACCTGTTCAGCTGTAGAAGTTGGAAAAACTTTCAGATCTTACACAAAGATGTTAGTACACCAAGGGAAAAGGAACAAAGCATGAGTAAAAAATGAAAGCTTTAAAAGGTCATTACTTGGCTAATAAAATGATGAAAAAAGATTTCTTCACTAAAGACATATTTGCATGTTTCAGAGGACTGTGGTAGTGACTCCAGCATCAAAAAAGTCCAGAAAGATTATTATACTTTTTAAAGTCTCAAATGGGTTTCCACTCTAAAGATATTTTCCACTTATAAGTTATTAAAGTTATTTGAGATAGCACGGAAATGGCATTAAAATATTCTTTCTGTGCTCTTTGACCCATGAGCAGCAACTTCTGCAATGCAGCACCAGAAGAAACGAGTAATCTGAAATGAAGTTAGTGGCAGGAGTGCACTGCAGCGAAGTTTGCAAGAGAGAGCTTAAGTGGACTGGCTAAAATTACATTAAATTAAATAGATAAAGGTTTCCGAGAAAGAAAAACGGCTCCGGAGTCAGTGATAGATGAACACAATAAAGAGTGCTCTTGATGAGTCATTTACATGAGTGGCACTGAAATTACCTTGGGTTCAGACATCCTCCCACCACCTGCCACAGCGTTAGCATCTGCTGGAAGAGTCTTGCTGAGTGAAAAGAGCAAACTGACTAACATGTCTGAATTTATTAATTAAAAAATATAAATGTTTATCAAAACTGCACAGAAACAATTATAAACAGTATTTTAGCTGCATATTATACAGCAAGAAAGCTAAGCACAAAGGCAGGACACTTTACTAGCCCGATGGATCAATTGGCTGATGTAGTCAGACAGGGTTTTGCAGTAGCAATTTGTCTGGGTTAGCAGGCAAGCTAATGTGGGCTAACATTAGCCAGAACACTGTACGAGCAGGACTTTTGAGTCAGCTCACAACCAAAAGGTCCTCCAGATGTTGGCCTCTTTAACATATAAGTGACACATTCTTTTCCACATCCATGTACTTCTTTATTTTAGATATACTTGTTTCTGCACTTATCTTAGTCTCCATGACTACCACTAGAATAGCAATGTTATTTAACATTCAACCCCATGAACTGAAACATTTGCTGAAAGTGACTCAGAACTGCTGGTGAATGTCTCTCTTTGGTCTCATTTTGGCTTGTAGGGATATACCCCGCCTATGACATCAACCCTAAATTTGATAAAAATAAGAAAAGAAATGGATATTTTAAAGGTTTATTTCCATGGGGTATGAAGAAGGCTCACAGTTTTTAATATTTTTCAAAAATATTTTTTTCTTTTATTATGGTTGTAAAATGATTCCTACAATAGCTGCTGTATCTTTTATTAAGCACAGATTTTCTATTTAATGCTCCCATTTGTCAGGGACATTATTGGCTTTAAGCACCATGGCCATTTGCGTTGTCCATCTATGGTCGCCAACTGACACACAAGCCAAAATGTGTTGGTCAAATAATATATTTATTCTATAATCTCTAAAGATTTGGTCCTCTTCTCCACCCACTTAGAAGTAGGTAATGTGCCACCAGAAACATGTACACCTGCACCTTCAGCCAGCTTTCCTCTCTATGCTACTCCCTGCCTGGATAACAAGCTGCTGCTTGTGAAATCCAAAACTAATGGCACACAGATTTAAATTTAATAAAACAGCAGAGAGAAAATTACATGTGCATAAATCAGACCTGCAGAATGGAGCTCGAACAGAAACACTCGCTTAAAGTGTAATATTTCTCCATGCCACCTCAGAAGGAAGCAAACTATTATGTGACCTTTGTAGCTGAAACATTTTGTTATTGTTCGTGATACTTTTCTCTGTTGTTTAGTAAATGAAATGATTGAGACCGGGTCTATAGATTCATTTGCACTTGCAGTTTCAGTTGGAGAACGCTTTAGTTGATCAGCTGGTAATTCAGTCCAGTTTGCATCTCAACAATATTTGAAGTACAAATATAAATTGTAGATTATATGAACATTTTGTTCCTTTACATCCAGCATTAACCTGATTAGTGCTTAGTAGCAATTAGCAGATGATAACACTTGACCTTATGTGAGTTGAAACTGACTTTGTGAGCAACCTTAAAGCACTGCTGTGCTCAAATACATATCTGAGCTCGTTTTCTGTTATTTTTGTGCCTGTACAGTGCAGGTTCTTCTTGCCATACTATGGATTAGTACAGTTGTTTATCAGGGCTATTTGCTATGTACCAAAGCAACCTCAGCACAACATATCTAATGGTCTCAGACACATTAGCAGGGCAATGAGTTCCTTCACTGTTGGCAAGATTACTACTTCATGAAGTTGCTAAAATTACAGTAAGAAAGTAGTGTGCAAAGCTTTTAATGGGGTAAACAGTAGCCACACCGAGGAACTGAAACATTTTTGTTCCGTGACAGTTTTGCTTACCTCATAATAGTGTTTGCTCTTTAGTTTCACTGAGAAAATATTTTCTGCCTCCAGGTGACTATTGTTGTAAATTAGGTGCTATATGAATAAAATTGAAGTGCTAATTACTTTACACTGAAGTTGTTGAGGGAGCATCCCCCCCCCCCCAAAAAAAACCATCACATATGTCTTTTAATATTTAATAATCAGTATATTTATGTATTTTTTTATGTTTTCATTTTTTGCAGAATATTCATCTAGTCTGTGTGTGTTTGCATGTTCTCTAATGTTCTCTCCAGGTACTTACTAACATGGATGTAAGATAAAATTGTGTCATTAAATTGGCCCTAAGTGTGCATGGTTTTCTGTCTCTCTCTGTACAGTGTGTTCCTTGACCTTTGCCCTAAGTAAACTTGGACAGACTCCAAACTACCCACAAACCTCAACTGGATAAGTGGTTAAGAAAATGGATGGAGTAATGTATCCATGTTTGCTGATAACACGCAACTGCTTAATGTGTTTAATTTACTTAAATAATAAAACAAGTATATAAGTTAATAATTAAACCAAAGCATAAAAAAACCTAAGCAATCTTGATGTCGAATTAAATTAAAGAGAGCCTAATGTCCGTGTTTACTATGATGACTGTGAACAAGCCCCAAATGTAGGACTCTGAAGCAGGCTGAACTAACCCGAAAGCAAACCTTTGTTCAGGATGAAACAGAGGCCAAAACCCATGTAACCTTGTTTCTGCTACTGAGAATAAAAACAAATATAAAATATGTTTTGATATCATAAGTTGAATATTTGGGTTGCAATCTCAAAAAAAAAAAATTCTAGTTATTTTCTTTGACGTTTCAGTCATTCTGAGATGCCTAACAACAAATTTTGACTTATGGATGTTTTTTGTTTTTTCCCCTATGGCAGAAACAATCTTCCATCAAAACCAGAACAACAAATCAGGATCAGAACAAGAAACACCCGAACATAATCAGATTAATCACAGACAGGAATTCAAACTCTTAACAAGGTACAAGAGAAACTTGTAAAACAGTAAAACAGGATATAAGAGAACCAAGTTAAACACAGACAAGAAAACTTAGACAAAATAATAAACTCAAAATACAAAGAAAGCACAAAGAACCAAACATGAACTGCAAATAACACTAAATTAGAACTTGCAAACAAAATATTAAAGGAGTCATTGGGGAGATAAAAACCCAGTCAAGGACTAAAATCAAATCAAATCAAATTAAGCTTTATTGTCAGTTTGCTGCGCATAGAACCGTAGTGCATACAAAATTAAAGAGCATTTCTCCAGGGTCCAACCCCCACATACAAACACACAAACTTCCCAAGACACATAACCGTAAAAAAGCCTCTCACTGGACTTTCATGAAGCAGCAACCACTGGTTAAAGCACAAATACAATTTACTCGCTGTATGGTAAAAGTGACTGTGTGGCTGATAGAGTGATCACAGAAATGAAAGGCATTAGCAGAATACTAAAATCTAGGCAGCAAAAAACAAAAGTCAAACCCTTTAAATTTGAGAATCTAAACTACAATTAACAGAACACATTAAAAAACCTAAACTCAGAAAATATCAATTTTTTTGAGTTGCTTTAATTTTGGGGGATTTCTAGCTATTGCACTGGCAACATAACAGGAAGGCCACGTGAAGAGAACGAACGGTCCGAAGTCAAATCTAAAACACGTTTCTGCACAAAAACAGATCGATTCATAATCAGTACAGTGTGCAGCAACTATGCATTCCTAAATTCTTAAAAAGCCAACCTTTTTACTCCCTTTGTTCTCAGTGAACGTACAGCACGGTAACACCTGCTGAGTGCTCTTTAGCCCTGTGCCAGTGAGAAGAATAGCTCTGACAAGGTGACTGCTCCACAGAAAAGAATTCAAATCAAACCTCTTGAGCCCTGCTCGACAGGCCCGTCCACATGACAAAGGACCAAATGGCAGGCTTTTCATAGAGGAGTTCCACATTGTCAGTATTGCCATCTTTTATCATTTATTTATTTTATTTCCCAGAGATTTATTCAGTCCAGTGTTAGAGATGCTCAGATTAGGATAGGTCTGAAGAAATCTTTGTGGCAGTATGATGACGTATTCTGCATTTTATTTTTAAATGTATGTTTTACTGGCATTTTTAAAAGCATCTGTAGCTGACCGTGAAATGTTGTTAAAGACACATGACAAAATTTTAACAGCCACGTATATTATGATTTAATTCTACCGTTAATATTTGATTTTTAGCAAATGTTATTAATTGTTGATGTGGAAGGATTACAGTCGACACACTTCCACCTTAAAACGGGCAATCTGGCCCAGCAGTAAACAACTGTAGACTCCCAAGATGGTGCTAATGCTGGTTTTGAGGCTTTTAAAACAGCTGTTAAATGGTGCTTACTTGTCTAGCTTTCAACCTCCCCAAGCACACCGCTCAACAGTAAGAGCCAGTCTTTAAACTGGCTCTTACTGACAGCCTGTTTGCCGTTCAAGGCTCTCAGTGAATCTGTCGTGATCAAACATAGCCATAAGCATCCCAAATGAACTTGATATACACACTGAACTTTTTACACCAGCGCAAGAGTTACATTTAATAAGCAGCGTGCCAGCTTAATGATGGTTAAAAGCATCCTGTTGCTCATGCATGTGCATGCACTCCACGTAAGACCTAATAGTGATGGGATATATGCTACTGTATTTACTAAATGTCTATATGACACCAGTATGTTATATGTGAGTATTATCATAAAGTCTAGAATAACTCTGCTTTGGCTAGTACTTCAGAGAGTAGTTACTGGCTGCTGTGTACTGTTGTTGGCTAAAATCAACATTGACATAACATGTCATGTTAGTACATGGGTGAGTGACTTTTAATACAGCAAGACATTTTTGAGCAATTTTGATCAAACAAATCTGTACGGAGCTGCAGACCATATTTGGGCCTTATAATAAATAACGTAGCATACAAAGTATAAATCATATACCTCAATTTAAGTTAACATTACTAATATGTGTAGATATGAAAAACTTGAACCACATTTGACTATTCTGCACTGGGGCATTTATAATCACCTGGTATTTGTATTTCCATTACAATAATACCATATTTTGTTTTATGAAATTATAGTACTAACATCGTATTATGTTGCTATTTGATAGAGTAATTTTAAAGAGGAGGTTAAAATTTCTATAAGCCTGTTAAGGCCTTTGAGCCCTAGTATCTATAAAGTTATGCAGCCTACTTTGTGCATTTTATTGATAAATCAAACATTGCAGACTAAGAGCTTTATCAATCAAAATAACAGCAACAACAATCTAGTTTGACTTGGTAACACAGCCACAGATGGAGCATACAAATTAGCAAAGACGGAGAAAGCAAACAAATCTGAGGGAAAAGGCTGCAATTTGCCAAATGACACAAGAACTTAATGTCAGTGGCAACAGTTTTTATGGTGCAATTAATACAGATTCGAATTTACTTGAAATCTTGAACGTGTACAGAGGAGATCGGGAGAGAGGTACAGCAGTGAGTGTTTACTACATTTGTGAAACACGGTGGAGGCTCTGTCATGGTTTGAGGCTGTGGTGTTGGAGATCTTGTCAAAATTTATGGACGTATGACTGCAAATAACCATTAGTTTTTGATCCACCGTGTATTGGAAAGCCTTTGATTTGCTTTATTTTTCAGCATGACAACGATCCAAACAAACTGGAACACTATCTGTTATAGAGTGGACTATCCAGAGGCCGAACATCAACATTACAAAAACACTGTGGGCAGCCAACATCCAAAGAAGACCTTTGAATGTATTCAAGAAGCCTGGAGAACTATTCCCAAAGACTACTTAAAGAAAAGACAAAAAAACTTGTGGGAGAGGATTCAGGCTGAATAAAGGTAGTCCTGCCAAAAACTGATTTTCAAGCTTGTTATAACTGTGCAAGCTCTGTTTTCTGTATTTCCATTTGCACCTTTCAATAAGTCACTGCACCTATTTCCCATTTTCCTAGTGAAATATGAGGGGTAGCTCAAGACTTATGCACAGAACACTAAATGACAACCATCCATCCATCTTCTTCTCCTTATCCGGGGCCTGGTTGTGGGGGCAGCAGTCCAAACAGAGAAGCCCAGACCTCCCTCTCCCCAGCCACCTCCTCCAGCTTGTCCAGGGGAACACCAAGGCGTTACCAGGCCAGCCGAGAGATATAATCTCTCCAGCGTGTCCTGGGTCTACCCTGGGGCCTCCTCCCCTCTCCAAATCGCTACCTTATCGTGGAGGGGTTTGTGTGTCCCAGGGATCCCAGGGGCTATGTTATCTGGGGGCTTTTGCTCCCTGGTAGTGTCTCGCATGGCAAACTGGTCCTGGGTGAGGGACCAGACAAAGAGCCCCTATGAGAAGACCATCGAGGGAACAGATTACCCTGCCCGGGTTAGGGTTACCAGGACCCCGCCCTGGAGCCAGGCCAGGGGAGGGTGCCCGAGGGCGAGCGTCTGGTGGCCGGACCTTAGTCCATGGGGCCTGTGGGGGCACAGCCTGAAAAAGGGACATGGGCCCATCTTCCTGCAGGCCCACCACCTGCAGGAGGCACTGTAGGGGTCGGGTGCACTGTGAACCGGGCAGCAGCCAGGAGCGGAGGTCCTGGCGGACCTATCCCAGCAACCAAGACTAAATGACAATTTAAATAATAAATCAATTATATTGTTAGTTACTTTGCACCACATTTTGTCATGGTCCTGGGTCGAGCGACCCAGTGTTTGAGTTTTATGTATCTTTTGTATTCATTTGTGCCTAGCTTAGTTCACCTAGTTAATTTCTAGATTGCAGTTTAGTTTTGTTCCTTAGTTGTTTATGTCATCTCCCCCTGTACTAAGTCTCCCTGGTTCATGCGTCATGTCTGCGTGGTTATGTTTAGGTCATGTCATGTCTAATCTCCATGTTTCCTGTTTTACTTTGAAAGTCTGTACTCAATGTCAGTGTATTTTGTTTCACTTATCCTGTCCTGTTGTTAGGTTCATGTGTGTCAGCTGTGCTCCCATGTGTGGCCACTTCCCCTGATCATCCCTCATGTGTATTTAGTCTCTTTGTTTCATACAGTCTGTGTCGCGTCGTCTGTGTTCCCACCCTCCATGTCCTCACGGCCAGTCTGTACAATCATCGTCATGGTTTTCTGAGTCTCCTTAGTTTATCAGTATCTGTTTCCCAGTTTAGTTTAGGTTCAGTTTAGTCACGGTGTTTCTGCTTTGTGTTGAGACCTGTCATCAGCCACAATAAAGGCTCGCTTTCAGTTTAAGTTTACTCCGGTCTACTCTCTTGTGTTCGCACCTGGGTCCACCACACACACCACCGCACGGGCTGTCCCCTCAGATCGTGACACATTTAGCTGCTGGTTACAGCCTTCAGTGTAAAGAGATGAATGACAGATGTTTGTGTTTCTGTTGATCACTGTAGTTTTCAGCGTTCAGCACCTCTAATGAAGCACAAAACATGTAATGCTCCCCCAGTAAACTCTGCAGCTAATGAAAGACCAAGTCTCAATTAATATAGTAAATATATGGTTAATGTGGATAATACGGTTAAAATAAACATTATGTGAGGTGATCTCTTTTCTACTCTCAGCACACATTCAACAAAAACCTAAAATGTTTGATTTTATGTTGAAGAGTAGACGTTAACGAGCTGTAAACATCTGCCCAATCAACTGTACCAGCCTGGCATTGTTTCTGAATGACTTCTTTGAAAATCATCTCAACATGCAGCTCAGACCAATTTCCCAGAAGCCACTTCAGCTGTCTCTCTCTTCCTCCTCTTCCCCACATCATACGGTGGTCAGGATTAGCTGACAGGCGCATCCTGACAGCTCTCTAACTGCGACACACCATGAATAATGATTGTGGCATGTATTGATGATGCTAACTTGCGTGAGCACCAGAACAGTCGCCTACTGACAATTGCTTCCCCCCCCTTGCAGCCCCTGTTCGTGTGTGTATTCTTGTGGGAATGCGGTTTAGAATAAAAGCTTCTGTCTGTAGCTTCTCAATGACTTTAAAAGGCCAATGCACACACGGTCTCCAATCATTTACATAAACAGCCTCAGAGTCGTTTCTAATGTACTAATGCATGCTAAAAGAACTTTTTGGAGGAATGTGCTGTAGATTCTGATCTGAGCTTTGTCATTTGCTACTTGCAGCATTCCACCCTCCCTCTCACCTCTGTCTCTCAAAGTTATAAAGGCAGTGTGCTCCCTGGTCTGCACAGATAACGAGCAGCTACACTCATCTGCTGACTTTCCTTCACCCAAAGCAACGCTTATCGTGCTTAAACACACTGCTTCTGTGAAACTAATTATTGTTGCGGCTTTCTGCCGCTGTGTCACTGGACCGGTAGTGTGGTCCAGTGACAGTGTTTTCAGCCTGGGCTGTTCTCTTCTCTCTTGTCCTTTTGACTTGTCTCTGAGTCCCACACAGGTGACAATTCACATTTTATGATGATCAAATCACTGTGTCAAAGAGTCAGAGTCCCATAAAAACGGATCACATGCACAAGTAATTACCTTTTGTGGGTTGGAGGAAAATCTTCCAAGTGTTTCTCTGCTGTTACAGAAACCGAGCCCAAAGTGACACACCTTGCAACACACTACGAGAGAGAAACGGACACTTTTTCTTGCCGTTGGTCGTATGTTTGTAATAATATTTCAAATAAAATGAAATAATTTAAAAAATAAAAAAATCAGTCCTTACTGTAAAATATTTGTTGTTAGATCTCCTTGACCAGTCGGCCCCTTGCTGCAGTGTGTGCCGATGAACTGTGTGGTCCTCCAGCTTCTTTCCAGTTGAATGCACAGAGCTTCACATACCTGTGATCATCAGTATACAGTACAATCAGCTGGGAACACCATACCTCATCAATATGTGCAGCAACCTGCTTATTATTCATTGATTTGTTGCTGACATTTGGCTGCTGTTGGACAATAACATCTGGAATTTCACTAGACCCCCACCCACCCTCCTGTTAGGGTTAGGGTTAGCTTTACCCGATGAACAGATGGCTTCACATCTGACTCTGGAATAATACTATGTTCATGTTCAACTCAGTGACTCCAAGGTGTCCAGGTCCTGTGCTGCAAAAACATGCCCAAATCATCACCCCTCCTCCACCATGTGGAGTCTTTGTGTTAGTATGGGGTGTTTATGCTAAATGTGGCACTGTGTATTATGGAGAAACATCTCCATTTTGGTCTCATCTGTCCAAAGGCTAATGCTCCAAAAGTCTCGTGGTTTGTTCAGATGCAACCTTGCAAAGCTACACCATGCTGTCATGTTCTTTTCAGAGGGAAGAGGCTTTCTCCAGGAAACCCTTCCAAACACGCCATACTTGTTCAGTGTTTTTCTATGTCTACTGTTATGATTTTTAACATTTAACATGCTAACTGAGGTCTGAGATGTAGCTCTTTGGTTTTTTGCATTTTCTCTGAGCATTACACAGCCTGACCTTGAGGTGAAATAATTTTCAAAGGTGTGGGACATCCAGCTTTTGTTGATGATCACTTAATCAAGTGTATCTACTTATAAGCTGCTGGTTTCCCTCTTAATTCCAATGGAAGCAGTAAGGGTGCACTTAGCTTTGTAAAGCACTGCATAGACTCGTTTTTCACACGACTCCGTTGTGTTTTCTGGTTTGGCTCAGTACAGTTTTAAATGTTTACCAAAGTTACCGAAGCTTCCCATTCGCACCTCCACCAGTCTGATATCTGTCATTACTAAGCCATTTTCATCCACAGAGTTGCTGTTTGCTCAATTTATTTTACGTGTCACAGAACAACATGTAAACAAACCCTAGAAGGAGATTGGCAGATACCACAAACAGCCTGTTTTCACACTAACAGTCATTGAAATCACATATTTTTATCTCCACATCGCCATTTGGTGTGAATATTATCTGAAGGCCCTCAACCAAACCTCTGTAGTACTCTGATTAAAGTATGAATTCAATAAGCCAAACAAATAAAGTTTATAAACTTAAAAAAAAAAAGAGGAATGATTGCATATGTGTCTGCATTTTGTGTCTTTCTCTGTCCTTGTTCACTAGTTATTTTATTTTCCACTTTAAACTGCTATGATGCAAAGTGGTGCTGTTTTTGGACCAGAAACAATGTGGAAGTTGGGCTGAAGTGTGTAATATACTGCCATTATTATTAGTTAACACTAATTTGATTTATTCTGAGATCTGGAGAGCTGCAGTGATTTGAAGCCATACAGTTCACAGACAGAGCCTGTGACTGATCACTGTGCCGCTCTGTTGCTTCTGATTTAAATTGTTATCTACAGTGTGTTTGTGTGCATCTACTTGACTGTAAGCTCATCCAGAAAGTTCCAGATAAATGTAAATATTCCTACAAATTGAGCCAGTCGCTTTTATTGAGAGGCCAATTACTCCTCTCCATTTGGAGCCTATTTTGGCTTTAGCCAAGTTTAACTTTTAAAGTTTTTGTAGATTGATCAAATTTGTCAATAACCTTTTAGCTAATCAAAGGGTTTACATTCAGTTTCTGAATAAACTGAGTGTAATTATTTTTCTTGCTGCACAAGTGCACCCATTATTTGTCAGTTAAATCTAGTTAATGTGTGTTTGTGGCATTAGCTACAATTAGTTTTGCAGAGTTAAATCATTAATCCAGCCACAATTTCAACATACTTCACTTTTATTTTCATTTTAAACACTTTGCAGTCTGACGACTGTTTGCAGATGGATATTATCAAAGGACTGCAAGTTCATTTATATGAAGTATCTGTAGGAGACCTGACTAACTTCGATATTTTCATTATAGTGTGCACATGCAGGAACAGTTCATGAGTTTATTTCAAGACGTCACAACATTTTGATACAATTCATGTGAGTAAGTGGAAAGGTACTGAATTGTATCTACATCTAAATATTACATTTCTGCCACGGAAAAGAAGAATGATGAAAAAAATGCTAATGAGAAGTTTGAACTATTTTTTAAAAATGAAAGTGGATGCAAATGTACAGCTTTGACAGTATCTCACTTTAGAATGACTTTTTTTGTGTGTTTCTAAATGTATTAATTTATTTCTTTCCATATTTCTATAAGATGGTGCTTAATTTCTGTTTGTTTACCCTCACCTGCCACTTTGTTAGGTATACCTGCCCAGCTGTGTGTTAAAGCAAATATCTAAACAGCCAGTCACACGACAGCAATGCATTTAGGCATGTAGATTAGATGAAAGGTCATTCAATAAAACTGTAAGACCTGTTGAAGTTCAAACTGAGCATCAGCTTTCTGATGAAAGAAAGCTGATTTAAGTGACTTTTGGTGGTGGTGCAAGACATGCTGATCTGATCTACTGAAAATAAGAAAATACTGCCATTCACCAGAGGTCAAAGGAGACTGTTCAGAGTGCTTGGACCTGATAGTAAGTCAACAGTAACTACAACACTCCAAACCTTGAAGTAGAAGAGCCACAGCAGTAGAAGACTGCAGAAAGTGCCGTTCCTATCAGCTAAGAACAGGAAACTGAAGCTGCAATTCACATGTGCTCATCCTACTGTCTGCTGCTACATTCAGATGGTAGGGTAAGAACTTGGCATAAGTAACATGAAAGCATGGATCCATCCTGCCTTGTTTGAATAGCTCAGGCTGATGGTTGGGGTTCCCACCCATGGCCATCCCTTTATGATGAGAGTCTACCCATCTTCCAGTATGATAACATACCATGTCACAGTGACTTGCAACATGGATGAGCAAACAACAAATCCGCACCAGCTGTGTGATGCTGTTGTGTAAATATGACCAAAATCTCTGAGCACCTTGTTGAATCTACACAAAGAATTAAGACAGCTGTGAAGGCTGCCAGGGATTCAACCCAGTACTGGCAAGGCGTACCCAATAAAGCGTCTGTTGAGTGTATGAAACACTTATCTTGAGAATTTCACAATCTTTCTTTGCAAATGCACACCACACTCATGCAACAATTTGCATGCCTGTTTTTCTATATTATCAATTAAAAAGTAATGGAATCTACCTGAGTCCTGGCTTCCTGTTTAATACCAACATACTTCAATACTTTACAGGTGTGATCTTTTACTGGATAATAAAGCAGGTGAGGAAAACGTGCAATGGTATGTATTTGAAGTTGAAAAAGTGTTTGTTTACCTCAGAATGAGAAGGGTAGAAGCTCAGAGCTGGGAGACAGCTGCTCTTCCACACTAAACACAACAAAAGCTTACTGAGTCTCTGGAAAGTGCAGATAACTCAAGGCTGGAAAAATCACTTCCTACATGTTTATCCCTACAAACAGCTAAGAGGAGAGGACATGGAAGAGAAAGGATTCATAGGAAGTGTGTCTTAATGTTGGGTAACACGGATCCTAATAACATATTATTTGAACTGGTGAATCATCACCATCAGGCTCCATGGTGGGCAATGACTGCATACATCTGTACTTTGTAGTGATAGTTTGGCTTGCTGAGCGGAGAAGGCTGATTGAAAACTGATGGATAATTTATATTATCGAGGTGAGGTAATTTCCAGGGGGAGTAGTAGTCCCTGTGCTTGGCTGGCCACCATGAATGATTAATACGTAAACATTATTCATAGCTTTCCCTCAATAATTTAGCTGGTTATTAATTCTGCCAACCGCCACACAGGTCGACAGGGGAGCTAAAGAAGAGGAGGATTTTCAGGCTGTGGCAAATGCAGACTTGTGGGACAGGAAAAAGATATCCTACTGTCCCTTCTTCAGTTCAGACTTACCCACTTTTGTTGTTTTGTTGTTTTTGGCACAGTAGTGTAGCGTGGTGGTTAAACATGCTGTTGACATTTTCAGTCCAGCGGTTTGAACTAATTAGCTGCTAATTAGCTTGCATCTGTGTTGTCCTCTGAGGGACACGTCTCTATGGTTTTTCCAGAAAAAGAGGCTTCAGAATGCAGCTGATCAGAGGTATAAAAGGCTGCTGGCAGAAATATAAGGAGATTGATTTTCCTGGCTAATGAGTGCAAGAAACATGCCCCGTCTCGGGCTGAGAGTTCGATTACACAGCTATTCTTAGTGATTTCTGTGCAATGCACAAGCAAGGAGTTGTGTCATATTACTGGATTCTTTTTTATATAAACTATCATCCTGCACTGTCATGCACATCCTTTTTTATAGCGCTGGAAGTGTCAATGTGGGAGTGCCTTAAAAGTGTACTCCTTCCAATGACCAGCAGGGGGCCAGCTCCTCTGGTTATGAACATGAGCCTACACCTCAGTTCATTTATGAACTCACAAAGCTTTTTCCTAATCTTCTTTAGATGCAGTAGAACATTGAACCATGTGCAGTTGGTGGATTGTAATGTAAATTCTCCACGGACAAGTCTGCATTGTAAGAAACAAACAAACAAACAAACAATAAACAGGGAGACACGTGGATTTCTCATGGACCGTCTCCATTTAATGACGAAATTTACGTTATGCGACTCGCAGATGTGGAAAGGATAATAGAGGTTTTACTGAACAGTTTGCACAAAGGGGTCCACTGGGCCATGGGGAGGTGGCACTCTTGAAATGAGTGAACAAACGCACCTCCAAATACAGTAGGCCTACGAGTAGGATTTTGTCCAAATTGAAATTGTGTCCATGAAATGCTTGCACTATGCTAATGCACACTGATTGGCTTGTTACTGTACTGCAAACACTGTTCAGCTCGAAAGTATAATGAAAATATCACTTTTAAGAGATTCTGAAGCTTTTGGGTCTGAAAAAGTGAAGCCTATAGGAGGGTTCCTTAAAGCTACGTTATTTCTTATTGCCACCAGGGGGCGAAATCTCTGGTTGGAAAAACAAAGCAGCCTAAAGAAAAGTTAAACACCTAATTAATAGTGAATACTGAATCTATTCTTTTGCATGGACGGTCTGCAACATTACATGCTACCCCAGATCAAAAAGCCTTAAATGGAAGCAGGTTACATTGCCCACCCACAACACCCCCAAGTCTGCACAATTACTAGCTTATTAATCACACTCAGTGAAGGTACAGCAACTGTTTTGTGTCCTATATGAGGGATACTCCACACAGTTTTCCTATATTTATACATGGCTTTACACGTGTTTCTGAAATATTTATTTTAGTTAATAATGCCAATATTAAAGAGCAAGAAAGAAGAAATGCTCAATTATTGCGCTACAGTAACACACTTACATACTCACAATAACTTTGTACATTGGATTCAGTACAACTACTACAGACATTTTGCATTCTCTCCTCTATACATAACCTTTATATAGAGGTATTTCCATTCTATTATATGTAGGTAGTTGGTATATATTCTTATTCTTTGTATTTATATAGAGATGCATACATTAAATTTACTGAAAATACCATATTTTATTTCCAGATAAATAGAAGCATTTTGGTAATGTTGAAAATCATAGAATGAGACTTAAGAAAACAGAGATACTTTCCAGTAAGTGATAGACATGACCTTCATTCATAGTCCTATAAAGTGAAGAAGACACTGATTGGACGTTCCTGTTTGCGTCAGAGAAAGGTGAGGGTGTAGCTTGTAACCATATTTCTACCGTACCTCTTAATTAAGAGACCCTTCAGTACTCACAGATGTGATACTACTCTGGGCCTTCTCACTTCATTATTGAGCTCAGAAGAAATTTCCCTAATGAGCTACTTTGAAGTCGTCTTCAATACAGCATGACGTTCATTTGGTAAATTATTTACCCCATGTAGGGTAAACTAGATGATAAAGCAGAGTATGTTATACGGTGCGACTGCCTTGTGATTCATAAATCACTACCACACGACCATAAAGGCTGGACGCTGTTTACAGTGTGAACGTGCCCGATTGTTGACGTCAGGGCATGGTAGCTTACGACTTCAAACCAACAGCTACGTTCAGCAAAACCAAAGCTCCATTCAGACTAAAATGTAAGGCTTGTGCTGTATTTTTATGACATGCTGTACAGAGTTATGCTGGTATTGAATGTTATGTTACCATCACTAAGCATGTAGTCTTTAATAAAAATCAGAAATCATTTGTCTTTTGTGCTGCTAAACTTGCTTGAATGGGAATGTTGATGAGAAATTATTGACAGTTTTTGGTCTAAAGGAAAATTTATTTCCAAGGAAAAAATTCAGATTAAAATGAGCAAAGTGAGCCTGAGTCATTGACTCTGGAGTATTAGAAATGGTTTGTATCGTCCTTTCAAGGCCTCTCAGCCACTTAGTATTCAAAGCAAGGATGCTCAAACATGGCACAGACTGCTTTTTTTTTTTATTTATTTATTTATTTTTTTTACTCATATAGCAGACACAGCATAAAAACACATCACATATTAACAAGGTTAAACAACTTGATTTTCACTAAGGCATTGTTTAATAGTCTCATCCTCAGAGACTGCCACAGTTTTCTGAGTCGCTTAAATGCATTTCTCAAAACCTTTCACCCTTTTCTAAGAAGCATAAACACAACCTAATATCCTCAAAACCTTTGATTCCTCTGGGAAAAACAAACAATATTATCAAAATACTTTTATTTGTGCTCAAAAACACTACTGTGCAATCTTTACACACTTCATCAAAAAGGGAAAACACAACATTCACCAAGAGAGACACCAAGACTTAGGCTTAAAGGTTTTAGTAATGTAGTGAAAAAATAAAAGAATGAGGAAATATCTGTAGTATGTGAACTCACCAACCACTTTGTTAGGCACACCTGTTTACCTGCTCATTAACACAGGTGAACTGAATCAGAATGGGAAAGAAATGCGACTTGATCGCTTTTGAAGTTGTTGGATGTCGATGCTAGTGTAACAGCAGTCTGGCAAGGAAGGAGCAGATTCAGCAGGCGTGTGGTGTGGAGGTTAGCTGGATAACTTGAAGCCAGTCAGTCAATCGAACAACAGACCTTTATTTGACATTAGCAACATAAGACCATACAAGCCAGGTCTACTCGGTCCGTACATACATGTACGGAGATCAGTAGTCGCTGGCATCAGCCCGTCACAATTGTGAGGTCTCTCTGAACAGACACATGAGCAGCATGTAATGGCTGCCACTATACACACCCACTAGGAGACTCCCCCCAACTACTACAACCTTGAAGCAGATGAGCTTCAGCAGTAGAAGACCACACTAGGTGACGTTCCTGTCGGTTATGAACAGGAAACGGAGGCTACAGTTCACACTGGCTAACCAAAACTGGACAAAAGAAGATTAAAACATTGCCTGATCTGATGAGTTTCAATTTCTGCTGCAACATTCAGATGATAGGGCAGAATTTGTAAGGTGTAAACAACATGGACGCATTCATCCATTCTGCCTCTCATCAGCAGTTCAGGATGCTGCTCATAATGTGATGGTATGGAGGGATATTTTCTTGGCACATTTTAAGCCTCTTTTAATTCAGCATTGCTTAAATCCCACAGCCTTTCTGGGTATTGTTGGTCAGCGAATCTCAATCCAACTGGCAGAATGAGATATTCATATCATGGATGTGCTGCAGATAAATCTGCAGCAACTATGATACAATCATATCAAGCTAAACCAAAATCTTTGAGGAGTGTTTCCAGCACCTTGTTGAATCTATGCCACAAAGCATTAGGGCACCTTGGGAGGCTGAAGGGAGTCCAACCCAGTAACATTCATGCTATAAATGGTCCAAAGGTGTTTCAATGAGTTTTTAGAGTAAATGAGCTCTGCGACTTGTATCGTAACTTGGGTTTGATAAAAAAGCTTTTATTCACCTAACTGATTAAAGACATTTGATTTGATTCGATTCATAGAAGGAGAAGAAAACAACAAAATGCTGTCCCATGGCCACTGCCTATTTGGTCATTTATCCGACAGTGCCCTGTTTTGACATTTAGGATACAAACACACCTTAAGAACTTGCTCTGGAAAACATTTACTTTCTGTGGGAAAGAGAAAAAGTTTGACTCTTCGTCACAAGAATAATGCCAAATCATGATTTAAAGCGTAGAATAAATGGACCAGCACTTTGACAGCACTTCACTTTTCTCAGCACTCAGAGTGTGAGTGTGTACAATAGAAAAGGGCACAGAATAAAGCACTGTGTGAATGAGTAGTAAAGTATCTTTGGTAAAAAGCTAGGTTTTTGAGGGGTAAAGAACACTCTAAAGGAAGCACTGGCAGAAATTCTAGGTTCAGTATCTGGCTCAAGGACACTTTGTCCTATCACATGTTAGCCAGTAGGATACCTGTATGTAGGAAATATCTACAAACTGGCTTATACTGTAAACAATTCCAATCACCACTGGTACTGCACTTTATTTAACCTGCAGGAGATTGAGACAGCTCCAGTAATGCATTTTACTGCCACAGAGGAAATTAATTCATGAGAAGCAGGGAGGAAATTGACTGTTACTGGTGATGAGCTCAGAAAGACTGTCTGAAAATGCTGACCCACCCTATGTGGAACACCTAAGCCCTCCAAAAACCTTGGGGAAAGAGCCTGCAGTACCAGCTATTAAAAATCGACCCGAAGGAGCAGTTATCACTTTCTGAAGATTTTCTCATAAGATGCAAAATTACCTGCCTGATCATATGACCTCTTCAGGGGAGTCCCGGCTTCCCAACCAACAAATTGGGAAAGTCTGCAGCCCGATTAAGATGAGTGGTTTATTATTATTATGGCCAGTTAATTTGGTTGCGTTTTGGTGGTTTGGGGAATCTTTAAATCTGTGGAAGGTTTTAAATAGTTTGCTCATTTGGTCAGGCTCCAGTTTATTCAAAACGAATTAGTGCAAGTCTAGACTCTCGAGGTGCACAAAAACTACCCTTCTGAGACCCTGGCTTTTTATTAACACAGTTTTCTCTCATTGCTGAAATCTTGTTTCTTGGCTCCATCTTTTTAAAAATCTCTCAAGATATCATTCTCAGTGTAAAGACTCTGCTCATCATACAAACACCAGACCTACAAGGCAGAAGATGGCAAAAAGCAGATCCTGTCATTCAGATAATGAGGCCGATTACATCCAACCTACATCATGCTTGATTTTATAACATATATTCTAAACTCACTCAAGCTGATCTATTAGTCTCTCTGTCATTGAAAAGCATTTTCTACATAACTCACCTGCAAAGGAGAGTTATGAACCTTCCTTTACAGACACATTTAGACACCACAACCACCCAATTGAAGTGTAACTATCTTTTCAACTTTACCAAAATTTAAGAGGAGGTACTTAGCAGGTGTAAAAATTACACTATTTAACAGCCAGCTGCTTCAAATCAAATGGGCTTGATTAACTGGTCATCAGCAAGTCTGAGCAGCTCTGTAAAAGCAGAAGCTTTGGCAGTTTGCTGGTCTGGAGCATTCAGGTGTGTGAAAACACACCTGAATGCTTGTTTGTGCTGCTGGAGAATTTTTAAAATGATGCAATTTGATAAATTTGGCTTGGATTGCAGTGCAGACTGTTTAGTTTTAGTGTCCCTGTCTGTTACTTGGATCTGTGCGTTGAAACAGACAGTTATGAATGCAGCTTGCTATGATGCCATTGCAGCTACATCTATTATTTTACACCATCAGTGATCTCTGCCACTGCTCACCAAGATCTCTCAGCATGCTTTCCATCGATCTTCTGATTTCTGAATGAGATTCTGTGAATAGACAGGAGGAAAAAAAGGTACATCTCTGCAAGAAAATTTCTGATATTTTGGATATGAATATTTTGTGAACTTGTAAAATAATGACCTCTCTAAAACAAACTAGAATGTGCACACAACACACAAATAGGGGGCTTTTCATGGTCTGATCATGAATTTGGGAGCTTGTTTCTCTTGCTGCTGATCAACACAGGTTTATTTGCATGTGGGACTTCAGCTGGATGGCATATAAAGAACCTGGTTTGAGGTTCAGTCCAGGAATGTGTGGGATTATGGACGGTGGAGGGAATTGCATGTTTTGATAGTGAAGCAGTATAACAGATAAAAAACGTGAACTCTTGGGAGTGTTCTGGAAAGGTAGGCGCTCTGACCAGAAGGTCCATTCTTTTACATGCCTTCAGTAGCTGCCAAAATGTTCCCCTCCTTCCCTTTCTTCTTTTGCTTTCCTTTAAAGCGAACTGGACCAGACTTCAGATCAGTCACAGAGCCAACACATCATTACCAGGAGATGCCTCGCTTCTCTGTGCAAAATGAGCCGCTCTTGCCACACATTTGAAGTTGTCCAAGTTTCCCTAAA
The DNA here is from genome assembly GCF_965226115.1 of Aulonocara stuartgranti. NCBI lineage: Eukaryota > Metazoa > Chordata > Actinopteri > Cichliformes > Cichlidae > Aulonocara > Aulonocara stuartgranti. The sequence goes on from NC_138946.1 coordinate 7,447,050, forward strand.
CAACATTGATTGACTTTTAACTGACTTTGCACTTGGCTTGTTATCAGCCTGGATGTGCTGACTTCAGCTCACATCCTTCATGTAACAACCTAGCTCTCTCCGCTCCTGCATTAGCACTTTAAAGCACGTCAGCTGGCTGCCAGGGCAATTAATGCCACAGATACGATGATTTCACATGAAAACTTTCCCCAATCATAGACAGAAAATGAGGCTGGAATTTTAAAATGAAGGAACTAATGACGGAGCTGGAAAGATTTGTAGGACTGAGGAGGGAAAAAATGTAGAAGAAAAAATACTGAAGACATTAGAACAAAAATATCGGCCAGGATGAATCTGTTATCTGTGCCGTTTTCTTCAACCTTGTACTTTGTGCTGACCTACATTTCCTGTTGGTTTGCCTGGGAGGACTTGGCATTGTTTTCAGGGTTGCTTCTCTCCGTCTGGACATTTCAAACAAAAAAGGCATTATCTAAACAAAGCCATATGCTGCGCTGAGCCCCCTCTTTCTCCGTCATGTAAGCACTGCTAATTCAGTCGTCAGAGGATGAGAAGAGTGATTACTGACAGCGTTTGCTCTTGTAGCGCTTCATCAAATATACAGTGCAAATAATCAAAATAACTGTAACGTATTAAAGAGCCAGTCTGCACGGTTGTTGCAGTGTTTTTGTTATTGTTTCTACAGCTTGACTCTTATTTTGAAGTACTAACCATGATTTCCCACATAAAAAAGAATGCACTCACAATGTCAAAAAGTATTTGAAATAAAGACACAATTATATCAGATCAAAATACCCAGACAGAAAATGGTAATAATACTACAAATGCCAAATTCAACCAGTCAGTTTTCTAAACTCATCTGGAAGAGAAAACACACACACACACACACACACACACACACACACACACACACACACACACACACACACACACACTTTGATTTTATTTATTTTAAATTAGACTAATTGTAGGTTTTGTTTACAGGCTGTCTGAAACTTCATGTTTTTTTTGCACCACCACATTCACAGAACAGACCCCAGACAGGTTGCCAGTCTGTTGCAGGGCTAACACAGAGACAGACAACAATTTGCGCTCATATTCACACCTATAGGCAATTTAGAAACACCATTCAACCTAACCCACCGAACTGCAGGTTTTTGGACTGTTTGAGGAAGCCGAAGAACCCACGCAGGTACATTTCTTCTTCATTCTCCTTTTATCCATGTCAAAGAAATGAATTTTAAACACACTTCTTAAAGTGAAAAAGATTTTTAAAAATTAATCTGGTTTTGAAGAAACCTGCAGCCAAAACTCTAAGGACGGATCTAATGACTGAAACTGGCTGAGGACATTATGTGACCTGAACAGATCAACAGCGACTTCTAAGATCAGTTCCTAATTTAGAAACTGCTCTCACGTCCCAGGGCACATTAATATTCATTTTTCCCTGGTCACGGAGAAACCTGTAAACTTAAAGTCTGTGCTCTGTTTTTCAATCTAAATTAGAACCAAACCATTAGACTCAATGAATGGTAGTTGAACATCCTAATGGAGAAATTAGACTTTTTAATTAATCGTTTTAATCCGTTAAAATGTCCTTGTTGTAAAAACAAAGTTTAAGGGAAGAAAGTTTTCTTTTTTTACTTTTAATCAACCGCTGAATTTCAAGAACTTGTCTGTGTGAAGTTTATCCCACACGTTTAATCTACATTTAACAAGAAATGAAATGTCAGAGCTCGTAGTGATAACAGAGACTAACTGCCTAACAACACCGGGGCTAGCTCACATACTAGTCTTTACCAAGTCTGGTCTTACCTGTTCAGTCGATGTTTGTTAACATTAATCATAAGACTTAAGTTTGGTTGCATCAACCAAACTTAAGTCTAGTTTTAACTGGGTTGATTTAGGTTATTTGTCTTGTTATCTTGTTATGATATCATTTATAAATTCAAGAGGATAAAAGTGAATAAAAAGTTATGTGTGTTAGAGACAGTGACTACACACCTGTAAGCAATCCTGCAATCACTCACCTGCACCTGGAGTTTTCACTCAGTTGTTGCAGTGTCTACTTGCAGTGCTGGGGTCCATTCTTCGTACCTCGCTTACTACATCCAAGATCAAATCATCGCGCCAACTTTGAGCTCGCTATTCCGGTCCTCCGAACACACCTGTTGTTGACGATTAGTATAGGTGGATGAAGTAATGTGAGATCACTTGGTGGCTTAACAGGGGTATACGCATCGATAGTAGAAACATTGATCGGCAACCCTTTGATTGGTCGGCGAAAATGTCGAAGGAGCGCGCTCAGTATTTTTCGGCAGCAGAGCAAGAACTCTTGATTGAGGGATTTCAGGAGTTTCAGAGTTTAATTAAAACGCAAGGGAACACTGCAAAGGCTGCAAAAGCAAGGAGAGAGGGCTGGCAGAAAGTTGCTGACAAATTAAACTCGTAAGTAATTTAATAATAATAATAATAATAATGGATTGGATTTATATAGCGCTTTTCAAGGCACCCAAAGCACTTTACAATGCCACTATTCATTCACTCTCACATTCACACACTGGTGGAGGCAGCTACAGTTGTAGCCACAGCTGCCCTGGGGCAGACTGACAGAAGCGAGGCTGCCATATCGCGCCATCGGCCCCTCTGGCCAACACCAGTAGGTGGTAGGGTAAATTTATTATATTATATTACATTATATCCTCTTTCACATTAGTGCCACAACAGGACCCACTTGAACATGGGAACAAGTAAAAGTGAAATATAAGAATATTCTACAGAATGGTAATATTTATCACTTATATTGCTTTTAGTCTCTTGGAAAGAGACCCTGAAATAATCTGTTTGTTTATAACAGCAACCAAGAAAAGGGCAGAGCAAAAAAAGACAGGTGGTGGTCCGCACCCCCTCGTCAACAAGTTGGTTAAGTAAATAATACCCTCACGGGAAAATCGATATCTCTCTATGAGCACACTGTCGCGCTGAGCTAAAGGATCCTGTCTATCCCGCAATATACGCTGAATTCTGAGGACTCTCCTTATCAATCTTGCACCTTCCGCAATGGGTGGCTCGCGTATACGGACAGGACATGGCTGCAACAGGCTTCCCAAATCCACCTTCGCTTTTATAGCCGTGGTCTCTCATCTTGATTACACGAAGTAATTTAGTATTACAACTCTAAAATATGAATTACATCTGAAATAATCAAATACATGAAATAGAATGATTAATAGTACATTTCCCTTTTTTTTAGGAAATGACCTGTATGTATCTGTATGGAATCAATAAAAGAATCAAATACTGCATTATCTTTAGTTACATTGATAATATTTATTTATGGTAAAACAGTGGTAAAATATCGCTGTTGCTTTCGTATAAATGAAGCGGACATACCTGAGTGGCCGCGATCTAATCTTGTTTACATAAAGTAAGCCTGCTCCCGAGCAGGTTTACGGATCTGTTGCTATGACAGCAAGTCCCGGATGAGCTTTGGAGAACCGAACGATCCAAGATCACGCGAAATCGTCAACAATCAAATCCAGCTAACTTACTTAGCGAGGTACGAAGAACGGACCCCTGCTTGTGCTTTTTGTTTTGGTTCATTGTTTATGGACTCACCATTGTCTCCTTTTGTGCAAATGATTCTCTCATGCTTGCATCTGTAGAGGGAAACCCTGTGGAGAAAAATCTAGACCTACCTGCCCGCTCTCTGGAACTCTTAGAGAAAAAATCCCCACTCTTGTGCAATCGACTGTTTTCTGTGTTAATTGCAATGAACCTGTTAAACATTTTTTCCTGCGTCTAACATTTGTGATCAGATTTTTTCTTTTTTACAAACCTTAACAACCAGAGTAAAAATATTTGTAGAGTCATAAGGCAAGCACAATCAGGAAGCATTCAGCTGGGAAAGGATTGTTCTAACTTGGGAACTCTTCACTTTTGAAACAATGTAAAGAAAAAGCAGAAAGATCTGAGCCAGGTAAAGGTTTGTTTTTCTTGATTTACCAATAATAAATTTAAAATTAAGCCAACTAGCTGGCATCCTCCCCTGAAAACACCAGCATGCACAGATGTAATTTTGGATGTATCTATGATTTTTACTGGTTGGATTAACGTTAAGGCTGGATTGCAGACCAGCTGCAGAGTTATGATCTGACATAACCTGCAAATCAAGTGACAGCTCATAGGTAAGTTAAGATAGATCTCAGAATTCTTCATCACTGTATATGTGCAACTTTCTGGTTCTTTTGTGTTGTTGTGAAACCTATATGTGACATTTTAATGAACTGTACAGAAAATATATCATCCCTCCTTTTAAATAGGCATACCAATTCCACATGAAGAAGGCTGCTGATGCCTGAACAGCTGGGCAACTAGTATGTGTGACTTTGAACAGTGAGCTATGACAGATTTAGCTAGAGGACACCAGAACACACACTGGATTTCCATTTACAGGGTCAATACACAGTTACTAGAAAAGATAAAGGCCAAGGATGCATGCAATCAAAAATAAAAAAAACCTCATGTAGCTCCTTTTAAATTCCGTTGCTTTCATTCAAATACTGTTCTTTTCATTCAAATTCTTTTGTTTTCATTCAAAATCTGTTCTTTTCATTCACATTCCGTTGTTGTCATTCAAATTCCGGTGCTTTCATTCTATTTTTTTTTTTTTTGTTTTCATTCAAATTACGTTGTTTTCATTCAAATTCTCTTTTCATTCAAATTCCGTTGTTTTCATTCAAATTCTGTTTTTTTTCATTCTAATTCCGTTGTTTTCATTCAAATTCCCATGCTTTCATTCTAATGCTTTTGTTTTCATTCAAATACTGTTCTTTTCATTCAAATTCTTTTGTTTTCATTCAAATTCGATTCTTCTCATTCTAATTCTGTTCTTTTCATTTTAATTCCGTTGTTTTCATTCAAATTCTCTTCTTTTCATTCAAATTCCGTTGTTTTCATTCAAATTCCGGTGCTTTCATTCTAATGCTTTTGTTTTCATTCAAATTACGTTCTTTTCATTCAAATTCCATTCTTTTCCTTTAAAAGAGCTTTAAGACAAAATTTAGACAATTTTATTTTCTCTGTAGCCTTAAAACAACTAGGGAAGGCACCTTTCGCAATCTGAACTCCTACAGTCAGAAAGAATGTAATGTTCTGATGTAGCAATAATGTGAACACTAATTAGCACAATCACCAAAAGAGCTGTTTGGGAGAGGTAGTGGTGTAACTCAGAGCTCTTTGAGATGATGACACATCATCCTCAGACCTCATGAAGATTATTAGAAAGAAATTCCCACTGGAAGTTCAACTTATTGTGTGTTCATGGATACCTTAACCAACTTCTTAGCTGGAACTAAACAGCTAAATCACTTTTTGTTTTTTGCTGCAAGCCGTTTTAGACACACTTCCACTGGCCTTATTTGCATGCTGCCCTTTAAAACCAAGTCGACTTGATTTGATTTGTATTCTGGTTCATTTTTCTTTGTGTTGAATGCAGGATAAACCAACTTCAGTGCAAATTTCTCTCCTCTGAGTGGCCAAAAATCAACAAATGTAGCTTGAATTGGGACCAAAATCATTAAAGTCATGGTATAACTGTAACTGGTCATTAGAGCAGGGCGATATGACCAAAAATATTTATCACGATATACATTTAAAAATTTGCGATAACGATATAACTGACGACATAATTGACACTAGACAAAATGCTTTACAACTCCACAACTTTGATGGGTTTTTTTGCACTAATAATGTATTTTCACTTAAACAAGCAGCTGTTTTTTATGTGCATTAAAGTTATATAAAAACGTAACAGTGCAAATTCCTTGCTGACAGTTTAACCAAAAGGCATTTCCAGTGGAAATTGGCCGACATATCCTCAGCCTAACCATGTATAATATCCACAAAACTTAAAAAGAGGTTATACACACACAATACGGTAATATTATGTTGAAGCACAGTACGTATCACTCCGTGAGGCTCCTGCCTACGATAGCCGTAATGCTCCAACAATCCATGAAGCGGTGCGGGTTCGTAGCTTAGCAAAGTCATACTAAAACATTTGACAGATTTTCGAGCGCCGTGTACGACATAAAATCGTTTTAAGGTCAGTAAACACAACCAGAATTCATACATAAGGCACACGGAATTATAAGAGGCACTGTCGATTTTCAGAAAAATCAAAGGATTGATTTTAAGTGTGCCGTATTTTCCAAACAACACGGTAATAACGACGGCCCGCTAGCATGCTCTACCAAAAATAGTATCTGACGGATGAAAGCCAAACCAGTTCCACACCCCTGAAGTTGCAGCATTTTTACAAACCAATTCTGGTTCATCCGTTTCAGTTAACGATCCACTTTCGCTCTTCTCCTTCTGCGTCGCCGCCATGCTTTTTCCGGCATTTGCGTATGTAAACATAGGCACTGCGCATGCGCGTTTTATCCATATTCTATCGCGATATTTCATTTTCCTATCGTTGCCCAAAATTACACCGGTATTACCGTGAACGGTATGACATAGCCCAGCCCTACTGGTCATAGTTCATAGTAGTTGATCTTCAGGTGACCAAAGAAAAAACACCCAAACATAATCCCTTTAGAAAAAGATGAGGTTTGCTGATAACTTGGTATGCTTGTGAGAAGTAAAGTAAAAAAAGACCTCTGCATAAATGCCCTCAGCAGATGAGGGTGTCATTGAACGCTTGGCAGCAAGGCCAGCTTTGCATTGTAATTTCACTGAGCCTCTTGAGTCTTCGGCACACCAGAGGAGACAGCTGCCAATTTCGAGTGCCTCGCCTCTCTCCTGTGATGGATGAGCCCGTCTCGTTCTCTCACCTTGGTTGTGTAATTGAGGCTTTAGTTGTATCACAACCACATGCTTGCAGTCATAAAGTAAAAAAAGTCACCTGTCCTGCACTTAAAGCCTTGCAGCACTTCACACAAACAGTTGTTTGGAGGACATTTGATATACGTTGATAATGTTCACTCACAATGACAATTATACAATTATAAAATCATCATCTTTAACACACAGCTGAAGCATTTATTAAAACAGAAAAGTCAAATAAATTCTCCAGAGTGCACTGCAGTCTCAAAGCCAGTTTTTAATTTGGCATCATTCTGCAAAATAAAAAACCTTGGCATGTGACTTTGTTATGGTATTATAATCAAATTTACTTCAGTTTCTGAGGGAATACTGTAAAGTAATAATCCAACCTCAAAGTCAAATTACTTTGATAGAAGTTTATTTTGAAAGTTTTACACGTAATCACTTGAAATGTCCATTAATACTTAAGGTATAGATTATAGATCTATGTTGTTTTTTTCTACAAAAACTCCAAAATACAAATTCAGTGCTGATGAATACTGAAGCTGATCCCCCTCATTTAAATCTTCACTATCATTATAAACAGGATTTTGGTAGTGCTTTAACCATCTGTTGTGATCGAGACTAAGCTGAGATGGAGATGTTAATTTATTGGTCTTTCCGTGGTCATAGCCTCACATATAGTCCTAAGCTCTGGGTAGTGACCAAAAGAATTTGATCAAAGGGTGCCTGAGCTCAGCCTTAGTGATAAGCCAAAGAGCTCAGTCAATTAGCAGAAGCACAGAGTAGAGCAGCTGCTGCTCTACATCTAAAACTAGATGGCCTCGTGCATGCATCCTTGGTTAGGCATGTCCAACCAGAAGGAGATCCCAGGGCAGGCCCAGGATATGCTGAAGAGATGCTAAATCTAACCTTCACATTCCAATGAATGCATCAGAGAACAAGTTGGTGTTCAGTATCTTGCCCAAGGATATTTGGCATGCAGACTGGAGCAGCCAGCAATCGAACCACCAAGCTTTCGATTGGTAGATGACCAATCTCTGGCTTGGGATCAACTCGGTGTCCCTCCAGCAGTGCTAGAGGAGGCGGCCAGGGAGTGGGAGGTCTGGGAAGCTCTTTTTCTTTCAAGCCACATAGAGACTGCATGAGCGATGGACAATAAAAATTAGTGGTAAGGTGAACCCCCCCCCCCCCCAAAAAAAAGAAAAAACAAAGAACACAAGAAGATCAGTTCATACATAACAAGAAAAAATAAAAAAAATTTGTTCCCAAAAGACAACAAAGTCCACCCCCCCAAAAAAACAACCACAACAAAAAGCAGTTTCCTGTTTTTTGTAACATCTTATCACTTTCAAGTTATCCACTTCTTGACTCATCATTTTTGGAGTCCTCATCCTCCCACAAGTGTCATCAGAACCAACATACTGTGCAGCTGTTGCGGCCTTTCACAGTTTTAAAATAGAACTGTAATGATAACGCCTGTATCGAGCCAATCAGTGTAATGCTTCTGAATGCAACAGCACAGTGCCAATGTGGCTCATCCAAAAATTAATCAACATTTTGTGAGTGGTGCCGGCTTTCATCCGCTGAGGCCAAAATATCTGCAAAGCTTTTACCGAAGAGCCAGCTGATCATTATAAATAGAGCTGAGGGGCGACGATGTTCAGCTTTCCAATGTGGTACTTGGTATGTGGATGCTGTGAACATGATATAAATTACAGTTAGAAATTGTACATTTATAACTCTCCATCTGCCTGCTAATGCATTCAGCACAGGCATAGAGATTCATGCTTGCTGCAGTGTGCACACGATTAAACTGAGTATATGTTGATTCAAATTGAGTTTGAAGGCTCAGAGTATTTGTGCCTGTGTCAAACACATCTCGCCTGATAGCTGAATGCTTAATATTTCATATGTAACACAGCCTGGCGATCTGTGAACTCAAACTGCAATATATATGAACAAACACGCAGTAAGGACCAGAGCGAAACGGTGGAGCTGCTCTGTTGAACACAAGACGTTTGGCTGGATAAGGAGCAGAGGACCACTTGGCACCGTGACTATATTTGTCTCTCTGTCTCCCTTCACTGTGCTCAGGAACGAGTAAGGATGGCATGAAGTTTTTATGGTATAGTGTGTGACAGTAGAGCAATGAAAAACCCTTAATGCTCAAGACTGTGTCACCCCTGTTGTTACAGTGGCCAGTTTTGTGTTTTGTAACTGTACTTGAATGATGGCAGAGCTAACATACAGCAGGTCAGATGAAGGCTTATTTGTGGAAATTAATCCATAATTTAACCTCATAACAGGCGGTGTCACAGTTGTGGGTCAGTTATTGTAAACTCTGAAGTCCATTTAAACTATAGTTACATTCCCACAGGTAATAATCATATAGAACACTGTGCAAAAGACACCATTCTTTTCTTTAGAGTATGTTATGAAAACAGGAAATTGGTGCAGTTTTATTGAAAAGTGAAAACATAAATGGAAATATGGTACGAAAGGCAAACATCGGGTTCATACAATCTAACAAGCTTTAAAGTCAATATTTGGTATGACCACCAACTCTCTTCGGCAGCTTTCTTGTCATTTCTGTTTAAGTAGTCGTGTTTTTTTCTCTGCAGGTTTGAAGGCCATTTTGAGGCACTGCTATCTTTGGTAGAATAAAACAAAACAAAAAAATGATTACGGTTTTTAAAAATGTAACTTCTTTTCAGTAAGACACTGATTCTTGTTCTCAAACTTGAGCAGTTGGCGGTGGTGCCCTTGGTGGTGGAGGGAACGTGTGCTTTGATGAGATGATCAGTAATAATGTTTGCAATATTTAATAAGAGAGAAAAACATGTATGAGATAGACAGATGGGCAGAAATGAGAAGCGAGTGATGTGAACAGCAGATCTAGTTCTTCTTTGCCACTAATAATGTATGGAATTTAAGATTTCTGTCTACTGGGACGTTTAGACACGTTCATTTTCTATTTGTTAAAGAAAACTCTTTGATTTATCCTTGCTGATGTTCTGTCATCCCACACGGTTTGAATGTTTTATTCTGCTGCCTTATTCAGTCTCTTAAGGGAAGCAGAAGGCCATGTCTCATGGACATCATGATTCATTTGCCAAGTCTGTTTCAGAGTGTTTTTGTTTGTGTTAGTGCTCCGAGTTTTAAACTGAAAATCTGAATAAAAACAGCCAGATGGAAACACACTTTCTAAGGCATTAAAGAGGAAATCCAGCAACATAAAACTGGAGAGAGATTGAAAATAAAAAGGTTATAGCAAAAATCAGTAATTGAGATGCTAAGTCAACATCTACACTTACATTACATTGCTATTTCCAAATAAGTGTCACGCATGTAATACAACTTATGTGCTGGATGCAGCCTACAACAACTAAAACAAGCTGGGTTTTCTACGCCTCGTGGGTAATGCGTTGTCTCAGAGATGCCAAGCTGACTGTCATGAAAAAGGACAGTTTTTGTTTATGTTTAACACTTGGCATTTCATGACTGTTGTGCCACGAGACCAGCCTGTCCCATGATAACTAAACTGACCTTTATGTGCAACTTTGATAGATTTCCTCTTTAATGCGAGCGTTAAACCAAACTGGCCTGCCAGTAGTTTTATTAGTATTATTACTGCTAATCCTAATATGTGAGTCACATACACAGATAATATACACATTTTAAAGGATAAATATTTACTGTCACGGTGAATCGGCACACTGATGGTGTCAGGTTGGAGAGGACTGTCCAAACTGGCTTCTTACTGTTTTGTGGAGTCACCAAGAGCACATATGAGGCATTTAACGTCTGAATATGTATGTCAAAGGAAAGCATTCACAGCTTTCGTGATAATTAAAGACATCATTGTGTACTGATTAGCTCTAACTCACAATGACTCATAAAGCTTCCACATATGCACATAATTTTGCTTGGTTGTAATTGTTTTTTCCTTTTTTAACACTATTAAATAGACTGCATTCAATTAATAATCTCCTAATAATGGTCTCATTTATGTGACTGAGGTGCTTAGTAATTCTCAAATCAGCATATTTTTTGTCTAAAACAAAGAAGGAAACATTTGTTTCCTGTCTGACTGTTATCAAATTGGGCTTAAATGACAGCTGTTATTGTACACTGCATTGTCCTATTCTTTTTTTCTGTGGCAATTAAAATGCAATGTGTCTGGCTGCACTTATATAGAGTACACACACACACAGGCCTGAATGATAAATTAATAACTACTCTAAAGGGCTTTATACTGTGGACAGATTACCTCATTCTTAGTCCCTAAACACCGCGAATGCGAATGAAAAGAACAGATTCAGATAAGCAGCATTTCTCAAAGTAGAAGACTTAAGAAGTGTAACATGGGACACATCTGTTTCTGAACATCAGAGTGGACCAAAATATGCATACCGTACATGCATTTTCTTCTCCTTACCCTATTCAAGGTCACAGGAGCCTATCCCAGCTGTCATAGGGACACCAAGTTCAGCGTCTGTCGCAGGGTTAACGCAGAGAGACAGACTATTCTTCACTCTCACATTCACATGTATGCCCATTCTCAAATCACCAATTAACCTGACGTATATGTCTTTGCCCTTTGGGATTAAGCCGGAGTACTCAGAGATCCCATTCTCAAATTCAAACTCCACACGAAGGCTACGTTCACACTGCAGGTCTTAATGCTCAATTCTGATTTTTTTGATCAATTCTGATTTTTTTGATCAAATCTGATTTTTTTGTCTGCTCGTTCACACTACAAATAAAATGTGACAGTAAACGCGCTCTAGTGTGAACCCTCAAAGCGGCCCACATGCGCAAAAGAAGACGTCACACACAACGCGCTCTGTTTAGACTCAGACCAAACAATATTATTTGACTGTCTCAGACTTTTCATTTCCCAATTTTGCTTTAAGTTATAAAGTTATTTTGTTATTTACATATGGCCTAATAATGATCCTTATTGCAGTTTTAGAGAGGAGCGGTGCTTCAAAGGATAGCTGCAGATTTCTGTCAGAATCTGCAGGTTATACAGTACAAATAAAATGTTCACGTTTCTCCAACGTTGTCTTCCTAACATTCACTAACATTTACACTGGATGGTCTTCTCGGGCGCTTCTCCGGTGCTGATAATTGGCGTCTCTCTTGTGTCAGTGACGTAAAAGACGGATTTAATGCGACTTGACCGTTCAAACAGCAGTCGCTTTCTAAAACATCAGATATGTATCGGATTCAGTACCACATACGAAAGTGACCCAGATCGAATTTGAAAATATTGGATTTGTGCCGTTCACACTGTCATACCATGATAGAATATGGGTTGCATAGGGTCCAAAAAGTCGGATTTGATGCGCTTTCGCCTGCAGTGTGAACGTAGCCTAAGAGGCCCCGGCCTGCTGGTGGCTTCAAATTCAGTACCATCCTGCTGTGTGTTATAACAGTGCTTACCTGCTGGGGTGGTGAGGTGAGGCCTGAATAGGCTCTTGCTTCTGGTGTCAAGCGTGACCTGCTCTGGGGACAGTGGCAGATGGGGAGTTTGACTGGGAGGGTGGTACACCTGTCAAACTGTAGCACAGGTGTACAGGGAGCACAGGGAGGGCATAAACCTCCCTTGGAGCAGAAAGACAAAAGCTTGCTTGATTTGACTTGATTTTCAGTATGAATACAGAGTATGAACGGTGTAGCCTTTCAATCTTTATGACTTCAGGTTTTAAGCAGAAGCTTTTGGAAAATTCCCCACCAGGCTAAAGAGTTTGTGGTGGTCACATTTTCATAGTGATGTTGCTTTTTGATCCTTCGATGTTGGGTCTTCCAGAATTCACCAAGCGTGGACAAAGCATGTCTTGTGAAATTAAAATGTGAAGAAATAGAGCGACAGTGGATTTAAAAAAGTAGACATGGATTTAAGGAAGATCAAGAACACAAGCAACAGCACTTTTATTCTTTGTTGTTACCACAAGTATGTAAAAATAAGACTTGCCAAATGATATGTGATCTAAAAGTTAAAACATTTGCGCACCTCTCTATTGCTTTATTGCTAGGTATGCTAATTCCTCTTAAGTGTGTCAAACAGGGGTCCTTATACTTCGTTTTAACTTCACTTTCATGGGCAAATACAGCACCTGGCGATCAAAGATTACTTTTGTGTGGCCAAAAAAGCTGTGCTGGCAGAAAATGAACTGAATGTTCTCTGTCATATGACTCACAACATTACTGTGGGTGTCCATGTTGACAGTTTGATCCACTCACTGGTTGAATTCGTGGTGCCCAACCCCATGAATGCTGCTAGAATTAAGAGCATGATTCTGATCTCATGTAGCTTAGTGTCACCAGTGAAGATCCTCCAACACAAAAATCAGCTTGAAATAAAAGTTGCTTGTTTTTCTCTGTGCACAAGTTTGAGGTCTGCAGTCACACTGCGATGCTCGCAAAGTGAATGGTCAGAAGATGGCCATCTAAGTCTATGTCCACATGTACGTGGGGATTTTTTAAAAACAGTTTCCCCTTTCATCTTGAAAAATATCTCCATCCACATGAAAGCACAAAAAAGCTGTCAAGAGCATGCCAAAGCAATGGGAGGTGATGTAACGGCATAGAAATGTTGGCCAGTCCTGTTACAACAATAATGGGATGCTGACAATGGAAAAAAAAAAGTGAAACATACAAATTTTGTTTCTGAAAACATTTACCCTAGAAAGAGTTTTTTCAAAAACTTAGTTTTCAGTGACCCAGAACATTTTCTACATGTAAAAAAAAAAAAAAAGGCCAAAATGCAGAAATCTAGAATTATGATCATGTATAAGTAATGTGAAAAATCGAACTGGGCAAGTTTCTGGATTTCTAGAAGCCTATTCCAGAGAAGACTATTTACAGAAGACTTCAAGATGATTTAATTTCATCTGAGTTTAGGCTTGGTGACTACAGACTTAACTGAATTCACCAGCAGGTTTCTTATAAATTATGTAGAGCACCTTTCACACTACATGGCTAAAGAAAAAGTGGAACGCAACAACAAAATAGTCCAGTTCTAGTGACACTCTGACATTTTAAAACTAAGACTGTTATACAATTGAGGGCCATACATTTTCAGTTCAATTCAATTTTATTTATATAGCGCAGAATAATAACAACAGTTGCCTTAAAGTGCTCTATATTGCCTTTACAATTATACAGAGAAAATCCCAACCCTCAAACTGCACCACATAAGCAAGCACTTGGCAACAGTGGGAAGGAAAAACTCCCTTTTAACAGGAATTAACCTCCAGGAGAACCAGGCTCAGACAGGATGAACCATTTTCTGTAACTGATTGGGAGTGATGGGAAGAAGACACAACAAAAGACACACCGTGGAAGAGAGCCAGAGATGACTAACTACTAATAATTAAATACAAAGAGAATGGAATGAAAAACGTTTGAAAAACCATAGTTTGCATCAACTTGTTAAGGTGAAAGAATAACTGTAGACGAGTTTAAAAGAAACAAGACAAAATGAATGAGAGGATTTCACTGGTGGATCACATATAGTATTATTCATTTCATTTTTTCATTTGAAGTGTTTTAAAGAAAAAAAGATTATTTGCACTTAGTTTCTTATTAATAGTTATTTTGTATGTTTCAGTCATTCAAGAGAAAGTGAACTTTTCAGGGTAAGCTATCTTGCAGCAGTGCTCACCAGTCAGTGTAAATAATTCACTATAATCTGTCTTATAGTAGCACAACATTAATCTGACATTGTTTTTGCCTCTTTGCAGATGAAAAATAAATATGCCATCTGTGTATAGAAGCTCTATTAACCACAGTTCAACCTTTCTGTGTGCTTTTCTAACTAAAGCACGAGCCATATGCCACGCTTCATCGACTCTGTTTAGTAGCTGTTGTCGTAGAGGATCAAAGCATTCGCCATTGCGCATTTCCAGTGAGATTTCAGTGCCGTGCAACTCTCAGCTCAGCTAAGGGATTAGTCCAGCTTTGACTTTAAAGGGGTGGGGGTGAATTTTAGCCTACAGGGGGTGGCATGTTTCTATTTATGGCATGAACTGCATAAACTCGAGCTTGGTGTCTTCCAGGCATTCACTGGCTTCTTGGCCCTGTTTTGAAAGAAATACTGCAGTATAATTATGTCTAATTATACTGCAGTTATATTTTTTTACTTCCACGGCATGTGTTTGTTTCATGATTTCAGCATTATGATTGGAAAAAAAATCTAGAGAATACTGATAAATGTGCTTTTCACATGCAAAGCATTTTTCCTGTGAGGTTCCCCAAACTATTTTTAGCTCTGTGAGAACTAATAAGAGAAGATGTTTCATTTCCAGGCGTATCCATTCTTTACCCTCTATAATTAATAGGAGCCATGCTGTGTTTCAGTCTTAACTGTCATGTTGTGAGAGAGAAGCAGGTGTCGTTGAGATCATCAGGGCTCAGGTCCTGGCATCATATCCTCCAATCATATTCTCCAATTGGTCGATCAGCTAAACGCAGATCGACCAATTACACACCAACTGAGCACACGGGGTCAGGGAGGGGAGGGGAGGGGTGGAGTAAAAGAGGTTATAAATGAGGGGGGAAAAGAGAATCTGAACATGTCAGTTTTGACAGGATTGCACATTTTCAAATGATAGCTGAAAAAAATGTAGTTAAGCAACTAATAGTCCATCTTTCACAGTCGCGATTATCAGTCTATGATGAAAAAAATCTTTATTCATGTCATGAAGCAGTATTTAAATGACATAAATGTTCTCCAGTAAAACTATTTATATATTTTCCTATCTCTAATATTAATATTGATAATAAACATACTTATTTGAATGAAATCTGAACCTTGCTTTAATCAGTTTAGGTAAAAGTCTTTTTCATGGGAAACCTGAGTAAGAGTGCACTGTAATTTTTAATATTCTCTGATAACATTAAACCTACAAGCTGTATGTTAAAGATGGGAATAATCATTGTCAGTTCACCACTCAATTTTAGTATTATGGCCAATGTTAAACCTATCCTGTCCAGCAGTTGTAGCTCCTCTTGTTATTGTTTATGTTTTATTTATTTATTGCAGTGGAGGTGGAGGTGTTCTGAACCTCAGAACTGTTGATTTACTACAGTTAAAGGAGTAGTCTGATATGGATGAGAACCCATCTATATATCTATCTAAGTATAGTTCTTATTGCTGTAACCTCAAAAGCTGTCAAGGAATAACCTGGCAGAAGAAAAAATAGTGGTGGAAATGTTTTCAGTGGTGCACCATGTTCAATATTGCAGAGATTCTCGCTGTGTCTTGCATTGCTGCAGCACAACGATGTTGTGAATGTCTGACTTAAGATCGTTAAGTATTCTGTTAGATTCTTAGTTCACTTATTATTATTTATTGACATATATTCCCTTAGGTTTTTTAGTCTTTAGTTCTTGGTTCCAACTTTTATTTGTACTAGTTTCAGCACTCAGTGTCTCCTTTCATTACTTTGTCACGTGTTAAGTTTGGCATTTCTTTTTATTTTAATGTTTCATTTTTTTCCCATTCTAGTTTTACTTGTCTCTTGTTTACCTTAATCAGCTGTGTTTAGTTTCCCTCTGGTGTTCCCTTTGTATTCCCTGTGTGGTGTCTTTAGTTTGCTCCTAGAATTCTTAGTTGCTTGTGGAGGCGAAACAATATGTTCAAATCCATCAAATCAAAAAACACTGTTCTGGATTTTTGCCTTGAAAAAAGACTACTCTTTTATTCTGCCAAGTTCACATTTGGGTCCTCCACTTCCATATACTCACATCTTCATGAGGGATTGAACTGTGGCCTCTTTGTGAATTATTGTGATTTAATAATCCTCCCTTGCAGAAAGTTTGTAAAATGATTAAATGTTGGACTAAAAATCCCACGAGGTCTACAAGAAATGTAACCGATTGGACTTGTCAGTCACAATCCAGACAGTGTTATTCTCACAGGCCAAAGACAGAAAATCTCCATCATCAGTTCGGTGGCAAATTTACCTGTGTGGCTTTACAGTTATGTTTTTTCCCCTCACAACCCAGAGGTTTGCTGGACCAAGTACTGGGGCAAAACACTGCGTTTTTGTATTTGTAATTCATACATCAGAAGCTGTGCAGTGAACTACATTTTTCAGACACAGTATTGAGAGATATTTGCAGACATTAAAGTTAAAGTAACTAACATTGCAAAGGCCGAAAAGTGTAGTTCTTGTTTGCATCATTGTTTGGTTGCTTTTGTCAGCCGCCAGGATTTTTAGTATGTGTATTTGGCTGAATCTTCCTGTGCTGCCTCACATATTCGGATTAGATAATGGAGTGCTAAGTAAAATAGTTATGCTAACAAGCTTGATTAGAAAGTTGCATCCATGGACTGTTCGAGTCCATACTAGAATTACACTCTCCTAAACCAGAGCACTGACTAATTATGAAAGCTCTAGCACACAGCAAGCCACGTTATTTTTTGTTTTCATTGAAAATGCTCCAAAAGCACCACAAACACAGTCAAGAGGTCCTTTTTAGTTGCATTAGTGGAGATGAAACGCAGCAGATAGCTCCTCCTGTGTCAGCATTAGACTGTCAGTGAATAAGGTCACACACCTAAATTTAAACCTTAATAATACCCAACAAAGTTAACATAGATACCTAAACTGCTTTTTGGAGAATGCTTTAAACATGTTATTTTCATGACAGAAAAAAGGTATTTTAACTCAAGCAGTGATTCAACCTCAACTTACCTTTAGAGCAGTGTTTCCCAACCACTGGGCCGCGGCACATAGGTGTACCGTGAGAAATGATCGGGTGTGCTGTGGAAGATTATCTTGTTCCACCTGATTGGTACTCTAAGCGATCGGCGTGAGTAACGGGCAACAAATACATTCTAGAGGGCAGTACAACTACCTGCTCTAGTTAAATGGGTTGCCAACTGCCAGTAAAACAGAAGAAGATGTAAAGGAGAAAAAGTAGTCAATCTGACCTGGGTCCTGGAGAAAATTCCGACCCAGATGGTAAATGGTAAATGGCCTGTATTTATATAGCGCTTTACTAGTCCCTAAGGACCCCAAAGCGCTTTACACAACCAGTCATCCACCCATTCACACACACATTCACACACTGGTGATGGCAAGCTACATTGTAGCCACAGCCACCCTGGGGCGCACTGACAGAGGCGAGGCTGCCGGACACTGGCGCCACCGGACCCTCTGACCACCACCAGTAGGCAACGGGTCAAGTGTCTTGCCCAAGGACACAACGACCGAGACTGTCCAAGTCGGGGCTCGAACCATCAATACAGATGAAGGCCCTAGCATGAGGAGGGGTCAGAAGAAAGCAAAAAAGGTATACTGGGGACAAACCGAGCCAATTCAGCTATATCTGGAGCGCAAGGAAAATGATCACTATTATTTTGTGACATTTTTGTTTTGGTATGCCGTGTGCCGTGATTTTTCTTATGTGAAATATGTGCCGTGGCTCCAAATGGCTGGGAAACACTGCTTTAGAGGAACTGCAAAATCACCCACTTAATGTTATGCAGGTCTCCTGCATTACATTAATTATCATTGGGAGTCTGAAGGTAAATGCTTTGGGCTTTTTGCCATCTCTGAATGTAAACTTTAGGAAGTTGATATCTGTTAAAAATAATAATAATAATAAAAGAAAAACATACTCAATCGCCCAGAACCAGCAGAACATTGTGTGTCGTGTTGTGATCATTAATGTTCAGTGGTGTGGATGACCGATGTATATTGGTCGTGTCCAAGTCTAAAAGGATCAAATATTTTTCTCTCTTTTGCACAATATTCATTAGGCACGGAGGGGACTGGGGAAGACCTACCACCTCCAGGGGCCCAGGATGTCCAATATTTACTACATGGCGTTTATTTTGTTATCATTTAATCAATTGCGGAATCAATTTATGCAAATCTAGAGCACATTATTATTTGGTATATATGACAAGAATGATTGATTGTGGATTTTTTTTTCTACAAAGGTGGCTTGAAAGTATGACACTGATCAATACCTTTTTTCAGTCTAGTAAAATTATAATTTCAAGGCTTGAAAGAAAGTCAATGCAGGACTTCTCAAGGTGGACAAACCCTGGATTTCAGCTGACAATTTTAGTTTAAGAAATACATAACATGTAAAAAACAAAATACTTCTACGCATGCATGACTCTGGAATACTTTCTTTTGACTTTATGCTATGACATTTTCGCTCACCTGCCAATACAGAAACACAAGCACTTAAGTCCAGCGTGGCTGCACTCTGCAAGCCGTCTGTGCACGAAACGACAAACAGAATAATTCTTTACATTACTTTAACACTTGTGTTAATAAAGTATCCATTTACTCAGTATTGTCACACCTGAGTTCACGTACATCATTTAAATGCAAACACTGACATTAATATTCAAATATTAAACCGGGAAGGGGGATGTGCTTTTTCACAGCCCTGTACTTGTGATATATCGTACTGATATTTGACAGGCTAATAATTTTTGACAAACTTATCCAGCAATCTAGACTTTGTGTATGCATGTCTCTGTGTTATCCTTTGCTTTTTCCTTACAGTCGCCCTGCTGGATGATTTTCATTTTATTTATTTGGACTTTCAGTTTTATTGGACTTTGCCTGAGCTTTCCTTGAGTCTCCAGCCACTTTTAGCTGTCCTGTCATCCTGTTAGTTTTATTAAAGTTCAATTTTTGATTGTTCAGTCTGCTGCTTATGTGTTTCCACCTGGGTCCTGACTTTGAACTCCTCACAACACTTTGCTTTTAGGGCATTGCTCAGTAGTACACTTCCATTTATATTCAAGTCTTACCTCTAGTGAAGCATGCAAATAACCAACTTGAGTCTTAGAGAAATCAATGACAGCACACCAGGTCTGCTTGGCTGTCACTCAGATAGCAGCTGCAGGAAAATCAAACACATTTTATTCTGTTTATTATATTGTTTTTTACTCCCTCTGTATTTGTTCAACATGCATCAGAGGAAATGTGTGTCCGTCATTACCAGGTAAATATACTCTGAAATAATATTTCTTCCGGTCTGTTTGTGTAGGTTCCCGGTCAAACAGGTCACGGTAATCTAAGGATTTTTCAAGTCAAGTCAAAAAAACTCTAGTGCGAGTTGCCCGTGAAGAGGGTTGTTGACCCACAATTTATCGTGTGCCTCATCACATGAGCCAAGGTGTGAAAAAGGGTTTGGGTCACTATCAGCAGAGGTTTGAGGTGAAACTATTCTGAACCCTTGCCTCACCCTATAATGTCGCTCACTGAGATCAACTGACACAAGAGTGAGTGGGTGTAAAGGCATCTGGGAAGAGATCTCGAAAATGGATTATAGGTGGCAGACGGTGTCGTAAGCCACCCCCTCTGTTCAATAGATGGCTTCTTTCACTCTTCTTAGTCCATGTTAGTCCAATTAGGGTAACCACATCTTTTAAGAGCTTTTTTTTTAAATGTGTGCATTCCTTTTCTTTGCCTTCTGCCTTAGAGAGAATGTTTTTGCTCGGTGTTGCAGGGTCCTGGTTACTCAAAGTTTGTGTTCCAGAAGGTGGCAGGAGTCAGACAGTAAGTACTGGTCTGTGTGTGGGCTTCTGGTAAACTTCAGTGGAAAGGTTTCCCTGCTCCTCAATGTGCACGGCACAGTCCAACAATGGTTAGCTATTATCCTTTGTACTTTCCCTGGTGAACTTCTTGGGTTTTGATTTTGATCCAGGTGTCATCAACGTATCTGTACCAGTGGCTAGGTACTGGCCCTTTAAAAGATCAAAGAGCCTTTCTTTCCACTTCCTCCATGTAAAGCCTGGCTAGTGGTTGAGACTGGGCAACCCATGGTACATCCATGTTTTTTTTTCTGTAGAAATCCTCATTGCATTTAGAATATGTGGTGTTAAGGCAGAGGTTGAACAGTGTGCAAATCTGAGTGGGGTAAAGCTGGTTCTGTTTTCTAAAGAACTGTCTTGCTGTAGTTGTTTTCTGACCGTCTCTGCTGCTTCTAATGTGGTTTCACTCTTTAGTTACATAACCACAACTAAGTCCTGCAATTATGCAGTTGCTTATTCTGCACTCAATAAATAAATGCTTAACAAAATGCTGCTTAATATTTAATTGACTCATTGTGCATTATTAAAACACAGTGAAACATTTAGGCCATTCTTGGTGATTTTCCTAATAAAGTGTGTTGATTTAGCAGCAGATACGTTGATGACACCTGGATCAAAATCAGCAATATCTCCATGTGTGTTCATATCATGGTCTTAACCTGGCTTATAAGTGGCTCACATAGCAGCAGTAACAGACAGGCGAACGTTTACAAAAACAGAAAAAGACCCGAAAATGGGGGCAGGAAGGCAGTGTAGTCATTATAAATGATTTTAAAGAGCGATGATAATGAATAATGTAAAATTAATTCCATGCCAGTCTTTAATATTTGCATCTTTAAACACATAATTATCCTTGTTGTGATGCAGCCTTAAATAAGCATAATTACTCTGGATATAAAGCTACTAATTAATTTCAAATCCAACTGTAATGTAAGGGTTAATCAGTTGGCATAAATAAGGGAACCCACGCAGTCTCATCTGTCTGCAGATGAATAGCCGACATATTGCAGAGGATTTGTCTGACTCCTCTTTCGCAGCAGTGTACTGTACCTCTCTACCTGCCTTTCTGCATTTTCAGCTCTCCCTGGTGAAGTGTTTCCTGCTTCATTGCTTCAACTGAACATCAAAAGCATCTGTTTTAGATTTAATTTTTTTTAATTTGTATTTTATGTCGTGTTGTCCTTAGCAAGGAATTGACTGTAGAGATCTGCCATCAAGAAAATGTGCAAAAAAGATGGGGTGTTTGCTAAAATAAATACAAAATAAAACACTTTGGCTACTGATTTAACAGCTATGTGCAGTGTATAGATGGCAGAAAAGGTAAGAAACTACTATTTCCTGTTACGATTCTAAATATAAGGTCAGGAAATTTTATTGCTGTGTTATTTGGATCTTAAAATGGATGAATTACAATGAATTGTGAGGTTTTGTGGTTTCTAACAATGTATATTCAGGACAGATTCCATTAAACCGTTTAGACCTATAAATTTTACTTTTATCCGTTTCAGTGATTGCTGTTTTAGACTGGGAGATTAACTCATAAAAAGCCCACCAGTCACTCATTTTTGCCATTGATCAGGATGTGCTGATGTTATCAGAAAAAGGAGTAAACAGCAACTTCCAGGGAAAAGATACAAACAGACAAAAGTAGATGAGCGCTGTTTATGATAACGACCCTCTATTACATAGCCTCACCTAACTACATCAGCGAACCAATTCCTGTTCTGCTTTGGCATGTTTGGCAGGATCACACAGTTGCTGCAGATTTGTAGGCTCAACATCCGTGATATAAATCTCGTGTTCCACCACATCCCAAAGCTGCTCTATTGTATCGAGATCTGGGTACTGTGGAGGCCAATTGAATACAATGAACTCGTTGTCAAGGACAAGACACCAGTTTGTAAGTAATTTGAGCTCTGGGACATGGTGTGTTTTCTTCTCGGAAGCAGCCTGTAGTCATAAGGGAATGGACATGATCAGCAACTATACCCAGGTAGGCTGTGTTTAAATGATGCTAAATTGGCACTAAGGGTTTCAGAGTGTCCCACGAAAATATTTCCTGCACATGATTAAAACAGGGCAGCACGGTGGCACGGTGGTTAGCACTGTTGCCGCACAGCAAGAAGGTCCTGAGTTCAATTCCACCATCAGGCCGGGGTCTTTCTGTGTGGAGTTTGCATGTTCTCCCCGTGTTTGCGTGGGTTCTCTCCGGGTACTCCGGCTTCCTCCCACCGTCCAAAGACATGCAGCTTGTGGGGATAGGTTAATTGGATAATCCAAATTGCCACTAGGTGTGAATGAATGTGAGTGTGAATGGTTGTCTGTCCCTGTGTGTTGGCCCTGCGACAGACTGGCGACCTGTCCAGGGTGTACCCTGCCTCTCGCCCTATGACAGCTGGGATAGGCTCCAGCCCCCCCCCCCCCCCCCCCCCCGCGACCCTGAAAAGGATAAGCGGAAGTGAATGGATGGATGGATGGATGATTAAAACACCATCAGCCTGAACTTTTAGTGCAAAGCTGGATGGATCCATGATTTTATGTTGTTTATACCAAATTCCAACCCTACCATCCAAATGCTGCTACAGAAAACGAGGCTCATTGGACAGTATTTCTCCAAACATTTGGACAGTTTTGTAAATTGTAGTATCAGTTGCATGTTCTTAGCTGAGGATGTCTTCACCATATCTGTGTAACTGAGTCATAAATCACATATTTTTTATAATAACACAAAATATGTTCTAAACACATGTGTTTTACTAGCTATTCTAAACCGGGCGGCACGGTGGCAAGGTGGTTAGCTCACACCTTGCCACCTTGCCACCTTGCCACTTTTAGGACCTCTAGACCTGTAATTATCGTCATTATCAGTTAGAGCCCCTCCTCATTCTTTTCTTCTTCTTTGGTGCAACCCTATGAATTTGGGGTACCCCTTTGGCTTCTCCCCTTTTCTACAATTCCCCGGTGGGAGAGGTCGGTGTTATTTCCTTTCCAACATTAATTATATCTTTATCCACCCTGATGTTTCTTATTGTGTGTTTTAGTTCATTATTGTCATAATTACACCTGTCTTTACATGTATGTGTGTGCTGCGCATGTGTATAGGCACTGTTAATGCCAGCATGAACAGATTAGTCTTGCTAGCTTGGAAGTTGTAGTGGGTTAAGCTAAATCTCGTCCCAACTGTTTATATTTGGTTATAGGAGCTGGAGCGGGCAAGTTATTAACTTGGAGGTCTTTCTTTTTACCTTCCATTGCCAGACACAACACAAGAACACACCAGTTACATCTGCATGCCTGAATGCACTGAGTTGCTGTGATGTGACTGGCTGATTAGATATTCGTTTTAATGAGCAGTTGAACAGATGTATCTAATGAAGTCAACAGTGAGTGTATATATCCATAGTGAACTATAACACTATATGTATATATTGTATATTTAGATCAGCTCTGTCAGGACCAGGACCGGACTATAAGACAAACCCAGACTTCATTTTTGTGTCTAAATTGAAGGCTTCTGTGGACAAGAGTGTTAAAGCTTAGAAGTGTTTTTCCATTGCTTTAATCTGCAATGTCAGAGTGATAAATGGCTCAACTAAAAGTCAGTATAAGTAGGAAAATCGGATCAGTTCTGAAGGGCATCTTGACCCTTCAGCAACTTAGTATTTTACAATTGTGGAGTGGAGAGTGGAGGGGCTTTCAGTCTGCTGGCATGGAGAGTGTGTTGGCAACAGACCTGATGAGTGTCCTCCCCTTCACTCGTGGTGTAATAATTTAGAAAATCACTGATCGGTCAAGTGTTTGCCCCTGAGCTCGAGAACAGTACTGGAAATGACGAGATGATGCATGGCATTTTGGCTCACTGCCACATTTTTGCTGTTGCAGGTTTAATTTTATTTTAGACACTCTGTCCTTTAGCACAGTGCTAAAGCCTCATCCAATCATCTTTCCAAATCAGGACGACCTGTGAGGCAGTGTTTATGTGCCAGGACCAGCTGGAGCGATTGTGTTGGAAGAACTGGATGTTTTTCTCCCCAAATCTCCTCACATCACTACTGTTTTCTCCTTGGGATTGGTGTGATGACAGCAGGGAAGTGCTGGCTCAGATCAGCCTTGCATTAAAACAATGCAGCGAGCTTTGATGGGAGCGTGTTGCTGAGGGTACCAGGGAGGCAATGAAATATGATTCAGATATTCAGTCTTTATACTTTTGTATATTGTGCAATAATTTACAACCGCTTTGTTTTCATTATTTGAATTGGTTTTTAGTGCTGAGCCGATGAATTCTGGATCTTTTTAAAATGTATTTTATTACATGAATTATGACCAGGATGCTGCTAAGTATGTTGGTCTCATTGCTCTGTGATGCTGTGTTGCCAACAAAAGTATATTTACATTATAGTTTTGTTGGCAATACTGCAGGAAGGTGAATTAGAACATAAATGTTTAGTGAGGCAATAAATCAGCTCAGCAGTAGCACCGTTTCCTCGGACTTTATTGTCACTGGAATTCTTTTTGCAACTAAAGGAGTCGCCTCCTGCTGGTCATGTGAAAGAATGCAGGGTGAACTGCAATAGTTCTACTAAGTCTATATTATATGGAATTTGCAGATAGTTACTACATCTTCTACTTATTTTTTGTAATTTTTGACAACAAGTTATCACAGTATTTGCATTTCAGCATTATTTCAGTGTTTTCTTTTAGAGTATTTAGTTATTTCAGTATTTACTTTTACGCTTCTCAACTGAATGTTTATGACTGGCCTGTGCTCCACTTTACCAGATAAAATCACCTCCCAGTGAGTGTGGAAATTCAGTAGTAATTCACTCCACGTGAAAAATTTGAGAATTTAAGCCCAATGATTCTATTGAACGGACGAGAGCAAGGGCGAGAGAAGGATGGAAGGTAGATGGGCAAGTGTCATAGTATCTAGATGATCTTTTGAGCTGTGGCCTGCAGTCAGTCTTGGGTAACAGAGTAACAGCCTAAGGCTATGTTGTCACATCTGCGGTTATAGTTATTTTCTCCCAACATGAACAAGTCCTATTGTGGACTGAGGATTGCCTTTAAATGTCCTGGCTTCTGTGGGCAGGTTTTCCTACATTTTTTAGCAAGCTCGATCTATGTTGTAAACTGCTTTTAAACCCAGTGAGAGGCAACACATGTTTGAATTTTACAAATAAACCTGACTGGCTAATTAAAATTACATTCTCAAGGAAGAGTCTCCACTTTATTCAGTTCACTGTGATCAATGGCGCCTGCTACATGAAAGCAACTGGAGACGTCAAGAGCTGAGTCTCCTTTAAAGGTGGGTGCATCCCACTAGTGATTACAGAACCAAGGTGTAGTATTTACTGTTACTGTTGTTTGTAAATATTACTGCTGATAGTTCATATAAGTGTCTCCAGTGTAGGTGGTGAGATGGTAGTGCTAAAAAGGAGACCTGTGATTAGAAAAGCTGCTCTTATATACGCCAGAAGGATCTTGGTTTATTTCCTGTCAGCTGCACACGCTGCTTCAGGGAATAACTTCAACCATATAAAGTGTTTGCTTCAAAAGTGGTATAATTAGCATTATTTCATGAGAGGCTGTGCTTCCCTAATGTACTTTATGCATCATATGTGGATCTAATAGACCATAAAAAGGATGGTTGTAGCTCCTATGAGGTCACTTATTGGCTGTGGTTCAGGGTCACTGACCAAACAGAGTTGGTGGGCCAATCCCTGTCTCCCCTAGTCCACATGTCAGAGAGTCCTTGGACAAGACATTGAACTCCACATTGCCCCTGATGCATCAGCTAGAGTTTTAGTGTGTGTGACCGTCAGAAAGTTGCTGCAACTTTGTTTTTGTTTATTTATATATTCATATGATATGCAGAAGTTGCAGGAAGCTGCAGCAGAGGGAGATATTTTATTTTTGTTATCATTAATCTCAGGATCTCTTCCACTTGGTGTCTTTTGCCCACACTTGCCCCCAACCACTTAGGCAGATGGGAGGGGCAGGCATCAACCTTGACACGTTTGGGGTGCTAACTTCCTGTTAAAATGCAGTTCTTTTTTCCCGCTGTTGCCCAGTGCTTGCTTATAATGGTCATCTGATCGTTGGGGCTTTTTCAACATTATTTTAGGGTCTTTATATCGAGACGACTGTTGTTGTGATTTGGTGGGTGTATAAATAAAACTGAAAAGAACTGAAATTGATGAGTGTAGAAATGCAATAAAACACCATTTACCTTATCAGATTACACTGATGTTACAATAGAGCAGTTCCCTCATGGCAGACTCCATCTGTGTGATAAAAGTTTCATTGTCACAAAACTGTTCTTGTGTCGAGAGAGAGATCTGACTGAGAAACCAAGGGCTCGATCATTTACAGTACTGACTTGTCAAGGTAGGCACACTAAAGCTAATTCTGCTTTAGCCCCCTTTTTGATGCTGAGGTAATTTACAGAATGAGTGTAGGAGCCATTTTTGGGTTGATACCTTATGTATGCCGCTAGAAGTCACTTTCTGAGTTTTCTGGTATGGTGAATGTGTATAAAGATAGGCACATGTAATCAGCAACAGGTGTGTTGTTGATCGGAAGAAGGCAAACAGTTTGCGACTGCTGCGCTGTTATGTTAAATTGTGGAAATAAAGAATCTAAAAGACAAGATGGGTAAGACTGGAGTTATTGGACTGTATCACGTTTAATAAATTCATGCATACCAGTGACATCGCATCACCCCCGTCAACGAACACCTCAGTGGCTTCAAGTGTAGGCTTATCCTCTACAATGAACATGATGTGTGCACGAGTGGCTGAGAAACTAAGCCGATTAGTAAAATGTTTATTGAGATCATAATTCAAAAGAGCACAATAGTTGTTTTCCTGTGGACCCCTACAGAGCTCTTTTTGACACCAAAAGAGTAGCAATACCTTAGGAAGAATGCATTTTTAATGCTTTTCCACACTGGTTTCACTTTTCAAACCTGTAACATCCATCTTGTATATGCAGTCCCAAACCATGGGCTTATTTACTTGTTTACTTAGAAACACACACAACTATAATCACAGATTCTTAGAAAAGTGCCATTAGTCAACATTAGTCAAAATAGGCAAACAAATTTATTAAAACTACATTTGAATAATTAAATAAAGCAACATCATTTTTCTTTACATTTTGAACTCTATGCCTGTCTGACGGTGTTTGTTGCTCAGCTCTGTGCTGCTCAGCTCTGTGTAATTGGACTAACAACTCCTATAAACCTAAACTGGAAATTTAATGAGAAACAATTCATCATGCAATACAGCTGGCCTGTCACAAAAGGTAATTTATTGACCACAGCGGTGTTGTATCTGATTCTTTTAGGAAACATATTGCTTGCCTTGTAAGAATAATGATACCTGCTTCCCTTTTCTGTGAAACTGGCAGATAGGCCTCATGGTGTTTTTTGTTGTGAAGTAAATGTATTCAGTAATGTATTGTGGTGGAAATTAGACTCATTGAATAGTCTGCCTGAGCCAGCAAAAATATTTATGGTGTCAAACGTATAGTGCTACTCAGTGAAGTGGCAGGAATATTTCAAGAGGGCAGAGCCATCGTGATTGTGTTTTTGTTCATTTGCATCACTATATGTGCAGGACTTGGACAAAATAATTGGCATCTCACAATATTGTCCACAGCAAGAATCATACAATATAAGCAATACTTTTTTTTATTGCCTTGATTACCCTAGGACTGATTGTCTTATTCTTTTCTAATTGAAAACAGCTGTGTTAAAATTACTGCTGATAATTTCCCAGTGTGCTTTCAATGTGCTGCCATTCATCTTCTCATCAGAAAAGCACCCCGTCCTTCTGTGCTGAACAACCCTTATCTTATTTATCTTAGCCATGGAAAACATGCTGTGAGTAAGCTCATTTTGATTGTTATTAAAAAAAACGTTCTTGTCATTCTATCATAAAAGGCTGGCTTCAGAGGTTAGTTATCCAGTTTTCTTCCTATATGTGAGAATCTGAGTGATACTGTTGGTCGATGAGTTGGTCTACCACTTTAGGTGAGACTGAAGTATCCCACAGTTATTGGATGGTTTTCCAATTAAATCTCGCATAGACATTCAAGTGTGGATGTGCAGTCAGTTTGAGCAAGGCCAGTGAAATGTAAAAAACATTACTTAAAACATACCATAGCGAATGGAATCCTTCTCCTTACCTCTTAAGGTTTTTGTCCATAAATCAAATCAAGAAAGACCAAACTTAATTGTCACTCTTACATGTTTCAGATCATCAAACACATTTTAATGTTAGACAGAGATAACTTGAGAAAACCCAAAATGTGGTTTTTAATTTACGATTTCATTTATTAATGGAAAAAATCTATCCAAACCTACCTGCCCCTGTGTGAAAAAAGCACAATATTATTGGAAAGCCGAGTTCAGTTTCACGAGCACAAGCAGGCCTGATTATTGCAAGACTTTCTGAATCAAGAAATCACTTAAATAGACCTGTCTGACAAAGTGAGGTAGGCTAAAAGCAACACATGCCACGATCTAAAGAAACAGATGAGAAACACGACTATTGACAGCTATCAGTCTGGAAAGGGTTACAGAGCCATTTATAAGGCTTTGGGACTCCACTAAACCACAATGACAGCCATTATCCACAAACAGAGGAAACTTGGAACATGATGAACCTTCTCAGTAGTGGTCGTCTTGCTAAAATTACAGGAGGTCACAAAACTCAGAACAGCAAGATCTGCGGGCCTCATTTGCCTATTTTTGTCATCTTTGTCTAATATTAAAATATGTCTGATGATTTAATAATAATGTATACTTTATTGATCCCGTAGGGAATTACTCTCTCTGCATTTGAGACATTCACTCTGTGAAGCAGTGGGCAGCCACTAAGTGGGCACCCGGGGAGCAGTGTGTAGGGATGGTACCTTGCTCAGGGGTACCTCAGGGTAGCCGTTCAGTGGATTCGAACCCCAGACCTTCCGACCATGGGGCGACCATGCCACCTACTGAGCATTTTCCCATAACCATCTTGGTATTTTGATAGCACATGTCTTTTGACCATATGTGACGCCATGTCCACACTAATACGTTATTGTTTGAAAACGCATCTTTTTGGCCTTCCGTCCACTATGAGACGGCGTTTTTGGTCAAAGAAAACTGAGCTTTTTGAAAGCGCTCTCTAAAGTGGATAAATTTGAAAATGCCGTTTTCGCATCGCAGTGTGGCCCAACGAACCCAGAGCCTTTTCAAAAAAGATGGCATATTTTAGTCATGTGTTGCAGTTATGTGACCAATTAAACTAAGGTTACGGAGGGCATCATACGGCAGTTGTTTTGTTTGCTCTCAATTTTGACAGGCCTATTAAAAGTAAATAAATGGCAGGCAGAAATCGTCTTATGTTTCACCCATGCACAATACAGGAATGTAGCATTTTCGATCTTTTCAGTGTGGATGAACAACTGTTCGGAAACACTTGAAAACGATAGTGTGGATGCGTAGCGTTTTTAGACGAAAACGCTGTTTTTCAAATTTATCCGGATTAGTGTAGATGTAGCCTGAGTCACTAGATAATATCTTATCCATCACAAACTGTTAGCCAATAAGCATAAGTAGGATAATCCTGCTTTCCTCCTCTTCGAAATGGACTTAATATAGTATTCGGTACAATCAGAAATTAGTAATTGAACCTGTACATTGGTATTGCCTTTTGATAGAAGAACCAGACCAATACCATCTGTCCTTTAAATTACTTCTGTCTTGCGATTACACTTGGATGTTCTCTTTGGAAGCTTAACTACAACCTTGTGAATCTGTCATTTTTGTGGGCGTGTTCTATTACTAAATGCAGGATCTTTGCAGTCTGAGAAGGAGTAGCATTTCTTTGCCTACCACTTGTGTCTAGACCTGTGGTCTTTGGCGGCAGACTGATGGGAGACCAGCATGCTGGACCAGCTACTCTTTGCTCAGCTTTAAATCAGTCACGTACTCTGTATTTTCAGATACACACAGATGCATGTGGAAATGGAGGCAGCAGCAGAGCATAAATGAGCAAACAAGCACGCTGTGATTTGTCATCTTAACAGATAATGTCTTTTGCAGCTCATTTTGGCTGCATGTGTTACGTAGAGCTGTCAGTAGCGTGAAATGGCTTTTATTAACTCGTTTAGCATTCTAGCAAGGAAATCCTTCTCAGAGATGGTGAGAGTGAAAGTCTTCTGATAAAGTGGACATATAGATGATGCAGTTTTAAGATTTGTTTAAGCCAAATAGTTTTAACCATCTTATATTCTCGTCACTGCTGGAAATGTAAAAGCTGTGTTCTGCATTGATGCATTGACATTCAAGTCAAAAAGATAAGCCATCTGAGGTTTCTAACGTGGAGAAACTATTGAATTTTTATCCACATTTCCAAAGCCTTTAGAATAAATATTACAGATTCTGATCATACAGACCTCAAGCAAACTAAAGCCTTTACTATGAAGCAGGATTTGGGGCTTGGTGTGTTAACTCCAGGGTTAACTTTAAGTTTTAAGTGGTTCACTTTTTACCATGGTATACTGCCATATTAACTTATGTTGCATGCTTATGCTGGCAATAAAGAGATCAGCTGATATGAAACCACTTGATCAATCAGGTCTTTGGAAAATAGCCTCACTACTCCTGGACGATCCCCCAGATCTGAGCATATCGATAGTAAGAGGGTTGAAAAATCTTTTCTTGATAAGCATCAAAAAGAAGCACAGACACAGAAGGAACATTATTACTGCCTTTTTCTCCTGTTGGCTGCAAACAATTAAGAAAAAATAATTAGTGCACAACTATGGTATACTATGTGATCCTAAAATAGGACAATTGTTGACATTACATAAAAAAGCACATTGTTTTTATATTTAGTTTTTATATTTAGTATCTATTTTTTATAGATACTATATATAAACTTTATTAATGTTCTAGCTGTTCCCCAGTCTTAAAGCGGGCACATATTCAGCATCACTGGCTTTTACCTGCATGCAACATTGGAGGCATGTACAGTTTTAGTTTTACCTCCATGGAGCGATATTAGATAGAAAAAGCCTTGAAAATAAAGCTGCTTTAGGCATCAGTTATTGCCTTTGACCAGGTGGAGTTATCAGCTACAAAGTGTGTTTTGAACCACATTTACTGCTAAACGTCAGGCTGTTTGCTTCAAACCTGCTTCCCCTGCCACTAATTTTGCTGTAGCAAACATCTTTTTCTCCAGTCTGTCACATTCATAAGTGATTAAATTCTTGATTTTTAAGATCTGATGGAAGCACCACCCGTTGTTGTTTTGACAAATATCTCTCATATGGTGGTGTAGTAAGTGTGCTTAGATTTGTTTAACTGGCAAATATTAAGCCTCAAACTTGGCAAAATAAAAGTTCAACAAAATTATTTCCACATCTCAGTTTATCATTTTCTGTTTTCTGTTTAATCAACTAACTAGCTTAAACACTAGTTATCTAGCTAGCTAGTTTACTACTCCTGTGTCTGAAACAGTTTTTCACATGTGATTAGAGGTGCTACTATAATTTCATTTCTTTAACAATGCAGGTTCCCTACTCTAGTACTGATTTTCCAGTACAGAAATGTACTGGGACAGAAATATTAATACACACACACACACACAGACACACACACACACACACACACACACACACACACACACACACACACACACACACACACACACACACACACCTGTCTCTGTCCCCTTCAGGTCCTCCACGTTCTGAAGCACTATCGAGCCTCTAGTGATGAAGCTGCACGATGAGCTGAGAATTTAGAAAAAAAGAGCAGTAAAAGCAAGCGAACTGGAGAGGCCCCCTGATGAAAACCCAGTGACAACAGCTGTAATCACAAGAGCGCAGGAATTTGTTTTATCAGCAGAAAAGAAAGCTTCAGCGGGGGAAGTGTGTTTTCAAAATGAGGCTTATATGACGGCTCCTGCCTCTGCGGACGTGAATTTGAATGTGCATGAAGGTGAGAAACACTGCTATGGTACCTGGATGTGGGGTGGGTTGTTGTCTCAGCACATGAGGCCACAGAGGGTGAATCTAATCTCTCCTCTTCACCTCCCTCCAAATCCTCCCATTTTCCTCCTCCTCCTCTTGCTTATAGCAATTTTGGCACAATTGGTGGCAATCATTCACACCCGATGGAACATACTGATGGATGTAGGTTGACCTTTTGGGCTCCCTGGTGATCTCACACACAGGGAAAGAGAAAACAGAGAGAGTGGAGTCTTATCTTCTTTAGTAATACATCTGTAAGGTTTAAATAACTGTGGCTGGCTTTGATGCAGCTATAAAGATTAACTTAAGCAGTAAATAAATGCCTGGTGAGGCCATATAATTTCTCAGTCTGAACCAAATTTCGTAACACTCCATGCAGTAGCTGAACTAACAGTGGACCTGGATGTGAACTAACCCTTCCATCCCCAGAGTGCCACTGCCAGCATGGCTAAAATTGGCCATATTCAAAGAGGATTTGCATCAACAACACATGTAACCTTGAGCAGCACAGAAGCCTTGCCATTCCATTGTCAGACATATGACTCGGGGACACAAGGAAAGGTAGTAGCATACAAATAGGTTAACCTAATTATGAAAGTCACAGCTTTTTTTTTTTATAGGTCATATTCTCTACAGCACATAATGACTCATGCTCTCTGAGTCACATACAGACCAACAGCCGATAATGGTGGCTTTCATTCTTTCCAGCCCACCTCTGTCAGTCGCAGGGTACGGGGAAGGAGCTTACAGAGGAGTGCAAAAGCCAGGACTTCATAGCTATGGATTATTCTCACTAATGGTTAAGACCTTCTGCAGTGGCAGCAGCCAAGCGCATTGCAGGGACTCTGCATTTTGTATTCATGAGATGAGCAAAACACAGAATAGAACGTATGAGGGTAAGAATGAGAGAGGGAAAAAAGCGAGAAGACTGAGCAGGAAGGACTCACCGCCCCCAATTCATGCTTCAAAGAGCTTCCAATTGTCATAGAAAGTGAAGCTATCAGCCTTGGGTGCGGTGCGCAGATCAATGAACCAGTAGATCAGTGAAGAGCTGTCGAATCTTATTTATAAGAAACGGTAGGGTGTAAGTGAAAGTACAGCTTGGGGCTTTGTGCCAATCAATAGTCTCTAAACAAAAGCTGCATTTATGTTTGGGAAATGATGACTTAAATCAAACATACTTGCGCTTGACTTTAAAGTCATTTGAATTTAAGTTTTCCTGTCGGCTTTGATTGCTTCAGGTTATTTACACTGAGGTAGGGGAAGCATTTGAGCATGACTGGCAGAATTAATTCTAGCAATAAAAGTTGTTGTTGCGGAGGAGGTAAGTTCACATTAAATGGAAAAATTTGGTAAAGAGAGAAACGTGAGGCACAAGATGGGCTCCAAGAATCTTTGGGAGGCAACTCATTTGAAAGTTTTTGATACTCCTGTACTTAAAGTTGGATTTAACAAGTTATTATTTAACTGACTAGGTACATGTCTTAGCTTATTTGACACTTAAAGCACCAACATCAGCCAGTGAAATACAGTTTAAACAGCATCTACATATAATGGAGGAAAGTCACAACAGATGTTTTTCCTGGTCAGAGCAATGTCAGATGCAAATAACTCAACATAAGGTGAGCAAAGACATTACACATGCAAGTGGTGAGTATCCCTTCAGTCAATTTGCATCACATAATGATGATACTGATAAATACATTTTATCTGCAGTTTCCTATAAAAACCATCTGTGTCGTCTAAATAAGTCATGCTTTGTGAATCATCTGCAATCAATCAACAATCTCCAGCAAAAAATTAATTAACAAAAAATATTCACCAACAACTAATGGCAACCACCTACAGACCACAATAACCAAAAGAAATAAAAACTGCCACCAAAGACAACCACCTACAAATGACCACCTTCCAACAACAAGGATGAAAGAAGAAACAACAAATGTAACTACCTACCAATATTTGCCATCACCCCTCCAAACAAACAAATTTCAACCGCCCACAATCACAAAGGACAATGAGCACTGAACCACAAACAATCATCAACAAACAAAAAAATGCACCAGCAAAAATCCCTTCTTACAACAGAAAACAAAGCAAACAAAACAAAACACTCTCAACAAACTACAAACAAGTGTAAGATTTAGAAGTAAATTCATGTTGTCACATATTGATTTATGTAAATTCACTAAAAAAAGTTCACTATGTTTACTTAGCTATTTGCATTTTGTGTATGTGCATGTGTGTGTGTTTACATAATTATTTATATTTAAATGTTAGCATGCTCATCTTTGAAGCAGTTACCTTGTTCTAATTTGACAAAAAAACAAAACAAACAAAAACAAGAAAATAATTACATTGTACATGTAAAATGACAATAAACCTTCCGGTTTCTGATTGGTTAATTTAGTCACATGTGAACCAGAACAAGGAAGTTGTGTGGTGAGGCTGAGAAAGTCCCAAACTTGCTGTGTTTTTTTTCTTGCTAACAGAGATCCAGTAAAAAAAACAATCCCCACATTACACAACCAATGGCAACCAGCAGAGGACCCTTCACATGGAGCAGCACTGACCAAATAAATGTGAGTACTCAAAAGCCTCTGCCAGTGTATTTTGCACCATGACTGAGTTAGTGTGACTATTATCATGTAGCATAGTTGTGTGTTAGCTTTCTAGAAATGTAAAGTCTTTTTTTGTAGTAAACCACCGACCACTGTTTTATATTCTGATAAACCTCCATTTCAAATACTTAAACCACGGGTCTCATATGTAACACTGTCAGTTTTGATCATAAGTACTGTATGACTAGGGTAACCAACTGCCCTCTTTTTTTTGTACTTGCTGACTTGTAAAAGCCTAAAAAAAGACATTTTTTTATTTCACCATTCATTAACCGCACAGAGAACACTTTAAACAAACAGTATTATTAAAGTTCTTCATGACTGGGCCGAGTGTCCTCTTTACATATGGTCACCCTATGTATGACTTTAAAAAACCCTACACAGTTTCCTTGCAGTTTTTTTTTTTGCCCCTCTTTGTTTCCTGCAGCAGTTACACTGTTTTGCTTGGTTTGTCAACCTGCTAACCCACAGATAAAAATTACTACTGGGCTTCAATTTCCTCTTCATGCTTCCTTATCTCATCTTTAAAAAGTTATCTTTCTCCTACATCAACACCAACACAGCCTTCTGCATATTTTTTTTCTCTAAATGCCTGGTAAAAGTTAAATAACTGCCCCTCCTTGAAGGACAGCCTTAGATTCCACGGGTGGTGTTGCCCTAGAGCCTTTAGATGAGAATCTGCAGGTTGATGAGAAAACAGGCTCCAGCGCTGTGCAAAGTAAATGAATTTCGCCCCAGCAAATGTCATGTGTGTGAGATCAGAGAGGGGGCCAACCAGGTTGAAAGCTAAATATATGTGTGTTTATTATGGGGTGGAGGTTGGTGGAAAGAAAATGGTATTTATCATAAAACGCCAGGACTGTTTCCTTCTTGTGGCAGAGAATAATCCTGCCCCGAGCTGCAACTGACAAACAACACGCAGCAGAACACACAGAGTCATGTACTGCTTCACTCTTTCACACACACACACACAAACACAACATGTTTTCATCATCCCGAGGCTATGAGAGGCAAATGCTGTTGCAATGGCTTCCATTGGTCTGCACAGTGAGAGATGGCTGGTCACTTTAGCAAACTGTCCGCTTGACACTAAAGAAACATAAATGTAGCAAATGCAGCTGCACTGTTTCAGTGCAACTATAACATATCTTCTCTTCTGTGTACTAATTAATTTCATTTCTTGCTGTGTGGCCTGCAGGGGTAAACAGGTTTATTCCTTTGAATTCACTGTGCCTGTGGGTGCATTAGAAAGGCTCAGATCAATAAGAGTCTTGTTATCTACAAGCTATTTTTTTTAAATTATTATTAGGAATACTGTATTACTCACCGTCTTCCTGCAGGAGCCTCTGAACCCAACCCACCTCCACTGGCAGTGCCTGAGCATTAGCCAAAGGTTTAATAGAAGAAGTGAGATGTAGATGTGTTTATTAAATCATCAATGAAGAGGGAAGAACCATTTGCCACAAAAACGTTTATCACTGCGGTTAAAATCCTTTAAAGTTCATCACTGAGGGCATTCTGTTGTGTCTTCTAGGGAAGTTATCACAGTGGGTGAAAAGCTTATGTTAATGCTAATATGGTCAGGCTGTGATTAAGCAACAGAAGCCCCGCCCACATGCAGCTTAAACCTTCTGTTTGCCTAAGTTTGCATAATGCTATAGTTACAGTAGGTTGGAGATCATGGTAAGACCAAAGTTAGTGCAGTTGTGCACAGTGAACTCGTACAGTTTAATATGAAATTCATATTAAACTGAAGTTCTGATTAATTGCTTAAATTTAGAATATACCGGTAGACAAATTCCTCCATAAACAGTGTTGCAAGATGGCGTTTTAAGTGCAAAATGACATGGGCGCTCAGCAACTGTGCTTCTATATAGCTGACTGAGTTGAATCCAGTATTACAGAGGCAGTTCGAAGATGAGCTGGGCTTATCGGCGTAGACCGATTCAGACTGATTGCAGCATGTAGCCAATCTGTCCCTGTTTCAGTTACATGGCAGTTATTGGAAAAACCTTTCCCTTGCCTGTTTGTCTGAGAGTGACTGCAGTCAATAAAACCTGACTGCAATTGTTTGGAGACAGGCTGCCTCCCAGCAGACAACCTGTGCAACTGGCTTGCAATCTAAAGTGGTTGCTCAGAGGTGTAGAAGGTGTAGTGCGCTTAGCCTCTGGGGAACTACTTCATCACAACTACTCAATGCAAAAAAGACTTAATGCAATCACTGGGGAGCATCTTTTTTCCTAGACAGGAGGTTGCTGCGCTAATGTTACTCATGTGTTACTGAGCCATAAAGGGAGAGGAGTGGAAACAGAGGATGAACTGGTGGAGTTCATTGGTTATTTTGGACTGAAAGTCATGCAAAGCTACTTTACTCCAAGAGTAATATGGAAATAATGTGGTTTCCTTTCCTGGATCAGCCAAAAGAGTTGAAATGGTTTCTTCTTTTTTGTAATGAACTAGAATACATGAAGAATATTTGTAGAAGGTTGTATTTATAAATCTATTTAATGTTATGTTTATTGTAACAAATTTCCCACGTGTGGGACTAATAAAGGTTATCTTATCTTATCTTATCTTATCTTATCTTATCTTATCTTAATATCTTTGTAGAGATTCCTCAGAGACCGTTTATCCCTAAGCCTTTAGTGCCAACTTATTCACCTTCAACTGAGGGAATAAACAAATCACCTGTACACACAAATAAAAAAAAATTTTCTTTTATTTATTTATTTAAAATTTTCTTGTTGAAACAAAGTTTGTTTGTTTGGACACTTCTGAGCCAGAGGACAGTGGTTAAAATAAAATAAATTACATGGAAGACGGGCAGGCATTTTGGTCTTCTCACTGTATCTTGTACAATGGGCACTGTGTGATATAGTCCCAAAAGGTTGACTCTGTTCATCTGGACGTAGCGTTTGTGACTTCTTCAGTCTTCAGTCTGTGTGATATAGTGTGACATATTATTGTAATTGCATAAGACATCTCCAGCCCAGCTTATTGGATTTAAAAGAGGATGGTTCATTAAACATGTTTGCTTTTACACTATAGAATTATAAAGGTGTGTTTCTTTATAGGCCCTTTAACAGTGGATTTACTGGTAGAGCCTACTTCATGCTTACAGTATTGTTATATGTGTACAAATTAATTACAGTGGGTTCAACATCATATAATGTGAATAAGCTCCTGAGTGAGTTCATAGTAAGAGACAAAACCTTGAAAGAGAATCTACGTTTAAGATGATTTGAAGCCATCCTGATGATAGATCTGCTGTCAGCGTGTCCACTGTGAGTGCTGAAGGCTCAGCATATCAGAAGCTTCATGCATGTGGATGCTTAAGATGTGCTTTAGGATTGTGGAGGATGAAGGACGTCCACTGAATGTTGACAATATTGGCTGTCTTAGTCTTGGCCCTGCATTGCATTTAATATCTGTCATCTTTTTATCCCACAGGGGAAACAACAGTAAAACAAAGGGGGGATACCAGCAGTTTTATTTCAATATTATATTATATTACATTATATTATATTATATTATATTATATTATGTTATATATAAATTGAAAATTTTTGATAATTTCTATGCCAAAAACAGCAAATGAAGTTTGTGCAAAAGGTTGCCTTGAACAAAAACACATATCTGTGGTACACACGATCTAAACACTGCCATTAGAACAAATGGGGATTAAAGACTGAAAGGGAACAACAATAGGACTTACTATAAGTGCAGGGAACACGGCCAGACTGCCCACCAAATTTAACACCCACTCCAACCAACCAACTGGGAAGAGAAGAACACAATCAGTAATCAGTCAAATCACAATAAGCTGGTTTCAGTGGTTTAATGGCAGCTTGGCCCAAGAATCCAGATGAGTAACAGTAACAATAGCAAAACATTACACGTAAGTATTACAAGTTAATTTAAGGCATTATAAATAAACAAATAAAGGTTCACAACTCTGCATTAAGAAGAGGAAGCGCCATATATACACAGTCTCTAAATCAAAATAATGGAAAATCACACAAAATAAATAGCCACGCTAAAGAGTTCAATTTGATCTACCCCCTGAGTCAACACTACAGATGATGAAGGCTAAGCCAACACTTCTCTTACAAAAACCCCTACTGGAGGAATGGCTGAACAGCACTGACTGTGGGCAGATGAAGCTGTGCATGCAAAGCACCATGCAAGAGAGTGTCAGGCAAGACAACAGGTCTTCAGAGAGGAAAGGCCACAAGTGTAATGGCCAGGTTGGATAAATGCAACCATGAGCTGGAAGGCATTGATGAAACACCAGGAGCAAAGTATAAAAGTGAAATTTCCATATTAGCTCACAGTAATAAGCTGCACATGAGTAAGCAAAATGCATCCAAAATCAGCTTACCTCAAAATAAAAGGGGTGCTGTATTGTGACCGAAAGTTATAAAGAATCTGCTTCATAGATGGGCTGACACACTGCAAACGGGAGTGTGGGTAGGGAAATATAATACTAACATCACTGTAAAATACATGGAGGACAGGACACATAACCTACAAAGGACTTAATGAGCAAAAGGTGAAATATTACTTACCAAAGCATCTTCACCACCCTAACACGTTAGAACAGTAAACTTTCACTGTTCAGAGCTTTGTACAAATTAACTTTTCTTGCAACGCAGAAATCAAGATAACACTATGAGAAACATAATATACATCCTAATAAATATTAACGACATAAATACATGACATGACATAAACATGTTTTCATAATATGGTAAAAAGGTCAGTTGGGGATCAACTAATCAAATGTGGTATAAAAAAAATAGAGGAAAAATAAATATTTTATCTTTAAGCTGTGTATCATTTAGGTATCTTATGACATCTAGTCAACAGAAAATCAATTTTTCTTGCTGAAATTTGGTTGAAGTCATGCTTTTGTGATACCTTCATCCAGAATTTTTCATTTTTTAAAAACCTTTTTAAACATCACAACTAGCTGCCCACATTAACCCCAGAACATGAGGTAGATGTGTGGTACTTGGTTGGTACTGTAACGTGGTAAATAAACTTCAGTTGCCAGTTCTCATTTAATTGGAATTGGAATTTTATTAGTTAGTGCAGAAATAAATGTAATAATATATTACCTTTTATCTCATGTATATATTTATTTTCCCCACAAAGTAATGTGAATTTGCTCTACAATAGTAGCCCCAGGTAACTGTGAGTACTCTGTGGGGTATGTAGCCCTGGCTGGGAACCACTGTTATACTAACATTTTAATAAACACAATCTAAATCTCCTGCAGTCAGAAGTGTTGAGCTGACAAATCAGCTCCTGGACCACAAGAAAAATAATCTGTGCGGAAATATATATAAAAAAAGTCCAGGTCATAAAGAGGTTTGTTTGGAAACCGTCGCAGGCTTAGTGTCTCAGATCATAAAGGCATTAAATAAGCAGGGGAGTTTTTTTCCCCCCTGTAGATACAGAAATAATGTGTTGCCTTGAAGGGTTTCACAAGTGGTCAAGAAATAATTTTTGTGATGAAAAACATTCGGTTGAATTTATGTTAGATGAACGAAGCGTTCGCTACGCTCGCCTAGAGGTGTGTCCTTGGTGATGATTCAGGGTAACTGTGACTCAGCTGGGTCATCTGTGAAGACCACAACCAAAAGCTTGGGCAAACTGTGATTTCAAAAAACCTTTACCAGCTGAAGGTTAATTAGTATTTTCATGTCCGCACACGTTGAACGGCTGCATGTTCCATATTAACAGTCACTTCATTGTTGGTCCAGATCTGCTAGGTAGTAAAAGAATGCATTGCTTGGGTGAAGTTAGATTTCTTTTTTCTTTTGCATCACTTTATTTTGCATACACAAGTCCCTCTCGATTCAGAGAGGAAAATATGTAAAACAACACAAAGACAACATTATAAAGATATTGCCGTTTGTTGTGTTTGAAGAAAAGGGCTATCACAATTAACTGACATAAAGTTCTACTTAAAACCCAAATTCAAGGCAGAAACATTGCTAGTCACAAACATTTGACTTGGACTCCATATTGGAGGCTCAAGTGATTTCTCTGAGTGACACTTGAAGCTTCTTTATTTTTGCTTTCCTATAACTGCAAAACAAATGTGCTGGAACTACATCATGAATCTAAGCTTTTTGATGCCTATTGTGTACATATGAAACTTGTACGCTGGCATATTCTTTTAGTCGCACAATTTGCAACCCTGGTGCTGAACATCCTTATCACAGAGATGATATGTGTTTATGTGATCCAAATATATTCACTTGTTTTTTTCCTCTTGGACACGCCTAGAGACCAGTCTGCAAGATCCTTTCAACCAGCGCTTAGTAGGGAAAAATGGCTATTCCCTGATCGATTGGCAATTGGTTGCCGGAGGTTGTTGGCAATCAGTTTGGTCCTAAAAAGGTTCCTGATACTGCACCAAAACCTCTGTTTGACTACTTTGCATGTCTTCCATGAAACAGAGCAATCACGCAGAGGTTTTTGGTGTAGCATCCTCTTTGCAACTTAGATCACGTAGCAACAGCAAGCAACCTCCGGCATCCACTTGACTACGAGTTGGGGAGTACATGTTTTTTCCTAATGCCCGGAGGTTGCCAGGGTGTCACCAGCTACCTAAGTGAGGCCTTAAACATGAGTGTATGTCAGACATCTGTTATATTATGTAAAATATAACTCATCCATAAATCATATTAACAAGCAGACACCGAAACAACAAACTATAACTATACTTCTTGGTTTTAATCTCCTGGTTTCTGTGTGAAGTTTGGATATTGTCCCCTTGGCGATACTAATCGGATGAGGCAAATAAATAGATTAAGTGTATAGAATAAAGAGCATTATGAATGTATAGTTTATGGACTACTTGAGTCCATAAACTCATCAGGAAAGGGGAGGTCTGAGGTGATGCATCAAAAGAGCAGAATGGTCATTTCTATACAATCGAGCTACCTTTTGCAACCCAGGGAGACACCCCCTGCTGGCCATTAGAAAGAACTCAGGTTTAGGTCGGCTTTGTGTGGACTTCACTTTGCAGAACTGGAAAAAGGATTGAACTAGGTCTGCTTTAGCTGCTATAGCCACCTGTGGAGAGCATCTCACAAGAAGTTTAGTTTAATTATCAGTGACTATGCACAAGACAATTAATCACACAGATGAGATGCATTGTACAAAATTTAACCATGAGCTAATTTCCATCTGCAGTGCTTGGACAGGTAGAAGAATGAAGAGCGACAGCACTTGTTGCACCTGTGACACTGATCCTCATTTAGAAGTCTGGAACGGACCAGATGAAGGAGGAAACACTGGCTGTGTGATATGAAGGTAGAAATTGCTATTATCCTGTGGAGCATGAGTCAGTCCTTCCCTCACCAAGTCTTTTTTTCAGGGGTTGCTGCAGGGCCTCGTATCCCCTCTGTCTTTTCTTGTCGCTTTCTATTTCCTTCATTGTCTTCACTCTGAGTCTCGCTCCTTTCCTCCCTCCCTCCGCCTTGCCTGCTTTTGTGCTGGGGCTGCTTATTATCTCAGACCCGTGGAGTCAAATCAAGCTCTATCCTAACTCCCCCCCCCCACTCTCCTCCATTTACTGCATGGGTGTGAAAATCAATAACACACCTTTTTCAGACCTCACCCATTTAATTTGACATTTGATACAGTCGTGGGTTATTTGCAGAGGGGATATAAATGAATTCTTTCACGCTCCCGCTCCCCACCTTCTGTTCTGCTGTGTCCCCCCTCTTTTCTCTGGAAGTCGAGCCATCTACATGAGAAGTGAGCTTACGTAAGCCTGTCTGCATCATATAGTAAAGCCCACAGGACCACATTTACAGCAACTGGTGATTCTGTCAAGTGATTTCTTGAACTGCAGTCTGGATGCCCATTTCAGGTCATAAGAATAATATCTTGCATGATTAGTCATGTGTGTCCCTCTTTAGATATGGATGCAATGGGAAATTTGCACAGGGCTAGATCCAGTTACAGTGTCCCTGTTAGCTAAGATTAAGCCACCACCATTTTGTAATCTGGCTGACTCAACTAGGGTTACAATGGTGTCAGAATATGTAAACCTGGATTTGTGATTCTTACTCTTTCACAGAGAAGGGGACCAAGGATGTGTTAGTGACAACACAGTGATAAACATATGATAAGGTTCACAGTTTCCCATTTTTGCCATGATGAAGAGAGATGAGCACTGTCACTTCGCCTGACAGTGGTAATAATGTTATGGCTGATTGGTGTATGATATACAGTATGTGCAAATTTGACAAAGGCATTTTCCGTCTGTTTTGTTACATCACAAAAATTCAGGTTACAGGGAGGTTGAGGCTAAGGTTATTTTCCTTGCTTATTGGAGAGATTTTCATGCTATGAGATAAGAAGGCAGTCCAAATTAATAGAGCTGAGAGTGAACAAAGTTTCAGGAGCTCAGGCCCGACATGACCGTTACAGTTCCTGATCAGAGAGTATCAGACTGACAAACACTTGTGCTGTCATTACAAAAAATGCAACAGTAAGACTGTAATGTCCATGTGGGCCTTTTGACTTGTTGTTGTCCATGAGTCAACGAGGAGAAAATTACAATCTGTATCTGTGATCTGTGTTACTTTTGTGGAGACTGAACATTTACCCTCAAACTTTTGAAGATGCAAAGGGTCCAAAATGAGGTTTTGTGCTTTTAAAACAGATGCCGAAGGTCATGAAGGATGGCAGTAATCTTATGATAATGCTTAATATTCTCCAGTTTGCTCTGTTTGTACACGTAACGCCACCTCCTGTAGTGTCCTGAGCAATGTTCCCTCTAATTTTTCATGTGTCTGAGCGAACACACAAACTCCCTGAGCGATCCCTTGGACCACTGTGAGCGACAGCAGACGTGTGCACTGTGGTCACGCCAGCATCGAATCCATCCAAGTTACATGGTTTATTAAAATAATCAAATTACAGCATTTACATTTATGTTAGAATACTTTTAATTAACTGCTTTAGCCTACTTACAATGAAAATTTAAAAAAAATCTTGTTCATGACCTGTGTAGTATGTTAACACTATTGGAAGTAAAAATAACTTGAACTCCAATTTTGAAAACACAACTTTCTTTCTTTCTTTTTTTTTTTTTTTTTTTTTATAAAGCTCTGACTTGTATTGTGAGTCTGTGGTCTGGGAGAGAGTCCTGTAACTCTCTCTCTGCAAAATATAGTATATAATGACCAATGTTGGGCAATTAATTATATAGTTACTTCTTCAAAAAAGTAACTGAGTTTTGCAAACAAAGTTTTTTGCAGCTGTTTACCTAAAAATGTAGCCAAGGTGTTTTTTTAAATAAACATTTCAAACAATTTACAGAACAATCAGCTGTTCTGCATCAAATTTGATGCCACGCAAATTATTTGTGCCACTCCAAAAAATAATTTCTGTCCACTATGAGATAAAGGAGAACAACAGCCTGATACCTGCAGGCCTGACAACAGGAGATGTATCACTGCTGTAACACCTGTAACATTCAGCAGTCGCCTCATTGTTCTGACACACACAACAAAACTATTGACTACACTGCACACTAACTACACAAGATTTGCGCTAAACGTGGCAAATCTCTCACATCTC
Source organism: Aulonocara stuartgranti (assembly GCF_965226115.1). NCBI lineage: Eukaryota > Metazoa > Chordata > Actinopteri > Cichliformes > Cichlidae > Aulonocara > Aulonocara stuartgranti. The sequence goes on from NC_138946.1 coordinate 7,491,714, forward strand.
AAAACCGCCGTCACTCCTATAACTTTTTTTTGTCACTCCTAAAACGTCCCCCCTCCCTAAACAACAAATGCCATGTTTTGATTGGTCAACATGGTACATTTTTCCACCAATAGGAAAGGGTGGGGAGTTTTGGTTTTGCTCACAGGCGGAGAGTGCGTTCGAGCGTTTTCCTTATAAAACGCCGTTTTTACCGTTTCTTCCCGCAGTAAATATAAACAACGATAGTATTCAGGAAGAAAACCAAACATTGCAAATATTTTTTTTTATCATATCTCTGGTTTTACGTGGCCTATCAACACAATTTAAAAACTGGTATAAAGTCCACACTTTTTCCGTCAATTGTTCCGTCTGTCCTGCTCACATCTCCAATGGTTGTACATGTTGTCATTGACATGGCTTCACTCCACATCAGCCACGCCGCTTTGCTCGCTAAAACACCGGTGTCGGCACATATGGACGCTGTCATAGCCTGTCAACGACGTTGATTAGCTGCGTATATACGAATGTGAATCGCATCATTGGCTGGACTATGGGATAAGGTGACATAGTTCTAATCTCATACGGGAGCAGCCAGTCACTTACTGACTAACACTGCAAAACAGAATTGTTAACATATTTACTTTAATTTCAATTCAGGTTAGATTTTTTTTTTTTTTCTGTGCGCAACGCAGATTTTTTTCTGCGCGGAGACCGTGCCAGCAGTGCGCAATTGCGCACGCGCGCAGCTTAGAGGGAACATTGGTCCTGAACTACCATTGAGGGGGGAAATATTTTGAGAATGGTTAATGACAACAATGTTATTTTACCTCACAAAAACCATCTGTAGTTTTTATTACCACAAATCACAGGCAGCAAGAGAAGATATAAACAGAAATGTAAGAAAACGTGAAAATAACAGATGAAAACACATATAAATTTTCTTTTAAAAGGATGAAATCCAATTTTAAGAGAGCAACAATATATGAGGAACAAATAACATACATATATTAAGTTAAAAAAAAAACCTGGGGACAATAGAGTTCTGGACAGTTTTTAGCAGAGCAGTGGATGATAAATATATACTCAGTTTCCAGCAACTTGCTGAATCTATGTGATGAATAATTAAGGCAGTACTGAAGGAAAAAAGAGCATCTAACTAACAAAGTGTACCAAAACGACCAAAAAACATTTTGGCTGTAAACATTCAGTCCTTTGTAAAGAACAATATTAAAACCATCTTTCCACACAGGAAGTCAGTGCCAGTCTGTAACAGCTGCAAATATGTAAGGGCAAAATTAACAACCTTGGACTGTAGGGACGAAAGACACTCGAGAGAAACGCAAGAAATCTCCTTTTCGTTTTTTTCAGCCTTGAAAGTGATTTGAAAAAGTGCATTTTGACAGGTTTCCATCTAATTTAAACCATAAAAAAGAGAGAGAATATAAAACAACAAGTCAGTGACGTTATTGAACCTGTTCTAAAAATTCTCGACTGATTAAGTAAAACAAATTCTATGTTAGCTCCAATGCTAATAGTCGTATGTGGTCTCTTCTGCCAACGTGCCATGCTTGGTCACTTTAAAAAATGTGAAATGATACATTTTTATAATCATATACACAAAGAACAGTGAATTCTGGGGAGAAAGAGATTATTCCTTTTGCCATACATCATACTGATGATCATCAGTTGATGTGAAATTAATTGCTAAAGCCTGAGTAGTCACGCATGCCTAGAGACCAGTCGTGTAACCTTCAGGTAATCACTGGAAAAAATCCATATTCCCTCAAATAGTTAATGAGCAGCTAGCAGATTGCTGCAGTCGCCTGCAAGCTCTTGCCAAGAAGTTTTGATCTGGCTTGATGGAAAGATCTCGCTCCCACTTTACAGTTGTGAAGGAAATCAATTCATCAGTTTTAAATAATAGCTTATACATTTTTGATAGCCATTTGAGGGTACAGATATTTAAAAATGTTGTAATCCAAGTAGGTCTTTTTAGATTCTGTTGGTTGGGATTTAATTTTTCCTGCATGATTAATTTTGTTTGCTGATTCAAGAATTATTGTTGCTGATTCTATATTGTGATACAAGTTCTGCAAACAAAATGAACTTTCCATCTTGTAGTACACATTCCAGATTTTTATCCCTTTTTCATGTCACAATGAAAATGTTGTATTTTTTTTCCTGACAAATATCTGTTAGTTTAAATGGGATAAGTGAAGACTTAATTATTTTTAAGAATTCCTACCAGGATGTCAGAGAGGTGTTAATGTTAAGGCTTTTAAAGCAGTTATGATGCTTAATACTGAAGCTTATGAAAGGCAAATTAGAGACTTTTACTTTTCACAGAATGTTTGTTCTAAGTTTGTTCAAGGGCTGTCCAATAAAATTGTTTGCTATATTTTTCTAAATAGATTAATCTATTGGATAACAACCAGTGATAAAAATTTGGTGGTTCTAGACCACCATTGTGTTTTGCTTTTTGTAGTTTTTAAACTTTTCTGTGATGGTTTGTTTTCCATAAACATTTTGGAAGGTTGGAGTCTAGTGATTTAAACCAAGTAAGAGAGGGTTTCTTAGGGTTCTCTTTCAACTCTACTAAAGTCTGAAGCCTCGGTCACACATGCTTCTTCCCTGATCGGCAGGCAAGTAGGAGTTAGCGGTTACTTACTGTTGCTAGGGGAAATTGGTCCCAAACAAGCTGCATCAAAAACCTCCCTTGGATTGCTTTGGTTGCTAGGAAAATGCCACGCCCATCCAAAGTTTGCATGGAAGACGCTGACATGTCTGCAGGTATTCCCCAGCTACTTGCTGCATGGCAGTGAAACCTACTGCCTTTCAAGAGGCACAACTTCCAGTTTGAGTCACACTCTTCACAGTTTTACTCCCCATTCAACCGTCAACCAGTTGGATAATAAACACTTTTCCCTAGCGACCTGTGGTTGCCAGGGGGTTATTAATCGCCAGTCTCTAGGCCTGTCTATAAAACTGAATTGTCACATCTCAAGTAGATATAAACATATTTCTGTCGTCTTGTGCTACTCTACTACAAATACCAAAATTTTAACTGTTTGATAAAAGATTTTACGAAAAGTAAATTTCAAGTTTCTGTAAAGGAATTTTCAGTGACTTTATGAGTGTCTAGTCATAGATAATAGAGACATTTAGCATTTTATATCCACATGTAACAGAACAATATTGTCCTTGGATGAAATGAGGTTTGTGATACACATAAGTGTCTGTAGCTCCATTCACACTTCACTGTTCTACTGAAAGGATACTTCACAATGGAGGAGAGAACTGGTAGTAAAATGATTTTTATAAGCCTTTTTCTTTAAAAAAAACCTCTTTCTCTGTTTTCTTTTTTTATCATGACTCTTCAGTCACGGAAAAAAATTGTCAAAGGCATTTTTAAACATTACAAAACATCTTAGAAAAATGGGTTTCAAGAGCTGGAAATCGAATTCTCAAGTCTGCTGAAAGGATGCTGGATGTTGAAGTGCAACTTGGCAATTGCACATGCATGCATGTAGAGGCTGTCAGTGAGTGTACGGGATTCCCTAACAGCGGTTGAACAACACTCTCCATCACCCCTGATGTGAGCAGGAAAAACCTACTGCAGGCTTCCCATCTGTTCAGCTCCAGTGTAATGGCAGAGATCCATCTCTCTCTCACACACACACACACACACACACACACACACACACACACACACACACACACAGACCTCATTCACAAAGTCGGTCAGATTCAGACCCTCGTCCCCCAGGAGCCGAACATGAAGGAGTCGTAGTGTTAGCGAAGCTCCTCTGAAGTCTAGTTTTTACATGCTGTGTCATTTAGAGCCATTACCCAGCCGTGCCTCCGCGGTCTTCAGTGTTTTCCTGTCTGTCTAAATATAAACTTTAAAGCCATCTAATGTAGCTTTAAATGAACAAATTTCCCAATGTCCGAAATGATCACCATGATGTTTTAGGAACTTTTTGGCATGAGAGAGAATAGGTCATTTTTCAATGACTCCAGGATATGTTTGCAGAAATGCGTCCACATCTCTTCAGTGATGCAGTTTAAAGACTCGTAAAATCTGCGTTTGGAAGTAAAAGGTTTGCTGGTGTCGTGAATCAGGCACATGGCTTTATCCGGTGGAGTTTATATCATGTGTGATCAAGCAGATTTTAGGTAGAGTGTACTATTTATTCATTTTTTCGTTCTTATTACATGTTTTGCTCTTTGATTGGGTTTTGGCAGGTGGTTATTATATTCTTTTTCAGCTGCTCTTTTGTTAAGTTAAGGCACCAAAACACCTTTGGAAAAAAAATTCTCCTCCTTCTCCCCCTTCTCTTAGAATGTACACTATTAAAATATTAATGACATGCAACAAAGAAAATGAAAGAGACATTTTTAGGCGGCATACATTTATCATGTTTTCAGATGGCAACTCCCTGGACACCTGGCAAAAATGCAAATTTCATGATTGGTTGGTGAGGTGTTGCTAGAGGTTGTTTGCTGTTTCCAAATGAAATTGGTAGCAACCCCAAAAACTTCCTTGTGATTAATTTGGTTGCTAGTGTATTGCCATGGTCAACCATAGCTTGCATGGAAGATGCCATCATGTCTGTAAACACTCATCAGTTACTTGCTGAGCAGTAGTGAAAGTGTAAAGAGTGTAAAGTAAAAGACAGAGCTTTTACTCTGAAGGCAAACAGCCTCTGTGTACAGTTCCTGTTTCATATTTTTTTCAAGTTTTGCTACAGCTTGGTGGTCAATGAGTATTCACAGATAAATCATCATTAATCAGTGAAAATCTCCTCAGAAGAATTTTTTTAATTTCTCTTTTTGTCGGTTAGCATCCACAGTTTTTAAGATATATTTTTCATATTTCGTGGGATGAAAGACACCAACAACAGCTCAAGGTGATTTAATTTTTGTGCAAATCAGGTCAAAGTCAAAGTCACGCCAAATGTGAAAATCGATTACCCACATTTTTTTTTAATGGACAGCCTTCAAACTTCATATAACATACTAGGCCTTTGGGGACATTGAGTACCGTAGGTTGGCTGAGCATTTGACCTTGATCTTTATTGTTAGCACTCAAAGTCATAGTTGACCTTGGAAAGAATTTCAAGAAGTCATATCGAATAATATATCAGATGAATGGACAAAAAGAGATCGCTACAACACACTTTTCATTTTTTAAAAACGATGCCCACCGACATCACAATGATGCCATTACAGGCTGGTAATATCATATAGTAATAATAACAGGCTGACGTCAGTATGTTGTGAAAATAACATAAAACATCAAAGTTTTAGTGTAGTCCTTGCTTTTCGGTGGAGTTGCGCTCTCTGTGCTGTTGATTTGTTATTGCTATAAATCTGGGCACTTTTGTATGGCCACCCAAGAGGACTGAAAAGATGGAAAAAAGAGAGACTGCAGTTCCTGTAGTGGCCACTTTAGGCTGGCTCCAAGAGTCAGTCAGTACCCATAGATTTCTATGTTAAAATGCCCTTTGAAGAGCTTTGCAGAGTTAAAAAGCACTGAAGCTGCACCTTCTGAAACATCTGTCAAGTGTCTTCCATGCAAAATACGAATGGCCCAATGAATTGTGGCGCAGCACTATATACCATACCAAGAACCACTTGCCATCTGGTTAAGGAATCCACATTTTGCCCTACCAGCCTATGCATGCCAGGGGGTCACTGGCTGATCTCTAGGCCTTAAAAGGAAAAATCGAGGAAGACTTCTCTTTATTGAACACATAATCTTCTTCTTCTCTTTCTGAACCGGGTTCCTGCTTTACCTACACTGCAACAATACACCGCATTAACTCTGTCTGTGTTGTCAAGGGAGAGAGAAGTGAGTCATCTTTATAGGGTATGCATCCATTCACTTTATACAAGCTATTACTAAAATAATGAGATGCCAAAGAAGGAAGATGGGTTTAGAGTTAATAGCCTCAAAGCAACACAGTAACTTGCCCTCTCTGCTGACCTTTTGTTTTTTAACTTCTTCACTCTTACATAATACAGAAACACATCAGGAGTTGCTTCCTGATCTGCTCATATATAAATAAAAGTTGGAAAGTGCAGTTTCACATTTATGAGGACACCATATTGCTGGACATCACCACTCAACTTACTGTATGGAAGAGCAGATATGTTTAACTTGTCAATAATGTCACGTATATTATTAAATTACATGCACTGCTCACTAAAGATCAAAGAATTCAAGTAGCTGAGGTTTGTTTGACACAGTCCAGCAGGTTAAGTAATACGATGCATTCAGGAACCTTATCATCCCGATTCCAAAAAAGTTAGGACGCTGTGTAAATAAATACAGAATGCAATGATTTGCAGATCTCATGATCCCGTATTTTATTCATTATATCACAAAAAGGACAGAAATATTTAAACTGAGGCATTTGACCATTTTCATGAAAAACAGTAGCTCTATAGTTTCTGTGTTTTTCCAGGACAGTTGAAGGAACATTTTACAACTAATTAGGAAAACTGGCAGCAGGTCAGTAACACGACTGGTTATAAAAAGATCATCTTGGAGTTTCTCAGAAACAAAGCTGGGCAGAGGTTCAACAATGTGCAAAAAATAGCATCTACAAGTTGTCAAACAATTTCGGACTATTGTTCCTGTAACATTTCTGAATAAAAATCCTGATTTCCAGTAAGAAATGCTAACAATGCTTTGTGTATAATACAGCCAATGTCTCACCGGGTACAGGTAGAAGGCATACTTTATTGTTTAAAAGGGGGGAAAAAGCAATGAACTGAATTTATTGGGCTAACTGCCTCAGAGACTGATGCAAATGCCTGACATCCATCACGCAGACGCCTCTGTGGCGGATGTGTTAGAAAAATTGCATCGCAATTAAAGAGATGATAGAAAAGAAGCTGTGTGATATATAATGCTGAGAAGAAAAAGCGTGAGGCACATTTAATAGCACGTGGCTGTGGTTGAGATAGTGGAGCGCTTATTGCAGTGCTGCACACGAATTTCACATATACAGCACATTACTGCTTATTCAAAGCATATGTTTTGGACTTTACAACATTTAAGTCATTCCTGTACATAAAAATCGACATCCTGGATAGCTGAACCTTACTAATCATGATGTCAGCATCCATTTTTTTGTTAAGCTTATTTTCTTCCTGCTGTTTAGTCATATCTGTACTGACATCTGCACTAGGACGTAACAGAAATTTGGCAGACTGGATGTTTCCTTTAACACATGCAAATTTCACACCTGGAAATAAAGTATTCATCTTTAAAAGTTTCTTCAGAACAATGAAAACAAACAAACTCCTCAGTTTCAGAACAGGTACTCCTAGTACTTTGCTGCACTGGAGAAAGATAACATCTAATATGTTAAAAACACATTTAACATGCAGAGAGGCAGTTTACAATCACGTCCCATTCCCATTGACGTTGGACTGTCCAGTTTGGATGTTTGACGTATTTATGACGGCCACATCGTTCTGTTACTGGGTCATAAAAGAAGCCACGATTCAAACACCTCCACCATGTCCTCACAAAGGGAACAGTGTGTTATTTGTTTTCATCCTTTGAGGGAGCAGCAGGAAGTGAAATATAAGAGAGAAACACCATTTGTATTGTTTTGCTTCAGTCAAGTTACGTGTGACAGTTTTTGATAGAAATGGAAGTCTTTAGAAACCAACACCACCAGTGCGGTGAGCTGGAGGCTCCATCCTCGCTGTCTTTGTGCACATGTACATGTTTAGCAGTTTTCCTCCTGTGGTGCTCACTAAGTTTTCTTTGTCTTCTGCTTTGAATTGTGTGCTGACTTTCATAGGAAAACACAACCTAATGTGTTATATTTTGCACTCACGGGCCACTTTATTAGTTACACCTTGCTGGTGCCGTGGTTGAACCCCCTTTAATCTGTATTACTGTCTTAATTCTTTGTGTCACAGATTCAAGGAGGTGCTGCTGGTGACCAGGGTCTAAGACTATTTCTAAATGTTTAAGAGATCATGACAAAGCCCTCTTTCTCCTTAGAAACCACTGTTTATATGATTATAGAAATATAATATCAAAAACAACAAAGGCGTTTATATCCGGTTCTTTCATTCTTGGTCACAGAGATTCAGCAAGGTGCTGGAAACATTCCTCTTAGATTGTGATCCATATTGACATTCTAGCATCACACAATGGCTGCAGATTTGTAGGCTGAAACTCATTATACCAGATCCCAAAGGTGCTCTATTGTATTGATTAAATATAGTGAACTCAGATTCATGTTTATTCAACCAGTTTGAGATCATTGGAGCTTTTTGACATGCCACGGTATCCTGCTGGAAGCAGCATTGAAAAGATCATAACTGTGATCATAAAGGGATGGACATGATCAGCAACAATACTCAGGTAGGCTGTAACACTTAAATCTGACCCAATGAGTCGTCTTTTGTCCAATTTTCGTGAACCCGTGTGAATTGTAGCCTTAGTTTTCTGTTTTTACCTGATAGGAGTGGAACCTAATTTGGTCTTCTGCTGTTGCTGTAACCCATCTTCTTCAAGGTTGGCCATGCTGTGCATTCAGAGAGCTCTTCTGCATACCTTGGTTGTAATTTTAGCTACTATTGCCTTCCTTACTGTCTCAAGCAGTCTAATCATTCTTCTCTGACATCAAAAAGACATTTTCTCCCAGAGAACTGAATATTTTTTCTCTCTTTTTCTTTTTGGGAAGATTCTTTTAAACCCTAGAGGTGGTTCTATAGGAAAATCCCAGTAGATACTGCACCATCCTCCTTTTAGACCTTTAAAATTGACTTTATTTTTGAAATTAGTATCATATAGATGCAAATAAGATGTAAAAACAAGCATCTTAGGTCATAAATTCATCCGAAAAGTTTTTAATAAGGTCACAGATGAAGAAGATTGCCCTTTAGAATGACTGTAGGTTTAAGGCACTTACTGCATAGGCTTGATTTTTCAAACCTGTGAGCTACATCCATCTTTTCTGTGTACTTACTGTGCTTTCTGAACACATACGTTGTATCTATTACTGCTGTAGCAGTGCTGGAAGGATGGATTCCCATTTTAAATCAGTGTTTGTGTATAGGATCAAACAAATAGATGCGATCTGTTCATTAGTAAGCTTTAGAGGTATCATTAGCTGTTTCGAACAGAGCAAGGCTATCTGTCTTTCCTTTGCTTACAGTCATTATGCCATATTAAACTGACTTCAGCTCAGTGCATCACACGCAGATATGACACTGGGATCGGTCTTTTCACCCAGCTCTGAAGAAGAAAGCAAATAAGCAAAGTCTGCACCGTAGTAAATGGTTAATTTAAGGGTGTTATGTGTTTCTGAAACTGAAAGGATGCCGAGAACCCTTTTGAGAGTTGGGGGAAAGGGTTCAGCACCATGGACAGCTCCACTCTCCCAACCATTCAACATTCAAGTTTTTCTGCTGGCACAAACTCTACCAACACTAACACAGCGGTTCTTCAAACACCACTAACATCCATTGAAATATTGTTACTTCTGATAACTCTGCTTTAACTAAAATAAAAAGCCAGTAACGTGCATTTGTTTGGATATGTCAACATGGTTACATCTGCTGCTTTTGGCTCATTGAGACTTGTTGTCCTTATTATATCCAGATTGACCGATTATATATTTTACTGTACTCAGGAAACCTCAGTACAGTAAAATGTGCAATATGTGTGTGCAGACATTTAAAATGAGCTGACTGACTACATCTGTTACACTATCTTGCTCAAACTGGGCGACAAACAGCTGTGTGCTTTTAACTCATCATGCTTAAGGGCTCCCAAGGCAAACACTGTATTTCTAAAGCAATAGCATTGCTATGAAATGTTGTTGAGGATGCTTTTTGAGATTGTTATCATACTGTAGAATAAACTTTGGATAATTTAACGACAAGAGTCTTTAAAAAATGCAAAGAACCTAAAACTTTTACACGTTATTGTGATGCAGCTAACAAAAACTGCAAAAGGAAAGCCACTGATCTGTTTAACAGTCAGTAGAAGCCTTGTGCCTTTTTGGATGAGGATAAAGAAAACTTTGCTCCGACTGTCAAAGAAACAAATCCAGGATTATTTCCCCCCTATAATGATGCAGAGAATTGCATTAATAATATGATAAATGAAAGACAAACTCACTGGTGAATCGACTGGAATCAGATCTGTTTCTCCAGACGTCAGAAGCATTTTTCTCAAAGGATCTAAATAGAAATGAGTCTTTATTGATCCCCGGGGAGAAATCAGACCTCTGCAGCTGCACATATAATAGGATATGGAAAAGAACTGCAGTATGGATGTTTATACTTTATTTTTGAATTTGATTAGTTCAGTTTGTTTTCGTGTTTATGAAAGTTAGGACAGAGGAGGGTTTAGGGTAGCTTAAAAGTACCTTTTGGAAACTTATAGGTGTCAATATGGATTCAGGAGTCTTAAATCTGAAGTCTGAAAATGTTCTTTCCCGTTGCAGGATAGAGCACAGTTAGACATTTTACATCATGTTTCCAAACATGCATGCAAAACTGAAATAAAAAAATTACTTGGAGACATTTCCATGTTCTTAAGAAAATATCTGGATGTGGATATCCTGCTGAATGCATGGACTGAAACTATGCATGGCGCAGAGGGAATTTTCAGTCCATTCTGGGGCTGCTCTTGTTTCAATTTGTTTATTAATTTTTAATAACTTAGCCAAAGTCCGTACACATGCATGGAAATTTTAGCATATTACAGAAGTACTGAAATCACTTCGTTACCTTTAAACTACCCTTAAAATCCTGTCAGTTCATAAAGGGTCATCAGGTGCAGATCTTTTAACTGTACCCAGGATCACAGCTATGTTTTCTGAGGGTGCGTTCAGTTACTGAGGTCCTGAGATCAGTTACAACTGTGTCAACATGCAAAAACACACTTGAAACCATTTTATTCTCATAGTTAATACAGTTCATAACTCTTGTGTGTGCATGTAATGTAGAGGTATGTAGTTTTTGTGATTTTATCTTTTAGGGTAAGCACATTGAGTTTACATGTAAAACGACATTAATGCAAGCATTCCGGAGAAGGAAAGAGAGCAATGAGGAAGACGAGAACATAAATGGACACACCAAAATCTCTTTAAAAATAGCCATAATCACATACGAATCCATTTTTCTTAAAGGTATACACAGCAAAGTTACCTCGGCTTTGAAAATGTCATCACTTTGCAATCCTCCTCTGTGTTCACTGTAAAATATTTCCTACAAAAAAAAAACTAGAGTACACAAAACAATAAAAGACTTTTATCTAGAAATTGTGAAGTCTATTGCCTGAAAACAGTGAGATAACAGCATTTACATCTACTGCATTGGCTAAAAATGAAAATCTGTGCTTTTACATCTGGGTTGTATTCCAAGCTCTAGGATTACATTGCCTTTTTAAAAAGTCATCCCAGACCTCACATTGTCCTCCTCTTCCTGTTCTTTGAGCAGACATTCATTCTTGACCTTGAGGAAAAACAGACAGGCAGTATTTACTCGATCAGTCTGCAAATCATTTTTTGATTAATCAATAAACCATGTTGTGTATAAAATGTCAAAGCAGTTAAAAAAGGAAAATGCCTGCAAAACCCATTACTCATAGATTTTCATTAGCGATAGATGCCGTCATACATCTTGTTTTATCCAAACAGTGGCACAAATGTTCAGTTCAATGTAACAAAACATCAATTATTTTGATTTGAGAGGTTGAATCAGATTCAAGAAAATGACTGGGATGATTATTTAATCATGATTAAATATATTAGTTTAGTTGAATTATCTATTGAGGCTTAATGGTCTGCTTTTAAACTCGCTGTTCTTCATCGGGACCTGGCTCAGCTATCTGTTGCTTGTGAGTCAGATGTATAATCTTTTAAAATGTCTTAAATACTGGTTTGGTTTTTTGTGGCAAGGTTGGCTTGATTTGGCTCCAGTATTACAGCATTATCTTGTGATGACACGCAATAATAGGCTCATCCTGTAAAGATAGTCTTTTTTTTTAATCATACATTTCTGTCGATGATGAATGTAAAAAAGAAAAGGATAAGAAAAGATGTTGTGTTTTGTTGTTGTGTGTGTGTGTGTGTGGGGGGGGGGGGGGGGTTAGATTTGCTGGAAAGCGCTCAGTCTTTCTCACATTTACAAAAGCAAAATCAACTTCCAGGCACTGCTTCCAAAGGGAGCCTTGCACATAATTACTCATTTTTCAGTCGGGTCTTTACCTGCGGCAACTACAAACCTCAAAATCAGCAGAACCTGAACTGAAAGTAGCCCAGTGTCTCCTAAAGTTCCTGCTTTAGCCGAACCCCGAGGAGACTAATGGCTACACTTCCTTAAAGTCTCACTATCACTGGATTTTATTTAATCTTGGAGGATGGCGACAAAACTTCCAAATTAGTTTGCTTAAACTGCACACCCGGGGACTCCACCGCCAGCGGTGCTACTGAAAGTCTGTGTTATTTGGTCAAAGTGACAAAACTTTTAGCTCCTCGCTCCTGCAGCTTGAAGGAATAGTGCAAACTTTAGTGAGACAGGCTGGCGGTGTTCAAACGTTTCCCTCATTTACATTTATTTTAATGTATTTCTTAAGCTTTAAAAAACAATAATTTATTTGTTAATCTGTTGCTGTAGCGGTTTTGTACATGTGCATAAGTAATGTCACATGGTAGCAACCGTTAAAGGGACAGTCTGACTACCTTAAGCGACCCAGCATGAGTTTTTGTTTTTTGTTTTTTAAGTTAAGAGGCAGTTCACAGAAAACAAACCCCGCAAATGAATTTGAGCTTGCTCATTAGAATGTTATTAATTGCCGAAATTGGCGCAGCTTATCTTAAATTGCGCCCTAAAGGCTGTGTGCAGAGTGACTGAGAGGACACACCGGGGTTTTGATTAAGTTGATCTGCCCGTGCGAGACGATCTATCCGGGATGATATCCGACAGCGAGGAGCGGGAGAGAAAAACGCTGTCAGACATCCATCTTCGCAGCCACTCGCAGCGGTTCTGGAAGTTTTGGTGTTAAAGGAGCTGCGGGGACTTTCTCCGCCGCTCGGTGCTGCTGAGCGGGCTGACTGACTGACTGACTGACGCCCCTCCTGCCTGTCTGCCCGGGTCGGCTAAAAAGGCGCATGTGTGTTCTTGCTGTGATGTGAGTTGAGCCGCATCCAGACGCACTGACCGCCGCTGGCTGATGCCCACCCCCCTCAACAACACCACCACCACCTCCACCCCTCGTCCTCCCTCCCTCCTCTTCTTGGTGGTGTGCGCAAAATCTCCAGCGCCGGACGGACGGACGCAGTTTGACGGCACAAACCAGCGGCACTGCGGGGGGAATATCCAAGAAAAAAAAAGCCACCCAAAGCAGACATGGATATTTAACCGGCATTTGATTTCATCTCCCTTTTTTAATCTCTTTGTTTTTTGTTTTTTGTTTTCCCTTGTGATGTTGGCTTTGCACCGGGGGTGTTAATTAAACCTGCTCGATGTCTTTAATCAGTTTATAACCTGAACAAAATGAGGATTTCTTCTCGCGATTTGATTCTGTTGATGTTCTCGGGTTTTTGGGGACTGGCAATGGGTGCTTTCCCGAGCAGCGTTCAGATCGGTAAGTGTGAGCGTTTTATGGTAGATCCAAGCACAAAATAAAACCAGTCAATGAATCTGTGGACGTCCTACCTGCTGCCTCTGACCTGCCGTTTAGCACCCCGGCACTGGTCAAAGTGGGGATTGCGGATTTCCCCCCCATAGCCTTATTTTTATTCTTTTAATTGTCTTTAAAACATGACCATAAAGACTGGGTCCTGTGCTCTGTCGATGCTGTGCATGCTTCACACACACAAACGCACACACACACACACAGACTCACACACCTAATGCGCTTTGCATGTGTGTGTATCCCGGTGCACTCCGCCACTGCAGCAGATCAGAGCAGCAAAGTCTGTGTGTATTCCCCATGCGGGCTGCCTGTGCATTGACTGCTGTTAACACTCTCGCAGATCCCGCTCCTATAACAAACCGCTGCCACGGGTCCCAAATGCCTTGCAGCTGCACCGTTCCCCCCAAATCTTTTTCCATCAGTTTCACTCTCTCTTTTTCAGCGTCTCTGTGTTTTAAATTTACGTTTCTCACTGACGGATTCACGGTTTTCATTACACTCGCTGGCAGATTTACTGGTTAGATTTAAAAGCAGGGTGCTAGGGGGGGGGGGAGAAAAAGGAGCCCAACTGTGACCTCCATTTGTTAATCATTGGTTAATCATCACATCCTCAACAAACAGTCATCAGAGAATCAAAAAATCTGGTATCCAGGTTTATATTCCAACTGTTTCAAGCTTCATTCTGAAATCTAATATTTGCTTACACTGACTTTCTTTCTTTTTTGCTGGGTTTTACCCTCAGCTGCACCCCAGCTTGTAGATGGAGTTGAGGCACATCAGATACAAGTCAGGCTGATGAAAAATGACAAGCTGTTCAAATGATTCTCCTTGTCCTTTTATATCAATGTGATACTCCAATCCCCGGGCCACCCAGAGAGGGCAGAGGTCAGGGTCAGTTACAGAGCAGGCTCCCCTGGAACTGAGGGCTCTCGAGCTGCGTTGTTTGGGGTTTAAACCTGCGTCTGTGGAACTGCTGTGCCGTCGTGTGAAACATTTAATTTGTTGCTGACGTAAGCGAAACTGGCGCGTGTGGGGGGGTTATTTTACTCATAATTTCCCAGCTATGATAATCGGGCTCTTGGTATTTCTTTAAATTAACTTATTCTCATTATCGCTTGACAAACATCATTGCTGCCAGTTATTTAAAAAACTGTTGATGTAATCCCTGTGTCATCATATTTCTCAGTTTCAGGCCTAGTTGTCCTCTGGGAGTGTAAAAATCCACACCCGCCAGACTACATTTAGCAATTTCTGAATCGCATCAGCCTTCAGAGAGGGCAAACATCTCCCCCGATCAACACTTGTCAGTTTCAAATAATCGTCACCGACGAATCAACACTTATTAGCAGCAGGAAATTTGCTTTGTACACACGCAAGCGACACTGAAACAAGTGGACAAATAGAGTCACGGCCAACATGCTCCACAGTTGCCAACAGATGCAGAGATGTCCTCAGAATTATAAATCCCATTCATCCTTCATTTTCTGACCTGTATTAGTTTTTCGAGGTCTGTCAGCATCCTGTCTTATCATACACTGCATGGCAGCGGAGCATCTTTGATAGGAAGAAATCTGAACCTTATAGATCTTACTCCAAACTAATCTTTATGATGATTAAGCTTCTGGGTTTGAACCTGGCTGGTGTCCTTCTGTGTAAACTTTGCGTTTTCTCCATGTTCCCGCTTGTGCTCCGGTTTCCTCCCACAGTCCGAAGACATGTGTGTTAGGTTAACTGGTGATTCTAAATTGACTGTAGGTGTGAATGCTTGTCTGTCTCTCTGCATTAGTCCTGCGATAGACTGCAGTCCTTTCCAAAGTGTTCCCAGCCTGTTGCCCTGTGGCAGCTGGGATAGATGGTTAATAAAGTGGATGAATGGATGACAAAATTTAGATTCTGTGCATTCGAAGCATGCAAATTTAAATCCGCTACAAAAGCGAGCCATGATTTTGAGAAATAATTCTCCATGCAATAATAGAAGTTACTATCTCACATTAAGGCTCCAGCTGCACCTGCTACTGGAACATTTCATGTGTATCTGGATGTCTTTTGGGTAAGGAGTAGCACACATTAATGCCGGTGTGAATGCACACAGAACGTGCTGTAACCAGGTCAGCCAAACCACAACACTTTAAAAGCCTAACCAGGGACATGGACTGCACACTAGCTGTGGCTAAAAGTCAAGTATGTATTGCACTCATGGTGTTTTACTTGAATGGAGCAGTGTTAACATGAATCACCCCTGTAAACTGAACTATACAGGAACATATATATATATATCAGGATCTGCTCCCTGACAGGTCTACGCCAAGTATGAATGCAAACTGTAAAGGTTGAATAATCTTTTCAGATTAAAGCCCACTTAAAGCTTAAAGCTGATCAGTGGGGTTGCCAAGCTATTACTCCTGTTATTGATTATTCACAATAAGGAATGTAAGCCTAATTAGCAAGACTATAGGAAGAGGAGATGACACCAGCTGTTTCCTTTTTGATACTATTCTACATAGAAATTTAGAAAAAGATAACATGGAATACTTACACGAGCACACTACGTAGCTTGGATTAAATTCAAAGACGTGATCAGAAGTCATCCAGGTGGTAATGGGGTCACAAACAAACAGGCACGTTGCAGCCATTTGGGTCTTGTTTTCAGCGAACCATATGTCAGGAAACTTCAAAGTCTGAGGCCCCCGAAGTGTTTGGATCTCATTTTGTGTTGAATCCAGATGAAGGGAATGTCAGAAGTCTAAATAAGCTGGATTTAGGTCAGTGCTTAATTTTATTCTTTTCGATTCAGCAACGGCTGGAAAAGGGATAAATTTCAAGTTAGGAATAAACATAAAACCCATCACAATGGAAATCAGATTAAAATCAAAAGGGGGCTTAGATGACTGGTCTCCACAGAGTGGTAAAATATTCTAAAGTTTACCTTTTAAAGAGGCCAGCCATAAAAAGAACACACTGGCATTTTGCTCTAAATGACATTTACACTGTCTCATCCTAAGAAATATAGCCTTGAGTCAGATTTTGAAATGTGAAACAAACTGCTTCTAACCTAAAAACACTACTGACATTTGCACAGCCGCGAACGGCTTAGTGGAGATCTTTGTATATGAATGAGGCTGTAATACAAGAGGACACGAAACAAAAATCTTATCTCTGATGCCAAACTGATTTATGACACTGGCGCCACTCTTGCATAGAAAACTGAATGAAAATCCGAGTTGATACAAAAGGATATTTTGTGAATATTATCACCTTCTCTGCTTGCATTAATACGAGACAAAGACGACCTTGCATGTTAAACACACTGAATCCTTGCCACAAAGCCTAGTGGTACCTCAGAGGATCTAAATTTTTTTAGCCTTTGCAGGAAGTTGAAGACATTATTTACCAGAGCGATACTGCCCTTTTATTACATTTTACACATTGTGGAGTCAGTTGTGGGAACCTCTTTTATGATAGAGATTTCTCTTTGAAACAAACATCTGTGAAGAGCTAATAAAATTTGCCTTAAATCTTTTGAACCTTTGATGTGAGGTTGTTATCACGAGAAAAAACGTTATTATCTGTTTGTTCTGGTGCGTTATATCACCTGTTTTAAACCCTAAACAAGCTAGTATAGGTCTAATTGTAAAGCTGGTCAGCTACTTATGTGTAGACTGGAAAGACCTCAGGATTAGTTTTGAAAGCTCAGCACCTACGTGACAGGCTGGCACAGTCATGGGTATACATTTGTGGTTTGCAGAGGATAAATCCGTCTTTCTAGACCAGGGGTGGGGAACTCCAGGACACAAGGGCCAGTGTCCTGCAGGTTTTAGATATACATCTGGGTCAACACACCTGAATCACATGATTAGTTCATTGCCAGTCCTCTGGAGAACTTTAAGACATGTTGAGGAAGTAATTTAGCCATTTCAATCAGCTGTGTTGGATCAAGGACACATCTAAAACCTGCAGGACACCGGTCCTTGAGGCCTGGAGTTCCCCCACCCCTGTTCTAGAGATTTCCTTTACCTCCAATCAAGGTTTGGCTCAAGGTCTCTTGGACTTGTGGATGTTTCAATGTGATGTGTGCATGCTTGCTTAAAAAATTACAAACTAGTTACTTTTTATAATATTCTCATCTGCAAATATTCAGCATATCAAATAAATCACTGATCAACACGTTCAGCTGCCTCGGCAGTGAGTTTCTCTTCCTGCAGGCAGACTCCGGCACAGACTTGTGCTTCATTTGGCAGCGATAGTTCTTGCGGTGCTCTCCGTCATTGGTGAGCTTGGCGTAGCAGCACATGGAGAAGTTCTCCACCTGCTGCATATCAATATACCTGCAGATGGACCTTGTGTCCAAACATAGCTGTCCTGAGCATGCTAGTATGCAGACTCTTTATCTCTGTATCTCAGAGCCTTTTTCAGTATCATCATCCTGTTGAGTGTCAGAAACGGTAACCACTGTATGGGTTGTTTCCAAAAGCCCCTGAGCCCATGAGAATCTTGCAGGTAGCCCTCAGCTCAGCAGGAGAGGTTTTATTAAACTGTGATCTAAAGATTGAAAACTCTCCCAACAGTTTTGTGGTTTCTTTGAAATCTTATTAACTACAGTGGAGATGGGGCTGAGATAGCAACAAGTTGTACCCCATATGGGCAATATGCCTGGGTACTGACTTGGATTAAATATATTGTCTTTGGTGTTTCTGTGCTGCAGTCAGCAATAACTAATCTGTCTAGAATAGGTTTAAACCTGACGGCGAGATACAGTGGACACGCTCTTCATCGAGCCCTGATGTCTCCTCCCTCTCTTCAGGCGGTCTGTTCATCAGAAACACTGATCAGGAGTACACCGCCTTTCGTTTGGCAATCTTCCTGCACAACACCAGCCCGAACGCCTCGGAAGCCCCGTTCAACCTGGTGCCTCACGTGGACAACATCGAGACGGCCAACAGCTTCGCCGTCACCAACGCCTGTAAGTTTGTCACATGGCTCCAGATTTTGCATTTTTGGGGGGGTTTCTCTGGAAAATGGCAACAAGTGAACAACAGAATGGTATTAGGTATATTGTAAATAGTGTTTAATGATGTTTTATTTCAACTGGAGTTTTAAGTTCCCAGTGATCCTGGAACTGTACTCACCAAGTTAAAGCAGTAGGTTCACAGCATTTTTAGAAGTGTTATACTTTTCATTGCCGTGACCTGTTTATGTGGGTAGAAATGCATGTTTTACGTTAATAACAAGGGTAATTAAATGCTCAGAAAACAAAGTGAATGGTGAAATAAATAAAAACAGTTTTCAGACCAGCTTCGGAGTTCAAATTTAAGTATAGCACAGTTGGGTACACACAGATTTCATCTGAAGTAAGAGGGTATTTATTTATATTTTAGCTGGACTTAGCTTTTGTTTTACATGGTGAGTACTGTGCTATCTTTATGGATAGAGATATAGTGCAATATAGTGAAATTATCCTTTTAAAGATGGGTATTTACTTGATAAACCCTCTGTGTTTGCTTGTGCTGGTAGAGGTTCTATAAATAGTAATGAGGTTAAATTATAGTAATATAAAGAGTGTCATCCCCAAAATGACACATTTTTGGGTTGCGTGTGTCTCTCCAAACAGCTCAGTGCGTGCGTGTGAGGATGTGGCGGCACAGCTGTCTGTGAGTGTCTGCTGGTTCACATCTGATCTAAGCAAAGCCACACATGCCAAAGGGGACAGAAGCTTTACACACAAACAACAATCACTCACACACTCCCATGGTTAGATCTCCTAACAGTAGTAGGCAGTGATTTTTAGTGATGATCCCTGGGGAAGCATCTTCTTTTTTCCCTTTTTCTCACTCTCTCCTCAGCCCGAGTGTGTGTGTGTGTGTGTGTGTGTCTGCAGGGATGGTGGGGGTTCCCGCAAAGACCATAAAACACTTCAGCCTGACGTCTCCTACTATCCATGGTGTGATCTGGTGTTAAAAAAAATCAATGACTAAATTAAGCAGACAATGAAGTGCTTTTATGTTTGTTTTGGTAATGGAGGGGGTGAATCGTACACGTCTGTGTGTGAGTGTGATGACCAGAGAAGGCTCAGAAATTCTGTGATCAGATAAAGAGAGTTAAATGTTTTGAAACACCCTGAGGTATTTTGTCTTACATTTTAATTTTGCATGATAATTTCAAGCTCCCGTTTCCCCTAAGCTTCTAAATTCCACGGATTTTAATTTTCACATTTGGGTGAACTGGCCCCTGAAAATGACTCCAAATCAGTTAAAAGTGGTCTCTGTTTTCGATATACGCACTGATACATAGTCTGTTCTCACTAAATATCATTTACAAAACCGTCAGAGGCACAGGTTTCTGAGACAATTATGGATGTTTTTGTTTTTTTGCAATGGGATTAGATAACATTATGACAAAATAGCAGTAATACAATGTACTTTTAGAAGTGGGGATGGACAGATTGACAGATGAGGTCAGGCAGGAGTGTCTGCACTATGATGTTCACAGATGACATCTGCAGTGAGAGTAGGGAGCAGTCTGGAGCATGCTCTGGAATAAAAAGGAATGAAAGTCAGTAGAAGTGAGACAGAATACATGTGTGTGAATGAGAGGGAGACCTGTGTGAAGATGCATGCATAATGATGGTGTATTAGTTAAAAATCCGGTGTCAACAATCCAAAGCAATGGACAGTGATCCATTGCTTCTTCACATCAGAGGTGAAGAAGAGAGTGCAGGCAGTGTGGAGCGGGTGGAGACAAGTATCTGGGGTCATTTGTGACAGAAGGATAGCAGCAGGAGTGAAAGTGAAGGTTTACAAGATGGTAGTGAGAGCTGCTGTGATGTGTGGTTTGGAGATGGTGACGTTGACAAAAAGGCAGGAGGCTGTGCTAAAGATGTCCAGATTTTCACTGGGACGAGATTAGAAATGAGTACACCAGAGGGACAGCTCAGGTTGAATGGTCTGGAGACAAAGTAAAGAGGTGGGATTGAAGGTATGTTGGGGGAAAAGAGGAAGACCACAAAGAAGATTCGTGGATGTAGTGAAGGAGGACATGCAGAGGGTTGGTGCAACAGAAGAGGATGCTAAGGATGAGTGAGATGGAGTTGGATAATCTCCTGCTGTGAAAGAAGAAACAGTAGAAGTAGAATTGGACTGTACTAAAGCAAAAAAAAGTGTAGACATTTTGCTACATGGTATTATTTTAGCTCACTGGGTTGCGGCGGTAACCATAAGCCACAGGGCTAAGTGCTCAGGTTTGAGTCGGACCAGATGTTCTTTGCTGTGCATCTTCCTCCACAATCAATCCCCCTCTTCTCTGTGTGGCATCTAATTAAAGTGGAAACCCCCTAATAATAACAACAACAATAGTAATGTATTAAAAAGGAATCTTGACAGACTCGTATTAGTGCTAAACATTAAGCCACTCTTAATTTTATGCCTGAGAAAAGACAATATTTACCCAGAGTGACATTTCGAGTTTTTATGTATTATATAATTTGCCAGTAGAGGGACTGAGAGAGGACGCACATTAACTGTAAAATGCAAACTTTATACAAGACAACTGTTAACTGTTTTCAACAGCACAGACATCAATAAACCAAATAAAGATAAACTACTTGTAACACTCTTAATTGCACGTCTATAAAATAACACTCCTGAACAGCATCCTGGGTGGTGCAAGAAATAATTTTAATAATATTGCTGTGTTATACTGTAAAAGTGCCAGAATCTTAAATAGAATTCCAGCCTGACCCCATGAAAGCTGGTCTTTAACCTGCTGGTTCCCTTGTACAAAGTACAAAGCGCTTCCAACAGTTAGAAGACAAACAAGGTGAGTTACCTGCACCTGCTGTGCGTGACATGTGCAAAGGTGATCTTCATACAATGTCCTGAGAACCTGAAAACATCTGTAGGTTTATCTGTTCTGTACTTCACTCGTCCTGCTCCACAAATAAACGAGAAGCTCTGCTTTCCTTCTGTAACAGTATATTTTTCAGCTCTCTGTGGAGGATCACTGAAGCCATGCTGACAGAAGCATTAAGCTCAAATACGTTTAAAACTAAAACCAATGCATCCACAAGATTTTGCCTATTAATGAGCTGAAATTACAGAAGATGAAGCTGTATTGATCTCTGTGGGGAAACGAGCTATGCGAGCAGCAGACAGAATACTGCAAGTGAAAATGAAGAGAAGTAGGCACAAGAACTGAATAAGCAAAATAAGCGAATGGAGGTTTGCAGCAGACAATACTGTAATATTTTAAAGCAGTTTGTAGGGATACATAAATACTTTAATAATGTTGTGGGTTTGGTTTAAAAATACTTTAAAAATACTTAAATATATACAATGTTTAAGTCCAGGATCTAAAGTGAGTAATTTTATGAAATAATACATTCAATAAGTGAAGGAACCTTGTGGATGTGTGAAAAATGTCAGTATTTGGACAAAAGAAGCTGCTCTGAGATAAAAGAGACCAATATTTGTAGAATGTGACATCTTCATTTTAGAAATTCATCCACAGTTTCTTGTATTATTTTACACCATCTTTTGTATCCACTCAGTCAATGACTGCAGTGTGAAGAGAAGCATCTCTTTGAATGAGAATGCAGAAAGAGAAGATTCTTGGACGTATAAAAAAAGGCACGGACGGGAGTAAAGTGTATGAAACTATGGGATTTTCACCTTCACTTTAATGGCTGCACAGTCACAGGAAGTCGGTCTGCAGTCCATTGATTGGCCAAGCCGAATCAGAGCAGAATTACATGAACCAATCAATGGCTCTGATAGCTCAGGGGCAGCGGGGAATCTGAGATCGAACCACATTGCCAGTTTTCACCTCCCGTTTTACATTTCTCAGTGTCTTTATTCCGTTTTTCTTCTCGGCCCCCTTTTTTTTCTCCATTACCAAAGGCCCCGAGATAATGGTTATGAATAGGCAGTGTGACCATGTGGCGTTTAAGGGCATAGCGTACGTTTGGGAAGAGGAGATGAGAGACTGAGCTAATTTGTGAAGAGAGATTAGTCCATTCAGTGGCTCGCTGTGCTGCTGTCAGGAAGGCTGATGGGGATAATTGGTGGGAAGCCGAGGACAAATATTGTTGTATGTTCCCATTGTCATTGATGATCATTCGGTAGACCCAGACGCTCTGATAAATTCTCCTGCATTTGTTTGATTTACAGTTTAACCTCCTTATTATTCACAGTGGGGTTACTAGTGTTAGTGACAGCCACTAAAAAATATATCTTTTAATCATTTATACAGCAAAAAAACCGGTAATGTATCAATATCAAGTTAATTGCATCACTGCCGTATAATTATCTTTAACAAATGAAACAAATGGTCAAGACATTTGTTAGACTCTGTGTTGTGGCAGTGGTATCCACAGTCTCCAGCAGCATGAGGATTTATTTGCAGAGCTCAACTCTGTGGAGGAAAGCTGGACCTCTGCCAGCAAATGAGCCTTTGTAGATTACTTGTCAAATACATTCCAGGAAATTTACTAATACGTTTCTTCATGAAACAATAACTAGCTCCTTACACATACACTCACTGGCCACATTGCTCAGATGTTTAGGTCCATATTGACTTTCTAGCTTCACACAGTTGCTTCAGATTTGTCAGCTGCACATCCATAATGCAACTCATCCCAAAGGTGCTCTGTTAGACTGAGATCTGATGACTGTGGAATCCATTTGAGTTCATTGTAATGTTCAAGAATTGGGTTGGTTTTAGATTTGTGACATAGCTGCTTCCGGCAGGATACACTATCAGATGATGTCATGAAGGGATGGGCGTGGTCAACAACAATGTTCTGTAGTAGGCTGTGGTGTTTAAACGATGCTCAACTGACACCAAGGTGCCCAACGTGTTCCAAGACAATATCCTCCACCACAACGACCAACCTAAAACACTGCTTTCATGTTGTTTCCACAAAAATTCTGATCCTACTATCTGAGTGTTGCAACAGAAACCAAGACTCATCACACTCAGTGTTGGTCAAGTTGCTTGAAAACAGCAAAAGTTACTAATAGTTACTAATTACTGATTACTTCTCAGTAATCCTGTTACTTTACTGATTACTTTCCAAAGTAATTAGTTACTTTATTACTTTTTAAAAACACGATACACAACCTGAATAATAAAGCAATAGACCTTTCAGCCCAATTCTATTTTTTCTGCATAATCAATCATATAAAATGTAATCAAATGAAAAAAGTCTCTTTTTAAAACTTGTTTTAAACGTTTAACTTTATGGACATTGCATTAAGCGAAAATTTAATTATATCCAACAGTCTTTGACTTGAATAAGTGTGTTTAACATTTAAACCTATTTTCTGTATATTCCAGTATATAGAATAAAATAATTTTTGGTGTTTACACTTACTCTTTCAAATAGATGCAAGTAAAACACAGCAAAAAATAAATAAAATCAAAGATTCAGCGGCACTAAGTCCTGTCGCTCTTTAATCTATTTTTACCTGTTTAGCAGGAGTGGAGCAGGTGGAGGTTTGCCTGATGCTGCAGCGGCCATGTCAGTGGGAGGATCCGGGGGTTTCTCTGTGAATTTTACATTTCCCGTGGCAGCGTGCTGGGCGCTTGCTCAGATTTGAAGTTTAAGTTTTCGCTTTAGAAAGACGTTTTCTTCCCACGGAGAGTGTACAGAAGACGCTAATGTTTTTGTCACTTTTTACAGAATCAAACTCAAAGTGATGTCAGTGCTTCCACGCTTTAAACGCTGCACGGTCGTATTCTCTTCCACACTCCATATTATCCATTGTTGATCTGCACACATCTGTTGCTGCTACAGATGTTGCACACTCGTACGTCATTGTCATGAGACACTCTCACAAGCAAAATCACGGTTTAATAACGCAGTAACGCAGTGTACCTACAGGAGAGTAACAGTAATATATTTTTTTGCAACAGAAATCCCTTACTTTAATTGTTACTTGAAAAAGTAATCAGATTACAGTAATACGTTACTTGTAACACTTTACTGCCCATCTCTGATCAGACCATTCTCTTATTGTCCAGTTTTGAGCCCGTATGAATTATAGCCTCAGTTTCTTGTTCTTAGCTGAAAAGACTGGAAGCCATTGTGGTCTTCTGCTGCTGTAACCCATCTGCTTCAAGGTTTGCCACTTTTCTATGAAGGGCATCTTTTCTATGGTAATCTGTACAAACACTGAAAAAATATCTCTGTCTATCTATCTATAAAAAAAACTATAGCGACCTTTCTGGATGGGCCTGAGCCTCAATGAGCTGCCTATAACCTGGTGTGTTTTTGGTAAACCACCTTTAAGTGTGAAAAATCCTGTTGTTAAATGTGTGGGAAGGGTGGAAGTACAATGCCAAAGCAACAGACTGCCTGATTTATTATAAAGCACTGAGCCAGCATGATCATTTCATGGCTCCCTGCCTTGCTGTCACAGTGCCACCCCTGGTCATGTGTTAAAGTTCAGGACAGTCAGTTGCTCCGTTAGTGTCCCGAGTCCTTGAACCTGAATGGCGTCTAAGCCATTTGTCCCTCTCACACTGAAAGTCAGTAAGAACGTCCAGGTGTTTCTGACAGCAGTCTCTGCACATCATTACTGAGAATAGGTAGAAAACAAAGGCAATGTGACAAATGCAGTTCTTAAGAGGTCGGGATAGTCCATCTGCTTCCAGCACAACAGAGTAGGTTAGAGAAATACGTCACCGAGGAGATTTAGCATCAGAAGTGCTTTGCGGGATTATTTATTAAGCACAGATTTTCCAAAAGGAAGGGGGAATGAAATGAGGAACTTGAAAGCAAAAGTCTTTTTTGTTGCTGACAAGCTGAGACTGCACTGGAAGAACACCCGGGATTTTATGTAAGGTGACAGTTCAGGTTTGGAATCTTTTATGATTTATTAATATCACAAATTCACTAAAAGCATCCAGTAAGGAATCTCACAGTTTAAGCTGAGCCAATTATTTATGTTACACAGACTGTACACAAAGATGAACATATTGTGTCAGCCCCAAATCTGCATTCTTTCTTATGGTCAGCAGGGGGCTCTGTGTTTCAAAAATACGCCTATAAAGAAGTCGCGAGGAAATTACCCCTCAGCTAGCTCTCTCTGTGACCTCAGTAAAGACATTGCTGATGGGTTGATGAACTGATAGACAATCCCCTGGCAACCAAAGCAGTTTCGCAAAAAAAAAACACTAACAGCTGGCCGCAGAATATACATTTTTGCCTAACGAGGACAGTTTATCAGAGCCTTGATACAGTAACTGTGGCAATGTTTACAATAGCTTGAAAGAAAGCGGTTTGTGTCCTGCTGGGTGCTTTGTGTTTTGCATTTAGTTTCATTATATTTCCATTAACTGTTTAGTTTTGGTCACACTGCCTTTTCAACTGTTAATACACCTCTTCACAATACAGAAGTCAATGTAATGCCAAGGAGTCCTGACTGAGTATTTGGAGTGAGACGGGAGATATTAGGAATTTCTGTGCTTTGTCAGATTGGATCTACAGTACTTTGAGTAGTTTATAGATTTTAAAATATTTAAATTTGTGAGTATAATATTATTAGAAAAAGATTTAAATGCTCGGGCCCTGTTGGAAGTTGCTTCATTGAATTAGCAAAATATTGCATAAGTGGCTGTGTGTCTTACTTTAGTGTGTTTTAGTTTAAAACATGAACCTACCAACACTCATATGTATTCCTTTAATAACTTCACGTGCAGATTGTTGGATAGAAGAGTTGGGTGAACTGAGGGGAAAAGGTGAGATTTTTTTTATGTAGTAGACAGCAGAGTGATTGGGTTTGGATGGAAAAAGGATATTGAATAAATTAACCCCCCAGCAGTGGAGGGCACTATGTAATTGAGGTGCCCAGTTAGAGTGAAAGTGAGTATTAGATCCCTACGTGTGCATTATCAGCTTCAAATTAAATCTAGATTTGGACAGACTCTCACAAGTTCATGTAGAAAATAAAATGAATCAATATGCCTCTGAGCAGCTGCGGAGTCTTCAGCGGTGTGTGCTACCTTTTCATCTGCACTTCATTCGTGCGGCCGATCTTTGTTATGCGTTCCGTGGTAACCTCTTAACCATCAAGCAAGACAAAGGCTTTCAAAGGCGTGTGTGTGGGCGGAAGGGGTTAATATGACCTCCTACATGCTGCCCCTGCCTTTGCCTTCATTGAAACAGTGACATCCTAATCTGCATCGAGTCATTTGTATTCAGCATGGTGCTCTGAGTCACTCCAGATCCAGATAGCAAGCAGCCTCTTCCTCTTATATGCGCTCAAGCTGCGCAGTAGAACCTACATTTTCTCTGCTGCTAACACGTGAACACTTGCTTTCCTTGGCTGTCTTTAAGCATGAAAAAGCTGTCCCATTTGTGTTTTAGGCATGCCTGTACACAATCTGAGTGTGCAGCATGTTAGTCCTATTTAAGTCCGTTATCTCTCCGTCCATGGGCTCTGTTCAGAGGGGCTCTTCTGCACTGTGGTGCTGCCCTTTAAATGGCTGCCTGTGCCCCTCATTTGTCTGAGGATACTTCCGCATGGGTGAAAATATACAGACCTTTCAGCGGTGAACGCTTGTGTGTATGTGTGTGTATTATGGCTGGTGGAGAAAGAAAGGATGTAGAGGAAAAGGGGGGAGGGAGGCTGCTAATGAGAGATTAATGTGGTGAAGTAGGGAGGAAGATGGAGGTTGAAGAGATGAGATGTAGGGGGGTTAAGAAAAGGAGGAGGTGATAGTGAGGAGGGATTTTCACAAGAACTCTGCTTCTGTAGATCAGAAAGTGAGCAATTTTCATGTCTTTATAAAGTAAAATGACTTCATTGAGCTGTGTTAACATTTAATGTTAGCCTTGTGTTGCTAAATTTAGCCGATGGGCATTATGATGAAAAGTTCCCCCCCTGCACTCTCCGTTCTTGTTGGTGGCAATTTGCAAGGACAACCGATGGAAGAGTTGAGTGAAGGACTTGTTAAATAAACAAATAGGTTGGGATATTATGTGCTTATAAATTATCAGCGTGAAACAATAGCTTAGACCTAGAGCTTGAATTATGCTTCGGGGGAAACTTACACCACAACCTATGAGTTTAACCCTCTTAACCTCTTAACCCTACGATGCCACCTTCCTTTCAACCTGACCTGTACCTCCTGAAAATGTAACTACACATTGGGTCGATACACCCTGCAAAGACTCTGGCATGGAGGGTTACGGCGTGGGGTTAAGACAGGTTTCTGGCTATGTCGTAAGTTACAACATAGATTTCCTACGGAAGCATAATTCAGGCATTAGTCACAGAGACCAGTCCCCGCTGCCAACCTGTGGCCACCAGGGAAAAATATATATTGCCTGTTGCAAAGAGGATTCTTTGGTTGCTCTCATGTTGCTTCAGTCCTCTGTAGTTTGCGTTGAAGACACTGATTTGTCTGCAAACACTTGTAAACTACTTGTTGAATACACATTTTTCCTAGAGACCAGTGGTTACTTAGGAGTCGCTGACTGGTCTGAGCTTCAAGAGCTACTCCTCATAGGCTTTCAAGGGGTAAAGAGTTAGTATTTGAATTCAGGTGCTTTCAGTCCCATTGTCACACTACTACCCTTGCAAACATTTGTGAACGAATGGGTCTTTCTAAAGCACCAAGTGTATTCAAGTGCTGTAATCCCATAGTTGTAACACGCCAGTTCATGAAAGTTTTGCCATCCTTGATATTTCACGATCAACTTTAAATGATGTTATTGCAGGCTGGCAGTGATTATAGTTATAGAGCAGGGTCACCAAGTGCTGGCATTAACATCAGCACATCATCTGTGCACCGGGAGCTTCATGAGGTGTAATGTGTAGGTTGGCCTGCACAGTAATCCAGTAATTTGTTGGGAAACGTTTTTGATTGACGAAGTGTGTTTATGTGGCTGCACATTCAATGTGTGTGTTCTTTCTTTAATACAAGTCACTCCTGATTGGGTTACACTTCTGACATGCCTACCAAACAGGAACTGATACACCTTAAAGCCCAGCAACCACAGCATAGCACTGCACAGTTTTCAATGGAACTACATTTGCTAGTCGGTGGGAATCTCGATAAATGTCTGTAGAGGACTCTTCTTAATTTCATTGTACATGTACAATGACAATACAGGGCTATTCTATTCTATTCTATTCTATTCTATTCTATTCTACTGTAGCAAAACAATACAAAAAGGAAGAATTAAAGTTAATTATTTACCTAGTTGGATTCTCAAAGAGACATATCATTAAATAAGTTAATTAAAATAAAAAATGTTAACACAGCCGGTGATATTCATCCAGGTACCCAACCCAAGATTGCAACTGGAGAAACTGCACAACCTGTGTAACCCCATCAACCCGTCAACATACTGCAATTTACATTTTGCAAAAGCTTTTTTAAGACACAACAACTTTGTGTAATGCTATGGGCGCATGTGAATGAATTTCATACAACAGCTGATTTAATCACGTGAAATTGTTAATCTCTCTAGATGAACACACGAATGCAGACAAACACAATCAACATTCTTGCTTACCTAGTTAAGATAATGCAGTGATTACATCAAAACCCTGGTGTCTTTAAATGAAACCAGCTTAAAGTGCCAACTTTTATTCACACAGTTTAAAATGTAATTTCTCTGCAGGTTTCTCCTCATTCAGTTTTGTTCTGCCCCCATCTTATTTACTCCACCTCCCCGCACCCTCCCTCCAAATCTGTGTGCTAGTTATATAAGCGCCCCCCTGAGGTGTGTTTTTGAGTCTGTGCGCTCGTTTGTTAGCCGAGGTCGCACAGGTTGAGTTAGAACTCTGAGGAGACAACGTGCACTGAACAACAGTTAACGGTTAATGTGATCCTTCAGATGCTGTTTGATTCATGAAATCGATAGTTGGCCTGAAGTGTTTTAAACATTGAGGAAAGAAACCGCAGAGCGAGCATAAACAGGCCAACTGGGGAAAAGGAAGGAACTGTTTTTAGGGTTTCCACAAAACAAAAAGATTTCACAAATGTGTCTTTACAGGCAAATTAGCATTAGTACAAAGGTCTAAAATGAGTTTTCAGACACTTAAAATGTTGAAGCTTGTAACAGCTCATATTTCATGCATTCAACAACCTGAGTTGAGTCATGGGGTGTGTGTGTGATTATGCAGGACAAGCAGAATTTTATAAAACTTGGAGGAGCAAAGGAAACAAAATCCATGAAATTGTACTGCTGATCTGAACTGAATTCCTTTCTTTCAAAGTGCAAGGGCATTAGCCTTTACTACACTATTATCCTTCTAGCTTTTAAAATTTAATCATCTGAGTGCAAAAAGAAATGTGTTTCTTATTTTTCTTCATAAAGTTGGTCTGTAGACAGCTAAAGAAATCTTTATCAACTCTTCGAAATTGACCTATTACGCTTTCCCTTTATTTCTGCCATTTTATATTAGACTGATGTTAAATCACATCCAAAAATCTCTCGCCTCACCTCGTCCACTCCCTGAGCACACTTCTTAAGCACAAGCGCTCCCTCCTCCTCCCTCTCGTTCTCTGTTTTCATGCCTATTATCTTTCAGTCCCATCAGTCGCACAAACAGACATCACAGTCTATCTGAACCATCAAACAAGCACGCCCATCGTCAGGGTTTACTGAATTTAGTGTGTAGACACATTGCACAGATATACTAGAGCAGACACATGAGACATTTCAGAAATGAAGAATGTAAACGCTAGCATCCCGGAAGGAGCTTCAGCTTGACACTGTACTTTTTGTGGCATTAGTTAGCAAATGAACGAATCCGGCATGATGTTGAACATTATCAGCCTTGGGAAGACCAAAAAGCATCCTTTTATTCTCGTTTTCTAGAAGATGTATGCTTTTACAGTGATGGACACTAATGTTAAACAAGGCCAAAGTTTCAAATAATGAGCTGCACAACAGTGTGCAAGTTATTCATGCAGACTGCTCTGAACATTTCCTCTATTTCTTATCCTTAAATATATCCTTAAATATGCTCATCTCAGGCACACCAAGCCCTGCCTCATGTGCTGTTCAAACTTTCAGCTTGAGAGGGGCAACCAATCAGAAGAATGTTAGCATAAAGGGGGAGGAGCATATGTGCAAGTAATCAGGTGTTACAGTTTCTACAATATTATATCCTCTCATATCC
Source organism: Aulonocara stuartgranti (assembly GCF_965226115.1). Lineage (NCBI taxonomy): Eukaryota > Metazoa > Chordata > Actinopteri > Cichliformes > Cichlidae > Aulonocara > Aulonocara stuartgranti. Next base: position 7,522,512 of record NC_138946.1, read on the forward strand.
TAGGGATAAAAAAATTGTTATCAGACAGTGGCTGTGAGGCTCTGAGCAGACATTCAATTTTTTATGACAACTTCATATTATCATGCATCAACAACATATTCACCCTTCAGGCAGTTTTCAAAGAATTATAAAAGGTATGACTAGTTGTCTGTGGTGCCTTCAACTCTCTCTCTATTATCATAACTTAGGCCCAGTTAACTGTGAATCAAGCAAAGCTGCTCAAATACAATCCAATAATAAAAATATAAAGATGAAAATGAGCACAATAGGTCATCTTAAAAGCACCAAAAACATCTCGAAATGAAAATGAGGACGGCACTCCTCATTGTGGCTATATCTCATATTAGGTCATGTACTGACTAGGTCACACTGATGTTTGCTGCACACTGTGAAACTCTGTCTGTGCTGCTGTGTTTAAAACGTAAATGAAGGATCCACATTTTACAATTTGTGGCTTCTTTCCAGCAACATCGAAATCTGAAACAGCTTTGTGTTAAATTAAAATCAGCTTTATTGAGTAAACACATTCGCTCTTAATAGCTTTTAAGAAATTCGTTAAAGACTCCAGTCTAAAGAGGTTGGATGCGAGTTGTTGGTGAACGCATGCAAGCGAGAGCCAGTGATTCTGTTGCAAATGCAGAGATGAGAAAATGCTAAAGTTTGCTGCTTTTGAAGGTGATGACAACCTGTTTTATGATTTCGGAAAAAGCTGCTGATGCTGTGCCTTTTTTCTCAAGAGAACACCCCTAAGGTGAGCTCACATCAACTAATATAAGCAACAGTACTGATCATATCAGAACAAATACAGCTGTAGCCGCAAAAACCCCAGAGGGCAGAGAATTGAACAAAGGTGTATCTTACTGCTTATGATCTGAAGTTTTATTTTGATAGAGAAACATTTTATTATTCCCTCTTTAAAGGATTACTTCGTGTCACTTTAATGTTCACTTAGTTGTTATTTAGCTGTTATCGGAGGATAATGTCTATGAAAGAGGCTGAAGATAATAATTTGTGTCAGGCCCTCTGTATTTGAAATGTGTCAGATGAATTGCTCTGCTATTTGCTCAGTGAAAAACAACTAAAGTGTGTCATCGGTTCACACCGGACAGTGAAAACGTAGCTAATGCAATGCAGAGGGCTACCTGAGTTTAATTAGTTATGATGGCCTATATCATCTGATGGGCATTATTGAACATTTAGAAGCCATCGGGGGTTGTGAAGCAGCCTCATCACCTTCGTTCTCAATTAGAAAGCTATTTTGGGATGTGAGGATGCTCTGATGGATTTTCTCCAAATTAGGACAGGAAGTCATGCCAGTTGCTTTGTGTTAATCATTTCAAGATTTCGGCTCAAATCTTTTGCATCTTTGAGATCTCATTTGATTTTTAATGCATTGCAACAAGGAGAAGCAATGCCACAGTAAACACAAGTTGGTAAACTTTATCACACAAGTAACAAAAAGAGAAATGCACTGGGTTTACAAAGTCAACAAGCTTCTGTTTGTTCACCTTGGGAGGATAAAGTTTCTTTCATGGGTTAGCACTTAGGCTTCATATGCATTACATGTGCGTGTAGAAAAAAAAGAAGTATCAGGAACAAAACACCAGCACAAACAAACAATTTCTGTAGAGCTAGTAAAAATAATCCATTCTGTTATTTCTCTAACAGTTTAGTACAAAGCAATAGATGAACCGACCCACTAACGATGCTATCTTAGAAGCAGAACTAAAATATTACAAAAACTTTTCTACTTAATGAGCTACAGCTTTTTGTGAGCAGCCCATGTGAAAGCAGATAATCTGATTAGATTTAGAGCATTTGATACGTACGGTTACATATTAATAATGGAACAGTGATTACTGTAATACAACAAATTAACACCAGATTTTATGAAGCAAAGCATAAAAAAACGTGTTAATTGATGCAATGGAAAATGGATTTAATTAGTAACAGAGTAACTCAACAATTCATAGCAGAGAGCTCAATAGGTTCCTCACATAGCACAGATGACCCGGTTGGATATACTGCGTATATTTAAATTTGTTGATAATACCCTTGTAATATTCCACAATGACTTTCTTTTAACAATAAGTGTGGCTTTTTAAAAAAATGAAATATTGATATTGTGTGGGGTATGGCATGGTGGTGCAGGGGTTAGCCAGGTTTATGAAACAGGTTTAATAATGAAAAATATCTGGCTCTTCATGTTAAAATTCCAGTCACTGCTAACCAGTTATCCTGGCCCTCCCTGACCAGTCGCTGTTTTTTGCTCTGCAGTCAGTCTCTCAGCCCATCATTAGACAGACCGCAGCATCTTGGACTCCAGCTGGCAATGGTAGATGTTTTCTGTTGTGGAGATCCACAATGCTGCACCGAGCCACTGAGGCTGCAGAGCCAAACAAGGACCATTATACTGTCTATCAGTACATATCTAACTGCTCTCCAAAGTGTTGGAGTTTGAGTCTGACTTCACGGAGGATGCTGATTGGTGCTCGGTCGTTAGCATTACAAAGCAGGACTACTTATATATGCAGAAGAGTGTTTTTTATATGGAGCAATTTATTAATGCTTTTAAGAACATGTCCATGTAACTCCTTTTTTTTCCCACCTCCATGCATGCACATGCCTACACGTGTGTCGTAATCAATGCATCTGTCCACTTAAGAAAACAAACAAATAAAATTATTACAGAAAAAAATGTCAGAGCATAACCCCCTTTTAGTCTGCATACATTTAGCTCACGTAGGAAATCTTGTAATAAGTGCTTAAGATTATCGACTAATTCCTAATGTCCTGTCTGTCCTGTTTCCCTCCCCGCACAACCAGTTGTAGTACATGGCTGCCCTTCCTTGAGTCTGGTTCTGCTAGAGGTTTCTTCCTGTTTAAAGGGTGTTTCTCCTTCCCACAGTCGCCATGTGCTTGCTCATAGGGGGTCGTATGATTGTTGTTGAGTTTTCTCTGTATTATATTGTACATAAAAAAATATAAAAATAAAACAAACTGGAGGCCACCATCGTTGTGATTTGCTGCTATATAAATAAAATTGAAATCTTTCAATCTGTAGTTATCTCATAAACGTGATGTACTCAGTTTCACAACAGTAGCAAAGATGGATTAACTGACCACATTTAACACAAGACCAAATGTGTATTCTCTGTAATAAACTCTGTGTAGTGCCGTTTAATTACATATTATGGCAGTTTTTTGGTCAGTATTACATTAATTCCACATATACTGTTGCTAAGGGAAGTTTTTTCTACCTTAAATAAAAGTCTGAGGTAAACGTTGAACAATTTAAACACTTGTCACAAAAGTGTAAAAAAGCACAGAAGAATAAATTCGCATAATACGGCTCAAAGGCCTCCGTGCAGAACTCGTTCAGTCCATGTCGACCTTCACAGAACCGTATCAGTCAAGTGCTAATATCAACATTGTTCATGCAACATTAACGCTAATGAAAGCCTAACGGATTGAAGTGAATTTCTTTGCGAGACAGAGACGCCCAGAATATTTTAAGAGAGCGACAGAGACAGAGAGGGGTGTGGGAGGGAAATAGCAGCAGGTCTGCTGTCAGATCGCAGTGAATAAGTCGTGTGATTTCACAGATGGGTTTTAACAGGAACACACTCTGGCCAGGGGAGTTGTTCTCACATGCCGGAGGATGCTGTTACAGCTCACACACACACAATTATACGTACTACACATTTTAAAAAATGACAGGAAGTAACTGCAGCACTTCAACTTGCCAGAGATTCCTTATGGTATGTAGATCATGCAGACGGAATATAAAGGATAAGGCATGTTTTTATAGTAAAAACCAGAGTGGTTCAAATAAACAGGAAAGAAAATCATGGCTCTGGAATCAAACATCAACCTAAGAGGATCTGAGGCTTTCACCACACAATGAATCATCATTCGCACAATGATATCATTTATATTTTTGGTCATTTTTACTTTTTTTTTTTTAATAATAATAATAATAAAAAACAATGACCCAAAGTAAATAAATAGAAGTAAATCAGTGAGAACCCCAAAAAACAAAGAAGCTACAATATAGACATGTAATTAGCTCTGATGAGTAATGTTGTAATAAGTTTATAAGATTACAGAAATCTTTCAGTCTGTTTGGGCGACATAAAGGGATAAAATCTCATAAAAGTAAAATCAATGAGAACCAAAAAGGTGCTGTAAGTATAGCCCATTTTTTTGGCTTCTATATTTGAAAGTATGTGAGATGTGGCTATAGAGGGTACTGAGTTGGTCATGATTAATGAAAGTAAATATTGTTTGTAAACTGAATTTTTTTCATTTGCGTTTCTGTAAAGACAATTTTTTTTAATGAAATTGCTTATATGGTGTGTGTTTACTTCAACCACTGAAGCTCTTTTCTAAATTGTCCTTCTTTAGTCATAATTCATAGTTTAGTCAAACCACATTTTTATTGATATACACAATCAAGACAGTCAAATCTTGTCACTAAGGATATGGGGAGGTCGTCAAATGTCATTTTAATTGGGAAGAGAGTTAAGGCCAAGACAGAGTGTGTGTGTGTGTGTGTGTATATATATATATATATGCTATGATCATTATACTGTAGTAAGATGTGATATGTGAGTATGGAGGCTTTTGAGTTTGTCATGAGTAATTAAAGTACAGGAATGTAATTAGCTTTTCATCTAGTAATCTGTAAAGTGTAATCGATTAGCAACTTTCCTAGCAACGACTTTCCCAGCACCGACTGATATTATCCTGCAGCTAAATCCAGGGGTACAGCAGCAGTTCATATGATTTGACAATCTTCATTAACAGAGTTGAATGGATTCACAGCCTCAGTTCTGCTGTGGACACAGCAATGAGAAATTAATAACATGTCCAGTAGTTAAATGAGTGGGCGTGTCCAAACAATTACCAGGGCTGGTTTAATGGTTATTAGATGTCCGGTGTGAATAGAGGTGGAGAAACCGATCAAGGACGCTGCTCATTAGCTGCTGTTTTCATTAGTTGGAGGTCAAACACGTGCACATGTGTTATATTGAAGTCAGATCAAACTTTAAAATAAATGTGCTGTCTGTTCATTTGTGTTCTGCTTTTCTTGGTTGTGTTGAACAGCTGCAGTAAGTCAACATGTTTCCATAGCGGTGTTAAATTATTCTACTCAAATATTTGCACCTTTGCAGTCAGCTGTCACACATTCCTATCGAGCTTGTAGCTCTCTGTTCACACATTCACTTTACTGCCGGTCAGTGTTTGTATATAATCACTGCAAAGGGAGAGTGACACTCAGATTCTTCCTTTTTGAACGTAACCCTGCTGAAAAAGCAGACACTGCTTCTCAGAAATAAATGCAGTTCATTTCAATTAATCAGCTGTTTTCATAATAAGATAATTAAACATGCCCATCTGGATTTCGTGAAATAAGCTAAGGATGTTTATTTTTATTTCAACATTCTCTTTTTGTTATTAAAATATAACTAAAAGTCATTTTACACACACACACACACACACACATACATACATACATACATACATACATACATACATACATACATACAGACACACACACACACACACATACAGACACACACATATATATACATATGCATATCTATGAATATGTATGTGTGTGTGTGTGCATGTGTGAAAGGAGATATTTTTTACCATTTACAAGTACTCATTAACAAGTAGTGAGAAATAAACACAACGAGTCTCCCATCTTGCAGATTAACTGTAGCTCTGTCATCTTGAACTTGAACTGCAGCTGACTCTCGTAGTCTTTCTTCTCTTCTGCATGCTTGGCAAGCTTGGTGTAGTTGCACTGTTGCCCTTCCAGCTTGCAGTGATAGTCCTGTTGTGAAATGCAGTCGGTGGAGGTTCTTTTTGGGGAAGAACCACAATGATATCAGGGACTTCCACTGTGTAGGGCGTGAAGGGCTGGGGCTAGATTGAGTCTCTCCATCTCTGATGGTTAAACAATAAATAAATGAAATTAAACTAAAATAACTCATCATCTGTACTTAGATGACTGTTAATGTACCTTAGCAGTCTCCACTTATTTCATAATGTGAGAGTAGTAAACTGATACCATTTTGAAACTTCAGTTTGATGTCTTTTTTTTTTTTTAGCTAAACATTACCATATTTGGATGAGAAAGTGAGGTAACACTGTCAAGCTTGGTTTGGAAGCTGAATTCATAAATTGTACAGAAAAACTCAATACTACCCAGAGAGGGAGCTTGGCAGAGGGTTTTTGCTCTTGGAGTGCTTCTTTTTAGTGAGATCATTTTAATGAAAAAGCTCCATAAAAGACCGATACCTTAAACACAATGGAAAGGTCTAGTTTTGCACTACAGTAAACTGTGTTGAGTCATTCGAGGTCATGGCACCCCTAATTCAGTGTCCATGGATCAATTAGACAAAAACCTCCTGTTCTGTGCAGATGTTACAACAGGGGGAAACTATCCATAGAAACCCAGACCAGGCCCACAACATGGTTTTTATCCTGTCGTGGTGAAGTGTGTGGACTGACTGACTCACTTTGGGATCCAGACTCAAGTGGCCACCAAAGGAACTGCAGTTTTAAGATTTCTATCTTGGCTCCATTTTAACCCCAAGAGACTGCTGCTTCATTTTAACCAGTTCATTCGACTCAGTCTGACATGAGTATAATCTGCAGTCATGGTTTAACACTTTCCACGTTACTTTAGTTTGTTCTGATTCACCACTGACATCTCCATAGGCAGACTTATTGTCAGTGATGAGACACTGGGTCCCGCTTCTGTAGTTACCTCATTCACACTCAATCTGTTTTTATCTGTCACTCTCACACTCAATACACAGAACACACATGCATGATGACCTTTCACCTTGTGTTAGTACTGCTCTGCCTAATGATGACGCTATTTTTAGAGCACATGATTAGCAGTTATCAATTGTCTGAGAGCTGTTCACCCTCTCTGGGTCACTGTGTTTGTGTTGTGCGAGAGAGTGACGTGTTGTGTGTCCTCGACAAAGCTGCTATTGGATGGCTTCACCATTTGAACTCTCTCCAGCAGGCTAGCAAAAAAGAGCCCCTGATTGCAACATGACCGGCCAATTACTGCCCTTTTATCACACCAGATACAGCCCCCCATTGGTCAGCGGACAGAGGGAGGGAGTGGATGAGCTAATTAGGAGAAGCTGGACATTTTTACTGCTTTGTAAGGCAGCTCAATAATACTGCACAAAATCACTCGAATGACATCGTTGATGGGTGTGATCGAGTTCAGAATGGCCACAATTCTGTTGGCGAGGGAAAAAAGGAGGCTGCTTTTACCGAAAAAGTTGTTATGGATAAATAAGAAGTATATGTACTTCTACATAGATACTATGTGGTTGTAAAGACAGTACACAAGGAGCCAACAACCAAATCTGCACAACAGACTTAATGCCAAATGTCACTTAATGCCATAGTGGCATCACCTTTGTTTTGTGAAGTGTCCTTTGAACATTTGGGGTCATTGTGTTTCGAAACTGGAAACAAAACAGAGAAGATTGCATGCTCATATGGTAGAAATGTGTCAATCACAACGTAGACATGATAAAACGTACCGTGTTTTACAAAATGTGCGACAATGACTCACAAATGAACATGATGTATTATGACTCAGTCATATAGGAGTAAAAATAGGACCGCAACCTCCTTACAGCAGCAGCTCTGCACTGGCTTCACATTTCAGACACAAAGACCACATCCATCGTTTACATGGTGTACACTTTACAGATTTTTACAAATACAACTTGAATAAAAACATTGTTTGAAAACACATTAACTAAAGCACCTGTGTCTAATGTGTCTAGTGTCTGGCTTTGGGCGGGGTAAAATGGCATCAATGGGTGGAAAACATATGCTGGAACTTTAACAATAGCTGGTAAGTTTTTCTCTAAGCTATACCTGTGGTGAGAAAGTACTTAAACCATTATGTAGTGGATTCAAATGCAGGGGATGTCGAGGGTTGAGGAATGTCGGTGTTCCCGATTTAATACTAAAAAGCTAAATTCAGGCTTAAGTCATGTGATTAAATGTATTGACTTTTTCCATTACTAACCACTACAGGAGAGTCTGGCCCAACGTTTTACCAAACTAATTCAAAATGTAGCAGCACAGGTGGAAATATATTATATTATAGACCAGAGCCACAAACCCTGGTCTCCTTCTGTGCAGGGTGAGGAAGTCACGCTTCCTCAAACACACATTCGGTGAAGGAAATAATTACTATCATTTATGAGATAAAGTTTGTGAACCATATGTAATTATAAGCATTTCCAAACTGATTAATCAACAAATATGGTCTGATTTTCGTCTGTAGTCAAACCCAGAATTAACACACTAAACTCTTATAACTGTATACATTTTTTTATTGAGGATATACAGTGGCTCTCAGGGCTAGAGAAAGTAAAGTAAGTGAAAATAAGTGAATTAATTATCAGATGTCTTGTTTTGAGCACCTTGGTGTTTAAAAATATATTTTTGTCCTCCAGCTTCATGCCTCTTGGCTTGCACCAACCAGGCTGTCTAAAGGCGGCCAGATTTTGCCAGTAGCTGTCCTTTTTTTTTTCCAGATCCTTGAAAACTGGTCATTCCTCTGTGGAGGGTGTTTGCTTGCTTTTTCAATGCTCAACAGTAAGCTTTTACTCACTTTGTTCTATACAATTATTGAAAACTATAAACTTTGTATGCTTTTCTTGTTTTAATCTGTCAAGTTGACTTTTTAGGCGTCATAACACATTTTTGAGTACTACATGGAGAAATTAGGCTGAAGAAAATGTACCTTTAACTGTATAAGCATATATTATAGGGAACAGAATAAGGTGTGTATCTCTATCATTTGCAGTATTATCAGGATCTGTATAGAAAGCTGTGGGTTTTTTTCAGTTTACGGTTTACTGCCAGGATCCTACATTGATAAATTCCTGCAGCATTAATTAGATTTTCTTGCAGGCTTTTTTCTCACAACACATATGCTCGCATTCAGACGGCGGACATAAGGGGTTATTTTCGGAGACAGCTTGCACTGGATTTGGAGAGCGAGGAGGTTTGTTTATGCGATGCCCTTGACATTTCCTGGCTTCTCACATCAGCACGGTCAGAGAATCAAAACTCATATTATTGAACCGTTTTCCTAACAGCCTCCCACTACATTCAGTGGCCTGCTGCACCCTGGCCCTGATAATGAATTGTCCTTGAATCCTGACTCCTGACTTAAACCTCTTCTTCTCTTTTAAGAGCAAATCCGCTGACTTGCCCGCTCCGGTGGGAACAGACTTCTTGATGATGCACATTAATGGTCCAGAGAGAAAAGACATTCCCCTCAGATGCTGTATAAGTCAGACCAATGATATGTTTGGTTCTGTGGCAGAATCAAAGAAGGAGAAAGAAAGAGGAAGGTTAAAGGGAAGGGCGGAGGGAGGGAGTGAGAGACGAGGAAGGAGAAGGAGTGGGCGGAGAAAGCAAAAGCATGTTTGACTTCGATTTGTCATTATCAGAGATAAGAAGGAAAATGCAAATGACTGCAGATGGGAAAGAGGGAAAGAGGATCCTTTAAGAACCGAGTGGAGGCAAATATTTTCTGCACTGAGGGTTTACATGACATGTGGGTCAGATGAGTTAAAAAAAAGACATTTACATGCGAAGATATCGGTTCCCTATAGTACTAAACTATATAATATTCCCAGCAGTTGCTGTTTGAATCTTCCTTTATTGTCAGCTGTCAGGAGGAACAAGGCGAGAAATAATTTTATTATGCAACAGAGTTCTTAAAATTTCAAGAAGCCTGTGTCAAACGATGCCACTGCAGTGTAGACGTATGAATTTGGATTTCTTTTATGAGCACTTTAACAGGCTGAGTCTCCCACTTTCAGAGTGAAGGTGGGTGGTAAATTGGAAAAAAAAAACCCTGAAATTCTTCTTCTTCTTTTTAAATGAGAAATAACCCGTCATTGCTAATATTATATATTCTTACATATATATGTGACAGCTGCAATTCACCAAGCATGCCAATACATCTTAAATAGCACAGACATACAGTAATAACTGTGGCTTTTGAAACAGTTTTTTGATTTGTACTTATTACAAAGACAAATTATTACCTCTCCCAATGCAGATATGTTTTTGGTAGTGTACTCTTGTTATTCTGTCTGTAAACGCAACACTGATAAAACATCATAGGGGTGTAGAGTCTGCCAAGGCCTTCAAGGTCAACTTTATTGTACGAAAATTGACAAAAAGCCTATAACTTAGAAACTATGACTCTTACAAGTGTGGTTTTCGTTGTCAATATTGAAAGTACTGTATAAAAGCTGTATATGTATAAAGAATCTGACTGATTTGTCAAGGTCATTGAGCCCGTTGTCATTCTGACAGCGTAATATACTGACGTTTTGTCACGTCCCGAGGCGTCCCTCAGGAACGTGAAAGGTAACCTTCCGCGTTCCTATGATATGCGCCGGGTTGTGGATGGAATCCAATAGATTGACGCTCCCAGTGGTAATACACGTTCCAGCCGTGTATTACAGCCCTAACTCTAACCTTAATCCTAACCCTAACCATTACCTTATCCCTAACGTTAACCACCACCTTAATGGTGTTAGAAATGGCGACCGTGGCTCAGGGGGTTGGGAATCGCATCTGTAACCGGAAGGTCGCCGGTTCGATCCTTGGGCTCTCTGTCCTGGTCGTTGTGTCCTTGGGCAAGACACTTTACCCTACTTGCCTACTGTTGTTGGCCAGAGGGGCCGATGGCGCGATATGGCAGCCTCGCTTCTGTCAGTCTGCCCCAGGGCAGCTGAGGCTACAACTGTAGCTTGCCTCCACCAGTGTATGAATGTGAGAGTGAATGAATAGTGGTATTGTAAAGCGCTTTGGGTGCCTTGAAAAGCGCTATATAAATCCAACCCATTATTATTATTATTATTAGATAGTGTTTTCCAAAGGGATTAAAGTAAAATAAACATACATGTGTAGATTGATTCCAAACGGTTCCCATGTTTCCTCGTTTTTCCGACCTCGTAATATAGGGACGTGTTGGGTGGCCGAAAGCGTAACATACGGAAGATTTGTCACCTAGCGTAAAATATTACACCTTGGTGAGTGAGAACGTGTCGGGTCGTTAGATTGATCAGAAGATCAAAGTGATAATAATACTACATAGAAACACAGTTTTAAATAGCTCTAACTGTTGTTGTTTGTACCGAGAGCCTCCGACCTCTTTTTCAAGGTCAAATAAGGTCATGGCTTGTCTTTGATCTTTGAAACTGTGTAGAAATTGTATCGCCTTTGTTTGTATTTGCAACATTAGTAACATGAGGATTCTGAACCTCACAAAATAGTTTGCAACCAAATATTATTTCACATTTGACCTCTGACCTCACTTTTACATTTCACATCTGCATTTCTTTCAAGTTGAACATATGTTATATCTTTAAAGAAATAATTGTCAGGAGACTGAGTAAATAATATATACACTGTAGCATAATGTTATATAATGAGCTCAGGTTATTCACGGCCATTTATTTATAAATCAATACCTATTATGCATTACCCACTCCTACATAATGTTTGTGTAATCAAAGTACATCTGTCATGCTAGCCTTATCTATTTTTACTGCACTACAAACTACATTATAAGAACAAAAATCAAAATGAATATATAGAAAATATTATCCTATTCCCCTAAAAGTAAATACTGCCCAAAGATTTAGATGCCTTGGCAGAGGTTTGTGTCCACTTATGAATCACACAAAGCTACTCTATTAGAATCCAAGAATAAATATATGGAGCTGGAAATGTTTAAAGTTATGTAGTGTCATATTTAGTTTATAATATTTGCTAAATCTGGCATTTTGTGCAATTTATTTGGAGGAAAACAAATCACACTGATGATGTATACGTCTCAGGTGTCAAATATGATAGACTTTCCATTACAGGGTTATCCAATTCAAGGTCATTAAGGGTTGGAGTCTATCCTAGCTGGCACAGAGTGCACCCCAGGCACGCTGAGAGTCCATCACAGGCCAAATACACTAAATATACTAAATATAATTAAAAAGATAAATCTCACATTTGTCATTGTCAGTGAATTTTAATTCTCATTAGTTTGTGCATCACATCCATCCAGTGAGAAGAAAACTTTTAACTTTTTGTGCACCACATGTTACAGTAACGTGTAAATTATGAGCAGGAAGAGCTAATATGTCACTGATATTCTGTTTCTGGGAAAATAAAAACAATTAACTGCAGGTATGAAATGTGGTTCCTGTACTGGGCAGGTATCATCTAGCCTGACACACCAGATGGTTTGTTAAAAAGAATGACATGAGAATTCATCCATGAAAACTGATTGGAAAAGGGCAGACAAGTGATTGGATGAACCATCTGTATCTTTCACAGTCTATCATGTGCCAGTCTGGGAACCTGCCAGCCGCTGTACAAGTTAAGTCACTTGATAAGTGAGCCAATCTCTCCAGTTTCAAACGCCAATTTTAAAAACCTAATTTGTAGTCAAACGACATCACTTCCTTGCTTGCATTTCAATGTGTTCCTCTCACATGCAGAAACCAGAAAACCTGTTCTACCTAAAACCTTGAAGGGAAGTTTGTGTACAGATTAATGTCAGGATTCAATAAACATGTTGAGGTTTTCACATAAAATCACCTACGAAAGCCTCTTTCGGAGCAGTCATTGACGTTTCCAAACAAACAGATGTTCCATGGTGCCGTCCCACCAAAACACGCCTGTAGATTCCAGTAGTTCCTGTTAAGATTACTTAATCCAGCTGGCACTCAAAGCAATTAAAAACTAAAAGAGAACAAAGCGGTAATAGAGGATGCAAATATAATATTTTGATGGCTAAATCTGTTCTGATTCTTTAATATGTGTTAGCATGTACTTTCCATTTTTCCACCTGTTCAGCTCTCAGATTTATTTATTTACTGGGTTTTTATGCGGCTGCTTATATTCATTGCCCAGCATGTTTACTCCTTCAGTACGTCATGAGCTTCACATTTTTTCCCTGAGTTCCTTTGCCCCATTTTTCTCTCTAACCACACACACACACACACACACACATACATCACCCATGTCACTCTATGAATCCAGACCTCCTCCCAGCATTATTTCTTGTCTCCATGGGGAACTGAGGGTGGGGTAATGAGGCAGACGGGCCAGATGATGCTCCTCCATGTGAAGAAGATCCAAAGTTTCTTAAACCTGCATTACACAAGGACTCATATCTAACAGAAATGGTGACTGATGGAACTAAAAGATAATAGGCACAAAAACAGAGCTATAGGGTGGAGTGGGAGGGAGAGTTTGTGCTTAAGCTGTGTGCTCGGGGATTAGACAAGATAGGGACGAGAGATTTTCTGATGAGATCCGACATCAGCCTAATATTAAATGTAAACACGCACACCTGCACACTCAGTCCGTCTTATTGACTTGGATACGGAGCACTGGGGATAGAGCTGTGTTGCTCCTGCTCAAACCTACAGACTCTGTCTTGGTCCAAATCCAATCCTGTGTCCTACTCTTTTCTTTCAGTTTGTGTTTACTCCAACCCCTCAAGAAAAATGATGAAACTTTAATGATCTCTACAGGGAAAATTGTTGTTGCAGTAGCAAAGAAAAAGCAGGACACAGTACAGTTTGTATGAATTAAACTAAAAAACAAAAGTAAACTTCTGGAGCTAATTCAATGCTTTTGCCAACCATCCTGACCATCTTGCAACCGGGGTTGGTTGACTCAGGTACACAAACTGTCAGAAAAGCATTGAGCTAAGACAGTTTAGGTGCACAGCAAGTAAGTGAACAAAAGAGCTGAATAACTAAATAAACAGCAGCCAGCAGTTTAATGAATGACATCCACACTGACAGTGAGCTCGCCTGCCGACGCTCACAGCACTCTTTGTCTTAATTTCAGTGACATTTTGCAGATGCGTCCCAACTCCTCGTTGAAAATGGCACCTCTACTGAGGTCATTTGTTCGTGCTGGAGATGAAAAATGCTATTCTGCAAAAAAAGAAGAAATATAAAACCCTGCATCCCTCTCAAATTATTGGACAGAGCTGCAGTGCAGTAGACAGGGAGTCCAGGGAGCCACCAAAGGAAAGCGTATTTTAATCTATGCGACATGAACATGCTTTATTGTTCTCACTAGCCGGGTTCGCCTCATTTGGTAGTGCCGTCAGGATGTCCTTCCGCCTCTGTCCTTTCATGAGATTAATTCTTTCAGACATTTATTGTTACTTCAAACAATATTGAGGGGCATGAGAATAAAACAAACTTTTATGAAGCTCCATTATGATCTCTTCCGTGTTCATTTTTATCCCTGCTGTGCAGCTCCGCTGTGAAGGGAAGCTGGGAGGTTTTCTCCAAACTACACAAAGCTTTGATCTCAATTTTCGGATACTTTAGCAAACTCACACTGCAGCCAATAAGAGAAGAACATCAAGTCAAATAGTTTTAAAGTAATACTTTTGACTTTGAGAAAAATTGGAAACAGCAGCGCTGAAACATTTTTTTATGAAACATTTCTATTGTTAAAAAGTGGGGCCTTCCTCTTGATCCACTTTCTCATAAATGTTGACATAGTCACTGAAGAAATGAGAGAACTGGAAAAATGTGCAAGGAAATCTTGTCACGTGAGCCTCTGATCACTGATTTTGAAATATCTGTGTCCAACTGTAGGAGGTCAGAAAGAGAAATTAGACTTAGCTAAACTGTAGTGACAAATGAACGCAGTGTGACGCCTCAGAGGGTCATAGCACAGCTGCAGATATATCACACATTAATTATTACTGTAGGTTAGTCCAGGTTTTCTGTTCTGACCTGGGCTCCTGCTCGTCTGTATATCACTTTGTACTTTGTGTCTTTTATTGTGTACAATAAAGCCACACACAAGGTGAAGCAAGGCTTCCATTGAATCAGATGTCAACATTTTTCTGAATCACTGAATATTACTCTTTTTTTTTTTTTTTTTTTTTTTACTCATTTGGGCGATACATGGTGTTGCACTACAACATGGATTTGTTGGAAGACAGGCTGCATGCATGTGTTTTTGCTCAAGTCAAACTCTTTCAGTCAGGATGTAAATTTATCTTCATAAACAAAATGTAGAGGAACATAATAACTATGTTTGTCATTTATTGGAAAGACAACATTTATATTGATGCAATAAAGCCAACGAGACCAATAAGGCAGTCAATTTGGAGCAATTCGAGGTTGCACTTAACGTACAGGGCACAACCTTGCCTAAACTCTCCAATAGGTCAGCATGTAAAGGGGTTTGCAATGATAGTGCTAATGATATTATTTTAGTGTTTAGAAATGCTAGAAATATGTAAGAAATTCTTCTAGTAGTTGAGATGTTCCAATCTAAATCAGTGATAGTCAATCTGTGCACCAAATCTTGCAATCTAACAAGGAGGCGTCAAGATACTGAGACTTCAGCTGGCTTTAGATGTAATGTATTTACCATCTTGGTTTACCATTTCTTTTAATTATCTAATTTTTTACTGTGTTATTTTTTCTAAACAAGTGGTGTGTTGTAGTGCACAAGGCTGAACGCACTCGTGGTCTGCAAAAAGAGCACGGGAGTAGCAATCGAATGAAAAGATAAATCCTAGCGGTGATGGTGGTGATAACACTTGTTACCAGCCATAATGAGGTCAGAGTCACCACTGTCTGGCTCAGATGGAGATTTATACAGAAATGAAGAGGTCCAGCTGTCTTCCAAAGCTCATAGCCTGGCAATAAAGGCAGATCTGCTCGAGAAGCTGGGAGCTTAAAGGGTGACAGCCATGATAAAGAATTCCTGTGATGCTGATGCAGACTGCAGCAAACATTCGGGGTAATTTCACATTGTGGAGAAAAGTGACTCTTTGGACCGTTAAATGAGGTACAATGACCATACTTGCACTCGGCACCTACTGTTTTGATGATTGGACAACTAATGCCTAACTCTGCTTTCACATTGTGAACCATTTAAGTAATGTGTCAATCTCGTCCGCCCAACTGTGGGTGGTAGGACATGCATGATTGCATCCATGTTGGAGTCTGCAGATACACAGGAGAATCACACACTTTTTATTGCTTTGGTATTTCTCTTCATGGGAGATTTTTATGAGTTGACCAAACTGTAGATTTTGGTCAGATTAATGTAGATTTGCCAACTTGGTGTTGACCAACCAGTCAAGTTTCCATTTACATCCTAGAGATGGGTAATGAGTGATGCTAAAATTTCATGGATGGACAAATAATCTAAGTGTCATTAAGTCCAGTATCCAAGAAAAAGTGTGTAGATGGTCTACAAGAGTTTTAACATTTAATAATGGCTAAAAATTGAATGTTTAACAATCATTATTATGTTCAATGTTGACCTTTTAGATATAAAATGTCAATCATTTCATCGCAGTTCTCCTATTAGACATTTGTGTGCAACTTTGTTCTCATGTATTAATTCTTAAAAATATGGCCCAAGATTGTCTTTTTTTTTACTTTACATTGACCTTTAAGCACCAAATTCTAATCACTTCCAAGCTTTATACCAGATGCAATGAAGTTCACCACATTTAGAGAGTGTAAGAGTATCGGTTACTTTGATCCTTCATCACCAAATTCCAGTAAGTTCATCCATAAGTCCAAGTTTTTACGGAGTTTAAAGAAACTGACTTGTGTTATGCAAGAGATTGTTTAAATGCATTGTTATTATATAACTTCTCTATTTTTTTTTTTTTTACCGATGGACAGGAAATGACACCTCGCATAATTAGGAGGTGTGTTCAGGAAACCAGTTTGGACTTGTTAGGTTTATATTGTTGGATTGTCATTTATGCTTAGAAATATATACTCATATATGCTTAGAGTTATATAATCGATTGCATATCGATAGGATGTCTGATCCTTAGCAGTCTGCAAAGACTCTGTGTGCCTTCCAGAGCACTCTGGCATACATACACATCCTAAGGTCATGAGAGAGGTCGTACCTTCTCTTACTGATTTATGGTATAGGAGGACACCTACTCTGTATCTGTTTAAATATAAGATCCCTTTGTATAGGTGAACCGCTGGACTCCTGGCACCAGCTTTGGGGAGTCTTCACTGGGTCATATCTTGACACACACACGTATGCACAGACTGGTACTCTTTGTTCACACATATGCCTGAGTAAGACGTCATGTGTTAATGAACCTATGTATGTTCATGTAGCCACAATAAAGAGCAGTGCTTCGAGGGAGCTAATTGAGAGTGACTGGGGTTCGAGCGGCAGGAACAACGCTCGTCTCAGGCATCTCCATCGTGTACAAGATCACACAAAGAGTTCTGCCTGGTGTCCAATGCTCTTTGCCATTGTAGTAGAATTGTCTCTGATTGTTCCAGCGAGGGGTTTGTGCTAGACAGACCCATCAGGACTGGTTTGAGCTTTGTGAGATGGTGCATTATCTTGTTGGAAGCAACCGATGGGTACGCTGTTGTCATAAGGAGATAGACACGGTCAGCAGCAATACTCAGGTAGGCTGTGGGGTTTAAATGATTCTGAGTTAGTACTAAGTAGCCCAAAGTGTGCCAAGAAAATATCCCGATACCATATCAGAGCGTGATTCTTTGTAAACTCTAGAGATGTTTGTGTGGGCCTTTATGGCACCAAACCACACCACGTTCAAAGTCACTCAAATCATCTTTTTTTCACCTAATTTTAATGCTCAGTTTGAACTTCAGCAGGCTTTCTTGGCCATGTCTACATGACTGAATGCCCCGAGCTGCTGCCATGTCATTAACTTGTTGGGTATTTGCATTAACGAATAGTTGAGGAGGTGTACCTAATGAAAAGGCTGGGTATGCTGAAGCATATTGAATTGATGATAGGATGGTCTTTTGTCAGTCTTTTTCATTTCTTAACTGAGTGTGAAGAACCATCCACGGTAGTTTTGACAAAATATTTGTCGCTGAATAACTAAAAAATAAATAAATAAAACCAGTCAGATGTTTGCTGGTTGTTCACGAGTTAAACTAATAGCAAATGTTTGAAACTCATTTTTTTCCAGGCAAATCAAATTGTAGAAACATAGTTTAAGTAACTTAGACACATCGTTAGTGCTCTTGTCTCATAGACTCATAGACTGCTGTGTCTGATGTTACGCAGCTATTACTCAGGGAAAGAATGAAGTGTGAGCAAATTTGCATTATTCATTAATATTTTGATCATCTGAAGGTGAACCCGAGGGCCACACCTGGAGCCAAGTGAAGTAAGTGGTAATAAATAATGCACATTTTAAATAAATAGCTTCCTATGCAGGCTGCTAGAAGGCAGAAGGTAATCCACACTTTGAGGAAAGATGGATTTAGAAATACCTAAAGGGGCTGTCGTTGAACAAAATGTCACCTGGGAAGCAGGGAAAGCTTTGATGAGAGGTAAAATAATTTTTTTCTCATCACATAAAAAGAAAGAAGAAAACAAAAATATTCAGGAATTTAAAAAAAAACATCAAATCCCTAGAAGAAGCCTACGTGTCCCACCAAGATCAGGAAACATTGAACAAAATACGCAAAACAAAACTAGAATTAAATGAGATAATTGATGAGAAAAAAAAACAGAATTCTTAGTACAAAGACTACGCTTACAAAATTATGAACATGGTAATAAATCCGGTCAATTTCTAGCAAACCAGCTAAAAATAAATAAAGAAAAAACAACTATATGTGCTGTTCGAGATTCATCTGGGAACACAATATATGACCCAAAACAAATAAACAACATTTTCAGGGATTTCTATAAAACGTATTCACCACAAATAAACCCGTCTAAAAGGAAATTAATCGGCTTTTGGACAACATTACTCTTCCAAAATTATTAGACACTCAAGCAATGGCACTGGATTCACCACTGACACCAGGGGAACTCCAGGAAGCCCTGATAAACATGCCCAATAATAAGGCTCCAGGTCCAGACGGGTTTCCTGCAGAATTCTACAAAGAATTCTGGACGATTCTAGCACCAGTTTTCTACAGAACGTTGTTGGAAATCAAAGAAAAGGGCAGACTTCCATCAAATATGAATTCTGCAAACATTAATCTCCTGCTAAAACCAGGCAAAGACCCTGTATATCCCTCAAGCTATCGTCCAATATCCCTTATAAATGTAGACCTTAAAATAATCTGCAAAGTTCTCTCAAAGAGACTAGAGAAAATAACCCCCCTCTTAATTCATCCTGACCAAACTGGTTTCATAAAAGGTAGGCACTCATCAACAAATACACGTAGATTACTTAATTTGATAGACTACTCATACAGTAAAAACCTTGAAACTACAATATTTTCTTTAGATGCAGAAAAAGCATTTCACAGAGTTAACTGGAAATTTCTGTTTGCAACTTTACACAAATTTGGTTTTGGAACCTCTTTCATTAACTGGTTAAAAATATTATACAATTTCCCAACAACTTGTGTCAAAACAAATGACCAAACATCCTCCAGCTTCTGTCTCCTGATGGGCACCAGGCAGGGATGCCCACTCTCCCCTTCACTGTTTGCAATTTTTATTGAACCACTAGCAGCAGCAATTAGACAGAATTCAGTAATTAAGGGCATAAAATGCAAGAACGTGGAACATAAAATCAGCCTTTATGCGGATGATGTGTTACTTTTTCTCCAAAACTCACAAACCAATATCTCTGGGGTGATTGAATTGATAAACTCTTTTGCAAGAATATCAGATTACTCAATTAACTGGTCAAAATCTACAGTCCTCCCGATTAATTGCTCCCTCCATAATTCTTCTTCCACACCACTGCAATTGGGAAATATAAAATATTTAGGTATTAATGTTTCTCCCAAGCTTGCAGATCTGACTAAATTAAACCATATCCCACTTTTAAAGAAGGTAGAAGGCGATCTGGCTAGGTGGAAATGTCTACCCATATCACTCATGGGAAGGGTTGCCGCTATAAAAATGATGGTCTTACCAAAAAAAATTTATTTATTCTCAATGATCCCAACTAAACCGCCACAAGATTGGTTCAGATCTCTAGATTCATATTTGTCCAAATTCCTTTGGAAAAATAAACCCCCACGTATAAGCTTAAAAACACTACAAAAGACCAAGGATAAAGGAGGATTAGAACTACCTAACTTTCAGCACTACTTCTTAGCAAACAGGCTTCAATTTATCTCAGATGGTTAAAACATACCCTCTTAGATGAACCTTGGCTAGATGTAGAACAAGCACTTTGCAATAATCTAGAGATCTCAGACCTACCATTTATCAGCTCAAACATCCAACGACACGAATGCTTTAAAAGCATCAGCATCAGCTCTTCTCTGACAGCATGGTGGGAGTTTCTAAAATTGACGGAGTCTTCATTAATCCCATGCAAACGTACACCTATCTGGAACAACCCTGACATATTAAAAACAATAATATGATAAACTTTTCAGATTGGAGTGGTAAAGGAATCAAATATTTAGAACATATATTAGAAGGAACAGAATTTATTCCATTTGACAGACTAGTTACACAATATGGGATCAACAAGAAAAGTTTTTACAATATCAACAAATTAAATCCATAGTACACTACATATGAGCGGGCGGAGGGAGGTTTGGAGTCTTCACACACCCCCGTTCTCTGCAGCCTTCTGGAGCGGGGGGTCTGGGAGGAGGAGTTGGCCGTCCAATTGGGGTCTGGAATGTGGGGCCTCCCTGCTGCTGCTGCTGAGTTGGGGCAGTCTGCTTCTCTCCACCCCAGGGAAAAGGGTAACACTACCTGGGTCTGGGTGCAGTTTCCCCCTCCAGGGGCAAGGGTACCTAGACCTGGGGCTTAGAGTACGCTTGGGGAGTGTGATTGTGTGTACAGTGTCTCTTTATGTCTGTCTCCACGTTGGGTGAGTGTTGAGTAATTGCATATGAGAGCATGAGGGTGGGAATGGATGTTTGTATCTGTGTGTGCCTGTATGTCTGTGTCTATATGTCAGGTCTAGTATCAGACACCACCTCTCTGGGGACATCTCAGGCCCTCCAAGGTATGGAGGCCTATCTCCCCCCACCACTCCCCCTGCCAGTGGCAGACACAGTCAGACATCGGTGCGTTGGTGGTTCTTTGTGTCCGGGGATGGGCGTCCGGGTACACACCGGCTCACTCCTTGGTGGCTGCTTGTCGGGGCCTGGAGCCTGGGGCTCGCTCGGGCCACTTCGGGGGTGGGGTGCCCTCAGCCTCTCGGCCTGGGGCTCGGTCACTCCTCCACAGCTGGCTCGTTCTGGGATAGTGGCGCGGCTGCCCCTCTGTTGGTCTAGCAGATCATTACATGAAGGAACCTTTTAAATACAAGCACGCTCATGCTCACAGGTGTACACACGGGTGTTCACACACACACAAACTACACCCTTTTTGGCTCCTACCTCAAAGCACACTGTGTGCTGTTGATCTTATGTGCTGCACAATAATGTTTAATATTTAGTATTTATTGTTATATTCCCATAGATCATCGTGATGTTGTTTATGTTGCTCTTTTTTTTTCTTCTGCTTGTTTTCTCTTTTTTCTTTCTCAACAGGTGATCCAGGTGATTGATATATGTATTTTTTGTCTGCTTATTTTGTTGGTTTTTGTTTTTTGCCCTTTATCCCCGTCCCTCTTCCCCGCTGTTTTTCTTTCCCTCTTTCTTTCTCGCCTTTTTTCTTTTCCCCAGTCAAGTCTCTCCCATATTTAGCAAGTGTTTGGTAAAGTAAAGCCGCTGGGCATCTTTCTTTGCCTTTAGACAATAATTCTGATGGCAAAAACATAAAAATAAATAAATAAAAGAACAAAATGTCACGATGACAGAAGCAAAATGACTTTTTAAAAACATAAAAATGCTTTATTTTACCTCTAACGCTGACAGTTTTCACTAGCAGATGTGGATAATAGTATAAATTAAACTTGTAAAGGTAGAACTTTCCATTACAGCCAACAATAGGAACCAAATAAAACAACCTTTAATTTGTTTTTCATACAATAGAGCCTTTTTCAGAGGGGATGAAATGTCAAATGTTAGGCACTAAGATAAGCGAAAGGCAGAGGGGTTTTTGTTCTGCTGCCCACCCAAGTGCATAACAGCCAGCCTTTCAGTCATTTTTTCAGCCTTTTCTGTGCAGCTGCAAAACGTAGGTGGCATGCAAAGGAGGTTCATGTGTTGCTTTAAAGTGATTGCAGTGATGGTGCCACAAATAGGAATCATCCAAAAATTTTGATTATTCCACCATTTTCATCCTCTTTCTCTGATTTCTGTCCTTTTTTTGTTGCATTAATTTGCACCACCAGGGGTGGCAAACCCTAGGTCGGTCACTTTTGCATAAACAGCTATTGTTCCTATGCTTATTAACAAGACAAGCGACTTCATGATCACCAACTTCCAATTCTGTGGAAGCAGATTATTTTGTGGAGTCTGGGTTCTTTCTCAAACAAAATACCCCAGTAGTACTTTATGAGTCTCGTCCCAGTTGTATGAATTTCTCTGTTTGGACCAGCGGGGAAACTTCTTTAAAGCGGAAAGCAATTAAACACACAGGCTGAACCAATTCACTGTGGCTTTGCTGAAGTGTAACAGTAGCAGAAGGAGGAGAGACACCAAAGCACCACCATGTCATCTCTTCTCCACAGCGAGAAAGGAACTACATTAGTAGCAGAACAAATACAGAGCGGAGAAAGGACCGGGCTGCTGGGAAAACAAGTTTTCACATTCATCTGGCAGCAGAAAAGTATGGAGAAAAAGAAGTAGACAAAGGGCAGAAAACACAGGGGATAACAGATGGAGGTACAATATCTGGTTTGGAACTCAGCCCACTTTTCCCATGAGGATTGAAGGTGACATTTCACTTGGTGCCCCTTCCACAGGCATCAAGTAAACCATTCTGCAAGACAGGGCAGTTGAAAGTGCATATCTACAGTACACTGCCAACTTTATTATGGTGCAGTATGGTGAGCCCAACAACATCCTTTAGCCTGTTTGTCTGCAGTGCTGCCGTGCACAGTTATAAACGCCTCTGCAGCAGATCAAAGCAATAGCATTTTTTCCAAAACTTTTAAATCTAGGCCAGTTGAAACCCACTAATGTTGTATTAGACACTGCAGCCACAAGCTATGGTATTAGGGAATCTTGGACCAAATGAGTACAGTCTCTTTAGCAGTTGTTATTCATATAGGGAAACGTGTTCTTGTGTTCAGGTGTAAACTAAATCTCTACTATCCAACCTGTTATGGTTAAAAGCTTCATTTGGGGATTTGAGGAGACACACGAATGGTGCTTTTCTCCTCTGCTGGATCTCTCAAAGTCCTTCTATGGTATCTATCTATTTCTATGTAAGTGTTTTCTCTCTAACAATCAAACACGTTTATAATGGGATTCGTTCAAAGCACCAACCTTCCGATTATAGATGACCTGCTCTACCTCCTGGATGGTGAATTTTTATGTATCATTTTGTAACTTGTCTTCACCGAGGACACAGTTCAACCCCGTGTGTTAAAGACTTAAACATTCAGTGTTCTGACATCCCAAACTTCAAACTGACTCAACTCCCCTTTAACTGCCATGAAAATACTTAATCAATGGGCTACCGTCTCTTTAGCATTTAATTTTCATATTTGAAATTTGACAGTTTGTGGTGAAAGACTTCTTGTGTCCAGGTGTAAGCTAGAGCTGTAATATCCCTGCAATGGGTGTAGCTCTCATGTGAATATTGAGGGCGGCTAAGGGTTAAGGAAATGCTAATGAGCAGCCACTCCATGTCCTCTTTATTTTCCGCCCCTGGGCCACTTAGTCTTTCCTGTGAATTTAAGAAGGTAACTTTCAGGTAACAGTGCTGGAACATTCACACTGTGCTGACATCCTAAATTATTTTTCTGACTGCTCTAAAAATGCTGCGTGCTGCTGTGAGCAGTGTTGGTCAAGTTACTTGAAAAAAGTAATCAGTAACTAATTACTGATTACTCCCCCAAAAAAGTAATCCCGTTACTTTACTGATTACTTATTTTCAAGAGTAATTAATTACTTAGTTACTTAGTTACTTAGTTACTTTTTAAAAACACGATTTACAACCTGAAGAGGTGATAAAGTGATAGATCTTTCAGCCCAATTCTACTTTTTCTACATAATCCATCATACAAAATGTAATCAAATGGAAAAGTCTCTTTTTTTAACTTGTTTTATCAGTTTTAATCTTTTAACTTTATGCATCAAGCAAAACATTTAATTATATGCAACATTCTCTGAATTGAATAAATTAGTTTAACATTTAAACCTATTTTCTACACATTCCAGCACATAAAATAAAATATTTTTTGTGTTTTCACTCACTCTTTCAAACAGATGCAAGTAAAACACAGCAGAAAATAAATAAAGTCAAAGACTCAGCGGTCCTTTTGCTCTATTTTCACCTGTAAAGCAGGAGCAGGGTAGGCGGAGGGTTACCCTGGTGCAGGTGTGCTGCGGTCAGTTGAAGAATCCGCGCGAGTGTCTCTGTGAGTTTCCCATCACGTCGTAGCTACTCGGTGCTTGCTCGGAAGTTTAGGGGTTTTTTTCGCTGTAAAAAGAAGTTTTCTTCCCACGCACGATGGACGCTAATGTTTTTGTCACTTTTTATGGAATCAAACTCAAAGTAAGGTCAGTACTTCCACACTTTAAACGCTGCACGCTCATACTCTCTCCCGCACTCGATATATGATCCATTGTTGATCTGCACACAGCTGCTGTCACCAACGTCGCACTTGCTTACGTCACTGTCATGAGACATTCTCGCAAAAAAAATCACGGTTTTAGTAACGCAGTAACGCAGCGTTCCTACGGGAAAGTAACGGTAATCTAATTACTGATTTTGCAATAGTAATCCCTTACTTTACTCGTTACTTGAAAAAAGTAATCAGATTACAGTAACGCGTTACAAGTAACGCGTTACTGCCCATCTCTGGCTGTGAGCTAACTCAGCCGTAAACCTGTAAACAAAGTGAGAAGAAGATTATCAAGCTCAGGGATCAAACATTTAAATTCCTTTGAACACTGTGGATGTCTGTGGGTGTTAGGGGAATATAGTGAATTAAAAGTGCACAAGTAGCATCCTCGCTTTAACACTGTGCAAAAAACCATTACCATGTTACAACACAGGCCAGCATTTTCAAGGTGAGAGCGTTTGATTGTGCAGCGTGAATACAATTCATGTCGCGTGGTGAGGCGTGTAAAAGCAACACGAGCTCTGTATTATTCACGATCACAGATTTAATATTGCATGGTGTTTAACTTTACAGTCGCTGCATATTTCAAAACAGTAACGGAGAAAGTGTGAGGGAGCTGCGCGTGAGAGCACTTGGCAGTTGCCAGTTTAAGCCCCAGGAAGGATTGGGAAAAGGGGGAATGTCTCTCTCTCTCAACAATTACTCATAAGAACCTGGTAACAGCACCGTGCTTCTGTGTGTATGTGATAGATTGTGCGTCCACGCTCCTGTGCGTGCCCAGATGGTTGTTTGCCAGTGATGCAGTTTTTAGCTTTAACCTTCAATCCTTCATCGCACACATCCGCGTACAGTAAACACACGACACGCACATGTGCACATATACGCTCCCCGTTGGGTCTTTCACTGCTCCCCAGTGGTGCAACCCAACACTGAGGCATCATGTTCAGGCATGACTCTTTTCTCATTAACCCTCCCATCTGGTTACAAGTTGTGGCGGTGTTTAAATGGAGGCATGCTTTTCAAGCTCAGTCACTCAATCACCACTTCCTCTCCTCAGTCTCTCTCCCCTCATTCATGCCGTTTTCTTGCTTTCTCTCTCCTGTGGTGTGACGTCACAGTCGCTTGCTCTCACTCTCTAAGCATCTCCCATAACCTCCGAAGTATTCTCATCTCAAAGGTACAGACAGATTATTCAGGGTCATTGTTAATCTGACCATGGTCCAGTCCCCTGTTACACTGCTGACATTGTCACTGGCATAAGTAAATAAAGTTAAATGCAAGGTTGCTGTTGTTATCCCTCCATCTCTCTGTGTAGTGCCAACAGTCTTTAAAAAAATTCCCATCAGCCTCGGCAGTAACACAGTTTTATAATTGTGTACATTAGCAGTGTTAGCATACTAACACTCTGAACTAAGGCAGCGACCAATGACAAACAAATCAATTGCTAAATTGCAGCATGTTACAGGCTTAAGATGGCCTTTTAGAGGGGTTGAGTCTGCATGGCACTGAACATTTTTACTGGTTACAGTAAAGGGAGTGAGTTTGTTCCATCTTTGATAGCAATCCATTTATTTTCCTTTTATTTCCTATTATTTAAAGAAAAGGTACATCATGCTTGATTAAATGAAACCCCAGTTAACAATGCTGGTTAAAATATGCTATAGGAGTTTTTTTCTTCTGCCACAAGTGTGGCAATTACAGCCGTTCAGTCAAAAAAGTTGCGGCAAATTCTAAAATGTAAATTTAAAAAAACAGTGCAATGGTTTGATGATGAGATGATGAGATGAGATAGAGTTTATTTGTCAGTTGCAGGTCTTTTGCCCACAACCGAGACCGTACATACAATACAAACATCACATTGGGGAGACAGGTCAGGCCAGGTAGTGAGGAAAAAAACATCGAAATGTGCAACACAAAAGGATCATAGAGTCATTTTATTCGCAAGTGAACATAAAAACACATATCAAGTGTTCAAACTGAGACATTTAATATTTCAGTAAAAATATTTTAAATTTGATGGCAGCAGAGCTAAAAAAGAAACAGCTGGAGGAACATTTTGCTACTAATTATGTTAATAGGCAGCAGGTCAATAACATGCTTGGGAATAAAAAGAGAACATTTTTTCTATAAATTGTGGAAAAGTTTCAGAAAAATGTTCCTCAATGTAATATTGCAAAGACTGAAGATTTTATCATGTACGGTTCATAATATCATTGCAAGATTCAGCGAATCTGGAGAAACAGGCGCAACGGGACAAGGTCATGAATCAGTACTGGCCTGTGATAGTTAGCTGCTCAGGTGACACTGCATTAAGAACAAACATGATTCTGTTATTCAAATTAGTACATAGGGTCAGAAAACACTGTTTGTGAACACAGTTCATCGTGCCATCCACAAATGCAGGTTGAAGCTCTGTCATGCAAAGAAGAAATCAGATGTGAACATGATCCAAGAATGCTGCTGTCGCATCTGCCCCAAAGCTCATTTAAATGTGGAAAATCAGAAAACTGTTCCGTGGAGACAATCCGGCTTGCTATCAGCGCTCAGTTGAAAAGCCTACGTGTCTGATAGTATGAAGATGTATTAGTGCCTATGGAACTGGCAGCTTGCATATCTGGACCTTTTGCAACAGCATGGCTTCGTTGTAGAAGAGTCCAGGTTCTGAACTGAGCTGCCTGCAATCCAGACCTGTCACAGTTGAGCAGCTACAATGTTCTGTCAGACTAGAATTGGACAACATACGTTCCCAGACGTCTACAGACTGTTGTTAAAAGAAGAGGGGATTCTATGCAGTGGTAAACACAGCCATATCCCAGCTTTTCAGAACTGTACTAAATTGTACATTTTCTCAGCTTAAACATTTGATATGTTTTTTGTGTTTTACTCTGCAAAAGAAGGTAAATAAAATGTGGGTTTTTAACTTTTCCAGAATTGGGGCACTATGTTTAAGCAAAGGCTCATATAGTTGCTAGGTGGACCACAGACTTGTGCAGTACACATAGATGTCAGTTTTCATGCACAAAACCTACACATGCAAAGCAGTTCTGAAAGGTAAAGTATGGTAGTTAAAGGTGCCATCTAGGGACCCCGGATGTGAGTGAATAAGCTGTCAGTTTGATATACATGGAGACACTGCAGGTGCTGGGTTACAGAGAAAACAATGGGTGCAAGTGTTCTGACATGTAGCAGATGCTGCTGCTGTGTGTTGCCCTTTAGTCTTGTAGAGGTTGGACTTCGTTGGTCAGTAAATGACTTGGATCGATGATGATGGTTTTAGATAAATTTTGGTTTGGTGAAGCTAATGACCTTCTCATCAGCTTCACCTGTATTGGGTGAAGCTGATGATGGCTTATTGATAATATTCCCATGAGTATTCCGGTACATTTCCCAACTCCCAATACATCAAATACTGACATTTTTCCAAAGCTATAGTCATCTCACATATAATGTAAGGGTTTTAAACATGCAGTTTTAATGTTATGAAAGGGCATATTTAGACTTAAACTGATATATTAAGCTCAGCAGAAACTAAAATTAATCAGTGAGCGAAAACAAAATAACAATTAAAACAAAAGCTCCTAAACAGGATAAACAGGATTCAGATACTCATATTAAACATGGCCAAAGTTACAAATATTGAGGTCAGTCTTTTTTTTTTTGGTTTTGCCTTTTACTACTCTTTCTACTAGCTCAGAGTCTTTCACTCTTCATGATGTCATTGGCAGCAGATATCCCAAAAATGGCCACCCCAGGCACACAGTACTGGGTATGAGCGCAGCGACCCTTCCCACCTGCTGTTCAAACCTTCTGTTTAGGAGGGACATCCAATCAGATGAAGGATGGCTTAAAGAAAGGAAGAGGACAACAAGCTAATTCAGATTTTTTTCTGACAGTGGATGAACTGACAGCTGCACCAAGGCCACCAATTGCGCTGCTCGAGTAAAGTGCAGGAATAATAATATCGAGCTAGAAATTAGCATAATAGGTACCCAAGAGTGATGGTGATATAGCTGCCTAGTGCTAATTTGCACCTAACATTTTGAATGAAGATGCCTTTTGTATTTCCTGCATTTTCCTGCATTTGCTCACATCTAATCTCTCATACATTATCACAGGCATTTAGGCTGTATGTCACGTGTGTGTGTGTGTGTGTGTGTGTGTGTGTGTGTGTGTGTGTGTGTGTGTGTGAGAGAGAGAGAGAGAGAGAGAGAGAGAGAGAGAGAGAGAATTGCTGGCAAGCCTGAAGGTCATTGCTGCTTGATGTCTTTTGACCTTAGTGTTCACCACCACCGAAGGGAGAAAGCATCTCATTACTACATTAATCGCTTTTGTGCACGTTCACCTTTAAAAATGTGTTTTGTTTTAGTTTTCTTGTGTTAGTAAGTCTGCACAGATGTGTCGTTTCTGCAGCGCTGCTCTCTGAGATATTTAGTATTTCTCTGTTTTAGTCTTTTTTTTTTTTTGGATCATTGTCCAAAGTCCGCTCTCTCTCAGAGGCACTGAGTGAACATTTGATACCAGTTCTGACAGTTTGTTTGACATAAGCTAATACAAAAATAACAAATGTGAAAAGAATAGATTGCATTGTGTACTACAAGCATACATTTAATGGGCTGCAATGTGAGTCTTCTGGGCCATTATTGTTGCCACTGAATGATGACCTTGTTACTGGAATGTATTGGATTTCTCGTTTTATTGCATAGCTTGTTATTAGCTCTGAGTCCATAGGCACCCTCTGTAGATTTATCATCAGCGGCATATACAGAATTTACAGAGGCGCCCTGCATTTTCTCCGCTTTCCCCCCTCGCGTAGATAAAATGCAGCAGAGAAGCAGAAGCTCCTCCTGGCATTCCCTGGTAATCCAAACTGACGCTTACCTTTAAGTTGTAAATAACTGCCTGCCCTCCTACTTCCCCCCTCTCCCGCGCCTTTGCTGGATAACTCTGCAAGTATATTGTGTGCTTTTTGATATTTTCTGCATGTCTGAGCTGCTTTCAGCGCTTTCTAAAAATAGGACAAATCTCTACAGTGGTTAGTGCAAGGTAGCGGCAGGACAAAACGTGTCAGCTGTGCGCCAGCAGTGGTGGGACCGGATCGCATAGCAATGTACATGAAATGTTTTTTTTCTCCTAATATATCACATTATTTTTTAGACAATTTCCCAAATAATCCTCATAATAACACTGTCAGCTGTCTAAATATTAAGCACGCTTGTGCAATAATCAAGTCAAACAACCGTGCAATAAATCTGACCTTTGTTAAGTTTTCAAAGTTCACTCGTTGGTGACAAACTGTCAGATCAGTTCATTTCTTTGGTAATTCTCCGAGGCTGAAGTTAGCGATGCTCTTGTATTGAAAGGTTATATTCTGACCCTTTTAGAGCTGCAGGGCATCTGTGTTAATAATAAAGTGGTATATTTTTAAAGGTGCATTAATTAATTTTAATTATTTTTGACTGCTTAGGGGCAGCAGAGCAGGATGGAAACTCAAAATTTGACATTTTATCACCTTCTAAAGTCGTTGAATGCGTTACATAACATCTGCCTCCTTTCACATACAGGAGACTAGAGAGCCACATTTTTCACTGCTTTATGAAAGTACACTTTATTTCCACAAGTCTTCACTCACCCATCCAGATCATTAAAATCAAGTCTTCCAATCACTTCCATGGCCACAGGTGTATAAAATCAAGCACCTCTGAATACATACTGCTTCTACAAATGTTTGTGAAAGAAGGAGGCGCTCCAAGCAGCTCCGTGATTGGATGCTACCTGTGCAACACCTCCAGTAGTGGAACTGGGAATGACTCATAAAGTTGAAGGCCATATAAAATCACAGAGTGTTGTCAGTGGTCTCTGGAGTGAACCCAACACGATAGAACACCTTTGAGATGAATTAGAGACTCCAGGCCTTCTTGTCCAACTTCACAAATGTGGTTCTGGAAAAATGGTCAAAAATTCCCATGAACACACTCATAAAACTTGTGGAAACCCTTTCCAGAAGAGTTGAAGCTGTTATAGCTGCAAAGGGTGGGTGGGCATCATATTAAACACCATTAATTCAGGAAGGGATGTCACATAAATTAAAATATCCATGTGAAGGAAGACGAATGAATGACTTTGGCAATAGTAAGTAAGCAAGTAAGTAAAATGTATTTATATAACACTTTTCACAGATAAAAATCACAAAGTGCTTCACAATAAAACCAGAAATATTAATGAAATCATAATATAAAAAACAATGAAAAACTTAATTAAAGGCTCATTTGTATAAAAATGTCTTCAGCTGCTTCTTAAAGAAGTGTCTGGAATCGAGGCATGAGGTTTCAACAGGTCAGAGATATACTGGGGAGCTTCACCAAGAAGGGCTCTAAAAGTTACAAATCAAATTTTAAAATGAACCCTAAAATTAGCAACCAATGAAGAGAAGCCAAAACTGAATATTAGACAGACTTACAGTATAAGTCAGTTCTAGTTCAGTATCCATTAATTCCTCAGAAAGATGCCTGGCTTTGTCAACATGCACTTAAGCTGAGCATGCAATTTGCTGATCCATGCACCACTACTTATTTTTGGATGCTAAGAGATAACAAGGTGTGGAAGTAGTAAGTGACTGCTAGTCACAAGTTTGTCAACCAGGAGATCCCAGTTCAAGTCCTGTTTTGGTTTCTGTGGTCTTTACCCGTGACAGCTGTACTAGGGGAAACACATTAAGTGCAAAGTTTGGATTTTTGGGGGATGTGGCAGCTTTCCTTGACAGGTGAGACACACAGTCAGCTCTAGCCCCCACCTGACTGATAGACGTCAGCTCCACTAATCTGACTCACTGACATCTGCACTATGTGTCTGGTGTTAGCTTCTTTTGTACATTTTAAAGCAATTATCCGAGCGCTACAATGAGCTCAAAGGGGTTAGCAAGCTGCAAGTTGGTGATGGTTTTCTGTAACGTCAGCACTCCAAATGTTAAAATAAAGATATGTGATTTTAATCTCACAAAAAATCCCCGGAATATGTTAACAAAATCTCTGCAGGGACTCTACAATACATCTAGAGAGCCCATAACATTCTGTCCATTTATGTTTTCACTGCTTTACCACTGCAGTGGCCTTAAAGTAAAAAAGCTTTTTAAAAAAAGAAGATTGAGTCACAACAAACAAAAGAGTTTCACCCCCTCTGGGATAAGAATATAATGGTCCGTCATCCCAATGGTGGAGGTCATGAACTATGAAAAGGGGAGGAGATTTCAGGGCTATCCTGAATTAGTTCTTCAGGCATGTTTCATGAAAGCAAAGTTTTAATCAATGGAGGGAAAAAAGCATCTTTAGTTTGTAGGAGTCCTTGAGATCTGCCTCATCACAACAGGCTAGAAGGTAGGACATTGGATTATTTGGTGATAAAAACCCAACTCATCGCTATGATTCTTCACAAAAAGGAGCCACCTGAGTGGATCCACATGAGTGAGATTGTCATGAATGGAAGTGTAATACGTGATGTAATTGAAATGAGTGAGGAGGAAGGTTGAATCATGTAGGGAGGAGGAGTGTATAGCTGCAGTGGTGGAAGGAGGTAACAAGTGCATCTTGATCCTAGGCTGTTGTGGCTACTGCGATATCACTCTACTTCCTGCCCTCTTCTTATATCCTGTCCTCTCTCTGCCCTAAACCTTGTAATCCTCTTGTTTCTCCTTTTCCTGACTCATAGCTTTGATTTGCCTCTCCTCTGATACAGACACACACACACACACACACTCACTGAGTCATGAATATTCATTTGTTTGCCCAAATCCTGTTCTTGCACTGTTTACTTTGATGCTCTGGAGACAGAGCTCGAGGAAGCCCCAGTATTTGGATGTGTGTGCGTGCACGTGTACGCATGCGTGTTCCCAGTGTGTCCCATGCATCTCTGAGGATGAGCGGATCTGACAGCATCGGCCGAAAAAGAACCGCTGTCCTCAGACCGAGAATCTCCGCGCTCTGCGAGTGTACATGTGCACGCGTGCGTGTGCGGGCACGGTTGTCTTCCTGTGTTTATGTGTGTATGAGTGTGGGTGGACACGTCGTCTCAGAAATCAGTGAAGCAGTGTGCTTCCTCTTTTTTAATGCCCTTTCCCATGATGTCTCAGTGTGTGTGCGCACATGTGTGCACTTCTGTGACCTAAAACAGATCCTGTTAGCGATAATATTCATCTGTGGGTAGCCGGTCGGAGCCCACGGCGCAGCTCTGAGCTGGGCCTCAGGCTCACAGCAAACCAGCGGCCACCTGACTAAGCTCAGCAGAGGGAGGCCTCGTGGTGCAGCTCTGCCCCCAGGCCCATGCAGTGCTTTCTGTCAATCCAGTGAGTCATAAACTATTAGCTAACATGCTAACACGGTCTCACGAACCCACAAAGACCCTGCGTGGCTCAAGTTCACATTATATTTAATAGAATTAGAATAGAATAGAATAGAATAGAATTCAACTTTATTGTCATTGCACATGCACAGGTACAGGGCAACGAAATGCAGTTTGCATCCATCCAGAAGTGCTTTAGTGATATAGATATATTACAATATATATTAGCAATAATATAGATTTGCACTCTAAACCCCACACACAGACATTTTCTTACCATTGTGTGCTATTATACGAAATATTTAATATTTCTATATAATAGAAGATGAAATAAGTATCATATAAAAGACTCTCCAGTGAGAATTGGCAGCAGAAATATTACATAGAAGCAGACAGTCCCTGCTGCTAATGCACATGGTCATACATTAACGGGCTGGCACAGTTATTCACACATGTACACAAAAACACACACACATACCACATGGTGTCATTTGTTGTGTCTAGCTGTGTTTGAGAAGTGTTGTGTATCACACTCAGCTACTTTTCCTCTTGTCAGCTCTATGTCTATGTCAGCACATATGGTGACATTTCTGCATGTGCAGGTGTTCATCTGTGACGTAGCCCCTGCTGCATTCAAGGGTTGTGGCAAATGTTGAACACTGAAAGATTTTTTGTGTCCATTTGCTGTCTAATGACCTGGCTGTTGCTATAAAGCCAAATGTTCTGGGTTTTTGAACACAGGGAGTGCTCCTTTATTGAGTTTGCATGTTCCTCCGTGGTTGCGTGGACATCCTCTCCACAAGCGTGCTGATTTACTTCCTGGTTAAATAAAGGTGTCTATTATCAGTTTGCTATGTAACGGTTCCCTTGCTCTTATTCTGAAAATTCAGTCACTGCTAAACAGGCAGCCTCATTGACATCTGGACTTCTTTAAGTTGCTTGAAGACATTTCACCTCTCATCCAAGAAGCTTCTTCAGTTCTAAGGTCAAATGGTGGAGAGTCCCAGATTTAAGCCCTGTGGGAGTTTCCCCCCAAGAGGGACAATTCACCCCCTAATCACACGATCCTCTACCTAATCACACAAGCCAAGGTTTGAAAACGGGTGTAGGTCACTATCAGCTTTCCAAGCTCCTTAGACTACGATGACCTGGATGACTGAGAACCTTCACAGACGCCTTGACATCAATCCGCTGATTCTGTAGACAGGATCTTTGTGAGGTGGATGGAGTGGAGGGCCACTCTATCCAGATCCTGGTGGAGAACTGGTTCATGCTTCTGTCTAAGGTGATGGAGTTCATCTGCAGGATGAAAGACTCACTGGAGAAGCAGCTGATTATGTTGCTTATATTGTTTTGTTAGATTTTTGTAGGATTAGGATCCAAAATGCAATACACAAGAAGCAGACTGCAATCACTTTCTGCCCGACGATCACTTTCTGGTAGATGATCACTTTTTGGCACACCACATGGAGCTAAGGGGGCAAAACAATCGCATGAGTGCTGCTGTTTGACTGAGGAATAATAAAGTAGTCGTGGTAAGCCAATCACACGACCACTTTAAGATGACAAAGCAACAAGGTGATATATACCAGTTTTTAAATTGTGTTGATAGGCCAAACCAGAGTCATACCTGACCAGGTATCAGGCTGTGATGTTCTCCTTTATAGTGGACAGAAATTACTTTTTTGGAGTGGCACAAATAATTTGTGTGGCATCTTATTGAATGCAGAACAGCTGATTGTTCTGTAAATAGTTTGAAATGGTTATTTAAAAAAGGGGTAAAAGGTAAATGGCTGCACATAACTTTGTTGTTTGCAAAACTTGTGCATATAATTTTAAAATTGACAATTTATATTTGCATTTAAAGTTATGAAATATGATTCATTAAACATGTTTGTGGTTGTTACAGTAAAAAATATAACTTTTTCTACTCTAATTTAAGTTTTTTGTCTGATTTTAGATCAATTGTGTTAGTACAGTATGTCAAAATGAAAACATAACTGTAAATTCAGACACGTGAGGTTGTGCTGAACAGGATGATACTAAACAAGGCAAAGTAAATAGTTTTTAAAGGTGAAATGTAGAGGAAACATCAAAAGTGGTTAAAATGGCCAATTATACCCTGGACCCCAGAAGGTTAAACATTTTTTTTAAAGTAACACCATAGTTACTTTTCAAGTAATTAATTACTTTTAGAATCTTGTAACTCAGTTACCAACTCAGTTACTTTTTTGAAGAAGTAACTAGTAACTATAATTAATTACTTTTTCAAAGTAACTTGCCCAACACTGGAGACAAGTCATGAGAGACGCACACTAATAAACAGCGGCTTGATATCACGAGTACCGGGGAAGGCATGTTTTTATATTTCCTTCAAAAGTAGAAACTTATCGATGTAATATTTTAAAAATTAAAGACAAAGTTTGTGCACATTGTACACATGCAGACATATGAGCGTGCACAACACCACCAGCATAATCTGGATCTGTGGGAATCACTGGTGTAGGCTTGCTTTACTTTTACATTAGTGACACAGAAGCGCTGAAGTAAAGATAAATGTGTTTGGAACATACTTAGCACATGAATAGTTATATTACATACTACATTATGACAGCATGCACGTGTTAAATGAATAAGGTCAGCTGTCAGTAACTGAACAAAAGGTCATGCATTACCAAACTTATTAGAATAGAATAGAATGCCTTTATTGTCACTATACAGTTGTACAATGAGATACAGAGCATCTCCTACTCAGTGTAAACATGCTGGTGGGGGGTACAGTTCTGCAGCGCTATGTACATATGAACAGTATTAACATAGGGAAAAACACACATATATATAAAATGTACAATATACAAGCCGTAAGTAATATGTAATAAATAGTGTTATGTATATACATTTAAGTTATTGCACATGGAATTGGTATAAATAGTGTTATGTATATACAGTTGAACTATTGCACATAGAATTGGTATTGCACAGTGGTGCTAGAATTGATTATCAAAGAAACACGACAATAATGATCGAATTACATGGTAATCCCAACCTGTTCTTCATCTTTGATCGTATGTTTGTGATACCACTGCATATACAGAGTCCCCCCTCCCGTGCACTGGACTGTACAGCAGCTGTGTGGTGACACAGGTGATGTCTGTACTAGACGAACCGCTTGAGTATAATGGCCAAATTTCCCGTGGAGCGAAGAAATGTCTGACAGCTGCTGTAACTCAGTCGGTACAATTATACAGCAGCAGCACCGCTGATCAAGAGAGGAGCCATACTGCAGCTTATTGGTCTTCTCGCTGACACGCTCCCATGTGGGCAGTTATGCATGTCTCACTGAGTGTTCACTGGACTGTGTGGCTTCCAGCTTCACGTGAGCGTTGGACCTATTTAGGCTGATAGGCGTTATATTTAAAACCACAATCATTTTGAAGCTTGTGAAGAAACAAGAAGGTAGGGTGGACGTCTTCGGGCAAGAAGGCTGTAAATAAGGAACACCTTGCCTCGTGCAGTCATTTTCTCTGTAGGAGGTTATGAGACAGGAAAAGAAGAACTAATGAAATGTATAAATCAAGAGGGGTTAAATTGGTCCAGGGCTGTCTGCGGCTGAGCCAGAAACAATTACTCTTTAAAGTCACCTGGGAACGTCCAGCCTCACTACATTCATCTTCAACACGGATAAATATTTTTAGTGACAGATATCTTAATAATTTAAAAAATGACTTTTTTTTCCCCCCCTTTTTCTCTTTTTCCTCATACCATTAGGGCTAATAACTCTAGGCAAATTACAGCGGTAGAGTAGATAAAGTGTTGAACCTTTCAATAAGGTTTCTCTTTTTACTGTGAAATCAGATGGCATGGCTTTACTGGTAACAAGTTAGAGAGGAAAAGAGACCAAAAACTGTCATGAGGCCTCTTTTTCTTACATGAATGTGATTGTAAATTCGTCTATTCTGCTTAGACAACATATATCACACGTTGGTTTTCATTAAATATTTAACAAGACATTGACTGCTTGAGATTAAGTAGGTAAGTGCTACGATACAAGGCCAGACATGCCATCACCAGTCCAGCCAATCTATCTATACATTAGCGTAAGGCGACCGTGGCTCAGGGGGTTGGGAAGCTCATCTTGGAAGGTTGCCGGTTCGATCCCCTGCTCTGTCTGTCTTGGTCGGCTTGGGGAAGAGACTTCACCTACCACCTATTGGTGTTGGTCAGAGGGGCCGATGGCGCGATATGGCAGTCTGTCCCAGGGCAGCTGTGGCTACAACTGTAGATTGTCTCCACCAGTGTGTGAATGTGAGAGTGAATGAATAGTGGAATTGTAAAGCGCTTTGAGGGTCTCGAAAGGCGCTATATAAATGTAATCCATTATTATTAATTCTTCCACTGTTTGTGCTAGTGGTTCAAATGAAATCAGGTAAACAGTTCTTGGCAGTGATGTTTGGTTTATTATGGTAATTTCATACAGTTGACTACGGAAGAGGATTAGGGCCACTGGAAAAAAAAAAAGTCAGAATTCTGAGAAAAAAGTCAGAATTCTGACTTTAATCTCAGAATTCTGACTTTTTTCTCATAAAAAAAAAAAGTCAGAATTCTGAGATTAAAGTCAGAATTCTGAAAGGATTCAGAATCTCAGAATCTCAGAATTCTGAGAAATAAGTCAGAATTCTGACTTTAATCTCAGAATTCTGAGATTAAAGTCAGAATTGTTTTGTTTTTTTTCCAGTGGCCCTAATCCTCTTCCGTAGTTGACCAATTGCGGAAGCTCCATTTTTTGGGGGGGACAAACTGATCAGAGAAAGGAGAGCTGGGATGCAAAAATGTCTGGAAATTGTTTTATTGTGAAAACTGTAAAAGTTAGTGTGGAAAAAAAATCTCACACATGAATATTATTAGGTCAGCTTTCAAGTTGAAAGTGTTAGACTGTGCAGGAAGAAAAAAAAAATCTATTTCTCACTTTTAAACAAAAGCCTCTCGTACTCTGATAAAAGGGACACTTTCACATTATGTTGGAACTAGAAATACTTTTTTTGTAGTTTGTAAAGAGTTAATGAGAAGAAACCTCCAGTAGCAGTGTACCTCAAACAGAAAGGGAGAAGGGCAGCTCTCAACCCTATTTCATAAAAAGTTGTTTCCACACAACAAAACCAGACTTTCTTTCAATTTTAAGGGGACACATTTCAGTGTTTTCTCAGTTTCAAAGACAAATAAAATGTGCAGGAAATTCATAAGAATTTCACCAGTTAAACTGGGGTTCTTATACTTTCTCAATCCTGTTATTTTTAGACTTCACTGTGTTTACATTTAAAAAAAAATTTAAATTCACATTTTAAGTCAGAGATGAGTTCAGAACTTAAACGATAGAAATAAATGATGAAATAAACCCTTTCTCAACCTTAAATGTGGTAAATGTTTTGCTTCCAATACATCTGAGTTGTTATTGGCAGCTCCTTGAAGGTGGCCAGGACATAGGAAGGGCTGCCCTTACAATTTGGACCCGGAAAGTTCAGCTCCAGTTTCTAGGTTGGAATGAAAATGGGTGCATTTTGAATCTATAGTTATATAATTTTGATTACATGTGGTACTGTAGGCTTTAGATTGCCTTTGCAGGAAACGACGCAGGCTACAATTTAGCATCACTGCTCATCATTTTATTTCATTAACGTTATCCACTTTCCACTCGTACAGCTGAGTCAGAGATGTATTAAGTTATTGCAAATGTAAATCCAACATTTCCTACTGCTTCTAATTCCCATTAAAGTCACTGAACCAGGGAAACAGAGGGTGGCTTTTAATGTGAGGCAGCCACTTGGTGATTTTTTTTTTTTCCACCAGGTTAGCGCCAATGGAGAGGAGTGGGAAAACGCTAATTGTGCACATAAAGTTCATTTAGTTCATAGAGTTTGTTTTTAATCGAGCTTTAAGAAACAGATTTGCTGCAGCTGAAGGTTGCAGTACAGTGTGTATTCATGAGGGAGAGTCCAACTTAAGATATTCATTCGTGTCTTAGAGTGACACCAGCTCAGGGCTCAGTATATAATAGTCAGTTTTTCACACTTTGTCAATATTTGACAGCCATCTGTCTCTCAAACTGTCCTCTGATGAGGAGTTGTTGTTTTTTAAATACCTGGACCTACCTACCTACCTAAATACCTAATTAATTTACATCTGCAGGAAATTAAAGATTCACAGTGTTCAACACCATCCTTTCTCTTATCCATGATTACTTATGTTTAATGTTTTTAAAAGTGGAAGCAAATGGAGGAAAACTGGAGGCTGACAAACTTGTAGCTAAAAGCAAAATAGCGTCAGCCGCAGTCTGAAGGGTTTAAAATCCTTAATCAGAATCAATCAGACCAATCCGAAGCTTCGGTTAAAAACTGTTCAGAAGAAAAATCCTACCATATAAATACTGAGTACTGCCAGACTGCCTTCTAACTGTGCATGAGTGCCGTCTTGATTTCAAAGGGAGTGATAAAAGGGCGTGCTGCTTGAATTATTTGGGCTATGATGATCTGAGAGGATCATAAACAAACCAAAGGGAGATTAAACTTACATGGGAGCTAAATTGCAGCTAAAAAGTAAAAGTGGAATCACATCTTTTCTTGGTTTGAGCAACTTTGCCTTTAAACATATCCACTTCTCACAGTTTCTCAAAGTACTTTACAGGTTGGTTGTTCCAACTGTCTTGGAGAACTTGTCATATTTCTTCTTTGTTTTAAACTTCATCTGTCTTTTTTTCCCTCCCTATAATCCCAGACTGCCTTCATGATGCTGAGGTCAGGGCGCTGTGGGAGCTTCACCATCTGTTGCACGACTCCTTGTTGTTCTTGTGGCTCAAGATATTACTTTATGACTCAGGCATTATGTGATGGGGTCGTTGGCATGCCACAGAGTAAATTTAGGACTGAACAGATGCAAGCCTTAAGTGGTATTGTGTAATGAATAAGAATTTAAACTAAAATGCTTAAACGGTTTGTTCTATGTTTCATAGCATAAATAACATTATTTTTGTGTGTGGGAGGATGAGTGAAATCAGTAGCTGTAAAACTTAATTTTCTTTAACTTTGCTACATTAAATGTTTTTCACCACTCACCATCGGTGGTGAAGTGGTTAATACTAATGCCTCACAGGAAGTACCGTGTTCGAACCTCCTGGTCTGTGGTCCTTCTTTGAGGAGTTCTCCTTGTGACTCTGTTGGTTTCTTCTGGCTTTCTAAACACTCACTTGTTGGATCAGGTGGATCAGATTTTAAATTGGCAGGAGGTTGTCTATCTGAGAGAGTGAGGTGGTCTGTCTCTCTATGTTAGCCCTATAATTATACCTGACCTGTCCCAGATTTACCCTGCAGCTGTTAAAGTCTTCATCCCAATCAAGTTGGATCAATGGTTAAGGACAAGGATGGATGGTTTGGCCGTGCTCTACTCCCATTCCTCCCAGACTACTTTGTCCAGAGAACATGTGATCGTTTCTACTCAGTCCAAGAATTTTTGGAAGGAATCTCTGTCATTTTTAAAAAGAGAAAAATCCCAGAAACAATTTAAGGAATCCGTCTGATTCCAGGAACCCAGTTACCTGGAATCAGATGCGGCAATTTTCTGTGCATCTTAAGACGTATGTGTCTGATACTGTGATTTACTCATGAAAGTAATGAATCAAACAAATATTTCAGGTCAGGTCTTATATGTGGAGAATAAAAAATGCCTTTGGTGAAATTCCTGCAAATGTTTTTATTTCACTGACATTCTTCCATAGGAGCACCTTGATTGGCTATTATCCATCATCTTCCTGTAACTCTCCCTCTCTTGCTCTCCATCTCTGCCTCTCTTTCCCCCCCAGTTAGCTCATGTTTTATTGATGCTAAGTGGTAAAGGATTTACGAGGAGTTTAGTTCACTCATCCCTCGGTGCTTGCATTATTCACACTTTGGAGCGTTTTGTGCCTCTTGGCAATCCCTCCGAGGATCTCTGCTTCATTACTAACTGTTATATTTGTTGTTGTTTTTTTTTTTAAAAATTAATGTAGAAATTTAACATGCTGATATATAGTGTATGCAGTTGCTGTGCTGATGCACTTTATATGGCTGACTCACCACTGTAGTTGTATTTTACCCATCTGTTTTCCCACAGGGGCAACAACATAGGACGTAGGAGTCCACTGGCAGGAGTATACGTTTAATGTAATTGTTTAGCTGCAGTTCAGATTGTGATTGTGCATTTTTCTGCATGTCACCAATACACGCTAACTCTTTGCCAGTATGTAGAGCTTACAGCTTCAGATCTGATGGATTGGATGCAGTTTATTCGATTACGTTTGTTTCCTGCAAGGTTGTAATGATGCTCTCTGAATAAATTCCACACAGACATCCATAAATATGTTTAGCTGGTTGTTTACTTGCTGTTCTCTGGGTTTGTTTTGTTTGAATTTCAGCGGTTTGTCCTTTTTGATAGGGCCAAAAAAACAGAAGTTGTTTTTTTCACAGGATAATGAGAAGGTTTGAAGGTATTTCATATTAAAAAAGCTCTGGTTGACACGCACCATAGTTGCTTCCTTTAATTCTCTTAGCATTCAATCCCAGGCTGCCTGGTTTTATGACAGGGTGAAAGGAAAATGAGAGAGTGCACCGAGGGGGTAGAAGGAAGAGGAGTGTGTAAATGATGTGCAGAGCTTCATCTCCCCTCCTACCCAGCACCACAACCACCACCACCACTCTTTAACCCAGGGCATGGTGGGAGACAAAGTCAAGCAGAGAGTGCGTGCATGCATGTGTTCCTGCGTACATTTAAGCATGTGAGTGTGCCATGAGACGTGGTCTGTCAGTGGGATGCACAGCGCTGCTGTCTAGTGGGTCTCTCTGCGCATGATTGTGTATGATGTCAAAGGAAAGTCGTGCACGCATGCATACATACACGCATGCAATGTGCAGTTGAATGCACGCAGGCGCACCTTATTAAAGCTGACACACGTGCGCACACACAGGCAATGAAAGGAGGCAGCAGTGTGCTTTTGAGGTGGCAAGTTCAACTGTACTGCATTTTTATCATTCTCTGTTACATGCGAGAGTTGCTGTGTTTTTGAGAAATGCTAAGAATGTAAATGTAGGGTTTATTCACATTTATGCAAGAAAAACCCTGTGAAAGTTTCCCTCTGACGCTGTGTTATGTCATCTTTAGTGCTTTGCTATAAAGTGCTGAAAGACTATCCTGTATTTATCTGCAGCATACAACATTGTGTAATGGTAATCAGGGCAAAAACAAAGCCACGGCTGATGGGATTGCTGGTCATGGTGTGGGCATTTAAGTTCAGCATGATCTAAAATCTGAATTACTCACCACGTGCTAAGTGGAGGGGAGACTTAATATAACTGCAGTAATTCATGTCTAATTAAGGGTTTAACTCTTGAGGGTCAGCTGCAGTAGTATTCACTTTGACTTGTTAGCTGGCATAAAAGTTACTTGTTCCGCCATGCCATTGAACCCTTAAATAAATGTAATGCGGGCTTTAATGAAGTCACTGTATTGTGTCTGACAGTATTTGTGTTAGGAGAGGTATTGAACTGTGTGAGACGGATTGCCGGATTGCGCGCTGCTGTGATTCCTTTCAAAATGGCTGCCTGCCCAGCGTGAGCGCTGTGTACGGTCGTTCAGATAGTGATGGTTTCTTTTCATCTGGACCGCTCAGACATAGCCTGTATTGATTTTTTTTTTTTTTTTACCTCGTTGAAACTATTACAGACACAAAGGCGTTTCTTTCTGTCCTCTTTCATAAAAGACCTCCGCTCATGGTGCTGCTGGCTTCTTGGTGAGATGATGAAGATGTCTTCCTACAATCGAACATCTTTAAGAGATGATGATCCCTTGGAGAATTACTTGAAACGCTGCTGTTGCAAAATAATGTTTTGATTACTTGTAAC
Source organism: Aulonocara stuartgranti (assembly GCF_965226115.1). Classification (NCBI taxonomy): domain Eukaryota; kingdom Metazoa; phylum Chordata; class Actinopteri; order Cichliformes; family Cichlidae; genus Aulonocara; species Aulonocara stuartgranti. Next base: position 7,565,490 of record NC_138946.1, read on the forward strand.
TTTGGAAAGTTGGTGTCAGTGTCACTTTGGTCAACTCCTGATGGTGAAAAATCAGAAAAGTGGGAGAAAAATCAGGGGAAAGTGTTGTAAATGTGTCTAAAATGACACTAAATGCACACGAAACTGTAGCATAATCACAGTAATTAAATTTTTTCCACTCACTGTTTGTCACCTCAGTGACTACGCTGCCTTTGATAATAAGTTATTATTTTTCTCTGGCGCTCCTCCACAGGAAAGAGTGCTGCTCGCTGAGCCTTGTTCTTCTGGAGGTTTAAGTTTTCCCCTTTCCACTGTCGTCAAGTGATTTTTTTTTTTTATGTTTTCTCTGTATTATATTCTTTATCTTACAACACAAAGCTCCTGTTTGGTCCCTCCATCCTTCCATTTTCTTCGCTTATCCGGGGCCAGGTCGCGGGGGCAGCAGCCCAAGCAGAGAAGCCCAGACCTCCCTCTCCCCAGCCACCTCCTCCAGCTTATCCAGGGGAACACCAAGGCGTTCCCAGGCCAATCTCTCCAGCGTGTCCTGGGTTTGCCCCGGGGCCTCCTCCCGGTGGGATATGCCCAGAAAACCTCGCCCAAGAGGCGCCCCGGAGGCATCCTTGTCAGATGCCCGAACCACCTCAGCTGGCTCCTTTCGATGTGGAGGAGCAGCTCTACTCTGAGCCCCTCCCGAATGGCCGAACTTCTCACCCTATCTCTAAGGGAGAAGCCAGCCACCCTTCGGAGGAAGCTCATTTCCGCCGCTTGTATTCGCGATCTTGTTCTTTCGGTCACTACCCACAGCTCATGACCATAGGTGAGGGTAGGGGCGTAGATCGACCGGTAGCTTCGCTTCGCTTTTACGCTCAGCTCTCTCTTTACCACAACAGACCGGTACAGCGTCCGCATCAACCAGCCAGAAAAGGTTGGAGTGCCCACTCCGGGTCAGGGACGAGACCCTGCCCCAAGTGGAGGAGTTTAAATATCTCGGGGTCTTGTTTACGAGCGGTTCCTGTTTGGTGTTAAATACAATTCAATTGAAATAAATTAAAACAATCAATCCTATGAGAAGACAATGAGCATAGAGAATTTGACATCTTCCTCCTAAAACTTTACTCAGTTTAGACAAAACCTCTCATGCACCGTGCTTCTTCTGTCAGTATTCATATGAGAATAAAATCTGTATCAATCCACAGCCTAAAAATGCACTATTTCCCCCTTTTTACCCCTTTATCACCAAAGTATCATTCAGCCCCCTGGACTTATTTAGTAATTTTGGCTGTAAAATTACAGAATTCTCACCTTCCAGGAACCATTTGAATCCTCTTTCTGGCCCAAAATGGTTCAGGGGTTACGGGAATGTGAAGCAGACATGGTTCAGACAGCAGTACCTTGTGATTGCTTTGTGGCATTGTTATACACTAAGTATCCCCATAAAGCTTTTCTTCTCTTCTTTCCGAGACTGTTTGAATTTTGTCCCTAGCACAAATGGTAACTGAGCTACGGTCATTTAAAGAGCGCCTGTAAAATGGGTCCACTGCTGGTTTAAAAAAAGGATGAAGTAATGTTTGGTAAAAACTGCATCTGTACCCCAGTGTTAAGGATATAGATTGCAACTAAAGAAAGGTTAGTATAGATTTAACAATGATTTAGTCACACATTTACAAGCACCTTACTACTTATTAACTAATGCATATTAAAATAACATTAAAACAAATTGTTACCTACGAATGTCATTGACGCTGTATGTAAAAATACATGCAGAATTGTGACTCATTGGTCAGAAATGTGGGGAAAAATGCACCTTTTCATTAATATTCAGTAAATTGACTCCCAAGCCTCGGATGTTTTTGCTCTGGCACAAGTGGTAAATAATGGAGGTTTGTTCTGTGGAGCTGCGATCGATATATTGATGGGCCAGAGGTCGGAGGCAGTCATCATCAAACGGCCCTGTGCTGCGAGTGGGGCCTGACACCTGCGGGACCAAGGGGAAAGTGTGTCCATGGCAGTAGACCATATTCAGCCGTCCACTGATTTACACAGAGCACTGATGACAAAGCAGTTTTACCGTCCCGGCGTCCTGCCAGTCGATAGGAGCAGACTGGGAAAGCGGTAGTGAGTAGGCCTTTTGCTCATCTCTGCTGGATGAGGTTAGTTTGAGATGATTCCTACAGAGGATGCACTTCAGCTAGAAGCGATGATATAAGTTAAATTCAGATGAGTGTTATGTAAAATGACGGGAGAGCTTCTGGTGCATCACTCAGTTAGTGTGTCACACGCAGAAGGTCTGGCCCATTGATCAGACTGAGCTGCACTGAATGTGTGTGTATATATGCGTGTGTGGGTGTATTCTGACCTGTTTGTGCAGTGGAGTGTGAGGCCAGCGGATGCTGTTTCAGGGTCACTGCTGGTGTGGGACTAAATGGACCAGTCCAGGAGGCCGGCCTGTCACTAGCGGCCGCCCCCTCACTGTCAGTACTACTGCTGTCACATCACTACTGGGTCATATAGAGCAATCAGTTTGATGCAGCCTGACTCTGATGGATTGCTACTATTGGCCTCTGTGGTGTCTTTGCGCTGCAGCAAGCCTGCCCTGAGTGTCTCAAAAACACACGAGAATTGTCACATCGCAGACAGAGTACAAGTCCTTTTGACATTTTTGTGAAATTAAATTCTTTTTTCTGTGTGTGTTTCAGGTGCTTTAAAATAGTCACATTTTGTTGCAGCTTTTCAGAAGTTAGGAATGCCACAAAAAGGGAGCCAAATGGTATAACTGCCCCTTAATTTACTTGTTTTGTATGATGTAATAATAAATTAGAGAGAAGCTGGAAATGCTTAATTGGACTTAAGGAGCACGAAGTACAAGATGGCAGTGTGTAACTCCATTAACTTGCTTACTTTGATCCTGTGTGAGCAGATTCACTTGGCATTATACCTCCTATATGCCGTAGAAATTAAAGATTAATGTACCCATTAGCCCACCCAGGGACTTGCCAAATGGAAAAATCAGGTCAGGTCATCAGTCTAAAGTCAAAGGATGATCAGACCTGTAGATTCAGCCAGGGGTCTGGTGGATCTGTCATTATCATCTCATTGTGTAAGGAGTATTTGGCTACCTACTGTGGCCTGGGAATATCATCAATCATCAGGACACAATCAGTGCCCTAATGATTGACCAAATGTGCAAACTGCATGCATGAGCATGCTGATATTAAAAACAATTTAATAATGAATCTTTTTGGCCACCTGGGGGCAGCTGAACATCCTGTAAACACACTGCTGATTTTTATTAGTTTATAGAGTTTGTATTAGCAGGCAGCTCAGTTCAATTGAGTTTTATCTCTATGGGAATATTTCAGAACTACAGTTGTCTGAGGGGGCTTTATATGGTAAAGTGAAGACCAATATTAGAGAGAAAAACCCAATAAACACACACAAAAGGATCACTTGGCGACAGTGAGGAGGAAGAACTCACTTTGAACAGGAAGAGACGTCCAGCAGAACCAGGCTTGGGGAGGAGGGGCAGCCATCTGTTGCAACTTGCTGGGGTGTAAGAGGAAGGAGAAGAAATGAAAGGACAGTATGGGGACACAGAGGAAGAAGACAAAATTAAATGGTATGCAGCATTAGAACAAGTGCTCTGTTCATCATGGGAAGTCCCTCAGCAGCCTGAGCCTAAAGCACAGGATGGTTCAGAGTCACCTGATCCAAGTTTAACTATAAGCTTTATGAAAAAGCAAACGTTTAACCAGAATATTAAATATAAAGGTGTCTATCTCCCAATTGTTATGTTTTTTTATATGTATCCCAATCTGACAATGAATGTAAGTCCAGTCTACACCCTCTTGTTGGCTTTGTTTTGATGTGATACATATGTCTGTGAGGGTGGAGTTTGGACTTTGAGGAGAGCACCCAAAAGCCTTAAAATGAAACCAGTGGGCTAAAGAATCCTAAAGACATGGTACAGTTCCTTGAGTTGCAGTTCGAAGAAGTTATTTAATCTATTTATGATATAAAAATACTGAGCTCTACATAATGGCTCTACATAACACTCGTTTCCAGCTCCGTATGTTTTATTCGTTGCCTCATGTGTGTGCCTGAGAGGTCATTTTAGACAGAGTTGTATGCTTGAGAGGGCAACATCTGAGACTGACATCATACAGAGCCAGGTTTAGAAAAACCTGTCAGAAAGCAAGCATTCAGAAGTCATTTAGTGCAGATGGAGCCTGAGATTTTTATTGTTTTTCGGGCTCATAATCTCAATTACTTCAGACTTTAACATTGTTTAGAAAATCAGTAACAGTATTAAAGGTTGTAAATGAAGCATGGTGGTCTGTTCCAGGCTGTGCTAGTTAAACACATAAAACACGAGTATCTCATTCTTCAGAGGATGTGCTTCTGCAGAGTACGTTGCGGGAGTACTAAAAGAAAGACGAAAAGAAAACTGAGGCAGTGTTATTTATAGGTTAACGTCAGAGTGCAGTAAAGTTGCTATATCTTTACTTTTAAAATAAAACCAACTCTGTTATAGGTTCCTACAGTTTTTCATGGTGATGCATGTAGTTTCTTCCAAGCAACTCAGAAAACTTGCCTCAGTTCTTTTGTGGGTTTATGCTCTCTCAGCTTTATCTCTTAATGCGATCCCAGAGTGACTCCAGCAGGACTGCTTGCTCTTTGTCTGGCCAGCAGTAGTTCTTCAACTTTGGTTGACTTTCAGGCCAATGAGACACTTCCATGGTAATGCACAAACTATCTGAATGTTTGTTATCATACAGGCTTTTTTTTTTTTTTTTTTTTTGCCAGAAATCCAGAATCCTCACACTACAGATAGTAGAGATCCCAGTGGATGAGCAGGCGTAGGCCAGGCTTCTATCTGTTTGTGGTTTTGATTGATTCCATGTTCAGTGTGGAGGCAATCTTCTTTAATGAAATGAATGATTCTCATTATTTGCCATGTGGCATGTGGCATACACCCATATTGTGCCCTCCACTCTGCCAGAGCTTCCCTGGACACGGTGATCCCGTTGGCAGATTCTAAGTGAATGGGAATAATAAAGGGAAAAAATAATAAAAGGAAGTGCTTTGTTATTCTCACAGTTGGCCAGGATGTATAGTGAGAAACCGTGTGGAATATTTCAGCATCAGAGGTAGCACGTCTGAAAGACTGCCAAACGGGCAGCTGCTTTGGGATTTTTGAGCCTTCCGTTGATGTTTTTGATGATGATTTTAAAAATGATTTGTGCCTGGAAGAGTTTTCCTTTAATAGGGTAGAGAGGACATTATTTCTGGTTTTACTTCTACTCCACTAAAACAGGGAAATAGGTTTAGGTTAATAGTACAAAAGACAATCAATAAATTAACAAATAAATGATGATATCTAACCCTAACCCCTAACCCTAACCCCTAACCCTAAGAAAACAAGCTAACTTTCTTATTATTGGCTCCTGAGTGTAAACAGAAGTTTTAAATAGCAGAGGGGTGGTGCTGTGTATCTTAGGCCTTAGACACAGAAACCTACAGACTGGTCAGCAACACCCTGGCAACAAAAAATGCTAGGGAAAAGTGAATTCCCTGAGTGGTTGATAATTGGTTTCCAACAATCAAAGAGCTAGGTGCAAATAGGGAGACTTAGACTGTTGACCTTCAAAATAAAAGTTGCAACTTTTAAAATGTGCTAATTGCAGGGAGGAGGCGAATGCTATACATCGTTTGGCCGATTGGTTTCACATAGGGATCAACAACTCCCCAGCCTTTATAATATACAGTTTTCCCTAGCAACCATTGTTGCTAGGCCTGTGCCTGAGATAACTATATGAAGGAAATCAACCTTCACTGATCTTATACAGAACCAAGAGTAGAAAACAAGCATTTAAAACAGTCTTAATGCTGAAGTCGTGGAAGATGGCTGCTCCTTCCTGAGCATGGTCCTGTTAATGCAAATGCTTTCTTATAGTGCGTCATCTGATTGTTCAGGTTTTCTCTGTTTTATTGCAGTCTTTACCTTACAACATAAAGTGCCTTAAGGCAGCCGTTATTGTGATTTGGTGACATGTAAACAAAATCAAATTGAATTGAATTCTGTCTTTTTGTCCTGTAGCTTTAATATTCAGTCAACAGGGACACAAATCTTTGCCCACAAATGTGTTAAACATAAAACAAAAGGATTTGAGTTCAGTATTTACGTAGTCCATGTACTGTATGTGATAGTAGCATTTCAGTGGTAATACTGTTAGTTTTGTTTGAACTCTAATGAAAACAGGCAGTAATTGGAGACCGAGACGGTTTTAATTTCAGCAGCTTTACTTACATACATACTAATGTGTTGTTATTCAATCTGGTGTTTCTGCGTAACAGCAGCTCGCCATGCACAGCGTGGGTGCGGGCTGACATATATTCAGGATTCAGTGAAGTGTGTGCGTGTGTGTGTGCTTGTGTATCTCTGCGTGCGCTGATGTCATCCTATCCCTGGAGGGGACATCAGTGGGCTGTGTGGATTTTCCAACCTCTGCACTCCTTTCTTGGTTGAGTGGACTCTCTCCCTCTCTCCCTGTTTGCCCCCATCCTTCAATGTGGAGACACACAGTAGGTGTTAATAACTGTGTGGTCTTAAAGGACCATTTGTGGCCATAAGTGGAGATATTTGGCACTGTGATACATTGCTGCAATCAGGCTATGTAAAATGTAATTATTCTTTCTTTTCCCCTCCAATGTTTAGATCTTCTCTAAATACATAAAAATGATCCGAAACCTGAGCTTTTGTTGGCTGAAGGAAATGCTAATAGCTTTGAAAAGCAAACCTTGAAGATAGCTTAGGAAGATTTCAGGTTAAGGCAAACAAACAAACACAAAACAACCCTCAAATTAAAAGAAGACAACCCTCCTCCCGCAGCTCTTACCTCTCTTTCTACATATTTAATCTATGGTTCATTTTTGTTTTGGCTTTTTGGTTGGTTAAACATTAAATAAATATCCTCAGAGGTCAAACTGAGCTGAGTGTCAGTAAAGCTGATCAGCTAAAAAAAAAAAAAAACGAAAAATAGAAGCATCCATAATTTCAGCTCTGTGGTCTTTTTTCTTTTGCACCATCTCTAAAAATGAGCCATCTGTTCTTGGCTTGAGTGCTTACTTTGCAGTACAGGTTTGTTTTGATGTCAGCGCTCCTGCTGGCTCAGCTGTCAATCAAAAACATACACCATTCTGCCCGCTCATAGGGTTGGAGGCTAAATTGGTCGGACACAGGCCTCCTAATCTAACGACGGAAAGCTGCATTCCCGAACCTGTCTGCACATTCAACTAGAACTTCAGACGGCCTGTAAAGTAGCATTACTGTTGCATATGCTGAAAGCCCCTTCCTTCTTTTCATTAACAGTGCAAAATTGAAGTTACTTTAAGAGAATATTTTACTGCAAAAACACTGAAAGGCTTGGGTTTCATTTGGCCAAGTGCAGTTCTCTGAATCTGTGGAGATAAAATAATTTAGCCCTCCCGCCCAACACCGAAACTGATTTTAAATGAGTCAGTCATGACTCAGGGAAAAGCAAACTTTAACAGTGAAGTTACATCATGTGGGGTGCCTTAAGGCATAGACATGGATTTGGGGGTGGGGGCAGGACAGGACACAGGGGACATGTCCTCTCTAATATTTAGAAAACATGAATTTGCCCACTCACTCTTTCTCTTAGAGGACTGTGCACAGTAAGCATAAATCTTGTTGAAACTTACCAAAGTCCAAAGGGCCTTAACGTATATTTATCATAAAGTGAAGCGAGGGGTTACCTCCACAAAGAAAAGATACAAAAGTACCCTGACGCCAGGCGGGAACAACTGAATGAGCTACACTCTGATGTCTCCAGCTATCCATTCGTCAATTTTTTAAAAGTCTTATCCAACCGAGGGTCACAGCGAGGCCAAGCCCTATCCCAGCTGACACGGGGCGACAGGCCTCCAGTCCATCACAGACCAAACACAGGGACACTCACATTCAGGCCTACGGTTGTTTAGAATCACCAGAGAACCTAACGTGCAGTCTTTAGGCTGAGGGAGGAAACCACTGCAGACTCAGGCTGATCATATATATCCACATTTACTAAACAGAGCAAAAGCTATGTGTACGCAAGCCCCAGCAGTGTTCACAGGTGTGGTTACTTTTAAGAGTGAAAAACAGAAGTTGTGTTGTTTTCTAAACAAAGGCACAGTCAGTTCATTTCAAAGATATAAGAGATTATTTTTTTACTATGTAAATATCAACTCCCCCCTTTGTTTTATGCCTTGAGAAAGGAACATGCAATCTTGTCAGTGCGTTTGCACTGCCGCAGCACGTTAAGTCCAAGGTTCAAACCTAGTGAGGCTGGCTGCACCTACAGTGGGGCAAAAAAGTATTTAGTCAGCCACCGATTGTGCAAGTTCCCCCACCTAAAATGATGACAGAGGTCAGTAATTTGCACCAGAGGTACACTTCAACTGTGAGAGACAAAATGTGAAAAAAAAATCCATGAATTCACATGGGAGGATTTGTAAATAATTTCTTCGTAAATTAGGGTGGAAAATAAGTATTTGGTCACCTCAAACAAGGAAAATCTCTGGCTCTCACAGACCTGTAACGTCTTCTGTAAGAAGCTTTTCTGTCCCCCACTCGTTACCTGTATGAATGGCACCTGTTTGAACTCATCATCTGTATAAAAGACACCTGTCCACAGCCTCAAACAGTCAGACTCCAAACTCCGCCATGGCCAAGACCAAAGAGCTTTCGAAGGACACCAGGAAAAGTATTGTAGACCTGCACCAGACTGGGAAGAGTGAATCTACAATAGGCAAGCAGCTTGGTGTGAAAAAATCAACTGTGGGAGCAATCATCAGAAAATGGAAGACATACAAGACCACTGATAATCTCCCTCGATCTGGGGCTCCACGCAAGATCTCATCCCGTGGGGTCAAAATGATCATGAGAACGGTGAGCAAAGATCCCAGAACCACACGGGGGGACCTGGTGAATGACCTGCAGAGAGCTGGGACCAAAGTAACAAAGGTCACCATCAGTAACACACTACAACGGCAGGGAATCAAATCCCGCAGTGCCAGACGTGTTCCGCTGCTGAAGCCAGTGCATGTCCAGGCCCGTCTGAAGTTTGCCAGAGAGCACATGGATGATACAGCAGAGGATTGGGAGAATGTCATGTGGTCAGATGAAACCAAAGTAGAACTTTTTGGTATAAACTCAACTCGTCGTGTTTGGAGGAAGAAGAATACTGAGTTGCATCCCAAGAACACCATACCTACTGTGAAGCATGGGGGTGGAAACACCATGCTATGGGGCTGTTTTTCTGCCAAGGGGACAGGACGACTGATCCGTGTTAAGGACAGAATGAATGGGGCCATGTATCGTGAGATTTTGAGCCAAAACCTCCTTCCATCAGTGAGAACTTTGAAGATGAAACGAGGCTGGGTCTTCCAACATGACAATGATCCAAAACACACCGCCCGGGCAACAAAGGAGTGGCTCCGTAAGAAGCATTTGAAAGTCCTGGAGTGGCCTAGCCAGTCTCCAGACCTCAACCCCATAGAAAATCTGTGGAGTTGAAAGTCCGTGTTGCTCGGCGACAGCCCCAAAACATCACTGCTCTCGAGAAGATCTGCATGGAGGAATGGGCCAAAATACCAGCTACTGTGTGTGCAAACCTGGTAAAGACCTATAGTAAACGTTTGACCTCTGTTATCGCCAACAAAGGTTATGTTACAAAGTATTGAGTTGTATTTTTGTTATTGACCAAATACTTATTTTCCACCCTGATTTACGAATAAATTCTTTACAAATCCTACCATGTGGATTCATGGATTTTTTTTTTTTCACATTCTGTCTCTCACAGTTGAAGTGTACCTCTGGTGCAAATTACTGACCTCTGTCATCATTTTAAGTGGGGGAACTTGCACAATCGGTGGCTGACTAAATACTTTTTTGCCCCACTGTATGAGGTGATTGGAGTGACTGTATCAACATGCCACACTAAATGCTGGAAATCACTTGGATGTTGACACAACAATGATCATTTTCATTTAGAAAAGTTGAGAATAATTATTTAAAGCTCTCCAGAATGCAGGAAATTAAGTGTCTGATTCTCAAAATTACATGGAAAACACTAACCCTAACTCACCCACCGTTTGTCTTAATGCATCCCTCTACATGCTCACACAAAAATACATTTTGCCTTCAAGACCTTCCAACGTGGCTCCAATCTCCAGTCACTAGGGATAAATGTGTATTTCCTGACAGGTTGCTGGCTATCGCAGGGTCAAGTTGGTTGCAAAACATTGATTGCTAGCAGATTGTCGCAGTCATCTATAGTTTGCATGGAAGTTCCCGATTCGTCTGCAAACAATCGCCAACTAACCATCGAGTAGTAGTGAAACTTAAAAGCCTGCATGGCACTCCTCACAGTTCCACTCTTTGAGCAGTTTGGCCTGTGTTTGCAGCTGTGGTAGTTCCAACCATTTAACGCCACCAAACGGTCGAGGAACATTTTTCCTAGGCCGAGGCTTTCATGACTAGGGCTAAGTAGTGGTTTTAGCTGCCTAAATCTAACAAATTCCCTCTGGAAACGAGTCAGCTAAGTTTGAAAAGACTGAGAAACGCTACAAACTCCAGTTTCCTGAGTGAACGGCCCAGTTATCCCACAAGCTGCTTCCAGTGTAAACTGTCACTCTGAATATGGCCTCACCTGACTATTTCCTAAAGTCATTCTGGCTGAAATCCCTGAAGGCGAACTACTGTACAGTCTTGACTGTTTTTCCCCCTGGTAGTATAGTTCCCAGCACCTCTGTGGACTATAATTGTGTGTAGAAGAAGAGTGACTTTCCTTTTAGTTTTTTTTACTGCCGCCTTGTTTGTTTCACTGAGGGAGGAAGATTAGAAATATGCACACTCTCTCTCCCCCTCTGTCTCAACAGCAGCGCACTGCACTCTCTGCATAGAAACAATGAGTTAGTCAGTAAAGCAGCTCTCTTGTTTACTTCCCCACCCCCAGTTTTCCTTTAACAACGGGAACATCTTGAGCTCTTCCTTCAGTTCGCCACTCACTCTGATTCTCCTCGCACCCGGAAACTGGCAGAGGACGCTCATTATCTTTACTCTCTGTTGTTGTTCCGTGTGTGCAGAAAGTGGGCAATTATAGTACAGCTCTAGTAGACAGCCAAACCTTTCTATAATGAGAAGATTTCCTCAAGCAGGACACATTGTGTATATGTGTGTATAGCACAGCTTGTGTATGCAAATGCAGGCGTTCCATTTAATTCAAAGTCTGACCAATAAACACAACAGACGCAGGTTCAGTTGGTGCTGCTTTTATGCCATGAAAGCAGAGCAGCATGAGCATGATGTGTTTTGTTAATGGGGAATATGTCCTCTAGAATATATCTAAACAACAGCAAGGGGAGTGATTTAGTTGTTGGTACTGTTGTTTTGCTGTTTAAATGGGAGACGGGAACAGCCTTTTTAGATGAAAGCATCAGAGGAAACGGACGTGTTTGGTTTTGATCTCTGTTTGCTGCATTCAGTGGCTCTCTTGAAAGGATTTAAAGTGGTAATCAGCGGGATAATGGTTTGTTATTTTGTCGCCAGTCATGGTGCTAAGCGCTTATTGCCGTGGTGATTTTTGCACCACATTTCCCACCGATCAATTGTCATTCAAAGCAGCGAGGTCTTAGTTAAATGCGATGGCTATCACTGCTCATATTAAGCGCTCGGTTCTTGTAAAATATCGCTTCCTGTGAGCGTGGGACTTGAATGATTTAAGATGTGTTTCTCTGGAGATGAGCCCTCATTGCATGTTGTTTTTATGCTGCTAAATAATGAAGTTATCATAGTGACGAATGTGCCGAATAAAGGAAAAATGAACTGATACACAGCGTGACAAAATCCTTTGTTGTACACTTGATATTTGTTGTGAGAAAAATATATTTCAAAAAACTAGTTCATCAATGCATTGTGTTTGAGTTGCCCTAGTTTTCTCCCCTCGTGTGAAACAGATCCAGGGTCTGAGGAAGCTCTGGGCTCTGGGTTAAAAACAAAAGCCAGTGAAAAAGTATCAAAAACTAAAGTTCCTTTTGTGAGCACTTGATGCTCAGTACAAAAGAAAGTCAGTCCCTGTAGACACACTTTATTTTCCTCCATATTGATGTTTGTAACTCACTTTTTACATTTATTAGTCTTCCTTAGCCCATCTGTAACTCGTCCAGGATGCAGCAGTCACCTCTGGGTGCTTAGTATCATAAAATAAAGACCCTACAACCCCACAACCTATGAGTTGGCACCTGGCAAAAGTGGGAAGGAAAAACTCCCTTTTACAGAGAAGAAACGGGCAAAACCAGCAGCCACCTCCTGTTACTGATTGGGGGTGAGGGAGAAAGACAAGACATTTAAAACTTTTATACATATAAAGCCCCACATGACCGAGCTCCTGCATATATAGCAGAGCCACTGAGACCATATAACAGCTGTTGGCCTTTTGTAAGTGTGTGTGCTGTATAAAAAAGTTATTATTAATAAAGTTATTATAGACTCCTGTGTTATAATGTTCCTTAGATCAGAAATAATCATCTTTACAGATTGTCACAAATGCTGGTTTTAGTCTCTGTGGCTCATTTTCCACTTCATGGGTGAATCTTTTTTAAACTCACCTGCAGTTTTGGGTGAAACTCCTTTCAGTGTAACCACACTTTACAGTGCTAAATTCAGCAGTTACAATTATATTGTTACTCACGTTCCAAAGGTTCATCAGTTACCTGCGCTCCAGGTAGATGGAAAGAAAAACGCACGTGTGGTACAATCAGCTGATTTCAGTTTGTATCTGGGAGGAGGAAAGTGGTGGAGCGGTCCTACAGCTGTTCAGGAGTGGAGAATAAAAGATTCCTTTTATTGCACAAAAGGTCAAGAATGTGATGGTAAAGTTCAAACTGCATCCAGGGTAAAATAAAAGCAACACAACTTCGGCTCTTTGCGAAAATCTGCACAGACAGCATGCTAACACAAAGCTAACAGGGAACCCAGAGGGATGATGAAGCTGAATGCAGGCCGACCCCAGTAATACTAAATGCCTTTCCTTTTTTTTTAAATAATAACCCCGCCCCTGCTCGTCTGATTAAGCTTTGTTAAGGCTTGAATTTAATGCTTTCTACTTTGAATGCTTATAAAAGTCCCTTCACTCCCTTTGCATTGGTAAAGCATTTTTAAGGGTCTAAGCAGTTTCTGTTCCAGTTTTGTGACTGAAAGTCTTTTATTATGTTACCAATAAATTAGGATTTATCTGTGTGTGTACCCGGACTGTTTATGGATGCATTTTGCTAACTTAGCATTTGAAAAACCATAGTTGGATACTTCTGGCTCACGGCAAACACACAAGTAACCAAAATGGTGATGTCAAGTGGCTGCAGCTATCTTTTATATACAGTCTATGGCTGTAAACAATGTGAAAAGGGTCCCAAACCCAAAGAGAATTACCAACTGTGCACTTGGTATTTCCAGAAGAAAAAGAAAACTGTCACTACTTGTGTATATGTTATCATAACAATATAAAAATAAATCATTAGTTGGCGACTTCTTGACAATATTCAGTATAACTAAAGGCCTGAAAAGAACTTAAACTTCATTTCACTTCTTTTTTCACTATATAAAACCTTGACATGTTATTTTTTTTTTCTCTCAATTCCCATTACCTCAAGCTACTTCAAATTTATGGTACCAATTAATTTTTATGTTCTTGTTTCCTTCCGCAGTCTGCTCCCAGTACTCCCGCGGTGTCTTCGCCATCTTCGGCCTGTACGACAAGCGTTCGGTCCACACGTTGACGTCCTTCTGCAGCGCGCTGCACATCTCCCTCATCACGCCGAGTTTCCCCACCGAGGGCGAGAGCCAGTTCACCCTGCAGCTCCGGCCGTCGATCCGTGGGGCCCTCCTGTCCCTCCTCGACCACTACGACTGGAACAAGTTCGTCTTCCTGTACGACACAGACCGAGGTGGGTGATGAAAATAAACACCTCTCACTCTGACAGCTTAATCACACATTGGAGATGTTTTCGTGGATTCTGTGCCAGCTTGTGAGCATGCTGTACATTAATGTGTTTCTCATCTAACAGAAAACCTTTTTAAATGCATCATCAGTTGATCTCAGCGAACTTTCCTTTGAAATCGGTGAATCTGCTCCCCTCACCAGAAAATCATTACATTCACATACACTGAAAATGAGTTCTTTCCAGTAAATGAAAATCTTAGATATACTGCACAAAGGTGCTTTGCTTGACAGCGTTACAAGTTATCGGACTACAGAAACAACTTGCAATCAAACATAAGTGAGTCCTTGAGGGAAAAAAATGAGAGGTTGGGTAGAAATATGAAGAAACAAGTGCTGCTTCAAAGTAAAAGCAAGACAGTCCTGAAAGCTGATGATATACAGATCATCTCAGACAACTGTGCAAACACAGAGAGGAAAAGCCATGAACCTATTTCATCACCAAATGCATCAACATTTAATAAAGCAGACAGAGTTTTTAAGTACTGCAACCATATCCAAATGATTTTAACCCCCAGAGAATTGAAGAAGTATTGTCTTCACGAAGGAGGTAAGCTTTGAATATGACCTGCATTAGATTTGTGGCTGGATGTGCAAACCTAAGGGATCTCATTGGAGCTACAGCGATTAAAAAAACAGGATGAGTGTTGGAGGGTAATTTATTACAATGCAACACATTACTATAATTGCATTACATTTATCTATAACTCATTAAACCATTACTCTTTCCAAATTCAGGTAATTACAGATACAAAGTTACTTTCGGTTTACAACCACATTAGCTACTTTCACAATAAACTACAGATCCACCCACAGGAGAGATCTGCTGAGAGCTAAACATCTTCTAAGCTTGTTTTCTGTTTAGTGTTTGCGCTGTTCTGTCCTTCGCACCAAAATAATGAGAAGCTTCTGAAATACTGGAATTGCAGGCTTTGTAATAATGGAGGTGTTACAATAGCTGAGCAGTGGCCTGTGATGCAACATCACCTACTGTCGTGATGATTTGTTCAGCCTCTTTTTCCAGTCTTCCACACGAAACGAGAAATAAAATCAAATAATTCAATTTTAATAAAATAAAAGTGCAAGAATGAAAAGATGCAATAAATAAGCTGCAAAGAAGAAAATGAAATAAAATGAGTTGAAGTTCTTTGTGTAAATATTGCAGGTAGATCTTTACAAATTAGATGCTGTAGTAGCAGATGATAATAATAATTAGAGTGTGAATGGAGTAATGGCGCGGAAGGGGGGCAGTGTTCATTTCAGGAGTCTGCTTATGACCAAATGCAGTACATCTGTGTCACTCGAGGTTTCTCTTATCTTGGAAATCTACCTCTGTAGTAGAAGCTAAAAGAGACAGTTTCTAAGAACTACACTGGTCCCCAGTTGCTGCAGTCCAGACACATAAAAAAGACGGGGGACTATCTCCTGCAGTTATTAGAACAATATAGAAGTTCCTGCAGCGTGAAAGTGGCTCTTTGTTCTCTTAGATATGCCAATAAACCTTGTTCTTACCACAGCATTTTTCACTCATGGATGTTAGTTAGAAGAGAAAGAGGATTTCTGGAGTAAGAGAGAGTGGTGATTGGAGCAGACTTTAATGGACATGTGGGGGAAGGGGACAGAGGTGATGAGGAGGTCTTGTGTCGGTGCAATGGAGGACAATATGAAAGGACAGATGGTAGTGGATTTTTCAAAAGATGGAAATGGCTGCGGTGAACACATGCTTCAAGAAGAGGGAGCAACATAGGGTGATGTAGAAAGGTCGATGAAGGTGAATACATGCAGAAGGTGCAATTGGAGAGACTTGATTGTCTGCAGGATGACTTTGGACATCAAGAAGAGGAAATGAGTGAAGATGGAGGCAAAGATTAAATGGTGGAAGTTGAAGAAGGAAGAATGATACGCCAAGAGAGTGTTTGTCCTATTACAGAGGAAATAGGACAAACAGACTTGGCGGTAGAATGTGAAAGTTCAAGAAATATCCAGAGGAAGAGGTTAGCAAAGAAAAAGTGGGATAGTCAGGTGGATTAAGAAGGTAGACAGGATTACTGGGAGGTTAGGTCTACAGCAGGGAGAGAGGAGGCAAAGACCAAAAAAAAGCTTGTGATTAGTCATATCTGATTCTGGACTTGAAGAAGAAAAGTACTTGTATCGACTGGTTACAGAGAGATTGAGTTGGAAAGGATGTGCAGCTGGTTGGGATGATTATGAATAGAGCTGAAACGTGTTAAGAAGATGGAAAGATTTAAACATCCGCGATGAACCAGCCAAAGGGACAGATAGTGCACAAGAGAGGTGAAGAAGAGAGTGCAGTGAAGGTGAGTGTCAGGGGTGATTTGTGACAGAAGGACAGAAGGTGACTATGGTGTATGGTTTGGAGATGGTGGCACTGACAAACAGATGATAGGCCAAGCTGGAGGTGGCAGAGCTGAAGAGCAATCAGAATGGACAAGATTAGGAATGAGTACATCAGACGGACAGCTCAGATCGAGCAGTTTACAGATAAAGTTAGAGATGCAAGGCTCAGATGGTTTGGACATGTGCAGAGGAGAGAGATTGGATATATTAGAAAAAGGTTTTGAGGCTGGAGCTGCCTAGGCAGGATGGAAAGACTAAGAGGGAGACCACACAGAAGATTCATGGATGTAGTGAAGAAGGAAATGCAGAGCATGTTACAGAGGGGAATACTACGGGGGGGAGACAAAGGCAGATGGTCAGCTGCAGCAGCCAGAAAAATAAGAAAATAAAGTAATGCATAATTAAAACAAAAAATATTTCTTACATTTAAATAAAATTTGGAAAGGTAAATAAAAATAAACATGCAAACATGCTCTGTGTACACAGAGATGTGCACAAAGTGTTGTTTTGTGAGGCAGTAACATTTATCAGAAAGAAATCTCTGAGGTCTCAATCATATCTCCTATGTTTTCTCCTCATGCCCCCTGCGTGGCGAACAGTAAGGTGTGAATGGATGTGCTTCTGAAATAATGGCTGTTTTTTGTCCTCAGTATGTCTTGTGGCCATCGAGCGATCAATATTGCAGTGCAGCTGCTGTTGGAAGTGTTGTGGACATTGTTGGACCTCTCTCCCTCTGGCTCAGTTCCCCACCTGAGGAAGCGAGCTCATGTATATGTTTCTCACTCTTCCATGTCTCTCTCTTTTTTCCCATATTCCTCCTTTTTTTTCTTTCACCCACCCGATCTTTGCCTCTCAGTCACCACATACACACCGACAGAGTCAATAAGTTTCTACTTTTTCACCCCACCGTGTTGCATTTCCATTACAAGACAGAATGGATATGGACTGCTGCTTGGATCACATCTCGCTTTCATACATTTTCCAGAAGGTAGTCAGAGGACTTCATTCTTTCTCTCTGCTGCAGTGATTGTTTGAGCAGATTGGCTATACAGGGGCTGCAGAGTGAGGATGATATCGGGATGGCGTCCTTTCAGAACAACTCATTCCCTCCTTCTTTTTCTTATCTGAAGTCATACATGCTTGACTGGATAAAAAGCCTCCACTCCTCTCAACAAAACCGGCATGTATCTGATCAAGTATCCTCCAAAACCACAAAGGTTCCCAGCTGTACGACTTTGCTGCCCTATAGACTGGCTGAGGACACAAAACGTGGCTTTTCTGTGTTTTCTGGAGCTTCGGTCTGGCTTCAAGCTCAGGATCATTGAGACCAGAATTAAGATAACATGCAATTTCAGTATCAGTGGCATAAAAATCACCAAGAGGTGAAGACAATCACCTACTAGAAGGTTAGGATGTTGTTATAACCTCATGGGGCGACCGTGGCTCAGGGGGTTGGGAATCGCATCTGTAACCGGAAGGTCGCTGGTTCGATCCCTGGGCTCTCTGTCCTGGTCGTTGTGTCCTTGGGCAAGACACTTTACCCTACTTGCCTACTGGTGTTGGCCAGAGGGGCCGATGGCGCGATATGGCAGCCTCGCTTCTGTCAGTCTGCCCCAGGGCAGCTGTGGCTACAACTGTAGCTGCCTCCACCAGTGTGTGAAGAGTGAATGAATAGTGGTATTGTAAAGCGCTTTGGGTGCCTTGAAAAGCGCTATATAAATCCAATCCATTATTATTGAGTGAAAGCAGTTCTTTGCTACTGTGAAAATGAATACTAATGAGCAGTGTTAAAACAGCAACAAAAATTTCCATTTGAATGCTGCAGGTTGATGGGCTGTGATGTGTGAGGTCCAGACTTTTCTTGCGTTACAATGTTTTTTGGTTTGAAGCACCTGATGTCTATGGACGTTCTGTTTCCTGGTTGGTCAGTCATTTTTCAGCATCGAATTCACCAATTCATGTTTATCCATCGAGCACTGAGAGATGTAGTAGGTCTCTCAAGCCTGGCAACCATGAGTCCTTAGGGAAAACTGAATTTTCCCCAGTCAGTTGGTTAGTGGTTGCAAAGACATATATGCTGCACCAAATATCTCCTGGCAATTGCTCTGGTGGCACGTTGCAAAAGTTTCCTTTAGTTTTCCATGGAAGAGGTCGACGTAAAAGTTGTGCCTTTTGAAAAGTGTGGCTCAGTGGGGCCCAATTTTTACTTTGAAGGTAAATGTTCTCCATTTCACATCAGGCGAATAATAAGCGAGTCTTTGCGAAGAAGTCAGTGTCTTCCAGAGTAATCACAAGGCAACCTGGCAGCAACCAATCCACAGCTCACATTCTCGTTTTGGGAGAAAAAGTTATTTTCTGTGTTTTGTTTTTTTTTTCCATGTGTTTTTAGAAATCGTTGTTCTCACAGTAGAGAATTTCCTTCCTTTTTCCAGTGTTTTCATTATAAAATATCTCGACAGGATGCTCTTTTTCCCTAACTCACTGCAGGAGTGACAAATGAGAAGGGGGAGGAGCAAAGTGTGTACAGATGTCTACTTTTTGATTTGATTGGAGCAACGTCCTGGACATAGAGGGGAGCAACTAAACCTAAAGTATCGATGCAATACAAGAAATGGTACTGTTGATATTTGGATCAATTTGCCTACCCTTCCTACAAATATGAAAACCGAAAACAGCCTTTCACTGTGCTGATAACATTAAAAAGCAGGTGATTTTTAAAGTACCCATCGGTATTCAGATAATTAATACAGGTGATCCCAGATCAATGCCAAACAAGGCTGAGAATTTGTCTTCCTGTAGAGATTTAACACAGCCATACTGGATGCCTTTGTGAAAAATGCTGGATACATGCTTCACAACACAAAAGACTATGGAATAAGATGATTAGAGAGGGTATCATATTAGCATGTGACACATGCACGCCTGTCAGAGTTGATGTGGATTGTTTGTGTTTGCAGAAACACAAGCGTATCTGTTCCGGGTGACAGATGACTGACGGATGTCTAAAACTCTGCAGACACACTTGGAAAACATTGCTCAGTACGTGTTGCCCTTTAGTCTGCATTGTGTTCCTGTTACTGAAAGTTAGGGCTGTCGGCTTTTTTTGGAAATTTTCTTTGAAATTTGAACTGCTGCTAAAATGATGTTGTGGATATGGTTTTTTTATGTTGCCGGTGTGAGTGCAGCAGGATGTGCCTTGTATTTCAGCAGGTGCACTTCATAAAATGCACAGTTCAGCTGACCCTGCTGTCCTCTCAGTAAAACAGGAGGGTTTTTTCTACGTATACAGCCATTTCCAGCCACACAGCAAGCAAGGTTAGACCTAAAACTTAAGGGGTCCTGTAAGTGCAATAACTGCAACCACTGCACAGACCTGACAGACCTTTTAATTAACCAAATTAAAACTTTGGTGAACAGTTAATGGTTTAACTGAAGTGCGAACTCTCAGGTACTGGATTTGCTGGACACAACTTTTCCTTACTATTCATATCCTCTATATTATTTTTAGGCCTGTTTCTCATTCTTTTGTCCAGTTTCTTCAAATTTCTAAGGACACACTGCACACCATATGTGAAATATGCAAAGTTTGTGGTTAACAAGTCTCTGGGAATCACCACACTGGTGCAAAGATATAATTTTATGCCTGTCAAACTGTGCTATCTTTGACATTTCCTTGGCTCAACTAATCATTGACTCGTAGATCAGTGTTAAGTGGCTTAACTTTCCTCTTAAAGTGGTCAGGAGTAAGGACTGAACAAAAACGTAGTGAAAAACAGCCAATATCAAAATAAGAACCTTGAGAAACCTTCAGTAAGGCAAGAGAACTACAGCTCAAGAGCACTTTAACAAGTTCCACAAAGGTGTTTCTAGCTAGAAGGTAGGACAAGACTTTTGCACAGGACAATATCTTTTCCAAAGAGCAATTTAATTCCAAGACCTGAGATATTTTTCACATTTATGTTACAAAATGGAGAAAACCCAGCATGCTACAATAAGTAGATAATCGTGAACTAATGCTTGAAAGAATCCAAAGCCACTTTCACAGCCTTCCTTTTATAGATAAACGTAAAGATGCATGTCGGCTTTGTGAAGCTGCTCACACAGTTCAGCAGAGACACATTAGCGGAAACACGATCACACTTTGCAAGGTTAAAATTTGCATGCCCACTGAAGCAAAAAGCAGGTGGGACAGATGAACAGCATGGGTGGGGAAGCAGCAGTCCACAAAGTAGAAAATGACACTTTATTGTAAATGTCCTTGCTTTCTGTGCAAACAGTGTCCCTCCTGCAGTTATATATAAATATTGTGAACAAACAAAATCCAGCCTCTCTCACAAAGTCACCCCGTTTCTCCCTGAAATAAACCCCACTGATATTTAGCCTCAGCTAAGGAAAGCCACAGTTTTATTTTGTGTGTTGCGACTGTAAAATCATCCCGGATACATTCAAAAAAAATTTCTTTCCTTATTTGCTTTTTGTTCTCATGTAATTGAAATATATAAAGACATTCAAGATTACCATATGAATTCAAAGTGTGGCCTTTGGTAACATTCATCATGTTCATGAAGTTGAATGAATGCAGGCCAATAAAAATGAAATGAAATAACTGTGAAAGTAGCAATAATGTGTGCACAGTGATTTGTGAAAAATGATTAAGTTAGACAAAAGAATGCAAAACCTCTGCCCTCAGCAAAATGACCAAATCTGAATTGACTCAAAGTGATTCAGTTTTAAATTTTGTCAAGCTGCAGCGCTGCTAAAGCTTTTCATATAATCTGTCTCTATTTTTTAAGTAACCCTGATAAAACAAAAAAATACACAGGCATTTAAAATGATCAATCACATAACTTCTTTCATAGCAGTGAAAACAAGACCACAAAGACAGACTTGGGAATCGGAGAGAGACCTTTCAAAGCCCGAGGGAGAACACATAGGCTTTATAGTGGGATAATAAGGCACAGGTAAACTCAATCAAGGCAACAGGGGAGGGAAGAAACTAACAAAGAAAGACATACGAGGAGCCTTCAAGCTTTAACTAACCTTTAAAAGAAAAAGAAAAGAAAACTGAAAGAAAGGAAAAGAACAACATAGACGACAGAAACACAGAAAGCGAAAGGTCCAGGAACATTTGGACAATCGCAAAACCTACCTATGTTACATCAGAAAGCAGCGATCATAATAACAATAATAACAAACACCAAGACACACCGAGGCATGGTAAAATCCACAACTGCACGTTTCATTCATCCCTGGTTTGTGTCAAACTACGATAAAGCGGCAAAAAACCAGACCAAGGGAGCATTTCTCTTCAGTTTAAACTGTCCTGTTTTAACCATCATAGATAATAAAAATGTCCTAACAGCTGGAGTAAAAGAATTCTAATGCCCAGCTCAGTAATGAAACAAAGAAAAAAAAGGACCAACATAAACCATCGGCCTTTGAAAACACACATTGGAAACATCAATCAAAACGGCTTCCTAAGCAATGCATTCCAAATGTTTCAATTAATTATTAGTCACTCTTTCTTTTTATAGACTTTATGGGTTATGTAAACTGAATGAGAGGTCAGATGTGTTTTCTGATTTAGTTGCGCTGCTCTGAGCTCTGTCCATGGTGCTGAAATCAGGCTTCAGCCAGCAATTTAATCGGTTTGCAGACACAAGCTGCTTTCCATCAGTGTGATGGCTTCAGAATGTGTTGAATGTGAAAGTTTTTTCACTTGTAACAAAGCACAAGTCTGAACGCACGCTGTCACATTAGTGGAGAGGGACATTATTAATTCAATTCAATTCAATTTTATTTATATAGTGCCAAATCACAACACTCCTGCATCATGTTCATGTTCGTTTGGTGACCTCAGCTCACCTAAAGACGAGACCAAAGCTTAAAGAAGACGCCAAACTTTTTTGACTCCTGTCTCCTGATCTTATATGGTGCAGACTTGGAGTTGTGTGAGTAAATCCTTTAGGAATATTAAGATAAATATAACCTGTGTCTGAATGACAGAACATCATCACTTTGACACGTCGATGAAGCAAACTACGTAGTATCAATTTGAGATGTTGTTGTCATTTAAAGAATACCTACTATGTTTTTATTGCTTCTACATGCTGTTATTCCCAGCTTCGTGGTTTTATTTTGGGACCACCACTAGAATAGTTTAGCATGATTCACAGTTTGTTTGGGTTTTTTTTTTTTCTTTAAATCTCTGTTTTCTTACACTTGGCCTTTTTGCTTCTTCTTTTTTTTTTTTCAGACAGGCTTCTGTCTTAATCTCATCTTTAGGCTTTAAGACACTGTTTTTTCTTTTCGGTGGCTACTCCCCCCCCAAAAAAACCAAAAAATTACACAGATCAGTTGGTGACTACCTGGTAACCGTTGCTTGCTAGTGAAAAGTGAGTATGCCCTGAATGTGTTGTGAGTGGTTCTAGGAGGTTCCTGGCAGTCACTGTGAAATCAGTGATTAAAGAATTATCATGCAGATGTAGAAACTCGTCAATTATCCCAACTGGTTGCCATGGAAAGTGATATAATCCAGAGGTTGCTTATGTGAAAGTGATCAAAAATAGGTACACAATGCTGTACCAAAAACCTCCTTGTAATTGCCATGGTCACCAGTAGTTTGCATGAAAGATGCCAACTTTTCTGCAAATCCTCGCCAACTACTTGCTAAGTGGTAGTGAAACTGTGAAACAGAAGCTTCTTACCTTCAGAGTAAATGTTGCACATTTTTAAACATGTTGGTTTCAGCAACTTTTACCCTGAAAGCAAACAGTCTCTGTTTCACTACCGCTTGCTAGTTACTTGACGAGTGTTTGCAAACAATCACAAAAATCAATCACACCAAGGTTTCTGGTGCAACACCCTCTTTGTGACCACTTTTAGTCAGTGATAGCTAGCAAACGCTCGCCAACCTGTCAAGGAATACTCATTCTTCCTTAGCAACCAGGGGTTGCCAGGAAGTCACCAACCGGTCTCTAGATGCGTGTGACTGCAGTGTAAACTGAAGATTTGAGCAGCGAATGTGCCTGCGATGAGCAATATTTAGTGATATACAATCTCATTACTAACGTATATAATTTCAGGATTACTTGTACAGACACTGACTTCGTTACTTGAAATCTATTCTTTCATCAGCATATTTATTACAGAAAATTTTGGAAAACTAATACGTCCACTTTAAATGTCTAAATATCTGTTTATTGACAAATAAACAGCTTTTTTGCTTTAATTTAGGTGTTTTTCATTTCTTTACTTCAGCTTTCCTTGTGCCTTCATTTCCCTGACCACCTTCAGCTGATTATATAAAATCTGTTTTCCTGCCTTGTACAGCATGAAAGCAAATTTCTGCACAAGCACTTTTCACAGACCTAAAAATCACGAGTCCTTATTTCTGCATTGGACTGCAAAGGCAGAAATGCAGAATCACCAGAAGCTCAGGAACCATCCCTCAGAGTATTTCTTTTTCTAAATTTCAGCCATATGTATTATAATACACACAATTAATCCAAGTCCCACTGTGAGTAAGCAATGCGTTCTGATGAAGCAGACTTGCATATTTCTAAACCTTAAATATGTCACAAGGTCTTACATCTTTGTTAGAGGGAATGAATGTGTGTGCAGATACGTCAGCACCGCTCAAGTCTTTACGTACGCATTAGTGTTCTCTCTGTATGCCTGTGTTTGCTCTTCAGAAGGCTTTTGGGTGCAGGCTGCAGCACACTGGCCCGAGGATTTTTCTCACACACAGGAGCAGGCATTCATCCCATATTGACTATAATGTAGAATCAGCCCACGCATGGCTGAGCTGAGTCAATGAGCGCCAGTCTGATTCCCTGCATCAAAGCAACAGAGATACAAGGGGCTGGATACTGTAACAGTGTGTGTGTGATTATAGTGAATGCTGTCCCTGTGAGCTTTCCAGTGCACCATAAATACACACACACACCACAGACAAAGATGATAAGAAGGTTAATACAAAAAGAATGGAATAACATAGGAAAAGAAACCAGGAAATGGTTCAGGGAGAGTATAAAAGGAAGAGGGAATGAGAGGAGAATAAATAAGGGTATCGAGGACAGACATAAGAGGAAAGGAAACAAAAGGACGATAAAAAGGACAGGAGAAGAGAGGAAAGGGTGATGGAGAGGAGGAAACAAGAGTAGGAGAGACTGGAGAGAAGGAAAGAAGAGATAAAGGGAGGAAACATGAGTACAAGAGCAGAGGAAAGGAGAAGGAACAAAAGGAAACAAGAAGTGACAAACAAAAACCGAGGAGAGGAAACTAGAGATTAGGAGACTAAATTAAAGGGAGCGACATACAGAGAGGAACGAAAAAGGTGAAAACTAAATAAAAGGAGACATATAAAGCAAAGGAAATGAAGCGAAAGGAGAGGAAACAAATGGAGATGGAAGACAAGCAGAGAGGAAAGGAAATAAGAGCAGAGGAGACGAGAGCGGAGAGAAGGAGAGGGAAGAGGTCACAAAAGGGAAGGGAGCGGAAAGGAAATGAGAGGGGATGACAGGCAAGATGAGAGGTGAGAAAACGACAAAGGAGGAAACGAGGAAAGGGAATAAAATCAGAGGAAACCAGAGACTAAGAAAGGAATTAATGTGATAAATGAGGTGAGACAGAAGAAGGAGGAGAAACGAGGGCGTAGATTTGGCATGGACGCAAGGGACATGTCCCCACCAATATCCATATGAGTGCCTCATTAGTAATGTTTGTATAATCTGCTTAAAATGTTGCATAATTTTGCTGAGAGATCTTTTACTTTGTGGTAATCTTAGATGAGTAGTTTTATAGACAAAACCCACCAGGTCATCCAGCGTTCCCTTAGTGCTAATGTATATAAGAGAACCAAATCTACGCCCTTGAGGAGAAGGATAGTTCTCCAGCAGATGGACTGGTATCAGCAGTGTGTACTGGCCACGAATAGCTCCGAGCCTCTTTGTGTACACTCTGAAGAGGAAGAAAAGGCGAAAGCAAAGCTCTGATTCAATGAGGGAGGAAGTGGAAGGATGGAGGCTCAGTACACATGCGCTGACACTCAGCGGAATGAAAGGAAGAGAGGAAGAAATTGCATGCTGTACATAAATCCAGATGTGCGCTCACTTTCCTCTCCACAGGCTGCAGCTGCTTCCATCTAGTGTCCGGCTCTGCTCCAATCAGCACAACAAACGTACGCATCAGCCAGCGGCTATGTCTTCGATGCTGATGCTGATTGCAGCTGTCTGCTGCTCCAACTACGACCCTGGGGCCACTCATTTATCAGCTGGTAATCAGCTGGCCCTTTGCACACTTTACTTGCCTCGGCTGCCACTGCTGCAGCTTCCTGTCCCAGCGCTGTATATAGCATGTGGCACAACAGGACACAATGGGATATCATGTTCTTGCACACTCAGCTGCCCTGCTAAATTGTATCTGGTGGGTTCGGGGTGGCTGTGTTTCCGGAGTCTGAGAGTTATGATGTAGTTTAAAGGTTTCAGAGGCACTAAAAGACAGATTACTGCTAGTTTTTAGAAAGTTTGAACCTGTTTTCTCTGAGATATTAGGCATTGAAGTATGCTTCTTTAACATGCTTGCTTTCTAAATACTGAGATGAGTGTCACCAAATCCAGTCTGATGTCATCTTCATTTTGAAACCTTCAACATAGCGAGTGTTCGCAAGGCTGGAGAACAGCTCAACTTGTTGGGGTTAGTTGACAAAAACATGGAGTTAGAACAAAGTCACAACCAATGTCCATAATGACATGAAAAGAGTTCATATTGTCAAAGCAGTCTTTATAATGTGTAGATTTAGAATCTGCTGACATCTAATGAACGTCTTCCCTTGATTTGCATATCCACTGATACTGGACCAATATTCAATAATGGATTAGTCCAGTATAAATTACAGTGGTTAATGCCCTTAACAGCAAACATCTGATGCTTCACATCTAATCCAAGGTCCACAGAGCAGAAGACGTTGCTGGGATGACCAGCATGCATTCTAAAAAATAAACACATAGAGTTTCCAGGAATTCAAACTAAACTGAAATTAAGGATTGGGTAGATTAACTAAGGATTATCTAAAGTCAAAAGCAGTGCCTGTAGAGGCCTAGACCACAGGATGTGAGGTCAAAGTCTGTGTCTTCCTGCTCCAGCGTCACCTTCCAGGTAGCATCACCTGCATTTTGGCCACTAGATGGAGCACACTCAAGCTATCTTATCTTTGTTTCCAACATCGATATCCTTCCATGTATGAAACATGGAAAATAAATATCCACACATACCTATCTTTACATCCACCTGCTAGGGAAGGAAAATTAACTGAATTTTAAAAGAGTTTATCAACTGACATTCTGTCAGTTACAGTGAACTGAGCTCTAACGTTTCACTTTTGCATTATTCAGACTAATTGTACAAAAACATCTGCTCATAAAAGCAAGCATAGGTGCTCACCTGTATTAGGCTGTGACCAGAGACTGTGAAATAATCAGTCTAGACAGTTATTTCAGTCTTTCCAGACTCTGAATTTTGTACTTCAATATTAGCATCTTGGATACAGCCATGCTGTTTTCTTTAGAGCAAGAAGAGACCACATTTGGACGAGGAGGTGGAGTGTT
Organism: Aulonocara stuartgranti; assembly: GCF_965226115.1. Classification (NCBI taxonomy): domain Eukaryota; kingdom Metazoa; phylum Chordata; class Actinopteri; order Cichliformes; family Cichlidae; genus Aulonocara; species Aulonocara stuartgranti. The sequence goes on from NC_138946.1 coordinate 7,592,491, forward strand.
CCACAAAAATCTACAGCTTTTATAATTATAAATGAACTGAACCACTGTCTGTGACTGTCAGTTATTAGCACGTACACTTAAAAAAATGTGTGAGTTGGAGAAAAACGTTGTCGAACAAAATATGAGAAGGTCTAAAGCTTGTTACCCTTATCCGTATTTCAGGATGGAATTGCAAAAATGATAACTCATTTAAAGGCTTTAGCAATGACTCCTGCAGCACTCTGTGAGTGCAAATTTGCAGGTACAAACTGCCTTTTTTCTAAACTGTGTATTTGCTGGGAAAACCTTGACATATCTAGCAGCGATAACTGTAATTGGAGACAGCAAACTGCAGGATTCGAAAGAAAAAATATGATGGTAATCCTGACGAAAAGGATTTCTCCTGATAGGAGCACACCACTGCGATGACAAACTATTGTTTCAGAACCCGACAAACACACTGACAGGAACACATTGGCGGAGAGCTTAGCTCAAACAGCTTCGGTCAATAGCTGTGTAGTAGCTGCAGCTACCACAGGGAATGATTTTGGCCTCCTCTGTGGCTTCCCGCCCTCCGCACTCTGTCCTTTCTATTATGTGTATTTGTCAGCTGCTCTCTGTCTGCAGGTAGGCACGTTTACCACAAAGGAAATGTTAAGGAAACTTCCTCAGAATATTGACACTAAAAATACAGTTGGTTATTCCACCTCAAGGGTAGTTCAAAGTATGTAAGTCAGTCAAGAGCTACTGTCTATACTACTTATATGGACAAAATTATTGGGCCACACCTTTTCAGGTGTATTGCCACAGTTGTATAAACTCCAGCACCTGCCCTATACGTTTTAAAGAGCTCACTGAATTCAAGTGTGGTGCTGCAACAGGACGACACCACAGCATCGAATCGATTCACATCATGAAACTTCTTCCCTCCCAGATATTCCACGATCGACACTTTGATGGGCTGAGCCAGGAATCGAACCACGTTCTGAGTTTTCTGGTTCCAATTTTGTCCTGTTAAAATTGAGAACAAAGTCACTTCAGTGTGGGGTCGGACTCACCAACAGCCAAATTGTCATGAACCAGTTCTTCCCGTAGGAATTACTGGGGACATACTGACACGATGTGTCTGTGTGTGTGTGACTGTGTGTTGCCTCAACCAGCAGTCCCTCCTGGCACAGGCAACCCTCTAATGGGGAGCAAGGGGCTGGGGAGGGGATGGAGAAGGTGGAGAGGGAGCTGGGTTGCCAGAGCACAGGTTAATCCACTAATTGGGAGCAAAGGGAGACGGGTTGCCAGATTGTGATGGCCACCAGGAGGGTCCGTTTAAGGGGGACATCTGTTCCTGCTGGAGAACAGCCGCCCTCACAGCTCCCTAGTTTCCTCTCTGACACTCATCTTCTCCATACACAAACGTGACAACGATGGTCTCCTCCTCCAGAGTCTCGTGTTGCATCCAACTCAGAGAGACTGACGGGACCAAAAGCCAGGATCTGGCTGGAAAAGGATAAAAGCTTCACAAGAGTTTCTTTTCCATGGGAAAGCGGTTGTCTTGCCAGCGACGTCGAGCCAGCAAAAAGCCGGTTTGTGTTTCAAACCAGCAATTATGGACAATATGTTTTATCGCATCATGTGCTTCAACATACCATATTGTGGATTGGAAGAAATCCACTTCAGTTTATTCAGAAAACATACTCAAGACTATAATTAAAACACGTTCAGGGAGCACTGACTGTTACTGTAGCAATACAGAGTTATTAAACTCTGCAAGAAAAAGGTTGTAAACCCCAATGGAATTATGTCTGAAATGAAATAATAGAGGTGCTCTCCTGTTGCTCTGTCATCCTGCGGATGCGCTCCAACTCCACCACCTTGTACTGTGGCTGGTGACGGCTCTGCAGCCTCGTGTGACGTGCTGCAGGAGGACTACTGTATATAAAAACAATTTTGGCATCCAAGGAAAAAGAGATTTTGGCTTCTGCCAAATCACCTGGACTGTGATTTGTAATACATGTTTGATTTAAACATGTTTAAAATACATTTTTGTTTGTCAAATGGCCGAAAAAAAGCAAAAAGCCAATAGTAGGAAAATGAACTGACTTCTGTTAAGTAAAGTATACTACATGTATATGCAAAACTGCTATACTTTTGTGTATAGCAAAAAGCCCATTGGGTAAGGCGTGTCTTTAGTTTGTCTTATAGTTTCAGCGGCATGGTGGTGTGATGGTTAACACCATCGCCTCGCAGTCTGCATTTGAATCCACGGGCTGGCTCGGGCCTTTCTGTGAGTGTTCTCTGTGCCTGCATGGCTTCTGCTGGTTCTCCAGCTTCCTGCCAGAGTCCAAAGACACACTTTAGGTTAATTTGTATCTGTGTGAGTGAGAATGGTTGTCTGTCTCACTGTGTTAGCCCTGCAATAAAGTTTACTTTTTCAAACATCCAAAAAAAAGAAAAAGATACTGAGCAATGTTTTTTAAATACATGTTTTGCAGTAATTTTAGATCAAATTGAGATCAAACTGGACTACATGTGGTCCCTTACCCAAACTGTGTTTGTCTGTCTTCGACTAATAAAAAATTTAATCTGAGCCACCAGACAAACATGGGCACCCATTAATATGCCTGGGCCGAAAAAACACTGCATTTCACTAAACAAATATGAATACTTGTCGTGTCTTTATTGAACATGCTGAGCAATCAATCACAGTACAGGCTGAAAACGGTGAGCTAAGAAACTTGTCAAATCTGTTTCAGCAGCAGCAACAACACGAGACATTTTCCTGTGTAAACGCTCCGATGTTCACAGCTGTGAGGAGGAATCTTGGAAAAGTTCTCCTGCAGAGCTGTTTCAGTTCAGTGTTTTGAGGATGTCTTGACTGAACACCTTAGCATCTCAGCTGGCCTCAGGGTCAGGATGTTGACATGATTGTTTTAAACAAATGAATTTTCTTCACCATCCTGTGGATTTTTCCAGTCCGTTTATCCAGCTGTTTTGTTTTTTTTGTCTTTAGAGTCTTTCGTGCTTTTACACATGAGCACATGTGTTATATGCGATTTCTGGACAAACTTTCCTGTTAGGTGTGGATTCTTTCTCGTGTCTTTCAAAATTACATGTTGTGCCCTCGGTATGATCTCTGCAGGATACTCACGCTTAAAGAAAGAAGAGGCAGCTTTGAATTTCTTCCACTTGTAGACAGTTTGTCATGGTCCTGAGTCTGAGGACTCAGTGTTTTGTGTTTCCTTATGCTTTTGTTCATTCCGAGTGTGTATTCTGTTGTTATTTTGCCATTTGTTAGGTTTCTGTTCTTTGCCTGCCTGATCCCACTTCTCTGTGTTCCCTCTGTCTGTCCATGGTGTTTTTGTGTCTGCTCATGAGTCTGCCTGTCAAGTTCAGTGTCCTGTCTGGTTCTCTGTCTGTTAATTTCCTGTTTTATTCTGAAGGTTCATGTCTGATGTGAGTGTGTTCAGTTTACATTTCCCCTGTCCCGTCAGCTCTGATTTCTCCCAGCTGTGTTGCCCTCCTGTCTCTTATCCCCTGATTACTGGTGTGTGTATTTAAGCCCTGTGTGTTCTCCTGCCTGTTGCCGGTTCGTCTGTATTACTCCATGTAAGTCCGCGCTTTTCTGCATTCATCTGTGTCTCTCTGCGTTTTTGTATCCTCCGTCAGTCTGCGTCTCTCTGCCTTTCTCCCCGTGTCCTGTGGATTTCTAGTTGCTCTTTAGTTTTCCCAGTTTAGGTTTCCGTTAGTTTGTCTCATTATTCGTTTTCTGTTCCTGCCACTGACACCTTGTAAATAAACTCCACTAATCTTTTCATACACTGCTTGCTCTTGGGTCCTTTTTCCAACTCCACACGGCTCGCCTCGGCAGCCGTGACAGTACGAACCGGCCACTATGGACCCAGCAGCAGTCAACCCACCCGAGGAGCTCCGGGAGGACATTATGTACTCAGTGGACAAATTAATTAACCTATGGCTGGAGCATGAGGGGAGAGAATTCCGCCAAAGCATAGCTGTTCGGCTACAGCGCTTACTTTCTGGTCTCCCCTGGTTGCTCAGCTCACTTCACCCGCTCACACAGAATTTTGTTCTGAACGAGCTTCATCTTCTCCCCCTTGCTACCACCCACCCTGCAACTCATGCTTCACTCCCCGACCCGACGGAGAGTGTCCTGCCCGGCCCGTCGGTCCAGCCTTCAAATGGGGATCAGCACTCACGCCGTCGACGCCCCTCGCCACAGTCGGACCCCAGGATATCAGAGCGGCCGACTGAGGTGAGTAGGAAGGATAACAGTTCCAATTCGGACCTTAAGACTTTTTCTTCCGGGATTGTTCGGGGTGTGTCAGTGGGAGCTAATTCGCTAAGCCTACCTACCTTCGTGGTAACCGATCTCTCCCAGGTTGGCATTTTTAAGACTTCAGTGAAAGCAAAGGGCTATTGTTCTTCTGAAACTGTTAAACCCGTGTCAGCCAACCCAGGGTCTGCTAAAACTGTGACATATAACCCAGAGACCATTAACACCAGCTCTGATAATACTAGGACTGTTTATTCATTTGAACCGCGGCCTCAAGCTCAGTTAGCCGCACGGCCTCAAGCTCAGTTAGCCGCACGGCCTCAAGCTCAGTCTCTAATTCCACCACCGTTGTCATCACAACCACTATGTCAGTCACCCTCAGTTCAGCCTCCTGTTCAGCAGCCACCAGCCCTGCATCCTGTGTCAGTTGTTCCACCTGTAAAACCATACAAGTCAATTCTACCCGAAAGACACTGCTCCTCGCCCATCCACTCCAAGCAGAGAGACAAATCTAACAATACTGTCAACAGTCCTCAAAAGCTGGCCAGTTCTGAGACTGCGACACACTCCAGGGCCTCCCCAGAGGCCGGGGTTCAGCCCCCAGCTGACTCTGGATCCCTGGAGGTCAAGAAGCCAGCTGAGGACTGCACCCAGCTGTCACTGCCTGAGCAGAGTCAACGCTCTGGGCAGCTGAAGTCTGCTATGTGTTTGCCAGGGGCCACTGTGCCTGCTGGTTCTGTTCTGTTTCTGCCAGAGGTCCCCGCGCCTGCTGGTTCTGTTCTGTCTCTGCCAGAGGTCTCCGCACCTGCTGGTCCTGTCCTGTACCTGCCAGAGGCCCGTGTGCCTGCTGGTCCTGTTCTGTCCCTGCCAGAGGCCCGTGTGCCTGCTGGTTCTGTTGCCTTCCTGCCAGAGGCCCGGGTGCCTGCTGGTTCTGTTGCCTTCCTGCCAGAGGCCCGGGTGCCTGCTGGTTCTGTTGCCTTCCTGCCAGAGGCCCGGGTGCCTGCTGGTTCTGTTGCCTTCCTGCCAGAGGCCCGTGTGCCTGCTGGTTCTGTTGTGTTCCTGCCAGAGGTCTCCGCACCTGCTGGTTCTGTTCTGTGTGTGCCAGGGGCTCCAGTGCCCACTGGTTCTGAGACTGTTTTTGCTGGGGGGCCCGAGGAGCCCGTCCAGCCATCTGCCTCGTCAGCTGGGGGGCCCGAGGAGCCTGTCCAGCCACCAGCTGCAGTCTCATCACCAGCTGCAGTCTCATCACCCTCGCCTGCTGCGGCCTCAGAGTCTTCGGCCTCGCCTGGTCCGGTTTCAGCATCTGCTTTGGCTTCATCCTCGTCGCCTGGTCCAGCGTCTGCTTTGGCTTCATCCGGTCCAGCCTCTGCATCTTCGTCTGGTCCAGCCGCCTCTGCTTCATCCTCGTCTGGTCCAGCCGCCACTGCTTCATCCTCGTCTGGTCCAGCCGCCTCTGCTTCATCCTCGTCTGGTCCAGCCGCCTCTGCTTCATCCTCGTCTGGTCCAGCCGCCTCTGCTTCATCCTCGTCTGGTCCAGCCTCCGTGTCTTCATCAGCTTCGTCTGGTCCAGCCTCCGTGTCTTCATCAGCTTCGTCTGGTCCAGCCTCCGCTTCGCCTGGGGCTGCAGGGGCCACGCAGCCTTCAGGTCCCCTACTACCACCTCCACATCGTCGGTCATCTGCCAGGCCGCTTGTTGGGCATCTCCGCCACCGTGGACGCCCTCCTGAACGCCCTCCTGAACGCCACCACTACCTTCCACGTGGCCGGCCTCCGGACTTGTTTCCACGCCGCTGTTGCCGTCCGCACGGTCGGCCCCCAGAGCTGTTTCCACGCCGCTGTTGCCGTCTGCACGGTCGGCCCCCAGAACTGTTTCCACACCACTGCCTACTGCGTGGCCGGCCTCCGGACCTGCCCCACTGCCGCTGCCTTTCACACGGTCGGCCCCCGGAACTGAACTGTTTTGGCCTCCGGATCGGCCCCCTGACCTTGTCCGTCTGGGCCTTTTCGGACTGTGTCCCTCCGTCCTGGACCCCCACCGCCCGCCCTGGTCGGGTCGTTTTCTGTTTTTTGGTTCGTGGGGGGGTTTTTTGGTTTTGGTCCGTTTTTGTGTTTCTGTTGGGCTGTCTGGTGCCAGCCCTTGAGGGGGGGGTACTGTCATGGTCCTGAGTCTGAGGACTCAGTGTTTTGTGTTTCCTTATGCTTTTGTTCATTCCGAGTGTGTATTCTGTTGTTATTTTGCCATTTGTTAGGTTTCTGTTCTTTGCCTGCCTGCTCCCACTTCTCTGTGTTCCCTCTGTCTATCCATGGTGTTTTTGTGTCTGCTCATGAGTCTGCCTGTCAAGTTCAGTGTCCTGTCTGGTTCTCTGTCTGTTAATTTCCTGTTTTATTCTGAAGGTTCATGTCTGATGTGAGTGTGTTCAGTTTACATTTCCCCTGTCCCGTCAGCTCTGATTTCTCCCAGCTGTGTTGCCCTCCTGTCTCTTATCCCCTGATTACTGGTGTGTGTATTTAAGCCCTGTGTGTTCTCCTGCCTGTTGCCGGTTCGTCTGTATTACTCCATGTAAGTCCGCGCTTTTCTGCATTCATCTGTGTCTCTCTGCGTTTTTGTATCCTCCGTCAGTCTGCGTCTCTCTGCCTTTCTCCCCGTGTCCTGTGGATTTCTAGTTGCTCTTTAGTTTTCCCAGTTTAGGTTTCCGTTAGTTTGTCTCATTATTCGTTTTCTGTTCCTGCCACTGACACCTTGTAAATAAACTCCACTAATCTTTTCATACACTGCTTGCTCTTGGGTCCTTTTTCCAACTCCACACGGCTCGCCTCGGCAGCCGTGACACAGTTTGTCTTATTGTGGATTTGACACAATGCTTTTGCAGCCTCACACAAGTGTAAGCAAGTGTTTTCTTGCTTAGTCAACCAACTGTAGTAGCTCCCGAGCAGATAAGGAAAGTGTTTTTGACCGAGTTCCTTTGTCACTAAGTTTTGTGCTTTTAAAACCAACAGGCAATAAAAAATAACATAGACCCAGAAAAGGCAGAGGAGAGCTCTCGCTTTTCAAATGCAGGTTCTTAAATATTTAAAATCTAGTTTTACAAACGCTTCATGGGGAAGAAAATGCATTCAACACATTGTGAGGCCTCTAGGAGACACACAGTGTGTTTGGGTGATAAATACTGAATGACAACATAATGTGTCTGATTGTGAGGAAAATCCACGGCAGCTTTAAGCCTTTTATCCAAATTCACACAAACACATAAATGTTATCTGGCCTGTGGCTGAACTTTATGAACACAAAACTTTATTGATATCACTCAGCTTGTGTTTGAGATAAACAGGACAAAATGCATCTCCGCTCCCATCCAGAAAAAAATGTCTCTTTCTTTCTCTCTGCACTATGTAATGATTTCAGCTGAGTTGAGTTATTCTGGTTACAAAAAAACCACATGAAAGATAGAATTGGTACGATGACCATGTATGATAAGGATGATTTTTAGTGGGTAATCTTTAACAGACAAAAACTACACACTAACTAATTACTCACTGAATTTATTTGAAAAACTGCATGTTGGCTGCTTGTTTTAACAGTGTCTTTAACAAAACTAGAGTAATGGGTTTGTGAAATTCATGAACAGAGTTTACCTGAACGTCTTCCTTCCATGTTTGATGATTTTTGTCCTGTGTGTCTGACTACATCAGGGTACGCCATCCTGCAGGCCATCATGGAGAAAGCAGGACAAAACAACTGGCAAGTCAGCGCCATCTGCGTGGAAAACTTCAACGATGCCAACTACCGGAGACTGCTGGAGGACCTGGACCGGCGACAGGAGAAGAAGTTTGTCATCGACGTGGAAGCTGAGAGACTGCAGAACATGATGGAACAGGTGATGTAAGCTTTTGGCATCAGCATTTGGTTGTTCTTTGTTTTAGCAGACCACAATTTATCGGTCATCTTTGTCCTTTTTACCTGTGGAGAATCAGCAAATGTTGAAGTTGAATCAATGAAACCTCATGCATGGTTTGTGCACAGCTATTTCCAGCAGTGTACGAACATCAAGCAATGTTTTACTTCTTTTTGGTATCAGATCCTTTACAAATTAATTGAAATGTCTCTCAAGATAAAGGGTTTTAGCAGGACTGTGTTAGTGTAGCTCAGTAATAGCATCTTTATTAACGTGTGCACAGCTTGGGGTCTGATGGTATTCACAGATGCAGCTGTCCTCTGGAATAACTCTGCGCTCCACCTGAGTCTCAGTCCTCAGGACCTCAGCCACAGTTCAGCTTAGCTGCCACACTTTTTTCAGAGAGAAACCCACACATCAACCTCTGTTTACTCTGTATTATTTTTATTCATACATTACTTGCTCCTTCATCACAGCTTCTCATTTTTGAGCTACTAATTTGTGCTGCTCGTTGGTGGATTTTCCAGTTATTACTGAAATTAACTGGCTGCGTATTTGTATTTAAATCATGCTCACGTGCCCGCTTAACAAATCTAACCCTTAAATGAAACATATGGGGGGTTTTCTAAACAGGGAAATTTACAATTGCTTCAATATGTCATCTTCTAAACATGGATTGCACTGAAGTTATGTGTTTTTGTAGTCATTTCCTCTAATAGTACTTTAAGAAATAATAAAAATAGTTGACCTATTATGCTTTTCCTCATTTTCCATTATATACATCCTGTTACAACCGGGTATGTTCATCCTAAACACAGCAACAACTGCAAATAATAAGGCCATTTTATGTTCTAGTAATCACTGTAAAACAAAAGCTCGGGCTTCTGACTGCTATAAACATTGTTCCACACTGTTGGTCATCTCAGGGCTATACATCTATCTAAGCACAGAAGCTCCACCCACATGATGTCCAAATTTTCTATATGCAAGGTGCAGCCAATCAGAAGAAAGGTGATTGCCTCTAACAGGGGGAGGAGCTAAAACGGCTCATGTCAGATAAATGCAGATTATTTTTGAACCTTCAATTATGCAGAACTGCTCCAGAGGCCAAAAATTAAGTTGTGGAGCTGGATGTTTTCCCAAGATGTCCTTTTTAAGTGATAATACCTTGGTCTGATTGTGGTTTTTACAGGATCCTGTTATGAATCATTGCAAATATCGGCACATTCAACGTCCTGACAAAATAAAGTCCAATGAGGCAAGAAATGCAAACAGTCAGACTCACAGACAGATTGTCAACAAACCCCCAGGTTAGCCAGACTTATTTGGAAGAGAAATGAAGGCAAATGGTAAAATTCTAACCCAGGCTTTTAAAACATCAATCACAGTTTCCCATGGATGTAAAGCAAGAACTGGGTCCTAGCCTCCAAAACACATTCATGAATTATATGAAAGTTTTCCCTCGGGGCATATAAGGGGAAAAAAATGTTTTCTCTCTTTCTCATCTGATTCTGTGTTTTGCAGCCTGCTGCAAATTCCCATTAGCGTCTCTGCCTGAGCTCACCAGCCCGTCTCACAGACTTCACACTGATGAAAGATGGCACTTGGCTGTTGCCTTGCTAGGCCTTGTTTAAGTTTTAGCAATATTACATTGGCGCGGTTTAAAAATGAACAATGCAGTTAGTTATACTTGATCTTGTTTGCAGCTTTGATGAGTCCCGACATGTTTTAGAGATATCTCTCTCTCTCTCTCATATGCCGCTGCACGGAGTTTGTGTTGCACTACCTAAGGCTGAACACGTCTGATACAATCAAAACAAGCATTCATATCTGTTTTTTGCAGGTACTTTGCAGGTTCCTTTAAATTTTGGTGGTCTTAGGCTCTTTGGTTTGCAGACAGGCATAGAAACTATATTGGTTTAAGTGTATGTTTCACTTAGAGCATTTTTTCCAATGTACTGCCAGACCACTGAAAAAAAACTGTATTTTTACCTATACCATTAATCCATCTACAACTTCTGTTCATCTGGACATTTCGTCACTCATCCAGGTGACTTCTTCAGTCTCAGCTGACTGCAGGTTTCCCCAATCTTATAAACAGTACATTTGCATAATGACTGAAATCAGCCCACTGAAGGAACAATGGGGTGTCAGGTCAGTTCCTTGATCATTAATATGCAAATTCTCATGACCACTGATCAACAACCACTGATCAAAGCCCACTGATCAATGGCCATGAGTACCATTCACAGAGTTGGGGAATGGCTGCAATCACAGGATTGTAAGATGGTGAAAGATGTGCCCTCAGGCCCCCTCCTCGATTCAGAGATGGTCTTTCCCTTTTCACATAAATGGATTTCTTGACTCCCCACGCAAACCAGCGTTCCTCCCAATGAAAACGCTACGTCCAAAAGATAAGAAACAAACTTTTGAATTTACTTACCTGGATGATTGAGCATGCATCAACATACCTTTTGATGCATTTTCTATGCAGCTTAAAATCCAAAGCTTTTTGTAGTCACACAATGAAGTCGGTCAAAACTGGAGGTCAGAAACAAAGAAAACAAGCAAGCCTTCAGTATTTGCTCGTTTTGTTTTTGAGTGCGGATGTGCTAATTAGAAAGTTTTGAATGTAAGAACAGTCTGTCCTGATCTCCAGTGGTGTTAGTTGGCAAAAGCACACTCAGAATATGATGTGCACCTTCCTCTTCCTCCTCCTCCTTCTGCTCATCTTCATACCTTCATCCCTCCATCTTTCCCAGGGGCAACTGGTGTCTGTGTAATTGTTCAATTATTCAGGAGCTCTCCACTCCTGACATCTGTTATAGTTCTAACAATTTACTCTGCAGATGCACGAGTGTTTGTGTGCCTCTTTGCCCCCACAGAGAGGCAGACATCCCGCTCCATCTTTGCTTGATGTCAGCGCACAGGTCGTCTCCCAGAGCAGACGTGATATGTTCTGTCAGACTGTTTTTGTGTAGAAGTGGTCAGAATTACTGACAGAGACATTAACATCTATTTTAGCCTGTGTTCATTCCAGCTGTCCTCCCATTTATAGCTTACTAAAATATCCAGATCCAGAATGAGGACTTGAATACATAATTAGACCTCATTAGCTGCTTATCGCCAGCACGGTCAGTTCTCGGTGTATCACAGCTTTCAGATGTTACTTTGACTATCAGAACATGAAATCTAGGAACACAAACCTGCTTCATTTGCAGACGGGGGTGTTGCTGATTTGCAAGATGAGCTGTACAGCTTGTGCAATAGCTGGAAAATAAACAGAGGAATACAGCTACAGTTAGCTTAAAGTGTTTTAAAAAGTAATAACGAAAAATAAAACAAGCAGAATTTTGTCCATTGTTCTTTTGGAGTTTTCTTCTTTCAGTAAAAAATGCATTGGTTGCATTGAGTGACTTCCTCCTAACAGGCATTGGCCAATCTGAATTGGGCTGTTGTGATTGGTCAGAATTTATAAACGCTGTGTTTTGATTTTTTAGAAAGTAAAACACATTTAGTCGTCTTTTGTTTTTATAGGTAAAAATAAAGCCTAAATATATTGTGCGGATTTGTCCACCTCAAGGTAGCCATACATTAAGCTTATCCTGCTTTCGTCTCAGTTTCCCTCTAAATGGGACCACAGTTTCCAAAATGAACATCCTGCTGTATTAAAGGAGATGTGAAACAATGTGAAGCAACAATAACATCAAGAAAATATTTCCTGAGAGCACCAATTAAGCGAGAAACGATTGTGCAGTCAGGTTTCCTTTTTCAACCAGCTGGAGTCGCCCCCTGCTGGCCATTTGAAAAAATGCTGGTCTGTCGTTTGAGTAAACAGTCAGGCACTTTAACACTATAACATAGCCAACAGGGTGCACCTTTGTCCTGAATTTTGTTACTTTTAGCATTAAACCATGTTGATATACAGTTTTGTTTTATTGCATATCTATCTATATAACATTTATATATGGATTTATAGTCACTCTTCATGTATATATATTAACTAGTTTTTATTCCATAATTTATCCCAACACCTCCTAGGACCTTGCGTCTACATATGTGGACATCACATTTTGGGTTGTCTAGACCAAAATACCAAATTTAGCTCCACAAGGGCCTGATATCCACTTACGAGGGTAAAAAAAAAAAAATCTGGTGATTCTTTGTTTTTACATTCATCAGGTCCCAAACAGCCCAAATATCAAAGAGAAATTAAAAATGCATGCCATGGAAGAGTTTGGGTCTTAGGAGGTTAATTAATTACAAAACATAAATATGTTATACATGTTGTTTGTGTCTGTTGTCTGTTCTGTTATGTACATGGAGAGTGTCAATACAGCTAATTCTGCTAAGAAGGCAGTCAGTGAACTTTTTTAAGCATTAAATAAGCCATTAAAAGTTCAATTTGAGTCAATTACATGAATTTTTTCCCCTCGTGTGGAGTGTTAGGGAAAATGAGAAAAATATAACTAAATTAAAATTTGTAAAGACAGTCCTGCACTGACTTCTTGGATCCTCAGTCAGCAATAAATGTCCAGCAGAACATTTCATATACAGATGTGGGCAAAAAGGAAATAACTTCAATATTCAGCGTTTCTTCAGTGTGTGGCAGCAGCAGCCTTTATTCGATAAATGATGAAAATTATACGAAAGTCTACTCTGTGAGACATGAGCCAAACATCGGTCGCTCTCGTGGTGTCATTAGTGACGGCCTCAGTGCCAGAAGAGGCTTTAAAAGCCATCAGTGATGCAGAGTGTGAGGGAACAGCAAACACTCGTCTTCCTTCATATCATTACTGTCCAGTTTGCTTCCAATTCTCCAGCAGCGAGTCCCTCTAACAACAACAGTCAGAGTTTATTCTGTAACTCTTGTAGCATCTGCATAAACATGTACTATATGATAACAGCAATTTATAACACTGTGTAAAAGAGCAGATGTGATTGAGTTTAGATGTATGTGATTGTTAAATTAGCCAACCTGCATTAGGTTTGTGCTTGTAAATGGGGGTGCACTGATGCAGTACCTTTGCTTTGCTGTCTGCTGATAGAAGTATAGATCTGACATCAGGAGTTAATTAACATTATTGTAAGACTTAGTATTTAAGTCTAAGATTTAAATAACTTGTCCATCCGTCCATCCATGTTCAGGGTTGTGGGGGTGATGTAACCCTGCCTTTCTTCAACATATAAGAAATGAAAATATATTCTATATAAAATATAGAATACTCTCACCTATAGTCACATGTCATGGCACAAATGTGCTTCCTCTGAAGAGCGCCTGGGCTCAACTTTAGTGGCATATTGAAAGGAGCCGCAACAACTGACAAGATGCCAGATATTGAACAAAATCTAGGTTACACGTTTTAGGCATGTCTGTGTCCTCTCAGCGGACCTACAGGGGGTGTTTGGGGAGAGGGGGATATGGCCATCTCAGGCTAGGCTCCTCCCCCTTCCCAACTACAGCCACATAAGAAGTAGAAGATGAAGGGATAAAAATAAGAAACCTCTTGCTCCAGCTTACCAGACCACAGTTTGTGGCTAAAAACTAGCTGCAAAGATATAAATAATTTCACACCTGCTCTCAGTCTAGCAGGTGTGAAATACCTCATACCTACTACCCCATTACTCATCCTATGCTGTCGGCTTTCTCCATGGTATGTTAGCTCCACCATTAGCAACCAGTATACTAAATTACATAGATCAGCCCCAAAGTCTTTGGAGCTTGCACAGAAGGCGAGTGGACTTCTTTAAGTTTGTTGAAGAGGTTTCACTTCTCGTCAAAGTCACCTTCTTTTCAAGCTCCTAGGACGACCGTGTCCTGGATGACTGTGAACCTACACAGACGTGAGCCCCATAAATCATCCTGCCGTCACATGAGCCAGCTTTATGAATCACCGATGACTGATATCTGACCTGGACATCAGTTTAATGCATCCCTACTTGTGAAACTGTTTAACTGTTTTCCTTTGAGGTAAATTTACTCTCTTTATTTCTCTTTTAAAGACTTGTGTTTCCACTTAGAGACTCAAGAAGTGAAGGAGGATGAAGAAAACCGTCTTTATTGCTAATCCTTGGTGAATTTTTTTGATTGAAACTTCTTTCTTCTGAGAAAATAATTTGTGGGAAAGCCATTTATAAATATATGGACAGGTCTTTGTTGTGATGTAATCATGGCTTTTTTAAGAGTAATCTTGAATATTGGAGCTGAGAGCGTTCAAACTGATGCTCGGGTCTTGACAGCAGTTAAGCTGCCGGGGACCTGATACTGATCCCGGTTTTTCTCCGGGATTCAAAGCACTTTTTTCTCCTTGATTCACGCCCTTATTACCTGGATGTCCAGTGGGATTTCCCAGCAGATGTCAGCTTTCAAAATGAGTTTTTATCACCACGATGCAGCTGTGTGGTTGTTTGCATGTTGAGTGAGAGCGTTGAGAAGATCTGTCACGTCCCTCGAAGTGTGGAGTGTTTACATACTGACGTGACCGCCCGTTCATTCGTTTAGACGTTCAATCGTCTGAGTGTCAAACCCGATGGACCCACGGTGTCAACGCCCATGCACTCACCTGTCACATGCTCATTTAATGTAATTAAGCTTTGTTATGCTGTAATCCAGTCAGATTAACGATGAGCTCTGCTCTGCCTTCTTGCAGATTGTCAGCGTCGGGAAACACATCAAAGGCTACCATTACATCATGGCCAATCTGGTGAGGGACGGACACTTCCTGTCAGGGTCCTTGTTTGTTTGCGTCTCTCTTTGTCCTTCGTATTTGTTTCACTCCATCTGTGGCTTGCTTTCTCATGCTGCTGACTGCCAGCTCGTTGTAATTTAAGTCCGTGTGGTGCTGATCTCAAGACTGTGTGTGGTTAAATTTGAAGACCTTGCTCAAGGAGCAGATGTTAAAACTGATAACAGTAGGATTTTTTGCTTCTGTAGTGCTAGACCGCTCCCGCTGTTAAAATATATTTACAAATGTGAGACTAATTGTGGCAATAACAGGGTTTTCCCTGCTAACCCTCCCATACAGATTTGGCAAAAACCTCCAAAAGAAAATCATTAAAATAATCTGTGATCTTTTTTACTCATTTTTTACTAAAATATATCTTTTTTTGTTTTGCAAATGGCCAAACCCCACGAAACATAAGTGGCTTCAATAAAAGTCACACAAAGCAAATAACACAAAACCTCCCCTTTGGGCATCAATCTGTGAAACTAGACTGTTTTTAATATGGAGCATTATGGCATATTCAGTTGGGCTTCATGACTTTAATCCAGTATGTATGAACGACTAAGGTTTCCCAGTCTTGTAGACTGAAAGTCTGCAGATGAGAAAAGATGCATGAGGGCCGATTACATTTATAAGAAACTACTTTAAAAAATCACATGTGGGATGTGACTATCGCCTGGGAGAATCTTTCAACAAGAAAATATCACTTTTAGCTTTGGAAAACTGTTCAAACATCAACTTTATTAGTTACACTTTTCCTCATTTGTTACACGATGTGAACCAGAAGAACCTGAAGATATTTTGTATGATGGCAGTATACTACAGGATCAAAGACTTTATCCACTCCCTGCTTTAAGAGACATTTATAATGACTGTGATCACAGTCTTGTGAGATTCAGCACAGCTCACCACGTCTTCCTCACTCACTGCCTCCAGTGCTGCTGCTGTGATATGTGGCACTCTCTTATAGACGCTGAAGAGTGCAGTAAATAAATTCAATCTGATGTTTACGAGTGGCAGTCAGTTGGTAGTTACCGGCTTTGATATTCCACTTGTTAAGTGCAATACCTCTGCCCTCATCGTCCTTCCTGCCACATGCTTGTTTCTGTCTGCCACTGATGGATCTGTGACTGGACGTGACCGCTCTTTCCCCTTCTTGTCCCTCAAGGGTTTTAAAGACATCAACCTGGAACGCTTCATGCATGGCGGCGCAAACGTGACGGGCTTCCAGCTGGTCGACTTCAGCAACCCAATGGTCATCAAACTGATGCAGCGCTGGAATAAACTGGATCAGAGGGAGTACCCGGGCTCGGACGCCCCGCCCAAGGTGAGTCATGTCAGAATCAGAGCAGAAGTACAACACAAGCCTTTGTCTTAAGCCCCACAGCACAACTAGTTTTACCTGCAGACCTCTAGTGATTTGATCCAAATCCTGTACAATCTGCTGTCCCCATAATTTGTGAAGTGAAAATTTCACTGCAAAGTACAGAAGATGTAGAGATCCTTTGATATTAAAGCAAAGCGTTTAGCAACATCAGCACTGCTTGTGTAGCATATTATGAGATGGACAGCGGGCTGTACATAGCATACTGCTCTTTTTTTTAATATGGTCAGCTTGTTATTATTATAATTAAGTGTTTAGTTGCAAACATCAATGCCAATAAATTCAAGTAAACAGTCTCAGCTTATCCAGTGGATTAGTGAAATTTGATAAATCCACTAATTTCCAGGTCAAAAGATAAATAAGAAAATGCTCCAAAAAAAGACTGCTTGTGTATTTAAGGGTTATTTGAAACCATTCACTTCATTCTTCTATAATAAAGTTAGATGTTAAGTGCTGGTGTCCCTTTCATAATATTTTAATACTATGCCATATCAATTTTTACCCCTGGACTCCTCCAGTCATATCCTTGGGAAAGATATAAACCCGGACTTGCTCCCGAGTGCGTGCATGAATGTTAGAAAGTGCTTAAGCAGCGATAAGGAAGCACTGTACGTGTGAATGTGTGTGGTAGAAAGCACCCTGAGTGCTCGGTTAAGTGGAAAGGTGTTACATAACACCCATTCACAAATGTTACTACAAATGACTTAGTGTGTCCTTAATTTTGTCCTCGTCTTCTCTACTTTGTCTTGTTATTGTTATTATCATTATCCGTAACTGTATGGGTCCCGCTGCTTGTGCTGATAGCGTTAGTTCTCCTTTTTACTTCAGTTTTTTTGTGTGTGTGTCTGATTTCTGAACTGAGATCTCAACCAATGTAGCGTTTTGTCCACTCCCCCAGAGAATGCCTTTAAGGACATACCTTTTAAATGATGACAAAATGATGCGCTTCTTCTTTTTCAGTTCTTGTCACTGGCATTTCATAATTTGTGGTGCAAATAAGGGGCTGTTTAATTCCATCTGTGGTTAAATCTTAGAATGAGCTTCTAAAAGTTTACAAATATGATGGAAAAGCTTTGTGCACATTTCTGCCTTTGTGAGAACTGTGGTGATAAATCTGAGAGAGAGTTTTATGCATTTGGGCCCTGGAGGGTGGGAAATGTATCTAAAAACAGATGTCCTGTATATGAACAATAGTGTGCGTGCTATTTGTAGGTAATGGACTGAAACATGCAAAACCATTTTCCTTAAAGAATCCTGCTGGGGTAGTTGAAAGCCGAAAAACAAAATAAAGAGAATGTATTTAAGGATGCTGCCATGTAAGATGAAAAATATGAATGTGTGTTATCATGTTTGGCATCAAAAAAACCCACAAAAAATATCGATAACGCTCCTCCTGCCTCTTCCACTGCTGCCGAGCAGCGACGTGACAGACTGACCCACTTTAAATCCTTTTCAGTCACACAGATTGCGAATAGCACTGGGGCAAGAAGGCATCACGCCATGACGGTTAGCGAACCTCCCCCCTCGAGCAGATCCGAGTGTCCAACAAAGATTTCTATTTTAAAAACCAGATGCAGTGGAATGGAAGTGGTGTGAGTCAAGACGCTAGTGTGCATGTAGCGTGTGCGTATCTGATGGATTGGGGTGGTTCAAATTAAAAGTTTACACCACAGGGCGATCTCACATGACAAAATGTGTGTGTGTTTGTGATATCTGTGTGAGTGTGTGTGTGTCTTTGTGTTTTCCCCCACTCAGTTTCTTGATAAATTGCTCTCTCTCCTGGAAATCCACTCAGCCTAAATTACTCTGCTCCCCACTAAGTTGTCCACAGCCTGAGTCATAGCTAGCCCTTCTTTCTGCTAATATATTAACAGGACAGTGAGTTAGGCCTCCTCCTGGCATGTTTACTCACTTTGCAAAGACAGATGTAAGACTTGGCGTTTAAAAGTTCCAGGAGTCGTCAGGTAGTAAATGGGATATTCTTATTCAGTGTATTACAGTGAGCTTGGCATGACAAGGACAACACTGGAAATGTTATACCTCATTTACGCCTGGCATTAATACACAGTCTTATTTTAACCTGCAGCGGCAAACACAAACAGCCTTTCAGTGCATTAACTTACTCCGTATCTCTCAGTGAAGCTGCTGTTTTGGTTTATTAGGAGGAATCTGAATATAAATCTGATGGTATGCTTTTTTATAAATGCATTAAATCATAGTCACTAGTTCAATTTCAGTTCAGTTCATTTATATTCTTTATATTGTAAGGTAAAGACCCTACAATAAAACACAGGAAATCCCCTATGAGCAACCACTCGGTGACAGTGGCAAGGAAAAACTCCCTTTTAACAGGAAGAAACCTCCGGCAGAACCAGACTGGGGGAGAAGCAGCAATCTACTGTAACCGGTTGGGGGAGGAGGCAGGACAAAAGACATGATGTGGAAGACAGGCAGAGATTAATAAAAGCTAATGATTAAATGTAAACTGTTGTATAAACACATGCAGAGTGAAAATTGAAAAAAGTTTTTTGCTAGTTTTTAATCTTCTTTAAAGCACATCTCGCGCCAAATTTCACTTTAATTTATCCAGAAAGGACATTATATGAGTTTTCTTACCTAATTTAAATAAACAAGTTTATTTATTCCAGTTGCCCTTCCTGACTCATCCAGGGATCTTTTACATGTTAATATGGCTCAACAGTTCCTACAGTGTAACACCTCAGTAAATCAAAACAGATTCGCTCCATAAAATCATGTTGGCTTATCATCCGCATTATCAGTTAGTTAGCACACAGTACCTCAAATCCGAAGCCAGAGGCAGATGTTTTGGGTGTAACTGTTACTTTGATGATTGAAATAACTAATTATTAATTAACGCTATTCAGTGAAGCAGTTTATTTGGATGCATAAAGCTGTTTCCTTGGCTAATTTTTGGTGTCACTTCAGTTATATTTATGAGGTGACCCTGATTAGCATTATTCTGGTATAATTGCATTTTTCCGAGGAATTTGTTGCTTCTTTTTCATAAAATGATAATGCCAGAAACAGATATCATTGCTAGATGATAGTATTTGTTTCTTCTGTTTTTAACCCATGTGATTTTCTCAGGTCTTCCTGCATTGTGATTGGATATCAAAATGATAACTCCAGAGCTTGAAATTGCAGATTTATAGGCAAAAAGATCCAGATAGGATTTTATACAGCCCAGTGAAAAACTAAGTACAGGCTTACTGCTTCCATAGCAATTAAAAGTGTAAGTAGCAAATGCTCTTAATGAAAGTCTCTTGATGAACTGATCATCAGCAAATATGACCGGATCTATAAAAGCAGACATTTTGCCACTTTGCTGGTATGAAGCATTCAGATGCCAAAATCTTCCCAAGAGTGGTGATTCCATCAAATTCAGCCCAAGGTCAGACTGTGCAATGCTCAATAAAAGAAAGGAGGGGAAAAAGAGCTACATCTCAGACTCTGCAGACCTCAGTTAGCATATCAAATGTTCAAGTTCATGAAAGCACAATTAGAGCCAAGACTGAACAAGTGTGGCTAGTTTGGAAGGGATATCGGGAGAAAGTTTCTTTTCTCTAAAAAGACAACGGCAGCAAAGGTTTTCAAAGTTGCATCTGACAAACCACGAGAAGTCCAGAACAATGGACACGTGAGACCAAAATGGAGATATTTAATCACAGTACACAGGACAACACCTCATACCATCACATGTTGGTAGAGGGCTGATGTCTTGATTTTGTTTTGCAGTCACAGGACTGGGGCACCTTGCACTGCAACATGAACTCCTCTGTATACCAAAGTATTCTAGATTCAAATGTAAGACCATCTATCAGAAATAGAGTCATCAAGAAAATAATGACTTTAAGTTATTGCAGTTAAAAGTCGTTCTACAACCTGCTGAGTCATGGGATGTGTTTAGTTTTTATGGGACTGCAGTCTGCAGAGGGTCCTGTAAAAACTTCAAGCGAAAACCTGCAATTTTTTTTTGTTATTGCCAGTAGGGGGCGACTTCTCCAGTGACAGAAAGAAGTGCGATTGCATAGAAATCTATGAGAAAGTGACATTACTGTTAGCATAATAACGACATTAAACCATTTCCTCGTGATTTTATGTTCCCAAACACCAGTTTCAGGTCTTGTTGAATAAAACAATATGTTCATTTTGTAAATAATCAGAGTTGGAAAGATTTACTATGCAGGGTATAATTTCAGCTGGAGACAAAAAGCTTCTGTTTCACATGTTTCTGCTGTTTACGTATGTTTTCTCGGTCAGAGCTACCCCTGGTTTCAGTGGCTTCTTAATTAATACAGCAGGATCTTAATTTTGTAAATTATGGCCCTGTGTAGATTAAAATACACAGTAATAAAAGGTGTAAGTCATTGAGTTTACACGTGCAGTGCTTTTGGTTTCTTGGTGAGTTACACCCTTTGTTTGTGATGCACAGTTTTCCAAAAACTAAAAAGGCAATCATTGAAATACTCGAGTCAGGACTCGAATAACCTGACATCTCGTCTTTTATGCCCGAGACAGATTATCTTTAAATCTTCAGTAAGGCCAGAGGATTTTCTTTCTCTAAACCAAGAAAGAGTGTCTAACCTCAGATTGCAAACATTATGTAGACTTTTCTTCATCTGGCCTGGTTAAAGACCTCTGACTTACCAACATTTCTTAAGGAATTCAATTTGTTCTGGTGTCTGTCTGGTTGTGAGCACACAGCTGCAAAAAAAATAAATAACGAAGTTCCTGGCAGCATTCGCAGTGAGGATGAAGATGAGAAGAAGCCGATAGCTGCGGTGACTGTTAGTGAGTTTATCCCACTCCGTGATTGTTTGTGTGTGTTACTTGGGGCAGCTTGTCAAAGAGTAACAGGGGGATGGAGTGCAGCAGACTCTCTGCAGAGAGCCATAATGTCACCGTGAGCAGTGGGCTAATGAATAGGATTCACCCCCGGCCGGAGGCAAAGTTAATGAACTCCTGCTACTCGGGATAATTAATGCCAGACTGCTTCCCGGCTGGACAAAACGCTCTCCTTTTCCCCTTTCTATCCCCCCTCACTCACCCACCCACCCACTCTGCGTCTTCCTGCCTATTCCTCATTCACTCAATTACTTTTCTGCCCTGCCAGAGGTGAGTTTTAGGGAAATGTATTGCTCATGAGAGAGAGAGGCGAGTGCTTTTCTTTTCTTTTTTTTTTGTAGACCCAAATAATCAGAAGCAGAGGCAGAGTCTTCAGGTCAAAGACAGATTAGGGGAAATTGGGAGGTTTATACTGTGGGGAATGTGCTCTCCTCCTTTTCTATATCTAGAAAATAATGAGCAGAGTAAAACTGCTGCCTCGCTCTAACAGCCAGGCTGTTACCGCGTGCTGCTTGGCCCTGCAGAAAGTCAGCACGCTCTCGGAGGCGACCTTACGCAGATTGTTTTTAAAAACATCTGACCAGCAAATATTGCAGAACATTTTGCCTGTCTAGCTAAATCAGTATTTAATTGGCCTCATACCTTTTCCTGGTGTGCGTCCCCCAGCACTACCCAAAACGGGCAGAGCAGCGGGGTCGCCTCGGGCTACAAAGACTGTAATTTACAAACCACGGCATCTGTCCCTGCTGGGTTTTATTTCCTTTCAATACAGTCTGCTTCATCCTGAAGAGCTTTTATTCGATGTTAAGTTGTTCTTTTATAGACACATTTTCCATCATTGACCACATACAGCAGGGGTGGGGAACTCCAGGCCTCAAGGGCCCGTGCCCTGCAAGTTTGAGGCATCACCCTGGGTCAACACACCTGACTCAAATGATTTGTTCATTACCAGATGTGTTGAGGACACATCTAAAATCTGCAGGACACCGGCCCTTGAGGCCTGGAGTCATCCTACCCCTGAACGCAGGATAACATCTCTGATCGCCCCTTCTCGTCTCGCAGTACACCTCGGCGCTGACATACGATGGTGTGATGGTGATGGCCGAGGCCTTCAGGAACCTGCGCAGGCAAAAGGTGGACATTTCAAGACGGGGGAACGCCGGCGACTGCCTCGCTAACCCTGCCGCCCCGTGGAACCAGGGCATCGATATGGAGCGCACTCTAAAACAGGTGAGACGCAGCATAAGTGGAGGTAATCGGCAAAGGTTTTTCACTACTTCCTCTTTGTTCAAACCTTTAATGGAGAGCCCGGGTGGCTGTGAGCCTCTGCTCGAATGTCTGTTATTGAAAAGGAGACGCTCTCTGATCTTCACGATCGTTGCCTCAACATGCAGTTGCACTTTTAGATACAGCGGAGCCCCTTAGAGCACAAAGAAGTATATTAAGAAAAGCTTCACTCTCTGAAAAGCGTATTTCCCAAAATATTGAACTATTCTTTAAACGCCCTCAAACCAGTTGAAAGTGTGTTTCAGCTGATGCTCAGAAGACAGAGCTGGCTGGCTTGGTTAAATCAACAATAAGCTCAAAGGAGTAGTGAACATCTGCTTATTAAATAAAATCTCCCAGACTCTTCAAATCATGCAGCATGCAGTGTCATCCCTTGATACAGCCTGCTGCACTTTTCTTCCAACAGTTTTGTGTACTAAAACAATATTTGCTTATGTGGAACTATATCATGTCCTGGTGTGTACATGTCTTCGTCCCCCTCTGTGTGCAGGTCCGGCTGCAGGGACTAACAGGTAATGTCCAGTTTGACCACTATGGCCGCAGGGTCAACTACACTATGGACGTGTTTGAACTGAAGAATAATGGACCCAGACGGGTAAAGCATCACACCACACTGCTTTCATTTGTGCTGTGGATAAATATTTGGCTAATGGTGATGATCACACATTTGACTTATGAAATCCAGTTTGTTTGCAGACCTACAACAAGCTACACGACTATGAAATCATCATACACCCCATGTGGTCCCAATATAAACTCAAACTTCAATCCATTTTGTGCTGCTAATACAGGTCCTAGACCTAGTTGCTGCAATCTAAGCAGCTCCAGCTCTTCTGATGGGACGTTCCCAATCCAGCTGAGAGACACAATCTCTCCACTGTGTTCTAGCTCTGTCTCTGGGTTGGAAATGCCTGAAAATCCTCATCTATGAGGCTCCTAAGAAGCACCCTCGAACCACCTCAGCTGGCGCCTTTCCATGTGGAGGAGTAACAGCTCCACTCTGAGCACCTCCCAGATGACCAAGCTTCTCATACTGTCTCTAAGGCCTGATTTAGACTTCTGTGGGGACCTTTGTAGAAGATATGATGTAACCTACATAAGTTGCCGACACTGAGGCCAGCATTTATGCTTCTTCTGGTGCATTACATGTTAGTTACCCTGTGGTTGTGTCCATGCGTTTTATAGCCAGCGCCGTCCAGCAGAAACTTTTTTGGCTCTTTCTTGTGATGAGGTTTTTTTTCAGGGTCAAACACTTTAGTCCTTCACATTTTTCCACTTCTTTTGACATTCCCTAATGTCATTTCCAATAGTTTCATCAGTCGCCATCCAGGTATTTGCTGTCATCTGAGTCCTTATATTGATGCTATGATTGTCTTTTCTTTTATTGAGATGATGGTTATAATTAAAACATCAAAGCAACAAAGTAGCGAGAAATTGCACAGAAATTACAATGTCTTGTTGCGTTTCTAGGGAGGTTACGCTGTAGGGTTTCATTGAGGTTTCCCACTGAAGTATAATTCCCTAGTACAGATGAGCCCAGCCACCCTTTGGAAGGAAGCTCATTTCCACCCCTTTTTTCCATGATCTCATTTTGCTACCCACAGCTTGTGGCCATGAATCTATGGGAGCATAGATCACCCGGTAAACCGAAAGCCTCGCTCACACAAACTTGTTTTGAATAATTCAGGGAAGGAAGGCACACAACATTAACTTTTGCTCCATTTTCCTTCCTTGAGTGCTGTCAGCTACATGCCTCTTTTCTATTGGTCACGCTGGCAGTCTTCACAGCACAGAGCTGTCAAAGTTCAACAAATGTCACTCCTGCAGTGTCTGAAAGATCTCCCGAGCAGCATCCTGTGCTTTGGCTATTGTGTGGACACAGCACAGGATGGGGGAGCAGCTATGGCTCACCTTTTTAAGCTGGCGACCCAAATAGCAAAGGCTAAAGTCCCCTCCAGACTCCCACTTTGCTGTAATAAATAACAGCAGAAAGCCAAAAACAGAAATAAATAATTTGCAGCCACGTCCTGTGTGAAAGCAACTTTATTTGAAATTTGAAATTATATATTTGAATTTAATGCAAATTAAATACAGGTATGCATATTTAGCATTTACAATTAGTAGCAAAATAAAGACAGTACTGTAGTTCATATCACTGGTTATCATGAAAAAAAAATAGTCCCGTTTGATTTATTGATTAGTATTTTTAAAGTTGTCACATATGTATCTATACGATATACATTTCCTTTTTAGTAATCTGACAGTGTTATCCCAGTGACACGTGATCTGTTGCTACCTTCTGAGGAGACGTAAAAATCAGTCTTTTCATCCAACGCTGCAGGATTCACCAAATTAGTGGTTGGAAAATGTTTATGATCCCATGAGGGAACCCTGCCTGACAGCCCAGCGTGTGTAATCAGCTGCTTAACCACAATGTGGTCAGGATTTTATAAAGGCAGGGGATTCTTTTAGATTAAAACTGCACTGTGACGTTAAGAATTTGTTTTAAGGTTAGACAGTTTACTCTGCCATGCGTGTTATTTATCTGGCTCTCTGAATGATGTGCCTGACAGCATGTCATAACAGGTCTTGTATGTAGCTCAACAGGTTACAGATTTTGCAGGTTTCCAGCGAGCAACTTTATTCCTAAACACGATGTCGTATAATTTTCAAAGACCCGTGCTCTGGTGGGCGTGCATGCTTGAATATAACTAAATCGGAAACCTTCTTCATTCATCCATAAATCATTGTAGATTCGTGCAGACTGCCTTCATGTGAAGTATCTGGGCGAGTGGGATGATACGACATGTAGTGTGCTGCTCTCTATAATCATAAGTAAATTGTGGTGGCGGGGAAGCTGCAGCATCTTTTGCTTGCTGGTTTGAGAGGATGGATGGATGTCTGTAGATGAAATTCAAGGGAAATGGGGGGAAAGAGAGAGAGAGGGCACTTGTGAGAGTGATGCCAAAAGGATGAAATGAAATAGAAAGCAATCAAGGTGGAGGGGAGGGGGAGGAGAGGCAGAGAGGAGTCCCCATCAATCAAAAGCTGCTTTGGCCTGTCTTCCTTCGCCGTGGCGAGGGTCCCGTCAGGACACGGTCTATATATGTGTGTGTGTGCATGTGTGGGTCACAGCCTCTCTCCTACATTTTCCGTGGCCCTCAATCATCCTGATGCCTCAGCACACTGGAGGGATCAGCCAATCACAGCTTATTCCCAGCACCTACACTATGACTCACTTGTAGCTGCTCATAAGGGTCGACTTCAGGGCGTGGACAAAATTTGTCCAAAATTTGTCCCTGCCCCAATAAAAACATAAAAGCACCAGAAGAATTCATGTCTACAGGGAACCAACCATGCCTCTGACAGGGGAGGGTCCTTTTTCATCAGCAGCAGGTCATTTTTACTCCCACCTGCAAATATGATTATGAATTGTGAGTCCATACCACCATCAGTAGCTTAGATCAGATTAAAATAAAAATCATGACTAAACATAGCTATGTGAGACGTGTCTCAAAGTACAGAAATGCCACTCTCATCTAGAGAACAAAAGAGCGAACCATGTGTCTATTTCTGTGCTGAATTGGCAGTTATTGTAATTTTTTTAAAAGTCGAGAATGATTACTTCAGAGCAATCGACGGCTATCTACATGTTGAATTATTACCTGGTGCCTGCTGTTTGTGGTTTCCTTTAAGTAATAAAGGCCTTTTTTTTTTTACCATAAATTGAAATAAATATGTGTACAAAGATCAGGATTGCAGCAAATTAAATGCCTTCGCCCCGCTGAAAATGCTCCACTGAAAGAATTTTATGATATTACAGCCACAGCAAACCTATCTGTCAATTTTGCTCAGTCAGTTTGCCTCTGAAGGACTTCTGGATGAAGGATGAAGACAGTAAAGTCAGCTGAGCATGATATTACACCACATTGATCTTGAAACTGGCATCTTGTGTGAAGTATATTAATCTAAGGCCAAATGGTACTGCTTACTGTCTTTAACTGGCTTTCCTCAGCGTGATATGATGATACTTTATGTATTTGTGACGTATAGTTGGACTAAATAACTAAAACCTGGAAGTTAATTGAAAAAAAGTTTAATGTGCTTTTTTTAAACAGCACCTCCTGTCAGGAGAAGATGTCATTAGCAATTAGTAATAGACATTGTACCAAGTTTCACAGCTGTGCCTGGGGAAAAATACTTAAAAATACTGTTGTACTCTTGTATTAATAGCTCAAATAGTTGCAGCCTTACTCTTGCCAACTTTAGTATAAAGGTACCCGGTCCTGGGAATCTCAACCCAAGGTATTCTTAAAAGTGTTTTCCAAGCTCTGGATTCATCAGCTTTCATCATCTTGAGCCTCTTGCCTCGTGTGCACAGAGACATATGTAGGTCACTTACACCGTATGTGAAACATGAGCCGTCACAGTCTGCACAACAGCAAGAGATACATTTCAAAGCATCAACAGAAAGTAAAGGAATCACGGAGTTGCGATTTTGTCACTTTTAACTTTATCCTTGTATTTTTGTATTTAATGGTGCCTTTTCATCCTCTATTTTATAAAAAACTGAAGTGTTAAAACATTTATAAAAGTCAACATTTATAAAAATCATTCATTAAGTTAATATTACTCTACATTTTTCTCTCTATAGAGCCCATGCACATTATGAATTACTCCAAAAAATAATAATGATTTTTCCTTTATATGTCACACAGTGTATGTTGCTTCTTGTTTTATATCACAATATGTGTGTACTACGTTTGACTGTTATATTAGCCCAATGATACATGCCGTTCTTTAAGCCACACCTCCCTAAAAGCACACTTTATTCTGATTGGTTGCCCTTTGCTGGGCTTCCCCAAGTAGTGCTTGTAAACCACACCTCCTGATCTCAGCTTTGGCTCATGTCTGAAACCATATAAGGGAAACCATACACGTGCCAGGAAACATGCAAAGCAAGCTGTTAGAGTTTTTGGCTCATCTGGATTATTTTTACTTAAATCCTGATCCCATTGTTTGAAACAGTATCCAACAATTTAACAGTATAAAAGTGATAATTAATAAATGGGAAATAATATAATATGATCACTATCAGGGTGCCTACAGTATGATAGAAAAGTGTCCACTATTTGAACAAATTACTTGTAACGCCAACACTGAGCTGCATAAATTAAGCTTCACGCTGCAGTAAAAACAAAGCTTTCCTCTCCAGTTACATCCACTTGCATCAAGTAAAATAGCTCCCACGGTATTAGGGATTGCATCATCATAATACATAATACATACACCCACCCGACCATGTGGATTATATAGCATATTATTATGAATCTACGCACGCTTCGGAGCTTGATCTCATGTTTTTGTTTTCACTACAGATTGGCTACTGGAACGACGCAGACAAACTGGTGCTGATCCAGGACTCTCCGCTGCTTCCAAATGACACTTCTGGCATGGAAAATCGAACCGTTGTAGTCACTACAATCATGGTAAGAGACCAGCATGTCCTCAACCAACGCGCACACTCATGCATGCAGTAATATTCAAAGTAATTTGTAATGCCAGGAAGTGTTATTAACAAGTGCCTCTGCAGATTACACTGATTCATATGCAGAGCCAGGAGTGTCAGATTTAGTGGATACACATCATACATCACAAATCTCCGACACTGATACGAAAAACATGACGGTCGGCTGCACTTTTTGCTTGCAAAGTGTTTCTGGTTTGTTTTTCTGATGTACTTTTTTTGTTACATGTTTTAATATATTAAAGGGCATCTTTAGTGGTAAAATTTTAAGCAGCAGCCAGATGAAATTGGCAAGGGCACATATTCAAGTTCAGTGCTCACAATTTGGCACTTTTATAACCCTAAAAACCTTTAAATTCTGCGCTACGAGTGACCAGATTTCAGAGATAAGTCTGCTTAGTTACATAATTTTCTATTTTTAAAAAAACTCTTAAGGAAAGGGGATTTATTTTTATTACTTCAACAAAAATTTCAATAAAACATAACACAGCTGCAGGACTAACTGCCGTCACTTAGATTTTCCTTTATTGCACCAATAAACATCATAAACAGCTGCCGTTATTGAGGGTTTTTTATTTTTATTGCATTTTATAAAGCAGTGCCATACATCTACAAAAGCATTTCACACACACTGAATTGCCTTTGCATGGCATGCGAATCTCAAGCTGTAGCAGCGACTCTGCGGTGGCTGAATAGAGTAAAGCAGCCAGATGTAAATGTAGCATCTGAGGGGAGGAAGGAAGGAAGGTAAGGAAGTGGGAATGGAGAGTCACAGCTCAGCAAAATCCTCCCTCTTTTCAGCCCCTGATGAGGAACCCCATTTTAAGAAACTGATCCCCAGTTGGACGCAAGCAGGATATGAAAGCCCTTAATGGCAGAGTGATGGACACAGCAGCCTGAGCCAAAATGAAGCCCTAAAGACACTGGGCGAGAGGAGAGACACAGCAGCTGTGTTAATGGATACCCTGTTTCAGAAATCTGAACAAGAAATGGAGCCGCTCAGAGCCATAATGGAGTCCCTCGAGAGGATAATAAAATGCAAATGGAGGGGGAAAAGACAGTCCTCTTTTCTTTTCTGTTTTTTACGGACGCCCTCATGGATGGACACCCATTGAGGCCTAAATGGATCCCCCCACTCCTACCATCACAGCATCTGATTTCTAGCATAAACAAGCTCCAACTACACCTGCTAATGTGTGTGTGTGGTAGTGTCACGCATTGTCATGCTTGGTGTGTCTGTGTGGCCAATCACAGCTCGAGAATCACCCCAGTTTGCGATTGTAGTGTTTTGCAAAGATCTCCAGAGCCTGAAGCGTAAAGTAAGGAAGTGGCAGTGTATAAATATACATGTTGTCTAAACCTGTCACCTTCTCCTACTACCTGCTCTACCGTACAGTACATTACACACTCCGAGGGCTTCCTGTAAGCCTTAAAACAGCTTAGAAAGACTAATGCTCTCATAATCATCCCAGTTCATATCCATCATGCTTTTGTGCAGCATGATAATATAGTTACATTGTGACGGCTGCCTTTCATTCCCGCTTTTAATGTTTGTTCTGCGTGTTTGTGAGAGTAATGTTGGCTTAGCATAAACTTAATGAAGCGTCCAAGTTTTATATTACATCCATCTGTGTCTTAATGCGTTTTAAGAACCCTTTGCAAAGTAGCAGTTTAACATGTCGTGGAATATGCTTGCTGATTATCAGGCCTACACTAGCTGCTCCCTGGCCTAAGCCTGAAATAAGTTTTATGATCTCACTTATATTTAAAGGCGGATAGCTCCTCTACCCCAGAAACCTGGAGACTGGGGCATGGCAAAAGGGGGGGCATGGGGTGGCACCAGTCCCCTCATGGAAAAAAATATGAAAAATTTAGGGAGGAACAAGAGGGTTTGGTGTAGTCTTCCTTAATGCATCATTGTAAATAAAACTATTCAATTTTCAATAAATTAACTTGCATTCAAAGCTCTTGTGCTAATTCTAGATGTGAAACAATGAAATTTAACTTTTTATCTTAAAATCAAGAATGTGTGAGACATTGTTTGACCCATCAGCAGAATAAAAAATCTTTAAGATCCTACCCAGACTGGATTCTGTTCCTTAAATGGTTGAATCATGTTCTTTCATGTGGTGGCCACATGTTACAGGGCAGCCATCTTTCTCACAAAGTCATTGTTGGTTTGGTCTGGAAACAGCCATGCCACCACATTTAAATAAAATAAAATCCCAGAAACCGTTTAATGGCTCTTCTCTTATCTTAAACCTTTAAGAGTTGTCTGTATTTAAACAACACAAAAAATGACAAGCACACACTAAACCAAACCACAGTTGGAGAATCCATGATATTGATTGGTTTTTACCTTTTTTTTTGCCGCTTGTTTTGTCTTCTTAATTTTTTTCTGTGCACAGTTTAGCTGTGTGTTGTGTTCCTTCTTGTTTGTCAGATTTGATGGCTGCTTTTGGCCCAAAGCTGAGGGCTTAACTCTGCCCTTGCTTTCACATAATTCAAGCGGGTCCACCAGGTGCCCCCATTCTTCAGACCTGAACCTATCCTGAGGCCATATTTCTGTTGTTTCTTCTCCACAAAGTTATATGATTTTATAAGAAAGGCTTTCTCATAAATAAAAATGACATGACAGTCAACAAGTGCAAAAAATACTTCACCTTCACTTGCCAGTAATCCACATATTTAATGCCAGATACTCGCTGCAGTCCACTTGTGGTGCTGTAGCATCTTAAAAAGAGAAAACAACTTTCAGATTTTTTTAGTACATCAAAGCTGAGCTCCCAGATTAGCATGGCTACAGTCTAATCTGTTATAATCCAGACCGTGCCCTTTAAAGTATAGAAGCTGTGGAGAGTTTTTATGTCTTGTCACAACACAAGGTCATACTGTTTTCAAAGTGGTGTTTAGTTCTCTTTGTCGTGAGCCTAAAGCTTTAAGAGATAGCTAAAAACCCTGTGAAGTCTTTGGCTTCAGCTGCCCAGAGTTTGATGCATATTCAGAAAAGCTCCCGTGGACAAGGACGACGTTTGATTGTGATTATATGGGCAGTAAAAAGGCTGTGAGATTTGATGTTGTGTGCCTTGGCTTAAAACTCCCTCATTACACATCTTGGCACAGTATCAACCTGCCAAAGGGCAGGAACTACATAGAAGTCCTGCAACAGCGGTGAAATGTTTCGGAAATGGTTTTGCTGTTAGGCTTCACTGTGGTGCTTAAAATCCCTGTTGATAACGCACCTACAACCCGGTCTCATTCAAATTTCGGGGTGTCAACCCCAAATTTAGCAGATTAATTTCCAGACTGGATTACTCCAACTTTGTATATGCTGGACTGAGTAAAAGACTGCAGTAGGTTCAAAATGCTGCTGCAGAAACATCATCATCATTCAGTGTATAGCTTCATTTGGTTTGTTTCAGGTTATGAGTCAGATCTTTTTTATCGTCACATGTCATAATCTTAGGTGAATTAATCAGTAACATTTAGTAATACCAAATTCCTGAATGGCTCTTACAGTTGCAGCTCTAAAACTCTGGAATCACCTTCGTCTTTAAATTATTTCTGCCTTTAAATCCTCCCTTATTCTGATTATTTATTGTTCTGTTAACTGATGCATTAATTGCTGTCATGTACTTTGGTCTGTTCTTTTTAAAAGAATTGAGTACTTCTGAGCATTAAAAGAATTTCTAGTGGACCAAATAAGACTGGAAATAATGCTAATAAATGTTCAATTAAATTAATTTCATAGGCCTCTAACATCAGAGTTTCTCTGAGTATTTTGGTCTGAAATTTAATTCAATTCTGTTGTCATTTGAACATCTTCAAGCTCTTTATGCTGATTTTTTTCCAGGCATTGAGGGAACCTTCGGCCAGTCACCTGTGGACAATTGTGGGGGGCAGCCAGAGTATTTAGAAAGCAGATATCTGGGCTCAACAATTCAAATCAACAGATAGTGGACAAGAGAGGTAAAGAAGAAGGCAGGCAGGATGGAGCCGGTGGAGATGAGTGTCAGGGGTGATTTGTGATGGAAGGATAGCAGCAAAAGTGAAACAGATGGTAGTGAGTATGGTTTGGAGATGGTGGCACTGACAAAAAGACTGGAGGTCGAGCTGAAGATGCTCACATTTTCATTGGCAGTGACCAAAATGCACAAGATTAGAAATGAGCAGCTCAGGCTGACCAGTTTGGAGACAAAGTTAGAGAAGCAAGGCTGATTTGGACATGTGCACAGGAGGGAGAGTGGGTACATTAGACAAAGATGTTGACAGTGGAGAAAATTTCTGACAGGCATACTTTAAGCTGCAGGTTCTTCATTGTCAACATTTATGCTGATGAAAATTACCCAGAAATGGATCAGAGCACGTAGCCTTATACAACAATTAGGGGAAATGAATTCTGCCTGTATTCAAATTACAACATTCATCAAGCTGAAGCAAACAATTTGCAAACAATTTTATCAGTTAAAAAGTTTTTTTCTAGATCTGACTAAAGTAAACTAGATGAAAATAAATGAGAGGTTGAGGATAAGAATGCAAAAATGTTCTTGAGTGAGTCACTCTGTGTGATTGTGGGAATGAAGGGCACGTTTCTTAAACCTTATAAATAGTAAATTTGTGATTTATAGACGAATGTTGTCTTTTCAACCACGTTTTACATTTCTAATTATATTTTTGCTTTACTGTTGGGAATCGCAAACTTTGGCTTAGAGTGGCTGAAGCTTTCAGATCCAAAACCCTTGACTGTAGCACCCAAACGCCTCTGCTGTGAACAAAAGCAAAATGGAGATTCACAGTATATTCTCTGTGTGCGCTTCAAATGTGCTCCTCTTTTCAGTGTCGTACACTCAGTCAAATAAAGTGTGATTAGAGCGTCTAATGGCTGCTGATGACTAAACCCCGACATGAGTCACTCATGGAGAAGTAATAATGTGTGTGAGAGCGTCACACAGTTTGGTTTTTGCGGTCAGGTTTTTGGACAATGGGCCATCATTCTGTTATTGCTCATAATCAAACAGAATGTGCAGCAGATTGTTTGTCCTGCGTAACGTACAAAACACTCACACACAAAGCCAAATGGCCAGATTTTACTAATGTAGACTGTGTGTGTGTGTGTGTGGGTGTACGTATGGATTTGTGACATGCAGTTGGCCCTGTGGTATGTGTGTGTGTGAGAGTGTGTGTGTGTTCTAATGGCATGTGTAATTAGTCTCATTAGGCAGTGAGTGAAGCCGTGCGGTTGTGATTATTGACCAGCCTGTCAGCCATGCTGGCCTTTACTGTGAAGACCTCTAAAGTACTGCTCTGTTCTTGTGCCAGAAACACTGACTCCCTCTGCTCCTCTGGCTGCCAGCACTGTCATACACCCCGCTATCATAAATCATATGGATTAGAGCCGATTTCCCTCTGATATAAATCCAAAAACACTGGCAGAGATCAACTCGCAGATTAAGTCATCATCAATAAAACGCTTGCGATTCATTAAAAGTGTGACATGAGTTCCATTTAAGAGCCAGCACAAGAATTCCTGATTCCTGTAGGTCATCAAGACTACCAAGGTCCTCAAAGAGGACATTTAAAGTAGAGATGTCCATCCGGACCACAACAGGGATGTTTTCCAACAACACCAGAAACACTGGGATGGAGGTGGGTTGCAAAGTGGCTTGCAGAAGCACCATGCAGGCCGAATAGGCTTAAAGACTAAACTTTATGTGAGCTATCAGCTGCTGGGGTTGGCTGTTGAGGTAATTTGATTGCTAGCTGACCGGCCAGACCAAACGCTAAGCTCAGTTAAACTTTTTTGACAATGTTGTTAAAACTGGTAATAAAATGATTATCAGTGTTAATCTTTGTGTAGTTCTTGGGGATTTTGTGTCATTTGCTAAATACTGTTCTACCTCTCAGACAGTACAAAAGACAGACCTGCAGGTCTAAATAGAGGAGTTAGCTGACAACTTTCAAAACACTAGGATGGTGGTGGCGAAAGCACTCATCCTCGGGATTTCACAAACTGTCTGTGGTACAGTACTATAGTGTTATCACAGCAAATATTCAGTCTCCTGTCGCGTGGTAAAGGAAAAAGCATGAAAGCCTGTTTGAATGAACTGTTACTCTGTCGATTAGTTGTACCCTGAGCTAGTAAAACCTGTATATAATGCATAAATCTGACATTATTCAGATGTCCTTTGGACTCCATGTCCTGACAAGCTGGAAGTTGCAAAATAAAATAAAAAACAGGAATTTACCATAATAAAAAAAATCTAATTAAAACTGCAACAAGAGCTATTTCTTACTAGCTGTACTGGCACCCACTGTACTGCTGCACAGAGATGAATGTGGGGAAAAGGTGTTTTCAAGAGCATTCAAAGTGTGTTCTCTCTTTTTACCTGAATTCCTGCCTAATTCCTGTCTAATAATTCTCTCTATACATGCACGAACCGAGTCCCTGGATACTGAAGGATATCAGGATATCTAGATTACTTTGTGATGAAGAGGACATAAATGTGACTTTTAACTATGTTTTTATTAGCTTTGCAGCTTTTCCTCCTGACAAAGACCTCTCCCATGGACATTCATACATTAAGTAATTAAGTAATAAGAATCCACAGCAACGTTTTTAGCTCAGTGAGCTACCTTTCTTTTCCTACATTAGGACACCTGAGGGATTAAATGAGCAGTTAAACTCATTTACACTGGCAGGAAGTGGCGCTTTCACTGATCTGAACCACAATGAAAGTGACAGTTTGACTAACTTTAGCTTGCTTCTTTGCTAATGATGTCAATATCAAAATACTTTCCAAAGCTACAGTTTGTTTTTTTACCTTTAAATGAAGACTGTTAGGGCTTGTGTTTGAACTTCGGGGAGCTGGTTATTTGTCGATATTAGTGATTATTGAGCTCCATTTTTTTCAGCTGGCATCAGCTAGTGTAGCTTTCGGGTAGTAGCAGAAGGTATTTATTTAAGTCCTTCATACACAAATTGATCTCCAGGCTGTAAAACTACAGTTTTGCTTCATTTTGTGCTTATCAATTTTGCATTTAATGCAGTTATTATGAGGTCTGTCACACACAGCAAACCCAGGGTAGGATGCTGATTATTTTCTGAGGCAGTCAGCATAATGTGAGGCTAGTGTTATGTGTAATCTTTTTCTTTGACATGTTACATAAATAATGCACAAACATAAAGACGGACAAGGGAATTTGATATGCAGATACAGAGTATGATTGATGCTTTATAGTTGTGGGAAAATGTTAATAATTAGTTATTGATAATTTGTTAAAAGGCTTGGCAAATGATTCATGTTAATATTATTAATGAGTTATGGAACCTTGTAACCCACTACAAGCGTCCTTCACTGTATTTTAGTACATCGTGCCATCATTATGTTGTACAGTAACATCTTTGCTGTGCCGTAGGCTCAGCCGGGCATTTGCATTCTCTCCCTGCCATCGAGTCTTTGGTTTACCTTGCTTTGGCCGGCGGCAATGTCAAGCAAACACATCTCAAGAATAAATTGCTCCCATTCTCAATATGCAATATGCTGCCATCCATGACAAAAGTAATTTGTTTGGAAATATGAGTTCAGAAAGCATGCACGGCTGACATTTAGATCACTTTCCGAGGAACAAGAAATCTAATGATATACAACCTTCCTCTGGTCACAGTGTAGACTGATGTAGCCACCCCGATTATTTAAGTGGTGGCATTAAGTTATTCAGTCTGACTGCATCTAATTTCTCTGCTCCTTTCTGTTCCATGTCTGTACCCCTCCTCTACCTTTTTTTTGCTTAGTCATGTTTTCTGTCTCTGTGACATGCATCTATACAAATGCTTTGCCTGCCTAAATGATGGTGTGTGCCACATATTAAGAACAGATAGTCTATGAATATCATAGCTACTGTGACGGCTTTTTGAACTGAGACATCTCAAGGTGCATCTGACTGTGAAACTGAGGGACACCGAATGTTTAATTTATGAAAATAACATCACGTTGTATTCACAAGGACTTAAGAGTAGAGACTAAGACCATAAACCCACCAAGAAAGCGATTACTGAAGTCGTAGGCCAAGGGAACCGAGGAATTTTTCTCCAATAGATTTCTATACAACTGTAACTCTTTTTACAGCCAGACTAGTCGCCCCCTGCTGACCACTGAAAAGAATGCAGGCTTAAGGCACTAGGCAAAGCAAGGAGTGCAGTGACTATAGCTGTTTTTACAAATTCTCTGTAATTCTTTAGACTCAGACTTTTTAGCTATAGCATGTCAGTGCTGTCTGTGTGAACACAAGTTATGGTCTTTCTCCTCCCACCTCCTTCGCACTGATTTTCTGGTGATTTCACGTGACTAAAAAGTCAAAAGTATCCAGTTCGACGTCACCCACGTGTCAGTGAGCTGTCCTTTAGTTTAAGGAGATTCTGTTTAGATGCCGTAGTTTATAAAAGTAGAAAGTTGTTCAGACCTGATCTTTCTCTCCTGTAGCTGACGTATGAAAACTGCTCACAAAAATAGAGAAATTATATAAATCTTTGTTCCATTTATAGATTATTATCTTTAATTGTGATGTAATATTTCTTTTTTTACATTGTAATGAAAGTCATTGATGTTGTGTTGTGAAAGCCGATCAGGATTCTATCACATGGATGATTAAAAAAAATGTACATGGCTTTCAGGTCTAAAAAGGGCCTTAAACCTGCATTCCTTTTGATGGCCACCAGGGGGTTGCAAAAAGATTTCCAGTCATATAGAAGTCTATGGGAAAATGTTTCTGTGCCGTGATCTCTGTAAATATTTTCCTGCTCATCTTGAATAAAAACATTGAGTCCTTTTTGTGAATTTAAGTCATTCCAGCTGTTAAAAAGGATGACTATACTCTTTGTTTCTCCCAGTTTCAAAGATGGTGAGGCTTCTTACCTGGACTTCCCATTAATGTGTGATTTTTACTGTGACAACGTAAATCTTATATGCTGTGTATGCTCTGCTCAAATCACAAACAACTAAAAAAGACAGTTAAACTTTCTTACGACTGCAGAGGTTCATGGTTGTTGTTATCTCATCATCTGATTGATTAATAGTCATAACATGAGCTTGTAGTCTTAAACTAACCTTGCTCATTGTTGAAGAACTGAATGTTAAACTTTAAACAGGAAATACGCAGCTTTTCCTGTTTTTAAAACTTGAAGCAGAAATGCTGTGAGCACCAGGGATAATGCACTAATTTAGCCTCGTTTCACCTTCTGTGCCTCGGGAAGTAGCTCAGGTCGTTGACTAATCACAGGGTTGGCGGTTTGATCCCCGACGCTTCCTAACCGCATGCTGAAGTGTCCTTGAGTAAGGCACTGAACCCCAAATTGCTCCCAGTAGTCAGAGAAGCACCTCCCATGGCAGCTGAGTGTGTTGGTGAGTGGGTCCATGAGATCGATTCAGGTTAAAGTGCTACATAAATGCAGCTATTTACCGTTTCTCATTACAGCTCAAGAATGCTGATCGCTCGGTTAGGTCTGAAAATGTGCTTTAGTCTAAATAAATAACTGCATGTATACATTTAAAACAAATTTAATG
The DNA here is from genome assembly GCF_965226115.1 of Aulonocara stuartgranti. Classification (NCBI taxonomy): domain Eukaryota; kingdom Metazoa; phylum Chordata; class Actinopteri; order Cichliformes; family Cichlidae; genus Aulonocara; species Aulonocara stuartgranti. Next base: position 7,630,000 of record NC_138946.1, read on the forward strand.
GTTTCAGTGTTTAAGACTGAAGAAAATTTAGTTTATGTACTAAGAGTCCTTTTTATTTAAAGGGTTTCTTTTCTGTAAACAAATACTTAGTAAGCTGCTTCCAGACTTTGGTGCGCCACCCCAGAAAATTCAAATACATTGTGTTGTTTGAGCATTTTAGAAATTTACAACCTTCATGAGGTCAAAAATATTCAAGATGAAAGCTTACACTGTGTGTATTCTCCCTCTTTCCACATAATCTGAGCTCTAAGTGCAGTGCCCAAAATTGACCAACAGGTGTCGCTTTTTTGCCTGAAAGACACGACTCATTCAGGTCTTCTCGTTCTTCTTGCCCCAGGCAACAATTACAAACAGTGACGGGGTTATGAGATTTCGCTGCTTTGTTTGTTTGTTAGCAGGCTTATTTTGGATTGCTTTGCATGAACACTTTACCAGCAGTGGAGCTTGGCCCAAGATTTGGACTTGATCTAGTAGAACAGATTCTTTACCATTGCAAGAGAAAGCAAAAAGTAAAACATTTCACAGTCCATCTTGTGTATAATAAGTGTATTAAGCTGAAATTGAGAAAATTAGGAGAGATCATGAGAGTAATCCGGATTCAGATCCTTCTGGATCCAGGATTCAATTCATGCATGGTGTGGAGGAAATTATCCACGTTTGTGGAAGTATCTAGTCGTAGGCTCCTCTTGTTTGTTTGTTTCATTTGTCGTCAGGCCTGAAAATCAGATTCTTCTGTCAATACTTATAAGAATGCATTGTTAACATTCAGCAGTCTGTCTCTGCCATTTCAGTGTTTCTAGGATTTGTTACTACCTCCAAAATTTAATCAGTAAGAATTGTGCGTTTTATCATCTGCATGCCCTATATGCAAACCAAACAGGCACCTCATCAAGCCGTTGCTCCACAAGTACCTTAATCCATCATGGTATTGATGAGCTACAGTTCAGTGCTCTCTATTTGTGTGTCACTGCACAAACCCTCATGTCTGCGTGTCTGTCTGTCTGATGGTTTGGTTCACTGGTTATGGTCCCTTGTGTAGGAGGGACCCTACGTGATGCTTAAGAAGAACTGGGAGATGTATGAGGGCAACGACCAGTACGAGGGTTACTGCGTGGATCTGGCTTCAGAGATCGCCAAACACATCGGCATCAAGTACAAGATCTCCATCGTCCCTGACGGAAAGTACGGCGCCAGGGACCCAGAGACGAAGATCTGGAACGGCATGGTCGGGGAGCTGGTGTACGGGGTAAGAACTTTTGTTTTCAATCTTTTTTGACGGAAATTATCTTTGTTTTTTTTTTAAGTTTTTTTATGACTCATTTCACTGAAGCTTCAATTTTATGCTGTCAATAGAAGTCAAGATGGTATTTACAGAGAATATGGTGCCTCCTCCAGATCTTTTTGTACTAACAATACATTTGTACAAAAGCTTGGTTTCTGAGAGAGAGAAAAAGACTCTGATCTTGAAAGCTGAAAACTGAAATTATTGATCAAAATCTACATCATTAAACCTCAAACCAAAAGTCGATGAAAGAAAAGATACATAAAACAAACTAAAGCTGCTGTTGTAAATCTTTGATGAGTATGACATGAAAAAAGTCTATATTTTAAAGGCTGAATGATAAAAAAAAAATTATATTGATAAATTAAACTAATTAAATTTTGTAAGCTCATATTAGTATTACTAGTATGTATTAAGTTCATATTATGCAGTAACTGCCAGGGCTGGAGCTCCTTGAGGCTGCATTCAACACCGTCAATACATGCAGACTCCTATATTAAAATGGCTAATATTAGTACATTAAAAAGCATTTTTTTAATTTGATTTTTAAAAAAAATCTCTAGAGCTACAACTAAGCAAATAGAAATTTTTTTCTTTTAACTCACCCAATTAATAATGGGTGTGTCAGCTTCTACTTACTGTTAGCTGTTTGCTAGGTATCGCCTTACGCTACAGTCACAGTAGGGAAAACTGTAGTTGGAGACCACGGAAACCAAAACAGCTGTGCCACATGAATTTGCGATCTTGTTGCCTTTGAAATGGTCGCTCTGAGGATGGAAACCAGGTCTGTGACCACAGCAGTCAAAGGCCATTATTATCATTGCTATATTTACATGTTAGTGCTAATTAGCAGCTACCTGCTTCTGTACAGTCTATGGAAGCAACTTGCTAACCCAGCTTGCTAACATTAGCACCATATTGGACCATTTTACCTTCTCCACCAAATATTGAATCTTCTGGCTCCAAAAATTTTAATATTGAAATGACCAAATCCCAAACATAAAGCTTTAAAATAGTAGTACACAATCCAGAAAGTGCTTTTATATTAAGTCCCTTTTTAACTGCCTGGCCATTTTACACGGGCTCTTTAAATTACTCTAGTTCCATTACCGTTTGTTCTAGAAACAAGAGAAGACAATTTTACAGACGAACGTATAAAATAAGTCCAGGCAGCCTGTATGATACTTGTGTGATAAAGGGTTAACATCAAACGGCATCAACAAAGGGTAAATTAACAGCAGATTAGCAAACACGGAACAGAGAGATTATATGTAAAAGCTTATTTTCTGCCCAGCTAAGATAAATAACAGACCTGTCTATCGTAGGGTTAAATAGATTCCTTAAATCATAAAACGCTCTATATGTCTTTTTCATGCAGAATTTTGCCTTTGCAGAAGCTTTTCCTACAGGAGCGGTTTTTCTTGACCTGCAGAGAGCTCCGTCTGAAGCACTGTTTCTGTTTGTTGTGGCCATAATTAAGCCCATATGAAATGAAATCGCGAACAGTCTGGTGTTGTTAATGCTAGCAGGATGAGGGGAATTAGGGGAGCATTAGAGCAGAGCTTTTGGAGGAGAAACACAGGTGTGGAGCTTGTTAAAGAATCTCTGAGGACATTTGATTTGAGAACGAGGTGTCTTTCTGCTGCTCACCTTGATGTGGGATCAAAAAAGATGCAAGGATGTGCATGAGGAGTGATAGAGCAATTTCAGGGCCTGCTTGTGGTTTTTTACTTGAATGTTTTTAAGGCGAAAAACACATTTCACTAGGAGGAAACATATAGAAACCAATAACAAGTGAAGATAAAAAGGACATAAGTACAGCTGAGGTCTCACTCATGCTTTTCTATTCAATAAATGTGTGATATTGTACTTTCTGTCTGACACTATGATTATTTTCCCTTCATCTGCTGAGAAAGAGCTATAAAATTCATTTTTCCCAGAACAAAAAAAGATCCTTTTGATACTTTCACGAGCAGCAAAAGCATTTTGTTTAAAATGTACAGTCAAAAACCAAATCTTTTTTTTTTTTGTGATGAGTTAAGTGGCATTTTCACAAAGTGGCATTTTTCTCGCCTGCGCCTCTTTGGTGCTGCAGTGACTCACTGTGAAGTCGACTGCGGCGAGCCTAAGCAGAGGCACAGTTCGGGATGTGTCAGGACTGATCAAGCAGTACAGTGCACTTTTGGTGTAAAGACTAACCAGGTTGGTCAAAAGTGCAGGAACAAAAAGTGCAGCTCTGTTCTCTGCTATTTTCATTTCTTTAACTAACTGAGAGCAGAAACGCAGCCTGCCCAGTAGAATTGCTTTGATGGGAAGACATGCTGAGCGACATTACTTTAATGTAAATCCCTTAACAGGAAGATTTAAGTGCCGACGTGCTGCTTTGGCCAAGTACAGCTGGCATCACACAATTTTGAGCCATTTGGACCCTTTTAATCCCACAACAGAAATTGTGTTCGTGTACTACGTCAGTGGAAACATAACCAGAAGTAAAAGCTGCATTTTTAGCATCGCAGTATGACTTTAAGGTCAAAGTTGTTGCAGTGAGACTGCAACAAAGAATTTCAGCCAATGTGATGTCATTCATCCATATGTTTGCATTTTGAGGCTTTGACTGAAGAATTTGAAGCATCTTGTATTTTTTTTTGAACCAGCTGTCATAAGTGAGGAGCAAAGCTGGCTGAGAATCGAGCACACTGAGGACTTGTCATTCACAAAGCAATCTGGAAACCTATCGCTGGTCTGGTGGCCAACATTTCAGGGCTTCTGTTGTAGCTAGGACATCTGGAATAGTGGATAACAGATATCCAGGCCAAGACTTCCTCTTTTGTCCACCAGCCATTGTTAACTATCCATCCATTCATTTACTTAACCGCTTATCCAGTTCGGGGTTGCAAAGGAGGCTGGAGCTTCTCCCACGTGGCTTGAGAGGTGATGATACACCATGGAGAGGTTGCCAGTCCTTTGGGCCAACACAGAGAGACAGACAACAACACACACTCACAACCAAACTTGTGGCCAGTTTAGAGTAACCAATTCATCTAACAAGTACAGAGATACATGTGTGAGAAAGCCAGAGTAGGTAAAGAGAACCCATCCAAGCAAAGGCTTAATGTGCAAACTCCCCACAGAAAGCCCCCTACGAACCAGGAGGTTTAAATCAGGAAGCTTATACCTTGTGGCACAGTGATGTGGCTTCTCCCTGTGCCTGTGTGGGCTCACTCCAGATACTCTGGCTTTCTCCCACAGTCCAAAGACATGCATGTTAGGCTAGCTGGTGATTCTAAACTAGCTACGGATTGCGATTGGTTGTTTCTGTCCTACCCCATCCCTCACCCTGTGACAGCCGGGATTGTGTCCAGCACACCTGCAACCCTGAAAAGGATAAGTGGGAGAAAACTGGATGGACGGATCCTAAATAACCAACTTGTCAGCAAACATTGTGTTCCTTCTTTTCACTCCGATGAATCTTTTGTCTTTAACTTTTTTGTTCCTGGTTGTTATACCTGTGAGCAGAAGGCAGTTCCTTGTCCCCCTGAAGCGGCTGACCTTAAGACCTTAATGCCTCATTGTTACTCGTTTATGCCTTAAGGACTTTACACACTGGACGTATAAAATTCATGCAAATATTTTTTGCATTCAGTAAATTCTTTAGACTCACCGATTCTTAATGCAACCATTCACACTAATTGCGTAATTTCGCTGAATGAATTTGTGGCTTTTATTTTTTTCAAATCAAGTTGGGTTTTTCAGATATTTCCCATGAGAATAAATGGGTCAATGCATTTGGCACCAACTGCGCTCGTAGCTCAAAACACACACCAGTACTGATATGGAAATGGTAAAATACTATTTTACCTCAGATACACAACAAGATGCTGCTTCTGATCAGTTGACTCTGTGAAATGATTCCTTTGTTCCCATCTCTGCCGACAAGAGCTGCAACTTAATCAAAAACCCTAAAATATAACTGGTTTTATTTTTTGTTTTACTCTTAACTAGAAGCATAATCCACCAAATGAACATAGTGATGTATTCAGTAGCCTTTGAGCCAACAAGTTCACAGAATTCATTAGTAAAGTTTTTAGTGAAGTCATAAATTAAGCTGGAAGTGAGACTATTTTCTAATAGATTTCTAAACAAACTGGGTTTTTTGTAGCTATCATGTGTGTTTGCAAAGCTGGCAGCTTATTCTACTGTTATCATGTGACTTCTGAGGACATGCCAAGTGTCAGCACTTCTTCCCTCTAAGGCATTGGTTAGAGGCCATTCATTTCTCCCCCTGCTCTGAACAGAAAAGATCCGTTCTACCACAAAAGCCCCTGCCTCCTTTTAACCCTGCCTTGTATTTTAGTGCACACTAAATGCCCTGAGGCTGTCATCTTAGTGCATTTTGCTGAGGATGAAAGAACTTAAATCTCTTTCATTTTCTTTCCGCCCTCCCTCTTTTCTTCTTTCCTACCTCCTTAAGTGCGCGATGGTCATAATAAAACTTTAAATTCTTGCTGATATTAAGCCCTTTGCTTCCCTGCTGGGCAGACAAGGTCACAAGTGTTGCTAAGTCACTAACTGTAATCTGGTTTGTGGATTTTCAGCAAGTCGGTATGCACTTTTTCCACAGCTGCAGACCTCCGAGGTGGCCGTTTCCCCTTTTTTTGCCTTGCTGTGCTGTAAGCATATTTCTCTGACATATTATTTTATCCTCCCTACTCATTCCCCTGGAGTTTGAGCTAAGCCTTTGAGCATTAGAGAGGATTTCAGAATTTCCTTTTCAATTTCTTTCCCTTCTCTCTCTGTCTTAACTTGATCACTCCGAGATGTGTTCGGCTGCCATCTTCAACTTGATCGCTCAGAGATTTGTTCAGCCAAGGGAGAAATTCATTACGTGAACAATGTCATGAATAAGAATGACACCATCTGAGTAGGAAGAAGAAACTGTTTTTTGTTGTCTGAGGGTTGGCTAGCTATTGCCCTTTGGGATGCATCTGTGACTAAGTGGTGTTTGATTGTTGCATGGCCGGGCTCAGAAAGATGATCCATCTTTTGCATTTGCTTATCTGTCATCATTTGGGTTCAGGGAGGCTAATCAAATTCCGCTTTATCTCGCCTCCTACAGAAAGCGGAAATCGCTGTGGCCCCTTTGACCATCACGTTGGTCCGGGAGGAGGTGATTGATTTCTCCAAGCCCTTCATGTCGCTGGGCATTTCCATCATGATCAAAAAGCCCCAAAAATCGAAACCAGGGGTGTTCTCCTTCCTGGACCCGTTGGCCTACGAGATCTGGATGTGCATCGTGTTTGCCTATATCGGCGTGAGCGTGGTGCTCTTCCTGGTCAGCCGCTTCAGCCCGTACGAATGGCACACCGAGGAGCCCGAAGAGGGCACCGACGGTCCGCCAAGCGACCAGCCCCCCAATGAGTTTGGCATCTTCAACTCCCTCTGGTTCTCCCTGGGCGCCTTCATGCAGCAGGGCTGTGACATCTCCCCCAGGTAAGACAGCATCTCGTCAATTTTTACAAGTATTTTGTTTGCTCCAAACTCTACAGTACATTATTTTTTTTTACTCAGGATACAGGCACATTACACAACCTCTAGGCCAATTATAATCACAATGTGCCTTCACGTCAGATTGGATTGGGTCTGTGTGAGCGTGGATGATCGTACTGTACAGATGACTCTGTGTGAGCGTAGCGTACTTAAATCCCTCGCCTGTCAATCCAGTTAGGACCGTCATCATTAATTCAAACATGTTTGATTGACACAAATGAAAACCGAACGAGTCTCGACACCCTGCCGTGACGAGCAGTAGTCTGTGACAGACGAAGGGGGGGGAAAGAACACATTAATATGTTGTTCGGGCCTCGTGTTTTTAATCACGTTTAACACATCGCTGCCGCTGAAGAACAGCAGTCAGTCTTTTTCAAATGTAGCTCATTTTAAAAGTGTGGGCGTGTGTATTAAACAGGATGGAACATGATTTGGAAATGATAGTTGGCATGAGCGTGATTTTTTCTTTTTTTTAAAATAAAATCTTTATTTACTTCTATACTATGTAAATATTTATGTCATGGATATGAAAACCTCATCATTTAGTACTTTTAAAAAACAAGTCCAGATAGTTTGTCAGCACAAATGATTAAATAATGTTGTTTTGTGTTACTAAGGAACATAAAAATGATCTTAAGGAAATAGTTCAACCTTTTGGGAAGAATTTATTTTTGCCTCCTTTTCTTGATACACACTCACTGCCCATTTTATTAGGCACATCCTGGATCCCAGTTTGCCTTCAGCTTTAAGTCTTCGTAGCACAGATTCAGCAAGGTGCCGGAAATATTCCCCAAATATTTTGGTCCATGTTGACGTAGTAGCATCACAAAGTTACTGCAGATTTTTGAGCTCTACAACACATGATGAGAATCCCAAAGGTGCCTTAGTGAATTGAGATCTGTTGACTGTGGAGGCCGTTTGAGTACAATGAGTTCACTGACACTGGCACATTATTTGGCTGGAAACAGCCATCAGAAGAATGGTACACTGTGGTCATAAAGCAGTAGGCATGGTCAACAACAATACTCAGGTAGGCTGTGGTGTTTAAACAATGCTCAGTTGGTACTGACGGCCCCGAAGTGTGCCAAGAATATATTGGCCACACCATTACACCACCAGCAGCCCGAACTAGGCAGGAGGGATATGTGCTTTCATGTTGTTTATGCCAAAATATAAAATATACCTGGTTTGATTGTCTATTTTACTCTAACTAGAACGGTAATTGACCAAATGAACATAATGTTGTGTTCGGTAGCATCTGAAACTAAATGCAAATTCTAGCCTCAGTTTCTTGTTCTTAGATGGCAGCTGCGACCTTCTGCTGCTGTAGCCCATCTGCTTCCAGTTTTAATGCGCTGTGCATTCAGAGATTCTTTCCTGCGTTCCTTACAAGAAAGGAACGCAGGAATTATATATTTATGATAACGAGCAGTTAAACAGATATACCCAATGAAGTTGCTGGTGAGTGTAAACCACTGTTAACTTCTAGTCTAAGAGTTCAAATTAACACCTACCAACATCCATAAAGTTCATGAATTATCGTCCTTTGTGGGGTTTGTAACTCTGTCTTGATGAAAAGCAGTTTGTTTGTCCACTAAGTACTTAACGAAACGGCACACAGTGACTGTGCCTAGCGGCATAAACAATAGCAGTTGTGTTTATGTCTTTGTTTGTATAAGGTTTAAACAAGAACAAGAGTCTGTCGGGCCAGCAGCTCTGTGAGCGTGTGCAGCTTATGGGGAATATCATTAGTTTCAGTGGCTTTTGGTCATAAACCAAAATATTGGGCAAAAGTAATTCAGAAAACTTATTACAGTTCATCCTGAGGGAGTGATAGATGTCTAGACTAAATTTAAGTTGTTAAGACATTTGATTGAAAACATAAATGCCCAGAAGTAAGAGAAAAATGTCTGAAACCATCTGACATGTGCAACTACGCAAACAAATGTGATAAATATACAGAGTAGGGACAGAGTAGGCTGTCTGCCTCACACAGGACGGTAGTATGTGGGGAAACGGTGCGTCTGGTTTTGCAGCCTTTAAAAGACACAGTTTCCTATAAGACCCAGAGGGAGGACCAAACACAATAGCATGACTAATTTTCTGAAGGATGGATTTGTTGCAGATGCCTCGAACAGCCTAACAGAGACGCTACCACAGAAACTGTTGGACTTCAGAGGTTATAGCTACAATGGGGCAAATAATTATTTGGTCCTCTGCTGATTTTTTAAGGTAGTTTCATTTTACTGGAGAGAGACAATTTCAAACAAAAATCCAGAAAAAAGACTTTTCACGGAGAAGCTTTTGTTGGCGGTAAGAAATTTCGTGTAGTTGGTCACCAGGTTTGCACACATTTCAGGAGGGATTCATGGCCTACTCCTCTTTTACGGAAGCTTTCTAAATCCTTCCGGTTTCTTGGCTGCTGCTTGGCAACTTGAAGTTTCAGCTCCCTCCACAGATTTTCTATAGGATTGAGGTCTGGAGAACAGCTAGGCCACTTCTTCTTTAGACACTCATTTATTGCCTTGGTGGTAGGTTTTTAGGTTTTTAGGTCATCTTCAGTGTTATGGCAGAGAAAAGGAGGTTATTGTCCAAGATTATACAGTGCATGGCCCCGTCCAATTCAGTTCAGTTTTATTTATACAGTGCCAAATCATAATAACTAAAGTTGTCCTTTACCATTAATAGAAAAACAGCCCCAAAGCTAAATGTCTCCTCCTCTGTGCTTGACTGTGGGGATGGTGTTCTTTGGGTCATACTCAGCATTTCTCTTCCTCCGATCACGGCAACTCAAGTTGATACTAAAGAGCCTGAGTTTGGTTTCATCTGATCACAGTACTTTCACCAGCCCGTCTCAGAATCACGTAGATTCTAACTTAAGACGGGCTTGTTTGTGTGCCTTCTGCTGCTTATAACTTATTAGCGACTGTGGTCCTCACTGCCTTCAGATCATTAACAAGATTAATATTAATTCCTGTGATTGGGCTGCTCCACTACCTTTCTTCCCATGAGGGTGTTGGGGTTTTGTTTTATAGTCTGTGTGTCTCTGTTAAAATGGAACTACGACAATAATATATCATATAATTATTGCCCCCACTGTATACGAAGAAAAACACAAAATCAAAATCGTGTTGAGGTGAGTTTATTAATATGAACAAAGTTTAGATAACATAAGTCTTTTCTTAGGAAAACTATAACAGTGGAGAGCAGACTCCAGGAGCAGTATTCACTTTCTCAGAAACACCAATAAAAGTTCCTGAAACTAGTGGAAGACTGGAGATCATGTCCTTGGCTCTCTTATGACTTTGGATATATGAAAGTCTGCACAAAATTTTATCCAATAGTTATAGACAGATTAATGTGCCTGCTGGGCACGAGCCCAGGGGCTTCTGATCTCATCCCAGAAACACTATCCATTTCCCGGAAGAACACACAAAATGAAATGAAAAGAAGTGGAGATGGAAATGAAAAATGGCAACAAAGAAATACAAAAGAGACCAAAATTTTGAGCAAAATAATGGCCACAAGGAGCAAAAATGACAAGAATTTGCAATATGACTCAAATTAAACACACAAAGAAAAAGAGGCACAAAATGATGAAAAAAGTCAACATCTTTTTTTTTCTTTCAGTCTGGGTATTTTGGTCCTCTATGGGATGAGTGCCTGAGGGGCCTCTTAAATTATAATCTGTCCAGGCCAACACATGTGGATGGATTTCATTCCATTCACAGAGCTTGGCTAAAAAAGGTATATATTTTAATTAGCAAGATTTAGAAAACAATTAGACTGACTTAAGTACATTTTGTTGGCATCCATTTATTTGGCCATTATGCCTCAGACAATGTTAATTGTTCCATTTGTTTCCAGTCTTTTTGTTTGGAGAAAAAGAAGATAAGCTGCTTACTTACCTCACAAGATGTCAGGTTGACACGCGTCTCTCGAGCTGGCAAAAAAAAGAAAAGCAAGCTTCCCAAAATAATGAACTATTTTCTTTAAAGGAAAACTTTTTCTGTGGTTTCTACAAAAGTTATAATTTTGAGGTTTTCATCTGCCGCTCACAATAAGTTGTACCCTATTAAATAACTGTAGCGTATTTGCATTATGTAAGTAACTGCACAGAATATCCTGTATATCGGAGGTAGTTTGCATGGCGATATAGTTGGTAAGAATAATATAGAGGGGTTAAGGATGAACTGTGTTAATTGCACTGTATGCAGTATGTGCTCCTCATGCTGTGTGTGCACAGTGAAATCACTCTTGCTTGTTTGTGTGTCTTTGTTTGTGGTGTGTTTGTGTGGGACAGAGAAAGTCTCAGCGAGTATTGATTTCCTCCGTCTCTCTCTCTTCCCCAGCCTTATTGTTCTTCACTGCCTGACTCGCATACGCTGTGTTGTCTGCTTGTACGGGAATTAGGCTGTCTTGGTGTCTGTCAAGCGCCGACAGTTGTGACTTTGCACTTGTGTTTGTGCATTTGAGCTCCGGTTACATTAGCAACCGCGTTTCTGTTTTTGAAGCAGCTGTCCGAAAGCCTGCGTGTTTCATTACGTGTCTGTGTCTTCTCTTCCCTTTGTCCAAATTACGAGACCCCCGAAACCCAGCCTCCCTGAGGCTTTCTACCAGCCAATTGGTGTCCAGTATGCATGGTGTACTTTGGAAGGGTAGAGAACTGGAGATCTTTGTTTTTTCCCCAATCAAAGATCAGGCTTCCTCTCTGTCAGCACACCCTGGCATTCTTAAGCTTATATGCTGCCAAGGCCCATAATTCTTAGTGGTTTCTCATTTTCTGTAAAGCCTTTCTTTGCAGTTTGAAAGGCTTTGTCATGCTTAAAGTTCCAGCAGATTGGTTATTTTAAGCTACTGCTCCTATAGTTATTTTAAGTTCTTCAGTTAACACTTCTTTTATCTCTTTTAAGCCCTTATGGATCTTATAGTGTAATAGAGTTAGTAAGATTTTAGGAGATGGAAGGAGGACCAAACCAGCCTGTATCTTTCAGCCTCCCCCACAGCAGAGGAGAACAAGATGGAGGATCCTGAGGTACATTATAGCCCGGCCCAGTCACGTAAGCAACCTATAGAGGAGGCTATAGTGGGCCTGTGACTCTGATTAAGCACCTTCATTTAAAGAGTACGATTGCTTTGTTCACATGTGTGCAGACCACCCCGCACTCACCGCCATAGCCACTCCAGTCTGCCACATCTCCGCCTGCATACTGCAGATAAGGACTTTAGAGCTGCATAACAATGTTGACATCAGAATGAAAAGTCTGCATTTCAACCCTCTGTGTTCTCGTTGCATTTCCACCCATCACTGCCAGTCCCACGGGGGTTTCTCCCAGTCCATCAGCGCAGAATCCCAAACCCCGGGAGCCTTTCCTGACATGCAAATCCCGTCACACAGAAGATATTATATGGCATACAGGAAGTGACAAGGCCAAAGGTGAAAGTGGGATGAATTTCGAGTGAGGGCCGTGCAGTCAGGAGCTGGCCGAGCGGTGGAAATCCAGTCTGCATGCAGAGTCTAAACGTTCATTCACTGCAGACCAGATTACATAAGAACCCCATAAACTGTAGACCTAATCTGCAGTGTTTGTTGCTTCAAACTGTTTGGGGTAGCCGGTTCAGCGCAAGTTTTGCAAAGGTTAATTTTGGTCACATCCGCGTTGATTGACTGGGGGTCACATTGTGTCGGTTTTCATTAGAGAAAACCCCACAGCTCTGTCCAAAGCAATACAAGCAACACGGGAGACAGATACTGGGCCCCCCACTGGAAAATGATTTTCACACATACAAATGAATGCAATTGCCATAAATGGGTCATTTGAACCTGGTGAACCCAGCTGTGACATTGTTCACATTCATAAGGCTTAATTAGCTCAAGTAATGTCCCAAATCACTATATTCGCCTATTTGTTGAGCAAATAAATAAGCTAGACAACAGACTGTATATAAAAGATGGATGTACATCGCCTACTTGTTCGTGTAATATAATTTTGTGCCTTGTGTTGTAGACATCTATATAGACTGATTTTAACCATTTGGGGGCAACGGATGCACCGGTGTGTCCAAATCACATGACCAATTTAGGATGACATAGCAACAAGAAAAACTATATACTAGTTTTTCAATTGTGTTGATAGGCAGTGTTGGTCAAGTTACTTGAAAAAAGTAATAGTAACTAATTACTGATTACTCCCCCAAAAAAGTAATCCCGTTACTTTACTGATTACTTATTTTCAAAAGTAATTAATTACTTAGTTACTTAGTTACTTAGTTACTTTTTAAAAACACGATTTACAACCTGAAGAGGTGATAAAGTGATAGATCTTTCAGCCCAATTCTACTTTTTCTACATAATCCATCATACAAAATGTAATCAAATGGAAAAGTCTCTTTTTTTAACTTGTTTTATCAGTTTTAATCTTTTAACTTTATGCATCAAGCAAAACATTTAATTATATGCAACATTCTCTGACTTGAATAAATTAGTTTAACATTTAAACCTATTTTCTACACATTCCAGCACATAAAATAAAATATTTTTTGTGTTTTCACTCACTCTTTCAAACAGATGCAAGTAAAACACAGCAGAAAATAAATAAAGTCAAAGACTCAGCGGTCCTTTTGCTCTATTTTCACCTGTAAAGCAGGAGCAGGGTAGGCGGAGGGTTACCCTGGTGCAGGTGTGCTGCGGTCAGTTGAAGAATCCGCGCGAGTGTCTCTGTGAGTTTCCCATCACGTCGTAGCTACTCGGTGCTTGCTCGGAAGTTTAGGGGTTTTTTTCGCTGTAAAAATAAGTTTTCTTCCCACGCACGATGGACGCTAATGTTTTTGTCACTTTTTATGGAATCAAACTCAAAGTAAGGTCAGTACTTCCACACTTTAAACGCTGCACGCTCATACTCTCTCCCGCACTCGATATATTATCCATTGTTGATCTGCACACAGCTGCTGTCACCAACGTCGCACTTGCTTACGTCACTGTCATGAGACATTCTCGCAAAAAAAATCACGGTTTTAGTAACGCAGTAACGCAGCGTTCCTACGGGAAAGTAACGGTAATCTAATTACCGATTTTGCAATAGTAATCCCTTACTTTACTCGTTACTTGAACAAAGTAATCAGATTACAGTAACGCGTTACAAGTAACGCGTTACTGCCCATCTCTGTTGATAGGCCATGTAAAACCAGAGTTTGGATTTTCAAAAATATACAAGATGCTCTTTCCTGAATACTATCACCCCGTTTAGTGCAGAACCAAACAGTAAAAACAAAGCTGATGCTGCCAATGGTGGACTCATCTGTTACAAAGATCTGAAGGAACCCCAGCAGCAGGATCAAGGTTAGCGATTACTTAGCCAACCTGGGATGACAGTGGTGCTTGCGAGGAAAACAACCTCCCAAAAAACAAGAAAAAAAACATGACATTCTTGTTGGTGGAAAAATGTAACATGTCGACCAATCAAAAAAAGATATCCCAGCACGTGGCATTTGGTTGTTTAGGAAGAGGGGAAAGCTTTGGGAGTGACACGTCAAAAGAGCGAGTGAGCGATAGCAAGTTTTGAGATGTGAGAGAATCCTGACATTTAGCGTGTTTGGAGTGGGTAGTTAGGTGTGCTGTCTTGTGTAGTGTGGCAGCCAAGCATGTAGTCTAGTCATTTGCTTTGTTTAGTGTGTCAAAACAATGAGGGCACTGCCAAATGTCACGTTTGCTAGCTTAAAAGTCACCCGAGACAGATTGGGCACATCACAGGCTAGAATTTCACTTAGGACACAGACTTCTTGTGAAGAAACATTAATAACTCATATTATTTCTTTATTTAGTTCTAATAACTCATATATTTACATATATTCTTGACTAATAAAAAAAACACCCTACAAAAACTACCACATTCACATCTAATGCAAAGCAGAGACCAAAACTGCATTAGGCTCTCAGCATGTTTATTTCTCATTTAAAGTTGGATATTTTACCAGCACAAATAGCCATCAACTAATAAAACCCACTGAGAAAGAACAGGAAACTTAAAACATGTAATTTTGCTTAATTAATTGACAAAAACTGATGGATACTTACTAATAAATCCTTATATTAAAGTTACAACGTCCACTCAATTAGTAGCAAGACTTGCTAAAAGCACTCAGACTAATGGTTATCACAAAGTAATGTGCCGATTTAGGAGCCATCATTTCTCCAAGTCGTCTTACCATAACCTTTCAAGCCAATTAGATAAGCTAGATAACTTGCAAGGGAAGCATCCCCATGTTTAACCCTTTACAAAGTTCTGCTTGTTTTTGGGGTTGGTTTTTTTTTTACTTTCCTTAAGAGGTAAAGATGACATAAAAGGAGAAGGAGAAAAAGAGGCTGGGAGGGATTCAGAGTAGAGCTGCCTGTTCAGGGGGTTTGGGCACCAGACCAAGATACCTTTTGGGCACCTACGAGGTCAGCTGTTGGGAATTCAGTGGTATCCCACCAGAGGAACTGGAGGAGGTGGCTGTTTGAGCTACTTCTTAAAGACCTTCACATACTGTTCATCTAATTTTTCCTTCCTCCACTTGTCCAGTTTCCTCAATTTTTTTTAAAGGACACACAGCACACAGTGCTGAGATATGCCATATTTTCTGCTCATAGCTTTATGCCATTCAAACTTTTACTTTTGACATTTTGTATAGATTCAGCTAAACAAATGGGAACGAAATATGTGTTTTTTTTGCCACAGGCTGTAGACAAAGTGCTTAAAGATAGTGCCTTGTCAAATTGTCTGTTATGTGTAGTCACAACTTTGGTTCACCCCTCGAGTTAGGTGCCTTTTATTTTATGCTTGAATGGCTAACAGATTAACGACTACACCCAAAGCCCATGACTTGTATGTGTCCATCCAGCGTGGTGGTCTTGGCTTTTACCTTACATGTGGTATTTTTAGCTGTGACTCTTGGATGTAATCCACCTACTGTTAGTGTCGACAGTTTGATTCATGGCGCAGCTCCTCCACGAAAGGCAGAAGTTGAAATGGCACTGAATGTCTTCCTCTTTCTCGCTCTTCCTCTCTTAATAAGGGTTAATACCCCCTTCTGCTCCCTCGAGGCAGCCCGTAATAATTAATTCAGTGATTAATATCCTGGTCTCCAATGGTAATGTCTCTGTGGAAACAGGAGAAGAAGGGAGCTTAAACGAAATGGCGACATGATAGTGGTTTTAATTGACTGCAAATCCCACTTGGATAGAACTGCAGTTATTTTGGTGCTTCCTCTTGAGAATGCAGGATGTCACATCGCAACTCATAAAATGTCAATATAAACATCCAGGCAGCCGTCTGCATCTCCGGTGTAATTGTTCCAGGTGTTTGCAGTCACTTCTGTGTCATTGCTTCAGATGGATTATCTCTATCTCTTCTGCTGAGTCATCATTGCCGAATCACCGGCGAGCTAATGAGAATGCTGTGATTGGCTTGATTAGTCCTGATTAGCTCAGACTGCGTGCATACTGATGGCAGATTTCCTGATGGCTATAGATGAGGCGTAACTTTTAATTTGAGTTGTGAATTTAGGCCAGAAGCAGAAGCTGTGTTTGAAAAAGGGGAAAAATCTGACTTTCAAGTGGTCTATATCCAAGATTTTCATTATTCTATTAGTTCAATACCAATTAGCTTTGTTATCTAGCTAACACAGTGCTGTTTTGCTGCATTGCTTATTGCTCCTGTCAGCAGTGCTTATCCGTCTATGAGGTTGATTTGTTGCACTAATTTAGCCAATTTTGGGCTATGCTGGATGCTGCATGTGCATCTGTGTAGTCGTCATCTTTAGCTTCAAGGTAAAATGGTATTAATGTTTCCCGCTTTGATATTTTGGTAAAAACCTGTCCAGTTACAATTAAAATGTGCATTTGTTTCCTTAAAGGGGGGCTATTGTGCTCTTTCTTACATTCTGTAATGTATATACTGTTACAATGGTGGGAGTTTATATTAAATATTGCTCAAGTTTTAAATAATTAGACATCATCTGTGAGCCGAAAGTTCAGGCTTCAGACTGAAATACTTTGGGGGGAAGCTGATATCCTAATGTGGTTATTCCACACACAGAGCTCTGGATGTGACCACAGAAGCCTCATTTACCTGACTTTTGAGGGGCAGCCAATCAGAAGGAAGTCAAGTAAGAATAGGATGGCAACCTCCTCACTAGGAAATAATATTGGTAACTAGGTGATTGCACTGATTTTTATTTATTATTTTGCTGTCAGAACAAAGTTTTGATTGAAAGGTGATTGCAAAGTTTGCCTTGTGGGAGGCAGCCTGTCTCCAAACAATTGCAATCCAGCTTTTACAGACTGCAATCACTCTCAGACAGACAGGCAAATAACTGCAATCTCATCTATAAACAGACAGTTTGCAATAAATCAGAGTCAGTCTGTGCTAATGAGCTCAACTTGTCTGCGGCACACTCTTTAAAATAGATGACTCAACTGGTTGACAACTTGGTTGTGTTATGCTTCCATTTCTATATAAAAGGTTGCTGTGTGACTTTGTCATTTTAGGTTAAATGCAGCAAAAGCAACAATGCAGCAACAATGTTTCTATTTGTGGAGGAATGTCTGAGATAAGCTGGACTCTGAATGTAAATACTTAATGTCAATTCCTGTTTAATGGGAATTTCTGTGCATGTAGATGCAACTTATCACAGTTAATACCTGTATTATCACAAACAAATTGCATGTAATTGAAACAACTTGACCCCATTCAATCCCCATCTGAGTCCATCTTATTGTTGTTTTTGAAGGCGGCGCCTGGCTGCAGACCTGGTCGCCTTCTTTGAAGCAGCCAGAGTGAAAGTTCATTTCACACATTATTTCACATAATTGTAATCGTGTTGTGGTCTCCATCCACTGTTTTCCATTAAAGAGACTGTGGCTTTAAAGGGAGGTGAGCTAAAGCAGCCTGTGTCAGACTGGAAGTGCACCTAGATTGGTCACCAGTTTACATAGACACAGACAGCCACACCTGTAGCCAGTTTAATAATCACAGATCAAACTGACAAGGTTAGGTGTGAGTCGACTATGCTAACCCCCGCACAATTAAAGTATGTTTTGAACTTTGGATACAGATTTGGAGCTTAATGGTTTCCTTTTGAGATCATTTTTTTCACCAAATGCTTCAATTTCTTTTCCTCATGACCTTTCTGGTACTAAAATTCAGCTAAAGTGGAATTTTAATCCTCTTCAGATGGTTGTAGTTCAATACATTTTAAAAGCCTCATGAGATTAAAAAGTGTCTCAGGACAAAAGCAAATATTTGAGAAAAGACAGCGATTTAAGAAGGTTGTAAAGGCATCATTAAAATGATTTAATAGCTCCTAATATCCATAGAGTCTATACAACTAAGTAGGTGATATAAACCACAATATATGTATTCTTTTTTACAGCTAGACAGGTGTAAGATTTCATATATGGCATTTAAAATGACAAACAGAAAACAAAACATCCACCTGCGATACGACCAGGCTTTCTTCAAGGTTGACATCACAGAGCGATCCAGTGTCGGGTATTTAAAATCCCACAGATTATATTTCCCCAGGAGATAATGCTGAAGGTTTGTAATATCTTAGTTACGTGTGGCAGCACATCACCATCTTAATGAGAGCAGATCAGAAATGCCAGAGGATTAATTTACAATTAAAACATGGACCCTTTGTTATCTGTACTACGTGATAGTTTAGTTAATGTAAACAGTTTGTTAGGTTTGCATTTCCTACAAATTTCTGTTATTTTTATATATTTCATTTTATATTTTAGTGACGAGTTCAACTGTTTTTAATCTTTCCTTTACTATTCTGATATTTTACATCTGGTTTTATCTGCTAATTATCTGCAGCTGCTTGTTTTGGTCATATTTCTTCAAATATCTTTCACTTTTAGACTAGCTGTGGCTCAGTTAGGTAGAGTGGGTCATCTGCTAATCATCTACTAAGTCTACTGTTTAGTGGCTCCATACCTGGCTCTTCCAAACTGCATGTTGAAGTTTGCTTGGGGGTGATACTGAACTCCAGGTTTTCGCCTGACATGTGGGTAAATGAGGCTTGTAGTAAGAAAGCGCTCAAATATAACAGTGCTGAAACTGAGTAGTAAAGCATTTTATAGCCTTATTATGGATGCGTGTGCGTGCGTGCGTGTGTGTGTGTGTGTGTGTGTGTGTGTGTGTGTGTGTGTGTGTGTGTGTGTGTGTGTGTAATGATGCGCTCTTTTTTCCACTTTATACTAGTATAAATAATTTATATATTTTAGTCTAGCAGTTGGCTTGGAGTGATTCAAACATGATACCCACTCTCAGGGAGGCTTTTAATTAGAAAAATGTGTTGGAAGTGTTATGCTTATGCTATCAGTGTTAATTAATTGTTAGTGTCTAGAAACAGAGTCCTGCACCTGAATATTAAGGTGTCTGCAAGAGAGATGTACCGGTTTCATCTAAAGTTGATTTGTTGCCTATCTGAGCAGGCTTTGTTCGCATAAACAGTCCATTTGGAGAGCAAAAGAACGGTTGTTTTCACTGAGGTTCACTGGCTGTTATGACAATTTAGGTTTTAAAAATAATTAACATTCATAAACAATGACTGGTAAAGCCTAAACCCAGATAGTAAGATATCCTGGTTATACTGGAAGCCGAGATATTCCACAGTTCCCAGAGGCTAAAGTATGAGCTCTACTACACTGCAGGTGTAACCACTAACCTTTAAGAACCCTGTGCTGTAACTTAAGCCGTAACCTGACATGCTCCTTCCTAGATATCTAACTACATGTTGCATTCAAGTAGCAGTAGTGGTTCATTTCTAGCTACTTGTAGAGATAGAAACCCTGCCGCAGCTGTTGTTGCATACTGTGATGCATGCATGGTGGGCATCGTTTGGAGTTGAATATCTTACCTGAGGTCACTTTGACATGCAGACTAGAGGAGCTCGGGATCGATCCAGTAGCTACTACATGACCCTCTCTATCCCCTGAGCCACAGCTGGCCCAGATGTATTTTTGGAGCATTTCAGGCCTGTATTAGTTAGGAGCATAGCCTTCAGTACATTCGTCACCTGCAAAGGATGAGCAATAGGGCTGTGAGCCTCTGCAGTACAGGTAATATGACCTGGCGTTAATTAGTGACGAGATTTTATTTTGCAAAATTATGTTAGAGATTTAGCCGAGGACAGAACATGGGAGCAGAGACAGAGCACAAGAGTGACAATTTGTCTGCTACGAATAAGTCAAGTACCATGATCTCACCTCCAGGTGTCACCCTGGGAGCAAACTAGCACCTCCCCATTTATTTAGGCTTTGCTCAAGGTCACAACTGTCCCCATCCCTCCACAGCTTTTACTTCACCTCCTCTTCTGTTTCTTCCTCTTAACCACACATGCTGCAGAAATCCTCAAATCACACATCAAATCTGACAGAAGTTTTTCATCTTATTTTTCCCCACATCAAAGGAGGTAAAAGAGCAAAGTGGGTAATGCATCAGATGGTCAGTGATAGTAACAGAGAACGTACCATATCTAATCCTGATAAGAGATTTGCTTTGCTTTCATGTTGCTTTTATTATCTTTGCATTTTTTTTACTTAAGCGCCACGATCTCATTTTCCCCTTCAAACGTCTCATTCTGTGGCTTTAGATTGAGAAAATGAAAGTTGTTCCACGGAGAGTGACAGACTCAGTACAGTTTATTCTATATGCTGCTTGTTCCAACGGCCCTTTGAAGCTACAGTGTCTAAAATATTTAAACTCAAGTCACCTTCTTCTTCTTCTTCTTTTTACAACCACAGGATTTCATCAGATGTATTCTTGATGTCTTGAAGCATTCGCATGCTTCGTGAGATTTAGATTATTTGAAATTACAGTCAGTGGGATTGAGAAAAACACACAGTACTCGATTTTCGGGGTGAATATGAAAGAGGGGTGCTTTCTGGGGTAAATTTGTAACTTGATCTTAGATTTTCGATGTTCATCAATATGAAGATTCGTTACATAAATTGTAAAAACTAAAACTTAATCTAAAATTGTTGAGATTGTTCTCTTTTAGTATTCTTTATATCCAGGGCTTGCCAGACACTCTTTGCTTCAACACTGGAGCCAATTTCTTTTTTGTCTCTGCTTTCTTTTTCTAATACTTCCCTCATCTAGCTTTCTTGTTTCCTCCACCGAACTCATACATCATTACAGTCAAGTTCTCTCCAAGGTTTTTCAAGCACTTTTCCTTCTTTGCAACCTTCCCTTGTAATGAACACACTCTTCTTTCACTAACTGCAAACAGTATAGCGCTTTTGGCCTTTTTCATTAATCTCAATTCCTGAGGAAGTTAATTTGACAAGGTTTCAGTTTTCTGGCTTTTTATTTGCCTTGTATGTACAGAAGCTCCTGTATACACAAACTAATTCACATGCAGATGGTGCAAAGGTCTGTAAACCATTATAAATTGGACTGGGACACTCAACCAACCGAGTAAAGCAGGCGCTGGTGTCCAATAACTATTAAAAACAAATCAATGAGCCACACCATCGCACTAGGTTCCTTCATTATGATGATAAACACGGACATTACAGTTCATTTTCTCACATACGCTGTCCTGTTACTGTAAACACTCAGGGCACCAAATTTAATATTAATCCACTGCAGGAAATGGTCCCAAACAGCAGCACTATTTAATATTGTTTGTGTGGTGTTTAACATCAACATTGCTCAGCTGCTGGAGTAAATTACTGAGGTTAGTTGTTGACAAATACTACAAACATGATATTTTGATTTATATCGGAAACTGGGATGTGCTGCAATAAATGCCATGTAAATAAGGCTGCTACGAATAAATGAATTAGTATTAACTAAAACAAAAACAATGCACGCAAGAAATAGAGTGGTTAGTAGTGACTTTTCATCTGGTGTCCACCTAAAAATCTGGAAATTCACATGTGGAAATTCATGCCATGAAGCTCTCGGTGCACAGTATTTATGCTGATGTTAATGACAGTGGAGATTTGGAAGGGTGGAGTTAGTGAGTGAGCAGTGTTGGTGACTTTTAGACACTTTTTCGGGACTCCGAGACCCCGCTCTATGATGTTACGTGGTCTGTCACGAGGGGAGCAATTTATTACAGCACCACGCTCGACTTCTTGATCTATTTAGGACTCATTCTTTCAGAAAGGTTTGTTAAGGCATGGCTAGTGTCTGATTTGATACACCTGTGAGATGCCCCACAGTAATTCTGTCCATATAGTGTGGTAAGCAGTGAAAAATGAGGTTAGAGAAATCCATATGAAAAAAAATGCATGATTTTCAACTCTTGATTCTGCATGATGTCAGAGAAAGAGGATATACCCGCCCACTTGTGGTTTACTAGGGTGAACCAATCAGAAGGCAGTTATCATAAAATAGGAGGAGTTACAACTGATGTTTTACACAGTTAATCCGAATTATTTTGATCTATGAATTACGTGGAGCCCACAAATCAAAATATGGAGTAAAAATGAACACTTGTGTAAACTGCATCACGCATCTTATTAGAGGTGATGGGAAGGTGAGAGTGCTTATTTTGAAACGCTTCTATATAATTTTTAATGTGTCACCTGGATTCTAGCATCGCTTAAAGGACAATAGAGCAAAAACGAAACCACCGGAAGCGCTAACGTGACCTGAAAATTACCCAGACTCCCAGCGCAGGGCTTTTCTCACCCCACTCCCCCACTCCCTCTGTTTACTGCAGGCCCATCAAGACACAGCAGTGTGTCACAGTGGATCAAAGTCAGCGGTATCAGCCAGCAAACACACAGCACAGACAGTCGGAAGGGATGGCAAAGAGACTCTCCTCTGCTCCCATTATTACTCTCCCACAATCCACTGCTGATTCTATATAAATAAAGCAAGGACGGGGAAAATGGAGAGGCTCTGACACAGGGAACGAAGGGATTTTAGCGGCTGGGGAAAGAAAATAAAAGGAGACGATAGACATGAGAGGATAGGACTCACCGATGCATCTTCATGCACGCCCTCCACCTCTTAAGGCGTTATTTTACAGTTAAATACTCCGTGCTCAAATATACTCCCAAGGAGAGAGGAGACGAAGAGACGGAAGTCATTTGTATTCAAATCCAGAGCTAATACGTCAATAAGTCTATTTCATGGGCAAAGACTCCTCTGTGTGTATGTGTGTGTGTGTGTGGAGGAGACATGCTCCACTGCAGCACTTCTCAATTGGAAGCTGCCTTAGCTGCTACAGGCACTTTCATCCGTTCAGACTGAGAAAATGGAGGTTTCCTCAGTGATTCTTTGGTCGGGGTGACGGCTCTGCAGAACTCGTCGAGTAGAAGCACAAAGTGTTTGTTCAGAAGGTTTCTTAGCAGTGCTGATAGTCACGCTTCTTTCAGACGGGCCATAAGGGAACATTAGAAGAGGGTTTTTCATTAGGTGCCTACAGTATGTGGAGTCAGTCGAGGGAAAGGATGCTATCTATTTGTATACTGTGGCTTTTGTGTATTGGGAGCAATGGAATATAGCCAGATCGCAATAAGACACAGTGAAATACCAGCCAAGAACACACTGACTGTTGCAGATGCCTGTCTCCTCCCTTCCTCATATCCCCATCTCTCTCTCTCTCCATCTGACACGGAGGCCTGAGGGTTTTGTATCCGCTGCTGTTTGATTTGCACCGAGGGGAGATCTTGTTTGTTCTCCTCAATGCAGCATTTATGGTTTAAGATTCTCCTTACGACCTTCCGCTGCTCCTGAGCAGCGAGCTATCTGTCTGCCCCGAGTGAAAAAACAAGAAAAGAGCAGTGCTGCCGCCGCTATGCCGGCCGGGGGACCTGCAGCTCTTCTCATCCTGCCAGTAAACAAAAAGAGGGGTTGGGTAAGAAGGGACAAAAGTAGCCTGTACCTTTCTCTTTATCAAAGCTGGTCAACAGAAGCATGTGGGATTTTTTATTTTGTATTTTTTGTGAGGCATTAATGAGAGGTAAATAAAGCTCTGGCAGCTTTGAGTGTTGTCAGAGCTCCACCTTGTGGTATTACATTAGCATTGTTGGTTCCATGCTTTACTCATATCTCATTCTGTCTAATCTTTCACTATTGTTATACCACTGACTGTCTTCTGTCTTTTTATCTCACTCTTTTCCCTTTTTTTATCCTAATTTGACCTCCAATTATCATTCTCCTGCTCTACTTTCTTGCAACTTTCCTTCCCTCTTATTTTCATCCTGCCCGTCCTCGCCATAATCCATCCAATCTGTTCCTGCGCTATTCTTCGTCCTCCCTCCTTTCTATCTTTAAGATCGTTATCGGGACGAATCGTAGGAGGAGTGTGGTGGTTCTTCACTCTCATCATCATCTCGTCCTACACGGCCAACCTGGCCGCCTTTCTCACTGTGGAGAGGATGGTTTCTCCCATTGAGAGTGCAGAGGATCTGGCCAAACAGACCGACATTGCCTATGGCACATTAGACTCTGGCTCAACCAAAGAGTTCTTCAGGGTGAGTTGGTGTTACCAGAGTTAGTGACCTACTTTCAGACAGGTATGGGACCCTGTGAAGGCCTACAATCTTTGACACTCACACACGCTCAAAAGCAAAGACTCATCAAAATATTGTTTTCTTCTAGTCCCTATTATACCTTCTCAAGGTATGTTACTCCAGTGATTCCCAACCAGGAGGTATTTCTGCTAGGAAGACAAGCTTGGGAACTGAAATTACAGTCAATGTAATGACTGAGTAGACCCAAACTTGTTTGAGTAGAAAAGTTGAAAGTAAATGGACTTTTCTACTCTCCCAGAGTACTCAAAGCGCTCTATAAAACACGTTCACACAAATACTGTCTTCTATGCTTTTAAGTGCACACTAACATTCACATACATTCACACTCCGATGGATGCATCGGAGAGCAAATTGGGGTTAATATCTTGCCCATGCAGACTAGGGGGAGCCAGGGAACCACCAACCTTCCGATTAGCAGATGACCTGCTCCACCTCCTGAGCTGCAGCCACCCCATAAGTTGGTTAAAGCATTAGAAATAAGACTGAAATTGGAAATAAAATAAAGACATTTAAAATTAAGTTTTCATAAATGAAAAAAAGTATGACAGCATTTAAAGGTATTAGTTGCCTTTCAGCTGCTCAGCGAGCAGTTCAAAATGTTGGCTGAAAGTAAACAAGCTTTTTTAGTTTTCCAATTTTGGATGAACGGATGAAATAATAAACTAGAATTGTAAATAATTGACTATGTGGCTTGTACTTGAAATTTATAGCTAAAATTCTGTAAAAAAGTATTCACACCCATAACTATATTAGATTAATATTTGAGATGGTAAACTAAAATATAAATATGTATTGTCTAATAAATTATTAAATAAAGGTGCTGTTAGAATTTCAATTAGATTGCAAAGAAAATTAAAGACCTAGCTGGTTAAAATTATAACTAAAGAGCTGGATAGTATAGTTACCAATTATCCATCCATCCATCCATCCTCATCCGCTTTGTCCGGGGCCGGGTCGCGGGGGCAGCAGCCTAAGCAAAGAGGCCCAGACCTCCCTCCCTCTCCCCAGCCACCTCCTCCAGCTTATCCGGGGGAATACCAAGTTACCAATTAGACTGTTGATAAAAGTTTTGATTAACGGTTGAAATAGCAAGCTAAAAGCTAAACGAGTAGAACATTAACTGAAATTTGTAGTGTTTGTTAGCCACCATTGTAGATAAACAAAAAAGTCACAAAAACATTTTTAAAATGGGCACCTAAATAAAAGCTGGAAATTATTTTTATATTACTATTATTATTATAAGTTGAAATAGCTAGCTAAAAGCATGGCTAGCAATTGAAATGGTTTACTAGATATACTAGATAAACAGATAAAATAACAAGGTAAATTATAAATAGTAAATATTAAATAAATTAAAATGGTGGCTATTAGTTTGGGTTTTAATAACGTATGTAGACAAAAATATAAGCATAATAAACGCAGCTAAAAAAATTTACTTAGAAATGAGAGTAAAAAGTTGGAAATTTGTTAGCTAATTATGTTAGCTAATTATTACCTAGCTTTGAGAACAGTTTGCGAAAATATAAACAATAGATCATCATCATCATTGATCATCAGTGATAATGTTCACTAGAAGCAGTTATAAAAGTTAGCTAACAGTTCTGTTTGTTCTTAAGAATATGATTAAAGATATGAAATGGGCTGCTAGCTGTTTATCACGCTGTACTAAAACTGCAAATCATTAGTTAAGAGTGTGGCTAGCAGTTAAAATTATTTAGCTAAAAGTTTTTTAACAGTTAGAATTTTGCATTAAGAGTAATAATATTTCATTTTAAAATCGTACTCCCCTCAGAGACGTAGATCATGGGAATAACGGCACCTAATTATTTGTTGTTGGTATAGCTGGAACTACTGTTTCTTTATCTGTGAGTGTGGTATTCAGGAAGGATTGCCTTGAACCATCTTATTTATTTATAGTAAAGACTTCAGACCCAACAGGATACAAAAGAGTACCAAAGACACTGGGGGCTGGGAAAGATGATAACAAGGCTAAACTGCCACTGAAAGTAGTCAAGAATTCAGTTTAAAATGAGTTTATATGAACACGCTTGAATATGAGAAGTGTTGGTGGCTGGTTCCATCTGACAGGGCTTTAGAGTATACCAGTTGAAAAGGGTTGGGAACCATTGGTCTATACAACTGCCGGTATTGTTATTTGACTTTTTTGCAGTAAAATGTTTCAAAGCTGATAAACAAAATGTAAATTGTTGAACTGATGCTCCATGTTTTCTCTATTTTGTATTGTATGTGGACATGCTTTCTCTGTCACTCACACATCATCTACCTTTGAACCTCCAAACCCTTCCAAACCCCACAGCGGTCCAAAATTGCTGTTTATGAGAAGATGTGGGGATACATGAAGTCTGCTGAGCCCACAGTCTTCACCAAGACCACGGCCGAGGGTGTGGCGCGGGTCCGCAAGTCCAAAGGAAAATACGCCTTCCTGTTGGAGTCCACTATGAATGAGTACACAGAGCAGCGCAAGCCCTGCGACACAATGAAAGTCGGGGGCAACTTGGACTCCAAGGGCTATGGAGTAGCCACACCCAAGGGTTCACAGTTAAGGTGGGTGGAATAGTGTAACAATATGTTCTACGTGTTGTTATGGTATTCCACCTTCCCTGGTGTGCCGCCTTTTCTATCTCTATCTGCCTCCACATACTGCTTAGTGTTGGTGGGTGGGGCGTTTTATGTGTTTGTTTGAGGGCACAAGTAGCCGCTTAGTGACATCTGTGTTTGTTGCATGCATGTGGGGCTTCATTGTGGGTGGTTTTTATTCACTTTTTTTGTCTTTACAGCTCTCCACAACAGGTAAATGTATGTGCTTGTGCTTGCTGTTTGGGCAAAGACATGTTGGAATGGCATGCTCTGGAAGCTCTCATCTGAAAATGTCTCATTTAGAAGATAATCTGCATTTTATATACAAAATGTAATTGCTCTGAGATATTTAGCTAATGCTACTTCAGTGTTCCTTCACGGTTGACTGGTTCTTTATTTTCAACTAAGTGACTGAAATAGTGCTTTGGGAGCCATTTGAAAGCTCAGCTCTGGGTAACTCTGCCAGACTCTGTCACAGCCTCCCGCTCATAGTGGAATTTACAGACCTGCCACAGAATACAGTGGCATTACAGTGGGGAGTTGCAATTTCAATCCACACACTCATCGATCAAAGCCCTCCAGCAAGGTCTCACTGAGGGGAAAGGATAAATATACTAAAGGCAAAACTGCACAGGGGTGTGAATGAAATTGCATTCACTTTAATTTATTCCTGTGGAGGTATAAGAACACATATTTGAAAACCAGGGAGAGCACTTTAAGCAATAGTACTGAAATAACCCGTTTTAGAGCTTTGCTATCAATTATTAGCAGTAGATAACTGCTGTTTGAACCCACAAAAGAGTTACAATTTTTGCCAATTCGTATACATAGACTCCAATATTGTGAAAGTTTAATTCTCCTATACCTCACCTCCCTCACATTTTTAGATCTTTCTACTTATTCTTAATTCATGTCATGTGTCCTGTGGGTAAAATCCAGCTGATGTCTTTTTTTTTTTTTTGAGGGGGGGGGGGGGTCCTTTATTTGTTTTTTTATGAGGTGTATTTTATACCTAAATTAAAATTGTTTAACTTCTATTCACTCAGGATAATTTGACATCAGTTCATCTCGTATATGCATGCAGCAGAAAAAATTTGCTTCATGTTTGGTTTATATGCAAGATTTGACTTTCTAGCAAACTATTGTTTGCATTCAGTAACTGTTTAATCTTGTCCTCTTACATATTAGAGCAGAACTGAGAGAGAACAGTAAGAATATCAAACAAAGCTTTGTGCCCTGTTAGCGATTTGAACTCCAGACCGCCTGCTCTGGGGCTTTTTCGTCAACATAGTTTAAGTCTATGTCCGCAAATATATGGATATTACTGAAAACTGGACTTTTTTCCATTTGAATTTGACAAAAAAGACTAATGTCAAGGGCATGCCTAAGCAACAGATGGCAATATAACCCCAACTATAGAGAGATTTTGGCCAATCGAAAGCCTCCAAACAGTGGCACAGCACCCAGTCTGATATGAAAAAGGTGACCTTGTCCACACGTAAATGCAGAAATTGAGTTTTTAAAAGCTCTGCCTTTGATGATCTAAAATATCTTTTGTTCCCGTAGTTGTTTTCTGTAAATTCCTCTGGTCACAAAACCTAAAGTAGGGTTTCTATCATTTGTTTGCAGCCAGGCTGGTGCCAGTTTTCAGCCACTGCTTTGACCAGGAAGAGTGCCTAACAGATCAGGGTAGTCCTCCCTCCCAGGCCTCTGTTTTGTTGTTTTGAGGATTATCATCTTCTGTCAGTCACTTTTCCGGATATCAGCGAGGAAACACACCAGCGACATCAAGAGCTGGCAACATTGCTGGTCAAGGCTGTGATTTCATATGGCTCCAAACTGGGATATGAGCTCTGTTGCCTTTTGTTTCTGACTGCTTCTATTTATTTTTGTTCGAAATATTACAAATAAATTAAAAGGATCAAAATGCATGCTGGAGCAAATCTCTCTCTCCTTCACAATTTTGCTGCCCTGTCATCAGATATCACTATAGCAGCCTTAAAAAGAAGCCATGAAATTGC
Organism: Aulonocara stuartgranti; assembly: GCF_965226115.1. NCBI lineage: Eukaryota > Metazoa > Chordata > Actinopteri > Cichliformes > Cichlidae > Aulonocara > Aulonocara stuartgranti. The sequence continues at coordinate 7,658,993 of NC_138946.1, forward strand.
TACACGCACTTATTTAAAGAAAGCTTTTCATGGACATTTTTTTCATGCCAATCATGATTTTCCAGAGCAGCTTAATGCTCAGCAATCCTGTGAGCTTTGAATTGGCAGCCATACCTATACTATATGCATGTGTAATCAGGTCTAAATTATTTATAGGTCTAGAGCTAACTAACTAACTAACTGGTGCCAGATTTTTATTTTTTATTTTGCTGGCAATGCTGATGGCCAACAATTTAAGTGCCAGAATGTAGCACGCTTTTGTACCAGTGATTACTTGTTTTATATATTTTTTCATTTTTGTATTAAGAAACAGTGTACAAAAGGATTATCTACCATACGTATAATTCAGTCACCATGTCTGATTAAAATTAATTAAAGGTATTATGCCTGTTTAAAACAAAGGAAAATACTTTTTACCATTAAACTGAGATTGCAAATCCGGTTAATTTAAATCCCATTTATCTGAATAATTATAAAATGTCTTTAAGATGTAGAACATATAAAATGTATCATATTAATCAGATCTAGATTAGCAGTGGTCTCAGTTGACAACACTAGAGAAATTCATGTTAAAATTCAAAATAGACTGAAATTTTCAGAGCTAGGATAGGTTAAATATTTTTGCTTAGCAGCATGTTGCTAGTGTAGCCCACAACTTGTGTTCTGGATATTTTTTCTTTTTTTCTCATTTATATAATTAATTATATAATTAATCATCTTGTACCCTTTTAGATTTGTATTATACTGGAACTTTTACTCACATGTGGCATCTGTTTGCAATATTAAAAAAAAATTAAACTTTATAGAAAGTTTTTAAAAATATATATATTTTTAGCTCTAGCTGGCTAGGGTATGCTAATGCTAATGCTACAACAAAGAGTTGTCTGGGAATTGCTAATTGAACTTTTTTCTAGATTATGGTGGTAAAGGTAAAAGTGGGGCCAATACTCACATGAGTACCAAATTATTCTCTGGGAAACATGAGTGTCTGATTAAAGTGCAATCTTACACATCTAGAGGTTTTATGAGCTCTAGCTTGCTAGCTCATGCTAATTAATTAAAATGGCTTGGCTAAAAACAAATAGACTACATTACTGTAACATAAGGAGCTTATTTATTGATATCATTTCACTTTGAGGGAGAGAGATTTTGACTCAGGGTGTGTTTGGGTTCTCGAATGGGATTAATGCACTTTTCCACCCTTGTCCCTCTCTTACTGCTACTCCTCCCTTTCCTCTCCCCCTCTCTTCCTTCCCTCCCAAATTGGACAGCATACTCACGCCTTCTCACCAAATATGTTTTATCGTTTTCAAGAAGTGCAGTAAACCTGGCAGTGTTAAAACTCAATGAACAAGGCCTGTTGGACAAATTGAAAAACAAGTGGTGGTACGACAAAGGAGAGTGTGGCAGCGGAGGCGGTGGCGAGAAGGTTAGCCGCTATGACGCTATGCCCATGTGACCTTGATGTGGGTAAAAAAAAAAAAAGAGAGATGTGTTTTTGTTGGTAACAGGAGCATCTGCCGGGTCGATCTCTACAGTTACGCAGAAGATTTGGAAACTGCGACTTCTAATCTAGAGTGGAGAGCGAGTACTGTGGAAGCAGAAATATTTGCCGTACTGTTTATGTAGCGGTCTATTATAATTATAAATTAACACCAAAATAAGTATTTTGGAATATGATTGTAGCCCGGTTTGGGATGTTTTAGTGAGGGTAAAAGAGCCAATAGTTTTGGTTTGACAGTACTAGCCTCCAGGGTTATTCTGACAAAGGTCCCGGCAGTATGTGCCCGTTCCAGAAAAGCGATGCAGCCGGGGCTCCACGTATATGTGTCTGTTAGCTCTGCCCCTTCCCCCTTTAACATCCCCCGATAAACCCGACCCTTTAAAACACATAAATGAGCAAAGAGACACGTAGCATAAGTGGGGCCCCTTACTGGCTTCGTCACTTTGTACTGAAGAGTACTGAGCTGCTCTTGTTGGGCTTCTTCTGATTGAATAACATAAAATAACATGTCCTATGATGTTATTTATGTTATTTTCCCCACCCCACCCTTCCCCGCCCCCGTGATATGAAGAACGCCCGTAAACCTTGCCGTATTGAAACTGAGTGAAGCAGGAGTCTTAGACAAACTGAAAAACAAATGGTGGTACGATAAAGGGGAGTGTGGACCCAAGGACTCTGGAAGTAAGGTCAGTCTCCACCAGCCTGGGAGCCTCCCCTCCTCTCTTTGTCTCTATGCACACTTTTATAGCGCTGGCAGTTCTGTTATTACAGCAGGCTGGCCGATAAGACACATAACAGACACGCAGGTAGAGACTCAAGGTGTAGCCTGGAGGATACAGCATGACAGACACGAGGCATGGCTCGGCGTTTTTACAGCAGCTAAGCGATGTGATGCAACTGCAGATGAAGGCTCACACACACAGTTGACTGTCACCTGAGATGGTTGAGGGCATCTTGAGACTTTACTGTATGTCACACTAGTTGTCAGTGGTACTGTATGCCTCAGCTGTAGCCGCACACTTTGACAGTGATCCATGTTGCTGATGCACTGGAGCATGGAGAGAGTGGCCACGTTGTAACAAATCAGCATGTACGATCCACATCAGTCTTAATCAGAAAATTGCAGTGCAGGACACACGCTATCACCTGCAAATGAGACCGAGCATGACAGCCATTCGTTCGTGTTGAGCCAACATGGATGTAGGTGATTTATTAAGAGGAGATAAATGGCAGGTTGGGAGCATGAGCGATCAGCTGCATACATTTGAATAAACGAGGGGTTAAACGGTTGGAAGAAACCCGAAAGCTCACATTAGCGTAGCTGCAAAGAAAACCACGGGCCCGTGAGTATTTGGACAATGACACACTTTTTGTAACTTTGTCTCCTACCTCAAATAATCAGAATGTGACTGAAGTGCAGACTTTCAGCTTTAATTCAAGGGATTAAACAAAAGTATTGGATTAACTTTTTAGGAGTTAAAGCCATTTTTAAAAAAATACTCAGTTTCTCATTTTAACAGGCTCATAATGTACTGTTGATTGACAGACAGTTGGCCCGGTGAGGCCCGTTCCTTTGTTGACTTGCCTGGACTAATGGAATCTTTGCTGGAATCTACTCAAGATCCTTTACCTCGTTCATTCTTAATTCACAGAGTAATAAACTCATAAAAGGCCTGAAAAACCACAACAAACAACTGAAGTAAATTATCCAGGGTAATTATAGTTAAACTGAAAAACTAAAACTACGTGATATAGTTAAATAAGAAAATAAAATTGTTGAAAAGATTTTATGAACTTGGAAAACAAACTAAAGCGAAACAAAAATGGAGGAAATCTCAGGTTTAGCATTTGTTAATTTAGTAAAACGAATTATTTATCGCAAACCTGAATGATACAAGGAAAACCTCTAAAACGGCCTGCACAGCTTTAAAAGAAAATCTTATTCTTAAAAATTTATTTATAAAGCTTCAAATCACAACAGCAGTCACCTAAAGGCACTTTATATAAAGGCCCAACAATAATACAGAAAAAGCTGCTACAATGAAATTGACCCCCCATGACCAAGGACTTGGCGACAGTGGGAAGGAAAAACTACCTTGTAACAGGAAGAAACCTCCGGCAGAACCAGACGCAGGGAGGGGCGGCCGTCTGCCATCACCGATTGTAGCTGAGGGGAGGAAGACCGGACAGAAGAAGTAGCTGCACTAAAAACCTATCAGGAAACACAGCATTCGGTGATGTCCTTCAAAAAATGTTCATTTAGAATTATGTTAGTCGGTCCATATGAGGGACGTGTGTGTAAAAATGTCTGTAATTCCTAAACGGTTAATGCAAAGTTTTTTTTAAAACCCTGGAATATAAACTGAAAGTCTACACTTCAGTCATTAATCACATCATGATTGATGTTTCATTTCAAATGGATGTAGTGATGCACAGTGGCAAAGCTACAAAAAAGGCTGTCATTACCCAAATTTATATGGACTGTATTTACAGCACTACACAGCAAAGGGGATATGTGACAAAAGCACGCTAACTGATATGGAGAAAGTTGGAGATATTTGATAACATGGCTACAGACGAAGGTTAGAGGTAGTGTAGTGAAAAAATTATGTTTGATCAGTTTTGTGTGTAAATTTGTACATTTTTTTTTTCCTTTTACGCTGTTTTATGTGTTTAAGTGTTGACTGATCTGCCAAAACGATCTCTAACCCTTGTGTTCCTCTCCCCGCCGGCTACAGGACAAGTCCTCCCAGGCCCTCAGCCTGAGCAACGTGGCGGGGGTCTTCTACATCCTCGTCGGGGGCCTGGGCCTGGCCATGCTGGTGGCCCTCATCGAATTCTGCTACAAGTCACGCAACGAGGCCAAAAGAATGAAGGTGGAGGCCCAGTCCCAATCCCAGTCCCAACACCCCCAATACCACCAATCTCACCGTCACTGCTACCCCTGCCAGACAGGCAGCCCCCGCAATAGCCCCGAGCCTAGCCAAAGCCAGAGTCCCCGGCCCAGCCCCACCATCCACAACTTAGCCGAGTTTAGTGAGGTTTTCAATGGTTATGGCAGCGATGGGGAAGCTGATAAGATGTAGATGGGGTTTTCGTAGAAGGTCCTCCCAGGCCTTTTCTCCCCCCCTCACTAGCTCCCTGCACAGAGACTGTAAGTGAAACCAATCACACCCCCGCTGCTAGCTTCAACATGCTGAGTGACTGTCGTGACCAGTGGCAAACTGCTTCCCACATTTCTGTCCTATCCGCTCACTATGTGGTCATGTGACGTCCTGGTCTGCGTTCAAGCTTTTTTCTCAGTGTGACAGGAAGCCATGAGTCATCTTCAGACATGACGTCGACTGCGCTGCTTCGCAGCTTGTGTGGCTGCAGATGTTGGTCCTAATTTATTGAGCTGTTTTCCTGCCAAAATCCAACAAACACTGCTTATACTGAACAAGATATTCATCGATAATGCTCAAAGTACACGATAAATGTCATTAATGACAACCTTTTTCTAAATATATCACTAGAAACTAATATTATAATGTTATAATATTATATAATGTAAGCTTGGGTAGTTTCATTGGAATAGAAATCTAGATACAGATGTGTAGAAGATATTTCTAATGTTTTTTAGAGTAAAAAGTTGAACAGCTTTTAAAATCCGAGCCTTACTGTGAAGGTCTGCAGCAGCTGTGGTCATAGTGCTTTTACGCACAGCTCCTTAGACTGTGTATAAATGATGGAGTACCTTTCTGGTTAAAGTAAAACTTTCTTATTATGTCCAGCAGGGGGCGACTCTCAGGAACACCACTGTATGGAAGTCTGAGAAATTTCCCTTCGTTTCCTTTGTTTACACTGTCCTGATGAATTTACTATCCCAGTTGCTAGTTTTAAGCCTTACTGAACCCAACATGATGCTTATTTGGAAAATTATGCTACCATTAGCATCAAGAAGGAGGAAAAAGCAGGCTGCTGTATGAGACTCCCTCAGTTTCTCTGAAAACACTCATGTGGAGGCTTCTCAACCAAACCCTCAATAATTTATGAGTAATGGCAGCTATGTGCATCTTTTATACACAGTCTACGCTCAGCCTATCACAATTATAACAGGGAGGAAAGTCATGATAAATGAGGACCAATGTCTTACTTGTACACACATGTCTACACTTGTGAGGGGATTTCATCTAAACTGCAGAGCATTCGTGCATCAGACGTCCACTCTGATCCTCTGATGAATATGAAGCCACTACATAACAAAAAAAAATCATCTCAGAGCATGTAGGAAGTGTATCTACTAAAGCCATATTTAAGCTGAGGTTAACACAAGTGACACCACCTCTCAAGCTGGACTTTATTGATGTGAACTCTGGATATTTCCCCCAGGTCCCTTGACCATTAGACTTTCAGATAGCTCTCCTCGCTCGATGTATATCTGTCCTACGTGGTTATGTGTCCCCCATCAGCACTTCAGCACAAACTCTTCATTAGCTTGACTGTTGCTTAGTCAGCTTCCCTGTCCCACTGGCTGCAACTATCACTCACTGTGTAACACTGCTGGTGCTAATGGATTTACATGTAGTATGGGGCTGCTACTGTTCTGAATGGCTGTGAAAGGTGGTTGCTACATTACTGTGTTTACATACATTTATTTATATATATATATACATATATTTAAGTGTATAGTTATGGTATACAGTGGGCCCGTTCTAGAAGTTTTTTGCATGTTGGAGTTTTAGTGTTTGGTATTTGTTATAAGTGAGAGGTTTGTTGGTGGAGAAGAATTAATGTAGCCACTCCTATAACTGCTGTATTCCACCTCTGTGGTCCACTCACACCTTTCATCACAAATTTACAAATTATTACTTTACTTTTAAAAGTTCATTAACAAATATTGGTCATAAGAGAAATATTACTAAGTAATTAACTTTAAAATTGTTCCTTTTTATAATATCTATTTGAAATATAAGTATTTCCTAGCATTTTACAACTAAATTACTAGAACCACGCCAAACGGTGTTTACTATGTTACCTTATACTATAATTATACAATACAGTACACCGTACATATTTATTAGACCACCATCTGTCAGATCTATGACAGGTGGTCTAAATTTATTAACATCTGTAAAAATAAAAGATTAAAAGTAAAATTTCTATTTACATTTTAAAATGAGAATTACAAATTTCAGTTAACTGGTTTTTATTTATTTATTGTAGATGACCCCATGGATCTCATCCCAGTTTATACTTATTTCACTTTATTCTATTGTGATTTTAAAATTCTTGTTTATTACCTTATTAAGTTATTGTATTGTATAGTATTGTATTGCCCTTCCAAACATTTGTAAAATTTTCTAAACGTCACTGAGTTTTCCTTCCACCTAGATATTCCATGGTCTACTCCTTAAGTGTAATTACTAAAAATAGGAAGTGTTCAAGGACCACAGTGACTCAGCCACTGGATTGGCAGACCACGTAAAATTACAGAGCGGGGTCACATAAAGTTATTCAAATACATTTATTTTTTAATGTTAAAAAATAAACACCTAGAAACATTTTTTATTAAAAAGAGAGTTCATCCTTTATCCGGCATTAACATCAGCACAGAGAGTGTGCACCAGGAGCTTCATAGCACAGGTTTCCATGGCTGAGCCGGTTTCGTAGGTGGCCCAGCACTTCTGACAGCAAACTGTATATTTTACCTTACTTCTCTTTGCCCACCTGGAGTACCATCACTGGCCACCGGGGGGCTGCAGTGTTGTTTAAAGACACATCAAAGTACTGTTTGGTTCAAAGCTATGGAAGCCCATTTCCGCCACTAAAAAAAAAAAATGGATCCATAACTCAAAATTTCGAGTTATTTTCTCAAAATTCCGAGTTATTAACTTGAAATTTCGATTTATTAACTCAAAATTTTGAGAAAAGCAACTCGAAATTTCGAGTTAGCGCTGCCAATCAGTAATCTACGTGAATGACGTCATTTCCTTGTTACCCGGAAGCTGAAGCCCTCAGCTGCAAATGCTACAGCTAAGCTGTATTACATCCAGTCGTGAATGCACAGATTGCTGAGTGTTTTCAGCCTGGCTTCACAAATGATGAAATCCCTGTGTTATTAACTGAATCACATGGTGTTACTATCAGCAAACATACTCGCGAAAGCGCCAATTTGTTGGGATACGTTTTTGAGTGCACGTTCCTCTGCGCCATATGCTTCCAGGTAACAAGAAAGCGACCTCATTCACGTATATTTTTGATTGGCAGAGCTAACTCGAAATTTTGAGAAAAGTAACTCGAAATTTTGAGTTATGGATACTAGCTTTTTTGTTTTTATTTAGTGGCGGAAACGGGCTTCCATACAAAGCTCACTCGATAAGTTTGGCAAAAAAACTTAAAAAAATTTATTCTGACTGCGTGTTTATTATACTGTATATTCTGCAATAAGCAGAATATACAAGATGTTTTTCTTTTCATTTTAAAGACTTAATCAAAACTTTTTGAGGGAAGTGAATGGTTTCTAGACTACCTCTAAGAAGGTACGATGATAATAAGCAATTTCAGGTTTTATTTAAAACTCCAACAGCCTAAAACTCCAATTTGCAATGCTCCATTTTTTTCTCATCTCCACCTGCTCCACACACAAACCTCTCTCTTCATCTCTTGTCTCCCCAGCTAACATTTACAGAAGCTATGAGGAACAAGGCCCGTCTGTCCATCACCGGCAGCGTTGGGGAGAACGGACGGGTGCTGACGCCTGACTGTCCCAAGGCGGTCCACGCTGGGCCTCCCATCCGCCAGAGCTCCGGCCTCGCCCTGGTCTCCTCTGAGCTCCCGTGAAAACCAAAAACCTCTCAAGTGCCTTATTCCAATAACACCACCACCAACCAATAAAGACCAACAATCACACCGCCCACAAACACAAAGTAACCACAACGCATTCACACAGCTGACGAGTCTCCTCCAGTGGGCGTGACTGGACCGACAACAAACCCCCGCTGGTTAGAGGCTAGTGGCTCGATGACTTCTCTCCGAAATCTGTGGAAACTTGAGGCAGAACTGTCTCTTTTTTTTTTTCTTTTAAACTGGGAAGCGTACGCTTGTGGAAAATCCACTGTGTTTTACAGCTCCAGTGACAGAAGAGGAAGAAGAGAGGAAATGAAAAATATCATGATACGTGATGAAGAGGAAGACCAGAAAACTGTAAACTTGAAACTCAGAACTTTTTTGGATTGCTGTGAATCGTCAAAAAAAAAGAGAAGAAAACAAAACTGAACCACAATCAAGATTGTTTCTGAACTGTATTTGCTACATAGACACGAGCAGCGTTCAAGAGACATCACCGGATATCAACACGGGAGGGTTGACAGCTCAGTGCGCTGAAAAACATTTGTATTCATAAGAACAAATGAAGTCTGTTGATACTGAATATAAGAGCAAACATAGAAAACTGTGAAAATAATAAATATGTATATTCCGTGAACAACAACACAATGAAATCTTTAGCTGTACATAGGGATGACTGTGCTTGCTTTTTAAACAGATGTATATAGCAGATATTGTAGTGAACAGAACTTTTTTTTGGTAAATCATCTTTAAAAAGATTTTATTCATCGCAATAATGAAAAAAAGATGAAAAAGTGAAAAATGAGACGTATGGAAGGCAAAATGTGTTGAATACTTAACTTCATTATATAGGACTATTCAAACTTTTAATGTGAAGGGGTATCGACTGCCCAAATATTCTGATACCTGTTGGAAATTAATAAATATATTCAATGATGAATGTTAACTAGTGCCACCCCCAATCCTTAAACCACAACCCTCACTGTGCAGGCATAGACCCAGAGAGTCGCTCATGAGTAGAGCTTCATAAATCAAGCCTCTGCACTCAGAATATAACTATTTTTTTCATTCTTTGGTCTATTTTTTGTACTCAGAAACGTAAAAGAATTAAACGTCTGTCTCCCGGTTTTAAATGTCGACAGTCAAGTGCTATCTGGGTAGTCCTTTCTAGACCATTATGTTTGCGGAGACGTGACAAAAATCGGACGATGCCATTACTCTCGCTGTATGTTATTTGAAGTGTTTATCGCCAGTAAGACGTCAAACCCCAGCTTACGAAGCCGCCGTTTGTATGTCGAGCAGTGATTAGAGCCCTTCCTTATTTGAATCACTGTGGATCCCCCGGGGGAGGCTGGACACCCTGTAGCAGAAATGTATTTGCTTCGGTCTCAAAGTGTCCTAGTCTCTCCCGGAAGTGGACAATCTGCGATTGGATATGAAAGACGCCACATCTTCAGCAGCACCAGCCACCTTGTCCCTCCCTCCCTCCCTCCCCATCAGCGACGGCTGGGCTGATTTTCGCCGATTCCTGGTTCGCTCATCTGCTGTAGCCCTGTGTGGAGCGGACAAACCAGCTGACGCAGTCCAGGCCGCCATGCCTTCTTGTTCTGCCATCTGTCTTTAGAGCTGAAGTGTAGTACGGCGTCTTATTTTGGTTCCAGCTGTACATCTTTATTTTGATCTTTTTTAAGTAAAAAAAAAACAAAGAAAAAGAAATTACAAAGTGTGATGTGATTTGTGTTTTTTCTCAGATCCATGCACCTTTAACTGTGGAATCAGATGTTTGTGTTGACCAGATGTTGTTCCCCTGTGTTTTAAAAACCATTCAACTGACCACATCTGGGTATTGGGTGGTTCATGCAGGTTTTAACAAGTTAGACTTTTTCTAAATTTCACAGTGGTGCCATTTTATTGGCTTCTGGTCCAGCATTTTTAATCTGTTTGGAATCTGTCTGGGACACCCATTTAATTTCTCCTAGATGTCTGACCTCAGTTGGTCCTGATAAGTTAGAGATCCAAGCCGAGGAGTGGAAATATCAAAGAAAGGAGGATAAAGATGGAGATGCCAAGCGGGAGGAAAAGAGGAAGACCCTTCGTGGATATTGTGAAGGACGACATGCAAAGGTTGGTGTGACAGAAGAGGATGGAAGGGAGCGCTCAAAAACAAACCTTCATCTTTAAACAGAAGCTAGTTTTTTTCAAGTTTGTCCTTACACGGGGACTTGGGTTTTATAGAGCTAACAAAAATGGTTCAAACAGCTTTATCGATCAGATCGAATTATAAGGCAGAGAAATGTCCACTATTTCTGTAGGCACTTAATGCAAATTTGAATAATATGCATTAAGTGCATAGTAACAGTGTTGGTCAAGTTACTTGAAAAAAGTAATCAGTAACTAATTACTGATTACTCCCCCAAAAAAGTAATCCCGTTACTTTACTGATTACTTATTTTCAAGAGTAATTAATTACTTAGTTACTTAGTTACTTAGTTACTTTTTAAAAACACGATTTACAACCTGAAGAGGTGATAAAGTGATAGATCTTTCAGCCCAATTCTACTTTTTCTACATAATCCATCATACAAAATGTAATCAAATGGAAAAGTCTCTTTTTTTAACTTGTTTTATCAGTTTTAATCTTTTAACTTTATGCATCAAGCAAAACATTTAATTATATGCAACATTCTCTGAATTGAATAAATTAGTTTAACATTTAAACCTATTTTCTACACATTCCAGCACATAAAATAAAATATTTTTTGTGTTTTCACTCACTCTTTCAAACAGATGCAAGTAAAACACAGCAGAAAATAAATAAAGTCAAAGACTCAGCGGTCCTTTTGCTCTATTTTCACCTGTAAAGCAGGAGCAGGGTAGGCGGAGGGTTACCCTGGTGCAGGTGTGCTGCGGTCAGTTGAAGAATCCGCGCGAGTGTCTCTGTGAGTTTCCCATCACGTCGTAGCTACTCGGTGCTTGCTCGGAAGTTTAGGGGTTTTTTTCGCTGTAAAAAGAAGTTTTCTTCCCACGCACGATGGACACTAATGTTTTTGTCACTTTTTATGGAATCAAACTCAAAGTAAGGTCAGTACTTCCACACTTTAAACGCTGCACGCTCATACTCTCTCCCGCACTCGATATATGATCCATTGTTGATCTGCACACAGCTGCTGTCACCAACGTCGCACTTGCTTACGTCACTGTCATGAGACATTCTCGCAAAAAAAATCACGGTTTTAGTAACGCAGTAACGCAGCGTTCCTACGGGAAAGTAACGGTAATCTAATTACTGATTTTGCAATAGTAATCCCTTACTTTACTCGTTACTTGAAAAAAGTAATCAGATTACAGTAACGCGTTACAAGTAACGCGTTACTGCCCATCTCTGCATAGTAATTACATAAACTACAAAAAAAATTGAAAATCGTTTGTTTTTTTTAACGTATGTTTCTAGTTAGAGAAATTTAAGAGGCTTATCCCTCAAAACTGTAAATACAAAAAAAGTTGCACAAAATAGTTTCCCACCACAGGAAATTTATTTTGAGTGTCTTTTATTTTTGAAATACACCAATTTTTATATACTGCAGGAAAAACAAAAATAAATATTATAGTGCAAATTTGCAAAAAAAGCAGCATGTGCATCAAAATAAATTATTTCCAGGACTGAGTCCTAAGCATCCCAGAAACGACACAGAAAGTCATAAAGTCAAAGATAACTTTTAAAAACACCAGTCTAGGCTCATGAGGCCCTGATGGTAAAAAAAAAAAACCTACATTTCCGCGAAAATGACGTCACGTCCGGTTTCAGCCAACTAATGGCGGATGTGCGAAAGTTCGCTGTAGGAAGTGTTACGAACAGCTGATCGGGTCGGCAAAGCGTGTTTCTGGAATATTATGTTTTTGTTGCTGCAAGTGCTTTTTATGCAGTTTTTGCAAAGCTTTATGTGGAAGGAAACCGTGACCTAGGACAAGCTGATGGCATAAGATGTAAGTACAACTCCTCCGGTTTCATATGCAAAACAAATTTTTGCGCTAGCTTAAGTGGTTGCAGAGCTACCGGGATTTAAAAATAGTTACGCAAAACAGAGCGTGCCTGCTCCAACCGTTTTAAAGGGTTAATTAATATCTACTGTATTACCAAAAACGATTTACTATTCTCGGCCAATAAGGTATGATGGAGTATGTTTTTTAGAACCATTCTTTTAGCAAAAAAAGGAATAAAAAACTATGAAAGCGGCTCACTGCACAAAAAATCTGTATTACTAAAAAATTGTGCATAGATTAGAAACACTGAAAATAATTATTGTGCAGAAAAATATTCCCCATCAGAGTAATACTGAGCTGATTTCAAACATTTGATACTACGTTGAATCTAAAGTATCTACATATTCTAATAAATCATATTTGTAATTGCCATCCTGTGAGGTCCACATATTTCTGAAAACAACAACAAAATAACAGCTGTTATGAGCTCAATAACACATGCCTACATCTCGATTTTGTTTAAAGTACATTAAAAAAAAAAAGTCAACATTAATACTAAATATATAAGCTGAATTGAATCACGGTGTTAAGGTTAACTGTCACAGGGAGATATTGACTGGATACTGATCTTAAGCCAAAATCTAGTTTTTGTACAGCTTTTTTTGTATAACTTTTGAGCATTAGTAACATGAAATAATTCATCATTTCAACAACAAAACAACAGCCGAAAAATCCACGGGTAACGCTGGATGTTTGATCTGTTTTATGATTCACTGTAGAAGACCTTTTCTTAAATGGGTGTTCTGTAACTTAACTCATATGTAAGCCTCATATTTTAATACAGCATGACTAGACCAGGCATTACATCAGGGAAAGGTTGAAACCACACCGCACATGAGCCTGGTGTCTGTTGTAGGTCCAAACAAAGATGTCTTTTGCTTTATGCTTGTTTTGACCTGACAAAATCCACTTTTTATTAAAGGTGAAGGTAAAAAAGTGAGGATACAGATGCTGAATCAAAGTGAGATGTTAGAGATTCCCATCACTGCCCTCTGCTGATTAAAAATGTTATTTCACTCCATGTATGACAGCTGAAGCCAGTGTGGGAAATCCTTACTTACCTGCAATTAATATCTCTGTAATCAAAATGTACAATGTTGCTATCAGCTGACACTCATTATTTTACCAGGCTCAATAGCCCATCAAAATAAGTGTGAGTATAGATGCCCAGCAAAGTAACATCACCAGGACTGAGGCGTCGTTCCATGTCAGTTTCACGCCACCTCAGATTTATGGGGCGGAAAACACCAGGAATAATATACACTTAATAGAAACTGGGCAAAATTCCAGGTCCTTTGTGGTTTTTGGATATTTTCCTAGCTTTTCTTCCATAACACATACATAATATATACAATATTCATAATATTCTTTAAAACTGTCCAAATTAGGTGGACTGGATTCACAGATATTAAAACTTGAATATGACAAAGAACACATTTTCATCCAACTCCCATTGAGTGGAGAGTTTCTGTAAAAACCATCATAAATTTGGGATAAAATATTGTCTCTGATTTTCTCAGTATGAACTTTTGAAATATTAGGAACATTAGGAATTTAAAATGTAATATTACAGGAATTATGTGATGACAAATGACCAAAAAATTGAAACCTTTATGAAAAGCATCTACGTTCCACTTGTTCCTGAATCGGTGAAACACGTTTGTCGTTTCCACAGCAGCAACAGTTTCAGTGCTGTGCTTTGTTGGAGGCTGACATGTTTAGGCATGTGTTGCCAGGAAACAATAATGCATGCTTAATTTGCCATGAAATAATGAAACGAGACCCAGCTGGCTATTTAACTGGCTGTCGGCTGATGGTTTATTACATGGGTGTTAAACACAAGGCCGGGGGACCCAGAACTGGCCCGGCACAGACTCTGTGGGCTGGATTTTACCCTTTAACTGCAGGTTTTACAGCAGGGCTGCCCAATCCCGGTCCTCGAGAGCTACCGTCCTGCAGCTTTTAGATGCATCCCTACTCCAACACAGCTGAATCAAATGGTTTGATTACCTCTTCAGCATGCCATCATGTTTGGCAAAGGCCCGATAACAAGCCATTCATTTGATTCAGGTGTGTGGGAACAAGGATGCATCTAAAAGCTGCAGGACGGTAGCTCTCGAGGACCGGGATTGGGCAGCCCTGTTTTACAGCTTTCCTCACTCACAGCCATTCATGCTACACCAAATTAACCATGAAATGACAAAAGTTACTGACTTTTCATGACCAAATATAATTTTTGGACCAACTTAAAAAAAAAAAAGAACCTTTGTGTGAATTAAAAACCATCTGCTCTATAGTTCCAGGACAGTCTGGGTAACGAGCTACCTGAACTGTTTCTTAGATTCTTTATTGGCTAGAACTGAGCAAACTGAGACTTGCTGTTGAAATTGCACTTTAATACAATATCTCAAGAATTGTGTGTATAAACATGGCCTTTAATTCCTGATGAAAGTCTGAACTGTAATCACTCGCTGTTTAAATCCACTGTGATGCACAGACACAAAACTACAAATAAGTGTGTCATTGTCTGAAAGCTTACAGTCCTAACTGTAGGTTAAAGCTAAGTGCCGGTCCTACAGCACCCCCATGACTGTGATCCATGAGGGTATCTCACTCTGCAGGTCAGATACCCTCTGATCAACACAACGACAATTTCTTTTCCTAATTTCATGGATTTTAAATTGAAATAAATAAAAAAGAAAGAGACATGATTTTCAATTTGAAGTTTAATGTTAATTCCATGCTGTGTTTCAGTAAGAATACAGATGGTACTTGTGGCTCCGGTGAGAATATCCAGTAGTACAAATCAGATTCACTTTACACATACTGAACAGAAGGAGTAGGAAGAAGAGGAGGATGAGGAGAGGGAAGGGACAGAAGAAAACCTGAAAGAGTCAGGGGAGTAAAGATACAGCAGGCCTCTATTTCCCAAACTGTTTTTATATAGTGCCAATGCAAAACTGCATTACGTTACAATCAAAGAGTGTTGAGCAATCCCCTCCCACGCTCACACTGATGCACATTTTGTCTGTTAAAAAGCCATTACCTAACTATCTGCCATTAGCGAAAGCGCTACAGCCTCGCAGCACAAAACTTGGTCCAAAGAGTGGACAAGGAGAGAGGTCAGAGCGATGCTCGGAGGTGGGGGACGTTTCGTAATTTAACAAAAAAAGAAAGAAAGAAAATGAACATGTGTTGAAGAAGCAGGTGTAGTAACCACAAAAAAGAAAATGTAACGAGGGCACTTAGTTCTTCCAAAAAGCTTTAACACATCCCTTTTAAACCTCCCATCACTGCTGTGTTTCCTCAATGTGACAACTGACGAAGCACGGACAAGATACTGATCATCAACACACGCGCGCACATACACCGGAAAACAGCAAAGTATCGTCTTTAAATAAACTCTTGCACGTGTTACAAATACAGGCAAGCGTACTTGGCAACAGATGATAACAGCAAAATAAAGCAAAATAAAAACTGTGCAAGAGGACGTGAACCTTAAAGGGGGTACAGGCGTGCAAAAAAAAGAAAAAGTAATAAAACGAAGTGAAAACCCCCAGGGTGGGAAAAACGAGGGAGATGGCGTGCATACGAGGAGAAAAAGGTGGGGCAGGAGGGTGGAAATGGAGGGGATTGTAGAGTAGGAGTGGGCTGCAGAGTAAACCCAGCTGAACACTGTGGCTGGGGACAGGAGACAGTGCTGGGAGGAGGGAGTTAAGAGAGAAGGAGGGGGAGGAAGAGGAGGAGAGCTTGTCTTGTGTTGTTCGGTCTCACTGGGCCTCGTCCTCCGCATCTTGCAGTGCTTCTTTGTTCTGTTCTTCACCTGAGATGGAGACAAAAAGCACCAACAGTCACTGGGCTGCTGCTATACACTTAAAGACATTTCAAAAGCATCACCGGTGACGAGCAGCGTGAAGTGAAGCATGGATATCTAAACTACAGGACGGTTTGCCAGTCACGGATTTAGCCTGGACCTTAAAATATTGAATTTTTAGGCTTCATCCATGGTTGGAAAACTGCCTGTAAATCAGAAAATGATCAAATACTCACATAAAAGTACGTAACAGCTGTATAAAGAGCAGTAAGTACGATGACGGCACTAATTTAAAAGCCCTTTATGGTCCAAATGGAGTGAAATTAAGAAGATATAAACAGGGTTTGACATAACCTGTGTCCTGTGGGGCAAGCAGACTGGCCAGCTGCTGTTCTGTGACAGTGTTTCAACAGCACACAGGTATGATCTCACCTGTGAAGTAACCCATTTTTACCGCTCTTTGCTGTCAGTAGCCTACTGTCACATTGAATGAAGCGTTTGAGGTTAATGAAATTAAGAGGTGTTGAAAACAGCAGGGCTTCAAGACCCAACAGCTCGAGCTTCGTAGAATAAAAACACCTGCAGGTGGCTGGCATGTTTGTGTATGAAAACATTTTTGTACACACTTTAAAATATTTAAATAATATCAGCAAACCAGGAATGGGGATAAACAAAAAAAACGCTCCCACGGGTGTTTTGTGTAATATTTTCCAATATATCCCCTGGTCATCCGCAGTGAGTGTAAGCTGTCAGCCTGCTGTTTACCTCAGCTGTCAACATGCCCAGTGTGAATTATCCACGTACATTTGCTGTGGAGGATGCCATCAATCTTTGTGTAACGAGTCCGAAACGAGTTGATGAGTCAGTGAAGCTAAATCTGAGGTGATGAATTATTCCTCTTGGTAAGAGCTGCAGCTGTTTCTAAAGGTTTTTTGTTTTTGTTTTTTTTTTTAAATCTTGTCAAACTCGACCAGTACGTGATTAAACTCTCGTAAAACCTGAGGATTTCCTTTAATTATTTATCAGTTTGAAAGTGTGATTTTTAGGATACTTAAGCCAAACATTAGTCGGTATAATGTTAGTTTATAACCAGCTGCTATTTGTCGTTTTCTGACTGAAAGCTGGAAACAGGAATATCTGTGGCTGAACTTTGTGCATATGCCTTTACAGGAGTTTTCCTCTTTAGGAGGAGTATATTTTAAAGAATCACACAAACGTATTTTTCTGACATAATGTTTGTGTTCTTCTAAACCAGCGGTGTCGAACTCCAGGCCTTGAGGGCCGGTGTCCTGCAGGTTTTAGATAACACCCTGGGTCAACACATGTGAATCCAATGATTAGTTCATTACCAGGCCTCTGGAGAACTTCAAGATATGTTGAGGAGGTGATTTAGCCATTTAGATCAGCTGTGTTGGATCAAGGACACATCTAAAACCTGCAGGACACCAGCCCTCGAGGCCTGGAGTTCGACGCCTGTGTTCTAAACATTGTAAAGGTCAGTTTCTAATGGTGAAGTAGTTTGCCACTGCCCCCTCTGGTGGCTATTAGAAAGAATGCAGCTTTGAGGCACTTATGCATAGACCCAGAGACTACAGACATCTTTTAGATACAGTCCAACAAAGCCAGCCATGCATTTAAATAAGGCAACATGTGTAATCTGTCTGCAGCTGTAATGTGATAAATTTATCTAATTTTAAATACTTATGTCCCTGATTAAACTGATTTAAGTTTAAACGACCATCATTGTAATAAGCGGGAGACGCTCAGATGCTAAAAATAACCCAAACATTTACATACAAACTGCAACTTTCACCAGTGACCGTCAACGTGCAGGCCAGTAAGGAGGAGCTGTGTGCAGACTTACTAACAAGGGCGAAATGCTTTGTGAACCTGTGCAACTGGTTGCTTAGAAAGGTTACCATAGAGACCGCACAGCCATCCGTGTAATGAAGCATTGAGAGGCACAAATAACAAAGGCCTGAGAATCTGTCATGATTAAAATAGAAAGCGTAACGGTGCTCATTAGCACCGCGGCTAACTGTGATGTGAGAGCACTGCAGGACACGGAGCAGCAGCCTCACATGCTGCCACTGCAGTTCCTCCGTTATGTCACACTTCCGCGAGGCTGCGTTCACAGGTTTCCAAACACCGACCCACACACATGTGATCTGCTGTGATGCCCCAGTGTGCAGGATTCAGTCACACCGACATGCATTTGTGAAGAAGCAGAGTGTCCGCAAATCCTTATGGTTAAATTAGAAGATGGAGTCATTTGTATGGTCACAGGAGGAAGGTGGGTTGTGTTTCTACATTTCAGATTCACAAGCCCACAACTGTGAGACTGACACCAGCATTTAGGGTGCAAAGCTTAAAAGCTGGAAAATTAACATTATAAAAACTGAAGTCGCCTGGTTCACTTAGAATAACTGATCATGGAGATAATCGTCCAATAACAATAATTTTGAAGGGGACCTGTTACACTTTTCCAATATTTTCTATCAATTATGCAAAGTCACAGTGGTGGAGGCTCATATTAAACATGGCTCACATGATGAGAGGAGCACATGCACAAGGCTCAGGTTTCAGACTGCTCTAAACACTGTTTCCCGCAGTTTTTTCTACTCTTGGCTCTGCATGATGCCATTGAGAGTTTGAGAGGGGCAACCAATCAGAATAAAGGTGGCTTGTTTGAAACCACAAGGTTGTGTAACCATGCAAAGCCATTCTTGTAGAGGATAAGAATTAAAATATTGAGCAAAGGGACAAATAAGCTACATTTTATAGCTAGATTTGGTTACTTTGTGTAACTGCACCTCACTATGATACTTAAAAGCCTTGGCATAGTGACGCTTCATCTTTCTCATTAAGACATTTAAAGTAAATGGTCTGGTTCTTATACAGTGCTATTCAAAGCGTTTTAGTAGTTGACCAGCTACCTCCTGAGCTAGAGCCACCCCTGATGTGTCAAACTGGTCTCAAAGACAGTCTGGATATACTTTTGTAATATTATTAAGCACCTAAATATTACTTTATGAAAGGTTAAAAACACAAAACTGCCATTTAAAGTAGTTTAAATTGTTACAACTCCGATGTGAATGTGTTTTACTTCATTTGATAAATAGTTATACTGAAAATCTGACTAGGCCAAGAAGCAGATTCGGGACGTCGGCCGTTTACTGGGAGGTATTTCAGCCTTTTATCTAAGTTTTTTTTGACTTGCGGAAGACAAATCAAACATAGACAATCAAACATAGTGCTGAAAAAAGTGGAAGAGGTTAGCAACACAATGCGACAAATTACCACTCTGTACCCCTAAAAACACTGGACTTGGTGCTGTGAGTAAGTTAGTGAGGGATGTTAGGGTGGTGAGGCAAGACTAACGGCTTGAGGTGGAAAAAAGCCCAAGACAAGAGGAATGACTTACAAAATAGACCTTTAAAAACAGAGAAGAGAGAAGGAGGAGGGCTGTCCTTAAGAATCTACAGGGGAGAGAAGTTAAAAGAGTTCGTGAGTATCGACCCTGAAAGGAGGGAGTGATTTTATACACTGCTCAAAAAATTAAACACTTTTTAATCAGAGTTTAGCACCAAGTCAGCTAAACTTGGGGGATACTGATCTAGTCAGTTAAGAAGCAGAGGGGGTGGTTAAGGGAAAAAAATGCCAGACGCCTCCACCTTTAAAATTCTCATCTTCTCTGGCTGATTTTTCTCTAGTTTTATGTTTGGATAGGGTCACTGTCACTACTGGTAGCATGAACCGATACCTAGATCTTACAGAGGTTGCACAGGTAGTCCAACTCCTCCAGGATGGTACATCAATACGTGCTATTGCCTGAAGGTTTGTCAGACCCTACGCTGGTGCAGTGGGTCCTGGTTCCTCCTGGTGCATGATGATGCCCGGCCTCATGTAGTGAGAGTATGCACGCAGGCTCTTTACACCACTGATTGGCCCCAGCATCCGCCAATAGAACAACATTTTGTTTTGGTCCTTCCAATGCTGCCAGACCTCAGACCGCCCAGGAACTCAGTGATGCCCTGGTCCAGATCTGGGAGATCCCGGTGGACACCATCTCTTAAGGAGAATGCCCCGAGGTTGTCAGGCAGGCATGCAAGCACGTGGGTGCAATAAAAACTACCATAGTACCATTTTTGCATTGCTGCAGTGAAATTCTGGCAGAATGCACTAGCCTGCCATCTTTGAATTTAGCTCTCTGTATGTTAAAGGCTTTCATTTCTGTCAAATGATGTAGCATCCTAACACATTACCATGCCCATATCAATATAGTTATCCAGTAATTTTTTGGAGCAGTGTAGAAACCACAGAACTCAGAGGAAAGGCCGGACGAAACCTGTTTGCTAGATTTTTGACCATAAAAGAGGCAGAAATAAAAAAGGGGCAAACAAAGAAAGCAGAAATACTAAGCCTGAACAGTAAAGTCATGGTTCTCTCACCATCTCCCTGCACATCTGAGGTCCATAGTGTCAAGTTGTCACGTAGCAACTGCATGATAAGCGTAGAGTCCTTATAGCTTTCCTCACTCAGGGTATCCAGTTCTGCAATGGCATTGTCAAATGCTTCCTTCGCCAACCTGTCAGCAGAGAAGATACGAACCAACACAGAGGAGCTGAGGATTCACTTCACACAGTGGAAGCACAGACATATCAAAAGTGAAGCAAATGTGGAAGTGTGACAGTCGGATCCACCATTCATCCATCACATCTGGTGTCCAAAATCTAATTATTTTTCTTAATCCATGGACCATTCTGAATATTTATGTGTGCCATTATTCATTTTCTGCTCCTTATCTGGGTCCAGGTTGCAAGTGCAGCAAGCTAAACCCTGCTCACCTTCTCCAACTTATCTAGATATACTCCCAAATGTTCCCTGGAGGCTCTTCCCATGGCCAACCTGGAAGATATCCAGGAAGCAGCCTGGTGAGATACCCAAACAAATGACCGGCTGGTGCCAGTGTGATCTTTTTTTCAAACTGGAAAACTGTAGTCCTTTGCCGATAAGCTACGCTGTGAGACGAGTCAAAATAAAGTCAATGTGGTTGAATAGCCAGTTCATGAATCATTTCATCTGGCACCCTGGATGGCTCAACTCCTAAACGATGCTCCTCTTTGTAATGAGTAATGAAAGGCAGTAATGAGAGACCGAGAGTCCAAGCTGCTTATATTATCCAAGTCTTCTTTTTTCAGCCTACCACAAAAGTAAGAAATAAACTACTGAACAGCACAAAATTGACTTAAATTTTAAATTTCTTTCTATAAATCATTCCATTAAAAAGCATAAGATGACATCCACAAACTGCTTTTACTTTCACACCTTTTTTTTTTAGTTTGTAGTTTCCTTTCAGTTCACTAACAATCTTGAAGCCTCACGTGATGTAAAACCCCCGTAGCCCCATCAAAGACGCCACAGGAAGTCCTGCTTGTAGACGTCAAACTTGTTTTGTTGTTTTCGTGCACCCCCCCCCCACACACACACACACACATCAAAAACAACTATCTCGTGCACTCACCTGCAAGCACGGTCCGGCGAGTTGAGGATTTCATAATAGAAAACAGAAAAGTTAAGGGCCAGTCCCAGACGGATGGGGTGCGTTGATGGGAGTTCGATCATGGCGATGTCGCTCGCAGCTTTGTACGCTACCAAACTGTTCTCGGCTGCCTCCTTCCTGTCGTTGCCTGTGGCAAACTCTGCCAGGTACCTGTGGTAATCTCCCTTCCTGAGTGGGGCAAACACAAAGGCCATGAAGAACATATGGGCAATCTGAAGGGTAAAGCCACTTTTAACTGTTCAAAATAAATCAGGGGTATTGGTTAATACTTATCATGGAAAAAGATTTTTTTTAATAAAAATGAACAAAGACCACATTAGGATCATAGGTACAGTTAGACCGGCGCCTAATCCCCTTAACTAGGGCACAATTCTAATCAGAGAAGCATCTTTTAGAGGGCAACTAAACAGAGTAAGCAAAACACTCCTGAAACAAGCTTCGTTTACTCCCAAGTTTGTGATTTTCCTTCAATCATCTACTTCTTAAATTTAAGAGAGGTACCGTGTACCATTTCATCGTGGGAGATTAAAAATGCATCCAATTTTTCTGACAGGCCAGTTTCTGCACAGTGCATGATTTTTACCCCACAGCCTCCAGACTTCAGCTTCACCTCAACCTTTAATGGTTTATTCTAAATGGGACAGGGCTGTGCTCCTCTAAATAAGGCCACAGAAGCGGAGAAAAATACTAAATAATAAATATCAGACTGTCATTTGTGATTAAAAGTTTAGTCTAGTTATGCAAGGCATCACAACCCAACAGTATCTTAACAAAATGAGAGAAAATGTGTTAGCAAATGTTTGTGTTAAATGGCCAAACAACCCGAAATTAACATTTTTCTTATTTAACAATCGATTCTGCAACAACAAACATACATTAAAAAACTCAGAATGTCCCATAATTTGTAATAATCTGGGCGACCACACCACTTTCCTCATTTTGTTAGTACAATTTCGGATATGAACTGGATACCTACATTTTATAGTAGAAAACCTTAGATTCTCCCGTGGTAGCAGCTAAGATGAGATGCTTGTCCAGTACATCCAGAATGTCATTGCAGATTGATTTCAGCTCTTTCTCAACCTGCAGAACAAAACACAGATGCTTCTGTTAGTACACCATGTTCCTACTCACTCTGTGTGCTTTGAGACCTTTGCAGATATTGGCGTGTTCAATTAGACAGCACTAACCTGACAGTGTTTGACAGCCACTCTTGTGCTAGCTAATGCTATAAAAACTTTTTCCAACTTGTTGTGCCTTTTCCATAGTAACAAATAAGCAGTAAACAATGCCACAAAGAAATAAAGAAATGCTTCCCATTGATGGCTAACTTATTACCTGGACCAGGGACCTGGTCTGGTCTCCACTTAAGCAAACAGGGCTTCTTCCTGGCTTTTCACAATAAAAGCCTTCATTATATAGTATATGAAGGCTACTTACAACAGACCTCTCTCCTTTATCTTTTTTATTTTTAGGTTATGAGACACATTTTAACAAATGAATATTTGACATCTATGAAGCTCATTTTGAGGTCCATTAACAAAACAGCAAACAAAACAAAAAGGTGAAAAAAGCTTTTTGTATAAAATAATGATAAATATAGTGGAGACCAGAGAAAGTTGAATAACATAATTCTAAAAAACCTAAATATAATGCATTTGCTTCGATGCTTCGTTTAATCCACAACTCTGTAGCGCTCAGCTGTCACCATGTAAGCGCAAGCGCTTCACCCACATTTGCAACTAAAAATAGACCTGCAATTCAAGGCTTCAGAGTTGGATTCGAATCAACACAAAATATATTAATTAAATAAACTGTATTAATATTTGAAAGTACTTTTCTAAGTCTTTTTTTTTTTTTTTGCACGGCAGTAAAACTGAGCCGCTGACCTGTAGCCGTTAACATGGACACTGAATTACTATTAACATCTACACCATCAGAACGTCTGCAGCAGGAAACTTCAGTTCTGAGAGTGCTGATATGCTCACTTTTCTATACGTCGCTCTTTATTTTCTACAGGCTTACAGGCCCATATTCTTACTCACTAGTACATTTAAGCACACACACCCCACATCCCAAATTGACCTCATCCAGGAGATGAAACTGAACTCTTTTTTTTTGCCTCATGCTAATGTAAGAAAGAAGAGTAAAGGCTGGTTAACTTTATGTCTTAGTGTAGGTTGTAGGTCTATTTGACTTTACTGTGCTGGTGATTATTTAAAAGGAATGAGCTGAGCTTTTTATTTGACTGATATTTAAAACATTGCAGTTCATTTTGAAAGACCTGTTTGTTTGTTTTTTTATCTCTTGAATATTTATTATGATTATTAAGAAAAGTATTTCTCATAGGATTACTGGATGGATACGACAGAATACTTTATTAATAAAATAATCAAGTTTTGCAGCTGTAGCATAGAGCTTAGGGGATTTAACTCCAGAGTCAGCATGCAGTTAGTCCCACAGTGGGCGTTCTCTGAATTCTGCTGTTACTGGGAGTTTCTCTGGAGCATAATTGGGAAAAAATGCAATTTAGAGTTATTTCGTGGCTGCCACCTGCCTCATCATTTTGGGCTGTGAAACCATTTCCTGGAGGAGAGCTCTCATCTCCATGAAATAACTGTGCAGGTACTAATGTCTAACCAGTGCTACCTCAGTCCTGAGGGTTTGTTTTTTTAAATCACTCTGTGAAGTAGTGGCAAGAAGAAAAAAATACAATCACTTCACGTGTGGTAAGAGCAGAATCAGAATGAAAAACAAGGACAGCATCAGATGTGGGTTTAAACTGCGTCTGACCGTTTTCCTGTATTCTCGGATCATCTTTAGTTTGTCTTCGCCTCCTTTGTTTTCTTCTTTCTGTTCGAGGCTGCTGATTATCCTCCAGGAGGCTCTCCTGGCTCCGATTACGTTCTTGTACGCTACAGAGAGAAGGTTCCTCTCCTCCACCGTCAGCTCCACGTCCATACTCGCCACGTTCTTCATCGACTCCACCATTTCTGAAAGAAGCAAAATAGAAACAAACGGCTGAATGTCGGGTGAATTATCCACAGGACGAGGGGAGCAATGTTGGAACTACCATGATTTTTCTTTTAAAACTTTAAACTCAGTTTCAGGCTGTTTGAAGCTTCACCCACATAGGAGAGGGGATCCAATCAGAAAAATGCTTTCTGAAGGGTGGGGATAGGGGAGCCCTCTTGTTTTAGACCCGGGGTGGGGAACTCCAGGCCTCAAGGGCCGGTGTCCTGCAGGTTTTAGATGTGACCTTGATCCAATCACAGCTGATTTAAATGGCTAAATTACCTCCTCAACATGTCTCGAAGTTCTCCAGAGGCCTGGTAATGAACTAATCATTTGATTCAGGTGTGTTGACCCAGGACGAGATCTAAAACCTGCAGGACACCGGCCCTTGAGGTCTGAAGTTCCCCCACCCCTCTTTTAGACAGTCAAGAGGCTCCACTGAGGCCTAATTTAACACAAATAAAGATTATTTTGAAATGTGAATCATGCAAAGCCACTCTAGGAGAATTAAGGAGGTTTAAAGGAGGGGTTGCTGAAGGAGCTAATACTCCAATATTTGAGCTGAAGTATTAAATTTACTGATTGCAGATTTCAAGATCAAAAATAGGAAATTTGCATAAATTTCATTACATCTGATTGGAATTATAAAGAGAAATTTTCTGCTGGGTTAAACAACAGAAAAGGTAAATGTGAAAATATTTCTGCTTTAATATTCAGCACTGAGTCTTCATTACCGTTATTAACATTCATTGTTTTTAAATTAAAAGCAAACACATCTTCATGCCATTAGCTCAGTCCTGAAAGGTTTCTGTCATCTTCAGTGATTTATTAATGGAGCGCCCGGGATGCTGACCAATTATAAACTCCTCTAATGTAGACATTTACCATCGTGGACACCTTCGGGGAGGCGATGGAAACTGAGCCAGAACATTAAACCAGAGGGCTGAGCCAAATCATCTTCAGTACGTTAAAACATCTCATGTTTGATTCATGGCAGCAAAACAAAACGATTGGCACTTATCTCAGGAGTAATTCGTCAGCACAACGAGCTTCTTCCCCGAGGGGTCAAATAAATGAGGCAACGGGGAGCCTCTTTAATCAAGAACACAAACACCGAAAATTAACTGGATCTGTTTCAACTTAAAAAGAAATACCTTTATTCTAGCATGTAATAACTTACATAAGAAGCATCAAAGATGGCAGGATGAAAGACAAAAAGTGGTTAAAACAAGCCACACACCACATTAAAACATCTAATTTGGATGTAATTTCTTGCCTTGTCACCCAGCCCAGCGCTGGAGGGAAAATACAAGTGCCAATCATCCAGTTTGTGACGTATGATCATATACAGTCAGCAGGAGCAATGAGCTGGTTTACAAACCAGGAGGACTCAACATGCTGCTCCACCTCGGCCTGCTCTCAGAGCAAATCAGTGAGCCCCTCGTGCTTTTAAAGCATTTTTCAAGTGAAGCCTCCACAGGCTGTATTTGGACACCAAGTCATTAAAAGGAATCTGCACAAGCACAATAGACGTTCACGACCTTTTTTAGCTGTGCAGTGGCAGACAAAGCTACTCCCTATCATAGTAAAGATGTAGGTAAGTAAAAGTGACATGCATCTCTGTTTGAATACTAAAAAACTCATTTTTTTTATCAGTGATCTCAATTATGTAACACTGTTATTCATTTACTTAAATGCTCAGGTATTCAACTTTGGAAAAAATGAAATTTATAGGAGATGTATTTAACGTGAGGGCTGTTCTATATCTGCTTTGAATCTACACCGTGGGTACATCATAACCACAAACTTTCTGAAAGTGTAAGCCACATCGTGCTGTGCACCTCCTTAGAAACCACAGCTCGCATTAACCCGGCAGTTCAGTATTGTCGTTTCCTCTAGTGCATTTCTGGCTACTACTTCTTCTACACCCAATTTTCAAACTGACTAGAAAAGAGAAACTCCACCGCCAACTAGGATTTTGGTTGTGAACCAAAACTACATGGGCTCGACTCAGCCCATAAAGTCCATCATGTAAGGATGCCCGCTGGTCCGCTCTCAGCCGTTTCTACCATAGTGCTAAATTTACAAAATATACAAAATTGATTTAATTTTTTTATTCAGTATGCTGTCAAATGAGTGACTGAGCACAAAACGAACGCAGATTTCTGCTTCGGCTTTGTGACCCAGAAGCTACGTCCACGACCTCTACCAAAGGAATTCTGCAGGTACCAACATGTTCAACGAGAGGCCTGGAGATCTCCACAGTAGCCGAAAAGTGGATCAGAAGAGAGGAAGGCTCTTGTCCAATCATTGATTTCCAAACACCGGGCGCAGGGGGTGCTGTTGACATTTCAACAGCACTGGGTGAGTGACTCTTCCAGTCTGCATGTTGAAGTATTCTTGTGGCAATATATTGAACCCCGAGTTGCCCTTGATACAACCATCAGAGGGTGAGTGTGTGGAAATGTTAGGTTAAAAGCACTTAGGCATAGGAGAAATACTTCTATGAAGCATTAATTATAGTAGAAAAGCACTGCGTAAGTACCAAATCCAATATGCATTAGCCATTATCGTATTTCTGCTTGTTTGAAATTGTTACTTTCCAGCTACATGCAGGAAAAGCTTGCTTTTGGCCTGTACTGCAGCAACCTGTTCCTGTGATGTTTTATTCCTTTTTGCCTTTGTTTCTCTTCCTCAATTACTTCAGCTGGAAGCTTTTTATAAGCAGCAGCACCCCAGAAAGAAAGACCAGCCTAAAAATAGCACAAACACAGACACTGGCGTGTTTGTTTGCACAATGATTAACCCATAAAATGCATGATTAAATGCAAATTTATATTGACGGCAGGGAAATTTCTGCACCCCATCTACAAAAAAAAGAGGCAGACACTCTGAACCAAATGGCTGCAATTAATACCAGCAGCTGCAGACAAACTTGGGAAATGTGACTTTTTGTTGAGAAAGAGGTTCGTTTTCACACTCTGAACCAGGCAAACGGAGATCAGAGAGTGTGGAAAGTGCACAGTTTAACACATCAGCGATGCTTTCACGCATAAACTCCTGCACACAGCAGGAGGTAGGCCATTTTACACCAGGGCTGGGCGGTATGCTGGTCATAATTCCACGCATGACACGAATCTTTCAAATACTGATAAACTGGAGAACAGCCAAAGAGCCAGCTGTGGTTTCTATACTGACCACCGGGAGCGATGCAGATCGACAAACCGAGCATCTGTCTTCCACACGGTTTTAGTCATATGACGCAAGAATTAAACATCCTCTGCTAGCACTCTTAAAAAGGGCAAACATCATGGCACTATAATCTGAAGAGTAAACTAGGGCATGCTGGGTAATGCTAACTTACAGCCTGTTGGAAGCGGCTCCATCAAAAGTGTGGAAAGACTCCACAATAACTAATTGAGGAGCCCTGCCGTCAGTTTATTTAAAAGGAGACTTGCTTTGCAGCTCTGCCAAAACACAGTAACAAGGAAACAGAGATGGTTTTAAACATGGACGTAGCTTCCACATTGGAAACAAAGGCAATGTCTGCTGCAGTAAATCTGCACCACCAGACAGCGACAGCTGAGCTACAAAAAGACTTCCGGTACTATTGATGTTCATGAGAAATTCGCCGCAAGTACGTTCCTGCTCAGTTTATGGGCTCAAGGGCTTGTAAAGATCATTACGCTCATTGTTAAGGCTAACAATTAGCGAGCTACTTTGCCAGTAAAGAAGCACCCCCTCCTCGTTACATCCGATTCGTTTTTAAACCGCGATGGCGAAAGCCTTCAAAATAGGACCTCAGATGCCAATGGGTGATGTCACTATATTTACATCTTTTTGATACAGTCTATGCAGGGAATCAGGTGAGGATAACTCAATGCTAACAGCTGTTTTCACTTGAAAACTTGACTCATTTGTGCCACAACATGGAGTTTATACACTAGCAGCAACAGACCAAATGTTAGCTTTATTTATAAACGGTGGCAAAAACAGCACAAACAGACCGCCTCTGTGCTTAATATTAGTTCCATTTAAACAACTTTGAGTAAATTACTGTTCTAATTGAAGAATGAAATGTGTCATGTTTGTGGTGGCTGCTTTGGCTTATTTTACTTGTTGCATGGCAATATGCAGTTTCTAGAAAGAGGAATTTAACTAAGGAACTGCAAGGCAGGCAATACTAATAAGATTTCCTTGCCTCATGACTGTGTACATTTACTAATATATTTTTTGAGATTACTGAAAGGCACTAAAGGCAAACTAAAACTCTTCAGGTACTGGCTCATCTGGACTTCTGATCAAGATTACAGTTTAGGTACAAGACTAACATCTTATAATGACCAGGCTGAAAAACACCTTGTAGTTTGCCAGCTACGGCGCAAATTGAGAAGCCCCTCAGAGAAGAAGAAAAAAGTTGATCCGCACAGAAATTCCTCAAACGTGATTTTAAGAGCTTAATTACGTGCACGTTTTCCATTAGACTCACTGCCACACGGGCTTCTCTTGAAACCCTTTGTGGGGCCGATTTGTAAGCAATAACTGGAGCCGTTTTCTGGGGATTTTCCACTCGTTATTGATCAGAAAGATCAGCGTCAGCGGAGCTGCAGGTCGTGTTTGTAGTGGTATGGGCATTCGTCGTGGTTTTTTGAATGGAGTTCGGCGTGACGGGGCTGAAGAAAGGCTAGCCAGCTAGTTAGCCGTTTAATAGCTCGCTAACTAAGAAGAACCGCTTAGCACCGCGTAACTAACACAAATGTTCGCTGGCAGCAGTGCACACCGCGGGACACGCTTTCCAGCACGCTGGCTGCGCCTTCCTCATGAGCTGAAAACTACATTTAAACGTATATTGTTTCATTCGGCTGGGGAAACCTCCGCCATTTTGTCTCGTCTCACCCAACAAATCCATGTGAACTGCTTCACCTGCGTCTCCAAACCCCCTGCGCAGGGAGACAGAGGGGGAAAGAGGGGCCAGGCGGTCTGCAACCACCGATATCTGTCCGCAGCCTTACCGTCATATCTCTCCGCTTGTTCGGCGAGTTTAGCCTGGTATACTAAGTTCTCTCTGTCCGCCATGGTGCTCGGATACTGGGGCTTTTCGTGGCGTCCCAGTGGAAAGGGAGGATTATCGGCTGCTCTGCGATTCCTGGTGGTGGATCAGCAACAGCACTGTCGCTTCGCTGAACCGAAGAGCCACCGGTAGCACTGGCGTAAAGATGGCGCCGCTGCTCCATCCGGGAAATCCACGCAGCGGACTCATCCACGCCTACAGCCTCCAGCCAAGTCAATAAAATATATTCAGATAAAATCAATAATAAAGGTAGTGATTAAAAAAATAAAGAAGAAGAAGAAGTGCGTGAATGAATAAAAAAGTCACGTAAATAAATTTAAATAAAACTGAAATTAAAAAACTTCACGTTATATAAAAAATTAAGGTCACTAAAAAAACAAAGAAAGAATATACACGAATAAGTTAAAAAGGTCCGGAATATAAATAAAATTAAAAATAAGCTAAAGAAAATAAATAAAAAATAAAAATAAATGAAAAAGTAATGAAATAGTTAAAAATAATTTAAAACATAAGATAAAAAACTTATGAAATACATTTAGAAATAAAATAGAAAAATAATCAAATAAAAAAACTGAAAAATACAAAAAAAACCAAGTCTCAAAATAAACTGTCCTCTAAGTAAATTAAGTAAATTCAAAACCCTCCAACACCTTAATGTTAACGCCTTAATAATTCACTTACACTCTTCATTGAATATCTAACATGTTAAGAAAGCACAAAGAAGCACTTTATTTTTTTTATTATTATTTTCCAAATAACTATATTAATAATTACTTTACCAAGAGGATCATAAGTTAGTAAAACTGAACTAAAGCTAAATGTCGAGACATATTTTAGTTATCTGAAAGAATGTGAAAGGATTTTTTTTTTTTAAATGAAGCCTAACCTTAAATAATACAATGTACTAAACCAAAGAAACTCATATACACTAGAAATTACTGTTTTAATGTTAAATTTTTGTCTTCATAACCAACAACAGGAAGCTTGAGTCCCAGTATTTATTGATACTGGGATGTCTTTGTGACTGAGTCCCAAATGTTTGTATTATTCCCACCATCCATCCTCTTCCACTTGTCCAAGTCTGTTTGTATTGTTGTGTAATGAAAACTAAAGCTAAAGCCAAACCTTTTCTGTAGAATGTGCATACAGTAAACTTAGCATTTATAAACCCTGAATGTAGATAAAGGGAATAATTTCACACACCGATAAAGTGCACCCTGACAATTAGGTGTATATTTATTGACTAGGATACATTGATAGATTACACACTACAGAAGATAAAAAGCTAATTTTGACTTCAAAATAAAAGATTTTGACTCATTGTACAATCTCCTGAAAAGAAATACAATTTTTGCTTGTTCTGAAATCACCACTAGATAAGGTGCATGTTTGTAGGTGATCGGTCTTTAACTAATGTGGCAGAACTGAGTAACAGTGAGGTGAACATCCCAAAAATCAGCAGTAAACCAGAAAAGGAATCACAAACGACCGTTTGAAAAATAAAAATCACCATTTCACACCAGATTTTATATTTGTTTTTAAAAGAAGCTTTCCATTTCACCCCACAATCACCAAGACAGCAGCAGCAGGTTTCATTTGTGTCACGTTCCACACAAAGCACTCAAAAATGTCTCCTTTGGGACGTGGAAATATTGCATGGATTTATTAATGCAGCACAAACGGGGCTGTACATACTGTATACGGTTATAAAACATGACATTAATGGTGTACAAAAATATTTTCCATAAATCTGAATCTCAACAAAAGAAATATGAAGGAAAATTACACACAATGTAAACTCAACACAGCTTCTGCGCTCTTAAATGTGTTTGAAAATTGTATCCAACCTCCCCACCAACACACAGCTGCGATCATTTAAAGCACTTTAAGGACCCCCGTAGGTTTTATCACTAAACGTGCCTGTGATGGCATCATTATTATAGATTTATTACCGGTATTTTTAAAGTTCTGATTCACCTTCTTGCATCATGTTTTGGAGACGTCTGCCTTCTCTTGAATAGAAACTAAACTGGACTCGCCCTGTGAAGCTCCAAGCGCACAGAAATTCATATGAAAAGCACATAGCGACATCTCCTTCCAAGAATCATAATCATTTGTTAACCACACACACAGAGAAAATAAAATAAAACAAATAAATCCCCAACAAATTGTTGTGAGAAGCTTCATGTAGGGCACTACTTTTTCCTTTCTGCCCAACCACACAAGCCTGTGCAGAAGGAGGTGGTGAAAGTTTTTTTTCTTTTTTGGTTTCTTATTTAAAAAAAAAAAAAAAAAAAAAAAAAAGTGTGTGAAATACAATAAGAAAAAATAAAGCAAACAATAACTAACATAGAGAAGATTTCATTTTTGCTCTATTTGGTCATATTTCTCAACATTAACCACACCCCTGTATAATAATAAATTAAAGATTAAGACAGCCAGTTAAAGACTAATGACTAAAACTACCCGTGAAACCAATAAAAACCAAACTAACTAAATACTTTCAAAACTAAAGTGAAATAAACAAACCCTTTCTGGCTACTAGCTACTAAACTAACGAAAAAATATTAAAAATCTGACAAGTTACAACCTTTAAGATAGGTATGCAAGTAACTAGCTTACAGATACTGCTGTCATACAGTTACACACAAAAAAGAGTGAAAGGGAAAAGCGGGGAAAAAAAAAGCAGACAAATGTTTACCTCCAATTACTCAACTGATCTGTCCCCTCATTTCCCCAAATTTAAGGTCAGCGTTTCTTTATTTTTTTAAGCATTTCTTTTGCCCCCCCCCTTACTGCACACATTTGGACGGTAGGGGGCAGTTACCTCCTGGGGGAATGCATTTATGTAGGAAGAGGTTTATTCACAGGTGAAAGTGTAACAGTTACCGTTTCCACATCGAGCACACTACCCTGACACTGGAACATCTGCACGTGTCTGTTTTTGGATGCTCTGAGAGCGACGTGGCAAGTTTAGTTCCATAATATCTGAGAGAAGGCAGGTGTCGCTAACACTGGGGTCGACATAAGTGGTTCTCAAACTGCACAGGTGTGGGCAACAAGATGAAAAATAGTTCTGTGTGTATTTTAGGGAATCTGTTAGTTGCACTGGACCATCTCCATTGAGATAAAAATTCTTTTTTGGACCACTCTTCCACATTACTGACAAATTCAAACTGTGGGGTGTTATTTTTTTCCCCTCCCACAGAGTTTGAGAACCCCAGATCTGTACTGCGAGGTGTGAGGTGAACATCTTCTCATCCTCCGTCCCCTAATAACCATAGGAGGGACACGTAGGCATCATTTATCGCTTTAGCTCCAGGGCAGGTCTGAACTTCTTAATTTTGGAGAACCAGAAAAATAACATGCAATTCTGGGTGTGTCCTCGAGACTTCAACTTCAAGCCAGTCACTTCCCAATTTAACTTCTCATCTTTTCCAAGAACAAATATAAGGCAGGTCCGCGGAGGATGCGGACCCTCCCTCGTGACCAAGAAAAACAAAACAAAACAAAAAAAAAATCTATGTGCAGCAGGGGTTCCTGTTTCAGTAAGCACTGCCAGCAACTCAATCTTTGAATGCATCCTGACAAAGATGATAAATGAGTTTCTGACCCGGTAAAAATACAGGGTGCAACCAATCACACCCCCAATTTAAGACTCTTCCCCCCTCCCTCACACACTCACATACACACACACACACAGTGTTTTATCAGTTTCAATGCCACTCACCACATTTCACAACCATTGTCAAGTCTGTACTAACGACAAAATTTACAAAAAAAAAAAAAAAAAAAATCCCAAGTTGCTGATTCCTCTCCTCGTTTCTGAGAACAAACATGTCCTTAGTAACAGATGAGTTTCAGCTTTCTATTTATAATGCCACGGTGCCAGCAGGACTGTGAATGTTTATAAAAGCTTTGTGTGCTCAAGATGACAAACAAAGTTACAGCAAATGCCATCCATGGCACCCTTATGGCACGAGAAACAACATGAAAAAACATGTCCGTTTTAGCAGTAATACTTTTTTTAGGTGGTGGATTTTATCTTAAAAGCGTCTCCGAATGACTGTCGTATCAGCCCACCAGGATGACAAAAATAAAATCCCTCAACCTTTCTCCTTGCATCCTTTAATAAAGCAGCCTCACGGGATTGTTCCTTCCTCTGTGACAGGGTGCTCGTTTTGTTCTTTCGCATTTCTGCGTCTTAAAAGAGAAAAATAAAAAAGGTGTACACTCTCTGGCCATACAAAGTAAGAGAAAATCAGCATAAAGAGGGGAAACGTTTACAGTATTTAGCATGTAAGGTGTGCATGTATATAGAGTTAATTCTATAATATTATTTTCCACTTTTTGTACATCAACAACAAAAAAAGAGGACTTGGTTTGTAGTGTAGGGTGTGGTAAAGTGGTGACGCTGTCTCCACAGGACAGTCATCAGGTAAAGTCTTTGTTGGTTTCACTCTGAGGTTCACAGTCTAG
The DNA here is from genome assembly GCF_965226115.1 of Aulonocara stuartgranti. Taxonomy (NCBI): domain Eukaryota; kingdom Metazoa; phylum Chordata; class Actinopteri; order Cichliformes; family Cichlidae; genus Aulonocara; species Aulonocara stuartgranti. Next base: position 7,693,308 of record NC_138946.1, read on the forward strand.
CACAAGCAAACAAAAAAATCTCTCACAGACACACACATCTGTGAGAGCCGCAGTGTTTTATCTCCCGTTTTATCTCCATTTCCCTCCTGCAGGTGTCAGTGAAAGGTAGTGGCTGGAGATGCACGGATACAACGGAGAGGAGGAGGATGACTCTGCTGTGTGATGTGATGATTTCAATACTGGGATGGAAGCATGTAAACCGGGGTTTGACTGATATCGGTCACCTGTGCCGTCTTTAATACGTTTTCTATTCAATACCTCTGTTAAATAGGAGGTATTAACAGGTTTAGCTGTGTTTGATCAACATGCTCAGAATCAGTACACTTGTGTAGCATCAACGCCCTCTGAGCGGGGGGGGGGGGCCTTTGATACCTGTATTTTGGCTCTGACATTTCCAGTTTACACAAATTTACTACAAGTACACAGAGCTGAAGTCCACCAGAGTGAAGATACGTCCTTGCTCAAAAAGACAAACCTCACATTAGTGGACTTTGGGGGCTCTGTGTTAAAAAGACTGGACAGTAACAGCTGTGGTTACAGGCAGACGTCATCATTAGCTAGTCTAATAAAGAAATGTGTTAAGGTTATTGGCTGGGCCTGATATTATATAAACTGTGCCCAACGGGTGAAAATAAGATTAAAAACGATTAAAAAGTTTACGTTTTAAGGAAAAACTGTTGCATAAGCACAACAAACTCACTCATACCAACTACTTTGGCTACTCCATTCTTGCATAATTATAGAGATTGGATACAAAGATTGATCAGGACATTACTGTGATAGTTTATCTGATCACATGTATTTAAACAGTGGTTTAACTTTTGGATTTGTATTAAAATTAAATATTAGTTACTTTAAATTGGAAAACCTGCACCTGAGTACGACTGCAGATTTTGGTTAAGATAAAAACCCCATGTTTCCCCCAACCTGAGTGAAAACTTTAGGTGTGTAAGCACGCTAAAGCAAAATCCTATTGTTCTTATATCTTTTAAACTATGATTATACAAAAAAGTTTAGCAAGTTCTTGACTTGTTTGTTTCTTGGTTGCCTCAAAAGGGTTAAATAAAGGCCTTTCTCGTCAAACCGTTAACGGACCTTCCAGTGTCATCCTGGGTGAACCAATACATGCTGCCATGTACTTCAGTGTGTCTGCAGTGATGTTTCACAATGCAGGCAAACCGATATCAGTCCGACCACAGGGTGAACTCTTAATATGACTGGGGTTCATCAAAAAGACATTAGACAAGATCAGCCAACACATCACATGTTGGGGTGGGCAGGAAACACTGACCAGTTTAGCTCAGAGTTTCATATAGTGTGTGCTTGCAGAAATCTTCTTCTATTCCAGCATGACGAAACTGAAAGCGAGGGGATGTGCTGGAGGTGACGGGAGCCTGCGCTTCTCAGCTCTCGTCGTCTGGATAGTACTGTTCCAACAACCGAACGTGGGTGAAAGGAAAGTGGCCTCGTTTGCCTTTGCATTCACCCTCCCATTGGCCGTTCACGTTGATCTTGGTCACTTTTACGGTGTCCCCCACCTGTTAAATAATAAAAAGAAAAGTCAGGCATATTCTGCAATCCTTACACGTCCTCTTCACGCTCTAAATAAACTCTGACACATGCAAGTCAAAGTTATCAATACAAGCTCAGCGTCTGATTTCTATCAAAGCCCGCAGAAAGAAATGCATTGATGTGACATTGATTGACCCATCTTCATTTTACAGCTGTAGAGCAGAGAAACCATACAGGCCAAATTACAGGACTTCCACATTCGTCAGCTTTCATCTGATAATCAGATCCGGCCGGTTTGATCCGCTTCATTTACTCAACGAGATGCTGTGTTCGTGTTTGGCTGAATTTTTCCTTCCTAGTGTGAGTGACATATTTATCCCATGAAGGTCATTTTAGTGGACACAGAAGCTGGAAATGGACACCAGATGCAATTCACATTTTTCATAAATTAGATATAGATTTGGGTATATTGGCCTTCAAAATACTATGAAAGTTAATTCAATATCAGCTAATACATTAATAAAAGGTTTTCTTTTTACTCCTTAGAAATTAGTATCACCCCAATAATCCAGCCTCAGTCTTTATTAAATGCACAAATAGTCTATATTTGGATACTGGCTGCAAAATTTCTGCCAACCACTTTAATAACAGCAGACATTTATAAAACAGTGCAATGCCATCTCGTCTGCTTTACCTCACACCATCTTCCACTTGTGATCATTCAAACACTGCAGTGGCTTCTGTCCTTACCGATGAGAGTCAAATAAACAGTGGATTTTAAGCAGGGGGCTCTGCTGACAGCAGTTCATCCAAAGACTGGATGCGCCAAGCAGATTAAATTTACTTTAGCTGTCTTTTTTCTTTCTTTTGGAACTACGCATCATTACTGTTAATTATTTTTTCCTGTTAAATCAGTTCCAGCCAGTGTTGGGGCTGTTACCAAACATGTAAGTTTTTACCTTTTAAACACTCACAAATTACTTATTTACTCCTTGTAGAAAGTAAATTCTTACACTGCTTATTCCATCCTGTGAACTTCCCAGTTTACAGTGTAACACTAAACCTTTCATACTGCTGTCAGAGTAATGAGGACACGCAGAAGATCTTTCGTTTGGGTGGTGAGGGACACAAAGTCACCCACTGAGGAGTTTTGGGTCCAGACTAATGAGTGTTTTTCACCATAAAGCCAGAGTCTCAAGGGAAACCGCCAGAGAACAGAGGCCTGGGTGGGAATGAGCTTGCACGCCTCGGGAAACCTGCACAGCAAATCAAAGCAAACTACCAACGGCCACAAGCCGCCAAACACAGACAGAGGGAGAGATCCTCAGTGATCCGGAAACAGAGGCGGCTCTTAATAAACCTTCCTCAGGTTTTACTTACAGAAAACCTGTGAGTGTTACCTCCTATATATCTGTATGGTCTTGGCTCGCACTCAGCATTTACAAACGACTGAAAACGCAGCGCTGCAAAGCCAAAAGGCGTTAATACCACACGCAAACAAGAAATCAGAAGCATTGTAAGGAAAATAAATGCAGAAAGATTCATATTTTTAAATCCCTGTTTGTTTGTTTGTTTTTTAGTTCCATAATTGCTGGAAACAATCGTAATGAAATTAAAATCCAGTTACCGGCCCTGCCTTAGATTAAAGGACGTTATCAGGTCGTCACAGCATTTGGCTTTGCAGACCTGCCATCATGCTCGCTGTGGTGGGTTGTTGTTTCTGGCCAGAGCAGTTTGAACTTAAGGCTACGTTCACACTGCAGGTCTTGATGCTCAATTCCGATTTTTTGATCAAATCCGATTTTTTTGTCTGCTTGTTCACACTACAAAAAAAAATGCGACAGCAAACGCGCTCTAGTGTGAACGTTAAAAGCAGCCCGCATGCGCAAAAGAAGACGTCACACACAGCGCGCTCTGTTTAGACCCAGAGCAAACAGTATTGTTTGACTAATGGCCCTTAATATAAAGACTTTGGACTTTACGTTTCCCAATTTTTGCTTTAAGTTATTTTGTCATTTACATAATAATGTAAATAACCTAATAATGATCCTTATTGCTGTTTTAGAGGAGCGGTGCTTCAAAGGATAGCTGCAGATTTCTGTCAGAATCTGCAGATTATACAGTACAAATAAAATGTTCACGTTGTCTTCCCAACAGTTTCACTAACATCTACACTTGATGGCCAGGAAGCGTTCGCGATGTCTTCTCCGGCGCTGATAATTGGCGTCTGTCTCGTGTCAGTGACGTAAAAGACGGATTTAATGCGACTTGACCGTTCAAACAGCAGTCGCTTTCTAAAACATCGGATATGTATCGGATTCAGCACCACATACGAAAGTGACCCAGATCGAATGTGAAAATATCGGATTTGTGCCGTTCACACTGTCATACCATGATCAGATATGGGTCGCATAGGGTCAAAAAAAATCGGATTTGATGCGCTTTCGCCTGCAGTGTGAACGTAGCCTTACTGTCACATTCTTGCAGCTTCGTGCTATAAATCAGAATCACTCCTCAGAAGCTTCACATCTTTTCTCCTGCATATAAAAAGAAATCCTGGAAATACTTTTACTGTCCGGCGGTTGCAGTATTGCTGTTTAACTAGCTGTAATTTCATTAAACTGTTCATATTCTGAATCACAGACTAATGTAATCAGATTGTAACCCACTGCTACAGCTCAATGGAGCACATCAACTATAGTTCCATCGATGGACAACGCCGATTATGGTCAACATGCACGGCGATGTGCTTCACTACAGTTTCACATTGCATCTCCATATACAACGACCATTTCCAACACAGACGTGTCTGGGCGTGCACACACAGGTTCACACCTGCAGAAACACCATCCATCATAGTCAAAGGAGAGAAAACAGCAGGATATTTCTGACTGTTGGACTCGTTTAAGCTGGAGATGCTCTCATATCTTCTCCTTGACTCTTCCCCACCAGGTATACTTGTCAGTGAAAAACTGAGCTGTGTGTGAGAGACAGGTGAGATCTACACATAAGAAAACAACCCAAACTGGCCATACAGTACACCTATACGAGGAAGGTAGATAAGCATGTTTGGGCCAAACACTGCGCATTATGGAGGGTGGATAACCTCTGCCGCCTAGCACGGATGCTGTTGACAATTAGCAATCCAACACAGGTAACAGGATGACTGGACTATGGAGCAAATCACCCAACCCTGATATCAGAGCTGAAAAAATAATAAATGGAAAAGCTAAAAGTTTAGTTGGCCAAACGGCAAACGTGTGCAATGTGGAGACACTGAGTCCAGATTACTGTAGAATGTACTATTCAGTACATCACCACAAAGCAACTTAAAAGCGTTGTGCTCCACTGGACCTCAGTGGTAATGAATGTTCAATGCAACTTTCACATTAACCCATTGGGCTGCAGTGTGTGCATGAAGAGAGGCCACTGTAAAGGATCTATGTCTCCACTCTGAATGTCCTCATGCTCGCTGTCAGCCTGCATTTATAAAGACACAGTGTGCGTGCTCACATGCATGAGTAAGCCATTATAACAATCGGGACAATCTACGCCGCCTCGGCTCGGACCCTTTTGAAAGTGGAAAATAAGGGGGGGAAGAGTGATTCACAATAAACAAGAGGAAAGTAACTGGTGATAAGATTAGTACCTCCAGAGCCAGCGCCGTCTTGTCGTAAGCGTTGGGCACCCGCTTCTGAATTGCCCGGGCATAGACCGGCCCGTTCTGTAGGTTTGGGAGCTGAGTGTTGACCACAGGCTGAGCATACGGGCCCGGTTCCCCCAGAGCGGTGGCCTGAGGAGAACCTGTTCCATCTGTGCTGCCCATTACCCCGCCAACATGGCCGCCTTGTCCGGTCCCTGCGGGTACCGGACTAAGACTGGCTGCAGTGGGCGAAGAGGGTCGGAACCTTTCCACATAAGGCACAGGGATCATCCCGACTCGGCCCTCCTGGTTCTTGGCGTGCCACCACTGCTCCTCTGGTTTCTCCAGCACGCGCAAGATGTCCCCCCTGCGGAAGGGGAGGTCCTCATAGTCGTTGCCAGGGAAGTCAAACAGTGCCCGGACATACTCGCCTTCCTCGGTCTGCTGGGGAGGTCCGACAGCGGGGGGGCTGATGAGGCCTGACTGCCTGCCTCTGTTCACAGGCTCTATGAGCGTTGTGGTGTCCAGGTAGTGGATCTTGTAGAACTCCAGCAGAGCCGGCAGCCCATCAAACTCCTGATCCCCAATCCGAAACCGAGAAGGAGCCAATCCTGGTGGAAGAAATGAGACTTTATTAGCTTGCTGAAAAATAAAAAAAAATTAGGACAAACCCCTATTTCATAATAAAATAATAATAATTTTGCCACCTAGCCTGTTTGTTTTTTCTTTAATAAACACGTTAAGCTGTGCACACATAACCATTTTAGTGAAAGAGAAAATGAAAGTGTGCAAAAAGTCATGTGATCAATGTTACCTAATATAACTTAATAAGCAGTTATATAAATCTCTTGATATTAGAAGACAACTAATAACAGATATGAATAAGACCAAAGGCAGGTAGGTTCCTTTAGATCGACATGCAACATTAACAGTGATGTGTTACGGCCCTAGCAGGGCCTCTCTCTCTCCTGAGGGTGCCTGTGTGGGCGTGTCCCACTACCTCCTGCCTGAGGTGCCACCTTTCCCTCCTGTACAGCTGACTCCCATCAGCAATTAAGGGTATTTAAGCCCAGAGCAGGGTGAGCTCTGGGCCAGAGTGCCATTTTGTGTGGGTACAGCTAGTGAGCTGAGTGTTTGCGGTAGTTTCCAGCTAGTGAGCTGTGTAGTGTGTTGTCCAGCTAGTGAGCTGTGTAGTGTGTTGTCCAGCTAGTGAGCTGTGTAGTGTGTTGTCCAGCTAGTGAGCTGTGTAGTGTGGTTTCCAGCTAGTGCGCTGTGTAGTGTGTTGTCCAGCTAGTGAGCTGTGTAGTGTGTTGTCCAGCTAGTGAGCTGTGTAGTGTGTTGTCCAGCTAGTGAGCTGCGCTTTCCTTTTGACTTTTTGCTTTATTTGACCAACGCCTGAGTTTTGTGTTTTATGGTGATAACGGCTTGTCCGTCTCTTTTAGTTGACTTACTTCAATAAAACGGTTTTATTTAAACTGTTTCGCCTCCTTGACTCCTTTTTCTGACCCGGTCACTTTTGTTACTTCCCCCTCACCGCCTAGACCCCCCCCAGGGGAACGTAACAGATGATACTGTATTGTGATCGTAACTGCAGAATGACTGTCTTCCCTCCCATCCTCAGTAGTCTGAATTCTCAAGTACATTTGCCAAATAGTGTACTGAGCAAGCACACAAGTACAAACTTGGTGGTGTTAGAGAAACACCCACTGAAGTGGAGCTGCCCACTGTGTTTGTGCTGTTGGTGCCTGTGGGAAAATTTGTCATGTAACTAACTGACACATTAGACCTGAGCAGATTGATTTTTGAGGGATAATAAAATTGATAATGCATCAATAAAGGCAAACAGTATCTAGCCTACTTCTCACTGATTTACTAACTTCCACGAGGGCTTGGTACAGCCAGATAAACGACAGAAGAGAAGAGCAGCAGAGCAAGTTTCTGCAGGGCGTGGATTCAGGAATGACTCAATTATGACACTGTGTCACTTTGAGTTCAACTGTCCTGACTCAAACAGCACCACAGCTGAATTAAGCACTTGTTTGTCATTTCAAAATAAATGTGACAACTATGAGGAGAATCATTTTGCGTACAGTCTCTTTTACCATCTATGAGGCCATCCCCTGATTTACTACTGGGAAACAAGACACAGGGAAGTTCAGAAAGGACGAGGATTGTGCAACAGCCATTAAGAGCCTCAAGCACAACGGCAAAACCTGCAAGTACGGGTGTGTGTGTGCGCAATAGGGCCTGATCACAGACATTCCTGAAGCACCAATCTGACCAGTCATCCCCCCCGTTGTGACAGCGGAACTTCCCCAGTTCATTCAACCTCTGCAGCAGCAGCAGCAGCAACAGCAGTAATAACAGTTGCTCACACCAGCTCACCTTACCTCTTTACCTGCTGAAGGGTAGTCCTGCTGCTAAACAGGGACAAAACACCGCCAAAAAATATATTACCCTTAACAAAAACAGCGGCTGAATGACTAAAATGCGGTTGTTTACTATCCTTTAGAGCTGGGCGATATGAGATTTTTTCATATCACGATATGTTTTTTTCATTTCAGGCGATAACGATATATCACGATATAAGCCAAATAACTATATTTGTAAGATTTAAATGTGCCGTTGCTCACAAGTAAAATGTGAAATAATCAGCAGCTTGTTTTTATTTAAATATTTATTTCCCATAATAAGTTCAACAGGGTAGATGTACTTAAGGAACATGAGACTTTTTCAGATAAATAAAGGCAAATATTACAAACTACACAAAAGGCAGCCGCTAAAGCGTTTAAGTTTCAAAATAGAACAAACGAAACAGACTAAATTGTCAATTCCACTTAGAAACAAAATATTAATTCTAAAAATAAATCTTAGTTTGTTTTACAGAAGAACAGACAAAACTGACTAACTTTTGTCAATATCAAATAAACTGAGAACTAAAAGGAAATTCTCAATCTCTCCTTGTTGTATAGTTTAGCTTTTCAAACAGTTTTAACAGTTACTTTAGTCTGACAAAAGCCGAATGACGAATTAGCGCTTCCAGTCAGAGACTGAGGCTACGTCCACACGTACACGGGTATTTTTGAAAACTGAGATTTTCCGTTTTCGTTTTAAAAAATAATCCCGTCCACACATAAAGGCAGAAATGAAGGAAAACGCTGCTATGAACATGCCAAAGCAGCAGGTGGAGCTAGATTTCTAACCGTGCAGAAATGTTGGCCAATCAGAAGTCTAGAAGCCTCGGTGGGAAAAAGTAAACAAAGCTGGGGCATAGAAGCAGAACCGAGTCGTATGTGTGGAGGGACAGTAACTGTGTGTATATGTAAGCATTTAAACACTGCAGAGAGTAGAATTAACAGTAACAGTATTGTAGAAATTCATTTCACCGAAACAATAACGTGGCGCACAGTGTGACGCATGCACCAGTTTATTGTATTTCCAGACTTGCTTTCGGCACAATTTACAGTGCACGCTACTCTGTTTTTTGTCAGACTTGAAATAGCCGAAATACCTTCACACTACGGAACTTCTATGGCTCTTCCGTTCGACAATCTCTCCGGCGTTGGAACCATCATCTGTTTTCTCTTCGGTCACGCTCGGTTGATTTTTCTAGTCGGCACACTCATTTCCTCCATTACGCGCTGGCTCCATTACCCGCTGGCTGCTTCCCAAACAAACACACGTGCGGCTTGGCACTTGTGCTGTACGTAACAAGTCACGCGACGTGACGCTGCGGCTGTGATTGGTTCGGCTCTGCGCTACTTAATTTGGATTGGCTTGGCTGACCCTTTTTTTTTTTTTTTTTTAAGAGGACAAGAGCGGCGAAGTCTATCGCGATAGTTTAATTTCTCTATCGAGTAAAAGTTATATCGCGATACATATCGTTATGTTCTATCGCCCAGCTCTACTATCCTTTAAAGAAACCTCCATCAACCACACATGGGGATTAGATTCAATAATACTACTCACCTTCATTTTTCAGTTAAAAGCAACACTGACTCACAGAACTTAGTAAAACTATATACCAGTTTTAAAAGACAGCTTTAATAATCACGGAAAGTTATAAACCTGCATGTTACTGTACATATATGTTAGTGGCTTTAGGGAAGTAATGTTAATTAGACAATTCCAGAAAGGAGTTCAATGTTGCCTGAGGAGTTTGTGGGCGGATAGTGGAGATTTATTACATACATGCCGACTTTTTAAAATAGTTTTAAAAACCCAGAAAGATGTAGATTTATAGGGTAAATAGGGGGAAAACATTTTGGATTTAGTAAAATCTGTTAAATAGGACAATTCCTAAAGGTAGTCTGGCTGGTTTGCGGAAAGAGATGTGTACAGCATACCTACAAAGTTTTGTTTTGCATCCAAGATTTCATTATTATATGAATAATGATTTTAAAACTGAGCTTCAAAAACACTAAAATAAATAAATGTGTAAATCTCTAATGGTAAGATTTGAGTGCTTGTGGAGTTACTCTGATTTTTTTAAAATTGGACAATTCCTAAGGGGAGTCTGGCGTGGCTTGGGGATCGAGTGGGCGGTAGAGAGGTGTGTAAACCACATGTATAACGTTTTGTTGAACAGAGTGGTGATTTTTGTTATTACAAATACGCCGACTTAAAAAAGAAGCCTCCAAAACGCGAAAAGGTTGTAAATTTATTTGGTAAAACCAGGATATATTTGTGGATCTACTACTGTCTTGATCAATTAGACAATTCCGAAAGGGAGTCTGGCGCTGCTTGAAGAGCGAGTGAGCTAAATCCTAGCAAAGCAGGTTTAAAATGAAAGTACTCCTTATGTTAGAGCCAAGGGAACACGAAGAGGGTCAAGTTCAGTTAAAGTGAGAAGTAGACCAACGTTACCTGATCCAGATTGTCTGTTGTTGCTGATACTGTTGACGATATAATGGGACACTCTGGAGTTCTCCGACACGGAGAGCACGTAGTCTCCGGGGATGGTTATCGAGTCCCTCACGAGGAAAACACCATGTCTCTGTCCCTGTAAAAGAGAAACCGCCTCCTGGCGGCTCAGTCTCCCCCAATACCAGCTTGCACGGTCTTCGGCATCAAAATTACCGGCCATGGCTGTGAAATCCCTTCCAAGGCTTGAGGCCTTTCCCCTTCGCCTCTCCCTATCCGCAACTCATACAAAAACTTTGGTTGACTAACACTCCCGCTGGAAAAACGTCACAACGGCACGATTTTCGTAACGTCTAAGCGTAATATCAAGGGGTTTATTTCGGCGGAACGAATTCTGCACCACAAATCCAAATGATCTACTTTTTGTTGTTTAAAATAACAAAAAAAAATCATAACTATCGTGCAACAAGAAACTCCAAGGCTGAAATGGCGGATCTAGGGAAAAGTTGACCTCATCTACCGGAAGGGATGCCCGGTCAATGGGAAGCGGTGCGTTCACGCCCATTAAAAGATTGGAAATCTACCAAACGAGCTTTCATCTCCGTTTAAATTACGGCTACATTTAATGCGGATGCCTTCTGTTTATATTAGTTTGCATGTGTTTTTTTTTACTGATTATGTCGTCTTTGTCTTAGTTCACAAATGTACAAATTTTAAATCCTTGACATGACTGGAAGCCAAGCATCGCTCACCGACCGTAAGTTTATGTTGAAACAACAAAGGCACCACAGAAATTAAAAAGCGTTAACATTGTGAAAATCGTAAAATACATCTTTTGGGTTTGTTAGTTGTTGGTTTGTTTGTTTGTTTTTAGCATTCTTTAAGAGATCAAAATAAACTTAATATAAACTTTTGTTTATATATTAATACCGTCTTTGAATGGACTTGCACCAAATAAGTATGCCTCTATAAGAAGGAAAACAAAATATTAATAAAGATCTTAAATCTCATTAGCCTTTTTCTCAGGTTAGTTAGTCTGATGCTTAATTTCTTCCCGTATTTTAAATCACAAATTAAATAATGAATTAACCTCCGTCAGTTTTACCACCTACACCCAGGCCTGATTACTGCCACATCTATTGAATCAAGACTTGACTTAAACAGAACCTGTCTGGCAAAGTTAGGGACATCACCAATTTAGAAAGGGTTACAAATCCATTTCCAAGGCTTTGAGACTCCAGCGAAACAAATTGAGAGCCATTATATACAAATGGAGAAAACTTGGAACAGTGGTGAATCTTCCAAGGAGTAGCCAACATAATCAATGACTCATCCAGGAGGTTACAAAAGCAGTTCTTAGTGAAGGGTGGCACAACCAGTTATTAGGTTTAGGGGAAATTACTTTTTCACATAGGGACAGGTAGGTTTCCATAGCTTTTTTTTGGATTAATTCAAGTTATCTTTGTCTATCAATAAAATTTCTTTGATGATCTGAAACATGTTAGTGTGCCAAAAAGGGGGGGGGGGGGGGGGGGGATTCTTGATAATCGCAATATTTACAGTATATTTACAGTAAGTTACACCCCACATGCACATTAGCCAGTGTGCAGCCTATCCGGTTGTTCAGTGATGACGCGACGAATCCTACTTCCGGGTCTAAAGTAAGAATAATAATAAGAAAACGACATTGCTCATTTGCAGACAACGCTTCCTTTTATTACATGTGATGTTTGTGTCCTTATTTGATGTGAAACAGCCACAGGAAACTATATTTTAAGAAATCCACTATAAATGCTGAAGAAACTGTGGGAAGCAGGTGAGTACAGGTACACACACACAGTATAAAACTGATGAACATATTTGTGATTGGCCACAGACAACTGAGATTTCCTGTTAGCTTGCTTCACTTTAGGCTCAAAGTGTTCACAGCACACCGTGGTCAGCGCCATGTAGGCTTCGGGACGTGCTCTGATTCAAGAGTTATTCAAACTTCTTCAGGTGGTTGTAGAGAGACTGGACGTATGTAAACACACACATGGGGTCTGGCTTGTCCCCCATCTCCAGCATGTCGTCCACCTCGATCAGACGCAGACAGTCAGCCTGCTCTCTGAAACAGAAATAAAGGTGAATAAAACAGAAAGCAGTTCAATAAGCAATAAATGTATTTGCATATGAACAAAAACTAAAACAGCCGCTCTTTTTTTTAAAGCACATCCAAATGTGTACGACTGTAGATTATTATGTTTTATGAGCAAATCAATGCAACGTAAAATAGGAGTAAACTAGTGGCTGTTGTTGCCAGTGTCATGTTTACATAGTTCAAAGTTGTTTAGGATGTAAGCAAACAAAAGAACCCTCTCATGTAATTTTTTTAAAGAGTTAATAAATGTAATGAATAAATCTCCAGTGGCCACACCTTTGACAGTGCTGTTATTCAAAGGGTGATCTTCACTACACAAACAAAGTTAATGATTTATCAATTATTATTAATTTCATGACTAAACTATCAATTAGTGATGAAAGATTAATCTATTTGTTTGGGTATTAAATTTTCCCTTCTTTTTCTTGTAACAGTCATGCTAATGCTGAAAGTGATGTTGAAACAGGAAGTACTAGTGGGATTCTTGAGAGAGGATGCTTCACTATGGTAACCAAGGAAACAAGCCCACAAAATAAGTGGAAAAGGTTACATTTTAACCAAAACCATGAACGTCCTTTTAGTGCTTAAACTGATACATTTATCTTCTTCTTTCAGCTGCTCTCTTTTAGGGCTTGCTACATCATCTGCCTCCATCCCAACTTGTCCCACTGACCCCGCCGTCTGTCTCCAGACTCTTTCCTGTCACTGGTGCTCAGTATGAACCTGCCTGTGTTTGAATCATTATTAACTGACAAATTAGACACTTAGCAATTAGCACTGTGTTTGAAAACATTAGCAAAACAAAGCAATCACCGCTATGATTTCCTATTGGAGCCATGCTACGTAAATGAAATAAGTCAAATTTAAAAAAAAAATACATAGAAATTTTTTTTAAAAAGCATTTTTGTGAAAAATTAAAACGTGTAATCTCTGGGTTTAACATGATTAATTTAAGAACTATATCCTGGAGGATTTTTAGATGATAAAAACTGTAATGGCGGCACGGTGGTTAGCACTGTTGCCGCACAGCAAGAAGGTCCTGAGTTCAATTCCACCATCAGGCCGGGGTCTTTCTGTGTGGAGTTTGCATGTTCTCCCCGTGTCTGCGTGGGTTCTCTCCGGGTACTCCGGCTTCCTCCCACCGTCCAAAGACATGCAGCTTGTGGGGATAGGTTAATTGGATAATCCAAATTGCCACTAGGTGTGAATGTGCGAGTGAATGTGAGTGTGAATGGTTGTCTGTCCCTGTGTGTTGGCCCTGCGACAGACTGGCGACCTGTCCAGGGTGTACCCCGCCTCTCGCCCTATGACAGCTGGGATTGGCTCCCGCGACCCTGAAAAGGATAAGCGGAAGCGAATGGATGGATGGATGGATGGAAAAACTGTAATCCAGAAATCATTTTTAGAGTGATATTCATTGAGAATAAGGTTATACATTTATGGGGGGGAAAGTCCAATATTCACTGAGACTCTTTGAATTTACTTCTCACATGTAAGGCTTTAAAATTCCAATCTCCCTTGTGTTTTCTCACAAATTTATGACTTTATATTTCCAAATATATCAAACTTTTTTCCCTTAATTATTTTAATCCAGTAAAACCTGAACTGAATTGGCAGAAAATTGTAATTTTGTTTATCAAGCCTTCTGTAAGTATCAGAATGCATATATTAGTTTTAATTTTTGTAATAATTGCTATAGCCAACCACTTGGGCAATTTATTCCTCACAGTTTTTAAATCTTAAACAAACCAAAGTAGGTTAGAGTTAAAAATTACACTGATGATGTAACGTTCTCATAAATTCATGCATCAAACACGATACACTTGACGTTACAGGGTTAAACCTGGTAAATTTAGTTTTTTGTTGCAAGAGTGTCACCTCTCCTGGCTTCAGCAATTTATTATTCCACCTAAAACAGACCTTTTATCACACTGCACAGTCACTCAGTGGCTCTTCGAGCCAGCTTACTCTGCGGTGGTGAAGGCCAGCTCCAAGTTGTGTTTGCGGTTTGAAGAGTCCAGAGAGTTGTAGTCAAACTCCAGAGGGAAGAAGGAATGGACCAGGGCGCAGAAGGCCATCCCATCGCTCCAGCTGGACGAGAAGTTCTGAATGTCTATGTTCTGAGAGAAAAACAGTCATGTGTTTCTTTTTCATTTATTTATTCACTCAGAGCAAAGCTGGCAATATTCACTAATACACAGTATCTCTTCCTGATGAAATTACCAGCCAGAAAGCTCAAGAGGTGAAGACCGCCCGTCCATAAAGTTCAATCTTTGCTTTGCTATGAACCTCTTTATGGATACAGCTTATTAACCAAGCTTTCTAGCGGTAGCTGATAACTTAGCACGCAACCTGAAAAAGACTTCATGTTGGCAAATCGAATGAGTCCAGAGTGCAGCAGCCAGAGGTCAACCACTGGTTTGCCAGATCCCATTCTGACGCCTTGAGATTGGTGTTTTCAGATCAGTGCTGAAAGCAGTGTCTTTACTGTCTTTAACTGATGTTTTGCAGATATGTGACCACTAACCATGTGACGTTAACTTGTCCACCATTGTAAAACTCACAGTGACAGTGTAAGACCAAGTGACAAGAAAAATTGCCAACCAACTAAGTGATAGGCGGAGGTTGATGCAAAAATGATTGCCAAAGCCTCTGTCACACAGATCTATAGATTAGCCCCCAACCATCTGGAAACTCCTGTTGCTAGCGAAAGGTATGTATTCTCCAACTGGCTGGCAAAAATGACTGCAGTCATAGTTTGAATGGAAGTGATGGACGTCTCTAAAACACCGTCTAGCTACACTCCAAGCTGTAGTGAAACTTGAAAAAGTGCAACACAGACCAAAAACGCAGACAATTTGCCTTCCAAGTAAAAGCTCCACCTTTTGAAACATGTTGGTCGCAGCACTAAAGTGAAACTTTTATTTTGAAGGTGAACCTTCTTGATTTACGGTTTGCATTGCACTATTTCAAGTTTTACTATTGCTCAGCTACTTGTTAGTAAGTATTTGCAGACAAACACAAAAAAACTAAAGACATCAGGGGCAATCTGGTCGCAATTAATACAACCACTAGGAAGATTTTTGTGAAAGACCTTCTTTGAACCTAGTTTCACCCAGTGAGAGCCAGAAACCTCCAGGAAATATTGTCAACCTATCAGGGAATATACACATTTTTCCACAGCACCAGTGATTGTATCACATCTAAAAAAAAAAAAAGGGCTTCCCATTGAACTTTGTGATTTCCTTCCTCTTTGGAGCTAAGAGTCCACCCAAACACAAGAGATATCAATGGAAAGACCAGGATGTCTTCTATTTATTCGATCAGGACTTATTAGGATAGCTCAAATAAGTCAAAAGATATAGACCAAAAACAAATGTCCATTACAGAGGACATAAATGAATCGGCTGGTTCTCAGGAGGATATGGCGGGCAACTCTGGAACAACCTCAGTGAGACTAAAACTTATCTCCCCCTGGTGGCTGTTAAAAAGAATGCAGGTTCAAGGCATTTCCACAGATCCATCTTTTCCATCTATCTTTTAGATGTCTGTCGTCCAGAAACCAGTGGGTGACATCATGGTGACTACACCCATCCTTTATATACAGTCTGTGGAAATAACCATCAGATACAGTACTGGAGCAGAATGGTAGTTTTATACCTTTATTTTTCCCCCCAGCTGTCACAAACAATGAAGCTATTCAAATGTTCAAGTTTTAAAAATAATGATAGAAAAATTAGTTTTAGAGCTACTAACTGGAAGAGAACAGAAATGTATATCCAGCTTGTCATACCTGATAGCCAATGGTTTTGGAGCGACACCACTCCAAGAGGATCTGTTTTATACCACTGGCACTGGACACGCCAAAGCTCTGAGACCGCTTCAGTTTAGGCTTCGAGTCTTTTGGCCTGTTGGAGACAAACACAGCTTATTTTATGGCAGAATAAAGAGTGACAAAAGGTGAAAAAGCAGAACTTATTTTGTATTCTGTTACTTTATAGGCTCTGAGTTCATCCTCTCAAACAAGGCTCGCTTTGCTTGAGCGCCATTGGAGCGTGGAAGCATTTGGGACTTCATCACGTCCTGCTTAAAGTCGCCCCCCACTGGCTTGTTCGCTCTCCTGTGGAGAAACAGCGGACAACAACACGAAACATCAGGATGGAGTTGGATGAAGTTTGACTGAAGCAGCCATTCAGATTAATCAGGGCTGTTGATCAAAACTTACTTCTCCAAATTAGGTGAGAAGCCAGATTTTATGATTGATTTGGAGGGAAGTAATTTTTCTGTAAAAAAAAAGGGGGGGGGGGGTGGCAACAAGTGATGAGTAGGCATAACCAGAGAGAACTCACAAGCTTCTTTTATCTGTTTTAATAGGCCTGAAGAAGCTTTACCTGCAGACTGAGGGAAGCTCACACTTCTCTTTAAACTGGGGCTGGGTGTCTTAAGTACTGGCACTAAATTGAAAACAAGAGTCAAGAGTTAAAGGAAGATACAACATAAAAATAAATAACAGGTAATAATAACTGTAAAAATAATGGAAATAGGAACAGATGAGAAGCAGACGGCCTCGGTCAGACTCACCACGTTTAAAGGGATACTCTCCAGGTTTCACTGCAGCGTCCTGTGAAGCTGAAAGGCTTGAAGACTGAACCGTTAAAGCAGACGAAGAAGACTCCGTGTTGGGTTTGGTCATGGCAGAGAGAGGCGAGTGGGGCTTGGCTTCACTGGTGTCTAAAGAGGAGATGAAATAAAGCGTGTTTTAAAAATAGGGGGCCAAACAAAACACCGTTGCTGATACTTCGGCAGTGCACGCACCACGTCTAAATGGATATTCGCAGCGCTTTATCGTCGGTGACTCTGGCATCGAAGGGTTTGGCGCTGAAACCGCTTTGGGATCAGATTTAGATGAAGCAGGAGTGTCAGAGCTGCTTTTGGTTAACACTGTGAGAGGAAGATGGGGGAGAGTCTGAGACACAGAGGCTGACTGATCCTGGGATGCCTGGGGCCTTTGTTCCTTCGCTCCACCTGCACAGATGGAGATGATACAGCATTAAAACAGGAAAGAACCTAAATCACTAAAAAACCTAAAGTGTAAAACACTTAAAGACACTTCTCCACTGTTGGGTTCACAATGGAAAAAAAAGTCAAGACTAGGTTTTCCTGAACCCACACAGAGCCCTGATCCAGGCCTGACCACAAGCTTTAAAGAGGAAAGTTTTCATTCTAATCTTAAAAGCAGTGTTTTGCATTTTTCCCTCTGAAAGCAACTGAAACCGTTAATCAAAATAGTTGCTGAATAAATGTTTGTCAATCAGCTAATTAATAAACTAATTGCTAAAGTTTTAATACAAATATGTTACCTTGAAATCAAAATGATTTAACAAACATGACATCTTCTTTCTGTAGAAATGTTTTAGACATAATTGTAAAATATGTAATTCAGACAAAAACTAACTCTTACTTGTGACATTGTAGCATATGCAGGAAAATGTTAGCGAAAAAAATATGTTCACAGTAAAAATATGTCTACATATTATGACGGTAAAAATTAAAATGATGTCTTGTTTCTTAATTTACAGCCACTAACTGTTTCTACTACGGAGATCTACTGTTTTGGATTTTACAGTTTATTTCTGCTGCCATTTTAAAGTTTTTTAACAAACTTTTTTTTACAGTGTCGGAGCTGGCTGTGTTAAAATATGTTCAGAGTTTCTGTGTGAAATCATCTGTAAGCACCACATTTTTGATGATCCTTTTCATATTTTGCATGCTGTAAGTGTGATACAGATTCTCTGCTGCAGGAACATTTTTTACTACAGCTGTTCCTGAATGTACCCAGGACTGAGCGTAAACTTAGAGGAGATCCTGCTTTTGCTGTAGCAGCTCCAAAACTGTGGAACAATCTCCCTTTAGAGATTAGACAGGCCTCCTCTCTGCCTGTTTTTAAATCACTCCTGACCCCTGACACCATGTGAGATGTTGGTTTTAGTTTTAGTTTTATTTTAGTTGAATCTATGTTGCTCTATCTTGTTTTTTAATATAGGGCTGTTTTAATTTTTCATGTATTAGGTGTTTTATTTATTTATTTTTGCTGTTTTCTGTTATTCTATTGTTTTTAACTTATTTTCTGTACAGCACTTTGGTCCTGTGCTGGGTATTTTAAAGTGCTTTATAAATAAAATTGGATTGGATTGCATTGGATTGGATTTACCTGATGATCTATAATTTACTATCTAAATAAAAGGAAGTCGTGTGGTTAAGCTACAGCAGCGCAAACTGGCACTGATGTTATTTCGCTTATATTTCGCTTCAAGCTCTAACGAACGTAACAAGGTGGAAACATCAGCATGTTTGTTGGCATACCATCATAAAAAGGGGGAAACTATTTTTTGTCAATTATTTAATTAAGTTTTGTGCTAATGCTAGCTATTACCTTTGGATACTTCATGCTAGACTCTAGCATGAAGTATCCAAAGGTAATAGCTAGCAGCGTGTATTGCTCTAGCAGCTAGAGCAATACACACTGAGTAGCTTTCAGTGTTAAATTGAATGATTACCTCTAAACAGCTGTCCTGTTAGAAATAAATGGCAGCAGTGAGAGTAGAATAAATAGATCAAAAGATTAAAGGTATTCTGCAGTGCTGCTCTCTTGCTGTTCTTCTCTCTCCATCACCCTTTGCTGTCTCATTCTTATTTTTAAAATCTTTTTTGGGTATCTTTATCCCCTGCTCCTCTGATGATGTGTCTGACTGAAGTAGGCAACACTCAGCAGGCCAATTTTGAGCACATGAACGATGAAATTACACATAGAGCGCTCAGAGCCTGGAACAGAAAGCGTACCCGTTGTCTCTTAGTGTGACTTTAGGTTTTGTCGAGCCAAGAAAAAAAAGAATGGATTTGTTGAAAGTACTGCACCTCTCTGTCACAGTATAGGGGTGCAAAGATCGTCTGATACTGCTGACACGGATGCTGCCTCACTCTGTTTTCCTCACTTTGTCGTAGGTGAGTTTGTTTTCGCTGATGAAATCATAACTAAGCTAAAAAAAAAAGGTGGATTTTGTAACCAACAGAAAGTTAAATTGATCCAGGAGTTTGCTGAATACCTACGGACCGTGAAAAAAGACGCCACCTCGTCAATGAATTAAAACTAAAGAACTAAAAATGACTTCATGTGTTTATTTTGCACTTCATATATTTCATGGTATCAGCTAAATTGTATATCTTGAATGACAGGTGAACTTCTGCTCTCTGTATTTAAAATCAAGGCCACTTATGCATAGACATTTTCATATTTAATTGAGGACTAAATTCCTCCAGGCGCCCTGACCTGATACTTTTTGTATTATAAGGTGTGTCCATGTCCTGAAGGTTAGCATCCTAACAAATAATCATAAAGAGAAACTAACTGACCTCTTATAAAAGGATATTCTCCGGCTTCGCCTGCTGCTTTAGGTGCTGCAGACTGAGTGGGTTTAGCTGCCTCTGAACTGGCTCTAGTTGTCATGGCCGTCACCGGAAGATGAGGCTGGGGTTCATCAGCATCTGAAAAAGAAATAATCCAAAGTCCAAATGGAAGTGATGGCTTTTGTTGTAGTTTGTTGTTGTTGTCAGTAGTGTTCGGTTCACAACAGCAGTCGTCTCAAGGTGCTTTTTACTGTAAGGTAAATTGTCTAGTCTACAATATTAGACAGGTTCCCCACATGGAACTTCAGAGTTGGCTTTTGACACTGAAAAAAAAACAAAAATTGTGCATTTACAGTTGCCATGCCATGCTAAGGATTTGTTTGATAGCACTCATCTCATACTCAAAACAAGACGAAAATCCAAGAAACTCAGTGAAGATCGAAGAAGGAGAATTGTAGATTTACACAAGCTGGGAAGGTCTCTTTGATTAATTTCTAAACAACTGCAGATTCCAAGGTTATTAGTTCAAAAATTCTATATAAATTATATGGATGTCCCACCAATGTGCCGAGAGAGAGGAAATTGGTTAGGATGTTCATGAACAAGCCAGGAACCACCAAGGCTCAAGCCTGCCATGAACATGAAACTGTTGGAATACCAGCACCTCTGTCCACAGTGAAACGGTGCAGAGAAAGAAGCCTCTGCTCCAAAAACGATTCCTTCAAGCTTGACCCAAATCTGCAGCTGCCCACGTCAAAAAGCCAACTGACTTCTGAAGAAACGTTTTATGGTCAGATGAGGCAAAGATTAAGCTATCTGGCCACAATGACAAAGAAAGGGTGAAGTTTACAAACCTAAGAATACCGTACCAACTTTCAAGCATGGTGGTGGTAGCATCATGCTCTGGGGCTATTTTGCTGCCAGAGGCACTGGTACATTATAAACAGTGGATGGAATAAGAAAAAAGCAAAACTACCTCAAAATAATTCAACTTCACCTCAAATAAACAGCTGTATAGTTGAAACTGAGTGTTCCAACAAGACAATGATCCCAAGCACACATTAGAGCTGGTTAGCTAAGATTGAGTTCCTTGAATGGCCTCGCCAAAGATCAACCTCAACCTATTGAACATTTGTGGACTATGCTTAAAGACAAAGTCGATCGTGGGAAATCAACCAATTTAAATGAATTTTACCAAAAAGAGGGGTCAAATATTCAGTCGTGAATGTAAAGAAGCTTGATGGATATCAAAAGCAACGTGCATTTAACCAAATATTAGTGAGCATGTATGTATAAATAAAAGAACAGATAAAAAAGAAACAGCACTAAAAAACACAAATCACCATGACTTTCTTCCCCAAGATTAGTGTACATAAACTTCTGATCACAACTGTAAATACAATCCACTGCAGTGCACAGTTTTACAGCTCAGTTTTAATGCCAATATAAATATCTGCAAGCGCAAACAACATCTGGGTTTTATGGCATGAAATAAGATGGAATAAGTATAACCAGTGAGAGGAAATGCATTTTAAAATGGGATATTTTGGATTCTGTGAGGTATATACAAAACACTGCAAGCAAAATACAGAAAAATATTTGGTTTTGTGGATATCATTTCGGGTTTTTTAGACTTGCATGCATTTACTTTGTTCCCTGGTATTATTCAACATCAGTGTAGCAGATGAAACATAAAAGCTCAAGTTTGAGCTGAAGATCACTTTAAATGTCTTTCTGTAAATCCAACCATAAAGGACATGAACTGACCGGGCCTGCTGGGCGTTTCCACAGATGAAGACTCTGAGGTCGGTTTGGTGATGGCGGTCAGAGCTCGGTGGGACTGAGGAGCAGCTTCTGCAGTCTGGGTTACATCAGGGTCTGCAGAGAACACGAACCCAACAATGAAACCAGCTTGAAGAGTAAAATGTCTGGATGTGCAGGTGAAGCTGCCTACCTTCCTGTTTCTCTTGCGCGGTGGTGGCTACATGAGCGATATTCTTCTCCCCTCTTGCTTCAGTTCCCTGTTTAGGTGAGGCAAAGAAGTCAAAACACCCACTTCTTTTATTTGGATGAACAATTATAAACTAACATTATCATTACTGAGGATTTTTTGATGATTAAAGCATTTTCAGGGTTCAATGATCACTTTGAGGGAACGTCCAATAAAATCATCGTTGCTTCATGTGGCTGTGTTTGTAAGAGTGGAGATATTGGACATTAGCATTTTGGAAAGCATGAGGGGGTGGGATGAGGAGCAAATGAGTCGATCATTTGCATGTTAAACAAGTTATGCAACATATACAGTGTTTATATTGTGTTTATACATTTGCGTTGGTAACTTTATTCACTGGACCTCTCACAGTTTGCTTTTGTTGTGCACAGCTAAAATTAATTTTAGACCTTTATCACTCATCGCAAACTTGTTTGTGTGTGTGCGTGTCTGTGCTCACTTCTCTGGATGTGTGATCTTCAGCTGTTAACGGCTGACAGCTTCTCCTTTAATGACAGCTGTGGCCAACAAACCCGTGTTCCCACTGAGAGGCTATTTTAGATTTTGCAATCAGCCCCTTTGCAAGAGTTTCCGCTGCACTCTTCTTACGTCCCAATATAGCCCCAAATGGATGCTTTGGAAACCAGAGTTAGGTTGAGCAGCTTCAACAGCACCTAAGTATATCAGCACAAAGCTTTGGCCTGTATTCAGTCCACCTCCCACCCCGGAGCCTTTTGCTTTCCAGAGACGAGCAGTGCTCATAGCACAGCGTATATATCCAGTCTGTCATCGAGAGGGAGATTAGCACCATGATCATCTGAAGGCTCCACAGTAGCTGATGTCTGACTCCATCTGACCCTCGATAGTATCTGCAACCTCTAAATGGGTTTACACCCAACAACCTCCTTCTTAGAAACATGCTTTGGTTAGATACCAACACACAAACACAGTGGTGGCTATCCCTTACAACAAAGAAAATAAAATTATAGGTTCAAACCTCCTGGTCAGCTTGGGCTCAAGTTTGCAGGGGGTGCTCTGGCTTCCTCCCCGAGCCCAGTGATTTACCTGAATTAGCTGAAGGTGTGGATGTGAGCATGAATATCTGTCTGTCTCTGTGTTAGCCCTGTGATGGACTGGTGACCTGTCCAGAGTGCACTACACCTCTCAAACAGTCTCAAGTGGGATGGGCTCCAGCCCCCTGAAAACCTAGCTCTAGAAAAATTAACAAGATGGATGAATGGATGCAAGCAATCAAGCTAATGCACTTTTCTTAACGATAGATTATAACTCCCTTCTGGAGTTCCACTCAGCTCTATATAGCATTTTAACTTCTTTGACCTCATTGTTTTGGTTTAATAACCTTTTGATGTTCTCTTTAGTTCCATGTATCAGTCACTTCATTTTCAACGTGCAGTGAGAGTTACTAACAAGCTGATTCATGCAAAGCATTTTAAAAAGTATTTATTAAGTGTGTGTTTAGATTCTTCAGATATCTTCCAGTCGTGTTGTTTCCAGTCTGCCGGGTGTTTATAGGTATTATTTAAGAAGTTGAAGTTGAGTATGAACATCTGGTGTTGACAGCAGAGATTTCCTGCTGGTCACTAAAGACACTACATCTTAAGGCATGTGGCTCTGGCAATAAACAATAACTACTTGAATGACAGCCACTGTTTTCGAGTACAGTCTCTCATCCGAGCGTCCATGGAGCCAGATTTATTTTATCCAGTCCTACTAACTGTTTATCCTGGATAATATGAAGAGTGACGGCAGATCAAGCAAGTTAAGAAGCCATCTCTGAGGCTGAAAAAAGAAGACTAAGTTGAAAGAGGCTGAAAACTGCAGGTCCTCTAGTGGCCACTTGGGGTTGCCTCCAAAAGGAAGTGAAACCCCATCAATCTCTTTACATCAGAAATAAATAGTCTGGTGCAAAAGAAGGGTTTGATGTTTATAGCTAATTTTAGCTAACTTTACTGGGGGGGATTTTCTTTGAATAATGAGGCTTAACATTAGGGGCGTGGCCACCTTTATTGACACTGACACTTTGTTATTGACTGCTGCCACTTCTGGTAAAAAAATTCCACATAACAGCCCCCCAAAAATGCGGTAAGTCTGCATATCCATATCCAGAACACAGTGAGTGATTTACCGTTAGTTACTTCCATCTTTTATATACAGTCTCTTTGTTAAAGTTGAAAATGATGGAGTAAAGAATCATGTGAGATCATTTAAAAACTTGGGGGGGGGGGGGGGGGGGGTGAACTGCTGTGTGTTAGACTAGTGGGGGATCAATGTTTGGGAAAAGACCAGGTGACCTCAGCAAACAGAAATGCTGGCAGGGCGAGCACTTTGGCGGGACAGCTGGTTGTCTCTCTCAGGGTTTGTGCTGGGGGAGAGTTTATCCGACAGGGATATAGATGCAATTCAACTTTCCATTAGGAGATCTGAGACTTGGACTGGCGGGGAAACAAGGTTCCTGAGTGGTTAGAGGATGTGGATTTATTTATACACCTGTCATCAGAGTGTGCATGTGAGTTATATCGAACAATCCCCCCTCGTACGTGCACCGAGGCCGCCGTTGGAAGCGTGTCGTGCAGCGTGCCATTCTTATTTGTGCCCTTTTCATTAAATCCGCTTCGCCCTTGATTGTGCATCAAGCGATCACTTCAGCGTGATTCTCTTGCTTGCATGTTTGCTGGTGCTTATGTGTGCTAGAAAGTTGCAGTTGTTGGTGAGCATGCAGAAGCTCAGAAGAGCTGCAGCTCTCTTTTGAATCGCAAAGCCAAAAATACACTTGCCCTTTGGAGGACCTGCTCTTATAAAAGCGGGTCATGAGGATGAGAAGGCTGAGAATGGGGGGTGGGGGAGAGGGTAAGTGTGTGTGTTTGTGGTGGGGTTAGTTTCAAAAAGGATGATTACACAGAATCTCATTAGTGCTTAAATTAAACTGAATGGTATTACTCTGTTATTACTGGACTATTAACATGAACTTATTATGCTTTTTCTAAACTTCTGTCATATGTGTTTATACATATAGTAATAAAGTTTTAAATACTGAGATCAGTGAATGTAAATGTAACCCCTGTGAGTGAAAAGCTCAGGCTTCAATCTGCTCCAAATACTCAATTTCAGGCTGTTTTTTTCTACTCTTGGCTCTCTGTGATATCAGTGACGATGGATGTCCTAATATGGTCATCCCAGATACACAGCTCTGGCTCCAGCTTTTCTAATCTTTTGTTTGTGAGGGACAGCCAATCAGAAGAAAGCTTAATTCAACAGGATCAATTCAATGGCTACACCAAAGCCCTGTATAAGATAAACCAGGATTAATTGAACTCTTTCCCCCTTAAAGACACCTTAGTATATAATCAGTGATAACCACTAGACCTCTGTCCTCTTTACAGTGTAGAGGGCTTACTATAGATCCCTCAGCTGTGTCCTCTTCATGAACAGAGATCAGGTAGACTTACTTCATCTGTTCTTTTAAGGGTTATTTGTTTTCAACACCTGGAAAGGAGCAGTTTTCATGATGCAGTCATGGCTGCATAAAATGATTGTACACAAATGTGATTTCTGTTAAGAAGCATCCAGTTAAGAGGGATGTTGCAGCAATGCAAAAAGAATTTTGGAAGCAGCTCAGAGCATTCATGTGGAGAGAGTTTGCTTAACAGCGATGCTGGACGGGGTCAGGCGTGCCTGTCGTTGAGTTCGTCGGTGCCCTCCAACACTAAAAGCTGTCATTTGTGAAGGCAGGTGGCATATAATCGCATTTCAGATGGTTATTTTACTACAGCCTTAAAATACAAAAGCAGATTGGGGGTTTTTCAGTTTGTCTTTGCCAGTTTTTCTTATTTTAATTTGATGTATGTGTGTTTGTGTGTCAAGGTTAATATTCCTGAAAAAAAAAAAATTTAACTTTGGAGGTCAACCCCAAAGGGTCACACTCCACCTCTGGTGAATTTCCACACACATGGAGAGGAGTTGTCCAGCTAACAAACAGATAACAGAACCCATCACCCAACCTTGTTGGTGGAGATACTACAATTGTTGCTGCTCTATAACCTGTATGAATGTGAAGAACCTTTAGGCTAGGGACACATTTCTTGGTTCTAGAAGCGTCTTAATTTGCGACTGGAGTCACCTAATCACCTGTCAGCAGGGTGACAAGTGATGCAGGCTGTAGCATGCAGGTAAACAGTCTATGTGGAGAGAGAGAAAAGAGAACTATCCTTGAAATCCTGGCTACGCTATATGACAAAGTTTATCTGGATGTGTAAACAATAAGTAGATTAAAGAAAAAAGCATCAGGCTTTTTGATTTTATGTTTTTGAAGTCTTCACACTCACAAACGTACCCCTAAAGTCTTCTGTGGTTCCCTCATGTTGTTCTTTTTAATCATCTGAGACCACTGCCACTGCTAATTACTGATCTTACAGGGTTGGACATATTCTACTACGTATTTCTTTATTCAGTGGAAATACAGGCTGAATACTCACATTAATCTCAGCATTTCTCTTTGCTCTCCATGGAGGAGGGGCTGGGGTAGCAGCTTGGCTCGATCCTCCACTGAGCCCAGACGCTTCGTAGGACATGGCCTGACCCGGCTGGTTGTTTTCAGAGTTAAACAGACCCTTCTGCTCCTCCTGGCTCTTGGATTGAATTTGTATATGGCCGTTCTCTAGTCTTTGCTCCTTGCTCTTCCCTTTCGCCTCAGTCTTCACCCCTGAGAGACCCTCCACCAGGTGGCTGAGGGCCTCCAGCTTGGCCCTGAGCTGCAGGTTCTCCTCCTGGAGTCTGGTAACTGCCTCAGCCAAAGGTCCATTGGAAATGCACATTTCCTCAATCCTCTGCTCAATGCGATGCTTGAAAGCACTAACGTCCACGTGCACCTCCCTTACAGCGGCTTCTAGCGTGGCCTCGAAGTGAACGAGAGCCTCGTTCATCACTGCCTCCTGACCCCGCTCTGTAGCTTCATCCATGGTTTCTTCAGCAACCCTCAACGCCCCTTAGTTTCAATCCAGAAACAGGGCCTCAGCAAAAATCTCTAAAGCAAACCTTCAACTTCTACCCTATCCCCTCAAATTAAACCAATCGAATAAGTCTGCACTCTCTTCTCACTCCTAAAAGTGTTTCAAGGACATCCGACGTTTTCCATTAAAGTTTTTCCAGTAAAGTCACAGGACGTTTCAAAAGGAGGTCGCAGACAGACTCCTTTGACCGCAACTCACTGAAGTCCCATCAAGCTCCATGGAGGATTTCTCTCAACATGCGTGTTCTCTTACTCTTCCCTCTCATCTGGCCAAAGCAAGAGCAGAGAGTTGTTATTTATAAGTCATGGAAAACTCGTGCACAATGACATCTTGGAAAAAGAGATTATGTGCTGCACGGGCAGATCGTTTTCTCAGTGCGCGTAGGAGATGATCAAATTAACCTTTCAAAGGAATTCAGTTGAAGTGGCAAATGATTTTCTGCCACCCTCCTCCGTGGCAGGGCATCTACTACTGAATTTTCCTGGACGTTTTACCCTCCCCGCTGGCCCTGCTGCCCAGCGTGGTGTATGAGCTAAAATGTGCCTCTTCAGATTGGGAGCAACAGGTTTGTGTGTTTATTTTGGGACATAAAGGGGACGGGAAAACATGAAACAGGAGGAGGGGCCAGAATTGTTCAAGTGTTTTGTCTCTGGGGGGGTTGGCGGTGCTGGTGGGGGTGATCACCGTCCTCATTGGTACATTTTTAAGCTTTATGAAATCATAGTTACTTTACAGTAAATGAAAAATGAAAGGATAAGTCACAAGTAATTTTATAATTTATGCTTATATATTGTATAATGTAGCTGATATGAGATAAATGCAACATTTTTTAAAAATGTTTAGTCACAATGAGCAATATCCCTTAAACAGCATGAGCTTACAGCTAGAAACTCATCAGGGTTTTTTTGCCTACGCTAAAATAGCTTTTTGAATTTTGTGACTTTTTCTGTGTAAACAACTTGCTCAGACTAAACCTGTCTTTCTGACATTTGAGCGTTCTGCAGTTTTTATGCTATGTTGGCAAAAAATATCAAATATAACTGTCACGCTGTCCTTCCACTGATAGCTTCATTAGTGTAAATGACATTTTCTGGTGGTGTAATATCAGTTGTTTTTAGAAAGAAGAGAAATAAATATGCACATTACTGCACTTTGAACTGTGTTTTTTTTTTTTTTTTTATTATTATATTGTATGTAATTGACTGTTTTTGTTTTTATTTGTCTTCATCGGTGGAATTTATGGGCTGATCCAGCCTGTACAAATACAACCTCATACTACCTCAAACTTCATCTTTTTGTTTGCCATCCCTTCAGATATCAGAAACAGTATACGAAAAAGAACTAAAAGACTCCTGAATCAAAATCTGTGACAGAAACAGTAAGTGCGATCAATTTCTAACCAAAAAAAAAATACGTAATTTTTTTTAAGCCTAATTTAAGTTCAAACTCAACAACTAAAATAAAAAATAAATAAATCATATTTTACCCACAGTTCCATAGATGCAGATTTTATGTCACAGTAA
The DNA here is from genome assembly GCF_965226115.1 of Aulonocara stuartgranti. NCBI lineage: Eukaryota > Metazoa > Chordata > Actinopteri > Cichliformes > Cichlidae > Aulonocara > Aulonocara stuartgranti. The sequence continues at coordinate 7,721,410 of NC_138946.1, forward strand.
ACTTCAAATTAAACTCATTTTAGAAAATGTCCGAAAATCATTTAAAATTACTTATATAAAAAAGGGCAATTTCTTATGGTATTCTGTTAAAATATCTTTGATTTCTTAACAGTGGTAAATGACTTTAAATGTAACTTAATCTCCATAGCCCCCACATGTAAAGAAGCATATAAAATATGCTTTATTTTAAAGAAGTCCAGCTTTAATGCCTTAATGTAGCCTCTACAGTGCAACTCCAGCAGCTCAGCTTGAGCCAGCAGCACCTCTGGGTGGCCATAATTTTACACTACAACAACATAACCAAGAATGGGCAGAAGTAATGTCCAATAAATAAAAAAATAAAGCAGAGACTTGTTCAAAACAGTCTACCAAATCAAATTTATTGAATTTTAAAGGGGTGCTCTGAATTCACAAGCTGCAACAATACATGACTCCTCATATTATCTCATAAAACACTCCAGTCTCATTTTCAGATAGGAAATGTCCTCAACCCCCCCCCCAAAAACAAAAAAACGAACGGTCACACTACAAAAAAGAAAGGACAGATACATCAATCCTGATATACATGTATGAAAAATTAGAATGTTATCAAAAATAATGCAGGGCAGGAAGTGTTAAAGGTTGTGAAAGTGCTGCATTTAAGTCAATCAGGAAGGGCCAGTGATATGGACAGAAAGATTTCAATCCAAACTTCTAAAACAGACACATCTCGCTAAATCGATGAAAACACTGCAAACAAACTTAAGCCTATGAGAGACATTTGAATGGTTCAAGTACTAATGAAATACTATAAAATGCAAAATATTAGAATATTTATTACATAAATGCCATAATTTCAGCAGGATCAAATAAAGTGTACTGAAGACATGTCTATATACGTGTGGTGGTTTGTTTCAGATTGTTTAAAGTATGCTCTTCCATATTTTCTGTCATCTATTTTCTTTGCTCTTAACATGATCAAAGTTTGAATAATTATGTATAACAGGATCAGTTTTGCTTTAAACATTTGGTTTTAAAATGTTTTTTTTCCACACCTGGCTGTGTATGATCTCATTGGTGGACATCCCTAATATGGTAAGTAAAGAAGCCCCACCCACTTGTGGGAGGGGAAAAGTTCATTTTAAGGGGCAGGAAGTATCACTGCTCAAGAGCCAAGTATACAGCATATACTAATTATTTTGAACCCTGAATCATGCAAAGTAACTTGAGAAAAACATAAGAATAGAAATACAGACGAGCATCACAGGCCAACTTTATACCTTCTGAAATCTTGCTTCTATTAGATATGTCTTAATGATTGCTGTGAAGACCAAAAAAAACTGAAATATAATTTCTCTTTGAGGATGACAACAACAAACATGACAAATACAGCCACAACCTGTAAACACTGCCTGCCATCTTAGCTCTTTTTTTAACTGAGTTTTTATGGGTGTCACAAATAGATTTTTCACAAGGCACTGGAGACCAGGTTTGGTTCACTGTCCACAGATCAAAATCAGTACCAGCAACACAGTTTTCCTTTTTGCAGTGCTCAATATTCTAACCCATTCAGTATCTTTATGGTTAAATATATTTTATTGACATCTCATCAGAAGAAACAGCAAAATATTGTTTTCTAATGTTAAATTTACTCCCAAATCCAGCACACATAATCTTCATCTAAATTGACGAGAATATTTGGTTAGAATTTAAAAACCCATCGTAGCTTTTAAACCAACAGTTTATTTTAAACCTCCTCCAGCTCCAGTCAGAAACAGAAGGTTTAAACCTGATATATGGATATGTGAGACTAAAGAAAGCAGCAAACTACCACATCCTCTGTCACAAGACCTGAAGAGACCCCACTGTCCTCATTTGTATTTCAAGAATCCACAACTTTGACCTTTAAATAACATAAACATGACAGTAACATAGAAATTGGCCGCTAAATTCTCTCTTTAAATAACAAATTAGTAGCCAAAGCTAAATTATTAGCATGGAAACTTAACAGTTTGCGAAAAGACATTTAAGGGCTAACTTGAAGCTTCAATCACTCACAGTCTACAGCCACTCAATATTATAGCACTGTTGTGTATGTTAAATGATTAACATGGAGTATTCTGTCTCTAACAACAACATTTAAAAAAAAAAAAGAAAAAGGCAGCTATTACTCAGCATTATGTAGGACTTTGTTAGCTTTTATCAACACTGGCTTATGCTAGCATAAGAACATTAGCCTAAGCCAGTATTTGCCTATGCTATTACTAGCTTATAGTGGTTTATGCTAGCATTACTTTAAAAAAGCATTAGCCTATGCTAGTGTTAAGCTATGCTACCCCTAGCATACAACGGCTTATGCTAGCATTATTTTATAGCAGTGTTTGTGTATATTAACTTGAAATCATGCTTACCATCTGCTGCCACCAGCTTATAGTGCATTCCATTGTACTTTAAAATTAGAAGTCAGAATTTTCAGCTGGCCACAGCACCCTGACATCACATTATCAACTTGAAAAGTCTGAGCAGCCCCAACAGGGCTGACTTTATCCAGGGGAATGTAAAAAGTGATAAAACTATGAAACTTTTAATGTGCACTGCCACTAAATAAATCATATGCAGAGCACTGCTCAAACTGTATGCATGCAAGTACAGCAGTGGTACATTTCCCTGTATTGCTATTGAAGCATGATTCTACCTTACCAAGGAGCAACACAAATCCTTTTTTTTTTTCTTGCTGTTATGACTTTACTACTGGAAATGACATCACTCCCAGCTCAGACTTCCAAGACAATAGAACGCACTATACTGGTATTAGCCTATGCTACCACTAGCTTAGACGAGTGTTAGCCTATGCTAGCATTAGCCTGGTCCAATGGATCCAGTGTTGTTCAAAGGTGGATTAAATGACCATATTCCCAGTTTAACCATAGAACAGGTGTTCCAAGGTTAAAATACAACCTTACATATAAGAAGTTAATATGATTTTCGTATTAATGCGTCCAAACATAACATTAGCAATGACTTTTCAGCCACTGTGCTAAAAAGATAAAGCACATTGCTCCCAAAAGGTCTAGGGTCACTTCAAAATGCTTTTGTCTTTGAAACAAAGTACCTTTGTTGAGAATCTTTAGGCTGCAGTCGCAAAACAGCCAAAGAGAAATAGCTTTCTTCTGAAACACCTCAAGAGTCAATTGATTCACAGTTTGTATAAAACAGAAAAGCTGAAAAAAGCTGCCTTGAACAGAACAGAAACAGTGAAAAAGTTGTGGGAAAGCAAGAGGACAAGTACATCAGTGTCTAGTTTGATGAACAGAAACGTCTTGCTTATGTAATTATCAAGGAGATTAAAATGATAAAAACCTTGCAGTTACACTGAAGTAGAATTATTAAAGCAATGCCTGGTGATTGCACTGAATTTTGCCCAGAGGTTAGGCATGCAATACCCTTAACTCGGGGATAACCACTTTGATTTCAAGCAGATTGCACCTGGTGGGAGGCATCTATTAAACATAATTAATAATTTATGACTAATGGGGGTCAATTGTGCTTTTCCTGATTTTCTGTCATAACAATGGTGCTCATGTTAAATGTCGTTCAGACATTTTTTTTTTTAAATTTACCCTTGAATGTTACAGAACAAGGATGATTTTGAACCGTGAATCATGCAAAGCTACTATGGTGGAGCCCATGAATAAAACTATGGAGCTAAAAATTAGCTTTTCCCTTAATTAACAAACTGATCCCAAACTTCTGTCCACTTTGTGTCAACGCAGAGGCTTTCCTCCAGTACATCCCAGTGTTGGTGAGCTTATAGAGAGGACGACAAAATGGGAGGTTAGTTAGGTTTTTAGTTGGGGTGACATGTGGGTAACTTTAAGCCATTAAGACAAGACTGAAAAGAATCTGACTATAGTTACTGCAATCAGTCTTTGGTTTACCAACCCTTAGAAGCTGAACTATCACAAGCCATGTCAGGAGGCATAAATATGAGAAAAATCTGAAAGGAAAACTGATGCTTTGAAAAATATCACATAGAAATAAACAGCACACTGTGATCCTCTTCAGAATCAGTCTCATAGCTTCGTCATCTTACAGTAAACCTCGACATTACACACACGGTTTCCTAACAAGTTCATCAAACCCTGAGCAAAGAGGATGAATTCATGGTCTTCTATAATCAGAGCGTACTTAGTGATAGATGTAGAAAGATATGCATTTAAACTACTCATGATTTCATGTGGCAGTGATGCTCTCAAGCAATGAAAGTAATGTGGCTTGTTGTCACCTGGCTATGAAAAAACAAAAATAAATGAGCCAATAGGGGATGAAAAACGGTTAAAGGATTTGAGGTTTTGAAATTGGGGTCAGTTTTATATAAGGATACTGGAATGTTTATATATTTTAATTTTTTAACATTTTAAAACATCTTTCCCACGCTTTCAAAACTAAGACTGAATTTTATTAGTGAAGCCACTAAACTTCAACATCCTGTTAGCAGAGAGGCCAAATCCAGGCCAAAAAAAAAGCTTCAGAGCAATCTTCTAAAAGTCCTCTTAGGAAAAAGTCAACAAGATGGCATTTATGCAAGCTATGAAGACAGGCTCAACTTTAGGGTATCACACAAAAACCCCAAACAAACAAAAAAAAGCACACACTTTCCCACAGCAAATTCTTTCTGTTCCGTCCCCTCCTCCAAGCACAAGAAAACAAATGTACCTGTCAGTTTTTTCCACTACATTTCGCGGAGGGTGAGGTCACGCTGGCTGAAGACTTGAGATATTTAATCTCAACTGCACAGCCTTCAGAGTGGACAAGCAATGGATGGGCCTGACAGCAGAGGGCGGCAGAGAAGAGGTGAGGGCTCATTGTGCTCCGCTAGCTTCACAGAAAACCAAGAGATGGGGCTGAGTTAAAATAAATGAAAGGAGCAGAAACAGTGGGACAGTAACTTTAAGTAGAGTGGAACTTATTGATTATAACTGCAGTGAAAGTGGAGACTTTAAACCAGCTGTTAGACTCAAGCCCAGTTTATTAATCTCAATCTCAGAGGTCATCCCAGAAGCAGACCAGACACTGAGGACATTTAAGTGGGGAAGAAGATAGTCCACTGAGACGCGTCTTCTTCAGCGTAGGGTGCTGAAACAACAACGTCCTATTATTAACACCTCCTTGCAGTGTAAGAGACTAGATGCACTCCATTTTTTTGTGCGTGAGAGTTGTAAAGTTCTGAAACCTGAATCTGGGATAAAAACATTCACAATTCTGAACTGTAGTTCTGTCTTTAGCATGAATATAAACACCTTGTGTGTAAATACATGCTGAGAAGCGCGGTTTTACTTGCATAGAGTTAAGGTAGCCCAGACTCACTGCCTTAACTGGGGATGGATCTGATTTTTTTGGGATTTGGAGAATGTTTAAACCCTCTACATGTATGTACAAAAAAAAAAAAAAAAAAAAAACAGCTGATAAACTGATATCGTAATTCCTTTAATACTATTAGAATCATCAAAAGAGAAAGTGAGAGAAATTCAGCTGAAAGATGCAGAAAAGCAACACAAAGAGCGAGGAATGTTTGCAGTAACAAAAGCACCCTGACGCACTCCAGCCAACCTCGACAAACAAGCCCATCATTCAGCTGCCCGGCTCGCCTCCTCTTACCCAAACTGCTGCTCAGCTAACAGGCTTCTTCTTTAACTCCCCCCTTCACAACAAGTTGTGATGATCAGACTCACAGAGGGAAAATATTTGAGCTGTCATGCAGAATGTGTTTCTAACACGAGCAGTCACTTTGATCCCATCAATAATCTGGGCAAAAGAGTTCAGAAGCTTTCTGTGCTCCAACTTGTACTACTGTTACATTATGTTTTATCATTTATACAACAGCTTGGCGGAAGCTGCCAAAAAGAGGGAGACAACAATTTAGATTTTTAAGCAAAGACACAAAAACTCTGGATTAACATAAGGCGGTTTGCTTCATGCCTGTTAGCTGTAAGCTGCGCGACGTTCCATTTAAATGGATTTTTAGTGAGTTTTGATTCAGCTCTAATGTGTCCATGTGCACTAAAACAAACTAACAATGAATATGAAGTTATTTTTAATCGTTACGCAATTATAAATAAATAAAAAAATTAAAACTAAGACTCAGTAATAAGACTGAAATGTAGAGCAGAGATAAACACAGATTCCTAGAAAACTGTGCAAAGAGCACATCATATGAGGGATGGGTGAGCTTGATATGACCTGATGTTAGTTCAGTTATACATGCACCAACATTTGTTTTGCATAGACTGAATTTACAGGAAACAAAAAAAGGACATTTAATGCATAATACGCAGAATTCTTTGTTTTCTGATTTGATTAATTCGTAAGAAGTTTCATTTCTTTCATAATAACTGGAATTTTGCACAATAAAATGATCCTCTCTATTCTAGTCAAGATATATATTTAATTTAAGTGATAGTTAATGTAACTCTAAAAACCCCTATGTGATGAGTGCAACCCCTGATACACAAGTGCATATAAATAATCTGAAGTATTTGTTTGATTATTTGTGGTTTGTTTGGCCCGATGAGCCACACCCCTCCATTTATCACTCTGACCTTGCCCCTGAGTTCAGCTGGGAGCCGCTTGACCTTCACCGGGCCTCATGGTACCTTCCACATCACGCCATCAGACTGGACTGAGTGACGTTTAGAGGCAAAAAACAGAAGCATTGAACAGAAGCCCCCACCCCCCAAAGAAACCATACCTGGCATAAAGTTCACTGGTCTAATCTTACTGTTCACCTCGGTTGGGGCTTGTTTCTATTTTTTTTTTTTTTTTTTAATCACTCACTGGAAGTCCTTTCCTGTCCACTCACACCTTACCGTCAACCTCAAGGTGAACAAACGTCAGGTTTTCTTTTGAATTGATCCAACTTTTGTGTCAAGAATCATAACTGGTGAGAAGAGCAGGATGTGTAGCAACAAGGGAAAAATGTCCCAAAAGGATCCTTAGTTTGAACCCATTTTTTTTAAAGTTCTTGTTTACCTCTCATTTGGTTATTTCCTGTTTTACTTCCTCTCCCGTCTACCCCTTTTCACCCCCCACAGCCAACCCTCGCGTCACAAAATTATCAAGCTACAAGCTGAGAGCTCCTGCTGTCGCAATCTTGGTATTTTAAAACCAGATGTGATGAGAGAGCGGCGGAGCAAGTGATCACATCCTGGATAATCCTTCTTTCAGGCCCTTAGATTGACTATAAAATTTGACCCTGAAACTAGCGCTTGAGCCCATAAAGTCGTCAGGAAAGCATTGCGGTCGAAGAGAAAGTGAGGTGAGGGCTAATCCCTCCCTCCAAGTCTTTCTGCACCCAGAAAAGTCGTCTCCTGGTGGCCAATTAAAGACGGTGTGGTACTTTAGTGCTGGCGTCACTTATGTGGTCGATGCTCCCCATTTTAACTGAGAATACAAAACAAAAGTTAAGCAGTTACAGTTTGGATCCACTGCAGGAGAGCCACCACACATCGAGGAGGAACAAGTAGAAGTATCCAGAATTTAAATTTAGGAAAAACTCCATGAGAAGATGACCTCGACCAAATTTAAACCAGGTATGATTTTTTTTTTTTAATTTTATCTGCCTAGGAGCTGAACTTCACACCTAAGAAAAAATTATTTCAGGGCAAGACATTACAATATTACTGTTTTCTTTAAAAAAAAAAAAAAAAAAAAAAAAAAAAAAACCCTGTGTGAGAGAGGCCATTTCTTAATCAATCATGGTGTCAAAAATAGTTCCCTACAGATAATGGAAAACTATAAACCTGAAAATGAAGGGTGGAAACACTGATGAAAATAAGAGTGTAGGTAATTGCGTGCACTATGAGAAACTGGTGAAAAGTCAGAGGCTATCACATTAACCAGGTAACGATGTAACTGCTTGGTGACGCGTATTCCTCATTTCCTATCTCTGCTAATACTGCCTGAACTTCCATGCCGCCCACCACAGGCCCCAATCCTTGTCACCAGCGTGACAAATAAAATGATCTGAAAAGAAATCCAACTATCTGACATGTTACTCTTAAATGAAAACCAGCCATAACACCCACAAACATACACTGTAACAGGACTTTCCAATCAGCAGCTGTAAACAGTAGGAGTAAGGATCGTATCTCCTCTTTAGTTTCTGGTACGTTTACTCCACATTTCACTTGCAGTGCAGCAAACATGATCTTTTTTTTTTCCTCCTTTTTTCAGTGCTGTAAATGTATTCAGACACAGTGAAGCACTTCAGCGAGATCCAGGTCAGAGTCACATCCCAAAAAAATTAAAATCACTAAACTTCAGTAGTAGAGTTAGATTGGAGGTGGAGAGGTCCACGTAGGCAGAGGAGTTGGTTGAAGTGTGCGGAAAATGCCCGGGAGTTGTGGAACGAGAGCAGGCAGTCCTGGTGTACTACAGTACGATGGTTGGGCTGAGCGTTAGTAGCTGAGTGTGTGGCTAGAGCAAGCGGTCGTGGTCCGTGTATCAATCATCTTTTGAACTGTCAGTGACAGCGGCGGTGTCGGCCGTGGGAGACGAGGCTGGGCTGCGGCTGCGCTGGTAAAGACGGTAGCCCTTTCGGCACAGTAGGACGAACCAGTAGACCTGCGGCGCCAAGATGCACGAGTTGCCCAGGTTGGCAGACAGCGGCAGGTGGAAGGGCACGCTGTAGAGAGGGATGCTGTAGTGACGGCCGTACATCCAGTACATGAACGGGAAGAGGGCGATGCGGCACATGAAGAAGGTGAAGAGGACCATCCCGCCATTGAGCTTGTGCAGCCAGGAGTCCTGGAGGCTGAGCTGGAGGAGAGAAAAGAGAAAAAAGGGAATTGCAGATGAAGAGATGCGTTCAGAGAGCACAGCGAAAACACATTTTCCAAACTACAACTGTTTTTTGATGACTCATCCACACATATACATTTGGGTCTGTAAAAAGCAGACCTGTACTCCAATGTGAGGCCAGAGATCTATTAGAGATTACCCCAACTTCCTCCCACAGTCCAAAGACATGCATGTCAGGTTAACAGGCATTTCTAACTGGAGACGCACTGATCTGATGTGGTGGTCTGATCCTGACTCACAAAGCTTAGTGACAACGAGCTGATCCACACCTGATCCGTTCATTTCAGTCGCTTTATGACTTCGCAGGCGGCCACCTGCTGGTGTTGGCCAGAGGGGCCGATGGCGCGATATGGCAGCCTCACTTCTGTCAGTCTATCCCAGGGTAGCTGCCTCCACCAGTGTGTGAATGAACAGTGGAATTGTAAAGCGCTTTGGGTGCCTTGAAAAGCGCTATATAAATCCAATCCATTATTATTATTATCACACATCAGCAGCAGTCATTAGCAGGGAAGGCTAACGTAACATGGAGGAAGGTAACAGCAAAGCGACAGCAGCTTGGAGCTACTTAACTGACTATATCAGTGGCTTTTATGGCCTCCCCCAAGGAGGTTAGGTTTCAGATGGATGTTCGGTACTCTGCCTGTAAAAGTGGTAGCTTTGAATGGATTCTGATAAATCTTTGTAGGGGTGTAGAGTAGGGGTCATGTTAACAGTCTATTAAAATATGTCTTACATCTGCAAATGTCTTGAAGGTTAACTTCATGATTTATTGATCAAAAATGGCCAAAAAGCCTTATAACTTAGAAACTATGATTCATACAAGTGTGGTGTGCACTGTCAACATTTAGAAAGTAGTGTATCGAGTTTAAAATGTCCTATTTGACCTCTGACCTCTCCTTAAAGGTCAACCGTTTGATTCAAAAATTAAAGTGATAAAAATGCTATAACACTGCCCAGCAAGCTGCTCAGCAGAGGTTTCTGTTTGTTTATATATTTGTGAAGGTTTTCATTTATGTGTCAGTCTGTGCATGTAGAGCTGGGGACACCGAGGCATTCTCAAACCAGATGACACACGTAATCTCTCCACGGTGTACTGTGTTTGCCCCGGGCCTCCTCCTGGTAGGACACGCCCCAAACACCTCACCAGTGTGACACCCAGGTGTCTCCAGAAGCCCAAAGGAATTAATAGCTTAGTGAATTTATATTCTTGGCGAATTTCATTTTCTTAAGTTTGTAAAGTACCATTTACCTTGAGCCTCACAGTGAGGATTACTTTAACTCTGGCAGATACCTGAATCTGAAAAGGAAAAAGTTGTATCGGGACATCTTTAATTGTTAATTGTCCAGTGTTAGACTGGAGACGTGTCCAGGAAGTACCCTGCCTCTCGCCCTTGGACAGCTGGGAGAGACTCCAGAAAAGTTGCTTCAAACTGTGCACAAGTAGGTTACTGTAGTTGAACAATGCAACACTTTTTACTCAGTAACATTAACAGCATTTTGGTGTGATGCATATTAATTATTTGTGGGATTTCATGCTTCACTTTTGTACCCTAATACAATGAAACGGTGTTAACAGTCTGGCAGAGGACCTGAAAGCAGAGAACTTAAGAACTCTTTGTTCGATTTGTATTGCTTATTGTCATTTATGCTTAGAAATATTTAACCATATATGCTTAGAGGTGTATAATCGATTGTGTAGTGATATGTGTGATCCTTAATAGTCTGCAAAGGCTTGGTGTGCATTCCAGAGTGCTCTGGCATTCACGCCCACATCCTGGGAGCATGGGAGAGGTCTACCTTCTCTTATTGTTTTATGGTAGGATAAACGTAGCTATGTCAGTTTTAGTCTAAGTGCCTTTTGTTTAGATGAACTGTTGGACTTCCAAACCAGCAGGGTTAGCGAAGTTGTTTATGGGGTCACACTCTGACCCCACACTCACACACACACTTACACAACACACAGGCAAGGTACTCTTTGTTTGTATGTAGACGTCGTATGTTAATGAACCTATGCATATTCATGTATATTCATATTCATGCCCAGCCAGGCTCCACCATCAGCCAGCAGGTCCAGACAGGCTCCACCATCAGCCAGCAGGCCCAGCCAGCAGGCCACAGCCAGGCTCCACCATCAGCCAGCGGGCCCAGCCAGGCTCCACCATCAGCCAGCAGGTCCAGCCAGGCTCCACCATCAGCCAGCAGGCCCAGCCAGCAGGCCACAGCCAGGCTCCACCATCAGCCAGCAGGCCCAGCCAGGCTCCACCATCAGCCAGCAGGCCACAGCCAGGCTCCACCATCAGCCAGCAGGCCACAGCCAGGCTCCACCATCAGCCAGCAGGCCACAGCCAGGCTCCACCATCAGCCAGCAGGCCACAGCCAGGCTCCACCATCAGCCAGCAGGCCACAGCCAGGCTCCACCATCAGCCAGCAGGCCCAGCCAGCAGGCCACAGCCAGGCTCCTCCATCAGCCAGCAGGCCCAGCCAGCAGGCCACAGCCAGGCTCCACCATCAGCCAGCAGGCCACAGCCAGGCTCCACCATCAGCCAGCAGGCCCAGCCAGCAGGCCACAGCCAGGCTCCTCCATCAGCCAGCAGGCCCAGCCAGCAGGCCACAGCCAGGCTCCACCATCAGCCAGCAGGCCCAGCCAGCAGGCCACAGCCAGGCTCCTCCATCAGCCAGCAGGCCTAGCCAGGCGCCATCATCAGAAATTCCGCTTCTGGGTCCCTCGTGGTGGCCGCCTCGTGCTCTCGCTTCAGTATGCCACCCAAGAAAGGCCCAACACCAGAGGAGGTTGAGGACATTAAAACCTCCCTCGGAGCGCTGTGCGGAGACGTGGCAGCAGTCAGGGCGCAGCAGGAGCTGCTTCTGGGGCTACTGGAGGTGGTAAAACAGCTACGCCTCCAAAATGCCGAAAAGGACAGACGGATCATGGATCTCGAGCAGCGGGTGGATGAGCTGGAGCAGTACACCCGTACGAACGACGTGGTCATCAGCGGTATTAAAATCAAGCCGCGCTTGTACGCGCACGCAGTGGCCGGGAACGTCGGGGAGCCCAGCGACGAGGAGACCCGCTCGGTGGAGCAACAGGTGGCATCCTTCCTCCAAAGCAAGGGGATAGAGATGGACCTGGAGCACATAGAAGCATGTCACTCACTGCCCAGGAGGAGTGACAGACCGCCGGCCGTCGTTATGAGATTTGTCAATCGGAAGAACAAGGTCGCAGTGCTGAAACAAGGACGCAAACTGAAAGGCACGGATGTTTTCATTAATGAGCATCTGACACGAAAAAACGCAGACATCGCGAGGAAGGCAAGGCAACTGAAGAAGAACGGTAAAATACAACATACATGGGTAACAAACTGTAAGATTTTCATTAAGCTAAACGGGACACCAGAAGAGGCAAAAGTACTGATAGTGAGGAACATGGAGGATCTGGACAAGTACAACTGACACTAATGTATCGAGGTAATATATAACTCTAATGACAATCAAATGATAAATACACCAACATCTCTAATTACACCAGGAAATGACATGGACATGTTGAAATTAATTCTTCAACAGAAAGTAATTGATCTAGATTGTGAATATAAGGAGCATAATATAATAGATCCAGAAATAGATTCTGGAAGTAACTTTCTCTCTACTTTTGTTAAAAATTGTAATTATTTCACTCAGGAACAATATGAAAAAGAAATTAACCTAGACGGGAAGCTCTCATTAATTCACTTTAACAGCAGAAGTATGTACTCTAATTTTGATTTCATTAAGGACTATTTGCAACAATTTTCTCGCCCCTTTAGTATTATAGCCATCACTGAAACTTGGTTCAATGTCGATAAAGGAATAGATTTTTGTTTGAATGGATATGATTTAAAATACATGAATAGATTAAATAAGGCGGGCGGCGGGGTTGCTATATATGTTCATAACTCTATAAAATATAATGTTGTAACAACTATGTCTATGGCTATTGATGGAATTTTGGAATGTTTGACTATTGAGATCATGAATGAAAAAAAGAGAAATGTTATAATAAGTTGCATATATCGGACACCCAGTTCAAGTATTGACACTTTTAATGAATGGATAGAAAAATTGTTTGCTTCGGTGAACCAAAAATTACTATTTATCTGTGGTGACTTTAATATTGATTTGCTAAACCCAACAAGGTTAAAAGCCATTGATGATTTTACTGACACGATGTACAGCTTATCACTATATCCAACAATAACAAAGCCAAGAAGAATAACATCACATAGCGCCACTATTATTGACAATATTTTTACTAATGTCATGGATTTCCAAATTAATAGTGGCCTGCTTGTCTGTGATATAACTGACCACTTACCAGTTTTTACTTTGTGTGACTGTGATTTAAAAAAAATAGATACCAAGATCATGATAGCAAAGCGAACAATAAACGAAGAAGCAATTCATGCCTTCAATTTCGATTTAGCACAACAAGATTGGAGTTCGGTGTATGAAGAGTCAGATGTGGACAAGGCTTATGACAATTTCCTAGATATTTTTACTATGTGGTACAATAAACATTGTCCTGTAAACGAACACATGACAAAGAAAAAAAAGATAAAAAGTCCTTGGCTCACAAAAGGAATTATTAATGCTTGCAAAAAGAAAAACAATCTGTAGAAACAGTTTATCAAAGTAAAAACAAAAGAAGTGGAACAAAGATATAAAGCATATAGAAATAAATTGACTGATATTATAAGAACGAGCAAACAACTTTATTATAGAAGAAGATTATATGAAAATAAAAACAATATAAAAGGAACTTGGGATGTGTTAAACAACTTAATTAAACAAGGATCTTCTGGAACATCATATCCTGAATATTTTACTGATGCAAATGGTGAAAATCACAACATGAGTAATATTGTCGATGGGTTCAATAAATTCTTCATAAATGTTGGCCCTGAACTAGCAGCGGACATCCCGTGTCATAAAAATGAAAATATCAGCAATATAAAATCAAATCCCTTTTCACTGTTCCTCTCAGCTACAAATGAGCAAGAAGTAATAAATATCACATTAGAATGTAAAAGTAAGTCTTCAATGGATTATCACGACATAAATATGTCTGTAGTTAAACAGGTTATTCTGAATATTGCTAGTCCCTTAACATATATCTGTAATTTATCATTTCAGTCCGGTTGTTTTCCAAAAAAAATGAAAATTGCGAAAGTAATACCACTATATAAAAGTAATGACAAACATAGTTTTACCAATTATAGGCCTATTTCTCTACTGCCTCAATTCTCAAAAATTCTAGAAAAACTTTTTAATTCAAGATTACAAAAATTCCTTGAAAAACCATCAAATAATAAATGTTGGTCAGTATGGTTTCAGAACACAAAGAACCACTTCAATGGCGATAATTGAGGCAGTAGAAGAAATTACTGATGCACTGGACAAAAATAAATATGCAGTTGGTATTTTTGTTGATCTCAAAAAGGCCTTCGACACAATTAATCACTCAATTTTATTGGATAAATTGGAAAGATATGGTATTCGAGGGAAAGCTGGTAACTGGTTAAAAAGTTATCTAACGGGTCGGGAACAATATGTTAGCATAGGGCATTACCATTCAGAGAAACTTGGTATTACATGTGGTGTTCCCCAAGGGTCAGTGTTGGGACCAAAACTTTTCAATGTATACATAAATGATATTTTTGATGTTTCTCAAGTACTTAAACTCATACTGTTCGCAGATGACACCAACATATTTTTCAGTAGCGATGATTATACTGATCTTGTAATGACTGTAAACAGGGAGCTACAATTAATAAAAAAATGGATGGACATAAATAAATTATCATTAAATATAAATAAAACTAAAGCAATGTTTTTTGGTAATTTTAAATATAATATAGAATTACCAATTATCATTGAAGGTGTACCAATTGATAATGTGAGTGAAAACAAATTTTTGGGAGTCGTAATTGATAACAAAATTTCATGGAAACCCCACGTCAGACACATAAAAACCAAAATTTCCAGAAGCAGAGGTGGGACCAAGTCATTGTTTTGCAAGTCTCAAGTAAGTCTCAAGTCTTTATCCTCAAGTCTCAAGTCAAGTCTCAAGTAATGTCAGGCAAGTCAGAGTCGAGTCTCAAGTCACTGGTGTAAAAGTCCGAGTCAAGTCACAAGTCTGAAATTTTGAATTTCAAGTCCTTTCGAGTCTTTAAAAAAAAAAAAAGAAAAAAGCATGTTGCAGTTATGCTAAATGTAAATATTAGACCATGTAATTTTTAAATCTGTGTTTTTCTCAACACATGACAAAATAGTGAACTTAGAAAATATACACAAATTGTGAAATTGCACCTCTTTAAAATGCAGCTCAATTAAACCTAGCTCCAAGAATAATTTTCACCGACAGTTCTGAGATAAGCTGCATGTTATTCTTGGATGCGGTTGTAGGACCGGTGTTGTGCCAAAAAGTGATTGTCTGCCAAAAACTGATTTCCGGTATTTGCCAAAAAGCGATTGCTCATATTTAAAGTGCTATAAGTAACTTGTTGGGCTATAATATGTTAAACATATGTCAAATGCATCCCTTATGGATGACATAAAGTCATCTTGAGCCACAAACAACATTCGTGTAGCAAGATACAAGCCGCAATCAGTTTTTGGCAGCGACTTTTATATAACCTTTATTTATGCAGTAAAAAAAATCTCATTAACATTAAAAATGTATTTTGTAAGAGTAAGTTGCCCAACAGGACAGCAGAAATGGCAGCAAATATTACAATAGTTCTGTAAAAATATTTTAAGTGGGGATAAAGGACCGGATTGGTTATAATGTAAGTACAAGTTGTAAAGATACTTAAAAAACAGATAATTTTTTAATTCTTTATGTAACCCCTTTGTATCCCCTGTTCACCGAAGTCTATTTACGAACATACGTAAAGATATTACACATAAAAAATACACAGAAACACTGGAAATCAGTTTTTGGCAGACAATCACTTTTTGGCACAACACCGGCTTTAAAATCGCATGACAAAAATATCATATACATTAAAAAAACTGCATCACCAACGTAGCCTGGACAACATTTGCTAGTTAGATGAAGTCAGCTATCTCATCGTAGCATATTTATATGCATATTTATAATTATACGGTTCTTGGAGTGAGTGCATACACTCGTGAAGTTTAGTAACTTCCGGTCACTGCAACAAGCCCAGGTACAGTTTACCGACGGATGGGTACAGGACCTTGAAATGCACCGTGTAGAAAGTAAAGACCATCGTACGTATCATAAGTTTACCAGTCTCACAAATAGTCTTCATAAATACACATTCGTTAACCGTTTATTAATATAACCTTTGAGCTTAACGGTAATTAATTAGTAGTGGAAATAATTTCTGGTACGCCTTACAGAAATGTAGCAGTGACAATAATATTGTATGCTGTAATCGCACTGGACAATTAGTGATACAAAACAACTGTTTTATTCTGTGAATAAAAGTATATGTTTTTGTCAATGTACCATAATAACAGAAGCGAAACGCAATATTGTGTCAGGACAATTCACTATTTATGCACAATAAATAAAGGAGCATAGCGCGACAATTTCTGTTCAGCGCCAGACTTGCTTGTAACCTATATCACCAATTATGTTATGAAAATGACGTATTAACTACAACAGCAGACTGACCTTCGTGTAAATGCTTGGAGCAGACTAACCTGTGAGCTGGAGTGTTCTGGGACGTTATATTTGATCTTTGAATGGCTGCAATCCAGTCGCGTCTTTGTTACTTCGGAAACATGGCTCGAACAATTTCTCTTCAACGACGTAATCCGATAACAACCGATCTCTTTACCCGTCGGCTTCCCGTGGCTGTCATGCGACCGGCTATTGTAGTTAATAATACAACAGCTTCTTGACATTTTTGTGTTTCTTTTTATCGCTGTGTGACTGGTTTCAATTGAAAGCCTGCGTGCGCTAGTACCGCTTGCCACGAGTTCCCAGAATCCTTTGCGGTTCTACCCGTGAATGACGTCACATTTTCAATCTCTATATAATATGCATGTTAAATTTTATATTTGGGGTAAAATATCAAGTCTTTTCAAGTAAACCGGTTCAAGTCCAATTCAAGTCCCAAGTCATTGGTGTAAAAGTCCAAGTCAAGTCACAAGTCTTAGAACATTTTTTCAAGTCAAGTCTAAAGTCATAAAATTAATGACTCGAGTCTGACTCGAGTCCAAGTCATGTGACTCGAGTCCACACCTCTGTCCAGAAGCCTCGCAGTTTTGAACAAAGTGAAACAATTCCTTGATAAAGATGCACTTCGTACTCTGTACTGTACCCTGGTTCTTCCATATCTTACATATTGTGTGGAAGTGTGGGGAAACACATATAAAAATACAACTAATCCATTAGTCACAGTACAGAAACGAGCACTGCGTATAATTCACAAGGCTGGTTATCTAGATCATACTCACAAATTCTTTCTTCAGGCAAAGTTACTTAAATTCCAGGATCTGGTTAATTACAATACATCCATAATTTTGTATAAAGCTTTTACTAAACTTTTACCGGCAAATTTACAAACTAGATTTGAAATTCGAGAAAAGGTTTATAATGTTAGAGGATTTGGAGAATTCAAATTACCCAGAACTCGAACAACCCGTAAAGGTTTTTGTGTGTCTGTATGTGGTGTGAAAATCTGGAACAGTCTGAGTTTACAACTGAAACAATGCAAAAATATTCATAGATTTAAATTTCTCTACAAACAGTTGGTCTGGTCACAGTATACTCAATGATGGTTTTTTAGTGTGCTCTGTAATGTCTGTTCTCTTACCATTGCTGGTATGCATTCAAAAAAAAAAAAAAAAAAAAAGACTGTGCGTATGTATGTACATATATGTACATGTGTGTGTAGATATACATGTATGTATATGTATGTGTGTGTTTGTTACTTGTAGTTATTACTGCCTGTTACCTGTGGTAATGTAATTTATAATTTATATATTCTGTATTCAGTTATGAAGGCTCTAATTGTTGCTTGCGAGCTGCAGTTTAGATGCTTGTATGCGCCCGGGGCTGTTGATGGGACTGTATGCAATAATGGGCGTAGCTGCGGGAAGTATATTGTTTTGTTTTGTTTTTTTGTTGATGAGTGAGTATAGGGGTGGGATTTAATAAGTTTTCTCGTCCCACTCCTTTTTCAGGCAATTTTTGTTTTTTGTTTTGTGCATTTTATGTTCAATATAGGTATTTGTTGTGCCTGGAAATGAACAAATAAATGAATGAATGTAAAATAAATACAATAAAAGAGCAGTGTTACGGGGGAGCAGATGAGAGCAACTGGGGTCGTGCGAAGGAACGGCGTTTGCCCAGTTCTCTCCCGTGCACGAGAAACATAAAGAACTTTGCCTACTCGTGTCTTGCTTTGCTGTGTAATTAAATTATCTTGAACGTTCCAGCAAATAGGTTTGTAGCTTAAACCTATCACTCTTCAGCCATGCTAATGACTGAGCTTGCTTTATAGACATTATATACTATACTTTTAATTAAGCCACAGTATCTACTTAGTAGTTTTAATTTATTATTCTGCTGCTTAATTCTTTTGATACATTTCATCCATTATTGAAGCAAGCAAATAAAATAAGGAAAACTTTATTATTGTATATTTTCCATTTCTGCTGCTTGCTTAAAGTTAAGTTAAAGCTTAACTTGTAGTTGAGAAGGTTACTACATTTTGTCAAAAAAACAAACAAAAAAAACAAAACCCCACCAAATCCCATAATTATTTTTCTCAGTCAAAGGGATAGGAGAACTGAGACAGGAAAACAGGGCCATAACATCCAACAACAAAAATCATATGATCTGGGATCTTCTCATCTTTAATTTGAAAGACTGGATGTTCCCTTTTCCACACAACAGCAGTCAGCACTGCTGATGAGAGCAGTAAAACTGTCTGGTGCGGTTTCTGTTAGTGCTGACTAAGTCTAAAAGTGGTCAGCAGTGAAGAATTGCTCTGCTCTTTTTGCTCACCGACACCAGATGTCAGCAAAGACCTGAGAGTCCACAGTCCACTGGTTTCACTGAGCTACACAGTAAGGCTCTTCTATTCTTAGAAAGGATGGTTTGTAAGACACTGGGCCCTTTTACTAAAGTGTAGGCTATAGAGCTCTTTGCATGGCGAAACTAATGAACATTAGCCGAAACAGATCAATTCAGGGGCAGGGAGAGCAAGCGGTGCCTGAATGCTGCTGACTGATGTGGGTTTTTTTGGTGAGCCATGCAGCTTAATTATTGATAGAACAGTGACAAGCAACATCCCAAATGAAATGGAGATACTTGGGTTTTTGCTGCTGCAGTGCTCTGCAGATCACCTGTGCAGGAACAGTTTGGAGAAAAGATGAATGGCTTTGTTTTGGTTAAGAGAGCTAAGGCTGTTTTGCTTAAGTTCATATCAAACTGTATATACCGTACATTTATGTGTGTCTAAGTGTATAAAAAATACAGTGATGAATAAATATTTATCTGAAAAACAACGCTAATTCATGGACAGCTGGATGCTGTTTAAATTCGGATGCAAATATCATTCACTCAGATTTTATTTACAATACAACATAGAAAAAATTTGAAATATTTCAGCTGGGAAAACGTACCATTTGTGGATTTTATAGCAGATTGTGTTCATGGTCAATGATTTCTGAGCCCATGTAGTGATTTCCATGACAGAATCATGTTTGCATTTAATGCATTTCTGCCTGAAAGCCTGAAGATCACAGGTACCCAATGCTGACTTGTGACTTTGTCTGTTGCACACAGAGATTTCTTCAGAATAACAGCGATCTGAAAATGTTGGGGAACCTTTTCTGTGTATGTTTGAGGTTGTTATGCACACTGAATTAGGGATCTAGTGTCATCTAATATTTGCTATTCTGTTTTTAAGCCACTTAAAATCCTTTAATTTCCTCAAAATCGACAGTGCGCTTTATAATCCGGTGCGCCTTATGTATGAATTCTGGTTGTGCTTACAGACCTCGAACCAATTTTATGTGGTACACGGCGCTCAAAAATCTATCAGACTTTGGTAGGCTACGAAGCCGCACCTCTTGATGGTGTCTGAGCATTACGGCTACCGTAGTCAGGAGCCTCACGGAGTAATCTGGGTCCAAAACTCCGTCCGCTTCAGGTCCCAAAGTCAAAGGAACACTGCGACATCACTGAGAGTTTAAAAACTGTCTAAACTCTTTCATCTGTAATAAAATGATCAGTTTTGCTGCTTTACCAGGTGTAACAATTAGTTTAACATCCAGGCATCCATGAAAACAGAATTTATTCAATTTAACAGAGTTAGAAGTTAACAGGAAGTTAGCTCGCTAGTTCACACCTAAACATGATATAGCATGTTCTGACTGAGAGATTTCTGAAAAAATTAAAAAATTAAACGTACAACTCTGCTATCACTTTCAACATAAATGAAGACAGAAAACTAAACAGCAGTGACGTTTGTAGGGTTACTGAAGTTGTACTAGCTGGTATATAATGATGTGCTACGTGATCGCTAGCTACACAGCTATGTTAGCATAACATAAACACAGTGAAGCTGGAGGATGAACGCTAACGTTTTTCCACTCGATAAAAGTTAACAGGGGGTTTCTGATGGTTAGGGACAAATGCTATCACATGGCAGGATGCTGTAAACGGACCAAACTTCAGTCAGGAGAACAACTGAGATAATCCATTCACGATACAGGTTAGTCATTAATATACTGGAACAACATGGGAATAGAGCAGCTGCGAGAGAATTCAACATTAATGAATCAATGTTACGGACGTGGAGGAAGCAAGAAGAATGAGTTGAGTTAAAAAAAACAACAAAAAAAAACGGTTTCTCCACAGGATTGCGTTTTGT
The DNA here is from genome assembly GCF_965226115.1 of Aulonocara stuartgranti. NCBI lineage: Eukaryota > Metazoa > Chordata > Actinopteri > Cichliformes > Cichlidae > Aulonocara > Aulonocara stuartgranti. Next base: position 7,742,145 of record NC_138946.1, read on the forward strand.
AAAAGTACACAAGTACAAATCACTCACTCAAGAGTGGCATGTTACAACTGTGTGCCTTCTGGTCATTATTTCTTTTGATTATTAACCTTACTCATTCGGTTATGAGTGGCCAGCGGGGACAGACTGGCTGTCTCCTCCATCACCACTGACCTTTGTCTTCAACCGCAGCTAATTATTAGTTAAACCATGTTTTCATTTGTTTTTATTCAAGCCTGAATCCGATGGCCCACTGTCTGTGTTTGAATTCTTCCACTTTTCTCCTCCTTATACTTATTAAATATGCATATTTTTGTTCAGCACTGTTGACTGTGTTTGGTACAATGATTAAAACATTCTGGGAAGATGTTAGAGTGACCTGTGAAAGATTCTCTTCAAACAAATTCCACTACACACAAAAGTCTTTCTGCTTGGTTATATTCAGAAGAAAAACAATTATAATAATATCGAAGACAAATCACAATTAAAAAACTGCAATAAAAAATAAAATAAAATATAACCTCCACTTGCTGAGGGAAATTTATGTTCCATAAGTGGTTGCTGGCTGTTGCGAGGTCAAATTAGACTCTCACGGTGACCCGTAGTAAGCATGATATGTATAGCCATAACTTGCCTACAAACACTTGTGAACTAACCACCGAGCTATAGGGCAAGTTGAAAAAGTTCAAACTGCAAACTGGAAACAGATTGCTGGCCTTCAAAATAAACACATTTCAAAAGGTGCAGGCACTTAGGAGGTTGGCAAGTGTTTGCAGACAAGTTAGCATACTTCATGCAAACTATGACCAAAGTGTCTGGTGATTATGAGCATCGAGAGGGTCCCTGACTGGTCTTTAGGCCTGTGTGAACCAGACAATAGAAGACAAACAACAAACCTTGCTTTTGGTCTACTTCTCTAAATTACTGTGAACAATGGAGTTCATTCATGTTTTTTTATATTTTTGTAACTGGTGAGTTTTGTGTGTGAATTTTAACATTACTTCAAACTGCACAGCAAATTCAAAGCGTTCTTCTTTTTGTTGTCAGAGGATGGATTTTCCCGTTGAAGAGTTTGGGGTTTTTGTCAAAGGGAGTTTAGTGCCAAATAATCACACGTCTCCAAAGATAATAATGTTAGTCTATGTGTTAGCAACCACTTTTAAAGGTTTATACTAACCAGTAAACTGGTGTTTGTTTTACCACTTGATAGTTGTCAAATTATTGCCATATGTCAAAGAAGGAGGGCATAAAGTCTTTAACTGTATTTTTACCTACAAAGACATCATCTGTGGCCTGTGCCTTATGCCAAAGCAACCAAGTAAGATAGGGAAAAAAAAAAAAAAGAGTTCTTAGTATTTAATTTCATAACAGAAACGTTTCTTTTTCACTGTTCTCTTTTTTACTCAGAATTTCTGTTATTAATATAATATAAAATAGTGGGTTTCTTAAATTTCTACAGTAATATTTGTTTATAACATAGAAAAACTGAGATGTGTACTTAAAAATTATACTTATTTCTCTTAAGACATCCCAGGGTGTCTTCAAAAAGAGAAAAAAAAAGAAAAAGTAATAGCTTCACTGGTCTGGCTCACTTTATTTAAAACTGCGCTGTGTTTGGCCCCTGGATTAATGCACTCCTTGCAGCAATGCAAAGCTGGGCAGGCCCGAGCCTATTTGCAGCTGCTAACCTGCTCAGAAGTAGAAGTTTGGCAAATAATTTTACAACTTTGTTTGCTCCGCTACTACACAGCAAAAGATCTGCATCTCTATGATATCTACAGACATACGTATTTACCACGAAAAGGACTTCAGAGTTTGTTTCAGGTGAATGCTCATGTGCATGTGCCATCTCACCTGAATAAGTATCTTCCCCAGGGACACGAAGGGCGTGCTGAGCTCTGTTAGAAACAAGCAGCCGATGAAGAAATCCCCCTGGTCCTTTCTGAAGAACTGAGGAGCAGACAGAGCACACACAGACTGAGCAAACAAGCGCAAGCATGGAAAACACACACACACACACACCTTCTCGAACAGTCTCAGCGGAAAAATGCTTGAAAAGACAAGGAAAATATCAGACTTTAATCATGTGTTTACACTGACTCATACAGCTGGACTGGAGCTGCTTTCAGCCACCCTCATGTTCCTCTTAATTACCATAAAATATTTGTTTATAAGTAATAATTTTTCCTCTGTTATTTTACTAAAAATAGTCTTAGCACTGCTTCTGTATCTTTCTATAATAATTTTTATACATTTTTCATTTTATATTCTCTTTATTTAGTGTTTTTAGTATTTTTCAGTCCGTTACGGAAGGACGCTAGATCAGCATGGATCTGTTATAGCAGGAAGGCTCTGACCAGATTTAAACAATCTTTCTTTAGTTATCGCTCAGCAGCAGCTCTTTAAAGGCTTGGTGCACCTGAGACAGACCTAAATCCCCAAATGGCTCACTGTAATCACCCTAGCCTTCAAGTGCTGCTGTTAGATAAACAGCCAAAAGCTCCAGGAAGAGAAAACTGACTGGATTCATTATTTCTTCACCTAATTCCTCACAGTTCATGGTGCAAAAGCACTTTGTGATTTGGGCTGTTGTGTGTAAAGTGCTAAAAGTCAGCATGTGCCAAAAATGAGTTTGAATTTAAACCCAGGTTTATCATAGGTGCCTGAAATTCTGTAGCTACTGGAAAGCTCCATAATTACAAAATAATAATATAATGACAATCCTGAACTTCTTCCATAGTATTAAATGGGAGGATGCTTTAACATAGCAAGGTTTTACAATGTGTATGTTTTTTGTGGGTGTAGGTAAGGTTGAGAGGTTTTAGGTTGTGTATGTGTATTTGATTATATCACTTGACTTTTATCTTATATCTTGGATATATACTTCTGTTTTATAGCCTATTTAACCCTGTGTGTACCTGTCCAGGAAGTGCAGAAGTACATAAGCTAAAAGCTAAATCAGGTGAATGTTTTTGTGCATGATCCCTGAAAAACAATAATAAAACTAAAACTAGACTGTAGAGTGACGGTGCAGGTGCAGCAACAGGTCTAATGGGAAGACCCTTGTTCAATTCAGTTCAATTCAGTTGAATTTATATAGCACTAAATCACAACAAGTCACCTTATACTGTACAGTAAAGATCCTACAATAACAGATATTGGTTTGGTTGTTAATAATAACAGCGTGTCCCACTATGAGGTGCAGCATGTGCTTTAAGTGTTTCCTAAACAATTAGACCCATTAGCGAGAGAAGGTAAAACCACACTTTTTAAAAATTATTTATCAAGTAATATTATATAACAAACTACATGTCCAAGGCAAGCAAAGACTACCACAGTAGTGTGGTTTGAGATGGTGGCGCGTTAGTACTTTCTAGAGAGGTAGCTGAAGAATATCCAGAACAGTCATGCAGTTTTATTTATTTATTTATTTATTTTTTAAACCTGCAGAACAATGCTGGCTGGCACGGTAGTCATCAGTTTACTTTCCCCCTTCCTCATTTAGGGCTTTCATTAACAAAGAGAGGGCAGCCAGCCCGGCAAGTGACTTTGAACCGGTTAAACTGTCTAAGGTTAAAATTCAAAGCTTACATACTAAAGAGGCTAAAGGAAAACCCTTTTAACTGATAATATTATCGCACCCTCCTCCATTTTTTTAGTACAATCCCACAACCCCAGCGGTTCATATGTTACTCTACCACAATTTCAAGATGGCCAAAATGGAGGGGAGGAAGTAATGTTCTGTACATAACAAATGAACAAAGCTTTCAAATACTGACCACCAGCACAGTCCCGTGTGGTTGGGGCTGCCACCCTAGAGTAGATGAGTCAGTTTAGATGGATAAAGAGACTCCAGACAAAAGACAAGCACTCTCTGGTAGCCCAGCTTTCTGTGTGCCGTTAATAAATAAAGCATGAGCAGCTCCAGACGTGGCTTTGCCATCTGGCCACAAAACAATGACAGAGACCACAGAGGGGAACCTTACACCACACCTACCAAACTACCTGGCTACCTCATCCCACCCCAGCGGCTGTGGACATAAGTGTGTTAACTTTATGCAACACGCCACTTTCAACATTACTGTGCCTGTATTTCCCCCTCAAACACCAGGCCTGTAATGCTAAAAAAAAAAAAAACTTTTTTACCTAAAGTGCTATATCCTTTTGATGTGTAGATTCTTATAGGTTACACAGTATTACTCGAACTAGTCACAAATGAGAAACTGTATTCAACCAGAAATAAGACAAAAAGCCCTCCAACAGGTGGTCTGGCTCCCATAGTCCGGATTTCAAAATTACACCATCAGTTCGGGGCAAAGTCCTTCTAGAACAAAAATCTTTCCATGTGTCAACCATCTCAGTAAAACCTCCAGGCACTCATCCGGGCAGCATCATTTAAAATAACTTTAATATTAATGCCAAGAGAGACAAAATTTGCATGTATGGAATCACTAGTCAAATCTGATACACTGACTTTGATTCTAGCGTTACAAAGACAGTGAGATAGTGAGACTTTCTTTGTGAAAGTTCTCAGACATGCCTGGAACAATCTTCCTGCCAAGGATGAGAAACTCTTATTTACTGCACTTTGTATGGAGTTAACTGGTAGATAACATTTTGAAAACGTCATCTTGCTAAATCCACTGCCTCTAGTTTTCACACAGCTACTGGCTATAAAGGATATAATTGTGCCTGCTACAATTTCATACAACATACAAGCGCCTGAGTGTGTGAATGCACTTGAAACAAGAGAAGCTGTATGACTACACCTGCAACACAATGCACCATCATCAACATCAACCTACATGCTTAAATGTAGGGCTACAGTATAATGATGGCAAACTACGACAGTCTAGAAGTGCTTCTTGGTACTCACATCCTTATTCCGAAATGTAATAGAGACATTTAATAACTGCCAAACAGTTGTCCTGATCTCAGTAGATAAATCAGGGATGGACTGGATTCAAAACCAAAATTGCATCTGAACGTAGGCTTCCTATAATGTTAATTTTGATGAGAACGTCTAAGAAACTGAGTCCAGCTGTTTCAGAAGTAGGAGGTAAACCTTTACGTTACAGCGAGTTAGCTTGTCTGTAACCTGATAAGTTTCCTGGTTCTACAAATGTTTACAGGAAGTGCAGTACAAACAGAAAAGAATAGAATAGAATAGAATAATCCTTTCATTGTCCCACAAGGGGAAATTTGGGTGTAACAGCAGCAAGAAAGACAAATACAAACAATCAGTACACAAGACACAAAACAGAAACGTACACAATTTTTACATATTTACATCAGGGACAATGGTTACCAAAAACAGAGTACTGTACTGTTATTAAGTTAAATAAAATTAAATACAAATAAGAGGCAAACCCTGGTTATAGTGTGAATAAGAAGAGAAAGAGTTTAGTTTCCAGTAACAACAAACAGAATTTTCTGGTTAACAGTGACTAGCATGTAGCTGCAAAGCATTGAAGATTTTTTTTAGCCTTTCCATTTTCATCTCCACTATTTTAGAGTTCAAAAAGTTTGACACAAATTTCTTTGTCTCCATGACTCCCGAGTACCATCGGGCTGCTTGACAATAGTGTTCTTATCTGGAGGACAGCACAAAGCAGGCTGCTTGTTAAGTGGTACCTGAGACTTTATCACTCACTAGATTCTGGGCAGAACCTTATGGGAGAGCTCTGTAACAACCAAACATGTACCAAGCACTAAGGTTCACAACAGGCTTTCCATAATAAATTTGACACACTTTACACTACTCGTGAAGCTCACAGCGAATATCCAGAGAAGAAGAGGAACTACCACCACCATCTGTCTGCCTGTTGATAAAGAAACTAGACAGGAAGGGCCAGGGCTTGCTGGTTAGAGGTGGTTGTCCATTCGGAACAGAAGCAAGGAAACTGCTCATTAGTAAATAAAATGCAGATGGCATTATTATGTTAAACAGATGAAAAAACTACTAATTGTGATATACCTCCATGGCCACCCTAGTAAAGTCTTTACACACCGATATTATCACACTGCCATTTTTGCTGATGCAATAGCTTTCATGCATGACATGTCATAACCTGTCAAAACAAGAACAGTACAGGCTAACCATGCCAGGCCAGTAGCCATAACACACAAAAACTAGACACTTAAACTGGTACACCTAAATGAAATGCTCTTCTTCCTCCTGCACTCAGCCTGCTGAGAAAACTCTACCAGCTCACGTATTACATGTGCAGGCCCAAGTAGCATGGTGCTGATGAGTGAGGGAACCGGATAAACAAAAAGGGAGGTGAGTAGAGTTTAAAGAAGTGGGAGGATGACTGCAGCTGGAGCTGAATAATGTAAGGTAATGTGATCTCATGTAGCCACTGTAAACAAAGGCTTGGGTTTCCACTGCACCTGGCCTGCTAACCTGGGATACTACTTGGAAAAGAGAGTGGCAATGTTACATGTTCTGTAAACTCTGGAGTCTGGAGAAAGAGCCTGCGCAACATAATTCAAATGTTTATACAGAAAAAGAAAACAAAAAAACAATCCTTGACATTTATTCCAACAAAATTCCTAATTTTGTTTATTAAATGGTCAGAAATAACAGGAATGTTTCCTTATACTTTGCAAATAATTTTTAAACTTCCAGTGACAGAGTGGGGTCGAATCTCATTCATCATTTCATTATATTTTGTAGTAGGCAGGCTATCTTGTCATTTTTAAAGTGGTCTTAAAGAATAGTTATTTTCTTTGGACATTGGCTGCTTTTTTCCCACTCAGTCCTTATAAAAGACCGAGTAACAGAGCAATGTGTTTATTTTTTATTTTGTTTATCACGCCATTGAACACTGACATCCAAATCATTTGATCACAAAAAAAGCACCTAATTCAAGGACTGAATCAGTGATATGTCCACACATAACAGTCAACTAAGCAATGAACTAACTAGTTTCATAGTTTGAAAAAATGCAATTAAACAGTTTCACAGATATAAAAAGCATTTTTAAAGCATCAAGGTGATTCCCAAAGAGCTAAAAAGAAGAAGTGTCAGGCGGAAAAAACTGCAGCCATGACAACAGGTCTTGTGGAGTGAAGGATCTAAATGTGAAATTTTTGGAGGACGTCAGGAGAGACGTTAGTGTCTACAGCCATCTGTAAAACAGGAGGTTCTACCATGGTTTGTGGTTGCATTTGAGCCGGTGGTGTTGAGGATTTTCTCAAAATGGACGGATTTATGAAAAAGGAAAAGTACTGGCAAAATCTGATGCACCATGCAGCACTACCTGGAAATTACAAAACAGTGGCAGCTGCTTCATTTCTCAGTCTGACAATAAAGTAAAAGCAAATAGACAAACACGCAGTGGAACACTACCCGTCATGGATTGGTTCCCCCAGAGCCCAGACCTCAAAATTACTGCAGCAGTGTGGGATCATGTTGACGGACAATGGAGAAAAAGGCAGAAACATCCAAATAATCCTTCAGGAAGCCAGGACGTATTCCCGAAGACTACTTGTATAGTGATCACAAATTTTCCTGCCGTGGGCTCAATAACGTCTTATATTATCTTATCTTTTGACCAATTCAGGCTGTTGAAAAGTGGACTCAAGTTTAAAAGTTCAGAAGTTTGCCAGTCACAACTGCATTGAAAGCCTCTGGTCAGCTGCCAGCTTCCTCCAATAACCCATAATTCACTATATATTCAGTTTATATATGTCTTACAGGCCTCGGTATTTTTAAATGGCACAGAGATTTTTGCCTGGCTGCCATTGTTCTCCTTACACTCATATTTCAACAGAAAATAGACCCTTCGTTCCTATTCCACGTCACCACTTTGAAACGCTCACAATTCAAGGATGCAAAGGACAAATAATACATTGCTTGCATTTGTTCAAAGAAAGTAATCAATAATCACTAGCTGGGTGTTCTTTCTTTCCCAGCTACATATTCCCACTGGAAAAGCACTTGTTCTACATTGAAACTGGTCTGCATCCTCTGAATGGATCAAAGAGTTTATTCAAGTAGTAGAGTTTAGGAAAGAATGCTCATGAATAGAGTTGATTTAGTTTTGTATTTCTTACTTATTTATGCTTTTTATTGCGTTTTAAGGTGAAGGATGTCAGTGGGGCAGTTTGAGCTCTTGTTGGCAGAGGTGAGAACACATGTGAGTAGGGAGAGAACTCATTTCATAGAGTCGATCGACCCGGAGCAGCATCTAGCTGTGTGTCTGAGGTAAAACAGCATTATTCTACCATTTCCATCTCATTGTATAGTCCCTACTGGTGCAGGTTTTGAGCTATAGCGGACTTGTTCCCAAATGCAGTCTGATTGGTCAGATGTGGATTAGAAAAATGTCACAAAAATGTATTAAGATTAGGGGAGTCTCAAAAATTACTTTTAAAGTGAGAAACTTTTTCACAGATTTTACATGTCCGGTGTGCAAAGGTCTTTAGTTTTAGTTTTTGTTGTGGTGACATGGGTGGTAGTTATCCAACTGTAAGATGTAAGAAGTTGCACACAGTATAATATAGCAATACAAATTAGTTTATGGGTGCAGCCGGCTAACAATATTTGCTTGTGTTAACTTATAACTTGGCACTCCACCCTTTCACCAGACTATATTGCACCCAGACTTAGCTTTGTAGATTTGGGTTTACATACTATTCACTCACAACAGTCACCACTATACTTAACTTTAACTTCAACATTACCAACTTCAATATTAGCAACATCTTTTACTCCCCAAAAGGCATCTAGGAACAGCTTCAGTAACTCTTTACAATTATTTCCATTTTGTTGTGTCACATAAAAAGCTGTTCAGTACTGACTCAGTACGGCCTGTGAAAGGACTCTTAATTAGTTTAAGCCACCTATTTGTAACAGAACTGACACCATCATTGTTTCTGTGGTTTCCTTGGTCCTTCTAAAGAGGAAGTAAAGCACTCTGCATCACAGCTTTACTGATAATGATGCTTTCAGACGCCACTACGGGGAATTCAAAAAGACACAGATGTTTGGTTAAGTATGAAAATGTTGTGTTGAAAATTTGTTTATACGTCTGCTTGACTCCATAAGCAACAAACAGCCTTAAAAGCATGTGCAGCAGTTCTGAGCTAGTGTTTACTGTACATTAACAAAGCGGTGAGATAACAGATGTTATGTGGAGGTGGATTAGCATGATGACGCACGTCTTTGATATAACTGCAAACCACTTTCCAAAGCAATTTTTTTTAATTATGAAGTGCATTTTTCCTCTTAATTCCAAGCAGAAGTCCATTTATTGTCCATTTATTGTCCATTTATTGTCCATTTATTTCAACTGAGGTTTGAAAAAAAAAAAAAAGGACATGCAGAATGAAATCTATTTTTTGCCACCACTTAAGTAATCATTAGGAGATAATGCAGCTTAAGGCAAGAATTGATTTGAAACCACTGCACAACATTAGAGTACTCAGTAATAAAGTATTACTGGCAGTGAACACTTATTAAAGAAGACTGAAAGAGAATACTAACCCCCTTTAAGATGAATCTAGTGCTACACTGAAATAAACTAATGCCTGACTGAAAGTACAACACATTTAACATCATTAAATTCACAGAAACATAACATGAGTTCTGTGATTTATTAATAATTTAGAGCTGGATTCCTCAAATCACTGAATATGGCCCATTTCCCTACATCAATAAGGAATTAAATGTTCTATTATGGAAAATACCAGGAAAAGAATAAAGTCATTATATGTTAAATGCCATTTTTCCTTTAAAAAGTCCACTCACAGGCAACGTATCTCTGACCACTCATTTTTTGCATGTTTTAATTGTACTTGTTTAACCCCTATGAGACTTTACTACTGAACAATGTCCTCGCTCTTACTTTGAAAGGTCAGTCTGCTAAATGGTGAGTTCCAGCCTTTCATGCCCTTCTCATGTTTCCCTCCCAGGTGGTTTGTGCTTCAGTTTGCAATTGAGGTGCAAACTGGCGCACATTTCAGGTGGATCAGGATGTTGTGTCAAACATTCATTATTAGTGCACCTGCACAGAAGTTAATGAGTGAAATTTGAACTTACTATATTAGCACACAGCAGAGGCCCTGACTCAGGGTGAAGAAGACACCAGTGCAGATGCCCAGCACTTAAAGAACTATCAGTGTAATTTATGGAAAAGCTAATAGTTTTATGGCTTCAGCTGGACCAGGGATGTCAAAAGTCCACTGCACAATGCTACTGACCTGGTTATGCTAGCCATTGTCACTGTCTGAAAAGGAACACCATCACAATCACAGCACCAATGTAGAGGTTTTTCTGAGTAGTGTGCTCTGGAAAAGTTGCAAGCTCGTGCAGCACACCTCAAGCGCCAAATATAAATGCCCACGGTGTCACTAACCAATGCAGTGACTTAACATGGTGATGAGGAAGCTAAAGAGGCTCTTGTTTAAAAAAAAAAAAAAAAAGAATACACACCCATTCTGACAGATACAAGGCCTACCAAACGTTCAATCTGAACCAGAGGCAGTGAGACTCTTTGTTGATAGAGGCAAGCTACATACAAGTGGGGCTTTCTGCAAAACACAAAAACTACAGACCCCATGCTAGGTTCAGGTGCTGTGATATGCTATCAAATGGGTCTACAAGCAAAAGAAGTGTTAACAGATGATACTGAGGGGCTATTTCTCACAGATATGAATCCAGGTGTGTCTTATAAGTTTGGCTTCTCTTTGAGGTAGCATTGTGTTGGAAAAGAGCTAATTATATATATTCCTAAGCTAATTGTATATTCCTTAAATTATCACATATACAAATATAGCAGTCTATCACTGATAGTACTTGCATGTATTAGTTATCTTAATTATTTATCTGTGGTACTAAATGCCATCTCAGCCCCTCCCTAATTTTTCCCCATCAGCCCTCCTCACCAGTGTGACAGGCAGCAGGATGGTGAGCAGAGCGATGTGATGCAGGACCAGCAGGAACTCCTTACGGACAAAGGAGTTTATGGTCCTCAGTGAATGCCGCTTGTAGTCCTCATGCCCTTTGATGTGGAAGCGGTAGTAGTGACTGAGGTACATGGCAAAGATGTCGTACGTCATGTAGGGGACACCGTACCAGATGACAAAGTAGGTGGCCAGCCAGTGCCTGAGGAAGACAAAATAAAATTGTTATCAGTGTCTACAACTAACAGCAGAATCACCCACAGGAATGCCTCTATCAAAAATGGATGACCATGATGTTCAAATAATTGAATACTCATTATTAAGAAGTTGAGCCTGCTATCACAATGCGGGTTAAAAAAAAAAAAAAAAAAAAAAAAAAAAAAGACCTTTCATGAGATGCAACTCGTTTTGACCAATTGCCTATTTTACATGGTGATATGATGCCTGAAAGTTTACACAGAGTGAGTTTTTTGACATTTTCTCCAGTGAATGATCTGAAAACACATTAAACATCCAGGGTATCAGTGTCTGTCTCCATTTCTCTACAACATAGACACAAAACTGAGGAAGTTTTGCCACTGAAACTATAATTTTACATGACACAGGCTAGTGAAATAAAAAAAAAAAAGTGCTGAACAAGTACATTAATTTTACTTTTGTTTGTAACGGGTATTAAACTGATATGGCTAGATTTTAAAGTTTAAATCTTAAGTGTGTTTTTCAGACCTGAAAATGTTATATGACTGCACAGTTTGCTTAAGAAGCTATAGAAACTGAGGTATATTAAAAAAAAAAAAAAAGAAAAAGTCAAATACAGACTCGTGCCTTTGCAGTCTGAGAGTCTGTAATGTGGAAAATATTCAGAATATAAAAGTAAAACTTTGCTTGATCCTAAGGGAGTCAGGTGGAAGGCTTTAAATGTTTTTTATGGAATGACCCGTGTATGTTTGATTTATTTATATAAAAATCATGAAAAAATCTTTACCAGAACTATAAAACCATATTAATCATTTACCAGTCTTACATTCACAGGTCACTTTGTTAGGAGCACCCATTTAGCTGCTCATTTACACAAATATCATGGCTGCAGTTCAGCACATTTATGGCTCTTTTCCACTCACACCAATTCAACTTGACTCTATCCGATATTTAAGTGATGACATATGAACCCTGTTTCTGGGACCAAACTACTCTATGTTTATTAAGGCTGTTGTGTTTTTAACATGTTTTAATGCTTTGTATCTTGTCCTATTTAATCTCAACAAGTCCTAAAAAGGGCAGTGATCACTGTCGGCCTCTCTTGGTTTTTATTATCACTGTTCATTTTAAAGCTCAAGTTTTAAAACCTTACAATGTAAGTACAGCCCAGCCCATGCAGCAGTATATTAATGACTAACCTCGTATTATGGATGGATTATCTCAGTTGTTCTCCTGACTGAAGTTTGGTCCGTTTACAGCATCCTGCCATGCGATTGCTTTTGTCCCTAACCTTCGGGAACCCTCGCATTAACTTTTATCAAGTGGAATAAAGTCAGAGTTCATCCTCAAGTGTGTTTATACTGCATTATGCTAACCATAGCTATGTAGCTAGCCACCACGTAGCAACCCTACAAATGTCACTGCTGTTTAGTTTCCTGTCTTCATTTATGTTGGAAGTGATAGCAGAGCTGTATATTTCAATTTTTTCAGAAATCCCCAAGTCAGAACGTAGTATATTATGTTTGGGTGGAAACTAGCAAGCTAACTTCCTGCTAACTTCTAACCCCATTAAATTTCATAAATTCTGTTTTCATGGATGCCTGGATGTTAAACGTAATTACCCAGTTGAGCAGCCACACTGATCATTTTATTAAAGATGAAAGAATTTAGACCGTTTTTAACTTTCAGTGATGTCAGTGTTCGTTTGACTTTGGGACCTGAAGTGGAGTTTGGACCCGGAAACGGCTAATGACGTCAGACTTAAAGACCAGATTCAACTCAGCTCAGTTTCAGTAATTACAATTGAGTGCCACCTCAATGTGGGTGGGGTTGTTATAGAAATGCGGCGTTAACTCAGGGAGCTTGGAATCCCAGTCGAGTAGGTACCAAAAAAAAAAAAAGTGCCCAGTAACAGATACTACTACCTAAAGGAAAATCCTAGTTGATCCAAATGGAGTAGGAACGAAAGGTGATTTAACTGACTTTGTGGTGTAGTTATTGGTGCAATGGTGCGGGGGATATTTACTTGGAAGACTTTGGGCCCCTTAGTACCAATTGTGCACTGTTTTAACACCACAGCCCAGCTGAGTATTGCTGCTGACCATGTCCCATCCATTTACAACCACAACACACTAATTTTCCAGCAAAATCCAGGAAATCCAGCTGCTTCCAGCAAAATCAGATGCTGTGTCACAAAGCTCAAATGATCTCAAACTGGTGTCTTGAACATGCCATTGAGTTTATTGTAATCAAATGGCCTCCACAGTTTCCAGATCTGAATCCAATAGAGCACTTTTAGGATGTGGTGGAATAGTAGAGTCACATCCTAGAAGTGCATCTGACAAATCTGCAGCAACTGTGTGATGTTATCATTTCATTATGGACCAACATCTTTGAGGAACGTTTCTGCTCTATTAGGTACACCTTGCTAATGCTGGGTTTAACCTTTACAGTGGGCAGTGAATATAGAACAGAAGGAGGCCTAGGCACTATCACAGCACAGTCCTAGAAAAAAACATGTAAAAAAAACAAAACAAGACATTTACTTTCAGTAGATTTAAATAAAAACCTGCACTTTTTTTAACCACCCTCTGTCCTGTGCAAAGCATCGGAAAGCTTTAAGACAAGCTTGTGTAAGTACAGTAAAATCAACAGCTTGGATAGCTCCAGTAGCCTAATGAGCACTGATTACTGTGATGGTTAATTATGTGGACAGAAAGGAGTGAAGCTGCAGGGTAAAGCTGAGCTACTGACCCCTGACCTCTCACTGGCTTCTCTAGCTTTTAAGGTCAGTGGATGGAGATTAAGAACAGTAAGGCACAACAAACAGCTTAGGGAGGAAGGAAGGCTACATGAGCTGATTCTGTAATGTATGTACTTTCTGTATTAAATAACACAAAAGAAAGCACTAGTCCCCCAGACATACATAAAACAGAACTGCCTGGTCTCTTGCTGTATAGGTTCTCATTGGTGTAACTCGCATAATAATAGAAGATAAATAAGAATTTCACCGTCCTCAGGTGCTTATGTTATTTTTGTTCTTATGCTCTGTTTGCCTACCTGTTTATTAGCACGATTATTTAAACAGATATGGACACATACATGTTAAACTTCTACAATGGCTCTGGTTTGACGGAGCTTAGAAATTATTAACTTTGTGAGCTGATCTGAATTCAGGCCTGGATCCAAGAATTCTTGGAAGGAATCTTTACCATTCCAAGATAGGGCATAATTAAACATTTTGTGTCTTTACTCATTTTTAGAGTGGTGGTCATCTCCAGCCTTGGTGGCGGTATGCAGGACTGCTCAGACTGTTTCAGCAATAACAACAAGAAAAGCACTGGCCTTCTCATTTGCACCACTAAATGAAGCTTTGTTTATTATAGATTACAACAAAGAAATGGCTTTCAAGGCAGCCCTATAGCTCAGTGCATTCCTAATTTTGTTTGTCTCTCAAATATAAAGTATAGAAAATATTGTTAAATGAGGGAAAAAGCACAAGTAATTAGATACACAGTGTTTGCCAGATCATATTAACCACTTTATTTGGAGCTAATGTTAGAGTCTGGCGAATCAGGTGCGTTTGAGCTACTTTAGTGGTTCTACTGCAGTTTATACAGTGAACACCACCATTTCTGCAACTTAACCACTAAAGGCTAAAAGAAGGGACAGGTTGCAATGGAGAATTAGAGTATTTGTGGGTCTAACTCTGGAGTATAAGCCCCCGGGTTGAGCGCACGTCACAGGACAGCAGAACTGAGCAGCGTTGTGGAGGAATTAAGCTCTGTGGGTGATTTGGAGTGGGGGGGCGCAAGAGATTAGCAGTCTGAAACTGGGACTGCCAGGGTCTGGTCGCTGACTCAGTGAAGGATTAATAGGCTGGCATTAACCTAGCGTCACACTTTCCTCAGCTGCACAGAGTGGCCAGTGCTAACGCTAACAGTAACTCATTGCCAGCTGGCTGATGTGGAGGCAGCATGAAAGCAACTGGTTCAATAAGAGAAACGGGCAGACTGCTGCCCAAGGAAAGATACTGACCTATCAATCACAAAGGAAGTTAGTCTGAAAATCTTTAACATTACATGACTGCTTGCATCATATTCAGCAGCAGGGGGAGTGTTTCATGCTATAATCGCAGCGTAGGTACCAGATCTTCTGATTTATAACCAATTCCCAATAAAATAAAACCATTTAAATATGTGCTGATGAGGCTCTGGTGCAACAACCCCTCCGACATCACAGATTAGCGCATTTAGTCTTCAGACGCTTTGCTGAATGAGCAGAGCCGTTAAAGGTAAGAGCTATCACTCAGATGGGATGCAACAAAAAGTCCTCTTAACATTTCTGCTTAACCCTCAGGACAGCAATGCTGCTTCTATTTCCTGGATGACAAGCTTGCAGTTTCCCAGTTACACTAAAACACCCAAATAATGGACTTTATATCTTTGACCTAAAAACAGGAAGAAGAAATCTCAGCAGCTAAGGTTATGTTAATGATAGGATGTTGTATCGCTAACAGTCAAGTGAGCAGGCAGCCACAGATTAACTAAAAACGGCTGCGAAAAAAAAACAAAAACTTAAAAGCACCTATAAGTTAAGTGGGCCAAAAGGAAAAATACTACCTAATACAATCTAGAATTGACAGGACAAGGAACAGTAACCGCAGGAGAAGAGGAGACAAACAGGTCTCTGAATAAAGCGAGGAGGAGCGTGTCGATCAATTTATTTTAATAGTGGAGTATGCAAGTTCACACTTTGGACTGTTTGTGTGTGTGAAGAACGTGAAGAATTAACAGCACGAATGTTATGTCAAAGACTTCAGCGAACTGTGTTAGGGCCGAGTGATTATTCGCATTTTCACCTCACAAGCACGCCGAGATTGTGTAGCTTCTAAGACAGATTAAGCAACTTTGTTCACTGTTAGCAGGCTGTGACTAACATTTATGTTTGAGTCAGTGAATCAAAATTGAGGCCCGAGTCTTTGGAATAACAGATCCCACCAAAGGGAGGCCCAGGAAGCATAGCTGCTGCTTTCATGTGTTACCAGTGATAACCAATGTTTCACTAAAGGGGTTATTTACATGAAGTCTCACCTGTCATTAATGACGTTGCCGCAGCACGATGACACGACAACAGCTCCTGCTGTGGTTGCCATGGCAGCATGGATAGAGGACACCAGCCTGCAAAAAGGGAGAACATCGTCACTTATGCACTGGATGGCTGTAACATGTAATAGAAACTTCAGTGAAGCTGATAAAAGTAATATATGTTCAGATATTTATTGTCCCGATTGTGCCTTTAGAAATCTGTTTAATCTCAATATGGCCAGCACCCCAGAAGGAAAACAAAACTTCTTTGAAGTATCTTAATGTTGTTCTGCTGGCCCTGTTAGTCCAAAACTTTAATTCCTTGGTTTATGATCAACATAGCCATCAGTTTAGCTGCACTTTGTTTTTAGCACTAATAGGCAATTGTTAACCTGCCAATATATTAACACACAGCTGAGCCCAGGGGTTTTTGTGAGTCACCAGGGGCCTTTGGGGTTGATGAAGCACAAGTGAGGTCTGCATATAGTTTATGCATGACTACATTACGAGGGTTATGCATTATCCTGTTGGTGCTAGCCAAAATATTTTTATTACATTTTTGGTGAGGTTTCATCCCTTGCCCAGAAGGAGGACCACCAGAACAATTGTGTACACACAGGAAGCTTTCTAGCTGACGGTTAGTTGCTGGCGGACCTTCCAGGCTCCAGTTTTCTGTGTAACCCTGTAACCCCAACTTGCTGTGAACTGCTTACTTAGTGGACCCTCCTTGACCCCAGAAATACACCAGGCCTGCATCAAAGCCAGAGATCATCACATCCACTCAAGCCAAGCCAATGCTTGCAACTTCACACGGCGGTGTGTTTCAGAAGGGCATTCATGACACTTAAATTGGCACTGTGTTTGTCTTTAACAAAACCCAAGTCAAGCTGCAGAGCAGGTAAGGAGGTCAGGAAGTCAGACACAGCCATAGTTTTTCAAACAAAACCCTTGTACAGACACAATGCCAAAGATACTGCCTGATATGTCTAATAACAGTTTCATAACAGCAGATATGGTGATAATTCTGATCTTAAACAGCCAATCAACAGGTGACAGTTTCACATGTGTGGCAGCAGACATATCTATATGTTATCATAGCAAAGATACATGGAAGTATGCTTATGGAATTTCTTCACCAACTATTGGATAAGGTGTATTACTATAGCAACTGTTCAGTCCTGTTGGCTACAGAGCTTGATTGCGTCAGCCGTCTGGATTGAGCCACTAATGAAGCCAAAAAGCAGCAGTGTCATTAAGTAAAACCTACATGGATAAAAAGTTTCAAAAACTTATTCTGGGGAAATTTCAGCATACTTGTGAAATGGTTTTGAGATTTAATTGGTTACCACTGAAAATGAAGTTATGTCTCTCCCGGGGCTCAACACTAATTACCTAAAGAACTGCCCAGAGGTGCTGCCAAGATGACTGCCTAGTGCCAAGACTTGTTTCTATACGCACTTTGCTTAGAAGATTACACCAGTGTAATACAAAAGTTAACATTTGTGTTACTACACTCCCTGTTATTATCATCATCTAGTTTTAAAGTTTGATCTTTGCTACAATTATGAATAAACTCAAAATAAAAAAGGCAGGCGTTGGCTTAGTTTTTTGTGATGCCATGTGGGAAATTATTGGGTCAAATAAAATTCACTCAGATCTGAGCTGGTAAAACTGAATGCTACAAGAAAATTTAACAAATTACTTCAATCCAAGCCAAGTCAAATTATGCGTGTTTTCAATGTGATTAATAGCTCTAGGACAGGGCAAAGCCCAACAAATACAGGTCAGTTTTACACAAGTGCTGCTTCAGGTGAGCCGCTTAAGATCAGTGTACCGTGATGGGATTAGCAGTACTTGGCTTCAACTTTCCTCATCTATAAACAGACCTGTGACATAGGAGAACTTGGTACATCTTTATTTGAAGTGTCACTTGGAGTGGAGTGGAGAAAGGCATGCACAACATTCACCGGCCTCGCACCTATGAAACAAGTAACTCCTACACTGAGATCTGACTTGTGTTTTATAATTATTTGCTTACGTTTATAGCAACTTCATTACAAAATTATTTTTAATAAATAGTGGCTGTGATGTTGTGACCTTGATGAGTGAACAATCACAGAGAAATAGATTTTTTTCTCTTGGTTCAACAGATTTATTTTGTCTAATTTAAACAGAAAGCTGGATTATTTCACCAATTAAATTTTTGTGTGTGGGTTGTTTTTTTGTTTTTTTTTTCAAACTATGAATGACTTTTGCTCAGAGAAGCTCGTTCCCTGGATGCTCTCCAACTTGGCAGCACTGACACTAAGCTGCTTTGAAATGACAAAACATGTCCTTTATTCCCCAGCAGTCACTGCGGCCATGACAGACAGCCGCCCATCTAACACAGTGTATTGTTGACTGATTTTCCCAATGGGTCTGTTTTTCATCTCCACCTACTCATCAGGAGACAAACACATACTACCAGGCTATGTGTGTTTTGTCTGCCTATGTTTTCCCCCCACCACCCAACAGACGGTATGTACACAGGAAACACATGAACTGTAACTTGTTACAGTTACATAACCCATGTTATGAGTTTTCCAGCTGATCAAATCATGTATTTACAGCAGGTGCAAACAATACGAGACGCAAAAGTCCAAATAAATAAATAATAAAGCAGCTAAATAAGGGAAAAAAGAAGCTGAGATGGTGTGCATGTAGGGCTGAGCGATATGGCCTAAAATTCATATCGCGGTATAATTTGAAGCACGTGCGGTAACGATATATATCGCGATATATTGTTTTCTTCTGTATAACATATTTTCCACACTATAAGGCACACTTAAAATCCTTTAATTTTCTCAAAAATCGAGAGTGCGCCTTATGTATGAATTCTGGTTGTGCTTACTGACCTCGAACCGATTTTGGCGTGCAGAAATCTGTTAAAAAATGTTTTGATGGATTGTCAGAGCATTACGGCTGCCATAGTGAGGAGCTTCGCGGAGTAATCTGGGTCCAAAACTCAGTCTGCTTCAGGTCAAAGTCAAATGAACACAAAGAGTTAAAAACGGTCTAAATTCTTTCTTTAATAAAATGATCAGCGTTGCTGCTTTACCAGGTGTAACAATTAAGTTTAACATCCATGCATCCATGAAAACAGAATTTATTAAATTTAACGGAGTTAGAAGTTAACAGGAGGTTAGCTCGCTAGTTTACACCTAAACATGACATACCATGTTCTGACAGAGAGATTTTTGAAACCAAGTAAAATGTACAGCTCTGCTACCACTTCCAACATAAATGAAGACAGGAAACTAAACAGCAGTGGCGTTTGCAGGGTTACTGAAGTTGGACTACCTGGTATGTAATGTTGTGCTACGTGATTGCTAGCGACACAGCTATGTTAGCATAACATTAGCACAGTGAAGCTGGAGGATGAATGCCAACTTTTTTTCCACTCGATAAAAGTTAATGTGAGGGATTCTGGTGGTTAGGGACAAATGCAATCGCATAGCAAGATGCTATACACGGGGCAAACTTCAGTCAGGAGAACAACTGAGATTATTCATCCACAATACAAGGTTAGTTATTAATATACTGCAACAATATGGGAATAGAACAGCTGCGAGTAGGGCTGCTCAATTAATCTCATTTTAATCACGATTATGATCTGGGCTTTCAACGATCATCAAAAATGACTGAGCCGATTATTAGCACCTCCCTCGTGCTTTACTCTCGCGCTGCTCCGTGTGGCAAATCGAGCGCACCTCTCTGCATTTCGAACACCCGTCACAACAATTAAGAGGACCCGAGGGAAGCTCGGAAAGCTAAGCAGAAGTTATTTGGAGAGGAGAGTGACTGCTATTGGTTGAAAAGAGAGGTAAAAAAAAAACTTCAGTGGTGTGGAAACATTATGGGTTCGCCGGAGTCAGACGTGGATCAAGTAGACATAGTGTGTAAACTTTGCTATGGTGTCGTAGCTGCACCACAGAGCAACACTGCAAAGTTCACTAAACATAGATGTTTACATTTTTCATTTATTTCTTATATCGCAAACATTTGCACTGTTATCAGTATTTGCACACTATTTTTTTTTTTTTAAGTCATTATTCAATACATTGTTATTGTTAACCCTTTAAAGCCGGACAGAGCAGCACGCTCCGTTTTGCGTAACTATTTTTAAATCCCTGTAGAACCGGAACCGTGTAAGCTAGCGCAATAATTTGTTTTCCATATGAAACCGGAGGAGTTGTACTTACATCTTATGCCATCAGCTTGTCCTAGGTCACGGTTTCCTTCCACATGAAGCTTTGCAAAAATTGCATAAAAGGGCTTTCAGGAACAAAAACATAATATTCCAGAAACACGCTTTGCCAATCTGACCAGCTGTTCATAACACTTCCCACATTGAAAAAAAAACTTCAACACGAACTATCGCATGTCCGCCATTTCCTGCCCGAAACCGGAAGTGACGTCATTTTCGCGGAAAATATAGTTTTACTTGTAGGCCTTAAAAGCCTATACTGGTGTTTTTATAAGTCATGTTTGACTTTTCTGAATAGTTTCTGTGATGCTTAGAACTCGAATTGCACTGCTGGAAGTAGTTTATTTTGATGCACATGCTGTTTTCTTTGCAAATTTGCATCACAGGATTGTTTTTCGTTTTTCCTGCAGTGTATATAAAAATTGCTGTATCTCCAAAATAAAACTATGAAGACACTCAAAATAAAATTTCCTGTTGTTGTAAACAATTTTTTGCAATTTTTTTGGTATTTAAAGTTTTGAGGGATAAACCTCTTAAATTTTTCCAAGTAGAAATATATGTAAAAAAAACAAAAACGATTTTTAATTTTTTTGTAGTTTATTGCACTTTTTTGCAATTGATGTAGTTACTATGGACTTAATGCATACATATTATTAAAATATGGGCTATAACAGTTGTATTGATGTATAGCAACTTGAAATGCTCCCAAAAATGGCACTACAGCATGTAAAAAAAATAATATAAGCTCTGGCGGACTTGGTTCTATGGTAGGTCTTAAAGGGTTAAATAAATATCGTCAAATAATCGAGATCTCTATTTCAGTGAAAATAATTGTGATTATCATTTTTGCCATAATCAAGCAGCCCTAGCTGCGAGAGAATTCAACATTAATGAATCAACGTTACGGAAGTGGAGGAAGCGCAGTTTTTGGCTTTCCCCATATTTCAAAAGTGCTTCATCTCTTTGCTATGACTGTCGCCTGGCATAATTTGCAGATGATAATGGTTGTAGCCGCTGCGATGCTTTCGACCAAAACAGGCGCAGCTTGATGACATCATCAATAGGGCTGCCACGATTAGTCGACTAGTCACGATTACGTCGACTATCAAAATCGTCGACGACTGATTTAATAGTCGACGTGTCGTTTGAAGCTTTGTAAGATCCTGAAAGACGCAGGAATAAGTAGCAGGATTTAAGAGTGTAATAACAGACTGAAACAGAAGATGGCAGCACTGCATGTACAAGGATGCCAACTGCCGTTAAACCCCGAAGAAGAAGAAGCTGTGTCCCAGAATTCATAGCGCGGCCCAGCTCAGTTTCCAACAATGGTGGCAGCTAGTTGGTTTTACTCTTATTATTCTTTCTCGGTCACAAAATAAATGTTTAACATATTTTCAGGCAAGAATGTAGCTGTGTAAACCTCAAATACCTGCTCAGTTTATCAAGACACCACATATTTTCAAAAGTGCTCCGACGTTTTCAGAGACGTCTGTTACCCACTAGCTCGATAGCTAGCCGGAGGCTAGGCTAGGCTAACTAGAGCCGTGAGAACACCGGACTCCCGGCAAATCGTTTTCAAACCGACCGCCGTCTTTCGCTACTCAGGTTAAATATATATATAAGTCACTTAGATAACTTCAAAATGTTATTGTTTGGCTTTTTTTAGTATTTTATTTGTTCCTGAGTAAATCGGTTTGGCTGAGATTAAAGTTTTTACACAGCTGAATAAACGTCAAGCAGACAGCTGATTATCAGAAGTGTGAGATGCTCAAGAATTTACTCCGGTGTCCTGTTATATTTTAGATAGCAAGGAGTTTATTAAACCACAACAATCTGCAGATTTCATTAAAATTTAATAAACTATCATCTTGTCTTTATTTTTAGTTAGCACATACCTTAAACACTTAAAGCTGTAAGCTAATGATAGTTATATAAGAGCAGATGCTGCTGGTGCAATAAGCTGTATGTCCAATGGATGATGATCTGATTAGTCGACTAATCGCAAAAATAATCGGTGACTAGTCGACTATCAAAATAATCGTTTGTGGCAGCCCTAATCATCAACATGCGCTATCGCGATAGAGCGGTATAGTCAAAATCTCTATCGTTGGCCAAATTTATATCGTTTCTATTGCCCACCCCTATGTGCATGTGAAATGTACTTAAGGAAAAAGAACATTTTACTATTATTTTTTTTATTTTTTTTTATTTATGGTTTTAATATTATTAAAGTATCCTTCACATCATTGCGAAAATTAATAACACTGAAATACTGTTGAACTGCACTTTTATTTGACACCCAGTTGTTGAAATCGTCTCTAACTGGACCTCCTTAAATTGAATGTCTTGTGAAGCTACAAGTGGGATAATTACTTAGCCCTTGTAAATAATAGATGAGAGGCTTGAGCGAACTACCAAGGAAAATGATTACATATTTCTTGAGAACTGGGGTACTTAACACTGCACAAATTCTTGGCTATGGACTTTTCATTTTCAATTTTCCAGCAAAGATTAATCACATGTACATATATTAACAGTAATTATATTGAGGTATGGCAAAGATCTAGTCTTTACTAATGCAGTGTTATAGAGTTTACTAAGATTTATTGACTAATTTAATTATTTATCCGTTAAGATATAAGTCAGCTGACTGTTTAACCAAGCTTATTGGTTTCTCATAAACTCCTTCAGTTTCCAAAGGCAAACAAACACTAAAACCATCAAGCCATGGCTGTTCTCCCAGGTGTTACAATAAAGTTTAACATAAAGGCATGCATGAAAAATGGGATTTACAAAGTCTATCTGATTTAGAAGTTAGTAGTTTAAGGCTAACAAGTTGACATCTTAAGATGATATACTGGTTCTGTCCAAAGTATTTCTGTGAGGGGAAAAAAGCAGTTACTGACAATAATACTCGAATGGTTTAAGGTGGAGTAGTTGACAAAAATATCTTCTGCATTGTGTCCAGCTACAGAATTAAGCTTAGGTTAATACAAACTGTAAGATGAGGGACAAACTGTTGTTACTCTATAAAAGTCCCTGCTAACGCTTTCATAATGGGCCAACAGAAAGTCTGAGATGAGCTCAGTAATAACATAAGGCTAGTTATTAATATGTTGCTGCATGAATCCTGAACCTCACCAGAACTGTCAGATTTATCCAGACAGCTCCCCAGCAACTTCAAACAGAAGAGTTCGCCCTTATATCAGAAATATATCGATTCTCCTTTTCCTCTCAAAAACACTTTGCTATTTCTGGAGAGAAACGCTGAAACCTGCACTTACACTGTTCCATTAGTTTACTACTAATTTCTAAACCTGATGCTTTGGGTAGATAAGATTTGTTAGTACTGAAATGAACTGGCTGAGTCTTGGTTTATTAATTAGCTCTTTGCCAGTAAGCCATCCACAGAACCTTCTACTCCCATTTGAACATTTGTGCAATAGCAACCTTATGCTAGTCGACTTAGTAATGTATAGGATCAGAAACAGTTCCTCAGAATGAGTCACATCATCAGAAAAGTGTTAACAGAGGTCAAAGTCAAGGGCCTTTTCATCCATAGACTTCTACAGGACTTTTCTGCATCCACAAGTATCATCTCTGGTTGCCTTTAAAAAGAGTACTTTTCAGAAGCTACGTCATTTGTTTTAAGTGGATGAAGTTGAAAAGGGAAGCAAAAAATGCCATTCGTGCATTTTTTTGGGGTCATGATTATGATGATAGCACACCTTTTAACGTGAATTGATAGCGAGTTCCCATAGATCCACCAAGGTATTACACATACAGCCACAAACAGTGTTGGGGAGTAAGGGAATACATGTACCGCCGTTACCTATTTAAAATACAAAATATGAGTAACTGTATTCCGTTACAGTTACCGTTTAAAAAGGTGGTATTCAGAATACAGTTACTTTGTTGAAATAAATGGATTACACTGCGGTACTTTCCTGTTTCATATTGTCGCGGGTGAGGACTGTTTGGGTTTTGTTTGACAGCTACGTTCTGTTGTTCCAGGCGGCAGCGTTATGGTTGCCATGGTTACAGGGCGACGGTCTCTCTCTCTCTCTCTCTCTGCGACTGTGTGTTTCCTGGGTGAGAGAGCGCCTTTTCGTTGTTGTTGTGCTAAGCTAACAGGCAGAATGCTACAAGCATAGCTCTAAAGAATGTAGCATCATGGGCAGTGTAGTCCGTGTTGCAGGGAGAATGGACTGCCATACACGTTATGGGTCTGTGAGCGCGAGGAGGGAGAAAAAGGGGAGTGGAAAGGTACGAGTTGTCATCGAGGAAAAACGGGAGCTGGAAGCATGTAAATATAATAATAACCACTTCAGCCAAGAAGAGTGCCTGACGAGCCCAGTTGTAAGTAAGCTATTAAGACTCGACTGTACACCGTGTTCGTGTTTTCCTCCGAAAACAATAAGTTCCGTTGGAGCAGTCTTTCAACGCCTCTCTCTGTCTCTCGCAAGAAAAGTTGACCCACACAACAAAGTAAAGCTATTTTTCGGCTACGAGCCGACAGGGACCCCGCCGTATTAGTCAGAGGTCCCTTTACTACAGTTCGGAGTCGCAGACCTTCAGTAATAGTAATAAATCACAGCAATAGTACATTCATGTTGTTGTAAAAAGCATGATAATATATTAAGTAATCCAAAGTATTCAGAATACGTTACTGTCATTGAGTAACGTAATGGAATACGTTACAGAATACATTTTGGGGCATGTATTCTGTATTCTGTAATGGAATACATTTTAAAAGTAACCTTCCCAACTCTGGCCACAAAGCACCAAACTCTCTTAGTCTGAGTGAGTAAGTGATTACAGTTTGCACTCAGACATACTCAGGCTAGTTTCGAAGGTCAAAAGACTGCTTTCTTTCCTTTTTTTTTTTTTTTTTTTTTTTTTAAACAGTGCACTCACAAATGGCAGTGCTGAGAAACAAAGAGTATTTGTGGTTTCCTGCTTGAACCTGTAGTCAGCTCAAACCAAGGTTTACGGCGGGGGACCACAGCAATGATACCGGCATCAGCAAGTGAACAATAGCCATGTGACACGCAAGTACAAAAACCACAGGTCTGAGCTAGGAAAACTTAACAGGCCGCCTTCTCTCTTTCCCCCACAAACTCAATCCCCTCACACCGGCTTTACGGCCTTCTAAGGCTGTATGGTCTCATACTCTGTCACAAGACTCAGTTCATACAGCCAATTCATTGTGTGTCCGCCAATAACCCCCTCTCTCCCCCCTGCAGCTGAAAAGTTGAGTTCGACGGGGTGAGGAGCGTGCAGTGGGGAAAAAGGGGAAGAATTCTTTGTTGCCTTGTTCGGTAATGTTGTCTTTTCTTCCCTACTGTGTCAGGCCAGCGAACAACCTCAGCTTCCCTTTCAGTGTTACCAGGTCTTCGCACTGACTGTTTTGTTACACATGGACTTGCTCTTTCGTGTTCCGTCTCGTGCTCTCTCTCTCTCTCTCTCTCCCCCACACACACACAGTGTCTGACAGCAAGAAGTGGTGTTTTTGTTCCTCTAGTAAATGGGCTACGTAATGTGTAGGTCCATGGGCACTGCAGCAGAGCAAAAGAAAGTGACAGCAGAACCAAAAAAAGCAAACAGGGTAAAGTGCATTTCATGGCAAGAAGGAACTCTCCCACTCTTCCATCAGAACCCCTTGATTGTATAAATGGATGCTGGAATGTCACTGGCTGCGTATATGGGAAATCTTGAGTTTGAGCCAGGAGAGCAGCACATTTCCTGGTGGCTTGACGGTCATTTTGGTCAGCCAATTGATATGCAAACATTTAAGCACTGTGCCAAATCTAGACATTACAGGTATGCACTTGTTCTGATAACATCTCCCCCTCTCTTTCCAAATAAACTCCTAGTGACAACTATCACACATATTGCAGGGGCAAAATAAGACTTGTTGTTTGGCATTAAATTCCAGTAAACAGCTTGCCACAAGCCTTAGTAACTCAAGTTTGTGTGCTTAATTATATTGTATCCTCCCTTGGAGAAATAAATGGGGGCGCATATGGGTTGTGTTGATTGGCGCAGACTGACTCCAACTGTAATGTGCTGCCTATCTGTCTGAATTCATACATTTGCAAACCTTCACAAATCTATCCAAGACTGACTCCAGTCTAGACAGGTAAGACCCCAGTTGTGCGGAAACAGGCAACCTGTGTAACCAAAAGTTGCCACCGAGAGGTTGATGGTGCTGCAATCAGTTGCTGAGAGCAAAAATTCAATTCAATAACCAGGCAACCGCTGATTTTCTTCTAGTCTTGAGGTTTCATTATTTGCCATTTTTTCTCTAGTGTGACTGAGACTTAGGTGAGTTAAAATGCTTCAACTAGAGAAAAAAAGTTACATCCTACGGGAACATGTCCATGTGTATATACACCCCATGGGCATGTGCCTTGCAGCACACAACAGGAGTTTTACCTGCACCTTTTCGCACAGGACATATGGGAAAAGTGGCATATTAAAGCTCATGTCTGATTGTAGGTCATAGTCAGCAAATGTTTGATCCATCTCTTTGTCCAGTAATGTCACGAAAAGTTCAGCCCCGCATGTGTTAAATCAGCTAACAGAGATGAGAGGGAAAGCGAGAAGCTGGAGGTAAACAACAGAAGGAACTGGAGTCCCCGCTGAGCTCTAAAATCACCCCAATGCCGAGATGATCATATCTTCCACACTTATTCCATTAACTTGTATTTACAGTTAAAATAAAGCTAACTGTTTTGTGTTAACACACACAAATCCTTCAGGTGTCCAATTTATGCTACTTGGAAGCCTGTGATACAAAGCATGGTACAGGCAGAAGATGTAGACATTAAAGGCCAGTTTAGTGGTTGAGGGCGAGCAGTCTGACAGCCTGCAGGCACTGTGGCTTGTAAGAACGATGTTTTCCGATAGCTGAGCATTTGTAAATTAGCAGAAGCGTTATTCGGCAGTAGGCTTCGGTGTATTTCAGTGCATAGCTAACTCAGCAGTCGGCCCTGACCAGAGCTCAGAAGAGGATTAGCTAGAGTGACAGCTTACAAATGAGCGCTGAACTGAACTGTGCAAATGTGAGCAAGTCACACTGATGCCCCCCCCCCAAACACATTTATAATTAATACTAATGAGATCCAAAGTTAAAAACGTTTCTAATGTAATGATTTTATCGTTCATTCACGTGGCTTGTTCAACTCTAATAAAAAATGTAACTTCCTGGGATTTCTCTGTGACTACTTATTGGAGTGAAAGTACTAGAACTGAACTGACGCTGCATAGTTGTGGTTGGCTGATATCAGTAGATAAGCATTATTCTAAGGTGTAATGAATGGGAAACTGATGTAATTAAGGATTGTTTTCTACTCCCCCCAATTTTTTATTTTTTAATTTGAAAATTGCGCTATTGTTTTTAAGAAACTAGATGCCATTTAAAAGCTAGACTGTATATGAAAGATGGATGTGGCAACTGAAATGTTTTTGAAGACTCAAGCTAAGCATTTTAAACCAGAGTTATTATAAAAACTAAACCAAAAAGAAGTGAAAAAGCATTTTAATTTAATTAAATAGAGGTAAAAACTAAAGTCACTTTTTAGACCCAGAAGCTAAATCTAGTATTTATAAACAGTCTATGAATACTGTCTAACACAGTGGTCCTCAACCTTTTTTGCACCACGGACCGGTCTTTAAGGTGTCACAGATAAATACAACAAAATAAAATGATACGACCGAGACAAAAACGGTTGTATTTTGTAAATATAATAATAAATGCAAATTCACTGTGTAACTTTTTTAGTGGCGTCCTCCTGAAATGCGCCAACAAAATTGAGAGTAACATTCTCCGCTCTGCCACTTAATGTTCTCTGGTCGCTATGGTAACAGTCCGTGGCCTGGGGGTTTGGGACCACTGGTCTAACCTATTCTGTTGCATATGCTGCATAAAATAGCACTATCCGGTCTTAAAGTCTGATGTTATTAGTCATGTTTGGACCCAAACTCTGCTGCAGGTCCCAAAGTCAAACGAACAATGCGGCATCACTGAGAGTTGAAAAACCGTCTAAATTCTTCAATCTGTAATAATATGTTGGCTGCTTTACCAGGTGTAAAAATTAAGTTACCAGGCATCCATGAAAACAGAATTTATTAAATTTAACAGAGTTAGAAGTTAGCAGGGAGTTAGCTCGCTAGTTTCCATCTCAATATAATATACCATGACAGAGATTCCTGAAAAAAAATTAAGACGTACAGCCCTGCTAACACTTCCGATTAGGGCTGGGCCATATTATACCGTTCACGGTAATACCGGTATAATGTTAGGCAACGATAGGAAAATGAAATATCGCGATAGAATGGGAGTAAAACGCGCATGCGCAGTGCCTTTGTTTTCATACGCACATGGCCGATTGTTGAGTGAAACAGATGAACCAGAATTGGTTTGTAAAAATGGTGCAACTTCCGTGATGTGGAACTGGTTTGGTGTTTGTCCATCAGATACACAACAAAGCACATTTTTTTGCAGAACATGCAAGCAGCCGTTGTTATTGTCATATTTGTCGGACTAAGATGCTCTTAAATCTGGGAGTAATCTGGGTCCTAAACTCCGTATTCTTCAGGTCAAACAACACTGCAGCATCACTTAGAGTTAAAAACTGTCTAAATTCTTTCATCTTTAATAAAACGATCAGCATTGCTGCTTTACCAGGTGTAACTATAAAGTTTAACTTCCAGGCATCCATGAAAACAAAAGTTATTACATTTAACGGAGTTAGAAGTTAGCAGGAAGCTAGCGGAAGTTAGCTCGCTAGTTTCGCTAGTTACCTAAGCATGATATTGCATGTTCTGACTGAGAGATTTCTGAAAAAAATCAAACGTACACCTCTGCTATCACTTCCAACATAAATGAAGACAGGAAACTAAACAGCAGCGACGTTTGCAGGGTTACTGAAGTTGGGCTAGCTGGTATATAATGATGTGCTACGTGATCGCTAGCGACACAGCTATGTTAGCATAACATAAACAGTGAAGCTGGAGGACGAACACTAACACTTTTCCACTTATAAAAGTTAACGTGAAGGTTCTTCATGGTTAGAGACAAATGCAATCGCATGGCAGGATGCTGTAAACGGACCAAACTTCAGTCAGGAGAACAACTGAGATAATCCATCCACAATACGAGGTTAGTCATTAATATACTGCAGCAACATGGGAATAGAGCAGCTGCCAGAGAATTCAACATTAATGAATCAATGGTACAGAAGTGGAGGAAGCAAGAAGAATGAGTTTAATAAAGTTTGATTTATCTGACTGCTTTGTTTCGCTTAATGTGCCTTATAATCCCGTGCACCTTATGGTCCGAAAAATGCGTAATGCACACTGCAGTTTAATGTTGCAAAGCACCTCTTTTTAACTTCAGTGGATATTATACATGGTTATGCTCAGGATATGTCAGCCCATTTCTACTGGAAATGCCTTTTGGTTAAACTTTCAGCAAGGAATTTGCATTTGCACTGTTACATTTTTATAAAGCTTTAATGTACATAAAAACCAGCTTCTTGTTTAAGTGAAAATAAATGGAAGGTTGTCTTTTTGCGCTAGTAATGTTGTGGAGTTGTATTTTGTCTCGCATCAATTATATCGTCGGTTATATCGTTATCGCAAATTTTCAAATATATATCGTGATAAATATTTTTGGCCATATCACCCTGCTCTACTTCCGATATATAAATGAAGTCAGGGAAGTAAACAGCAGTGACGTTTGTAGGGTTACTGAAGTTGGGCTAGCTGGTATATAATGATGTGGTACATGATCACTAGCGACACAGCAATGTTAGCATAACATAAACACAGTGAAGCTAGAGGATGAACACTAATGTTTTTCCACTCAAAAGTTAAGTTGAGGGTTCCAGATGGTTAGGGACAAAAGAAATCGCATGGCAGGATGTTATAAACAGACCAAACTTCAGTCAGGAGAACAACTGAGATAATCGATCCACAATACGAGGTTAGTCATTAATTTACTGCTGCATGAGCTGGGCTGTAGTTACTACGTATGGTTTTAAAAACGGAGCTTTAAAACGAATAGCGGTAATAAAAACCAAGAGAGGAAGACCGTGATCACTGACTGTTTTTAGGACTTGTTGAGATTAAATAGGACAAGATACAATCATTTTGACATCTATGATTATTATTCCTTACATTGAGGTAAAAATAATTATTCTTTCACTGATAAATTAGCAAACTGCAGCAAAAAAAGTAGACAAATGTTTAGGAGGACTTGACAGCGCTAGTTGTGGGCTGCCAAGCTACATGTAGTTACATCTCCAGCGAAGTGCATAGTGTAGGTTATGTCGTAGGGTTTCCATGGGTTTGCGTATCTACACCAGTGACTTGAGACAGAAGCATAAATCCTTGTAAGGCAAAAGTAATGTAACAAATAGTATAACAAATTATTTTCTTCAGAGAGATGTATTATGTATGGAGAAACCTTTTTTCTAATTGCTGCATAGTGGACAGCTTTCTGTATTGAGCAAAAAGAAACTCATCGCATCGATCAGCGGATATTACAGTCACACTGTAGTTAGGACCATTTTATATATGCAATCATTATGGGGATGAAATTCATGATAAATTTGAGCTTTTAATGATTTCCTTGAACGCTACTTTTTCCAGGGTGCAATGACTGCACAGCATACATCTTTAGGGACTTTAGAAAACAAAAGCTGGGTGAACAAGTCTGAATTAATTTTGGATTTTCTCTAATCCACACAGGGTCAAAAGTATACATACATCCCCACATGGTTAAATGTCACCTTAGGAAGGTGCACATCAACCAGATGTTTTTGGTAGGCATCAACAAGATTCTGGTATAATTCTGGCTAAATATTTGATCCCTCTTTTTGGAAGAATTGGGAGTTGATTTAAATTGATTGGTTTCCTGGCACTGACCCGGCTTTTAGGCATAGTCCACAGATTTTCATTAGGGCTGAGGTTTATCTTTGGGAAGGCTATTCTAGCAGCTTCATGTTCACCTCCTTTATCTATCCCAAACCATTTTTGATACGTGTTTGGGATCATTGTCCTATTGGAAAACCCAACTGTGTCCAAGTTTCAACTGTCTAGCAGTTGGTTTGAGGTGACATTGAAGAATTTGTAGATAAACCTCCGTCATTATTATTACATTATTACCAGTACCACTGGCAGCAAAACAGCCCCAAAGCATGATGCTACCACCGCTACCGTGATTGACAGATGTTAGTGTTCCTAGGCTGGAATGCGTCACCTTTAAGGCCCCAGTACAGGGCTTTGGAGCGTGATGTCACGGGGGTGGGCGTGGACAGGATTTTGGCCTGATCCGCCATTTTCCGGGTCCAAACAAAGCACAAGCGAAAAAGGACCGAAGGCACACACAACAGCCAGGATTCGTACTTGCTGTGTGGTCGGCTGCAATGTTCGATCGCTGGAATAAGCTTAAAAAGGGTTTGTCTTTTTATTCTTTCCCAACCTGGAAGCAACATGAGGGAGCTTATATGGTGGACCTTACAAAACGAAGGCATCTAGCCTGGATAGCAGCCGTGAGACGAGCTGTTATCCAGTTCGCTTCCATCTCCAGATATCTGTTGGTGTGCTCCAGACATTTTCACTCCGGTAAGTTCTATATATGTACATATCACTCTTTATAGCTTAATAATATTATTGTTGGGGCTCTCGGAGGTTATAGAAATTGCGAACAAACATAGAATTGAGTGACTGTGCAGACATACGTGCTATGTAACGATTCGCTAATTATTTCGCACAACTGTAGGGAAGCCTGCCTATGAAATGGATCAAACAAATCCAGACTGGGTACCAACGTTACACAGGGGGCACTCCGAAATCCGAACGTGAGGGTTAGGGTTAGGGTTAACAAGATAAGTGAAGATATCGGGGTAGGACAGTGGCGGTAAGTTGTCTGGGTCTTTACTCCACTGCCGTATTTCATATAGGTCCACATTTGCGGTGCACTCTATTTTTTTCAAGTACCGCTGCTTCACCTCTGGACGCAATTGGTCTCTATACCGTCTGTTTTCTTTTGAGCTGCTTTTAAGCATGTTTCTTGTCGTCGTTGTTCCAACACAGTGTGTTTGTTTTGATTTGTGGACCCGGAAAATGGCGCCGCACTCCCACAATACATTGCGGCGTGACGTCAACTCCAAAGCCCTATACTTGCCACCACAACATTGTCACACACTCACTTGTTTTTATACGCGCTGATGCAGTATTCTCCTGAACACTAGGTGTCGCCACTCAGACGATAGCGCATCACATGAGAACTGATATAGGAGAAGAAGTACATTGAGTGTTTTTTCCACAAACTCTCAAGTGTTGACTCTCAAACTGTTCCACCATCTCCCTCTGTATATCTATACGCCTCTGAGCTTCTGTACTGGAATATTAATATGGCAGTAAAAACCAGCACGACTGCAGACTATTGTCTTTAACCCAGTTGTGGCACCCACAGCACAACGCACCATGTTAAAAAAATTGAGATGTGCATGACCAGCCATAGCGCCACAGGATGTGATGTCAAATCTGGTGAGTGACACACAGGACAGAGCAAGCATAATGGCCCATTACTACTCTAAACATACTTGCTGTCATTGTAGCTAAATCTTTATTTCATTTGATCATAAAGTTTTGGGTTTTTTTTCGAAGCACGGTGGCACGGTGGTTAGCACTGTTGCCGCACAGCAAGAAGGTCCTGAGTTCAATTCCACCATCAGGCCGGGGTCTTTCTGTGTGGAGTTTGCATGTTCTCCCCGTGTCTGCGTGGGTTCCCTCCGGGTACTCTGGCTTCCTCCCACCGTCCAAAGACATGCAGCTTGTGGGATAGGTTAATTGGATAACCCAAAAAAATTGTCACTAGGTGTGAATGTGCAAATGAATGTGAGTGTGAATGGTTGTCTGTCCCTGTGTGTTGGCCCTGCGACAGACTGGCGACCTGTCCAGGGTGTACCCTGCCTCTCGCCCTATGACAGCTGGGATAGGCTCCAGCGCCCCCCTGAAAAGGATAAGCGGAAGTGAATGGATGGATGGATGGATGGATAAAGTTTTTCTCCAGAAGCCATTTCACTTGCCCGTGACCCCAATACGAATATGCCAAAGAGACTGGATGGATGACATTTGGCTTGTCCATGTGAGTAGCTGCAAACTTTAGTCAAGCTTGAAGGCGTCGATTTTGCGGCAGGGGCTTCATTTTTGCTCAGTACCCGGTCACTTAACAGCGATGTAAAACTCATTTCAGTATAGGACACTGCTGTTCCAGAAGTTTCCAGTTCACGGCAGCCTTGAGCCCTGGTGGTTCCTGGGTTGTCCCTGAACATCCTAGCCAATTTCCTATCAGCTGAGGGTGATAGTTTGGCCTTTCTCACTATTCTGAGTATTGGTCAGTCCAATAAGTACTGTCAAACAAATCTTTTTTTTCCTTTGCAAAGGGAAACTGCTAGCTGTAGTGAATAGTGATCATTAACAAGTAAACAGACCATGATCTTGTCAATTTAACACTGTAAACCTTCACTTATTAAAAGGTGTAAGTAAATGTATGTATATAATATTTAAACCTGTATGGATACTTTTGTGTGTGTGTGTGTATGTGTGTGTGTGTGTGTGTGTGTGTATTGGAGAAAATCCAAAATAGATTCAAAGTTGTGCAACCAATTCTTGTTTTTTAAAGTCCTTAAAGATGTATGCTGTAAAACCATTCCACGTTGGAAAAAGAACTATTCAAAAAACTCGTTAAAAGCCCCATGACAATCATGCCATGATAAGTACATGTAAACTTCGGACCACAATTGAATGCATGTTAGTGCACCTTTTTAAGCACATATCATCGATTTCGCAATCATGCAAACAAATAACAAAGCACTTGGCGCATCATGCTTACAAAGACTCTTTTTAAAGCCTGCTGTGGTATTTTCCTACAGGGGACCCATAGTTTGGATTTGCTGTATCTGCAAATCACCGTTACAAATACTCTTCGTGATTATTGAGCCCAATTTGCAGAAAAAGGAGCACAACAAAAATGTAGAAATAAATAGAAAAATATATTTCGCTTAAAATGACCACACTGGCTACTCAACATAAATAAGTTTCCGTCATGTATGGAAAAAAATACAGCACACCAAGGAGCTAACGGGATGAGGGAAAATGTCCGTAGCTACAGAGCGGGGAGTAAGCTAGCACCGGGCGCTAGTTAGTGAGTTTGTGTTGTGTAAAGTGGTGAGTTTAAGCTGGGTTACCTCTCGCTGACTAGTACCACGTCGGCATCGCTCCAGTGTTTGAACACACACGGTAAGATCTTCCTGAAGGCGAAGAAGAGACCGGGGAAAACTACGGCGCCACACGCTAAAACTTGCAACATCCTGCTCATATTTTCCTCTCTAGCCGCCGGGACACCTGACTCTCTCTCTCCCCTCCGCGAGCTTCGACCGTTTACACGCGGCTGTGAGGCATTTTTCACGCGGCCGGGTTCGGCGTCTTTCACCGGGAACAGTCCACCATCAGCACACACTCGCACATACTCACACACTCACACATACTCCGCCAAGGCTCAGCAGCAGCAGCACCAGTGTTGAGCTAACGGCAAACAGACGTCAACTACCCGTGGAGACTTTCAAAATAAAAGGCGTGACCTGCGTGTTTCCCCTAGCGGAAGCGGTAATATCGCAACACAAACCCCACTAGGCTTTTATTTTGAAGGTCATTCTTTTCGCAGCATTTACGGTAAATTTAACAACTTGGAATTTAACAGTGTTTTATTAAAATTGCGGCTTGTGTTTTCAGCTTAACTTAAATATAGATATTAATGCCTTTGCAGCTGTTGTGTATGTGTTATAGCACATAGACGAACTACCTCCTTTAGCGAAAGTAGTCATACAACAAAATCAGTAGTTGCGTAAGCAGGCATTCAATTTTTTGTTTCTCCACTTGGGGGCAGTGCAAGTGTTATATCATCACCAAGTTTGTGTGACGGATGTGTTATGGAGCACTTGTCAGCAGATAGAGCTAAATTATCAGATAAGTAAGAGACGGGTGTAGTATTCGCCCTCGGCTGAGCGACTGAGTAAAGCCATGTGTGGCATTTAAATTGTCCTCTGTGCTCAGCAGCTCGTCAGTAATTTGTTGCTGCTGAAAGCAGCCTTCTGCCATTGGAAATAAGGGGTTATGTAAATGATGAAAATCCTTCAACAGCAAATTAAAAGAGGTTAAAGAGCCATGGGGCTTAGAAAGAGAGATAGAGAGAAAACCTTCCGCCAATGAATTAACACCGGTGACTCTGTCTCTGTATCTGTCCACCTCTCATCTGAGGTCATCAGTCTCAGATACTGCTATCAGCTGTCAAGTAAACACTCTCTTTAAAGTCAGTTAACCTGACTTCGCTCAGCTCTGTCAGGTAGTGTCTGATAGCTGCTTGTAGAGTGTCTGGCATTGAGATTTTATCTAATCCTTTATTTCTGTGTGTTTAACTAGTGCAAACAGTGGTGGCGCTTTTTCTTTTTAAATTTGTTATTCAGTCCTGTGAAAAAGCGATTTAAAGATGTGCTTTTCTGTGTTACTGAGCACAGAACAGTAAGCTTTTCCTGTATGTGTTTTTTTCTATATGTATTTTTGCTTTTATTTTGACAATGAGCTCGTCTGTATATGAATAAGGGGATATAATTGGTGTTTTCTTCTAACTCTGGTATTTTTTTTAATCAATTTTGAGCAAAAACCCATTAATGTACTCTCTAATACATATCTTTTTAATATAATATCCTCTATTAAAGTGCCTTTTTCTTTGTTAAAACCTATTTAGTTGAGCAGGTTTTATCATTATTTCCTAATAGTGGGTCCTAATGTTGGCTTCAGGTCAACATGGTAAAGAAATGTGTAATAAATAGAGAAACAGAGCATTGTTTATTGCATACTTGAATACTAGCATGGAGGGTCCGGGAATGAGGGCAGCTTAGGATATCTCAAAAGGAAAAAAAGGAATTCAGTTTGAGCACAATGTAAAGGGTCATACAGCTTATCTGAATGCAAATATCAGATGGTAGCTGCTTTCCTTATCACTGTCATAGACACATAATATAACCCCCCCCCCCCCTAATACTAATTTCCATATTTGCCACACCTAAATTCACCGTCCTTGGACATTCCACAAAGTGGATGGAACTGTTAAAAATGTAACCATTTTATTTGCAAGAAAAACAAAGTGCGGGCCATGATTCAATACCCTGCAGAACCACTTTTAGATGATCAAATTCTTGAATATATTGTTTTCTGCATGACTTTTTCTCTCACATTGTTGTGGGGAAATTTGGGTGGCTTCAGTTCACTGAGGTTTGTAAGTATTTGTTTATGCAATACTTGGTCAATGCATCACCTTGACTCTTTTCTTTTTCCTGTTTAGGATCATTGTCCTGTTGCATGAACCAGTTTTAAGCAATCTTTAGCTGTCAGACAGACGGCCTCACATCTGACTCTAGAATACTTTGGTGTACAGAGGTCGATTCAATGACTACAAGGTGCCCAGATCCTGCGGCTCCCTCCACCACCGTGTTTATGCTGTGGTGATCATAATCCCTGTGGATATGCTGTGTTTGATTGTGATTATGGCCAAACCTCTCCACTTTGGTCTGCACAGGTGACATTGTTCCAGGAGAGGTGTGATTATCTTGCTGCCATCTTATTTTAAGAGAGAAAAGGCTTTCCCCTGGCAACTCTTTTAAACAAGCCATGCTTGCTCAGTCTTGTTCTAATCGTACTGTCATGAATTATAATATTTAACATGGTAACTGAGGCCACTAGGGTCTGAGGTGTAGCTCTTTGGTTTTTAGCAGTTTCTTAGAGAATTACACGGTCTGACTTTAGGATGAATTTGCTGGGACATCCACTCCTGGGAGGATTGTGACCGTCAAACTCCCCAAACCTTTTATGTGGGTAGTCTCATTAGCTAACGATCATTAAATCATGTGCATGTGTTTAGCAGCACCTTGATCTCTTAACTCCATTTGGAACAGTAAGACCATGCTTTTACAATCCTGCACAGGTACCTGTGAAATTCTTTTCACATGATTAACTATATTTTCCACATGATCCACACACCAGCTAGTATTGATCAGGCTATAATAGGTGCATTCATTGGCATGAATGTCAATAGAATAGAATTCAGATTAATCTAATTAAACCCTAAAATTAAAATG
Source organism: Aulonocara stuartgranti (assembly GCF_965226115.1). Lineage (NCBI taxonomy): Eukaryota > Metazoa > Chordata > Actinopteri > Cichliformes > Cichlidae > Aulonocara > Aulonocara stuartgranti. The sequence continues at coordinate 7,779,773 of NC_138946.1, forward strand.
TGATGGCGTTATGAGGGACAGAGGAACTCACAAACAAGATGCCAAAGCAACAGTGCTTGAGATGATAGATTAATAATAAAAGATAATCACTATCTGACAGTTATATACAAGTAAGTTATAAGTTATATACAAGTAATCAGTAAATAGCAGACTTGCTATGAAGTATCAGATAAACAGAAAAATGTCAGAGTTTCTAAAACCCACAAGTTGCATCTTTAAAAAGCTCCACCATGACAACACGCCTGTGATTCCTTATTGTAAATGTGACCATTTTGAGATGTTTCATTTCCTCTGAAAATGTGTAACGATGAATAAAAAGTGAAGAAATCTAAAGTGTAAAGTCTAAAGTGTGCGTGTGGCTGCCGGATGAGTGTTTGATTGTTTCAGAAACAGGCATGACCTTTGTCAGAGACACTAAAGATCTTTGAAGGGAGTGTAATGTGTAAACCACATCTGTCCTGAAAGGAGCCATAAATGCTATCGGAATTCCACGAAGGGGTAATAGGGCTACGTACAATATATTATTGATCATTTTGAGAATACAGTTGAAATTTCGAGATACAATTAGAAATATTAGTTGGCAATATTTGTAGATGACTTAGTTAAATCGTACTTCAGTATCAGCTTAGGTAACAGGAAATGGATTTCTCTTGGCCTGGCTTGTGCAAAATAAATTGGCTGGCGATTGGTTACACCCTCGTGCAGCAATGAGGATGTACGCCGTATCACAATGCACGATAAGACGGCGGATCAACTCATTTCACTAACTCATCTACACGAGGCTATTTTGTAGCAGGTGTAGGAGCTGCGGCAGTTGTTCGACTTGACATGACAAGTCGTCATGTCATGGCAATACTATTACAGTACTGTAATAGTATTTTGAGTATAATCTTGAAATTTCAACTTTAATCTCAAAATGAATATTCTTTTTCTTAATGTAGCCCTAAGACTCCATTGTAGCCTTTTCTCTAGAAAACAAGAGAAGAGAAAATCTGGGAGGCAAAGAAAATCTAAAAACTGTTGAAACTTTACCGTGCTGTGTCCTATTTGCTGTCCCGTAAGCGGATAGTAAATAGTTTTATAGGGGTAGCGGTAAATGTGTCTTGATCTTATTTCTTAGACCACCGTTATCGCTGAGTGACATCAAAATACTCAGAATTCACTCACAGAATCGGTGGAGTGTACCAGTGCCACATCAGGACAGATGCTGATGTCATTTGAGAGGGGATGGGTGAAACAGTGTAGATTAGGCCATGTGCAGACTTGTTTTGGAGATTTGGGTGGATTCTGTACAAAATAAATTCCACTCAACAAAGATAAAATCTAATGTCTCCAAAAGTTGATTCTGTTCATCTGGACGTAGCGTTTTGTGGGAGAAACGTTTCGTCACTCATCCAGGTGACTTCTTCAGTCTCAGCTGACTGCAGGTTTCCCCAATCTTATAAACAGTACATTTGCATAATGACTGAAACCAGCCCACTGAAGGAACAATGGGCTGGGAGGTCAGTTCCTTAATCTTAATTATGCAAATTCTCATGACCATTGATCAACAACCACTGACCAAAACCCACTGATCAAAGACCACTGATCAATGGCCATGAGTACCATTCACAGAGAGTTGGGGAATGGCTGCAATCTCAGGATTGTAAGATGTCGAAAGATGTACAAGTCTAAGACCAGGCAACAAAGGAAGTTTGACTTGCTTGTTGTACTTCGGAAACCACCGCAAAATACGGAGCGTGTCCTCAGTGACCAGAAGAGACAAGGATGCGACACAGAGGATGTGGACAAGTGGGTGAAGAATTTGTCTGAAAAAAATGATACGACCAAGACAAAAACTGGTATTTTGTAAATAAAATAATAAACGTGAATTCACTGTGTAACTGTGTAACTTTTTTAGCAGCGTCCTCCTGAAATGCACTAACAACACTGAGAGTAACATCCTCCTCTATGCCCCTTAATGCTCTCTGGTCGCTATGGTAACATGTAAATATTTCTTTCAAAATGAGACACACAACTACAAAACAGAAAAAGACCCAGGGAAACAGAGTTAATGATAAAAATCCTGAAAACCATAAATTTCACACCCGAGCCTCAACTCTTGCGGGGTTGGGGGCAGCTTACTTAGATAACTTAAAAATGTTATTGTCTGGCTTTTTTCAGTGTTTTATTTGTTCCTGAGTAAATCGGTTTGGCTGAGATTAAAGTTATAGTTTTCACACAGCTGAATAAACATCAAACAGAAAACTGATTAAACAGAAATGTGAGCTATTGTCCTGTTATATTTGAGGGAGCAAAGAGCAGACTGTTGAGTTTGTCTCCACCGAGACAATCTGCAAATTTCATTAAAAGTGTAATAAACTATCATAATGTCTTTATTTTTAGTTAGCACATACCTTAACACTTCAAGCTGTAAGGTAATGATAGTTATATAAGAGCAGATGCATGCTGGTACAATAAGCTGTACGTTTTACGTCCACTGGATGCATGATCTTAGTCGACTAATCGCAAAAATAATTGGTGACTAGTCGACTATCAAAAAAATTTGTGGCAGCCCTACTGTTGAGATGCCATTCTTAATGAAGTTAAACAGGGAAATGCTGATGTATGCCAAATTACACAAGCTGGACTGAAAACCAGTGATAACATAAGTGATTTCCTCCTTACAACAGTGAGTGTCTACAGTCATCTGTAAAACACAGTGGAGGCTCTGTCACGGTTTGGGGCTGCGTTTCAGTCACTGGTGTTGGAGATCTTGTAAAAATTGATGGAATTATGAACACAGAAAAGTACCATCAGATTTTGATTCCCCATGCTGTAGCATCTGGAAAAATTCTTATGTCCTTGAAGAAACGTAATCTGATCACTGAGCTCATTTTATATGACCCCAACCTGTTAGCCTTTAAGATAATAAGTGTGATAAAAATAACTTTCATTTTATCTTTTGCCCCATAAAAATATACCCTTTGCCTCCTTCGTAATTACTACAGATATTACTGTAGAGGGTTTCGCCTCTCTGACATAATTGTGATGTGATGATCTGAAGAGTTATAGGAATTTACTTGGTAGCTATACAAAAAAAATGTAGTTAAAACTACAATATGTCTCTATGAAAAGTAGAGAGCAACTTTCTCTTCACCTAACAGTACAAAGTCCTGCACAGCCATCCTTCATCCTTCGCTGATGTATAACTTGGATGTGGTCCAAGAACAAATTATCTTCTGTATGTTTGCATTGTTCCCTGGAAAAGATCCAACAATCATAATCCAGGCTGGAATTGCATTTCCTGAAAAACGTAACTAAGAACGCAAACTGCATAATAATGAAACTGACTAGAAGATGGGGTTAATATTCACACATCCCACATCATAGTTTTCATGTTTAATGAAAACTAATTTTCTCTCAGGGGTTCCACAAGGATTCTTTCTCAGACATTTGCTTTTTTAAATAATTGCTTTTGCTTGGCGAGTTTATAGACAGTACAATTTAACACCTTTATTCTAGTGACTTATTTCATCATGTCGCATTATTTTTCAACTACAAAGTTATATTTTTATTACACATTCTCCTCAGGTCAGAGGTCATCGAGTTAGAACTGAAGTGGCACTTTTGTTTACACAGCTTTTATGTTATTCGATCTTTTCGAGCAGCTGCTGTCATCAGCGTACAGACTCGGTAGTCCCGATAGTTTTAAATCATTATATAGATACCTTTACCTCACTGGGGGTGGCTGTGCATCAGGAGGCAGACCAGGTAGTCTTCTAATTGGAAGGTTGGTGGTTTGATCCCTGGTTGCTTCAGTCTGCATGCCAAATATCCTTGGGCAAGATATCTGCAGGAATGTTAGAAAGCACTTGAGCATAGAAAAAATGGTTCAGGTAAATGAGGCGTTTAGGTTGAGTAAAAAAGTGCTATATAAGAACTGATTCTCAAAATGCTTTAAAGCGTCAAATATTAGATTTGAAGTGAGGCAGCCAAAGTTGCTACAGCCTCCATTTGAATCCTCAATATGCATATTATCTTGCTAAACATTCCTAATCACTTCGATGCCAATTAGTTTCATCCTGTTTTTGTTTAACAAAATAATTCTTAGTTGGTGGCTTCTTTCAAATACAGGTCAGTTTAACCTCTCTGCACTTTTTTCTTCTTTCATTTGCTAAACAAGCCCATTTGTTACATTTGTTTGTGAATTTCTGCACTGATATTTGGATGAATCGTGTTTACACTCAAACAAAAAATGTAAGAAATTACTTTTCTGGTCATTTCATTTATTTGTTTGTTTAGTTTCTTGGCTCTTGGGTGATATGGATCACGGAGCCTGTTAGAGTTTCTTGTCCACCTACTTGTTCACCCCTTTGGGCTTTTGAGCGTCCAAACTTTCAGTCAACAATGAGCTGAAATGAATATCCACTGCTCACTTTAAAGACTTGAAAATACAAAGAAGCCTCATGTGTGAATATCATTCTGGAAACACACACCAATTTCTTTTTTTTTCTTCTTTTCTCTCTTTTTCCTCGACTGTTTTGTTAAAGAACAAAAACAAGAGGCCTCGGCAAAAGTCAAACCCAGGTTATCCCTCCAGCAAATCACTTCTGTGGCTCACAGTGAGATGCAGAAACCATTTATAAATTCTACTTGCGGTGCATTAAAGCACTTAATGGTTTGTCTTGCTAGCACGCTTGCGCTGCTTAAACCCAATCCAATAATAGCAGATGACATACAACTGAGAAGAGAGCACAGATCTGCTGAGGAAGCTCTTGGCTCATGTAGCCGAGCAGCATTTAAAACTAGATTTCCTTTTTTCCTCTTTCCTTTTCCCCCATTTAAAAAACATATATCTTGCTCTGACACACTGGGCCCAGGTGTTGCCAGTATCATCGGTACCTGCAGATGAGAAGGAAAGCAGGGCATAGTGGGCCATCACATCTCCCCATCTGCATTGTGCCTTCAGAGATGCCTCTGCATACAACACCAACAAGAAGAACTGATTCTCACTGTATATTTCCTCCTTTTTAGACCGTTTACTACAAAGCCTAAACTTTTCAGTAGCCATGCTACATTGAAAGTCACTTAAATTGCATTTCTAGCTCATTCTGATCCCCGATTTGCTTGCATAACTTTTCAAAACTTTCCAAGAAAACTGGAAATTCAAGAATATCAAAAATTTCAAGAGTACACTTGACATATTGCTCTCTAGAATGTAGTAAACTTTTAAGGTTCACACATGATCATCAACAGTGGGCCTTTTTCACCGGCTCAGAAAAAGTGAAACTCTCCCATCGCTGCATTTGTTTTGCATTTGTTGTACAGTTGCTAGTCACTGTGGGGGGAAAAAACACTGGCAGCTTTGACTCTTTCACGCCAAATTGTGTTAAGGACGTCCTGCTGTGCTATAGTGACGGTGTGTTTTCAGAAACAGTTGGCTGGACAGCTCGCCAAGCTGAGCAAACAGGAGGCAGTGACCACGATTTACCCAGCTCTGTAGCCTCTGTATTTAGTCTTTCCAGCCACCACTGCTAGCAAGTGCCTCAAAGATAAGGTGAAGAAGCAAGTAAAAATAACGTAAAGACCTCGTATGTGACGTGCTGAACATTTTCAGGTAAGTGTAACTCTGTAGAAACGGTTGCTATGGCTCCCTCTTTTTTTGCAAGTTTTCCTCAAAAATACATAGTAAAGCAGATACAACACGAGGCAAAATCGAGGGAAAAGTTAATGATTATCGAGTACTAATAGGAAAATTGTATGGAAACTATCAATACCAGATTAATTTGTAACATGATTATGTAATTCCGTTCTTGCCTGTGAGAGAAAAAAAGGAGTTCGGCCACAACAGGTGCCTTTCAGATGACCTTCCCTTCTCTTAAAGATAGCCTGTTTTTGATGTTGCCACTTGCTTTATTACATTATAGATTATCTGACATCCTCACAACTACTTTCTTCTATAAAGGGCTTGGCTGCATTCATACCACATATTATTCACTTTTCTGACGGTTTAAGACACTCAGGTGAAGTTAAAAACACAGACAGGACTAAAACGTCATAAGCTGGCCTATACTGCTTTGCCTGCCCACACTCCTAGCACCTTAGCTTTACTATCACACAGGAAGCGCACACCAATTACATCTCCTTGGAAAGTATTGATAATCCTGTACATGTTGCAACACTATCCTCCATTGACCTCTGGTAACATGCTAGTATATGTGGGAGGGCTGGAAATGACTGGGTGGGTGATAACAGGGTCATAAAAGTAGCTGTCTGAATATATCCGATGGGAGGCAGAAGGGAAGCAAGGCATCAGTGACACCCTCTCAGGTGAGTAAGTCGGTTTTTCTCTTGAGGTTTTCTTAAATCTTTTGGATTCATTCATAGACTGCTGTGGCATCGGGGTAAATACTCTTATTACCGTTGATGTGACCACAAATACTCGCTTGAGAGTTTTTGTGTTTTTTATAACTGTATTTACAAATCAGTGATTTCTTGGTGATATCGAGCCATGACATGGAAATTCATTTAGGCTCAATTGGCATTTATTTAAAAATATATTTTTTATTATTTTTGCCTTGTATAATACATTATACCCACATATTATTGATGACTGAGTTTGATTGAAGTTACTCTTATCTGTCTCACATGATAAATTCAGGATTCATGATTTTCTGTCTGCAAGTGAGAGATTTTAGAGAAATTAACTCACCGTCATGTTTGTGCTTTTATGTTTTTCATGCAGCTTTTGACCTGAGGAGTCTCTTTGACTACGTCAATTTATTTCAAAGCACAATGAAGCTGAGTCTTGTTCTATCGGCTTTTTGCCTTCTTACCACAGGTAAAAAAAAATTACAATACATAAACCTTTAAAAAAGATCCTTTTAGAAAAGGGAAGACAAAACCTTTTTTTAAAGAGAGTGTGAAGAGAATAACTAAAGATTATTAATTAACTGTTATTCACACACAAAGCATCACAACAAGATTATCTTAAAAACATCTCTGGCCACTTTGCCCTCAAATGGAAGCTGACTGAAATATTCGGCATATATACATCAAATAACTTTGTTTAATTCATAGTTTATGATTTTTTTTTAAAGTTTAAAAGAAAAAGTTTTTATGGTTAATTTCGGCCACATCTATATCTAGACTGACCTTTCATTTTTTGTGTGAAGGATGATCTGTTTCATGGTGTTAGCATAGAATCTAATCATAGTTGTAGCGTACCATCGTAGTGAATTTTAATGGTGGTGGACCAAAGTTAAAGCATTTCCCGGTAATCAAAGGGAAGGTTGATGGGAGGCCATGTAGACAGAGTAGGAAATGTTGAAATTCTTGAAAGGGTTAGGCCTTCGGGGGGGGGGGGGGGGGGGGGGGGGGTTGTTTCAATAGCGTCATTAGAGCAAAGGTTGAGTTTATTATCTATGACATTCTCCCATTAAGAATGCAAAGCTGTAAGTAAGTACTGAACTCCATTATCTTGATATTGGACAATAAATGTCAACGGCTGAAATTTGAGATCTTTAATCTGGAAACATTTTTAATAAATTTTAGAAAATGTTTTGTTTAAAAGAAAACATGTGTTAAGGCAGAAGTTGTGACTAGTTTCTGTGAGCATCACAGGAACAGAGGTTTGTTAACCTTTTGGGAAACCTTTGTATGATCTTGCCTTTTAACCCTTTTTGATCTTCCTGTCAGTATTTCTGTGTGGAGGACAGAACATTACATCAACTAGCATCGCACCAAATACCACTGCCTCAACTAACGCATCCAGCACGACCACAGACAGACCATCCAGCACGACCACAGACAGACCATTAAGCACGACCACAGACAGCCCATCCAGTACGACCACAGACGCCGCATCCAACACCACCACCATTATCCCCACCATTATAACTAATTCTACTGAATCAGTTCCTACAACTGAGATTGTTCAGGAATCCAATTCAGGGCTTTCACCGGGCGCTATAGCGGGCATCACCATCGGCTCCATTGCCGGTGTGGGAGCAGTCGGTCAGTACTACACACGAGCATGAATTTACCATCATTTCTGCTTCCTCTATCACATATTATCTGTTATTCATTAACCAGGATGGCACTGGGGATGAGCCATAGCAACCGAGAATATTATTTACAGATACAGGAGCCTATTGGCACGAAAATATGCAAATATAGAAGGAAATAAGTTGTGAAAATTATGAAAATGTATTAGTGATAGTTGTAAAGGATTACAATATTCTTAGGAAAGAAATTGGTTCTCTAAGATAAATGACATGATAGAAAATAATAATTGAGACTTTTGTTACAGTGTTTCACAATTTTGAGTATTTAATCAGTAATTTCTCGACTAGTCTTGGACTCATATTTGTTTTGCGAGACATTAATAAATGAATAATAGTTATTCCATTTTTATTGCAGGTGGTGGTATCTTTGGTTTATTGAAGTACACAGGGAAGATCTAAGACCAGCTGTTGCACAATAAGGATCGAAGTGGATGTAGATCGTCAGATGAAACATGTCCTATCCTGAGATCAGACTTAATCCTGACCATGCTGAGTGGATAGAGTAAGGCCTAAATGTCTGAATGGCTCAAGAAGGAATAAACTGATATATGTATAGTATATGTATATTCAAGATTATGATCTCATGGGCCAAGAGGAAGACATAATAATGTCTGTTTCACCACTTTGCTATTTTGATTGCTTGACTGATGGCCAGAAAATAATCCTTAGCTGATCAAAACATTTACATAATAGTATGAAATGTATTCATATTTTATTTGATATGTTTATCTTATTGACAGATACTACTCATCTAGTCGGTTAAATGTATTTAATTTTGAGTTAATCTTCCTAATGTCCTTCACATTTGATGTTTTGTTTCAATATAAAGGGTAGACTGTTTAACTATAAAAAAGGTTTTTTGTATAGAAACAAGAATACATAAGCTTTTGTGTTCATTTATAAAGGTAAAAAATCGTTGTAAGTGAATACCGATATTTCCTTTAAGCTAAATAATTAAATTTTATTGATAACATTTTCTTAAGATTAATTTGGCATTTTGCTCAAATACTGTAATTTCCTAGTGAAAAGCTTTGCAATCACTATGTTGTAAATTAATAAATAAATATAAAAATATAATATGCTTTCTATAGCTGTCAAATAAAAGTGTTGCTTGAGCCATCTAGGCTATTGATTTATACACATACTTCCTTTAGTAGCTGAGTTATTTGCTTAATTTATGAGTTTATGACTTTTCCACCCATAGGCTTGGTGCTTCACTTTATGGTACAATGATGGTTAGGATTGAGAACAACAGTCTATCAGTGAAAACAGATTGAGAAAATAATGTTTTGTTTGGGACTAGCTAAGTTTTTTGCAAGCTTTCAAACACCTAGCGTTTCCTCAATAATCTGGGTCTTGCATTGTTTGGTTTTATGCAGTTTTGTCTCTGAGACACTTGCCCAGCTCATGCTAGCTTGATGAAAAAGAATTTAATCTTTGACATATAACAAATACAGTCAAACACAAAAAACAATGAAACTGACATGAAATATATAATGTTCTAGTGTTAGCTAACACTATAGTGTTAGCTAGCGACCAGCAAATGTAGAACTTTTTTGTGAAAATCTACAAGAAGAAAAGAAAACTAAAAGTAATCAAACTGTACTTGAAGTAAATCCAAAATGCCAACTATGACAATTATGTGCCCAAAACTTTGGTGTGAAACGGTTGATGCCATACTCATGGTTATGGTAGGGTGACCAACTGTCCTCTTTTCCCTGGACATGTCCACTTTTCACGTTCTGTCCGGGCCATCTGGGAGGAGTTTTGAGATCGATGAAAATGTCCGGGTTTTTCTATAGGCCTACCCATATGTGTGACATCATCCCAAGCTGCTGTTTCGTGAGTGGTTGTTCTGCGCTCACAGACGGGACAGACGGCGCGCTGATGATGTTTAAAAGATGCCAAAGCGCAAGTGAAGCATTTCAGATCAACTGCAAAAGAAATTTCCTCGTAAAGTCCCAGTACTGGTAAAAAAAAAAAAAAAATTATACAGATGAGGCCTTATTTCTGTACCATTATTTAATTTGAGGGGTTTTTAAGTTAATTTTTAGCACTTGTTTACTTGAAAAAGCCCATATGACATTTTTTATTTCAACATTCATTAACCGCACAGAGAAGGCATCGTTTAAATATGTTAACATTTTCTTTAAGCAAACAGTATCATTAAAGTTCTTCATGACTGGGCCAAGTGTCCTCTTTTTGGAAATCAAAATATGGTCACCCTAGGTCACCCTAAGGAAGATAGTCAGTGGGTACTGTTAATACCAGTACTTTCTCAGATAAACATTAGCAAAAAGGCTGGAAACGGGTGAAATACAGCCTAGAAAATTATGCAATTAAATTGGTGCTGTCAGCGTTAATCTCGTTAAAAAGAAGTTAACGGCATAACCACATTAATGCGGCAAATCTCAGTTAGCGAGTTAATGCGGAACCGCCCCGTGCGTGGGGCTGCACGGCGTTAGCGCGGTTAGCTTGTTAACGCGTTAGTGCCGCGCAGTCCCACGTTAACTGTTAACGTCATTTAAAAAAAATTAACGCTAACAGCACTAAAATAAGGAAAAAATTCTGTTTATTTAATCTACACAAACACTAATTTAAAAAAAGACTTTTTGAATAAAACAGGTTTTTAACATGTTTGAATTTTCCCTACAGTCAACTGAGGACATAAAAACTAACTCAGCAGATTTTATTTTATTTACTTAACATTTATTTAACCAGGATACTGTCCTGGATAAGATAGATAGCAGTACAAACTATGATGGTCGCACACACTAGGAATACAAACGCACGCACATATAGACACACCAATCCTCATGTGAAATAGCCCAGTAAAATACAGGAACGACATCACTGTCTGTCTGAGGCTAACAAACAGGGAAGGCAAAAGTTAAGTTACTACCACCAGGTCATTTAAAATCACCTTAAATTAATTTGGTTTAATTTAGTGGTGTACAAGACATAAATAAGTTGGTGAGTTATGTCAGGCTTAAAGTCACCATGATAACTTCTGCTGAAAGCAAAACTGGAGCAGGTTATGTTCAGAGCTTTAGTTTAAAATCATCTGGAGGAGCCACTTTTCACCAGTTCATCATTTTACAGCAGGTTTTAAGTGTGACCCACATCCTCTGCAGGGTGACTCATGTGTGCAAGTTATTAACCCTACCTTACTAACTTCACAAATGATGTCAAGCTGTAAAGTTACAACAGCACAAACTGGAGGTGGATGTGGCCAAAGGTGCGGTCATTATAACATCAAATTAAAGCTGAATAGGTTGCTGGACTGTAACTTTTAATGTTTCAGTGTATCCAGTGTAAAGTTTTAGAGCTCTAATGTGAACCATACATCACTTCAAAAATAAGCAGCAGCACTGAGTGCTCATTCGGCAATAAAGGTAATTTCAATTAGAATGTTTATTTTACTGCTCTATGTGCCAGGTTAACGATTTTGTGGAGCATTACCCCTGCAGTTTTTGTGTGTTCTAGTTTACAATCATATTTTTATATTCCTTATAGATATTTTATCACTACCATTATCGGATAATGTCTCTGAATTGGACTGGGTGTCACTCATAGGGATCATTTTGCGAGGAAGAAGAGTCACATAAAAAACCACACGAGTGTGTACACTGCCTGAAACAGATTAAAAGAGAACGTTAATAATGACTACCATCGCTATGCCCATTATCTCAAGCTGGGGTTTTTAGGCCAGCTAACAAAAGAAAGCCAAGCAATATTTAACTGTTTCTAGTGTTCCTCTCGGCTCCCTAAGATTTAAGCAAATCTGCTTTTTCCAAATTCAGCACGAACTTTCAGGACAGTGAGGTACTATTCAAGCAAGAATAGTTGCCTTTAGCTAGTCTCAAAAGACAGAGAGGACGAGAGTACAAAGTAAAAACACAGTTATTTTATTCACCAACTGCTAAATGTTTAATGCAGCAAAGGGAGAGTCATCATTTACAGCTGCTCAGTATTTTTATTGAGATCTTGACTCAGCCTCAGAGTCATGGACTGTAGTGATACAGTTTCAGCTTTAAAAAGTCAACATGATAATCCTCTCTGCTAGATTTACTCATTTTACCTCTGCGCACCAAGTGCAGATCGTCCATATCACAGCTTATAATCAGCTACGGATATGTTCTGGTAAAACCAAACTGGAGATCGTTTCACGTTTCAACATAAAGTTAGTAGAACTTTAACTAGCACTGGGGTCAGATAGTGCTCCCACTACCACTTTGAACACTTAATGTGAAGTTAATATTCAACATTCAAAGGGTTATTTATTGTTAAAGAATTACTTACAATAAGGTCATTATAAACATTACTTATAAGCTGACCCCAAAGTAGACACTGATGAAAGCTGCTTAATCTAAAGCAATGGTCTTGATATAAGTTGAGGTGACCGGTGGGCCAAACTCCCACAGTGTGAGGTCTGCATTGTAAAGTGGACTTTAGCCCAGGTGACAGCTTCATCATTTTATGGTATGGTCATTTGCTATGGAAGTGTCAACACTGGGAGTGCTTGGTAACAACATCTAAAACAACATTTCTCCCCATGCAGGCAAATAGCTGTTAATACCCTGAGCTGTGTGATCAGCCCATATGGTGAGCATGGGCGCCAAAGGAACTGCGTGTGCATGGGGGAGGGGAGTGTCCTGCCTGTGTGTGTATGAAAGTGGAAAGGACATTTTTTACTGACTATGGGCTTATGTAATGTTGTGTTATATTATGGGCTCGTTTTTCTGACAAGCAGCCTCTCAAATTTTATAAATAACCAAACAACCAAAGAAAATCATCGTTCCCACAGATGTCACTGGCATATCATCAAGTAGATCTGTAAGGGTTGATTTATAATTATTTATTTTTCTCGTTTTGATCCTCCATCTAAACCAAGGTTGCAAACATATGGACTGGGGCAGCCAAAACTGGCCTGTGAAAGGGTCCAGTTTGGTCCACTGGTTGGCTTTGGAAAATGTGAAAACTGCAAATGAGGAGGGAATAAATTATGGACTTTAAACAGTGTTTTCTGCAGTTCTACAAGGACATGATCCATAGTAGTAATAGATATACAGTAAATGACAGAAATAGAGATGTTTTTCTTGTTATTATTCCATTAAAATAGTAACAGAAAAGATCCTGTTTTTTCAACTTGCTAATATCAGGCTAGCACTACTCTACAGTACCAGCAGAGGGAGATCTTTTATTTCAAGCCGACATTAAAATGATAAAAGGATCAAAGGACAGCCTTTAAAGAGACATTAATAACACATTTACATGTAAATACATATTAGCCAACTAACTTAACCGTTTCTGGCATTGAAGGACCCTGGAATGTACTTCATATCCTTGGTCACTGTTGACTTCTTGGCTTTAAATACTGTATATTATCTCCCCCTACTGATACTGTGTGTGTCCATTTCACACTTTGGAGAGATCAGTGTGTCTATTAGACATTTTGCCGTGATATCAATGTCAATAACTGGGGAGATTGTACCAGATACAGTAGAAATAAACACACAAATAAACACCGGTCCCCAAACTCACACCTCTAGACCTCTTCGTGGGGATGTGACAGAATGTCCAACTGACAATGACCCCCGACATTTTTCTTAATTTCTATTGTCTAATTTTGGTGAACTTGTGTGAATTGTATACTCAGATTCCTTGTGGCGCCTGGTGTGGTCTTCTGCTGCTTCTTCTCTGGTAATAACAAGACATTTACGAGAACAGAGAACTGCTGCTGACTGGATATTTTGTATATATTTTTTAAAAATCATCTTTCTTCACCATTGCTCAATTTGAACTCCGGGCCATCGTGACCATGTCTTTATTCCTAAATGCATGGCTTGCACAGCTGATTAGATATTTGCGATAATGAGCAACTAAACAGTTTTACATGGTCATGAGTGTACTTCTGTGTTGTTTTCACAGTGGGTTAAAAATAGAACATTTTCTGAAAATTAACAAACATTTTTGTTTTTAATTATTTGATAAAATCACAGTAAAGAGATGCCGGTACTTTTTTCATGAGTAATTTTACACTTTAAGGAGCCGTTCTGACAATTTTCTTTGATTTACTGCAGAAACTTTTCATTATAATGTAGAAAAACTGAGGGGTCTTCTTGAAAATTCATAAGAAATATCAGGGATCCGATGTCCATTTGAGGTATTTAATTGGGCAGTAGTTGCATATGGGTCTGCCATGCTTAAGCTCAAAGGGGACTGAATATTGCTCACAATGTAAGAAGAGTTTGGCGCGCCTTATCTAAAGCCTCAACATGCATTTTAGATACAACCCAAACTAGTCTTCTCATAGATTCTTCTTCATTAATTAGCATTTACACATCAGATAAATCTATTTTTATTAACAGGTTATGTATCACCGTTCTTCAATATTGTTAGTTTAGACTTTACCCAGATGTTTTAGACCCATATCAAACACCTCTTTTATTTTTAAAGTCTGTAAAAAGGCTTCAGTTTAATCACATAGACAGGAATCATCATCAAGGGTTTGATCAAAAACAATCAGCATGAAACATTTACTCTCATTTCACCATGAAGCTCATTTTTTCTCATGCACTAAATCAGGAGTATCCCTGTCCTTAACAGTGAAGCACTTTCACCCTTTCATAAAAGCCCAAACTAGCTCAAAGCACTACCTGAAACAATCAGCAGGACAAAGTTGAAAAGGCTTAATGATCATAATGATCAGTGAATGAATAAATCTGCATCGCATCTATTTTCATTAAATGGACCACATCCAATTTATAACAAGCTGATAAATACCAGTCCCCATGTACCCACAGCTCTTGTCTTCAAGGCTAACGACGAGACACTGATCCCTCTGACCATGTGTGCTAAAACTCAGTTTGTGTTGCAGTGGTGATAACACTTAGGCCTGCTCTGATAACTTTATCTTTGCTCCTCACAAACTGGCCCAGTCACAAACAGATCATCTGTCCCAGCCCCTGAAACCTAATCACACACACACACACACACACACACACACACACACACACACACACACACACACACACACACACAGAGAGAGAGCTTTTCCTTCAGGCGTTAACCTGCTCAGTGGCTCAAGGATAAGAGTTTAAGTCAAAGTGGGGGAGAAAAGAAGAGAGGATGGTGGAGGTGAATACAGCAAAGGTTCCCATCCCGGTTAGACTGATGTGTTAGTTTGATTATATATTAAAAATAACAATTAAATATTCAATAATATTAATATTAATAATATAAAATACTTTCCTTTTTTCATGAAAAGTATTGTTCCCATTAAACAGAATAGATTAATTGCTTCACAGCAGAGACAGTATCCGCTAAAGGTTTGAGAGTTGCTTCAGAGGTTCCTGGATAAACTTCTTTCTAGTCATCAATGAATGTTGCACGACTGCGCAGAGCTAGTGGGGGAAGACCTACATGATGAATGTGGCTTTAATGTGGGTGAAAATGGTCATTCTCCCTGCAGTTTTAAGCCTCTAATTGATATTTAGCACAGAGGAATTTTTTTGGGTAAATTACTAATATTAATTAATATCTTATAAAGTTGATGGTAAATAGAAGGATGTTGTGTTTTTACACTACTAGCACACTCAGAAAAGTAGGTCATCTTGCTTTATGAAGCTGCAATTCCTTACATAATCTAATCTAATCTAATCTGGGATTCTCCGCCGTTTGACCTTAGAACTGAAGAAGCTTCTCGGATTAGAGGTGAAATGTCTTCAAACAACTTAAAGAAGTCCAGACGCTTTTCTTTCCAAGCTCCTTAGACTACGCTGACCTGGATGACTGAGAACCTTCACAGACAAACTAATCTGTCCTACAAGCAATACAATTTAGAGCTGCACCATTAAGCATCATTTATATATCTAAAAAATGAAATGAGCCAGAATGGTACGAAACTGTGTCACGATTAACTCTGAAAAACATCAATATCTCCAATCTTCGTCAGTTTCAGGGTTTTTTTGAGGTGTGCCACAGTAGTACGAGAAAGGTTAAAAACATGAAGAAAACTTAAGGCAAATGAATATGATTCTTTACTATTTTAGGGAAATACAAGAAACAATACTTTGCAGACTCTGTTTTACTGTGTTTGTTTAAATGAAATGCAGTTTGATTCTTTTTTTATTGTTTAACAAAATGCATTGAAGTAATTTTTCTGCCATGTTTGGCATCTGAAGCGGGCAAAAAAGGGGACATTAAAGGGAAAATCTTACTTATTTTCCTCTGGCCTGTCCTCTGTTTGATTGTTTTAGTAAGATTTACCTGAGTTTTGGAACTCAGCTGCAGAAATAAACCCCTTCTTTTGATTACAGTGGAAGTAAATGCCTCTTACCTTGTGGTGCTCAAAGGTAATAACATTTATTTCCAGAAATCATGACCCAGCTGCTGAAAGAGAAAATTCAAAGGTTCTCCACTCTTACATCAAAACACTTTCATCAAGGTTTGAGGATCTCTTTAAGTGACTGGGTCATGATTTGATAAAATGTATGTTTTGGCGAGCTTTGAGCATCACAGTGTAAGTGCCATCTGTCATTATAATCAGGGGAATGCAGCATTTCTACAGCTGTTATCTATAAAAATAGGCACAGTTTAGATCAGCCCAATGGATGGCTTTGCAATATATTAGTAAGATCTAGTGCCTTCCAGGTCATTTCTCTCGAGGACATGATGACATCATCAGGACACACTTGTTTGTTTGTTTTTTCTAATTGTGCTGTTATGAACTTTAACATTCAACATGAGCAGTGCACAGCTACCACGCACCTGGTTACCAGGAAAACTGGCAAAACCTCTGCTTTTATAGAAGTGCTCACCTGCTGATCAGTTAATAAAGAGCATTTGATCATCAGCACCTGAGTGCTACTGTCAGCTGATCTTTTGTCAACTGACCAGGCAGCCCTGCATGTTTTGTTTTGGCAGATTTTTAAGCCAGATGCCCTTCCTGATGTAACCCTGAGAGAATTTAGGTCTCTGGCTGGACGCGAACCAGCAGCTTTTTGATTGCCGAGCAAATATGTAAACCTCTTTGGAAGGAATGAAGGTGTAGTTGATGATTAGTGGATCACAAGTGACTGGTGAGACCAAAATGATACTCTGGAAGGGAAAGTGTTGATTAACAGGAGTTGGGACACCCCCTGTCTGGATGGATGGATTTATTGCATTAATTTGACTTCAGGGTCGCTGTAAGGCCTAAAGAGCCACTTGTCTCGTACGATGTACACAAAGGCACTGCCTACGGTGGCCCCGAGAGGCCAAACGGACTGCAACTTCAGAAACTTAAGACAACACCAGCAATAAGAAAAACGCTGCAAAAGCACACAAAACACAATCAAAATAGAAAAACGACAAAAAGAAAAGAGAAATAGGAAAAAAGATTTCCAAAAGCACAAGGGAAGTGTTTCTGGGGAGACAATAACCCGACGGACCAGTTGCAGGAACCCAAAACATGCTAGGTGTGTTTTATCATGATTCATATAATACTGATGACGGACTTTTAGCCTAATAGTTAGGCTAACACACTTACCTTTCATCTTTTCTTTCCTCACAAAACCGATAGATCCTCCACTTCTTTGAAGTGTCTCCCAGCGCAATTCTTAGCATATTTTGGTTTCTGCAACTGGTCCGTCGGGTTATTGTCTCCCCAGAAACACTTCCCTTGTGCTTGTGGAAAACAGTTTTTTTCCCATTTCCGTTGTGTTTTGTGTGCTTTTGCAGTGTTTTTCCTTATTGCTGGTGTTTTCTTATGTTGCAGTCCGCTTGGCCTCTCAGGGCCACCGTACACCGTTCTGCAGAAAGTCTTAATCAGCACACACTGCTGGTGACTTTCTATGGGCTCTTCTGTGTATTCAGCTCATTCTAATTTATTCGACTGGATCAGCAAGTGTCTGCTGCACGTGACACGGTATTTCTGCTGTGAAGTGTGAAAATAAAGGGTTAATTAATAAAAATCACACATGCAGGGCAAGTTAGTGATGGATTTTAATAATTTACAGGCGCTGGACTGTCTTAGGCTTTAGGTCAGTCACATTTCCTGGAAGAAGCTGCTTTGGTATGTGCTTGGTGTGACTTTTCCACAGTACAGTTACATTCGCTGCGCTGTTGATAAATACTGTACAAAAATATAATAGGACGTTCCCTCTGCACTGGCAGAGAGGGAAACCATAAAGCTTTGTTAAATTATATATACACATAATGCACGCTCAAGCTCTGACATCATATTAAATAGAATAAATTATATCTTGCATTTGGTGTGTGAGGCGTGCTTCTCAAGTCTCTGTAATAACAATAAATGCTTAACACTAATAATCTATATTCAAAAGAGAAAAAAAATGCACTCAAGTGACAAAAGAGAAGCTTCAAAATGTCCTTTTTGAGTGAAATAAGGAAAAAAACAAACAAACCATGCTTGCATATTGCAAGCAGTGTATTGCAAGTTTCACACTTTTTACATTTCCTCCCACTGTTGTTTCACTTCAACCCAGCCAGTGAGCGAAGCTTTCAATCCTTCAGTGTAAATATGCCTTCACATCCACCGTTTGGCGTCTCGGCGCTCCTTTTTCACAGCTTGCATTGGTCGGACTCTCTCCACTAGGTGGAGCCATCTCCCAGCAGGCAGCGTCTGACTCCTTTGTTTTTCCTTCCCTGTTATCAGTCCGAGTTTAGCACGGCTTATCGCTCCTCGATGGCACCTAAAGCCGACACGTCTGGTATTTGCTGTGTGAAGGGGTGGCCAGCTCGTAGAAGAGGACGTAGGCATTGCTGCTGCGAACCTGGCTGGAGGACATCGGGCTCACCCTGCACAGAGAGAGCACACGGGAAACACTGAAGCGAGGGCAGCTTAGCACAAAGTTAAATATTTGCACATTATGAACCAGGCTCCAAACATGCACACTTTGCTGTAAAGCTGTAATGAGGTCAGCTTGATGCAATTAAGATTAGGTCACTTTCATGTGACAGCAGGTATATACAGCTTAATTAGACTTTAACCCTTTCTGCCAGTCTGATAAGATGATACGCTAAGTAACACGATGATGCGAGAGCTGATACCTGGAGTCATTGTAGCTGTACCACTCTCCCAGAGCTGGGTTTTTGCAGTAGGCTGTGTAGTGGCCTCCCAAAGCGTTTCCACTGTGGTTGGACACTGCATAGAGGTTATACACAGGGCGCTCTGCAGAGAAGAGACAACACAGCTGTCAGTCAACACAGCGGCAAAGCTAAAATAGATTGATTGTCCTTCTCTCCTCTGGAAAATACATACCGCTGGATTCTGAGGCAAACTCCCGCAGGTCCAGATCTTTAAGAGGGAAGTTGACGTAAGTGGAGAGCTTGCTGGCTCGGACGTTGGAGTCTGAGAATCGTTTAAGGTCTGAGGGAACACTGGGTCAAGGATCAAAACTGGTTCAAAGATAGCTTGCATCGATCATGCGAGCTACAACCGACTGGCAACAGGCAGCAACTTCCAGGGAACACCTGCCCAATGGTCAGGAAATGGACATTTTTTTCCTAGTGACTGGAGATTACCAGGGTGTGAGCAGCCAGTCTCCATGCTCAATATATTTATCGCACATGGCATCATTGAAATCTCTCTGCTTTCTGGAAATATTAAAATGCAAAGATGTGAGGAAAGG
Source organism: Aulonocara stuartgranti (assembly GCF_965226115.1). Classification (NCBI taxonomy): domain Eukaryota; kingdom Metazoa; phylum Chordata; class Actinopteri; order Cichliformes; family Cichlidae; genus Aulonocara; species Aulonocara stuartgranti. The sequence goes on from NC_138946.1 coordinate 7,799,457, forward strand.
ATACGAAGTACGAGGACCTGAGGGAACTTCTGGATGCTGAACCTCTTGGTGCATTTTCGTCTGGCTTTGCATTTGGTGCACGTCTAAGAAAGAGATGAACACGGTGTAGGCAGTGTAATCAATACATTGCATCATCTTTACAGAGGAAAGTGAGACTTGGGTTATTTATGCATTGCCTCTTACCGGTCTCTCCTCTCCATCCAACACATCTTCCTTTGTAAAGAGTCTCAAGCAGTCTTTGAGAGTCACTTCGCCTGAACTCTTCTGTGGAGGCAGACAAGTGTTAGAAATCAAGCCCTGCGTGAAGACTTGCCTAACGCTTATGATTAAGATCGGTAACCTCTACAAAAATTACATTTACAACGTGGATATAATTTTTAAATCCGTGGCTTATGCAATGCGATAATCCAAGACCACAGCAGGCATTTTACCTGTGCAATAGGTATCGAGAGGTCCCAAAATGGATCAAACACAGTGGAGCGGAAACCACAAGCTGTGCAAGTCAGAGAGCTTTTCAGCTGCCCCACAAACAGATCTATGGGCAGGATGGAGGGCCATGTTAAACATTTATATTCCTTTAAGGCTTATTTAAGATTATTATGCAGCTATGGGTTAAAAAATAAAGAAATCACTCACCCACTACTTTGCTGTCCTCTCTCGCCAAGTACATGTTCCACATCCTTCTGCCTTTTTCGTCATCCCTGTAAAATAAAAAAAACAAAACAAAACAGCAAAGTCAAACCGATGTTATGTTCACCTGCAAACCAGTGATAAAAACTTCAATTAAAGCCTCTTTAAGATCCTTTGCAACTCAGATATTGATAAGTAAACTTATTGTTAATATTAATTCACCAATTTTGGGGTTCGTTTCTCCTCCAATGGCCACAAAATGTCAATTACACGATAATTATAGATGAAAGCTCGCTATGTTGACCACTGCAGCCCAATCAGGGATACAGCAGTCACCCAGACAGGCTGAGTGTGAGGCCACACTTACGCGAGGTGGTCAAAGTCCAGGACGGACACTTTAGGGCGGACCGTCACCCGGTTGACTTCATTATGGAGACCGTCCAACAAGAAGCGGAGAAATTCCTGAGCATCCTGTTGGCTGTAGAGGGAGACGTTTTTACTTGATTTTACTGATGTGCACGGCTTCAGGTTGACTTTAAAAGAAGGCGGAAAACTCACTTGCAGCCAACGAATTTTGGAGCACACCTCTGGACCTGGTTCCTGAATTCAGAGGGACTGATGGGCTCATTGTTTGCAGAGGTCCACAGGCTCTGAGTCAGCTTTGCAAACTCTGAGGTAGACAAATTGCAGAAATCAGACCACCATCTCAACTTGGTAGGGAATTAACTCGATTTAAGATCTGCAAAAATAACTCATCGTACCTTCGATGAGAGCAGTGTTTGACCTGCAGTTGTTGTTGAGGTCTGTGATGTGGCCGTTTCTCAGACAGTAATCTCTCAGCTCTAAAGTGTTACTCAGACACTGGAGGATGGAGTTCATGAAGCACTGCAAATCACATCAAACAGAGAGGCCCGGTAATTATTAAAGTGAAGACTAAACAGAGTTATTTGCACTTAAAGGACAAAACGTGACACTTACAGTGTTACCCAGGTTCTTCAAACCCACCAGGCCCTGAAGACTCTTGTTCTGCTCACAGAAAAAAAGAAAAGAGAGATGTCAACATTAAAGATTTACATGACAGTAAATGTGTTTTTCAAATGACAGAGCAACTGATCGGAGGCACTGCTACATTTATTCACAAGCACTTGGTAGTGAGAAGGACAGTAAACCAGTGAAAGTCTGACCATGCACAACAAAAATGGAATCGAATGGAATATGCAAAATTATAGTGTTTTTTCCAACATGTGTAACAACAGGTCAAAATTCTATAAATTGCATCTATAACGTGTTAAACAGCAACTGTTCTTTCAAGGCACTGGCGACAGTAGAAAGGAAAATCTCCCTTTTAACAGGAAGAACCAGGATTAGGGAGAGTCAGCTTGACTTTGAGTTTGAATCCTAAACATATTGTATTGTTTTTTAATATTTTATTTATCCTCATAAAAAGGCTAATCGGTTAAGTTTTGAAATAGATCATGGTTTGGATTAAAACACAGTTGTTGCCACTTTTAAATCTCTATTTTCTCGGCTCTGTGGTTAAGTGTCACCATTTTTACGAGAAAACAAGTGCAGCCTACTCAAAATGCACTTTATTGTAATGAATGCAAACCTGCTAAAAAAACAAACAAACAAAACAAAGGCCGAAGAAGCCAACAGATCTGCATGCACCATCAGTGTGATCAAACCACTGTGTGAACAGCAGCTTTGTCAGATTCCTTAAGAGTGAACGAGTCTTAAAAGACAGGATGGCATTCGTGCAATGTGTGCGTTATGACGGTCACATTGCTGGCACGGGTCTGCCGTGGCTATCGGCTAGAGTTCCACGTGCTTAGATTAGATACCACGGTTCGCTGGGACGCCTCCCTGCACCCGTGACTGTGGTGAGCCCACCAGCTCACGCCAACGGTGACATAACGTGAGCATGTGACGCTGACCGGAGACAAAAAGTCCCCCCGGTCTGCAGGAGCGCAGCGTGGCTTTCAGTTGTTTGTGTAAAGTTTCACATCACTGCCTGAAGTCACGGATCAGCTGGTTTAGTTTTGGACATAACTCGTGCCGCCGTAGGTTGGAGTAAATCATCTGTGGCCCGGGAGTGATGCAGGTGTCAAAAAAAAAAAAAAGTCTGCTGTGCATGAGCTGACAGGATCCTTTTACAGAGCGAGACAGCTGATGTGTGATTATGACATTTTTATGCTTTATGGCTTTTTTATTTTTATTTTTTTATCCCCCACAAAGTATGAGGGTGGAAAAGACATTCAGCTCAAAAACCTGAACATCTGCAACATAATTAAACAAAGATCATGAGTCAGAGCTGATGTTGCTGCTCGGTTCACAGTCAGCGTGTGCGTAAAACTTTGTGCCGCCTATGTTTCCGTCAGCGCCCCGATGACGGTACTTCTGCACGCTGCTCCTGTCAGCAAAGGCGTCGATGCGTGACAGTGCCGAGCTGCTCTTCGACATCATGATACACTCTTATTATAATGTTCCCTTATGCAGGACGGGCTACAGGTCACAAACCTGTTAACAGCTATCATGCATGTCAGAAGAAACAATGATGACATTTATTAAAGAGCATGGAATCCATTTATTTCACATTTTTAGTATTAACAATGTCCTGGAAGAGCCAAAGACTGACACTTAAATCTAGTTTGTAGCTTGTATCAGACCCAAAATGAACTTAAAGCCTGATGGTTTCTTTCTTTTTAAATTAAATGACATGCTGGGGTTAGCTTGTGGGACTCTAGTCTGTTTTTAAGAGCCGTCTCCACAAAGAACAACCAAGCTAGTTGCAACTATAGTACACTAATTACATTTATGCATTTCATTTCTGCAGCCCATTAAGTATTAATCCTCTAATAGTGCATTTTTAATCCATATTAAAGCAGCACAGGTTGCAGGCATCCTGGGTTCTGGATTACATCTGGATGTAAGTGGTTACATAATCAGAGCGCTCCCTTTAAATCTCCTGATGGGCAGTTCAATTCAATATTGTTTATATAGCATCAAATCACAACAACTGCCCCTCGAGGTGCTTTATATTGTATATCGTAAGGTAAAAAGCCTAAAATACCACAGAGAAAACCCCAACACTCACATGACCCCTATGAGAAAGCACTTGGCAACAGCAGGAAGGAAAAACTCGCTTTTAACAGGAAGAAACTGGCTGAACCGAGCAGAAAGAGAGGGATTTTGGCCATTTGAGAAACCTTGGAACCTTGGAAACAAACATTTGCAAGAAAAATTCCACGTTGTCTTTATAGCGTCCGGTGGAATTCTTCCGTGACAACCGGATTATATCTGCGTTGCAGTGCTTAACCTTGGAAACCTGAGCCGAGCAGAATGAGTGTATCAGATTACTAGTTAGTAATGCTGAACATTAACAAGTCTAATATATTTGAACAAAGTAATGTGATTGTTCCCGCCTTTCCTCCCTCTTATGTGCCGCTGTGATTATAAGTACTTCTAGCTGAGAGCTTTGGTGCCTCGTGATCACTGTTTCCATCCCTCAAAATAGAAGTATGACTAAACAAGCGATTAATTCCCCTTTGCCTAAAATCTTTGTGTTTCTCTTCCTCTGTGCACTATTCGAAGGTGACCATATGGTGTGGGCCCCCCATCTGCTCCGGTGAGCACCAGCCGGCGGGGCTCGGCACACTCAGCGGGCGCCTTTTGATTTAAACGACCCGTCCAAAAATCGGTGGAAGCGATGCGTTCAGGTGAACCGGAGCTCGCCACGCTGGTCTTTGTGACTTCAAAGAAAAACAGAGAGACAGAGAGAGAAAGCGCAAGAATGTGCCCTAAAGCAGCTCTGCATGCCTGCACAAGGCCATATAACATGTGATGAAGCAGGCAGCCCTCCTGCATACGCATGGTGCCAGCTTACACCACTCCCTTGGAAACAGTAGAAACATAAATCTTTGCTTCATGAAAAGCAAAGCTGGGAAAAGTCCAGAATACTCAAGTAGAAGTACTATTACTTTCCCTAGACTGTGCTTAGGATACGAAATAATGAGCAGGAACAGAGGAATTTATAAGTTATCCGATTATTATTTTTTAATGAACAGCCAGTTTCAGATGTTTGAAGGCAGCTGTGAAAAGCTGCACCCTGATGCTGCGGATAAGCTCCTGCTAACAGCTCCCTCTGGCTGTACTTTGACTTTGAGTTGAAGGCTAAAGTCAGCTAAAGCATGCTGATATGTTTAAAGTAAAACAAAAAGAAAGAAAGAAAGAAAACCCAAGAAATTCTGACTTTGAGAGGCATTCACTGCTGCTGGCATTTCTGCTACAGTCAGCGGATAAACTAATCGGCTGTAGATTTCTTTCCACCTTTTCAGATATTCAGAAAATGTCCTGCAAAATATACAGATCTTCTGCTTTTTTTAAGTGACCATAAACTAAATATGTCTGATGCCATCATCACAAACAAACAAAACAACCAAGAAAGTCTTGACCAGGTTTTCTTGGGCATCTGTTCGGCAGGGGTGGGGATTTCACTGAAAGCCAAAATATTAAAATACGCCTTCAAAAGCGACTTAATTAGAGACTTATTGACAGTGTAAACACCGACAAATGCACTTTCTGAGTAAACCAATAATATCCCCCATCAGCGACGACTGGATGTGTGTACGTTGTGACCTCAGGTAAACACCGCAGACCCACATGGACCCACATGTGCAGCTCTACGTGTGAACAAAATGTCCTGCGTAAATGATAAGTGGACATTCCTTATCAACAGCTTTTCTTCCTATTACACAACCAGCTTGAATAGTAAATAATGATGATGCAGGGGTTAGAGCAGCCCTTAACCCCCCCTACACCTGCCCGCTTGTGTGTGCGTGTGCGCTTTCAGCCCAGTACTTCTCCATTTCGACACCAATGACTGGCTAAAGGTCAAACTGAGACCTCCACCTCAAATCCTCTGGCTCTTCACAGGGTTTACAAGTTTAATGACTAAAGGCTCAAGAGCTGTTAAAACTGACTCCTTTAAGTCAGTGTACCTTATGCCTCACTCACAAATTCATCTAGTTTGTGTGATCCTTACGTATCTGCTGTCTATTTTGCTCTTGTAATCCCATTTCTCCTCATTTATCATCATATTTTTACTCTTTATGCATCATTGCTAATAATTTCATCCCAATACCTGTGCAGTAATATACTGAAACGTTAGCCTCGTCAGGGCCTAGGCCCCCTCACGACCATATATCGTGGTGACACCCCTGGAAAATCAGTTTAGGACTATATACAAAGGCATAAAAACTTTAGTTCTTTATATATTTTCAGAAAGTCTGATAAATTCAGAGAGGCACCAAAATAAAATCATGCAGAAGGAGGATGCTTTGACACAGATGAGACAGATCCAGGGGGTGCTGGACTCACCTTGGCCTGGTTGATGATCAGACCCATGAATGTGGACACCAGCACGGACCGGGACAGCGGGTGGCTCCTGCGCCTCATCTCCGGTCTGTCACAGGGGAGAGCGGCCGGGTCCTCCGGCACCGTCACGGTGTAAGAGTGTCGCAGAGACGGCATGTTCGTTGTCCGATAGAAAGATTGTAGCGTCATCCAAATAGCAGCTCCAAATCGCGCACACGCAGGTCGTTCACTGAAGACGAAGTCAAGTGTAGGTAAATGGATGCTGAGTTGACGCGCGTGGGATCCCGCTGTGCGTGCGCAAAGTCAGTATGTCTCTTCTGTATCTCACCTGCACGCAGATCTCCTGTGTTGTGACTATCAGAGCGCGTGAGCTGGAGTTTTTACTGCGTGCGTCCCCTCCCACTCCGAAATGACTGGTGCTGCCTTTACGTGCTGTGGGAAATCTGATTACCTCTACTTTGCGCATCGACAGGTGTGAAATAAGCAGCTGTGACCTTCGATTAAATCACTTATTCAAAAACCTGTTTCAGGAAATCAGTATGTAAAGCATTGCAAAGTCCGTTAAAAAATTTACAACTTTTGTATATTTAATGACGCCATCCACAATTTTACCTCCTTACAAAAGCAAAGTTTTCTAAATTACATTCCCTTGAAGTACACAGGAATGGGTTGAAATTTGTGCTCCTCATAACTACAGGAGATCATCAATCCATCCATCAGCTGGAGCCTGTCTCAGCTACCGTAGGGCAAAGGGGGAGTACATCCTGGACAGGTCGCCAGCCTGTCGCAGGGCGACACAGAGAGACAGACGACCAGTCACACTCACATTCATACATGTGGGCAATTCACGATCAATAATTAACGTAACTCACTTAATGTCTTTGTTCTACAGGAGATGTCTGTATTACATTTTCATGACTTAAAATGAAAATTAAGCTCTGTTAAAAACTGCAAGCAAGTTCATTTTTGTTTGTTTCTTTCTTTCTTTAAACACGTGTCACAATCTCTATTTTTTTAATGCAATTATTAGAACCCACTTTGAGCGTCATTATCATGGGTTTTGTCAGAGTTTCAATAGCAAAACTGCACCAGTTTTAGAGCACTAAATACTAATGCTGTATGTCATTATAGTAACTTACTATAATAGCTTACTGTTAGTAAGCTGTTTTACATTATTCTTAAAGTGACGCTTAATTTAAGTTTTACTTTCAATGACAATTCTTAATAAATTCTTACAGGGACTAGAAAAAGAGTGCATATTTCTTGCATATTGGCATCTTGCTTGCGGTTACTTGAGTTTCAGGCTCCAGTCCTGTGGAAACAGCTCCCAGTTTGTGTTTGGGAGACAAACACCGTATTTACTCTCTACTTAGTTTGTCCTATCATGGGCGTAACTTTGTGCTGAACATTGAGGGGTCGAGAGCTCTGTCTAAATAAATAAATAAATCTGGGTAAATTCCCAGATGATTAAAAATGCAACTATTTTGCTGATAATCACTGAAATGAGTGAAGAAAATCAACAGCCTATTTATGCAAGATAATTCATAATTTTATTTGGAGGGTCATAACCCCCCTAACTTGTTTTTCTTTGTGTTGTCTTGTTTTTATGTGTTTATGGGTTTTATTTACTATACCTATCATCCATACGTAAGGAGCTCAGTCTGGGGGGAGTTCTTTTTTCTCCTCGTCTTTCCTCATGTTGTGCTTTTTCCATTGTTATACCTCTCTGCCCCGTCTTCCCCATGTGATGTTTGTGTAATGTATGTATGGTTGGAAGGGTAAGATGGCACTGGGGTAAGGTCGACAGCCTTCACCCAATTTCTTTCGGGGCCAACGTTCAGGATCAATAAAGTTTTATTTAATTGAATTGAATTAAAGGTCCAAAACATACAATATTAATTATAATAGTTCAAATGTTCAGTTGACTCTAATGTAAGTAAACAACCTGAACACTTTTTCTCTAATAAGTTACTTTGTTACAATAAGTATTGCATTGTATGTAAGTAAATACAATAAAAGTCATATTGTAACCTTCTGTTGTTTTAAGAGGTGAATATCTTTTATACAAAGTACACAATGTATAAGAAGGAGCTTTACATTTTATGGCCACGTGGACAAAGGTAATGTTTGAGCTTGATCACAATTTCTTTCAGCCTATCAGCTCTGATAATTCAGACACAGCTCAAAGAGCAGCTGATCTCTTGTATTGTGTGTTTTAATGAAGGATATTCATCAACAACAGCATAAACGAGGAGGCAGAGATGAAAGTATTTCTGCTTACAGCTTTCTAACAAGATGTTTTCAACATCACACAGCAAGGAATAGTTTGCTGCACTGCTATAGGAAAGAAACAGTCATGTTTTATCTCAATGATTTTGGTTTATAGAAACTATATAAAACAGCTTTGAGTTTGATAAGAGGCTTGTAAACTTTAACAGGTCCATGTTAGCTTCTATGATTTCATCTACTGGCTGCAACGGCAGGACCATTAAAATCCTGGAGCAAAGTCCGGTGGCCTCATAGTCACGTAGCGCAACGCTTAGCTGGTGAATCAGATTTTATACCTATATGTAGCACTGCATGAGGAAAAGGTGAAACCACGCTTTTAGTTCCACAAATGATGTCATTTTGAAAATGACATAATCGAAAATGTGGACAGAAGAGATAGAAGAGAGGTTGAGGGAAGTCAATCATTAGTGTCCTCTGGATTTTATGAGTATTAGCTCCACATTTAATGAGAATCTGACCACTTACAGATTTGTAGCACATAACATTCAAACATGCAGCCCGATCCCCGTCAAACTACCACACTGTGGAAAAAATGAATGTGCACTAAGTAGGTCAGTGAGGCAACGCCTGAAACAATAGCAAAGCAAGCACAGCTAAAAGACAGAGTTCGAGAATTATTTTTAATCAACCCTATAATTAAACTCTCCATACGCACAGGAAGAATGAAGCTTCTTGACATTCCAGCCATGGATAATTGTTACTGCATGTTAAACATGACACACATTTCACTGGGTAAAGCTGCAGGTTTATCAGGGAGAACTGGCTTAGTAGCTTTCGATGAGAGGGTGAATTTAGGATGATAATCTGTGAGAGTTTCAGTAATTGTTCACTGTCTCGTGTGCTGCTGCACTGATGCAGCTGGTATAAAAGAAAAAATAAGAAAAAGGGTTTTTTTTGTAGTTTTTCTGCTGATTAAGCTTGACCTTTTTCCTCTTGTCTAACCTTTTGAACTCTCTGTAGCAGCACACTCAGAGAGAAACTGTTCGCTCACCCAACCCACCGAGTCACAGTGAGTCACCTGGAACAGCATGTGTTGCGTTTCCCATCGTCACAATCTGTATTTTGAAAATGACCACAGACTTCAGGTGAGGATGATGAAAGTGTTGCAGATGTTTGGTCCAAAACCAACCTGTGAACCCGATACGAAGGAATGGGTTTACTTGAGTCCTTACGATAAGTGTTCAGATATTTAAATCAGGACTACATCCTGAGGGTAACATGTAAATAAACATACCTAAAAAATAAAACCGAAGCTGTGAGGTAAACCGGGCTCCAGAACTGAAAATGAAACCAACATTAAAATACCCAGTGACTCCCAACAACCAGTCACCAACTGGTTGGGAATACACAATCATCTACAGCGACCAGTGGTTGCCAAGTTGGTCACCAACTGGTCTAGTGACCAAAAGGAAAACAAATGTGTGAAATCATTTTGATGAGCTTTTAAATGTTTATTTTTTGAAGTTTTCCCTGTGTCACACTTCGTAGACGGCCCCTTAGGGACTCGTCTCACAGCTGATTACATAGAGACCAGTGCTGTTTGTCCACCTCAGATAAATTTGATGGAAATGTTTATAGGTTGTTGCCTGCAGTTCAATTCATATATTCATATATTTATTTAATATTTAATAATTATTTGAACCTAAACAATCAGACGACCCTGTATAAACAAGCATTTGATGACAGCAGGAAGGAAAAACTTCCTTTTTCACAGGAAGAAACCTCCGGCAGAACCAGGCTCTGGGAGGGACAGCCATCTTCTACCACCAGTGATGGGAGAGTGACAGGATAAAAAAAACATGGTGTGGAAGAGAGCCAGTTGGAACGATGCATCAGACATTTTGATTATTTTTAATAATTCTGGAAGCTTGAATCAGTAAAAAATGTTGAAAATGTTCGCAGCTGTGCCGATTTCAGAACTCCAAAATCACAAAAATGGCTCGACTTGCCGTTATTTGTTTACTATCTGTTATTAAATGTTCACTTCTTACTTTGAAGCACCGAGACCCTAAATAGTCAAACAGCCGCTAAGATAGCAGCTAATTCATTCAGCATCTAGCTGGTGTCTGCAGTGAGATTAGCTGCACACACTCTTTGAATCAGGTTGTGTGTTGCCAGGTTGCTTCAACAGATGGGTGGAAATTGTATTTAGCAAGCGGACTGTTGATTAATAGCAAACCAGATGGTCCCTCTCCTCTTTAGTCCGGAGGGAGTGGTGTTCAAGTTCTCCACAAAGAAAACTTGGACTCGTCTGAGCACAGAACAGTTTTCCACTTCGGCTCAGTCTCTTTTAAGAAGACAGCAGCATTTCTGGATCATCTTCACATGCGACGTTTTCTTTGCACGATAGAGCTTTAACCTCTGTGAATGACACAGTGTTCACAGACGATGATTTCTGGAAGTCTTTCTGAACCCATGAAGTGGTTTTTAATGCAGAACACAAATTTTCTCCAGATTTCTCCAGATGTTCTGAATCTCTTGATAATTTTATAGACTGTAGATGATGAAATACTCGAAGTCTTCACATTTTCACATTGAGGACCATCACTCTGAAATTGTTTCGCAATTTGTAGAGTTTTCATTTATTTATTTTGCTGATTGGTGATCCTCTGCCCGTCTTCACTTCTGAGAAACTCTGCCTCTTTAAGATCCTCTTTTTATATCCAGTCATGTTACTGATCTGCAGCCAGTTAACCTGACCAGTTCCTCCAGCTGTTTCTTGCTTTCTCTTTCAGCATTTTGTTGACGTCATCCTGAGTTTTGTGAGACGTTGCTGCCATAAAATTCAAAATAAGCGAATACTTTCATGACATAGTGAAACGTCTCAGTTTAAACATTTGATATAATTTTTTTTTGTATTGTAAAAACAAATATGGGGTTGTAAAGATATATTGTATCCTATAGGTTGCATTGGTAGGTTGAAAGCCTTAATTTCTAATGAGCTACCGTCGTGTGTCTGATTATATGGGCTGGATGTTGTTGTTTAGCAGGATTTATATGCGTTCAAATAATTTGATTTACTTCAAGCCTGTAATAGATGATTAATTATTAACCTGGCTAGTTAATGAAGGAAATGTACATTCTTACTGTGCACAATCTCATCAGCGTTGAAGTGTTCAAGTATCTCAGTTTGAACCATGGTGAATTAATAACAGGGGGAAATTGCACTTGATAAAATTGAGATAAGAACCGAGACTGGGATAAGACCTCTAAATAATAATCATGCCTGAAAGCTGTGTTATGCAACCAGCCAGAGCACATGCATGCCATAAAAATTAATTAACTAAAAAAAACAAATGCGCGTTTAAGGTCGGCACTGTGAGGGAAACTCACCCTGCCAGCTCTGCCCCAAATAATTATACAAGAAACAATTGCAACAAAATCACACCCTGTTTTAAAGATGGCATTAATCCTCTCGTGCAAACACTTCCACTTTGCTGCTCCACGCCCAGGCGAGGCCTTTGTGCCTGTGGAAATACTCGTGCCTGAACAAACCCAGGGAATCCTTTCTTATAAGCTATGCAATTACATAAAGTTTACACTGAGTCACTCACTTAACTGCTTTCACAAAGAGCAGCAAATAAAGAACAATGAAATACCAGCAGCGTTATGAAATGAGGAACAGATGCACGCTGAAATGCTTTGGTCTGTTGTGGTTGGTGACTGTGGAGGACAGTAGAAATGCAATACTTTTACACCCGCCGATCACTTTCTGAGGTGCAGCTGTTCTTCAGCCTCTCAAACGTCTTATGGTCACATGGCAACAACTCATGCAGGCATGATCAAGACAAAGTTCAAACTGTGAATCGGGACAAAGGTGATTAGAGTGTCTTTGAACGTGCCGTGGTTGCTGATTGTCTAAATATTTCAGAAACAGCAGATTTACAGTGATTTTTCCACCCAATCGTCTTTAGTGTTTCCAGAGCGTTGACAAAAAAAGAGAAAATATCAGGTGAGCAGCCGTTCTCTGGAGCAAGCAATGTAAAATAACCAGACAGGAAGGCAATGGTAATTTAAATAACCACTCGTTACATTCAAGATGCAGAAGAGCATCTCTGGATCCAGAAAACATCAAACCTTGAAGCAGATGGGCTGCAGCAGCAGAAGACCACACTAGCCAACACTTCTGACAGCTAAGAAGCTATACTGGTCACAGATTAATTCAAAATGTGTTACTCAGTTAGATTTAGGTACACAAATGAGTCTGTTAGGTTTACACATTAAAACTACCAGGTTCTTGTGCTCATGGCTGGCACTTCTTTCACAGGTCTGTCCCACATTCGTACTGCAGACAGGAAATGCACTGATGAAGAGCTGCTGCAAGAATTACTGAAGAAAAGAAAGGAGGAACCTGACCGCTTAACTCTTTCCACCGTAAAGACAACATTTCACAACCCTCCCAGTACCCTTCATGGCGAGTTTTGACACCTCGGTATACATCAGTAAAGATGTGGGTTGAAGACCAGCAGAATAGTTTTCAGGTTTTTCCAAGGGTAGCTGCATAGGCAGAGACCACGCTCAATAACTTCTAATGCACACCCAGTCTATAAACAGGCCTGCGATATGGCAGAAAGTGCACTGTTCAGAAAAGAGAAGCAAGGATTAGTTACTGCTCGTTGGCTTTCAATCGGTAAAGAGTTAAATGGACCATTAATTGCATAATAAGTGTTTGCATTTTATTTAGATGGAATGCAAGTCCAGCTGACGGAGCTCTGCACACTGTCGCACTGAAAAGAAAAGGCCGGTTTTGTAACCCACAGCGAGGTAAGGCTCACTGTACAGATAAGAATCTGCTTATCTGCTGAAGTAGCAAATACACTGAACATTCCTGAAGGACAATTCACGGCTCTCTGAACACTACTACCCTCTCCAGTTTTACCCATCCACCCAGTTTTTAAACTCCTAAATGGTTAAGTAGGGTTGCAGGGAGCTGGAGGCCCCTGGACAAATCAGAGGGCAGAATATGTGCGTGCCTCTGGTAATTACAAGAAGGCTTTAAGTGCAGAATATATTTAGTGACAATAGGTAACAATTTTATCTGGAAGTGTGATTCACGAGCACATGTTCACACCCAGAAATACACACTCCTACAAACTTACATAACCATGGACACAGAATAGACTTTGTATGGGAGGGAAACTAGGCCTCGTGCTTCAACTTTGTTTTCACTAGCAACATATAAACAGAGCACCTTTGTATGACATTTACATAATCAGTGCCCCGACTGACCTGCGTGTGGCAGAGCAGGTCAGCTTAACCTTTTATCTCAGGCATTTCCCAGCTTCCCTTCTGCTTCAACTAAAAGCAAAATTGAAATCAGCAAGTTTACCAAATTATTCTTGCGGAAAAATATTTGCTTTGAATATTTGCCAGGTCAAAACACCTCTGTGGGCACTTAAAGGTTGTCGCTAGTAAAGAAAAAGAGGATCGTCTAGAGTCCTAAATCAGCTGTTAACTGCAGTTTCCGTCTCTTTTCAGTGTGAAATTGTGTCTCCTTGTGCAAAGCGTTTCCTTAATGTGTACTCTTACATCAAAGCACTTGTGTGTTAACAAGTGCGGGGTGAGTGTGAAGCATTTGGCAGCTCCTCATGTGTTGCTGGCAGTGCTTCACTTTCCTCTCAGCTCAGTTGGTACTTGGACTTTATGAGGAACTGCAACTGCTTCAGTCTTCAGTTAAACCATTTTGTGTTGAAATTCATAACTGAAATGCCAAAAACTGTGTCCTCTGGCTGTACTCTTTAAGCTGCCTTCCTACCAGAGGGGCACAGCGTGCTGCAGGAGCCACTGGACTCACGAGGTGACAGCAGAACTTTGCAGCTGCATGCTAGCTTGTTAGAACACCAAAATCAGAATCAGAATACTTTATTAATCCCTAAGGAAATTATCTGGGTTATCGCTGCTCCAAAACAACCTTAAAGTGGACCTGGTACTCTAATTTTCAGCTGCATGTTTTTTTCTTTGGTTCTGCCAGAGTAGCTTTGTCTGATTTGCAGTTCAAAATAATCCCTGTTTATATTACTAAGCTCACAAACAGAAGGTTTGAAGGGGAAGCACAGAGGCAACAATGGAGGGAAGGCAGGTGGTTTAGCCTGTGTCTAATGCCTAAGAGTATTACTTTGTGAATTGGCTATAAATTTCTAAGCCTGTGCTTTGCTTGTGTGCTTAAATAAGTTTCGCCTCACAGGTCACCTGTTCTCAGCATTCAGGTGAAATTTCATTTAAAGGGGTCGATATGAACCAGACCCTACCTGAAACAGGCCCAGTAGCTCATCGCTCTCTTTTTTTATACTCTTAAGGCAAATTAAACGGATCAGTTGATGGTTTGTTACTGTCTTTTCTGCCCAACTCGTTTGACCGCTGCAGCCTCACCTTCCTCCATCCGCCTACATCCTCATTAACAGTCAGCTGCAGTGAGATGTCACTGACAGTCGGCGGATGACGACAACGAACAGAAATCCTTCAAAGGAGCGACTCCCTGCACTGTGGAAAGAATTTAAACAGATCCTGACACTGGCACAGTCATGAGTGAGGACTGGATGACACATCACTTAATTGTAGCTGGAGCTTGTTGCTAGGAGACAGCAGCTTGGAGTGGATGTTTACTCAGCGTCAGGAATAACTTTACAGTGAAACACAACCAAAAATGTAGCCTTTCAATTTTTTTTTCAGGTGACAAGTGATGTTTTAATGCTGTGTTTATGAGTAAGTGTCGCCTCTGACCAGCAAATGAAGAGCTCTGCTTCGTAACCCCGAGCTCTCTCGCAGGGCTGCATGTTCTGCATGAAATAATGCGTGACTCACACTGACTTTGAGAACGTCTTCATTTATTTATAGCAGGGTGGTGCTGCTCTCAAAGAATAAAACACCTCTTTAGTCACTTAGTTTTAAACAACACACACAAAAAAGATACCGATTATTTAAAAAGGTCAGCGATGACACAAACCACCAAACTGACCAGGACTGTACATTTGTACACAAAAGGCAACGACTACTCTGTTTGCTTTTTATTTTGTGTAACTGCACCAAAGTGTCAGCGTTTGGAAGAACTTTGAAGGATCTGTAAGATGTGTGGTTGACGTTTATTGACATTTAAACCTTTAAAAGCAGCTGACTGTGAGCTGCAGATAAACTATCCGACACCTGCTCCACTCCTCAAACTGAATTCATGCAATGAGTGTTAGAAAGTACACTGAAAAGCACGAGAAGACCGAAACTAATTAGTTCAGAAATGACACGAAAATTGGGTTTTTAATGGCACAGCTAAACTCATCCCCTGTCCCCCTCATCCTGGGTACTAACATAAAAAGGTAAAAAATTACACCAGTAAAGCAACATCATCAAAACCACTCACGCAGGTGAAGTGAAAAATATTGATCAACTAGTTAAAATGCAATTTTTTGATGGGAAACTTTGGGTTTCTTTAAGAAAAAATTAACTGTCAATTGCAGTTTGGTTAAATTTAGGCAACAAAGCAACTTTTTAAGGTTTAGGACAGACTGCGGTTCTAATCCATGGTAGCCCCACTCGAAAGCATACAGACGCCAAAGGAGTCAAAGTCCCATTGCCAGGCACTAGAGGGCGCCCCCTGAGGTGCAGCGAGTCAGATCTGTGCACAACATCAGGCGGGTGGTTTTAATGTTGTGGCTGATTAACATTTTAAACAGATACTTCACACATAAATACTTCACTTCACAATGCATCACCCTTTCACACAGTTTTCTTCTTAGATAATCCCTAACCTCCTTTTCAGCCATAACCTGCTGTAGGTTTTATTGGTTTAGAGCAATAAACCGCACAGTTAGGAAGCAATTATATAAGATAAAGTTTGTTCGCTCGTTTCTGGGTAAAGGTTTGCACTCTGACACAGATCTGCAGATGCTCAGTTGCCAGTTTCTTAATGAAATCTGTACAGTTTTGCCATTTTTTTAAGAAACAGCATGTTTAAATGTTACATACAGTAACCTCAGCTCTTCTTCCTCTCTTAAGCTTCTCATCAAAAAGTCACACCTGAGCCGTAAAGTCCATAAAACAGCATCATACTTTTGGGGAGACTCTCAAAATACTAAATGAAAGTACACAATCACATGAGTAGCAGAGTAGCGCCAACCTCAGGCTGAGTATAAAAGTGAAGCCCAGGGAGTTTAAGCTTAAGCGTCAGGAAGGGGCTACTGTTTCTGGATGGTTTTCAGACCAGGGTATGCTTTAGGTCAGGCCCAACATGGGATCAGCGAGCCCACGAACATAAAGCACTTTGGTTTTTCGGTCAGCTCCACCCTTCAGTCCTCACACCCAGTCTCACCACACCAAGGCGGCAAATCCTCAGTTCAAGGTTTCAAAGACTGGACTTTGCCATGCCCATCTTTTATTTATAGTTTATGGTACTTATAAACAAGCTTCTTTCCCATTTCGATCCAAATGTCATGAATATGTGACCTTGTGACCCCTGAATGACGTCAAGTCAGCACAATAACTATTAACTGCTTGGTTTTAAAATGTAATTTAATTAAAAAAAAATTCAAATTAAAAGTTTCTATTTTACTTTTTTGTTTCATCTGATTATCAGTTTAAAATATAAAAGGTAACTTTAATAAACCTCTCCACTGAGAAACAGGAAATTTACAGTTATTTAAATGTAATTTATTCATAAATTAATAATAAAATAGTTTGATGTTTACATTTTGATGGCTCTGTAAATCAATTAAATCACAATCATGAGGGTTTCTAGTTGTTGCATCCCACCTACTCATTAAGATCTGATCACAGTTTGGACAGAATGGGATTTATGAATAGCTCACACTAGAGTAAAAACAGTCAAAACTGATGGTTGCCTGATTACTGCTACGTTTTACTTGCAACTACTTAGTGCAAACATATAGTTAATTTTCTATTGCAAGGTAGTTGCAAACATTGCCTGGTGGGAGGCAACCTGTCTCCAAGCAACCGATCGCTCTCAGACAGATTGGTAAAAGTTTGCAAACACAGACAAATTGCTAGCACGCTGTAATCAACTAGTTGTATTCTGGTTATAAGCAGCAGCTACGTCACCATTTATGGAGGAGTGTAGTTAGTGGGAATTTCTGATTAATATAAGTTTGATTTGAATGCGATTTGCAGCAGATTGATTCATAATCACTATATTATCACAAACAGACTGAATGCAGTTGCCAGTTTGAGTGCATTCAATTGAACGATAGCAGACTGACGTCGTCTTATTGTTACACTAAGGTCATTTTAAAGATGGCATCTGACTAAGTGGTCATAGACCCGATCCTGTCTTTGAAGCAACAATTTCAATGGCAAAAAAAAAATCGCAAGTTCATTGCACACAGTCGTGATCTCCAGCCACTGCTTTCCTTAGTGTGACTGTAGAATAATATCAGGTATAAATACAAACAGGTGGGATCACATTTCACATTCCCTGATGATTTACAATTATGCCTCTTTAACTAATCAGTTATATTACTGTTTCTTTTTAATTTAGCCATTGTCTTTCCATAAACATCACTGTGTGATTTTAGCTGTTGTACCTTCAAGTTTGTATGTCTAGGATTGGAAAATTACTTTCTTTGGCACCATCTGGTGGTAGCATGCATAATATGTTAATTTCCTATAAAGAAATTTGTAAAAATATGTTATAATCACATGAAAACATCTACACATAGTGGCTTTAGGTGAGTGATAAACAGTGGGAGTCCTGATAAATGTAAATGAGGGAGCAGATGGGGATGAAGAAAAACACAACAAAGCAGTGAAACTGACTGACTGTCCATGTATCTAGAAAACTGACTGACTGTCCATGTATCTAGAAAACTGACTTACCTTTTATCAATGAAATGTGGAGACAAAAATTAGTCGGTGTACAGTATATTCTGTCTTGACTTTCTGGCTGAAACACAGCTGCTCTACTGGCTAATCAATGATGATACTTTGTGCATATTCAAGTCTTTTTGTGTGTTTGATCTTTGTCATTTATTGCCTTCTCTTAGCTCACAGAGCGTTAGGAGAGGAGAAGAGTGTGAAGGTGAGCCAGGAGCACGGAGATCGCAGCGCTGACGCTCAGCAGAGGAATCGCAGGTGTGATGTTACTGCTTGAGCTCACAGCTGGAAAAAAAGAAGGGAGTATGACAACATTTGTGAAATGTGCATGTGGTGGAAATACTGTCTTAATGCTACTGGTTTTTACAAATTACCAGTTTAGTTTGTGTGCAGCATGCAAAAGCTACAAGAGTTATAAATATATGGAATTCATATGAACCAATCAATTAACTAATAATTAAGTTGAACGCCCTAAATTTTATGATTTAATGCACAGAAACTTGCCCACTTTTTTAGTTGCACCGTTCAACTGCTCATTAATGCAAATGTCTAATTATTTAATCATACGGCAGACATGAATCAAACAACCTGCTGAAGTTTAAACTGAGCATCAGAATGGGGAAGAAAGGTGACTGAAGTGACTGAATGGGGTGTGGTTGTCGGTGCCAGACTGGTCTGATTATTCAGAGACTGCTGATAAGCTGGGATTTTCCCACACAAGCAGTTCTAGAGTTTACAGAGAAACAGTCTGAAAAAGATACAATTTCCAGTGAGTGGCATTTCTCTAGCTGGAAAAACCTTGATGATGCCAGAATTCAGAGAAGAAGGGACATATTCTTGGCACCGTTTGCTGCTGACCATGCCGTTCCTTTTTGACCACGGGCACTGTGGTTATAAAGGGACACGGCACGTGAGTTCTCTGTATTCAAAGGGCCTCCACATTCGCCGGATCTCAGTCCAGTAGAGCACATTGTGGTGGAGATTGACATCATGGATAAAAGCAGTTCTGAAGGCATAAGGGGTCCAATCTGGTACTTACAAGGTTTACTTAATAAAGTGTGTAGTGGCTCTATCTACAACACTTAAACTTTATTAGCTTTGCTTCAATCACTCCAATTGTGTGAAACATGATGGAAACTGTAAACTATTGAGAAACATGCAAAACCTGCTTGGTGACCCTCGTGTGTAGTTTCTGTTTTTCTGGGGCTGATATTGCCGCGGTTTAGGTCATGCTATGATTCAATAAGGTGGGAAAAAAACCTTAAAATTAGGTATTTTTGTCCTTACCCCGGCAGCTCTTCCCATCTCTTTGCAGCATCCCAGTCACACAGCTGCAGATGGGCCCAGCGGCCTTACTGGTGCAGATTTGCTCACAGCCTCCATTGTTCTCCTCACACCAGTCAGACTCTGAAAACACATCAGAAGCTAACCTATGGCTTTTTGTTTTTCCATAGATTACTTAAACAATAAACTCTAAAGCGTGTATTTTACCCAATAAGCTATTTTCTATCTAAAACTATGCTCACCTCTTCTTCTTATGGGTCCAACAGACAGTATGTGCTCTTTATGGTCACTGTCCTCTGAGTACATTCTTCTCTTATGTGGACAGTTCTGCACACACAGTTCATTGATACATCAACACCCAAACACACAGCAGGACGCTTTCTGATTTTTATTGCTCTTCTTGATTTACTCACCACTTTGCAGGCGTTCGTCTCTGAGTCGCACAGAGAAACGTCACAGTGCAGGTGGACTTCATCGTAATCCCCGATGAACTTGAAGACGGTGACGTGAAAGCGGCAGGTGAGTGATACGCCATTCTCTGCCATGCCAATGGTATTGTCCTTAATGTTTGGGCACCTAGAATAAGCAAGATATTAAATGTGCTGTAGTCAAGAAGGTGGTTGTGGGACTTGGGAGGCAGAACGGTCAACAAAAGGTGAGCTTTTAATATGGATAATGTCAACATCCAAACTAAACAAAGTCTTAAAAGAGAGTCCAAACACTGATCACAAATGCAAAGCACAAAAGGCATGACAAAGACCCGAGCATGCGTGTATAACTAAGAAGTACCCGCATGACCAGATAGATGACACAATTAAGACAAAGTAGAGGGCAGGACTATTTATACACATACATGACTAAGGAGATAACTCTTGAGTGTGTATAAATAGTCATGGAAGTAGTGTTCCTTGGAAACAGGTGAAAAGTCATACAGGAAAGATGCAAAACTAAAGCAGGAAAGGAACAACAACCGTAACTGACGCAGGGAGGGTTTAGAGGACATGCTAAACCTGGATGAACTAATTCAAGGGGAACACAGAAAGACAAAGTTATTAATACAAAAAAGAGGGGAAGGAAGTAAAAGTAATGCAGGGCATAAACAGATACTCAGGCTTCAAAATGAAGCAGGACGTGAACAAAAGACAAATACTAATCACCGAGTTTAGAAGACGCGGACAGAAGGACTATGGACTAGAATTACTATATAGTAAAAGTAGGGATCAAAGACTTTACAATCGTATAATAATAATTATAATAATATCACTAGAAACAACACTTACTACTACAATAATAAAACAGTAATAGATTAAACAGGAACCCAAAAGTTACAACAATAAAGAAGGAATCGAAAAATAATGCAAAACCGTTGGGCCGTGACATCCATAGTGCTTTATTCTAAACACCTCAAGCACATTATCTACCTCACGTAAATTTAGAAAAAACAATTTAACTAACATGCCGTGGCGTGGCCTGTTGAGGAAGTACCCAGAGACACTGCCGGCACGGTGAGGGCGTGCAAAGGGCATGCACAGTGACTGTATTTATTACTTCATGTTCTTTTTCTCAAAATGTGTGGATCAGACTATAAAGGTCATCTTAAAGCAGCAGACTGTAGTGAACCCATAGGCTTCATAAAGAGCTACATACTTTACACCGATCACACCTCAACTTCATCTTGGATTACATTAAGAGAAAAAGAAGGTCAAAAAAAATGTTTGAGTTTAAAACATAAAATAAAATCTTTTTTTTCCCACCTCTCTTTTGAGCATTTTTGGTCCAGGACTAAATAAACCTCACCCTCTCTCAATGATGATGTAGCGGAGTCGATCACTGCTGTAGCGCGACGGCGTGGCCCAGCACATATTCACTATAAGGATGAGCTGGTTTTCATCCGCTCCTTCCACAAAAACGCCTACGTACAGGATGTCTCGAGTGCTGAGCACCACCTCCCCCTCTCTGTATGGATGGCGGTACGAGGAGTTTTTATACAGAGCCATCTTGGTAATGAAGTTTCCTTCCTGGGTCGGTAGGGTGAGGTTAATGACGCTGGAGAAAAAAGGAAAAAGAAATGACTATCCAAGCGTTGAGCCGTTGTGTCACACTTGTCGGTGCATATTTGTGTTCTGCTGCCTGACCTGAGCATGGGTTTGAGGACAGTCTCCAGTGAGATCTTCAGGTCCAGCTCATAGGCGCAGGAAAACTCCACGTTGATGGTCTTGTCTCTGGTGATGATGTTCCCAGTGTTGTTCACACTTTGTATCCACACAGTGTTTTTATACATGATGTGTGTGCTGTTGGACTGTAAGAGAAATAAAGCGTAGGTGACTCATAATTTCAAATTTCTACATTAAAGGAACAAATTATCCTAGCTGCTGCTTTTGATTTCACCCATACAAAAAAATGTAAAACACCGTACAGACAGAAGACATCATAAAAACTAATCATTTAGTAATAATAATAATAATTAAATTATTAAATAATAATTTATTCACCAAAAACATTAGCCAGAATTAGCCAGAATTATGAGGATTTAAGAGCCAGGAGCTGCTAACGCACATCTATAAAAGCAGAAAATTTGACATCAGCAATAAATATAAAGAAGCAACATCAATCTGAGGAAGTTATAAGACTCTGTTGATCACTTTAAAGTGAAAAATATTATTCACATGAGGAACACATTCATGAGTTGCCAATCTTCCCACAAGTGGATATCAAATTTGGAGTGCATAAGATCTTTTACACTGATGAGCAGGGGTAGACAATCGAAGGGGCGGGTCTACCAAACAATTTTCAGCCAGTAGGAAGGGGGTAGGTTGTCTGTGCCAGTGCCACCTAGCCAGCCAGCTAGCAGTGACAAAATTATTCATTGGCACGTGTTGTGGCAGTTTCAGTTAAAATGCTGTAAATGTTGCTTCCAAGATAGTGTAGACCAGGGGTCTCAAACTCCAGTCCTCGAGGGCCAGTGTCCCGAAACTTTTCCATGTGACCCTGGTGCAACACACCTGAATAAAATTAGTAGGTCATTAGCAAGAATATAGAACTTAACTGCATGCTGAAATGTCAACCCCTAACCCTAATCAACTAAATTTAAGTACCGTATTTTTCTGACCATAAGACGCACCGGATTATAAGGTGCATTAAGTGAAACAAAACAGTCAGATAATCAAACTTTACTCAACTCATTCTTCTTCTTGCCTCCACTTCCGTACCATTGATTCACTATAGCTGAATTCTCTTGCAGCTGCTCTATTCCCGCATTGTTGCAGTACATTAATGACTAACCTCGTATTGTGGATGGATTATCTCAGTTGTTCTCCTGACTGAAGTTTGGTCTGTTTACAGCATCCTGCCATGTGATTGCATTTGTTGCTAACCATCGGGAACTCTCCTGTTAACTTTTATTGAGTGGAAAAAGTTAGCATTCATCCTCTAGCTTCACTGTGTTTATATTATGCTAACATAGCTGTGTCGCTAGCCACCATGTAGCAACCCTACAAACGTCACTGCTGTTTAGTTTTCTGTCTTCATTTATGTTGGAAGTGATAGCGGAGCTGTAAGTTTGAATTTTTTTTCAGAAATCTCTCAGTCAGAACATGCTATATTATGTTTAGGTGGAAACTAGCGAGCTAACTTCCTGCTAACTTCCTGCTAACTTCTAACTCTGTTAAATTTAATAAATTCTGTTTTCATGGATGCCTGGATGTTAAGCTTAATTGTTAAACCTGGTAAAGCAGCAATGCTGATCATTTTATTACAGATGAAAGAATTTAGACAGTTTTTAACTCTCAGTGATGTCGCAGTGTTCGTTTAAAAAAGTCCCCATAGGGAAATAGTTCCTCTGCATTTAACCCATTCACCCAGTGAAGCAGTGGGCAGCCACCAGTGCAGCGCCCGGGGAGCAGTGTGTAGGGACGGTACCTTGCTCAGGGGTACCTCAGGGTAGCCATTCAGTGGAGTCGAACCCCCGACCTTCCGATCATGGGGCCACCACTCTACCTACTGAGCTATCCCTGCCCTTTGACTTTGGGACCTGAAGGCGACGGAGTTTAGGACCCAGATTACTCGTGAGGCTCCTGACTACGGTAGCCGCAATGCTCCGACAATCCATCAAGCGGTGCGGCTTCGTAGCTTACCAAAGTCAAAGTCTACTAAAACATTTTTTAACAGATTTTTGAGCGCCATATACCACATAAAATCGGTTCGAGATCAGTAAGCACAACCAGAATTCATACATAAGGCGCACTGTCGATTTTTGAGAAAATTAAAGGATTTTAAGTGCGCCTTATAGTCCGGAAAATACAGTAAATGTAAGTGTTTGGAAAAATTTACTTCTTAAAGTACTTTTATTGCACCATGTTCATTCACTCATGAGCTGCTGTAACATGAATCAAATGGCTGAATTGCCATTTGATTCATGAGGGCCGGTGTTTCAGGACACCGGCCCTCGAGGACTGGAGTTTGAGACCCCTGGTAGATCGTGTTGACGACTACATTGTAGTGTCTAAAAGGATCCAAACTGAGATGCGGGGAGCTTTATCACATTTCGAAAGTGATGACGAACACGCTGGAACACAGACGATTGCAAACTGACCTGTACAATGGAACCGCAGTGTCCCTTAGTGTTGTTAATGTGGAAGGAGATGAAGTCCTCTCCCTCAATGCCAGCGCAGTGCTCGTCGTTGATCCGGACATCTTCCCGTTCAAAGCCCAGCTGGAAGAGCTTACACTTGGAGATGGAAACCTCCATCTGAGCATGCTTACAGGTCACCTCCGCTTGGATGATGTCATCCTCGCCTAACAAACATCGACATGAAATACATGTTTTTGCATGTTGCAAAAACATGTATTTCACGTTAGCCATGTATTTCACCATAGCCATGATTAAATAAAAAAGTATTTTTTAATAGCTTTTAAAATGTATGGCTAATCAAGTAACACGGAGAGTGTCAGATATTTAAAACTGAGTGATTGCAGCTGGATGAAGCACTCACCTTCAGAGTTGGTGGGTAACTCCGGACAGCCACACAGATCGCCTCCATTCTCCAGCTCACAGGTGAAGTTTGTGCAGATCTCTCCTGCACAGGGGTCATAGATCCATTCTGCTAAAGACAGGTCCACACACAATGTTAACTGTCACACAGATGAAGGCACAAAGTTTTTAAGAACATGCACGTATCTAATACTGACAAAGCAGTCAAACAAATTTACATTTCACGTCTCATCGTAGTAACACAGTGGTCTTGATGGAAAGCAATCTGGAAATCTTAGCAAACTAAGCTCATAATGTGTGAATCAATAATATATGAGACCCAATACTTTCACTTTTAGTACGTCTGGTAAATTCAGCATTAGCGCTGGTTTATATTTGTGTAAAGTGCAAAGTTGTGTTTATTTCCACAGTGGGCATTGAGTCTGAGAGAAGTTCACGGTGCCCTTACAGCAGTTCTCTTGGGTGATCCACTTGGTCGTGAGGGTGCCCATGGACCGGCAGGCTTCTGCATAGGCAGCTAGTGATCCACAGACCTGAGCCTTGCGATGATTGTAGCAGCCATCCAGGTAGCAGGACTGGTAGAAAGGACGGGGATCCAGCAGGCCGTGGCATGGCTGGAAGAAGCCTTTGAGCTGGGTGAGCTTCTGACAGGCATCTTCACTCTGTAGAGCCAGGATGGCCGAGTTGTCACAGGACTGAGCCAAAGCCACGTACTGGGTCTCATCACAACTAGAGGAGAAAGACCAAAATCCAACTGTCAAAGGTATTAGGACGCGAGCAAAGAAGGAGCAAAGGCCCTGTTAGAATTGCTCCGTTTGCTATTATCTGTATAAATGATTTGCACAAGTGATATGTTTTAGCAACAGCCAGTTAATATCCAGGGTTTAAGACATGCACATGCTTGCAGACGCATGGCTTATGGATTAGGTAACCTTAACTTTTCCTTTTATATTTTGGGGATAACAGCCAAAGGTTTTTACAAGAACTGGTTATATGAACCGTAAATTCCTCCCCATCTGTGAGCCTCATCTACCTGTTCTGCATGCCGTTGGTCTTCCAGCTCTGTGCCAGCTCCAGGGCGCTGACAGCCGGCTTGCCCCTTGAGGTGATGTAGTCATCATTGGGGTCCCCATTGAAATTCCCACAAAGGCCGCACACCTTGTTCTGGAGCCGCTGGCCCATTGTGATGCTCAGGGTGTTAAAGTGGTTGTAGCGAACCTGGATGTCCTGGGGTGTGTCGATGACAATGAAGCCCTCAGATGTGGACAGGCGTGTCATCAGCCCTGTTACAAATGGTACGGATACTGGTGTGCCATTAACCTGTGAGGACAGGAGAGGCAGACACATGTAGATTTTTGACTCGGGACACAAGAAATTTTTATTTAAGTAACCAGCATTAAGGCTACGGAGGGCCTCGAGTGCTAAAATGCGTTAAATAAATACATCATTAAATAATTAATTAAATGTGTTAATGAATTTAAATTGGAATTAGCTAATTAATGAAATACATACATTTAATTTATTTCATTTAAACTTTTTAAAAAATGATTTAATTCCTATTGTATATATTTAATGACACATTTAATTGTTTCACTATTTAATACATTTGTTGTCAATTTTAGTGAATAATTTCATGGTTCCAGTGCAGTATGGAAGGCATCCATACAGATGATTAGAGCAGCTCTCTATATGTTATAATGGGAAGAACAGGAGGAACTCAGTAAAACAGGTGCAGATAGCAGCAAATACACTGGTCCATTCTGGTGTTAGTTGCCACTGTATCAGCGGTGTGGCCACACTGGGTGTCAATGAGTGGTGTTTTACTTGGTGAACAGTGGCATCCCGGGCAGCGTCTTTCACATTTGCTAGGTTCTACTAGCTTAATGTGGCCTCAGAGCCCACATTAGCTTCAGCTGTTCTGCTGCTGGCTGACCAGGAAGTTGTTCCTTGTGACAGTACTGGTACAAGTCATCTGCATTGTTTACTCCCACTGGCAGACAGGGGGGAATGAATCAGAACAGAAGTTACAAAGGTAACTATGATTCTCTGAATTCCAGGATGACTGTCAGACCTGCTGGCGGCTAAAAACGTCTCAGTGTGAGAAGATTCCCAGAGACCAGATGTAAGCTACCACGTAGTATTTATAGTACACATGCTTCAGTAGTGTACACATCATGCACGCGATTTTATTTCCGGACCTGCGCAGATCATGAGGAGACCCATCTACGTAGTTTCCTGCCATTGGCAGTTATCTGTGAATTCACAGAACTATAGTTATATTTGTAACTTCCATTAGCAAAGTTGCCACTAGAGTGTGTCAGGCCACCCTCATGGAACAAGTGCCAGAAACATGCTGGAGGTCATTTTGTTAGATACTTCCACTGTCACGCTCCTCATTGCACAACGGAGCAAATGCCAGCCCTGCTTCTGGGTGGATGTACACCTGTGGCCTTGTCTAGCTTGTGTAACAACCCATCTCCTGGTATCTCCTCCACACCCTCGAGATCATGTTTGGAGACACAACAACAACTTTCTTGCAGCGGCGCACAACCTAAATGCGAAACACGTGTCATCTCATGCTACCAGCAGGGAAAAAGGACACCAGCTAAAAGCAAAACTAGAGAAAAAGATCAGGAAGGATAAGCAGAAAGCTGTGGTCTGTGACCAACGCCTGTGAAACCATTTCCTTTCTCGGGGTTGTCTTCTTGTTGCCTCTCTGGTACATATTTTTATCAATTTATTTTGAAAGGACAGAAATAAAGGGACAACTCTTCCATTTGATACAAAGTGGGTTGGAAGATTAAAGCAAAGCAGTCACCCATGTTTGTGGTCACTTAGACTACAAAAAGTTCAAACTCCTTGTTATTTCTGAACTAGCTCATCTAAAATGTGATAGTAAAGACTGAAATATTTCTGTTTATACAGTTAAAAATTCAACATATTGAAGGATTGTTGAACTACAGAGCACCTCAAACTAAACCATTTTAAATCCAGGAGGCACTCCTACTTAGATGTCCTTTTTCTGCTTACATTTGGGGATTTAGGAGGGGTAATGCTGGGTAAAATGTATTGTCAGCACTAACTGATATCCATTATGTCCTAAAGACAGCATCTCTAAGAAGCCAAATGCAAGTAATGCATTTTTTGATCATTTCTAAATCATGTATATAATATTAGCTTTACAACTAACAGCTCATGTTAAGCATGTTTTGTTTTGTTTTTTTAGTATGGGGCTTGCAAACCTTAAGATAGAATATCTGAGTAAGAAGTTAAAAGTTACAGCCCAGGTAGTTTAAGAAAACTTTCCTGTAGTTTAGGGCTGCATGTGTGAAAATGAGTATATAATAGCATGAGTAGTGGTAACACCATGTGGCAGCATTTTAAAAACTCTGCAAGACAATCAAAGATGTACATTCCCCATGTTTTTGTAGTTATATTAACATAAATACATTGCCATGTTACTGACATTGAAGCTTAAACATGATCACCTATGAGTGGGAAACAAAACTGGGCTGTCATTGGTATAAGCTGATTTCATTCTTATACAAAGATTGGCTGTTAGGATAAAACAAAAAAGAACAGAGACAGTCCGAAGCAAAGATTGTGACAATCTGAGCCTCTTCAGGGCATTAGAACTAACGCCAACATGCTTCTTAAGGCAGTCAATAAAATTAATGAATGTTAATGATGGCGCACTCAGATCAGGCAGGATTAAGACTCAGTGGGAGCTGCAGTTTAAAGCAATCAGTCATTAGCTACCTCTGTGACTGCACTTACAGCTGACTGACATGGCCTAAGTCCAGAGCTGGAGGAGATATAATAGGCTATTAGTGCCAAGGTAATTGGTAAATTGGGCTGCAGGAACTTTTTCAAGTATTTGGGAAAGAAAGAGAGAGACTTGAATCCGATCTGTTTGTTGAGGTTGATTAAAGCGTCTTTGACCGCAGCCATATGGCCAGCACACAGTAACTCGATCACATAAACAAAAAGGAGAAATCTCCTGATGGAGGCAATTTTTCTATTAAAGCAGGATTAAAAGAGGAAGAAACTGTGGTGAAAATGAAAAGCAAAAAAAAAAAACCTCGGTATATAGAGTGTCCATTTCATAGTGTGATGGTTTTAGTCACTTTATGGTCTCTAATGGTAAATGGACTGGTTCTTATATAGCGCTTTTCTACTCTGAGCACTTAAAGTGCTTTATACAACTAATTCATTCACCCAATCACACAAGAACTGCCTATGTAACATTCATACACAACATGGGGTTAGTATCTTGCCCAAGGATATTTGGCATGCTAGAGGAAAGCCAGGAATCGAACCACCAACCTTGACCTGCTCTACCGCCTGAGCTACAGCCACCCCATAATGTGGCCAAGTTGTTGGCTGCATATTTCTGTGTAAAGTTAATAACCTGTTACGACTATCTTTGACTGTGTTTCAACATGTACAATTATCCCATAATCATATTTTTCTTTTTTTGGTCACAGTGTCGTCTTGGTAACGAAGGTAATCTAGGCGTGCTGATTTGGTCGGCACCAAAGGTGCACAGAAAGGGTGGGAGAGTTTGCTCTCTAAATGTGACCACAGTAAAGACAAAAACAAAACATAAATAACATTTAACTGGTTGAAACACCAGTTTGAATAAAGTGGCCTCCCATGATTTTATATATTTAATGTTATATAATGATTCAGAAACACAGGTAATGGCCGATAATGCTTTAAAGATTAAAATCAATGTCTCAGATCACGACACTGATGAAAAAAAGAAAAGATACAGAAATTAATGTCAAATATGGAAAAAAGTAAAACAAACTTGTGCAATAGCAACAGTTAGTGCAAAGTGGCTCCATCGTGTAGTGATTTACTCGTTCAGTTAACAAGTGAACGATCCCCAGTTCGATCCTGGAGAGATAAACAAATCCCCTTTGGATCTGTGACGACTGCTTATGAATAAGTAGCTGAAAGTAGCTTTCTTACGGCAAAGTTGCAAAAATTGGTTATTTTTTCCTCAGAACCTGGCTGCCTAGCAACAACCAACAACCCAGGACACTAAGCTACAGAGGAAGTTTACTAAAAACTAAAGTAAATGATTTTCTTCTTCTTTTTGGCTACTTCCTTTAAGGAGTCGGCACAGCTGATCATCTCAACCTATCCCTTGCATCCACCACTGTCACACCAACATGCATGTCCTCCTTCACTGCATCCACAAATCTTCTCTTCCCTCTTTTTCTCCTACCTGGCATATTTCACATCCTTTGCAGAATATATCCATTATACTCATTTCCAATACAACTTATCTTCAGTATTGTTTCACTCAAACAACTTGCGACATTTAAGAAGAGAAACCATAAGAAACATGATTCAAGTAATCCTGGGATAAACGTGCACGTGTCAAAGTCACAGAGTTAGACAGCTACACAGTGTGTGGCCTCTCTTTATGCTTATCTTCTGCTTTACTTCACCTAGCCTCTTACCTTGACAGTGCTGCCAGAGATGAGTATATTCTCCTCATTTATATACAGGTAGACATGCGAGATGGTGGTGAGGTTGGGCGTGCTCCATTTATCAAAGTTGGCAATGAGCTGGAAAGAGAGGTCGGGCAGCTTGTGACAGTTTGTGGACAGGACGAAGGAGCACGAGGCCGGCAGTCGCAGCGATGCCCCGTCGAATGTCCTGAACACTCCGCCGCCTGATGCCACGCACTGCTGGGAGCGGCGGGCAAAGCAGCCCCGAACCCCGTACCGGAGGGTGCACTCCTCCTCTGCCTTGCATCGCCTTGGATTGCACTGGATCAGGTTTCGTCCAATGCACTGGCAGCGTTTGGTGCAGTCGGCGTTCCAAAAAAGCTGCTTGGGCTAAAATAAAGAAAAACTCTTACGATTTTATATTTGCAAATAGTGTTTTAACCAAGGTTACATGCAACTTCCAACTTATTTTGGACTTTAAGAGCTTAATGGTTGCACTTACTGATAGATCCAGAAAGGTCTAGTTAAATTTTTCTATATACTTTCTATATTTCTACTGCACAAAATAACCCAGACATTTAAACATTTATAATATATTCATGCACATAGAGCTTGGTGGGAGACTGACCTCATAGTATGTGCCATCGGTATAGCAGCCACAGTTCTGAGAAAGGATGCAGCTCTTGCCGTTGAGCACGTAGCCCTGGTCGCACTGGCAGCCCTCCACGCAGTCCTGGCTGCAGTCCCTCTGGCCGCGGGCTGGTGCACACTGGGGCGGGCAAACTGACATGCAACTGGAGTAATGGCTGTTAGGTGGACAGCTCTGGACTGGGAGCAGGCAGGTTGGCAAAGATATTAGCTAACAGTGACACTAACTCCACTCTAAAAATGTTTGTGGTGTTAATAAATCTTTAGTGTTTAGGGGTAAGAAACAGCTGGCCATGTCAAGAGCTCATGCAGATGTGCAGCAGCTGTTTGGCCCTTTGGGTGAAATATATTTTATCTTTATTATTATACTATTTATTATTTCGGAGTGTAAGAAAGTTGAGGTGGACTTCAAACCTGGTTATCCCTGCTTAGAGAAAACATCCAAAATAAGAACCTATTCCATATAAATACAGTTTTAAATGCACTAATTATCATGATGTAGCTCATTTCCTTATAGAATAAATATACAAACACAACTTAAAAATTACAATTTGTGGTTTTAATGATTTTATCTTAAACCTGCATAAGGTGGGTGGGATAAAACCAGATTTATTTTGCATTTCTGATAATTCTTATCTCTCTGATATTTTTCAGATGAGCTACTTTCTTTGATTAAAACAGCCATTAATGATGACACGCTGTCGCTTCTTCACAACACACAATCTATTTTTCCTAGAGGCAGATGCTTCAGCTACCAGGCTTCTGGAACCAGCTCCAAGTCTGGATTCATGGAGCAGAAACTCTCTTTAAACTTAACTTAATAGTTAGGATTGGATCAGGTGAGTGTAAACCATTCCTTACTTCCTCTGCAATTAATCTCTGCAGGCAAGAAAAAAAGGTTTTGGTGCCACAAGTTTTCTGGTGTCCTTTTGCAAGCTTCCCTTGCATGCAGATAAACAATCTATGTGGGGAGCAAAACAGGGATGGTACACGCTGAAATGCATCAGATAACTATTATCTGCTGACGAAGTTTTACCTTTTTTATTTGGATTTTATCTGGTGGTTATACCAGCCAAGTCAGGATAATAGCCTGTGGGTTCTCAGACTCAGGCTGGCTGGAGGAACTCCCATGATGCACTTCACCTCTACTTCCCAGCTTACAGCCATCACACATTCATATGCTATTATTACTTTTTTTTCTCTCTTCATTCTCTCCTCATTAGAACCTGCCTCTCTCTGAGTTTGGTTCTGCTGGAGATTTCTTCCTGTTAGACGTCATTTTTTTATCCCCACTGTCTCCAAGTGCTGCTCATAGGGCACTGGTTTCTAGCTACGTCCGTGTAAATATTATTCATTTAAACTGGCCTTAATTTTAATTATAAATTCTCTCCAGTAATGGTGCACACAAACCTGAAACTTAAAACGGTGCCTGTGACTTTAAGAAGGAGAATACATCTTGTGATAACACAATGGGAAAAACTCTACAAAAACATCTCCTCACCACACGGTGTGTCGCTCCTCCAGTCGGTGACATGCACCCCTTGGGTCTGACAGGTGCTGGCATAGATCTGCAGCCAGTTACAGATTGTATCCTGAGCTCCCTGATCCAAGCAGGTGTCCTGGAGGCAGCTTTGATAAAAGAACGCTGGCGCCACCTTGCTGTGACACCGTGCAAACACGCCTGACCGATCAACAAGTAACCCACACAGCCTCACTGCCTCGGGCTCCACAAACACATAGAGCCCGTCACCGATGTGGAAACGTATGCCAGTGCTGACTCCATTTGCTTCATCGTCGCTCCCAGCGTTCATGTTGGCATCAGCCACCATGAGAGGGGTGTCGTTTTGGGAGCTTTTCTCTCCGAGGCCACAGCGCGGGCAGGAGTCACCGCAGCCCACCTGGCAGAAGGTGTCCCTCTCCGCCCAGGCCATGCCCCAGTCGGTAGTGGAAAGGGTGGGTGGGGACAGAGGCACGCCCTGGCAAAGGCCACAGGTGGAGTTGTAGAGGTCGCGGGGTAAAGTCAAGAGCAGGAGAGTGTTCCAGTCAAAGGCCACCTTCAGGCCAAAGTCTGTCTCCAAAATGAGGTGCATGCCAAAGGTGAAGATATTGACCTTTCCTGGGCCCAGCTTCAGGGGAAGGTACAGTCGCTCCTTATTCACCTGAGTGAAGAGAGAAATCATGTAAAACTGGTTAAAGATTTAATATAAAATCCCAACTAACATAAAATCATTCCTACAGGAGCAACTTCTAGAAACAGAAGTTCAAGTCTCTAATCTAACTGACTTGTATATTTTCCAAGTATGTGGGGAAGCCCAGGTGGTGAACAGCTACTATTAAGACTGACTGAAAGAGTTTCTGTGAATTCCTCTCAGTATAATTGTCAGAGCGAGAGCGAAACGGAGAAAATTAAAGAAAGAAGGGTGTGTGAGCGAGTGTGTGGGTGGATGTGTCATTTATGTTGCTCCTCAGATCTTTTAGTCGCTTTGTGAACCTGGTCCAAATGTCGCTCAGGGTCGAGGTTTCGTCTGAGCCAAATCCAGGCCGATAAAAGATGCCCATTGAAATTAGATCCACCTTAAGCCAATCAAAGAGGAATTCACCCTCTGCCTGGTTATTCTATCGGCTTGATTAGAAACAACATGTCCTCACAAATGCAATAACTTCGACCTTCACAGGGCATGCAAAGAAAATAAAATCTGTTGAAGATTACCTCATTGCACAGACATTCTCATATATCAACCTAATGCTTACCGTGACAGTGTTTCTGTAGCTTCGAGATGCTTCAATTTCATACTCATAAACTTCCAGCACAAAACCCCTCACCCAAATTGCTTGGCTCGTGTCTCTGTCCTCGTTACGAACCGCCAGTTTAAATGGAGGAAAAGTTCTGGTGATGGGTACGTGCGCCATGTTCCCCCTCCCACATCTGGTGGTGACCATCCTGAGAGTGCAAGAGCTCTGCAGCTCGAACGGCACTCCGCCAAATGGCAAAAAATGTCCATAGCCAGCTGCCACACACAGGGCCTCAGAGCGCGGCTGGCAGAAATACAGGCCGTCATTCTCCTGGCAGTACTCCTCAGGGTGACACGGCGCGAGCTGACAGTATACGGTGTTGTCAGAGCCATTGCAGTAGCAGCGCTCCTGGCACTCCCAGTCTGTCCAGAAAGTCTGGTTGGTGGCCAGCTGACGCCTGTGGTAGATGCAGCCACAATCTCTGCGCGCCACGCACAGGCCATCCCGCAGCGCGAAGCCGTCTTCGCACTGACACCCCTCCTGACAAGGCAGGGGGCACGGCTCTTCGGGGTCGTCCAAGTTGGCACAGGTCAAAGGGCAGGCGCTGGTGCACTCATCAAAGTGACTGTTCTCTGGACAGGGAAGAGCTGAAGAAGAGTGAAGGTCAGGGAGAGCAAGACTTAAGCCAATGTTCAGTCAAATATCTTACATGTGTTTTTATGTTATCCTCTGTATGTGTAGTACAAAATACACTGTGTATCACAGTCACAATACAAAATCACTGTAACTGGTTCCAGTTTTACTTTCCTTCTGACAAGATAAAACAACAGCTCCAAACAAGTGAGATGATAGAAAGAATCTAGAGACCATTGCTACAGATGAAATTAAATAGTTAAATATTAGGTTAAGTTATTGTTGGGATTTTTTTTAAAGAAAACGGAATCAGGTGACCCTCAACCCTTCCTTAGTTATACTGCAGTAGACCGCGGCTCATGGACGCTTCCCATGATGCACTGAGTGTTTTTCATCTTCACACACTTCATTTCGCTCTCTTTGTGTTTATACACCACTCTGCATTTAATCATTAGTTATTAATAATCTCTGGCTCTCTTCCACAGCGTATATTTTATCCTGCCTCCCATCCCTCACCCCAACCAGTTATGGCAGATTGCCGCCCCTCTCCGAGTCTGGTTCTGCTGGAGGTTTCTTCCTGTTATAAGGAAGTTTTTCCTCTTGGGACAATCCACTTTTATAATTCTCATGCAAAATATATGAAAATACCCAGTCGCATTGTTATTATTGCTACTGGAACAAAGTTTTCAACAGTGCTGGTGGTAAAACTCAATAATAACTTACAATAAACAGGAGGGTTAAATGTGTTTTCAAGACACATTATACATTGTTGGGCTCTGAGTTATCAGAGCCCATCAGCAAGACTATGTTTTTACTGTGTTTATTTTTGGTTTTCAGCCTTTTTCTCTTTTTTTCTACTTTTTAAAAGTCATGATCAGCCTTTGTTGTTTTAAAAAAATATGAATTTAACTTTTTAAATTCGTTTTTTAAACAAACAAAGGGGTGGAACAGTGGTGCAGTAGTTAGCACTGTCGTTTCACAGCAAAAAAGGGTCCTGGTTTCTAATCCAGCTTGGAGCTTTTCCGTGTGGAATTTACCCTGGAGAGTACCTGTATGGTTTCTCTCCAGGGACTCAGGCTGTCTCTCACAAACACATGCACATTGGGTTAATTGGTGATTGTAAATTGGCCCTAGGTTTCAAAGTAAGTGTGCATAGCTGTCTCTCTCTCTCAGTCCTGCGAAGGACTGGTGACCTGTCCAGGGTGTACCCTGCTCCATGTCCTATGGCAGCTGAGATATTCTTCAGATCCCCCCTCCTTATCCAATATGGATAAACAGAACAATAGCTTAGCCACTAGCTAGTAATGTATATTTCTTGCAGAGTTTTGGCAAAGTCCTAGAAGACTTTAGAATTCATTTATATGTGTTTGGGGGTAAATAGTCTGGACACACTGCAGGTTATTTATACCAAATTTTTACTATAGACACTGCTGCTCACAGTCTTTGATCACAGGCTCAGAATTTCTTGTTTTTTCCTAATGAAAGATTAAAGACCTTGCAATCTGTGACACCAAGACTTTGGAACAGTCTCCCAGCCCAACTGCAATGAGCTGACTCTGTGGACTTCTTTAAAAAGCGATCTTAACTTGATTTTGTATTGCTATTGCTTTTCGATTATATTTTACGATGCTTCATCCCAGTGTTTATTTATTTTGATTACATCTTTTGAATGCTTGTCTGTGAAAAGGCTTTATAAATAAACTTTACTTACTTAATTATTAGATTTAGTCCGTCTATGCATCTCTGTTTTGGATCTACAGAGAAGAGTTTGATAATCGACAACTTGCTGATCTTTCTAATGACCAGCAAGAGGTGACTGCTCTGATTTCAACAAGAAATCCAGCTGTGTGAAAATCTATAGAAAAATTTCGTTCAGTGCCCTTCATTTGTGCTTTAAGTAATCACTTTTATATATGTTTATGGCCTCAGCTGCTGCTATGAAGTCATCTGGACTAAGTTTATGGTCCCTGTTAGCCTAAAAATGGAAGATGATGCAGTGTATAGTTTAGGGGATGCCTTGATTTTACAGTCATTTCCCGCTGTTTGTAACATGGCCTTTCAAAACAACAAGCTCGCCAGGGAAAATGCTCAGTTTGAGACCTGACAACAGGCCCTCACTAGCCAATGGTTGACGTAATGGTCCATCTTTTATATAGATGTAATAGCCAAAACGGTTACTCACGACAGTTGGTGGTGCTCCTCCATGAAGCAAGTCCTACTTGAGCATCCTGACAGGCGGTGGCGTAAGCCTGCAGCGAAGAACACAGGGCTGAGCGGTTCCCTTCCCTCACGCACATGTTATACAAACAGTTCCTGAAGAATGGCGAGGGGTTAACCACTGCGTGACACGCAAGAAAGGAACTATTCCCGGGGTCGTTGATATTGCCGCACATCCAAGGGCTCTGATAAAGACGTAAGTCTGTGCACATGCGATACAGGTCGTCGCAGTCGCCATTGCAGGTAAGATCATCAGCAATGGAGCGCCAGCCGTCTGTGAACTGTTCGATTGACTCTGCCTGGCGTCCATTGGGTAGGCGAAGGTCATCGGTTGCATTGCTATTGAAAACACCACAAAGACCACATGTAACATTGTAGAAGAGGGTTGAAAGGGAGATATTGAGGAATCCTTGATGTGTGTAGTGGACACGAAGCAGACCGCGGGACTCCACCACTGTTGCATTGCCCGGCGCTCTGTATATCATCATTGTCTCCATTGGATGGACGTATGGGAGCAACACTAGTTCACCATTCACCTGCAAAATAAAAAAGTGAAATATATTCAGCTGGTTCCAAGCCTCATTTTCATTGGACTCAAGAAGGCCTTCATTAAAAAACCGTTCATGTTCCAAAGTGCATTTATGTGAACTAGTTAGTTTAATTAATGCCAAAACCAGATGGCAGTTTTCAGACTTATAATGTCTGAGACATGCTTTTATGGTCACACTCTCATATTGCCTCAAACAAATCTCAAGCCTATTACAGGTGATTAAAAGCAAACAAAAATGATGATATGCTGAGATCATTTTTAAGTCTTAACATCAGCCTTGTTCAGCACAAACATTTTTTTTCTTTTAATGAGGCTCTCTAATGACTGGAGAGAGATTGTGGACTGCAAACATAGTTGTGTTCTTTGCTTCTGGCTGTTTGACTTTATTAAATTTCTCCAGTTTCATAGCGTCCAACGATTACACCTCCAAAGAAAGAGAGCTGCTCTCTTGTTTATTAATGTGGCTATAATATATAACTATTGTGTCAACAGATGCTAAAGTTAGATACATTTTTCCATGTTTAGAAA
The DNA here is from genome assembly GCF_965226115.1 of Aulonocara stuartgranti. NCBI lineage: Eukaryota > Metazoa > Chordata > Actinopteri > Cichliformes > Cichlidae > Aulonocara > Aulonocara stuartgranti. Next base: position 7,836,613 of record NC_138946.1, read on the forward strand.
ACCTTTAATAGGCTAATAAGCTAACATTTTTGAGCAACACAGACAGCAGAGATGTGTATTATGAAGCAAGATTTTGTGACTAAAGTTGAAGACATGACCCGCTTGGGGGCAGATTATGTTTGAGATTAGAGAAAAGAAAATCAGAAGATATGAATTCACTGTCTGGTGACCAATCAGCTCCCTGGATCAGAATTTCCAGAAAACCTCTGTGCACAGATAGTAAGAGGGTCTTTTTTCTGTTTCTGTTATTTAAAGAATTCTTCAACAATTTTATGTAAGCATTAATATAATATGCTAAAACAAAGTTTTCTCAGTCGTTCAGAAGATATTGGAGGCCTTTTATCTATTTCTTTTACCTAACAACTTCCAGTTCATTTTAGCTAGCTAGCTAGCTAGCTAGCATTCCTTTAGTTAAAATATTGGTACGTTGTTTTTTTAATTTGCAGATAGCCATTTTAGCAATTAATTTGTTCATTCATAGTGTTAGCTAACAGTTTACATTGCTAATGCAATCATTTCCCAAGCACTTCAGAGAACTTATTCATTTTCCAAACAGCTTTAACTGTTAGCCACATACAACCTCTTTTAACAACCCATTTGTTAACACTACGACTTATTCTTCTTCCTCTTTTGGCTGCTCCTTTTAGGGGTCTTTGTAGTGGATTATCTGCTGCCATCTCACCTCATCTCTAGCTATTAATCTGTCAAAACAACCTCATGCATATATATCCTCCTTCATTATATCCACAAATCTTTTTCCTTTGTCTTTGGCCAACAGTAGCACAGTTTCCACCGCCACTCTGCTGGCAACTGGAGCACTGGACCTGGCCAATCTGGTAAGAAAATGGCATTCTTTGTGATCCCCATTTTTGATTTGGTACAGATTTTATTCCAGGACCCTCTTTCTGTTGCTACTCTTCCTATTTTTCCAGATATGGGACTCATAGTAGATGTAGGCTTGACTGGCTTGTAGTCCCACTGTGGTTGTGTTCATTTGTTTACCGGATGACCATTGCTGGCTGATAAAAATAATTAATGCATTTATTTTTGCTGTTTATTTCTATTGCTACTGCTTATGCTTGGGTTTGAATTAGTTTTTTCAGCTTAGACGTCTACCTAAATCACAATTCCAGCGTTTTCAGTTTCAATAAAAGCGAATCTGTTCATATACTTGCGGCAGTGCAGAAGTCTCCACTCGCTATTTTCCCAGATCCCAAAAAAAAAACCCACAAGATTTTTACTTTTTATGAAGAAATACTAACCTTGACTGTATCAAAATCCAACCCTCCCATCTGTGCCTCCACGTTAGCTAGCGTAACTACCACAGGTCTTTTCCAAGCAGGCCCTTTGTTGACCAACCGCCGGCCTAGCTTCACCTCCACCATCGAGCCGTTGGCTGGCACTGGAGCGCACAGCTTCAGTAAGTAATAAGAGCTGTCATCTGGGAACGACAGGAAGGTGCCATCGAAGGAGGATGTCACTGAGTTTTGGGTGACTGAGCAAACCCCTTCTCTTCGAGGGTAGCAACCCAGCAGGCCAACCTCTGCCTTACACACCTCACCCTCCTTACAGGAATCATTGAAACAAGAAACTTCCCCAGCAGGCCCACAGGTACACCGGAGGGTACATTCTCCTTCTTCACCGCTGGGACCTACCCAGAAAGTCGTATTAAGGGGGTAATAAAGGCCATTATGCTCACAGCCACAGTCTTCACGCTGTACACAGCGGCTGCCACTGAGAACATAGCCTGGGTCACACTGGCAGCCCTCAGTGCAAGGATGAGCACAGTACAAGGGAGCGGTGAGGTCTGAGCAGGAAGCTGGACAGGCGCTTGTGCACACTTGATACTGGCTGAAGTCTGGACAAGACCAAGCTAAGAAACAATAACGGAGAAGAAATTAATTCTGATTTCATATGGTAGATAAGTGCTTTCATGTCAAATTTAGCATTAAGCAAACTGAATCTCACCACAGAAGGTGCGAGATCTCCAAGGTCGTATTGTGACACCAAGGGCCTGACAAGCCAGTGCATAGGCCTGGATGGCCTGGCATAGACTAGTGATGTTATCCTTGTTGCTGCACATATCATAAACGCAGCTGTACACAAAGGCTGTAGGATCCACAACAGCTCTGCAGTCCCTGAATGGTCCATCAGTTTTGTTAATTAACCCACAGTAGTCAGACCGAAAGTAGAAAGCTTCTGCAAGAGGGTCACACATGCTGCAGTTCTGTGCACATCCATCTGTACACCTCCAGTCTGTGTCCTCTGCCCTCCAGCTGCCTCCCAGCTCCACTACACTTTCTGCCACAGTGCCATCAGGTAGTACGGGATCATCGGCAGGGTCATCATTATAGTTGCCGCAAAGGCCACAAGTGTTGTTGAAGTAGGAGCTGGGTAGGGAGATGGATGCGTAATGTTGGCCATCGTAAGTTACCAAGAGTCCAAAATCAGTTTCTAAAGCAATGGCAACCCCAGATTGGTACACCCTGACAGCACCAAGCTGGAGTTGGACTGGTAAAGTCTTCACCAAGCCATCCACCTAAAGAGAGAAAAAAGGATGTTTTGGTAAGGGAACAGGTAGAAATCATTAACCAATATCTAGACAGTGTATCCAGGAGGAACGCAGCTATGTGCTTATCTTCTGTATCCATAGATTCTCACCTGGACTGTTCCAAAACTTCCTTTTGGCAGCGTAACTCGGTGACCATACACCTCCACTGTGACGTCTCTAAGCCAGGAAACAGAGGCAGCTCCACGGTTCTCGTTTTTGGCCTCCACACTGAAGAAGGGCAGCCCTGCTACCTCCCAGCAGGGCCGAGCCAGCAGGTAGGAGCAGGTCCCCTGGAAGTGATAGAGGAAGCCATCGAAGGTGTGATAGTGGGGGTCTCCGAATACCACGCAAGTGCTGGTGCGAGTGGGCTGGCAGTAAAAGGCTCCTTCCAGCTGCTCACAGGTTTCAAGCTGCCCACACGGAGCCTCTTGACACTGCACCTCATTATCGATGTCGAGGCAGCGACACCGCTGTGAGCATCTGTCAGACAGCCAAAAGATCTCTCCCCGTCTGTAGTAACGGCCTGGAAAGGATGTAGAACAAAGTAGCATTTCATGGACTAATTTTAGTGAAGAATTCTTTGCAAAGAGTCAGCCTGCATGCACATTATCAGTGTTTGATGTTTGACTTGCCATTGTAGCTGCAGCCATTGGCAGGATTAATCAGCTCAGTGTCTACACGGAAGAACCAGCGCCCAGGAATATTTACATTAGTTGTTTGTTCAATGTTCACTACATCATTTGACCGCGATCCCGGCAGGTTGAAGAAATGGCCAATATCTCCACCATTAAAACCTGACTAAAAAGGGGAGAGTTGTGAGGCATATCAGATTGAATGTCCAGAGGATAATTTCTGTATACGAAAAGCCTTATTGTCCTTATGAAATTAGGAGGCACAGTGAGAATACCTGAGCTGTTGTACCGCCCAATCCTGTTAATGGATCTCCACCACTGGCTGTTCCTGTGCTCCATGTGATTTCGGCGTAGTTGAACATACTGAAGAATGCCACGCCATCTGAGATGAGTACAGTTTGGAACGTGTTCACCTTTAAATCAAACAAATGGATTAAAAAGATTTTAAGAAAGAAGAAAAGTGAATATACACTAAACAAATGTATAATGGATGAAAATCTTTTTTTTTTTCATGTAATTAACACCCACAAAATAGACAGGAAACTTAAATACAAAAAACCTGTTCCTGATTTAGCGTCATTTTAAAATTATGTTGCTCTGTACAGTGATGAGAATTGCCCACCTTGTTACAAACTGAAACAGTTGAAAACTTCCTGGATATTTTCTTATGTGTTTCTCTAAAAAGTGATCTCTCATATGGCACTTATCTAACCTTACTAACCATTAACATAGCTTGACACAACAAGCTACTTTCAACCATTCATACACACAGCAGTCTTTTTGTTTCACATACACACAGGCACACACCGGGTCTGAAATAAATACCCACTAACTGCCAAAAACGAGTAGATTTTCAACTTGGTGGGTTAATCGTGGATAGCTTTCTGCCACACAAATAGAACAATGTAGTGAGTTGCTTTGTAGTTAAACTGATAAACTATTAATAAATATACCTGAAAAGGTTTTGTTTAACTTTTGCTCCTGCCTCATAATTCAATTTGTATTAATGTGTTATCTATACAAAAACCTATTCATGTGATAGAAAAAGGCAGTTTTAGCTGGTTAAAAACATTATTGAGTGGTGCAGGTTTTACTGCATGAGCCCCTTTTGCACATATACTATATGGACTAAAGTAGTGGACCACCAACACACAAACAGGAGCTGCTCATCCACTGAATGAAGTTCCCAGTAACAGTTTTTGTGCTGATGTTAATGGCGATTTGAAGCTCTGCATTCACTGAGTCATCAGAGCGTTGGCGATTGTTACACAGTTTGTGACACTGCTCTGTAACTTTACGTGGTCTGCCACTTCATGGCCGTTGCTATGGATCCTACAGACATGTTTGGTGAGCTGGGGATGAATTGTAAGCTTTCGAATTAGTAATTCACTCTGCAGCTAAACCACCCAAAACACATTAATTACATTTAAATTGCAAAATAACTGTTTACTTGTCCAGAAACAGATGTTGGCTAGATTTGAGAAGTCTAAAGTAAAATATAGCAAGCTAAGCTGGGTAAACTACATGCATCTAACAAAAAAATACAATATAGCTACAAATAACACTTAACCTAACGTCCATCCATCCATTCGCTTCCGCTTATCCTTTTCAGGGTCGCGGGGGGCGCTGGAGCCTATCCCAGCTGTCGTAGGGCGAGAGGCAGGGTACACCCTGGACAGGTCCTTAACCTAACGTATTTACATTATTTTATCTTCCTCATTTTCTTTGGGATGGTAAAGAAAATTGCATAGGGACCATAAAATATCCTCAAACACACGTGTATAGCATTATGTCTGAATGGCATGTTAGTTCTTATAATGAGTGTGTTTGAATCATATATGGCAACCAGGTGGCAATTATTGAGGCTCACACATTTATATACAGTACCAAAGTCTGTGTACACATGAGAAATACAGCAGATGAAGATGAAGCAGATGCACGTGGGGCATATTTTCCCCTTTTGATCAGCCAGTTCCTATCCACATACTGGTGGAAGTGAATGACCAGAATTCAAACTATGCCAGAGTTAAAACTTTACCGGAGTTGTCTGGCTTCCTCCATAGAAAGTGACTTGGTGCCATGTTGAAATAAAGACCCATGTGGCAGTGAAGGTGGGCATGTTTTTGAAATACTTCCGGACATCTTGTGTTGCCCTTTCGAGAATTTCTGGCTCGGTGGTCTCCCGGTAGTACACGTCTCCGCGGATGCCATTGTGCACATCTGCCCAGAGTGGAGCAATAAATGACCTGCTGTCACTCAGGGGAAAAGCCTCTGGTGTGAATTGGCTAACCTGCACGTTGAAGGAGATTACACCATTGTTGTTGACCTGTGAGAGGAAAGAAGAGGATTTTTATTTCAGTTTCATGGTCCAGCATTAGTTAGCTTTAAAGATATTGATTGAAGGACTGTGGAATTCAGGGCTTACATAGATAGAGCGGTAAGGGATATTGAAGAAAATAAAGGGGATGAGTAAAGTAATTTCAGGAGAACTTCCATCGTCCATCTTTGGAGTCTCTAGATCCCTATGGCCAGGTCCATACGGATACAGCGTATCCTGAGTGTTACCTTGAAAAATAATGTACAAGAGCTCATCAAATTGTAAGAGTTGAGGAAGAGAATGGTATGCTAGCTCAATATTTGCATGTCTTATACCTCTTGTGTGTGCAAAGATGCTGAAGATATGGAGCAGAATGACTGGACAGCCTGGCCTGACCATTCTGTCAAAAAAGCAGAGACACAATTTAAAGTGGTGTTACTTAATCTGTGCTGCATTTTCCTTAAAGCTAATGGAAACGCAGGAAGGCATGAGTCATAGGACAACTTCCCATAAGCAAGGCTGTGAGACAAAAGAAGTGAAGAGGTAGAACCAACGAACCAACGTCACGTTACTTCTTTAAAATCAGGCTCCCAGGGCTCCCATGAGGAGCCCTGAAAAGGCCCTATTATGCATACCAGAACAATGTGTCAGGATCACATTTGCCTTAAAGTCCCATGTGAGCCTCAACAGTGGACCACAGGCCTCTCTGTGCCTGAGTTCCCGGCAGCTGACAGGACCGGCCGGCTCTGCTCCAGAGTCTCTCTGTCTGAAGCCGCGAGGCTGCTTAGGACCTCATTACCACTTCTGTTTGGGACCTATCCATGTCTTGTTGGCTGAAGGGAGAGGAGCATAAACGCTGGGGCACTAATGGCTTTAAGTGAGCAGGTTTGAATTGCTAAGGTCCTTGGAGTAGCCCTTAGGGGCCTGGTTTGGCAAGTTTCCCGTTGGCAAAATCAGATGTACAGCCAAGTTGGCAGTCTACAGTCATCGTATAGCATTTAATCTTAATTGTTAAATAAACTAGAATGAAACTCCAAAAAGGAGGTACTGACTCTATAGTCAGCAATCAATTAGATAGTGGTACAGCTAAAATTGGTTCCCTCTAGATATCACAGGCTTCAATAGACTTTGGTTTTTCCAGCCAGCGTTCGGTACAACTGCACAGCTTTCATGCTTCATTAAAAACTTTTTACCAATTAGCTGCCTGCAAGCTACAAGAGATAGTTACTTTCTAATGACCACCTAACAAAGAACAATCTAATCCCTGTAAGCCGTTTGGTAATTTACTGATAACAATGATGTGTCTGTTTTGTTTTAAACATAGGATTTAAATGACTTCATGGATAAACGAGGTTAATACCACTCCAAGTAACTTGGTTTGGGCACTAGTAAATAGTTTAAAAGTTTGCATATTTCATTGGGTAGTTCAGTTTGTAAAACAGTGTTCGCTGTAGCTGCAGGCTAGCAGTTTTGACATATATAGGCGCATTTATTGAAGCATTTATACAAATATTTATAAACTATATAATTTAAAATGAAAAGATATGGTTTTATTTCATTATACGTGAATGAATGAAAGCTATGAAAAGCTAGTCGACCAACATGGCACGAAAGTAAATGTGGAGCATCTCTGCGCTATCGACCAAAAATTAAGAAAACTGTTATTTTTCATTTTTAATGCAATAAATAGACCTTAGTATGATCTGGGAATCTTTATGTGAATCCCCCCCACAGCACCTTCTGCACTTAACCGATACACAACAAATGCAAGGCCAATTCGAGACGTCTCCCAAATCTCTCTAATGTGTGAATTCTGCTCAGGCGGACATTAAATCGCATTCAGGTGTGCCAAGGTTAGTGGGCACTGCTGAGAGAGGTCTGCTGTAATGTCATCAGCCTCTCATCATACATTGTTAACAGAAAGATTAACCACAATTGCTCTTTTCACTCTTGTGACTCACCATGTTATCTGACTGGCATTAAGTCCTTTTAGTGGCTTTTAAGGTGGCAATTAAGATACAGCCCGAACACAACACTAAAGGGTGTTTATCTCTTTATCTCTGGGGTCACACTCAAAAAGAGACCAATCATGTTGTATTAAAGAAACATTAGAAGTTAATTCACTCAATGAGGATTAATATAAAGATTTTTAGATAGATATGATTGTCAAGATCAAACAGTGATCAAAATGTAACTCACAGTTTTTTGGGGGCTTTTTTGTACTCAGTTCCAAAAGTGGAAAATAAAGTAATGTCAAAATCAAGATTTACATTTGAGAGTTTAAGGTTGTTTTAGGGGGGAAAACAAAGGGGAAAAACAGGCATTTTTACTCATGAAGTTTGCAACCCTTTAACGTGAATCCAATACTGGAATCATCACCAGAAGAAAACACATGATCCCAACAATTTTAGATAGAAAGTGTTATTTGTTTACACTCACCCCCCCATAACTCCTGTGACATACAGGTATAGTCTGTATTTGCAGCATGAAAACATGCTGATTTAAAACAGTACAGGTTTGTTGTTATAACCACAGTCGGGTTATAAATTCAGAAAATACTGAAATAGAGTGAAGGACAAAAATGATGGACTCACCTGCCTTCAGGAGATGAACATCTAGCACCTTACTAGTCTAGTGGCAATCTCCACAGAGCAGTATCCCATCCAGGGAGTGATGGAGGGAGTACAGAGAGGCAGTCGAAGTGATGAAGAGCAGCTGGATGTCCTGATGGAAGAGCGCTTCTTGTCCGCGTCCAGCTCCGCAGGAATTACCGGCAGAACCAACAGCGAGCTAGAGTTTTTTTGTTCTCGCCTAAACTGGGAATCAGTGAGAATCAGTGGAAGGAGCTTTGCCTAAAGAAGCAGGTGCAAACTTTACCTGGGATAGTGTTCACGTTAATCTGAGATCAGTGTTTGGGGACGGGGGGTGGGTGCGGAGGAGAGGGGACTTGAGAGGAGGGACAGCGGAGGAATCCGGGAGAGAGAGGGAGAAACTGGAAACAGAGTAAGAAGAGCAAGAAGGTGAGAGGGGAAGTCAGAGGTGGAAAAACAAAAGAGAATTACTGTCTGGAGACATGTTTTAAATACCACAGAAGAGGAATGTTGTGTACAAAGAGAGGCTCTCATGGGATGAATGCAAGCCTCTTTGGGCAGGATCGGTCATCAACAGCAGCAAAGTGCCAATTGATGATAAAATGTGTCTGTGGTGGACGATTTGGTGGGAAACACTGTGGCTTTTATGGGGGTTTTTGGAAGGGGGTTGAATGATAATGTGTCCTTCACCACCTGAAGCAGCAGTTTAAAATGTTTCTCTCGTTTTGACTGTTTTTTGTGCTGAAAGTGTAAAAGAAGGTCGTCTTTGGATCAGGACTCGGTCGTGGTTAGAGCCTTACCAGAGTTCACTCAGTACAGTTAAATCTCAGAGCACCGGAGCACACAGACTCACCAAAGGAGTACAGTCTCACTCTGGGGGCGTTTATGGACCAAAACCAGAAGCACACACACAGTCTGAGACCTAGCTCTTTAGCTCGGCGGTAGCTAGAATTACAGAATTAACATCAGTCACTTTGGGTACTCTGTGTAGTCCCCTTTTTTAATTAGGTACAGCCTCATTTACAGGGTTATACAAGACACTTCATTTCCATAGATGCTGGAGAGATACTGAGGGGAAATCTCAGGTGGATCCACGCTGATAGGGTCTGGGAAGGAGAGGGCAGTCAGTTGGGTCTTTGTTGCCGGAGGACAGTGGAAGTAACTGGAGAGGCAGGGAGCAAGATGTGTGAAAGGCTCCAGGACTGAGGGCAGGCCCCGGGCTCCCATTAAGCAGCACTGAGACTCTCTGCGGAGGCTTCTTTTATACCTCCCACGTCTTGTTGTGTAAATGGTCACATACTCTTAAGCGAGCTGTGAAAGAGAATGTCATACAAAGAGGGACAAAAAAAGTCGGCAGTTACAGGTGACCTAGTGGGCTGAGGGAGCTTCCTGACCAAGGTTTTGTGTTTTGGGAAATGTCGTAGATGGAGAAGTTGGAAAGACCTAGATGGCCCGATTTCTTGTGATCGCACAACAGATAACGCTTCTTTTTCCTTTGTATACGAGGGTGGTCGTGTCACACGGCCTCTATGTAATTATGGTTGTTAAAGGGGCCAACTGTGTCATAGAGCACATTAGGATGTTATATTTGGGCCAACTGCGAGCATACAGGTCTGTACGGAAGCCCATTTCCGCCACTAAAAAAAACAAAAAAAAACAAGTATCCATAACTCGAAATTTCAAGTTATTTTCTTAAAATTTCGACTTATTAACTCAAAATTTCGACTTGTTAACTCGAAATTTCAACTTATTAACTCGAAATTTCAAGAAATGTAACTTGAAATTTGGAGAAACATAACTTGAAATTTTGAGTTACTTTTCTCCAAATTTCAAGTTAATAACTCGAAATTTTGAGTTAGGTCTGCCAATCAGTAATCTATGTGAATGAGGTCACTTTCTTGTTACCTGGAAGCATATGGCACAGAGTAACGCACACTCAAAACCGGATCGCAACAAATTGGTGCTTTCGCAAGTACGTTTGCTGATAGTAATGCCATGTGATTCAGCTAATAACACAAGGATTTCATCATTTTTGAAACCACGCTGAAAATACTCAGCGATCTGTGCATTCATGACTGGATGTAATACCGGTAGCTTAGCTGTAGCATTTGTACCTGAGGGCTTCAGCTTCCGGGTAACAAGGAAATTATGTCATTAACGCAGATTACTGATTGGCAGCACTAACTCGAAAATTTGAGTTATTAACTCAAAATTTGGAGAAAATAAGCACAAATTACAGAGGTGAAGACTGGAAAAAAAACAACCAAAAGATGAACAACACCTTAACCCAAGCCATAAAATTTAACTGAATGGCTCGACTCAAATCAAATCAACTAAAAAAAAAACAAAAAACACAACGAAACTGCAGGTTGATCCCAACTCAGCTAATACATAATAAATCAAAGCTGCAGAAGCAGTTAAACATTGAGGTTAGTGCTGATGGAGTGCAGAGAGTTAATGATTTGATAGATACAATAGATAAAGACAACAGCACTAAGCAAGAGGGGAGAGAGAAGGAGAGCATGCATCTTAACTTAATCTAAAGACATAGAAAATGATTAAAATGAGAATGTACTGACACACTGAGGCATGCTTAATACAAAAAACCTGTATTCACAGTTTTACACTGTGAAGCATGTGAGTAACTTGGATGCTATAGTAAGACCACCAACTTCTTCGCAAAATCTCTGTGAGTGGTGGTGAAATCAGAGATGAACACAAAGTAAAAGTGCAGTTAATTTTTGAGAAACCCCCACCCAGACCCCCACCACGGTGAGAGATGGTGAGAGGTTAAATGCCACTGGCTGAAACTACTTAAAAGAAAGATGGGTGGATCTGAAGAACTATTTTTACTCATGTCAGCATATATTTTGGAGTTTTCCATCAACAGCACACTCAACAATCATGCCTCTTTGAGAATGACTGGTCACTGTTCAAACTCAAGGGCTGTTAATCTATTCCTTTAAGTGTTTGTTGGCGGACAAGCACTTGGCAGCTCCTATCAAATCTCTTGGAGAGTTCCCCAGTACCAGGTTAGAAATTCAACTAAGGATCCCCAACATGCATAAAATAATTTTTTTTCTTGCTTAAAGTTGGTTATGAGACATAAGGTAGGTCAAAGGTTTCTATCATCAGGAGGGCATTGTGTGGGAACAGGTCAAAGTATCTAGCATCACAAGTTTTTGGAGAATCCATCAAGCCTGACCTTCACATAAAAAGGTCCTGGACTGGATACCCACTGAGCTCTGTTTAGCAGTCACCTAATCCTTGGTGCGGACCACTTTAATTCAACCCCTTATGCCCAGCAGTTGGCTCTGCCCTGCCCTCCTCTCCCTTCTTTCCATTCACAATGGTGGACCTCCTTCCAGTAACCCAAACCTTCTTACCCCAATGACTCCTTCATCCTACCAAACAATAGGCCCTGTTTAGCCTTCCTGCCCTTAGCCCCACTTCATAATGCAATGGGGCAGATCAAGGGTAGATCAGAGTACCAACTGCACAGCCAGGTCCTGTTTACACAACAAAGTGCTTTGTGGGATGGATGCACTGCAACAATCTTCCAACTTCAAGTACGTTCATATTCTCAGGATGGTGCATCTGCAAAGTTAAATTGCAGATGACATTTGTTCATGCAACACTGATTGAAAACTTGCTAACTATTGCTTTGTATTGGTTTACAGTATCCCTGTTCAATTCTATCCAGGAATTCAATATCCAATGGGTTGATTGGTTGATTCCCATTACAATAAAATTTGTTTGACGAGATTAAACAATTCACTTAGCCTAAGGTAATAGAAGTTTTAAAATTACCAAGATAAAAAAATAGAGATAACAAAAATTTTAAAAGGCCATAAATATTTAAATATTTTTACATTTATAAGTGCATGTGGGGGTGGAGGGTGTATGTTATGCTATATTATGAGAAGAATAGCGTTGAAAGCAGCGGTTCACGTGACAAGGTTTTAATAACAATGTTGATGTTGTAACAATTGTGCATCAGGATCGCTACTGAGTGTCTCTAAACGTATAGAGTCAATTTTTGATGTAAGCCGTTTTAAGTTCCTCAAGCAGGACAGAACAGAACAAAACACCCCATGGATCCTAAACGCTCACATACATGCTGACGATGGAGCAGTGAGGCTACACTAGGAGCCTCAACTGGACATCCTGCATACGATGTCCAGTTGCTTGCTTGCTTGTTCTGCAGGGTATACTTTACCATGTGATTGAAAGTATGCTAACTTATGATGTTAGCATGCAGTATCCCATGGTTTCTCAGACAAATCCTTCCATCTCTCGTGTATGAAAATGGTTTGAAATAGCAGAAATACACTAACCAAACAACCATCTTTCATAGCGTATGGCTAGAAGCCAGTCAATTGTTAGGTAACTACCTAAAAGCCAAGGGTTTCCATTCATTCAGTAGGATGAATACTTGTAAAAATTAAGCTAAATAAACTAAATATAATTGCAGTCTATCCTGTTAATATCAAGACTTTTCTCTTATAAGCAATTAGCCCGTGGCTTGACGAAGGCAGCTCAAAGCATGATGTTGTCGTGGCGATACTAACCTTAGGGTGACACTGGAAACGTTATTGGGACAACCGAAGTTGCTGGGATTCATCCCTAATTATGTTCATGTGAGGTATTGCCGTGTAATTATTGTCAAGACATTTGAAGTTGTGACCCTATGAAGATCTTAAGACACCAAGAAATGTGGTAATAAACATGGCTGCCAAAGGTCAGTACAGATAATGAGTTGAGAAATGCAGACAAAAAAAGTATAAGAAAAAAATAATCTCGAAGGGAATAAAAAGAAAATACAGCTTTCTAACTACAGGACCAAAATGCCTCCTTGGATCCCAGCCATTGACAAGTTGTTCTTCATGCTGACAATGTGCTGAGGAGTGGGTAGTGATGGTTGGCAGAGATATCCTACACAGGATTAGTGCCATGGTGTTGGAAAAAGACGAGGAGGAAATTAAGAGGGAATGCCCCAGAAACACAACACCGCCTGACACGTATGGAATGGACTTTTTGCAGCTCGACTGAAACACTCCAGCGATAAAGAGAAGGTCTGCAGGATTCCTCCGATCTTCTCCAGGGCCAAGCATTAAGAAACAGAGCTGTGCACGCTGATCTCGTGTCCCTTTAGCTCGTAACACGAGCAGTGTGCCCACTCCATCCCTTGTCTTTCAATCAGGACGGTGAAATGTCAACATGTAAAGAGGCCGGTTCATATTATTAAACTAATCTGAATATCTGACAGTTTTTATACTAACCAGTAGCTTTTTGCAACAGTTGGAATGACAAGTCCATTTTTTACCTTTTGAGATAATGAATAGCAATATAGGCTCATCAATTAGTCTAACCAGCGACAGTTAAATGGCAGTGGGTATTAAAAGACAGACTTGAGCATTAGCTCACACAGCTAGCACACATCACAAGAAGACTTACCCAAACAATTTGTCTGCTGTCCAGATGTAACAGATCACAACGTTTTGGGACACTGAAAGTGAAAAGAATAAAGTGGCTGTGCAGGGTTGCAAACATATGACAAAAAAAAACACCACGACAAGTTCATGAGAAAAAAATAGCAGTATTCAAAATCAAAACGGGCAAATTTATGACAAAAAATATAAAAAGGGGCAAATTAAAGAAGAAAAAACTAAACTCACTAGACAGGAAAACATGATAAAATTAATAATAATAATAATAATAATAATAATAATAATTTTAAAAAAGGCCAGTTGCTCCCAAAAGTCAAATTCCTAATGAAAAACTGATAACTTCATAAAGACATGTTCTACATTTAAAAAAAATAAAGTATATTTAAATACAAAAAAAGCCAAATAAAATGGGGACATTCTGGGAAAAACAGACTTAATTGTCAAATAAATGACGAAACAAAAAAAGAAAATCTGTCACATCGACCCACAGCAAGAAGGTTTGAATCCACCAATCAACTGAGGTCTCCCTGTATGGGTCTTAAAGTGACAGATGAACTCATTCATAACCTCATTGTGGTATTTTTACATGCTAGAAATGTTTCCTACAGTTGATTTGTGTATGTTTGCTATAGTGTCCATATGAACTGGATAATGAACAGTTGTGTGGGGTCATTTAATGTCCCGAATTAGATAAAAACAAAAAACTAAACACAAAAAATCCCCCCACACACTATAGGTATTGACTATTACTGCAGAATTATTATGAAAAAATAACACTGCAATTAGCTGGAACAATCAGTATTTATTTTTTTTATTTAAGAGAAGTTAAAGCACCATTATACAGTACAGGTATAGAAAGATTGCAGTAATGCAAACAAGAATTAAAAGTGCACGGAAGAAAAGCAATACAGAGAGCAAACGAAATATAAATTAAACACCACACACTCTAACCAGCACAAGGCAAAGTGAACTTTAGATCATCAATTTTTTTTTAACTTTTTAAAATCTGTAAATAAACTCTGTTTTGGTATTACTGAAGGATAGATAAAAAGGTGACAGGCGCAGTTAATATTCTAGAAATGTCAAAATTACAAATGCCCATAAAACAACATCGTTTCCCTGAAATGACACGTCTTGCAAATGATGAAATGCTGAAAGAAACAAAGACATATGAGACTGTGCAAACCAACCTCACAATGATCCAAACAAAACAAAACAAACCCCTCACACTTATCCCAGCACTTCTCAACAGCCCACTCATCATAATACAGATTAATAAAAGTCAATAAAACAAAGAGATCTCCAGTCATCTACTACACAAAGAAAATCTGTCAGTCCAGATGGCACTGTGAGCCTGCCGCAGGACAAGTGCACCCCAGCACATGTTCACATGCTTGCATAAGCACAACAAAACACTTTATTTGCGGACGCTCAAGAGAAGCATTTTGACCTGGGAGCTCTAATTAGAGTCTAAATTAGAGAAAGAACCACAGCAACAATGACTTAACTCCAAATAACTTCACTTGCTACCAACGAACACGTGAAAAAAAATGCACCAGTATTGTTATGACACATAGTTTAAGTGACTACATCTGTAATGCTCCAGCTGGTAAAACACAGCAGACACCAACAGCCAAAGTCTCATCAGCTAAAGTAAAATAAATGTTCAGGCGATAAGATGGGTTGAAAAATTCCTGCTGAAAGCTCACAACACCAGGACCTGCGAAACAGCGCAAACTAAAAGTTTGGGTGTCTGTGAGATGGAAATGTAAAGGAGAGAGACTCGGGTGGACCGGTGAGGGCCAAGAAGCTGTTTGGTGAACCTGTTCCAACTTAAATCCAGCGGAAGTGTCCGTGACACAGCAGCTGGTGTGTGGTTACCATACAGAGTGAGCCTCAGCGCTTCTCAGCTGCTCTTGCGCTCCATTCATGCGCAGGACAGCCAGAAGACCTGCGGTAACTTGAGCATCAACACTCCTTCTTTTCTCTGTCCCAGACCCGAGCTCACCTCAGACATGTCTCGTCTTTCTGCCAGGGCGTCTCGACTGAGAGGTATCCGAGTGTGTGTGCGGGTGTGCGCGTGCACGTTACCCCCAACACATGGCATTTATGCATCAGCTTGCAGGTTATTCCAGGATATTTCACTACAATCGCGTGGAGAAAGTCTAAGTAGGGAATTACATGTGCTGCTTATCTACAAACTCTTCCTGCAGGAAATCAAAACAAAACAAAATCTTCTCCACTTAAATAATGGTTAGAAAAGTAGAGCAGTGCTTTGAGGCTGTCATCATCATGAAAATGTAAATAAAACGTAATTTTTTTAATGCAGTGCAAATATGGATGGTGCCCAATTTACAAAACCTTGGCACTACAAAAAAATCAAGACCACGTTTAAAGCCTGATTAGTTGCAATCATTGCAGTATGATTATTATTATTATTTATTTATTTTTGTCGTCATGGTTGCTTCTGGAGAACGTAATAGGTTGGAACAATTTTAGCCCAGGCTGTACAAAATCTCCTGCAGCCAGTTTATAGCGAACAGGCATCAATTCATCTTTTACAAAAGAAACATGGAGAAAAATGACAATGCTGATCAAAGTGTAATCATTACGGAGGAACAATGTGCAATGAAAGTGGCAGAATGTATTCTCAGAAAGGGCATTTCTGATATCCAATGAATTTGAATCTGAAATCGTGTATAATTTATATTTGTCTCCTAATTTTAATGTATTCGCTCTTTAAAAATACTAATTCGTTCTCAGTTTGGTGCAGAAATATCAACAGTAGGGATTAGAAGGTCTGTTTTAACCCTTCAAATGCTTTAATTATAAGGTGATTTTAGTTTTAAAATTGGTGTGCAATTTATGCATTTAATTCATAATAAGGGAAACAATTAAAAAAAAAAATTAAAGACAGTTGTATGAAGGAAAGTCTGATCTTAATGTTCTGCAGCCCCTAAAAATCTAAAAACACATCAGATATAAATTTGGCTGAACTCCCCTTCGAGGTTGTGTTCTTGTGCCTATCCCGATCACGTTAGCGCGGTGGCTTTCTTTGGATGCGCCCGCTCTTACCACCTGCACTTGCCTTTCTTTGGACTTGCTTAAACAAACAGTTTTTCAACAAACAGTCCAGTTTTCAAGCCTAAAAGTTCAACATCAGGTAAAAATAGCAGAGAGGAGGATGCCCACACGTTCTTGGCATCCTCCAAGGTCAGCCAGTCCACTATTAAAGACCATGAGATCTACTATAATGTCTTGATGGACAATATTCAAGGGGAAGGACCTGGATTGTAAACACATATGACATATGCATGGCACATGGCTCTCAAGTCTACCAGCTCTGCCTTCCTGCAATTTCCATTGTTTTCTCAGAAATTAAATTCAAGCTGAATGACTGCTGTTTTGACTGCAAAAGATATCCAGCAAACAGAAGAACCAGTGGAAGTGGTCATAACAAGACTGATATTTATCCAGAGGTGCACATGTGGAAGACCCTGAAGGGGAGAACGGCCAAATTTCGAGTCAGGTATGGTTTTTCGGCCATTAAGGGAGCAGTCCTAGAACTTTTTGATCTTTTTTTTTATGCTTCATCAATAAGATGTAAACTGCACTTGTAACTCAAGGCACATGAAGCATAGAAATGTGCGACTTGAATTCAAGGCTTTGTAAATATCGAACAACTATGTGCAAATGTACTATTGCATAAATGTGATCAAGATTTTAGACAGCAAACCTCTTTACCATCCAAAACACCCACCCTTTTTTTGATATCTAAAAAAAGGGTTCAAGTCAAAAGCGTAATATCCAGTAATTTATCATTTCTACAATTCCTCCAATCCAAGTCATCCAGAAGTGGAGAACCTCCCGACTCAAAGACCCGAGGAGCTGCAGCGGCTTTTGTCCCTGGGCACTACCAGGATCTCATCCCCGTCTCGAATGCCGTAGGAATGCAGGGCCCGGGTGCCGCACTTCAGCTCCTCTGGTCCAAACATTGAACACATCTCTCGGTCGATGTAGAAGAGCCTCATCCCATTGGGTAGCTGCAGCAGACCCTTAAGGTGTTTTTTTAGGTCACCCACTGTTTGCTCCAGACGGAGGCTGACTGTCTCCACCCTGTCACCCCAGCGAACAACCACCATGGTGAGGCTGGGTCTCAGGTCTACCTCAGCCAGTGGAGCCAGGTGGCCATATTTGGACACGAGGATACGGTACCTGCAACAAAGCAGAGCTCGTGTTATTTTTTTATTTGTTATCAGCTCAACTGAATGACATCAGCATACAGCAAAGACACACAAACTCCTACAAGACATACACTTGAAATCCACCACACAAAGTATGGTGTTTCTCAGACATGGCAGTGACTACATAGTCTCTGAAAAGTGAGGCCCTTGCAAAGTATCTCAGGGTGTTTTAACACCTCTAGTTTCTTTAGTCTTAATCAGCTGATGAATTTGTAAACTTGTGGCTTTTACTCATGGCTTTGTTTCTTTTTACAGAGAGAAAACTCCAAGTCAACCAAAAATGCATCACCACAAACCGTGGCAGAGCAGGCATTCTGCTTATTGGCCAATGAAGGGAAATGCTGTCTTCTGGACCTTTGGTTTATTCCACAGCTAGCTGCTACAGTTTGAGCTCTCTGCATGTGTATGGTCTTCTGCCGCATCCTAGGATGCAAAGCACATCTGACTACGAGGAGGCATTTATCTCAAACTAGCAGCGCACACCTGGTAGTTGGGGTTGGATGGAGGTCAGATTATGTTCTGACTATAAATTAAATTAAAAAAGACCAGAATTTGATTTACACGGCCTAAACAGTGCAGGTGTGAAAAACCCCTTAAATCTTTATTTTTTTATAATTGCAAGGAGGTAGTGATATCTATGACTGCAAACAGACTGGTACTATAAGAGTCTATGGGAAAACAGCCCTCAGGCTTGGCCTCTAGAAACACTTTCCTGCTGAATTCATCCACTCAGTTCAGGTCATTCTGAATAAAACATTAAGACCCTTTTATAAATGCACCCATTCTAAGTTTCAGAAAGGAGGATTTTCCAGGGTATGCTAACCGCTAACTAGCTCATTATATGCATATAATTTTTGAATATTTGCCAAAACTAACTGAAAAATGAGTTTGTCAGACATGCCTGCATGTTATTCTACAAATATATGGAAAAATATTTGCCCAAATAATCATGATAACACATAATGGCATTTTTAAGGTAGACCACAGTGTCTCTTTGCCTCCCCCCCCCCATTGTTGCTATGGTAAATAACATACACCCTGTACTAATGATAGGATGTAGGCTTCATTTCGACATTCAAAGAGCAGCTTGGTCTACGGCTCCACCCTGCCCTCTGATGTCACAATCACACTGTGTTTTAGCACTGATTTACTCTAAATGGAATCAAAATCTAGAAATTTAACAACAAGCTGTACAAAATAACACTTAAAACTAAAGACAGAGATGATAAAGTCATTGTGAAAATGCTTCATGAGGTCACGAATCAAGTTAAAAGCAGGGCAATCTTCTTATAGACTTGTATAGGACAAGACTTCTCTTTGTGCCCTCTGCTGGCTGTTATGAAGAATGCAGGTAAAAGGCTGTTCAACACTGGCTTCACTTTTCAGACTCACAGGTTATACATCCTCTTTTTTTCCTTCTTAGATGAAGTACAGGTGTGAAATAGAAACAGCAAGTATATTTAAGATATTTCAGATTTTTTTAAAAAGACTTTAAACTCAGGGTTATGGAAACAAGCTATGAGTGTTTAAGAGGCAGAGAAACACCGAGTTGTCTGCCACTTGCTTGCCGTGAGAAAGCTCTCAGCCATCTCAGGGGAATGCGTGTTCGAGATAAGGCCCCAGGAACGATTAAATAAAATCCAGGAGAAAAGGCCTGTGCTTTCAAAGCTACTGTAACAGCTGGGCCAATCAAAGCAATTTCACTTCCCTCCCCAAAACTCCTCCACAAAGCCGCTGCCCTGGCCCTGGGATTTTCTGGCCAAACTTGCAGTCCACCCTGGGAATTCTCCACTAAGGCCACAGTGCACAAAGTGCCATTCTAAGAGAAGCCATTTACCAAAGAGGCTTCATTTAAGGTGGTAAGCATGGTATAATGGGGCAAACAATGCTGCAGGTGATAAGAAGCCGACATTCCAACTGTCATTTTGGCATTCTTTGATTCCTGCGGAGGAAATTACAAGACTGTGAAGCCAAGAGACACCATGTAGCTGAGCTCTCCTGTTTTGGCATTTCATCGACTCATTCTCACATTTCTCCAGTTATTTACTTGAACGTATGAGCACCTCAAAAAGTTAAAATGTAAATTTTCCCACGTCTTTCCCTGAGACTGTGGCTCTGTTTAGACCCACTAACTGCTAACTTCACCGGATACGCAGAC
The DNA here is from genome assembly GCF_965226115.1 of Aulonocara stuartgranti. Taxonomy (NCBI): domain Eukaryota; kingdom Metazoa; phylum Chordata; class Actinopteri; order Cichliformes; family Cichlidae; genus Aulonocara; species Aulonocara stuartgranti. The sequence continues at coordinate 7,856,556 of NC_138946.1, forward strand.
TCTCTGGTTTCTTTTTTAACCCTTGCCTCTACTCTTTCTCGCCACTAATCCTTCCTGCCCAGTGCTGTTTTCTTCCCTTTCCCATTTTTTCCAAGGAATTGTTGGGGTGTATCCATCTCAGTTAGTCTAGTTTATGGTTTGAGAACACGTTTATAGTTACTCAAAGCCAGGCTGTGTCAGATGTGTTCACTTGAGAGGCTGTGACCCACCTGCAGAGCTCTGATCTCTTGGGGTAGCGAGGCCGCAGCCTCATCCGAAAGGAAAGGGGATAGCTGTGCGCTCACTGCCTACTGAGTGTGTCTGACACCCCGATAACGTCCGCATGCACATGCACAGTCACGGTTATACCCGACCCTGGACCTACACCGAACCCCTCCCAAACCAACACCGCAAACGCAACGCTTGATGGACAAAAATAAAATCAGAGCGATGAAGCTGAACACAAAGAAAATGAAGTTTTTAGATGGCGATGAATGTGTTTGACATAGAAATAAAATAACTATTAACTGCTCCTGATGGACAAACAAGTTCTGCCACAGGTAATAAAATAATTTATAGCCAGGAGTGCTGTGACAGCTCATGTGACATCAGAAAACAAATCAAATTTCTCAAATTAAGGCTTCAGGTTGACAGAGTAGGTGTATACATAAAAAAAACAACCTGCTACCTGGTGTATCAGTTTTCCCAATCAGAGAATTCCCAGCACAAAGGACTCATTGAGCAGGGAGAGAGTGGTGGCATTGTCTCCCAAAGGTTAGTTTCCCCCAGTCAGGGACTACACCTTCCTCCAGAAATCCCTCCCCAACATTCTGCTGAGGTTAAGTGGAATGCAGTTGGTGAATTATTTCACCCCTGCGAGCCCCCCCGAGGAAGGCTTTCAACCTCCCCCCGCAAAAAAAACAAACATATAGTGTGCTGGACCCAAACTGAGGACAGGGATGGAGATTGGTTGCTAATGTTGTGAATCAGCAGGTGTTCCCATATGAATATAATGCAAACGTAAATGCCGCTTAGCTTTCCAATTGAAAGCCAGTGCTGGCGCCTTGTGCTCCATATTTAAGGTATTTAGTGAAGACTTTCAATATGAATTTTACTCTAAATGTCTCATCGGAATGTTGTAATGAAGCAATGAAAACAATCTGATGTAAATTTTAGAGCTGAAAAAAACAACAACAATTTATTGATCAACATAATGCTACACAATATATTTTTTAATTTATCATGTTAGCTATTTTCTCAAGCCAAAAGATGTCAGTGCTGTAGTAGCTCATCAGGCTCACCATCCATCACCGCTCAAAGGTTACTGCCCGCAAATCGATAAATGTGACTTTGATAAAAACTTCAGTAAAATCTGACCAACACTGATTCTTCTTCGCAATGGTTTAAACTCAGCTACATTCAATTCAGTTCAGTTTTATTTATATAGCACCAAATCACAACAACAGTCGAACACTCAAGAAGCTTTATATCGTAAGGTAAAGTTCCTACAACAATACAGAGAAAACCCCAACAATCATATCACCCACTATGAGCAAGCACTTGTGGGACAGTGGGGAGGAAAAACTCCCTTTTAAGAGGAAAAAAAACCTCTGGCAGAACCAGGCTCAACCATCCAAAGCAAGACAGTGCACAAGAAAACAAAGTGCAGTCAGGGGTGGAGTGGACAGGGTTTTAAGATGGTACCGAGAGCTGCTATAATGTATGGCTTGGAGACAGTAGCACTGAAAAAAAGACAGCAGGCCGAGCTGAAGATGCTCAGGTTTTCACTGGTAGTGACCAAAATGGAAATGATTAAAAACGAGGATGTCAGAGGGACAGCTCAAGTTCAGCAGTTTGGAGATAAAGTTAGAGAGGCGAGGCTCAGATAGTTTGGGAGAGAAGAGAGAGTGGATACATTGGACAAATGATGCTAAATATTGAGCTGCCAGGGAGGAGGAAGAGAGGAAGACCTCACAGAAAGTTCATCGATATAGTGAAGAAGCACATGCAGAGGAGGACGCTAGGGATAGGGTTAGAGGGTGATGACCCCTAAAGAAAACATCTGAAAGAAGAAGATTGTTTAACTGAATATCTCTGAGTTTTAGACTTTTTTTGTACAAAACCTGTTGCTGAAATATGGCCACGAAATGAGAACCGGTGTTCTGGGAATCTATCCTACCTCACAAACCATCCCACCTGTTGTTTCTGCGCATACGCGTAACACAAACCCCAAATTTACATCATTTTTTTAACCCATTGTGAATATTTCTTATGGTTATGGTTTGTATTAGTCACAAGTCGCCGTCAAATTATAATATGGGTAGGACGATTTGCCAAAGTAGGACAGTTTCTCAAAACACTGGCTACAAATGATCCTTTCCATCTGGAGAGTGTGTGCCTTTGAAATTTAGTTACATGTTAATTTTCTACCTTGTTTTAGGATGCAGATCACTAAGTTAACAAACTTAAATGATCCAAAGAAACCCCTCAAAAAGTAAAAAAGAAGAAATAAAGCTAATGGCTAATTTTATTTAACGATAAATTCACAATTCACACAGTTGCCTAACGCCAACTTCTACCCACGCATCTTAGCTGGCCATCAGCACCACTGCATATGCAAAGTGTCTTTTTGAGACTACATATTATTCCTCGTCCACTTCTACTAGTTACTACAGCGTCAGCGGTCAGCCGCAGCTTTGAATTATTATTATTATCCATGAGTAAACTTATTCACTATGATTATGTGTGCAGTGAAAAATGTATGTGTGGATGATGCTCCACCTCTCGGGACGCTCCTGCTCTGGACAGTCCTGGTAGTATCTGATGAAGAACCTCTCAGCATCCTCTCTCTCACCATTAGACACGGCACCCCCGTTCAGCACCATTACGGAGGGCAGCCTGAGGGCAGGTGCAGCAGTCGGGTGTTAAAAGTGCTCAATGAGTATTTCGATGATGAAGTTACTGAACAAACGAGCACACAGCTTCAGACTTACTGTGCTAAAAGGAGGCTACGTCTCTCCTCGGTGCTGTAAGACTGCAGTAAAGGGATTCCCTTTGCTTTGACCTCCACCAGTTTGGGAAAGAAATTCAGCCTTTCAATGTCGATCCATTTACTAAGACCTGAATAACAACAACAACAACAACAATAATAATAATAAACATAATGAGTTATAGGGCTATTTGTTCACACCTTGCACTGAATACAGACAGATTAAAAGACTTTTAGGACTCCGACCTGAATTGTTGAGGTTGATGCTACGCAGATTGGGGAAGAGGTGCTCCAGTGTCTCCTTGGTGTCTCCCACAGAGTCCACGCTGTTATTGGCCAGCACCAGTGTGCTCAGACTGGGGTACAGCAGCCCAAACTTCCTCACTTCTGCCCAATCCTGCAGCTGGTTATCTGTAATCTGCAGCAGGCGTAGCGACGGGCATGTCGTCTGGGACTCTGACACGCTGTTGTAGCCGTTCAGACACAGGAAGAGCTCCTCCAGCCTGGAAGATGAGGTGCAAGGAAACTGGCATTTTTGAGGACATCAAAGATTCTTTGTATAATCTGTGTAATATGCATTAAGGTGCTTTTGATTCTTCAAAAGAATAAGGCAGCTGTTATCGTGTTTCCAATTGTCACCATATGTTCTGAGTTCTCTACCCTGTTTACAACAAATAAAACTGGACTGAATTATATTAAACACTACTGACACCCTCTCGACGAGAAACCTGGGCGCGGGGGAGCCTGATCGTCGGAACATTTGCTGCAGATACACGACAGCCTTTCAGTGGAACGAGCCTGGCAACAGTAGGGGTGTACTTAGTTTTTCACAGGACTGCAGAGAGAACTCTGAAAACATTGTAAATCTCTATATATGCAGACGCTTAGACAAAAATATACAAATTCTCTCATTGCCACACATAAAAGAACATAAAACCTTTTTCCATGCTTTGTCACTTACTCTGGTGTGTGCTGCGTGAGTGTGTGAACAGTGTCCCAGCTGACTTGTGTATTAATGAGGACCAGTCGTCGGACCCTGGAAAAAACCTCTGCCATGTTCGGCTCCAGCTGCACGCCGCTTAGCGGGTTCATGCTCAGATTGAGGAAGTCCAGGTGTGGGATGCTGGAAACGATGGTGCCGATCTGGCAAAACCAGGAGCATCAGGACACAGAACAAAGAAAAAGAAGAAACAAGTTACAGAACTTTTCAAAACACTTTTACTTTGAAAACCATTATTTTCAGAGCTTGTTGATTAGCTAGATAACTCTAGTACACATAAATAAGCTGTATAATGAGATACAGCGGTTTAAATTCTAGGTAAGTTCCGAGTCATCCATCTTTAAATACAACCCATAGATAGTCTTGAACAGGCATATTTTTAAAGTGTTTCTGTACCGTGTTCACATTTTCCTTCATTCTGTTTAAAAAGCTGATAATTAATCCACATCAGTAGCGTCTGGTTTAGTTTCACATTGACTTGTTTTCACTCTTTGGCTTCTAGATGGCAAATAAAATACTTAATGCTAAACCCATGTGAATGACAGAAGAAGAGATTATTATATTAAATGAATATGTGGTGTATGTATTTATTGGTTCATACAAAAAAATGTATCCAACCCTGCTTATTAATAAATGAGTACTCCAGTTAACCTGAGAGGTACCAGGTGTTCCAGCAGGCACAGCAGAAGGGAACTGTGCCTACAGCCCTCATCACGGTATCACTCGGCTGAATAACAAACAGCACTGTGAGAGGGGGATAACAAGGGCTGTGCAACTTTTTTAAGAGGCCTTTGTGTTGTAGACACGGCTAAATAACAATGCAGCACAACCCAACCTTAAGAACTTAATTATTAACAGTACATATGCAAACAAACAAAAAGAAAAGAATGATGATGAATGGAGGCTAGATGGAATCAGTGAATAACCATCTAAAAATCTACATGCTTTCCAGTTAACTTACAAACATAAAGTCCGGGGGCACAATCGGCCCGGCAAAGACTCCAAACTGGCCAACTGGATGGCTTTGGAAAATGAGAAGGAGGGCATACATTTTTGGACTTTCAACTGTATTAAGTTTTACAGCTTTTCCTCCTGATAAACACCTCCCCCACAGCCATTCATACTATGCCAAAGTAATAAAGTAATAAAGTGTGGTTAAACTTCTTATTACTGACAGAAAGGGAAGTTTTACTGGTTCAGCCCGCTCAAGACCAAAGTGGGTTGTTTGTGGCCCACAATGTAAAAGGAGTTTGACATCCCAGGCTTGCATCCTTACTAACAATAAAGAGAGATTAACTTCTATTTTTTTTATCTGTATGTGTTGTATTCATTTTTTATTACACTAAAATAACCATCAAAACAAAGACCTTAATCTTATAAACCTATGACTAGCATTTACTAGTGTCCATTTAAGCCCTTTTTAACTGCTGACATGGTAGCATACAGACAGCACTCCAACTAAATTGTCTTGAACAAAAGCCAGATGGCTCTGCTTTTATGAAAAACCTTATTAAGTTCAATTAAAACTCCAAGACCCCCACCTCTCCCCAGTCATTCAGCTGATTGTGGGACAGGTCGAGCTCTACCACGTGGGCGCAGGAAGCAGCGATGTCTTGCCTGTCGCCGGCTTTACTGATTCCACTGTCATTCAGAACCAGTGCGCTGGGCAAGAAGAGGCGATCTGCAAACAGGAAACTCGAGTCAGTTCAGAGCCTCATTCACAGCTCAACACTCCAAATAAAAAGGCAGATATGCCGGGCTGAACTTATCACAAGTGATACACTGCTCACGTGGCATCATCACAACCCTGAAATAGCTCGCTCTGTCATCTCTCACCTTTGACAGGGGATCCTGGAGGCCTGGGCAGAACAACCACTCCTACGCCTTGGCCATAGGGGAAATTCTCAGGGTTATACTTCTCACTGAGGACTTGAACAAAGGTGCGCACCTCATCTTCATCAGAGGACTCCATGGCTCAAGTCCTGAACAGGTATCCATGTAAGAGACCAAAGGGGAAAAAAAAGACGCTTTTAAGATATGCTATGGAAACATGACAATTACATCAGGACAGCTGTTACATATGTCTTTTAAAGGATAAAGCTGGAGATATTTTACACTGTTTATCACAATGTGTATGAAAATCAAGTTTCCTCCCAAAACATATGTGACCCTACTGAAGTTTTAGGTCTTTAAGTGTCAAAATTGTATTGCTTAATTTGCATGTAACCTGCATGTCTAACGTGGTGTTTAGAGAATTCTCAGTGTTGGATTTTTGGGGCTGATGTCTGTTAAGGAATTTAGAATGGGACGTACGTTTAGCAGGCGTGGTGATCTAATTCTAAAGTTCTAATCTCACACAGTGCTTTATGGGCACAGTCACCTCCCAGAGTCTACTTTTCCAGATTTTCTTCTTTTTTCCCCTCAATTTGTTTCCATTTTTCTTTTTATCACTTTTTTGCAGATTTTGTAGCTGTTAATAAAAATCCTGTATAAATGAAGAAAAACATTAGGATAAGCTTTTCATTTGTTAGCATCTGCTTCTGTTTTCACCTATGCTGACATTCTCCACAAACAAACATACTTTTGGTGCAATGTACTCAAAGCACAGTACAGCTCATCTCTCACAGTGACTGTCCAAAAAATCTTCGGCACTATGAAAATGCTCCTTATACACAGCTCAGAGTGACCATGTGGATTAAATAATTTACCTACAGGAAAGGTCTAAGCTGACATCTGAAACTGCATTTGTGAAAGAAGCTGGAGAAGCATAAAGCGCTCTCTACTCTGGACATTTGTCATTCAAAGCCCACATATGCAAAACAAATTGAGTGAGCATTTTCAGAAACATGACAACAGTGGAACCAGGTGAACTAGTTCCACCAGCAAAACTATTAGAACTATAGTGGCAGCTTCCCTGAAGCATTTTAGAGTTTCAAGTATTTTGTACACAAAAAAAAAAAATCACCTTTCTATCACCTATAACAGGGGTGGGGGAACTACAGGCCTCAAGGGCTGGTGTCCTGCAGGTTTTAGATAACACCCTGGGTCAGCACACCCGAATCCAATGATTAGTTCATTGCCAGGCCTCTGGAGAACTTCAAGACATATTGAGGAGGTAATTTAGCGATTTAAATCAGCTGTGGGAGTTCCCCACCCCTTACCTATAGGTATTAGTGGCCTGTAGCTAACAGGAAGGCCATGTGCAGTGGTGGGCAATTCATTTTCTCCACAAGTTCACATGAGAATCTGAAAATGTTGTGCAAGGTTTCACCAATAAGTTCAGAAAGAGATGAAATTAAATACTGAGTTTACCTAATTGGTGCCGCCTTCCACAGCACTCCCAGTTTCTCATGTGGACCCTTGGGGAAAATTGCCTATGCTTGGTGGACGTGCTTTAAGCCTGCTGTCTTTTAAATGGTCACCAGGGGGCGATAGCAGTGGTTCCACAGTCATTGTTCCACCTCAGTAAGCACTTTACTGACAAGTTCACAGATCAATCACTAATTGCGGCTCATATTGAATAAAAAAAATCAGTTCTACTTTGTAATTGCATGTGATTCGAAAGCTCAAATTAGATTTCTTGAATCTTGAGCCTGTAGACAAGTGGCTGACACCACGCCGAAATGTAGTTACAACAGAGTTTCATAAGGGTATATAATTATGACGTACCTATGGTGTAGATTTAGCACATAAGGATTACTCGGGGTATGAACATTGATTAATCACTTGTGATTGCTCCAAATCCTGTTATGGCCAACCAGTGCCTGTGCATGGCATTTTCCCCATAGTGTTGGGTTGTCCTTCATTCAAAGTGCTAAACAAAGGGACACAAATGTGCTACCACTGACTTCCACTTTAACCACCTCAAACTTTAGTCCTGCTCCTCCTGCTGGCTGACACTTCTTGTCTATGTTTTACCTTTTTCTGTGCAGGTGTTAAAAGATAAAAAATAAAAAAAAAGGTCTAAAAATAACTAGGGCTGAACGATTATGGAAAATAATCTAATTGCGATTTTTTGCCCCAATATTGCGATTGCGATGCGATTATTTTTTAAGGTCTTTGTCTTCTGTATTATTAAACAAAGACAACCAATACATCATATAGTATGGCCAATACTATATTACATTAATTTTAAACTGTTCTTTCCTGGAAGACAGACCTCTGTTATGATGACATGAGGTGATGCATGAATTGATGACTGACATTTTTATTTAACTTCTTCAATCACAACAGTATATTTGAACATACACAATAGTTTATTTTTAGCTTACAAACATCTGAGCATAAAGTGCTGACAAGGAACCCTGGTGTAAACATTAAAATGAAAGTCAGTACAATGTGCAGATTGCAGAAATATACATAAAAAAAAATCAGTGGCTTTACCACACTCAGTTTTTCGACATCTGTGAACTACTAGACAGTCATTCAATTAAAAAATAATATTAAATAAATAAAACTAATAAATAAAAAATACACACATCTTACTGATCTCTGCAGTCAGTAACATTACACATAAAGTGCAAACATAATAGCAATTGTATAAACACACACACAAACACGCCTTTAAAGTTTAAAGGCGTGAAATTGGACGGTCTAGTTCTGATTAGCGTCACCGCTGTCTCGGTGGAGTTTAATAAACTCGGCCGTCTGCTTCTTGCTATCTAAAATATAACCAGACACTGGTGTAAATTCTCGACTGTCTCATACTTCTGTTTAATAAGTTTTCTGTTTGACGTTTAGTCAGCTGTGTGAAAACCAAGGAGGAACCCACCCGGGGGATTAATAAAGTTTTATTTTATCTAATCTAATAACTTTAATCTCAGCCAAACCGATTTACTCACGAACAAACAAAACACTGAAAAAAGCCCAACAATAACATTTTTAGGTTGTCTAAGTGACTTATATATTACGTTTAACCCGAGCAGCGAAACTCCGCGGTGATCTGAAAATGATGTGCCGGGAGTTGTGCCGTTCTCGGCCGCATCAGTAACCCTCGAGCTCCCGGCTAGCTGTCGAGCTGGTGGGTAGCAGACGCCTCTGAAAACGTCGAAGCACTTTTGCAAATATGGGATATTGTGGAGGTATGTAACAACGACAGGAGAGGTCTCAGTGTCTCACTCCAACAACTTTATTAACTGACAGAACTTCACATATAGTCAGCGCCAAAATCTCCACCCCCACACTTCCCTTCAACTTGTGTGTGAGTGGAGCCACCTGGTGGTCCGCCACACATACCCCCCCTTGAACACACAGTCAGGTCTCCATTCAGTCCAGGACCCTGGGTCTAAGCAAACGACCCGCACGACTGAACCTGGGAGGGAGAGAACAGGCAGAGGAAGGTCCATCCTGTGATCGAGGCTGGTGAAGGCAAGCAGGAAAGGCAGGAGGAGGCTCAAACGTTGGTGGTCGGGGGTAGTCCTGGGGGGAAAACCAGAGACTGTCAACCCCAGCGCAGGAGGTCGGCCACGGCGAGGGGCCTGGGCCGGCACTACATCACTGTCCGGAAGAACATGTGCTGGTTTAAGTCTGTCAACACACACAGTCTCCCTTCGACCCCCAAAATCCAAAACAAAATGTTTCTGGCCCGGTTCAATAACCCTGAACGGGCCGTCATACAGCGGCCGCAGCGGTGTCCTGTGGGCATCGTGCCTGACAAAAACAAACTTAGCAGTCTCTAAAGTCTTTGGAACAAAGGTGTCAGGCACGCAATGGTGCACCGGACCAGGAACCCGAAGCGAGTGCAAAAGCGGGGTGAGAGAGAGCACCGATGGATCGAAGCAGGGAGGAGGATTTTCAGGCAAGAATTCTCCAGGCACGCGGAGGGGCTGACCAAACACTAGCTCAGCTGGGGAAGCGCCGAGATCCTCCTTAACCGCAGAGCGCAGCCCAAGCAAAACCCACGGGAGGCGGTCAACCCAATTGCCATCCTTTAAGGAGGCGCGAAAGGCAGCCTTCAGCGACCGGTGGAACCGTTCACACATCCCATTAGCCTGCGGGTTGTATGCGGTTGTGCGGTGGACTTTAGCCCCCAGTCCATCAGCCATGGCCGACCAAAGCTCGGAAATGAACTGGGGGCCTCTGTCTGACGTAATGTCCGCGGGTGGGCCGAAACGCGAGACCCAGGTCGACAAAAACGCCTTGGCCACCACTGCTGCGGTAGTGGACGCCAGGGGGACCGCCTCCGGCCACCTGGTGGTCCGGTCAACAACAGTCAAAAGGTGCGTAAAACCTTGTGACTGCGGCAAGGGACCCACCAGATCGACATGCACATGATCGAAACGTTTGCCGGGTATGAAGAACGGCTCCAGGGGCGCCTTGGTGTGTTTATGAACCTTCGCGCGCTGGCAGGGAATGCACGCCGACGCCCATTCCTTAACAGATTTGCGAAGGCCTGGCCAAACAAATTTAGAGCTGACCAGTTTAACAGAGGCCCGGACCCCTGGATGAGAGAGAGCATGTACCGAGTCAAAAACTTGACGACGCCAGGAAGCGGGAACCACAGGGCGAGGGCGGCCGGTGGAAACGTCACAGACGAGGAGGGGACCACCGTCCTGCACGGGTCTGTCCTCCAGTATGAGGCCCGTCTGGGTGGATTTAAGCGCGAGGATGTCAGGGTCACCGCTCTGATCGGCAGCCATGGCGGAGTAGTCTATGCCGAGAAAGACGGGAGAAACCAGCGCACGGGACAAACAGTCAGCCACATGATTGGATTTACCAGCCACGTGCCGAATGTCCGTGGTAAACTCAGAAATGGCTGCCAACTGGCGCTGCTGGCGTGCACTCCATGGATCGGAAACCTTGGACATGGCAAACGTCAAGGGTTTGTGGTCCACGTATGCGGTAAAGTGACGACCCTCGAGAAAAAACCGGAAATGACGAGACGCCAGGTGGAGCGCCAGTAGCTCCCTGTCAAAAACGCTGTAATTGCGTTCGCTGTCACGTAGCGTACGGCTGAAAAAGGCGAGCGGTTGCCAGACACCCGAGATTCGCTGTTCCAGCACCGCACCCACCGCTATGTCCGACGCATCAGTGGTCAACGCAATCGGCGCTGAGGGGGATGGGTGGGCCAGAAGGGCAGCATTAGCTAACGCTGACTTAGCATCAGAAAACGCTTGGATGCTGTCCGGAAACCAGTCAACGGGGTCATTAGCTTTTTTTTACCCTTTAACGCCCCATAAAGGGGCTTCAGCAGATGTGCCGCTCTGGGGAGAAAACGGTTGTAAAAATTCACCATCCCCAAAAATTCCTGCAGTGCCTTAACAGTCGTGGGACGCGGAAATTCCGAAACAGCTCGGACTTTGTCAGGCAACGGAACCGCGCCCTCGGCGGAAACACGGTGCCCAAGGAAATCGAGAACGGGCAACCCAAACTGGCATTTAGACGGATTAATAATCAGTCCATGCTCCGCCAAACGCTGAAAAACCTGACGCAGATGGAACATGTGCTGCTCCTTCGAGCTGCTGGCCACCAGTATATCATCAAGATATACAAAAACAAAGGGCAGCCCGCGCAAGACCGAGTCCATCAACCGCTGGAAGGTTTGGGCGGCACCTTTCAGGCCAAACGGCATGCGCAGAAACTCGAAAAGGCCGAAAGGTGTAATTACGGCGGTTTTGGGGACATCCTCCGCGCGCACGGGAACCTGGTGATATCCCCGTACCAAATCGATCTTAGAAAAAACCGAGGTCCCCGCAAGATGGGCGGAAAAATCTTGGATGTGGGGAATGGGATAACGATCGTTCTCCGTGACATTATTAAGACGGCGGAAATCCCCACAAGGTCGCCACCGACCATCAGATTTAGGCACCATGTGTAACGGAGAAGCCCAGGCACTGTTCGAACGCTGCACGATGCCCAGACGCTCCATGGTGGCAAATTCTTCCCTAGCGACAGCCAGTTTGGCGGGGTCGAGGCGGCGCGCGCGCGCGAACACCGGGGGCCCTACTGTAGTTATGTAATGCTCTACCCCATGCTTCGTCACCGTGCTCGAGAAAGTGGGGACAGTGAGTGAGGGAAACTCAGAAAGCAAACACTGAAAAACGTCACCCGAATCTACTGAGTTAGCATGCACCACGGGCTGAGCACCCCGAGTCAAACAGGGTAATGAGGAAAAGGACACAGCATCAATTAAACGTCTGTTAGCCACATCAACCAGTAGTCCGTGAGCACAAAGAAAATCAGCGCCTATTATAGGCACAGAGCTAGCAGCAACAACAAAGTTCCACTGAAAGTCACGGTCGTGAAAGCAAACAGTCACCAACCTTTCACCGAAGGTTTTGATGGGAGAGCCATTAGCCGCTGTTAGCAATGGCCCGCAACCCTCAGCCAGCCTGTCCGAGCCAGCCGGGGGAAGAAGGCTCTTCTGTGAGCCGGAGTCCACCAGGAAACGCCTCCCCGAGCGTGAGTCCTCTAAGAAAAGCAGCCTTTCCTTGTTGCCAGCGGTCGCGGCTGCTACAGAGCGCTGACATGCCCGTTTCCCTGGGTCTGGAAACTGCAAGGCGGGAGGCAGCGCCGTGCCTTCGCTCCAAAACGCTGGTGATAAAAACAAAGCCCCTTTCCGCGGTGCCGCCGTGCAGCGATTCCGGCCACAGTGGACGAGTCGGAGGGCCCGTGGAGCATCGGTGAGGGGGAGGGGGAAAACGCTGGTGGGTCCTGAATAACCGTCTGGACGCCGAAAGTCCTGGTAGCCAGGAGGATGCGATCCGCCTCTTCCGCAAGGGAGCGGTAATCCTTCGTGGCCAATAGCGGGGAGTTGGCAAGGCCAGCGCGCACTGGAGCCGGCAGCTGTCGAAGAAAGAGGTGGGTGAAGAGAAATCCTCCGTCCTCCGCGCCCAGCAAGGACAGCATGCTCTCCATGAGCTCGAGGGCGGTGCCGTCGCCCAGGCCCGCGATGGAAAGGAGTTTCTCGGCCCGCTCAGCATCAGAGAGGGAGTAACGCCGCAGCAGCAGCCCCTTGAGGGCGGCGTACTTGCCCTGGGCTGGGGGATCCCGGAGGAGAGTCATCACACGGCGGGTTGACAGCGGGTCAAGTGAGGCCACCACATGGTGGTATTTAGTGTCGTCGGCTGAAACTCCACGAAGAGCAAACTGAGCTTCTACGTGCATGAACCATGAAGGAGGATCGTGAAGCCAAAAATCCGGCAATTTAAGCGCCACAGCAAACGCAGCCATCGGCGGAGGTGAAGGTCCGGCGGCCGCCGATGCTTCCAGGCCAGAGCTGGCTTCGTCGTCGAGCCTTAGCATGTTCACTACAGGGGTCACCAGTGTGGAGGTATGTAACAACGACAGGAGAGGTCTCAGTGTCTCACTCCAACAACTTTATTAACTGACAGAACTTCACATATAGTCAGCGCCAAAATCTCCACCCCCACACTTCCCTTCAACTTGTGTGTGAGTGGAGCCACCTGGTGGTCCGCCACAATATCTTGATAAACCGAGCAGATATTTGATGTTTACACAACTACTTTCTCGCCTGAAAATATGTTAAAAGTTTATTTTGTGACCCAGAAAGATTAAGTAATTTTAAAACTTAGTAGCGGCCGCCATTGCTGGAAACTGGAGTTTGGCTGGGCCGCGCTATGAATTCTGGGATATGGTAGTAATTTGGACAGCCTTATAATCGCAGTATAATCGCAGCCTTTGCGGTTAGAAAATTGCACTTGATCATGTCGCGATATTATCGCAAATGCGATATATCGTTCAGCCCTAAAAATAACCCACGAACATCACAGAATAACCTACAAGTCACAGACAGCTGAAACGTGAGAGGCACAGCAGCACTGAGGAGAGCAGGTGCACAGCTGTCAGCGAAGCCACCTGTTCCTACTGAAACCCATTTTCTGCTATGATTACAATTTCTGTTGCCATTTTTGCTGTAAAATGATTAATCTGATGAGTAATTGTATAACTCAATCCAGAGAAAATGTAGCTTTTTCAATGTGTGGATTGGTTTAGAATCCATAGACAAAAACCCCTCCAGGCAGGCTCAATAACTGGTAATCATACATCACAATAACATACATTCTCGACCCTGCCTGTCCACCTTGCACTCAACAGCCTCACTTTAACCCCGATCAGCCCTATCAGTTTCAGACAAACGGAGTCTGATCATCTTAAACTGAGCCCACCTGAAGTGTGTTTGTCAAAAGACTGAGTGTTTCATCCGGACTCTGTCTGATGTTTCTGTCATAGATCGTTTCTCATTACACAGATCCCACCTGATTCTTACCTCTGATGTAGCAGAGACCAAAGGAAAGATTGTTTTCAACACCACATCAGATCACATGCCTCGGTCCCTGCTGTGAGAAAATGACGAGAAACATAAGCAGGGAAAACTTATTTTTAAGCTTGCAGCCGTAAAATAACCAGAATACGTGAAAAAAAAAATGCAAAGAAAGACAGAGTTGACACCACATCAAAGGTGGTGAAACTTGCATTTATGTGACAAACAAAGGAAAGGTAAGCTGACAGTTGGGTGCTTGAGACGAAAACAACTGTTTATGTGGTATAACTGGGGAGCAGCCAAGCCCTGAAGCCATGCACTGAAATGAAAAAGTTCTAATGGACATATGTCATGACTAACCTGAGGTCATTGTTTTGTACAGTTTAAACACACACTTTTAAACCCCTGTTATAATTTGTTACTTTTTTCTGAAATCTTTTTGTTTCAAATGTTTCTTCAGCACCATTTGCTCAGTTCGGCGTACACAATGGGCAGGAAGTTAGATTTTGTAATGTATAAAAAGTTAAACATTATCAGCTGCTCGCTACTGCTCACAGCGGTGAAGTTCAACCTGCAATGCTACCAAACTGTCAATAAAGATGACGTTTTTCAGAAAATAACAAACAACGAAATGGATTAATGCTACCCGAAATGAACGTCAACCCACAAAGAGTCATAAAAAGGTCAAAAGTCTTACTGTAAACCTTGCACACAGTTGCTGATACGCGAAGCTATTTTAAACAGATATATTTTTAACAGGGTCCGGGGAAACGGTGTTACAGTCAGATAACGAGCGTCGCTTCGTGGGGTGGGGGGCTGACTGCTCAGACGGAGGCCTAGCTGTATGATGTCGCTAGCTTAAGGATAATAAACTGGAAGCTGAGATTGTAACAGTGCAACCTGGTGTGTTTGAACATTTTAGCACAGCACGAGCCAACGACACTACTGCCTACCTCCAAAAAGCGTGCAACACGTTGGCTGTAAATTCAAATCGGTAAAAACATTTCTTTGAGTGTTGGATCAAACTCTCTACCTGGGCCTCCAAACTTAGCGACACGGGTCACTGCGCGTGCTCCATTTGGCACCTGATACGGTACATTTTTGAGAGTGCAGAACTCACCTTTGGCAGAACCCCCCTCTGCGGTTGGGTTGTTTTTGTTGTTCTTCGGTTAGTTGACAGCTTAAACCACGCCCACTCTACCGGAAGTTACGTAGTTTAAATATCTGTTTTTTTCCCTCTCGTCTTCATACGAGAATTGCTTCATACTGGGTTATTTTCTTTAAAACGGAACGGAGCTAAGAATACATGCTAAGGATTAACTTATTATTATTTTATTTTATTTATTTTTTAGCGAGTCTTTTTTTACGATTTTTTTTGTAGCTGGTTACTTTAACGGACAATTGTTTTTGTTTACTGATTACGGGCAGTTTTTTAAAAGCTGAGTTCAATTACTCCCACGCCTGGTTATAGCCCGACCTTGTTGAATCAAGGAAGCCAGTGTGACGAAGTTGCAGCCTCTCTGAAAGGGTAACAGATCCATTTCTAAGGCTTTGGGACTCCAGTGAAGCACTGTGAGAACCCCAAAAGTTGATTCTGTTTATCTGGACGTCCATATGAACAGAAACAACTTTTGGGGATTTACTTATCTGGATGACTGAGCATGCATCAAGACACTGTGAGAGCCATTATTCACAAATGGAGAAAAGTTGAAACACTGACGAACCTGGCCTAATCAAAGTCTAGTCTGCACTTAAATCCTTTTAAGATGTATTGAGATGATATTTAACAGGCCGTTCAAGCTTGAAAAATCTCCAGTGTAGCTGAATTAAAACACTTCTGCAAAGAAGAGTGGGCGAAAATTCCTCTACGGCGATGATAAAGACTCATTGCCATTTATTACATATGCTTATTTGCAGTTCTTGCTGCCAAGGGTGGCACATTTAGCAGGGTTTTTCCACACAGGGCTAGGTTTGGATAATTTTTCTTTCCTTGAATGAATGAAATGTTGAAATGTTTTTTTATGATCTAAAACATTTAAACGTGACAGAAATGCAAAACCCCACCCCCCAATAATTAATTAGGTATTGGGCAAATACTCAGATCACTGTATGTATAAAATATATTTTATAAAACATTTATATACAGTCTGCGGTGTATACCAATGCTTTAACACTCACGTAGTTAAAAAAAAAAAAAACCACGTTTTTAATGATGTGCATAAAGTGATGGGAACTGACACACGTTTATCACATAAAATAAATTATTTACTGTACATTAACGACATGTGTATGTTAGATTTAAGTTCACTTATAAAGCCAGAATAGTTTTGATTTATGATTACTGTAGGGGAGACCGGGGATAGTTGTAACGTGGGTCAGTTGTAACACTTCCAATTTCTCCAATCAGGGCTAAGTTTCAAATGATGTGACTCATCCTGTGCATGCCCAATTCAGTTCTGCTATCACATGTGAAAAATCAGCACATTTTGTCAAACACAGACAATTTAACATGAAAAAAAGTGATTTGTATGCCAAAAAGTAAGTTTTTCTACTTTATTTCAATTTGTAATAGCATTATCTGCTTTGCAGTTAAACTCATCAAACTTAAATTATGTTATTTGTATGTCTATGGGGATATATTCTGTGTAGGTCTTTAGTGCTAATGTTTTAGCCGTTGGCTGTAATGTTAGCTAGTTCATGGCTATAGGAGTCTGGGTCAGTTGTAACAGCAACAGTCTGGGTTAGTTGTAACAATAATGCAGATGTTGCAACTTACCACACTATTACTTTAACTTATATTAAACAAGTTGGGGCAACGACATCAGCAGAGAGAGGTTCACTGGTCGCATTTCTATATGCGGTTAATGCCATTGGCAACACAATTCCTCCACTGTTTGTGTTCCCACACATACATTATGCAGACCACTGTGTCAGAGATGGACCAGTAGGAAGTACTGGTAGTGGAAATAAATCAGGATGGGTGCAAGAAACAGATTTCCTCATCTTTCTGAAGCACTTTGCAAACCACACCAAGGTAAGCCATGATAAAAAGTAATGGAATTGCGATGCTGGTGAACAACTACATTTTTTCAGCTTCATTGTTATGTTCAAAATTGGTGCAAGAGCTGTAGGTTATAATGCCCACTGAGCCAATGAGGCCAAACTCAAGGAAGACCAACCAAAATTAATGAAATATTCAGTTGCAGAAAATTCCATAATTTGTCTTTTTGGGGGGTTGGAATATGTTCAAAAGCTAGATTTCGGCATTCTGTCACACACACACATAATTACATAAATGGCTCTAAGTGCATTCATGTGTTGAATAAACAAAGATTACATGTTAATGTTTTGTTAGTACCCTTTTTTCATTGTGTTACATTTTACCCCAGGATATGTTACAACTAACCCAGACTATGGGGTTAATTGTAACATTTCACTCTTCGTGTTTGAGACCATACCATGCAATGGGTAATTGTGCTGCAGAGAAAATAGCTGCACTATTTAATAGCAGAGACATGTAAATACTTTGCATTACATTTTGAATCCACTACCTTAAAAGAGCTCCAATTTACAGACAGAAATGTCAAAAATGTTACAACTATCCCCGGTCTCCCCTACAACATTGCTTACATTTTTGCCTGCACAGCAATAACTCCTAATAAAGTTAATGCCATTAAATGGCATTTAATCAAACTAGTTTTCAGTTCTCTAACTTTATATAACTGGCAAAAGAATAAAAGGCATGTGTCTTTTAGTGAGTTCATTTTTTTCTTCATTTAGAGTATCACCTGCAACATGAATATGTCAGCGTCACTGGAGTTAACAGGCCTACATAATGTTGCCACCAGATGGCAGCCATGAAGTTTTGTGGGCTCCTGTGGAAGAGAGAAGTTTATGAGTTGTGTGAAGCCAGCAGGGTATCAGTTCACCCTCAGCTCCTTTTCTAATATAGATCCGAAATATATGTGACAATGAGGCTCATGCATGAAAACGTTAACATTAAAAAGCAGTGGTTGAAGATGTGTTTAGGTCGTCAAGACCAATGTAAGAATTTGAAAATGCTCCATGCAGGTGAAAGCCCTGCATTTAGAACATCAGGCCATTACAAGGGAAATCTACTTTTCTGTCAACATCTAAAGTACTCATTCTGCAGGAAAACTGAAAAAAATGTATCACTATGCAGTGTAACGCTATTAGATTTACACAGTGCCGCACAATGCTCCACTGGGGGAGTGGGTCCCTTATGGGCCTGACTTTCCTCTCTGTGCCTCTGTCGGTTAATTTTCTTCAGTTTTCCTCACACAGTTCAAAAACATGCATTTTAAGCTGAGTGCATTTGAGTGTGCCTACAAGATTGAATTTTATCATCATGCCACATGACAGCTTTAAAAAAATTAACAATACAGCAGATGATGGGATATCCTTACTTAAGAAAAAAAAGGCAAATGGATGAATAAGTCATCACAGTGATCGCTATCAGTCATTGATTATCGACAGAAGGCTCTTACTGAGCTCTCATATTTTTCTTTTGCTATTTTACTACTAAAAGCAGCAAACTGTGTATAGACATATTAGCCTTTTTTCTTTCATAACTGTACCAACCCATTTCAATAATAAGTTTGTTTTTGGCCTGAAAGTAGAGCTTTTAATTGATCAAAAACAAAAAGGTATCATTTTTAATAAAGTTATGCGCAATTTCACTGTAAGTTTGCCAATAAGGTTTAGTCTTGAGCTCTGTGTTATACCAGCTCTGTGAGACCAAAGCAGGCTATCAGCCATCTGGAGGAGTCTTTGGCCCCCAGAAGATCCTCAGCAATAAGAAAATTGAAGATTTTAATCTGATTCATCAGCGCATATGCAGCAGTTTAGGGCTGAAAGGTAGAAATGTACCTGGTTTTATGTGCTGTATGTATTTTAGTTTGGTAAATATTAAATAAATAAATAAAACACTTGGAACAAAGATTTAGTTTTAATTGATATTTAACTGTGTCTCAGTGGAGACTGTGGCTCCCTCACATTGATCTGGACTAAAATAACACTTCAATTCATATCTGTATTTCTATGAAGCTTTATTTAGTCATTTATGGATTTACCCAGGAGGATGTTGACTTTTCCAACTCTATAAATGTTCTCTCACTGTCAGTCTTCTCCCTTTTTCCATATAATTTTTAATAACTTTAACTATAAAATCAAACACCTGCTAACATAGCCCCTTCACCTTTAGATCACTTCCGAGACCACCGTGCTTCTCAATGGATAAAAAAAAATCTGTGGTGTTATCTCTTTCTGCCAGGAGCTGTTGTGCACGAATCTGTCCAAAGTCCACCCATTGCTCAAATAATGCGACTGTGCCACACCGCCAATGAGTTACAGAGATATCCAAAAGTTTTGTTGACCCACCGAGTAGTGAGTGAGCCGTCTGTCCGCCACTGCAGCTGTGGGAGTTGCACAACAGCAGACAAAAAGCAGCCAACAAACATAGCGTCCCTCTCTCTCCGTCTCTCTTTAGTTTTCCACATTTGTGCTACATTCAGATCATAACCCTGGGGTTTACATCATATCTCCCAGCAGTAAATATTTCATACAGCCATGATTATAATTCGGCTCTATCCGTACACAAGCATCTGCAGCTCCTCCAACCTAACCACAAACACTGTGGAACAGTCAGGAGAGTTTTGGGGGAGAAACAAACTGTGATTTGGACCAATTTGTGAGTAAGTCACGCTGTTGCACTCTTTATTCAGTGATCCTGGAGGAGCAATATGTAGTTCGATGTGTTTATTGTTACTTTACTGATCTATATGTCATGATTTACTTTTAAATAGCTTTCGTGTTTTATAGCTTTGCAGAGGAGGAACATGAAGACAAACAGTTAGACGCAGCACATTTGCTAAGAGAAATCATCAGAAGTTTACTCTCATCATGGGCACGGATGTCATGGTAGTTTGGGGCTTTTAAGGATTTCTCTGAGCATACATCTTTAATGACTAAAAAAAAAGAACTGGGTTCAAGAATTTGAATTTATTTTGGCTTTTCTCTCATGCACACGGGATCAAAAATAGAGCAGAAAAGGCCATTTTGCCATGTTTTCATCAATAAATGTTCACATTTATCAGGCTCTAAACTCTTGGTGCATGCAAGTGCTCATGAAGTGGAAGAAAGGAAAGAAAAAGCCCATTTGGAGGAACCATTCTTTTTTTAACCACTGTGAAATGTCATAAACTTTACCATTAAATACAAAAATCAACATGACATTTGTAAATTAGCATTCTTCGCATTTATTTTCTTACTTTAGTCTTTATTGCTTTGTAAAATTATTTTTGAATGTGCACACCAAAAGCCATTTATTCCTGTCAGTGATGCCAAACTGGCTTCTCTCCATTATATAGTGGTTTCAGTACTTTTTCATTCATTCACGAGTTGACGTCAGTATTTTTTGTGGTTCATCCGCCAATATTTACTCACCTCTCACTCTCTCTGGTGTGACAGAAGAACAGCAAGAAGGGAATGTTTACAAGATGGAAGTGAGACCTGCTCTGATGTATAGTTTGGAGACCGTGGCACTGACAAAAAGGTGGCAGAGCTGAAGATGTAATGGTTTTCACTGGTAGCGACCATTAGGGAAGGTTCAGATGAACTGAAGATGTGGAGAAGAGTAATAGTGGGTAAACTGGGCAAAGAAAGATGTCTGACTGAGTTCCTGTATATGTTTTAGACTGAGTATTAAATGCCAACATTTTGGGTATACATTAAAATATTTCTATGGCAAACATGATGGAAGCTGGCTACTGAAAAATGTCAGATTATAACTGATTTCAGGGGTTCAACTCTTAAATAAAACAGCAGGAGTTATATGAAGGGACCGAGAGAAACATCACTTAGAGGGGAAAAAAGCTTTAGATAAGAAGAAATATATTAAAATGAAAAATTTGACAATCAGAGAGCGGATTCTGTTCATCAAACACAACAGCAGCACATATACGTCTTCTGACTGCAGTGAGCCGAGCTTTCAAATAAAGACGCCTGCTGGGAATTATGAGAGGCGGCAGTCAAGATTCTCCACGATCCCCACTGTGATTGAAA
The DNA here is from genome assembly GCF_965226115.1 of Aulonocara stuartgranti. Lineage (NCBI taxonomy): Eukaryota > Metazoa > Chordata > Actinopteri > Cichliformes > Cichlidae > Aulonocara > Aulonocara stuartgranti. The sequence continues at coordinate 7,877,829 of NC_138946.1, forward strand.
TGTTTACAAGACAAGTCATGCCCTGGATGTCAAATAGCAACTCCTAAAGAAACAGAACCACTTCTGCAACTTCTCTACCATTTTACCTGTGGGTACGTCCTTTTGTGTCCCTTAAAAACAGAGAGGCATGCTCCAGTAAACCATTAACACTCAGTGTATCATCATTATTATTATTAATAAAATCGTATATATTAATATTTAGTTCATGCCGAGTTTCAAAACTGTTCATCAACAATAATCACCAAGTGGTTCATGGAAAAACTGCAACAATGGGAGGAAAGCCGCCATTTCAGAGCTTGTATGGGGTGTGACAACATAACATATTGACACACAGTTAAAACAAACAAACAAACAAACAAACAAACAAAAACTAGTTCAGAATTTAGGAACTGGTGTAAACACACCATCAGGAGACTGAGCTGATGTAAACAAGACCAGAACTTTCTGTAGGCTAGAAAAGGAAATGATGTCATCATGCATCACCTGCAGACATTCTGAGAAGACTGACAGAACTGACCTGGGTAATATTAGGCTAATCCTCTGGATGTTATTTTAGGACAGGGATTAAATTGTAAAAGCATGTCATGCATGTGCAGATGAATCTGTGGATTGAGGCCTACAGGAGTTTAGTTCATGTAATAAGAGTGTTCAACAACTTAAACATTGTGTGGCCCACAGTGCAAGTGTCTGATAGAGAAATCAGTTCAGAAAGAGTGATGGGGGGGTTGAGAGAGGGCGTGGTCTCCTAATCCAGAATGATCCTCTGAATCAGTGTCAGTCCTGGTGAGAGCCAGATTAATCTACCAATACCTCAATATACGCAGGACAGAGGCCATATAAACCCAGGCAAAGGCCTCCAACAGCAGAGTCTCTTAGACATAAGCAAGCCTTTTGCTCCTGGATTATTATCAAAGCAAACTAATAACAAGAACAACATCCGAGGATTATGGCGCTCCTGAAATCAAGCTGGTTGTGGAGACAGAGTAAGTTTTTTTTTCTTCACAAATTCAGGGAATTCTATAATAAAATTAGTGCTAGTAACTTAAAGGTTCGATTATTCGGTTCAGTTAATGTATAAAAACATGTAGGCTTCATTTTTTGGGTGCTTTAAGAGACAAGACCTACAGGACAAGACTTATAATTAAAATAATATTCACCCATTTCACCTGCATTTGTTAAGTGTAGTGATAAGGGCCGTTGCATTTTCTTTTACTTTTCTGTTTTTAAGGAGTTTGACTAAGTATGAGCATCAACATCTAGACTAGACATGTGACATGTAGCATGTTACATGCACATTTTACCTCACCTTTTTGGGTAAATGTTAAACTGCGTTGAATAAAGTGATAACACTTAGCACAGTGAAATGTATTTGAAACCTTTTGCATTTTTGCAGATTACAATTTTATCGTGGGACAGGCAGTGTGCTGCATATCTCTGTGAAGGCTATCCTTTGAATTTTAAAGCAGCTCACTAAATACAGCTGCCTGCTTCAACCTGCTAACTGCTCGGTTAGATGCTTTGTGTCTACAGATGACCAATACTGCATTGGTTCATAACAACATCCCAGAGTTTTAAAGCTTTAAATTCTACTATCATTTATTAGCTTTATTCTAATCATAGCTAACACATGTGGGCTGTTTTTCATGTATGTTGTGTTGTGTATTTGTGTTAGTGACCAGATTGCAAACTCGACACTGAGGATTTTCTAGAAAACTTCACGCATTATGAAACTCTACCCTTTGTAACTTGTAATCTCATTATTTGTTCTTGGCCATGCCTTTAAGTGGCTTATCAAGGACACTCAATGGAGATACACCTGCTTGGTGGGAGGGGTAGGGGTGGGACTACATTCAAAAGCAACTACTAAATCACCTGAGATGTGAGGCCTGCAACAGAAGGATGTTAAACTGAAGTTTAAAGTTATCCCAGCACCTTACCATGCACTAATTTTACAATGTGGCATGTGTCTCCTCTCCAGCTTCTGTCCTAAAACGCTGGAAGCTCAACTGGTGTGACCTTTGGATCGATGGGAGTCTTTGCTTTTACAAGTCAGACAACAGGCGAGAGCTGGAGCATCGCGTCAGTCTCAAACTAGCATGCATAGATGTGCAGTCCGGTCAGGAATGTGGAGGTACGGCACGGATCTGTGATACAATTATACCCAGAAGCGAACATGTTCCATCACTATTTAAGTGTGAACGCTGACACACAGAAGTGCTTTAAATGTGCAGTATTTTAAAGACCATATTGGTCAGACTGTATAGAAGTTTAGAAGAAAATATCTCATGATAATAGATTACCATGTCCATGGCAAAAACGTGTATTCTTACAGTAGGCCTGGTCGCAGTTTGCTATAAAATAGGAAAGAAGCTTTAGCTCATTCATTCTCACCTTTCGTTTACCTTTAACAAATATGGGTAATTTACTCCTTTAATTTTACTCCAGGTGTGACTCCACCAGAGAGCAATCCCAGGGAGAATCTCGTCGTGGTTCACCTCATGGACGGCTCAACACTCAACCTGTGCGCAAACAGTGAAGACGAATCAATGTAGGTACTCACGCTTCGCCTCATTATTCTCTGATTTACTTCACAACCGTCCCTCAGTTTCTCAGTCCTGCTTGTTTATTTTTCAGAGCGTGGAAACTGACTCTGCTGCAGACCAGAAGAAACCCGGTGAGTGCTTCATGCTTTCTGTAAAAAGCTTAAACACGATCAGCAAGCTCTCAGATAGTGTTTCCACCACAGAGCTAAAAGTAGTGCTTTGCTTTTTTCACTGTAGGTGTTCACATATGACCCATATGATGACTCCTACCAGGCTGTCCCCCTCAATAGCCGCCACACTGTCTACATAACACCTGGAGCAGGACCAGGTAAGATATCATAGCTTAACACAGAAAACTAGACTTATTATCGACTTAATATAATACATAGTACATATATTATAATATGTAGCCATTTTTTTAAAGTATGGAAAATTATAATAGTTCCCTTTAATATTGTAATTTTAGGACAATAAAATTAACCAAGTGGAGCATTTTAAAGAAGCATTTAGCTCTACACTAAATAAATCTAATGCTGCGGTCTATATACTGGATCAAAAACAACAGCATTCATTTGCATTCATTATCCTAGACCATATCCTATCGAGCAAAAACAGGCTGGCTTATGAGGGCTCTTTTCTGAATCCTGTAAACAACAGGGAATTGAAATATGGCAGCTGTCTTCTTCTTCCAAAGAAGCAGACAATTCAACAGTAATCTAAATAATCCATAACTGCTTTGGTTGCTGCAGTATGTTTTATAAAACATGGCACACCACAAGAACTGAGCACTTATGATGTAGCTGGTATGTAGCCTGTGAGGAAACAGTCAGAAAACCCAGAACCATTCACTGCAATTACCTCTGTATAACCTCATCATGTGTGATAATGCATATTTTTTGTAAGGTTTCCCACATGCGACATGTGTTACTCTGAGTACTCTTTCTTGCTGCACTGTTTGCCTCCACACATCTGCTCAGTTTGTGAGCTAATTGAATTCTGGAGCTAGATTTAGGGCACTTGATGCTCCTGCTGGGCGGTGCTTTGAATCAGCAATAAATTAAGTAGAACAAAGCAACCTTTTTTTAAACGTGACAGTGAGCAGTGCTTAGACTAATAACAGTAATTGGTATGCTAATAACAATTTTTCTTTATGATGTTGTAAGTGTTTTATATTTGTGTCCACATTTAGCTGGACACAAGTCCACACACCTGCTCTGTAAATGAGCCAAGAGGCAGATTAGTGGGGCTTTAAATACTTCACTTAATTGGGTTTTAATGATTTTCTTTTAAAAGTAAAAGCCTATAGGATTTTACTTTGAAAGTATTATGCCATGTGTTTTATACATTCACTTCACTTATGTTTGCATTGCTAGCATTGGGTTAAAAGGCCCTTTTGGCTTTGGCAATGCTTTAGTTCTTCATAGGCATGGATTCAACTAAGTACTAGAAACATTCCTCAGACATTTTGGTCCACAATGACAAGATAGCATCACATGCTTCAGATTCATCAGCTTCACATTCACGATGTAAAAATCTCTTGCTCCGCCACATCCTAAAGCTGATCCGCTGGATTGAGATCTGGTGACTGTGGAGAAAGTTTCAGCATGATGAAGTTATGGTCATGTTCAAGAAAACAGTTTGTGACATGGTGTGTTATCCCATGGTTGTAGAGTTTTGTTGAGCCTGTGTGAATTGTATTGTCATTTTCTTGGGCCTAGCTGGGCCAGTGTGGTCTTCTGCTGCTGCAGCCCATCTACACTCAAAGATGCTCTTCTGCAAACTTGGAATGTAATCAGTGGATATTTGAGTTACTGTTGCCTTCCTAACAGAAGTCTGATCATTCTCTTATAACCTCAGGGAATGTTTAGGTGTTTTCATCCAGAAATGATGCTTATGCTGTTTTGACTTCATGTTTTTTGTTTATGCATCGATCTTGCGTTTAAATTTCCAGTGGAAGTGGTAGATACGCGCATGCACTGTGGTTAGTTTTTGCACAGAAGCCCATCGATACTGCAATACCGGCACACTGTATGCCAGTTAGTTTAAGTTCATTTTAATAAGCACAACTGGGATTTGACACGAGCTGATACTTAAATTCGGGACCAGGAAAAAGGCCTTTGTCAATAAATGAGTTCAGTTCATCATCGGTGCACAATCCACAGCACCACAATGATCTTCAAGTTGCGGACTGTTCTGACATTGTCCCTTTTTACAATCCTGATCTGCCCTTATTTTTCTAGACATTCAAAGCGACTGTCATGTTAACACAAATGGTATAAGTGTCTTCTTTCTGTCTATATTTTAGGAACCCACCAGGTGGTTGTTCAAAGGGACCCGTTTGATGGCGTAGTGGAGCATCTAGCACTGGGAATGTTAGCAGGAATGGCAGCCGGGGCAGCCATGCGATCCTTCCTTTGGATGCCCTTGTTTTTTTGCTGAGATGACTGACATTACTGACAGGAGAGCAAAGCCTGCCTGTCACCAAGACAAGGGAGTTGGACATCTAACGAGCATGTGTAGAACAGGCTTTCCCATCATACTTGCTCTGATAAAAAAGCTGCTTTTGTTCTTTATTATGAGCATATAAAACCTGCGTTGTCATCTTAAACGTGTAAAACACTGTCAGATGCTGCTCCCCTGTGTCGTCTGTGTTTTAAAAATACTGGCTGCCACAATATTAGAAGAACAAACATTACGGTTTTAAAGCGTACATACGAGAATGTGGTTTTTGGGAGCTTTGTGCACTTTGTTCTCACTTGTCTTTTGTAAGTTTTGCTTTTACTTGCTGGTTAAGTTTAAGCACCAAAAATTACTTGTTTAGATTTATGCACAAAACTCTTGGTATAACACTACACATTGTACTGCAACAGCACCAAGGTTGTAGAGTTTTACATCACCACTTATGAACGTTTGCAAAGCAGGAAGTTGGTTTTATATACGAGTTATTTTACCAGTGGAATTCTAGACAAAGTGTAGTTTGTAAGAAATATTAAAATATTAGCACCTCACTAGAAAACAAGTAGATATATTAAAAATAAATTATAATACACTGAAATTCACTTTTGTTTTCACTGCACAACAGTCCTAGCTATACAACCACTAACTAGCATTTTTCATAGCTCTCGTCAGTATCGCTGCCTCGACTACCTGAAGATGGACGGATGACCCAAAAGCTCAGCAGGTCAAACTTCAAGGGACTGAAGACTGCGTCTTAGGCAGTCAGCTTGCCTTTAGGTCAAAGTGTTTGATGAAACCATGGGTTTAAACTACAACTGCAAGTCCAACAACTATGGAAGTTTGAGGAGTCCACCAATAAGGAAAACATTTGACACCCATGAGTCAGTTGAGTTATTTAGTTGAAATTTTGAGACATTAATCCCAAGCAAAAAAAGAAGTTGTTTTTGGAAGTGGAAACAAGCTTCCATAAAATACAAGCTCTTAAAATAAAATATAAAGAGACACTATTTCCCCAAAATATATTTCAAATTTATTATTGTATTAATATTTCAAAAAAAAAAAAAAATATCCACAAAGCATTTCTACTCTGTATCCATCAACACACTGACAATGATGCTAATGTAATCTCAGCAAAGACTGACATGAGCTGTGTGATCTTTCGGTGCATACATTTATTGCAGTTCTATGTCGCATGCTACAACTATAGTATTAAAATGCAAAACATGTATTAAATGATCGCGTTCAACTATTCTCTTGTCTTTATAACCAGAATCAGTGCACATGAAAAAAAATCCTGCAGAGCTCGAAAAGAAAGAACCAAGAATATGGAGTTGTATGCATCACACCACATCAGTGCTTTGAGGGGGATGGATGTATAAATGCAGGTCTGTTTAAGGTATGATCCATGTGAGGGCTTAAGAATAAATGAACCACATGTGGCACCCATATTTATCCCACAAACTTTATTCCCTACCGAGAGGAAACTGCCCAGTATATATCTATAAAACACATTTTCTAAGATTTTTTAAATGTTTCAGAATTTCTTTGACACTTCTGTTGGCAACGTAATTTCTAACGGTTACTTATAATTGCCATCTTCTCAATATTTTAATTAAATTGCAACAGAAGACACGACTTTTGAAAAATTAAAGTTAATGAGGCCTCTGCTGCTCTTCTCTTACGTTTCTTATGACTCTTAAAAAAAAAAGAATAATAATAAAAGCTGGAAGTGCAAAGTAGGCATGGCTGATTAGCCAGTGTTTCAACTTTTGGGTTACTCTGATTTATAACCTGTCAAATAAAAACCTCTGGCTTTAGTAGAGCCCTGTGAAATCAGCCTCAGGTCTGGTTTGTGACTGAAGAAGCTCCAGTAGCTCCAGCAGCTCCAGCTTTCTGGTGATCCTCAAGTCTCTTTGCTGCGCGGTTCGCAAAAATCTGTTACACTACAAAACAACACCCCATCTCCGGATGTTAGTCGATAGTTTGTGATTGGTATGTGTGTGCAGTCCAACCAGGGGCAGCCGTTTCACATTCACTCATTGCTCCACAAGAACTCAATTCTTACAAAGGCTTATTTGGCACATACATGAACTCCAATTACTCTCCAATACGCTGGGCTTTAGCAAATTGTCTTTACAAAAAAATAGAGATCACTTTCTGAAATTATTCATAACCCGCGTACTGTTACTCCTCCTTACAGGTAACTCCCCTCTGAGCCCGTCCATTCACTTGCCCGTTAGGCTTCGCTTCGTCATTTCCCAACTTTCCCTCTGCTTGAAGTTTCCTGATCAGATCATGGGGACCTTTCCCCATCAGAGCTGACGGGTGCCTATAGGAGCCTCCCAGGCGGTCCCACAGAGTGAAATATTGACCGTAGTTGTAGTCGAAGAAGAGGTGGTGGTCAGTGTGGTGAGCTGAGCCGTTGATGACGCTCGTCAGAGCTCCGGGTACACGATAGTCGCCGTCGTGGATGGAGATGGTCCAGATGTTAACGAAAACGTAAAGAGCCAAGTAGAGCACCTTGTGGAGGGGGAAGAGGAACGGGTAGATGTGGTAGGGCATTCCTTGCAGGAAGCCGTCCACTGGATGAAAAGCATGACTGGCAAAGGGAGTGGGGATCTTCCAGATGTGGTGTGGTTTGTGAAACAGCTGTTGGGGACAAGAGAGCAGTGAGGTCAATAAAGTTTAACGCACGATAAAGACATTTCCACTATTCAGCAATTGTATATTGCCAGTACGAAAAAACACAAGTGTCCTCACCTTGTAAATAAGCTTATGGTGTAAGAAGCGGTGAATCCAGTAGATGCACATGTCAGTAAAGAACAGGAATGAAATCATACTCAGGAAAAGGCCGGGCCAACCTGAAAGCACAGAGGTCATGTCACCGACAAAAACTTTAGGAGAATTTGAAACATTTTCTGCTGCTTCTTCAGCTTACCGAGGGGCGAATCGGCAACATGATCGTAGAGTTTGCTGTAGCCTCTGACTTCAGTGAAAAACAAAGCCACAGTGGGAATGCTGATCACGGGCAGAGAGGTCATCGCATATTTGATTTCTCGCCATACTTGATTCTACAAATAACAATAAGTAACATTTTTTTAATATGTAATAAAATAAATAAGAATGAAAAAAAAAATGAAACCAATGTGGGGAATTCCTGTTATTAACTTTGATGGACAAAATTATCAAAGCGCATTTCAAACAAAGTAGTTTGGGGGCTAAAAAAAACAAAAATTAATCTCACCCAGCCTTAAAAGACACACAAAGGCTTTCATGAAGAGACCCTCACCCCAGTTAAATGGCCCAATTAAATCACTACATGTAGACACTACATGTCCGTTAGGCAGGAAAAGCATTAACAACACTACAGGAGGTGAAACCAGTAACATAAACAACTATAAAATACAGTTAGTTTCGCAATAAAAACACTATTAATTCTTGGTTTTGAAGCCATAGTGTGCACACGACAGTAATTTGCAAGTGTTCCTATAAATCTGTACACCCTTTTGCAGATACAAAGGTCAATTGATTGCAGGCTTTAGCTCTGCCAACACTCAGTCATAAAAACAAGATATGGGCTTTATACCTCCAAGAAGTGTGGGTGTTTCATCAGATTGTGGTCGAAGATGAAGTAGTAGCTGATGGCTCCCAGGCCCAGGTACAGGACTGCAGCTCCGAGGTTCGTCACCACCAGCAGGCTGATAATCTGCCGCAGGGCTCCGTCTTCAGGCCACGACGCTGGGTACACGTACGGCGTGAAGAAGTAGTAGTCAGCGACATTCAGCACAAGATCCATGGCTGAATCTGTAAAAATACAACAAAAGAAAGTCAATATTTATATCAGAGCATTTCCTTTTGAGAGTGTTGAGAGGTTTAGTCTCCCTTATTCACCTTTAATTTTCTCGCCATCCATTATCTTTTGCTTATCTGGTGTCAGGTCATATTGAGTATGCTAACTGAGGCATTTCACAAATCCTTCTTCCCAGTTGCCCATAAAATATCCAATGGAGGGTGCACAGAAAGTTCCTAGCCGAGTGCCCGAACCTCCACCTCCACTGCTCATTTTCATAGCTTCTAAATTTTACAGCCGTTGCCATCTTAGAGTGATGCAGAGATGGAAAAGTCACAGACTGTATGCCACTCCTGGTTCAGTAAAATATGGTGATTCATACAGTGGCGTGCTGTTGCTGCCAGGTAGTGAGTTGGTGGTTTTCCATCAACACCTCCTGCTTAATGCTGATACCCTTGGCTGCCAACTGAACATATTCAAATTTAACACCAAACCTGCTACTCCTCTAGGTTCAGTCTTAACTGGCAATGTAGGCAAGCAAATGGGCTTAAAGTCACAGACTGCTGAGTTACTGTTGTCTTCCTCGTAGTTGGGTTACATGTTTTTTTTGGAAATGTTAGAGCAACCACAGCACTAGTTAGTCTGGCAGCTCGGGAATTTCATAACTAGTTTTCCAATAAATATCAGACAGATGTAGCCAAGATGCAGTCATCTTGGAAGGCCTCCTGGCACTTCCTTTGTGTCATTATCCAACTTAAACTTTATTTTAGTGGATTTTTTAAAAAGTGCATGTATAAAGTCACATTTGTTGAAAAACGCTTAAACTCTTAAATTCATAAATAAGGCTTTAATTTTTCCCCCCATCTGAAAGTGGTACTTTTACCACCTTCTTTGCAGTTTGCATTTCTCCCACAGACTTAACGGCAGGTGCCCATCAGGCGTGTAAATCAGACTCATAGTTGGAATTCCACCAAAAGAAACACCTGACGGTGGCATTTACCGACACCAAGCGTGCCGTCGGCCGCCTTTTTTTGATCACTTTCCTGAACCGGTTAGATCAGATAACATAGCCTAACTGTCACATACACATAACGGTAAGTGAAAGAGCCCGGAGTTTGTAAAAATCACAAAAACCGAATAAGCATCTGCATTGTCCGTCTTTAACATTACCGTTTCCGTTTCAACCGAAACGCGTAACGTATTTCGTCACAGCTCCACATCGCTCACTTTCCTCTAAGAAAATTAAAAATGGGTATTTGAAACATGAAAAATGAAGGCTGGATGGATGTACACTGAAAAGTTTTGCAAAGCACATACATGAACGCAAAAACATGACAATAACTACTCGTTATGCGTAGAAACCCCATTTTTTGCAGAATTTGGCTTCACTAAAGGGACTCCAAAAAGGCTTAATCGGGTTTAAATACAACTAACCTGGAGTGTCACACTATTAATATAAAGTTACAGCCATGTAAATAGCACTGTACCTTTTCTTGGTTGCAGGTATCCCGGAACAACGATGGAGGGAGGCTCACTCAACTAAAGTCGGGCAGACGACCAATTAACAGCTAGTTTCCCAAAACGTCACACGAAGATTCACCAATGAGCGACGAGTTTTTCATCACGGCAGGGTTGTTGTGTTTTCCAATTGGCTAGTCGAAGGATCTGATCATGGCGTTACTGAATCTGTGCTAAATGTCCTGCAACAGCTGGATCATCAGGACAGAAGATGAAACACCTTAAAGGAAGTTTTACCTGAACGACAAAACGCCCCGAATGCGCTCCATTATAACTTCAGAACTACAGAACAATAGTAGCAAAATTAATTTACAAACTTTAGGTACTGAAAGTCATTCAGTGTTTTTCACTTCCCTTGTATTAAATGGAAGGATTACATAAATATGGGAGCCATTGCTGCAATTCGGCATCCTCCAGCATCTGCACTGCACCTTAAAAAATGACTTTTAGTAGTCTTTCCATGACTACACTAGTTTGCTTTAAGACAAAACCCAGATACAGCACTGAGAAACTGTTAAACTGTGACATGCACAACATAATTGGAGACGACACGTTAACTAAAGCATCCTCTGTGTGAGGATCTAAACGTATTCTACGCTAGATTCGACACAGCGAACACCATGAGACCGGACAGTGTGCGCACCGCGGATGACGTCAGTGCGCACACTGTGTCTGAGGAGGATGTGCGGAGGTGCTTCAGGAAGGTGAACGCACGCAAAGCTACTGGTCCGGACGGGATTCCCGGCCGCGTCCTCAAGTCATGCGCGGCTCAGCTGGCTGGAGTGTTCACGCACATCTTCAACCTTTCCCTCTCTCTGTCTGTAGTCCCAGCCTGCTTCAAAATGGCCACCATCGTCCCTGTACCCAAATCCTCCACCATCTCCTCATTGAACGACTGGCGACCTGTAGCCCTGACCCCCATCGTAAGCAAATGCTTCGAGAAGCTGGTCAGGGACTTCATCTGCTCTGCACTACCCGACTCACTGGACCCTCTACAGTTCGCATACCGCCACAACAGGTCCACTGATGATGCCATAGCCCTGACACTACACACTGCCCTGTCACACCTGGAGAAGAGAGACACGTATGTGAGAATGCTGTTTGTAGATTACAGCTCAGCATTCAATACCATCGTTCCCTCGAAGCTGGACAGGAAACTGCAGGATCTAGGACTGAGCAGCTCCCTCTGCAGCTGGATCCTTAGCTTCCTGTCTAACAGACGCCAGGTGGTCAGACTGGGCAGCATCACCTCATCCCCCATCACACTGAACACTGGTGCTCCACAGGGGTGTGTACTGAGCCCTCTCCTGTACTCACTCTACACCTACGACTGCACGGCCACTAACAGCTCCAACATCATTGTGAAGTTTGCGGACGACACTACAGTGGTGGGTCTTATCACCAACGGTGATGAGACAGCTTACAGGGAGGAGGTCAGCGCCCTGACCCACTGGTGTCAAGACAACCATCTCACCCTCAACGTCGCAAAGACAAAGGAGTTGATAGTGGACTTCCGGAGGTGCAGAGAAGTACACACCCCCATCACCATCAACGGCGCTGCTGTGGAGAGAGTGAGCAGCTTCCGGTTCCTTGGAGTACATCTGGCTGAGGATCTTACGTGGTCAGTACACACAAACAAAACAGTGAAGAAGGCGCAGCAGCGCCTCTTCTTTCTCAGGAGACTGAAAAGATTCAGCATGAGCCCCCGCATCCTCAGGACCTTCTATCACTGTGCCATTGAGAGTATCCTCACTGGATGCATCACCACCTGGTATGGCAACAGCACCGCCTACAACTGCAAAGCTCTCCAGAGAGTAGTGCGGTGCTCTGAACGGATAATTGGAGGTGAGCTTCCCTCCCTCCAAGACATCTACAGGAAGCGGTTCCTGAGGAAAGCGGGGAGGATCATCAAGGACTCCAGTCACCCCAGCCATAAACTGTTCAGACTGCTTCCATCAGGAAGGAGGTTCTGCAGCATCCGGTCCCGAACCAGCAGACTGAGAGACAGCTTCTTCCATCAGGCCATCAGACTGCTGAACACTTCATAGACACCTCAGCTTCACTACTGGAACTTTAACATTATGCACTCCATACTGTACAGTAATGCCACTGTTTTGCACATATTCAACTCTGTATATTTAATTTTTTTATATATATATTTTATTTATTGTTTACTCTATTTAATTTGTAAAATATGTGTATACACACACACACACACACACACACACACACACACACACACACACACACACACACACACACACACACACACGTAGAAAAATATTTAGTATACACATCCAGAAATGCATATACTATTATATATTGTACATATATTTATTAGTTTCAGATGTAGCCATTCTTGTATTTTGCTTGTTTACATTGTTGTATTTTGCACAACTCTGTTGCTTGTGAAGCTCGCACACAAGAATTTCACTCACATGTGCTGTACCAATGTACCTGCACATGTGATGTGACAATAAAAGTGATTTGATTTGATTAAAATTAAACCCAGACAGATAAGTATTTTAATGCAATTGAAAAGCAAAATTATATTCCAATATGAAATAATTACATTTGGCTTGCTGGGACAGTAGAAATACCTTAGGCTGCACTGTCTTTAAAATAACTTTCCCAGCTTTATACCTCTCTTGTCTGACTGTGACAGTAGATAAAATATAGCAACTTTTATTTGTCCCAAAGGTGGGGAATTCCTACAGCACATATTCATAAACATTAAGGAATAACATAAATATGTGATAAAGTCAAAATGAGTTAACAATAGCTTACTGGATGTAAGCCACGCTTTCTCCTTCCAGATGAGTATTGTGCCTTCAAATTTAACTTGAAATGGAAAAAAAGTATACAAAATGATGCAGTTTGATGTTAATGTCAGTGGTGACAAATTCCTTTTTATTGTGACAGAAACAAACAAACAAAACCCTGACGCCTGTCTAACCACAAGATGTCAGCAGTGCTCTAATGTACAAGTGAGAGCAGCCTCAGCCGTTACTGATATATTACTCATGACTGCAGGCACTATGGGAATATACAGAGATTTTATGGTAGCACCACTGGACGTTAGTGTATTTTAGTGTAACACATGGATTTATTACTGGACACACTATTACCTTCAATGTGAAAGTACAGGATTATTATAGGAAAAAGCAGTAAAATGGTTATAGCATAACCCTTCATAAAAGCTTTTATATTATATTATATTATATTATATTATATTATATTATATTATATTATATTATATTATATTATATCCAGTGGGTCACTTTTTTTAATCAAGATATCTAATTTTAAATAAGCCACAAATGGAGAATCGGAGTTACGTGTCTCTTCTTTAGTTGTGATTTTGTTCAAATTCAGCTGTTTTGCTTTCATGACATACACCTTAACAGAGCACACTGCCATTTTCCATTTAGTTTTCATTATGTTTATCATACATCTTTATGGTTATATTACTGCATGTTATATAACATGATATTCAAATTTATATACAATATTAAGAATTTATTTGTGTAATATAAACACAAATAACACCATGTCTTACTGCTTGCAGTGATGAGTCACTGAGCTTCAGTCCAGTTCTTGTGTAATTTGGCATACCTCACCCTTTTCCCTGTTTCCATTTCTTATGAATGGTTTCTCAACATCCACCATTTCAATGAGGAGTAGAGTGGTGGATGCGAACAGTAGATGGATCAGTGGAAGGACCAGATACACCTCTGAGATCTCGTGTTGAGTCTTTGCTGGATTTTCTCCTGTTTCTTAAGGACGTGACTTTCAGATACTGTTCAAGTTTTGTAGATGAAGTTTTAATTTTTTGGTCTGTTGCTCCTTCTTTCGTACTCAACTTTGTTTCGTCCAGTTTTCTGAAATACTTTACGACACCCTACCAAGCATGCCGAGATATTCCAGGTTTTCGATTAATAGCTCTTTGGGAATCACCTTGTGGGTGCAAAACACTATTTTTATGCCTGTCAAAGTGTGATTATTGGCATTGTTGCACTTTCAACAAAAGAAATGGGAACACATTGTGTTTTTGTAACAGGCTGCTAGTAACAAAATGCCTGAAGAGACTAAAATCAAAGCTGGTTCTTTGCTAAGTTTTCTGTTATCTGTGGACACGATGCCGATTCATCCCTTGAGTTACGTCCTTTTTTTATGCTTGAATGATTCATAGGTCAGTCTTATTGTGTGTCACGACAAATAGCTTAAATGCAACACAGTTGTGGAGTAGCGATATATATAAAAATTCATCAAAGACGATAAAGCAGAATTAAAAATGTCTCAGTAAATGTAGGAGAGACAGCAACAAAGTAGTTCAGTATATCACAGTGGACAGTGCAACAAAGTGACAGTTTACACAGAAGCCACGGCCACAGCAGTTTTCATCCTCAGCTGGAGGGATGTATCAGACATTGCAGGTGTCTGAGCATCATCTAGGTCTTTAACACTGCTCTCCTCTGCCAGGGTCAGCTCATTGTGTCCACACCTCTCAGAATTGTTCCCTTTGTGTTACTGATTTTAAAGCACTGATATGCCAGTTGGTTCTTGGTCAGTGTTGACGTTGGACTTTGTTGTGTGTAACCTCTTTCATTGGGTCTGCTGTCATAGTAGGCCATAGCCTGTTTTCTCAGCAGACTCCCCAACGTCTGACTCCAACATCCCTCTTTTATTATTATTATTATTATTTTTTTTATATGTTTTGACAGATACAACCAGTGCCTGCTTGAACCGAATACATCAATAATAATATGTTGCGTGTATGAATTAAGAGACTGAGTCGATTTGAGGGGAACTCACTCTACTTTAGAGGGAAGTTGCTGTTTTAAATACACCAAGAGTTGTCTAGCAGGCTGTGAAGTCATCTCCCTCTGTGTGCAGAAAAACACGCACCAATCAGGATATCTGCAGAGAGGCAACCATCACGCTGAGCTCCAGATAACCTGCTGTTCATCATCTCCTCAGTAGGCAAAAACAGTGGATGTGTCACTTTGAGAAATGTAATCAAAAACTGGAGAAACTTGCTGCAACACAGTCACAGATTAATGTTTCAAGTCATAATATATTTGATTGTCTTGCCACTTCACTGGTTACAATTCATGTCTGCAGTGAGCAATTGTCATTATCGTTATCAGTAATCACAAACTTTTTTCTTTTTTTACTCAGAAAGATTAATTTAACACTTTTCAGCAGCTCCCAGCGTCACACTGGCGAAGCTGCATATATAAACCCGAGTGCACCTGAGCCCGAATAAACTGGATATATTTCATACTGACACACGAGAGCCACTTAGCAACATGTCAGCCTGCGAGTTTCAGGTTAAAGCGCACACCAGATCATTCCCAGAAGAACACGCCACCGAACACTTGTGAATGACGTGTCTTTATTGACCAAATGAATCCACATCTTGGTCATATTCGTCGAGAGGTTTGTTGGATCAGACCGTCCTGAGCGTAAACCATCCAAACGGTCACGAGGACCACTTCACCTCCTCTTTTGGATTTGGTTACTGCAGGCCACAGCTGCTGCTGTTTAGGCAGTTTTGGGACTGTGGCTGCATCTGCTCATAAATAACACAGTCTCATAAAATTTAATGAAATGAGAATTAACTATGACACACGGATTAGGCTGTATGAATACTGCAAACATCATTTTCCTCTACTTTTTGAATGGATGACAAAAGCATTTTTCATCATTACCATTCATAATGATGCACATTGCAACTTTGGCTTAAAATATTTTTTTAAATGACTGGAGGACAGAAATAATTCAGCTCAATTTTATTTATACAGCGCCAAATCACAACTGTCTAAGATAAAGACCCCACAATATAAAACCACAACAATCAAATGACCAAGGACTTGGCGACAGTGGGAAGGAGAAACTCCATTTTAACAGGAAGAAACCTCCGACAGAACCAGGCTCAGGGAGGGGAGGGGCCATCTTTGTGAGCAGTTGGGAGTGATGTGAAGAAGCCAGGACAAAAGACACACTGTGAAAGAGAGCCATAGATGAATAATAACTAATGATTAAATGCAGAGTGGTGTGTAGACACTAGTGAGTGAAGAACAAACACTCAGTGCATCATGGGAAGCTCCTGCAGCGTAACTAAGGGAGGGTTCGGGGTCACCTGATCCAGCTCTAACTACATGCTTTATCAAAAAGGAAAGTTTTGAGCCTGGTTTTAAAAGTAGAGAGGGTGTCTGGCTCCCAAATAAAAATCTGGAGCTGGTTCAACAGAAATATAACAACAAGCCTGGAGGAAAGAGTCTTGATATATTGTAACTACTCACATCCCGTTAAAGTGTTCCTGGCATTTCAATTCAGAAAGTGTCCACAAACTGAATCTTCAGCTGAACCAGCTATTCTGAGCCATTATTGTTATTGACCAACTCGGACTCGTTTTGCATTGGAACCTTTTTGAAGAGAGTCCCAAACTGCCCTTGTCAGCTCAGCTGTAATGTACAGCGTAATACATTCCTGTTCAAAAAGCTATCTGAAAGACTGCAAAAGCCATAGAAATAATCATGTTGTGATAAATCAGTTACAGATGGGTGGCTGCTGAGCTATTAACCTAATAAACAATGCTTGGGCAGGCCTGCACTAAAGAGTGTGAAACTCTCGCAGCGGCTAACTATTTACTACCAAACAAAGTGCTGTAACATAAAAATTATGCTTGTTGTCATCGCCTCTACGCTAGAGCGTCCTCTGTTCACCTGTTGAATCCCAATTAAGTACTCAGTGGTGCTTTAGCCCCGGTTTGGTCTGCCAGCTTTAGAGGGAAGTGTCAAACTCTTTGGCTTGCGGGACATTTGACTGCTCGTTCTCTGGCCAGGAAACACATTTCCGTGGATTGGTACAATTTTACTGCACATATTTACAACATAGGATTTTGCAGAGACCAAGGACTTTGTATGCTGTGTGAGATGGCCCATAATTAAAAGCACTTTGCAAATGAGCTGGTGATAAATGTTCCAGTTAAACTGTGTTAAATGATGTCCAAATCTTCTTCTGTAGACTTGTTCCTGTAGGGGGGGGTCACCACATGAGATCATCTGTTTCCATCTCTTCCTTTCCTCTCCATCTTCTTCTGTCACATAAGATTCTTTCACCACATCCATAACCTTCTTCTTTGCTTCCCTTTTATTTCTTTTCTTTCCTCTTGCGAGGGAGCTTTAAGCCTCACCATCCTTTTCCCAGTACACCTGGCGTTTTTTTCTCTGCACATGCCCAGTTCAGTTACTTTGCCCCTTGCTGCGTGTATGTCTTACTAATACATTTAAACTGATACTGAAGTAGGCGAAATCCTAATAAGAACAACACATATACTTGATTATAAATCCCTAAAACAGTCTTGTTAAAAAGGTTTGATAAATGATACACTTCTCCCGTTTTAACTTAGCAGTACACAAGCTATGTTCTACAATAAATAAGGCTTTCTGTGAACTTGTAACATCCTATTTATTAAGTTACAAAAAAATGTCTACTGATTTAACAAAGTATCAACTTAGTAACCTAATAACATCAAAATGAATTATACTACTCAGAGATCAGATGTCTAGGGAGGTTTGCTGTCCCTTTTAAGGTAATGTTTCACCTGAAGCTTGGTTTGGGGCATATTGTCCATCTCTGAGCTTTCTCTCTGATGTACTCATTCCTAATCCTGTCAGTCTTTGTCACTCTCAGTGCAAATTTATTATCTTTAACACAGCAGCCACTGGTTCCACCTCCTCCCTTTTCATCAGCACTGTTACCCATGTACTTTGCCTGCTCTCACTACCATTTTCTAAACCTTTTTTTCACTCTGTTCTTTACATACACTGTATAAAAGATGGCCATAGTCTCTGGGTCTGAAAACTGAAGCCAAAGCGGGGTGGCCTGCAGGAGGTGACTCCTGTGGTTGCCAAAAGACGTCTGGTTTTATAATTTGTTTTGCTCTCTGACCTCAGTAATTATGCTCCAGATGACTTTACTGGTTTAGTCATGAGTTTCATGTCAAATAACATGAAGTTACTTTAGTAAATTTTGGTCATCTTTCCAAACAAAAAGGAGGATTATCCAGATTTCGCTCACTCTAACACCCATCATCATTAAGATTTTAAACAGACTTCATCACAGGACCTAACTTATATATGTGTAACAATACGATGGTTTCACTGATCCTATGCTGTCTGCGCTTTTTTACTTCTCACCTGCACCCTCGTTCTTTGGACGGTTAAGCTGAAGGACTTAAACTTAACCAACTTCATACCCCAGCTTCCTGCATCCCCATCATTTCACTTTCCTCTCTCTCATTCACACAGATGTTTTCTGTCTTGCTCCTGCTGACTTTTCATTCCTCTTTTCTCCACCTCTCCAGGAGCTCCACTTTCACTACAGATCCCAATATCACCTGCAAACATATAGCTCATGCAGGCTCTTGCCTGATCGTATCTGTCAGCCTGCTGATCAGCATTGCCGACAGAAAGGTTCTTAGAGTCAACCCTTGGTGTGATCCCACCTCCACCTTGAACCCATCTGTCACTCCTACTGCACACATCACTACTGTGTCACAGTGCTCACGCATACGTTTAAACAAAAACTCTTATTTACATGACAAACACACGGCTTCATATTCTGAAACCTTAAAAATTTAAAGGGATAAAGGTAAGGTTGTCAATCCAAGTTTCTGTGTCATGTTTAGAATGATTTCAGGGCACAAATGGACCAGCGGTACAGCATGACACAGACACTGGTAGTTAATGGGGAATGTGACACGCCTAAACTGAATCAGGGTAACGAGACAAAAGATAAATCACAGAATGCAAGATTACCATAAAAACACCAAACCTGATCTGTAGAAGTCATAAAAGAAAGCTCAGGAACAATACCAAGTCCACAACTCAAAAACACTCGGTGAAAAAACCCCGGACTTCTTACTTTGCTGTGATTTGTTACTAATAGAGGAGATTAAGCAATTGAGGAGCCAGTCTTTCTCATTTAGAAAGATCTGAAATGTATTCTTTAAAAAAAGAAAAAAGACTAATCCTTGTAACTAACATGCATCAAAAACTACTGGTCCTTTTTGCTTCCAAAACATAGGGGTTGTGTTTGGGGCTCAGAGAGTTAACAGCACCTTTTGTGTTGGTTTAAAGAGCAAGAGACACCTTAGTTAACATGCACAGGGCACACAGATGTACTAGCCGATGTTATGTATGCTAGAGATATGCTGATCAATGCCTTGTTAAAGCACTCTAATCTCATGAGATCTTTAATCTTTAAAGATGGTTCAGGTAATGGGAGTGATCAAGTGAAGATGCCTGCTGTATACGCGGAAAAAAATCTATCTTTCCTCTCATTCATCCAATTAAAACAAAGATTTTTTCCAGCCAAAACATTTAAAGTCTAAGGTCAGAGATATTCTTTCAAGCCCTGTTCTGCACTAAAGAAGGCTAAACTTCAGTGTGAAGTTATTGAGCATCCTAACTCGAAACATTATAAACTGGGATGGGATGTGCATGGTGCAAAGCTCTGCAGCAGGTGATTAACAGTGCACAGAATATCACCGACACCAAGGAGAGGCGTCTGCAGAGAGCCCAAAGGACACTAAAAGACAATACCCATCCGGGCCACAGCATGTTCACCCTCCTGCCATCTGGCAAGCGGATGCAGTAGGTTGTGCTGCTGCATCACCAGATTTCAGAGAGGTTTCTTTCCTCGGGCTATGAGATTATTGACATCATTCTACACACTTTAGCCTTTTAAAATGTTTTATTTTTTTATTTAGTAGCATGAGGGGTTTTCATCTACAATCTCTTTGCGCAACCACGTGTTTTTTCTTTTTAAGAAGGTAATGAACTCTATTCTTACTATTAAAGGTACTAAAACAGCACCACTGTAAAGAAAAACACAAGATATCCTACTAAATTGAAACCCACTTTTAAATAGCAATAAATCAGTGTATTCAAGCTTTTTTTCCCCCCACTAATATCACTTCATGAACCCTGGTCCATAGATGACGAAGGCTGCTTTCAGGTGAAACTTGTGAGGTTGTGTTTTCAACATGAGAGGTCAAGAGCATGATACGCTTTCTATTCAGTTGGTTTAAGTTGTGAGATCACTGTTGCTAGGTGACTGGCAATCAAAAGTGAACTTTGCCTTGTTCCCTTTTCAGAAACGGTAAACTGATTGAGGTTTCTTACATTTCAGAGCCTTAAAATAAAAATAAGAACAAAGGAAAGAACATGTCATATTCATAAGCATCTGTAATTACTGTATAAATGAAAGTGAAAAATTTACTTGTTAAATCTGCACATTTTCATATATTCAACACCATGAATACAATGAGCCTGTGCGAAAGCGCTATAAGCCTTTCTAAGCATTTTTCAGCATGCTGTAGATTATTATCATTAGTGAACTCTTCAGTGATTGAGTTTTTCCAGTGATGAGAACGGTTGCCTGAAAATATTCACAGACCACTGAATTAAACGCCTTAAAACATATTTAAATGCAAATTACCTTTCAAGACACAGCATGCTCCACCCATTCCACTTTGATGATTTAAGTTCACTCATCACACAGGTAGCGCTTTCATCTCTTTGAAGCTATCTATTTGTAGATCCTGCACATCCTGAGAGGTACAGTCTGATGTAATTCTTCCTCACGGAGGGGTAAAGGAAGGTGCTTTTTGAAGGGGGTTCTCTCAAGCTTTTAAGTTGCTTTGCTCGCTCTCCTCTGAACTCTTCTAACAGTGAAGGCCAGTTCACAACCAAACACGTTGGTATTTGTTTTCACTCCAATTCGGACGAGCAAATTAAATGAAAAGTGTTACCATTCCTTTAGATGGGAAAGGAAGCCTTGGACTTTTCATTTATTTGAAATAGGTGCTGCCAACAAATACTAACTGAAATGGAAATTAAAAGCACCTGAGAGAACATTTATATTCCAGTTATTTTTGCTCACATATCTCTACCATAGACTGTATGTCCTCAAAAACTAAACAGAAAATAGGTAAACAAAAAAAATCCTGCACATTTATGTAGTTAAACAAATGTTTGTGATGTAATGAATCTTCCTAGTCATTTAAAGCAAATGTTTGATTTAGTGAATTATATTTAAAATTGACTTTGCTAGTTGAACACTATTTACTGCTCTCCAATCAGCTCTTTGAGAATTCTTCAGTTTCCTTTAACTTGAAATTGGCCAACTTTATAGCAGAAGTAAACATGTTTACAGCCTAATAGTAAAAGTTTTGGTCTCTATGGCTTAGCTGCTGCTAGCTGCTTGTCAGGTGGGACCTTAGCAAGGACTCTCTACTGTATCTGTCATGTTTGTTCCTTTAGTCCTTTTTAAAAGAAACAGTTTTAGACAAGTTTGATGTGTGGGAAAGTTCACTAACTGAGAAATCTATTGTTTACTAAGCTAGCAAACTTAGCAGGCCTAGCGATCAAAAAAAAAAAAAAAGAATTCCTGCTGATTTCTGGCGCTTGCATTGCTAGCATGAAACTGATCATAAAGGTACATGGCGCTGTACCTAAGACCTCTTGAGATTGCTTTGGTTGTCACAAGTTGTTGCCATTTGCACGGCAGCTGCTGACCTGGCTGCAAACTATTCGCCAGATGAAAAGTGCAACGCAAATCGGAACCAGATGCATTCAAAGTAAAGTTTACTTTGAAGGTTCAAAAGGCACAACTTTAAGTTGGTACAACTCACAAAGTTGTGCCTTTTGAAATGTGTTGTATTGCCAACATATTTCAAAAGGCAAAACTTTTACTTTGAAGGCGTATGTTTTCCGTCTTTGGTTTGCAAGTTTTTCCTCTGAAGGGTGTCTGGGCTCAGCCTCAGAGATAAGGTGAGGAGCTCGGTCATTTGAGAGGGTCTCAGAATAGAGCTGCTACTCCTCAAGGTGGTTCGGACATTTGACCAGGACACCTGCGAAGTGTTTTGGACGTCCCGCTGGGATGAGGCCCCAAGGCAGTGCAATGACACACTGGAAATTATGTATCTCACCTGGCTTGGAAATGCCTCCGTGTCCCCAGAAGAGCTGGGTGAGTCGGCTGGGGAAAAGTACATCTGGGCATCTTTGCTCAGACTGCTGGCCCTGCCACCTGGACTCTGATAAGGAACGGTTGGTATTTTTAGCAGAATATAAAATCACGCCATTTACTTTCATTTACTTGATCAAATCACGACAAGAACAATGATTAAAACCAAGTGAGATGATTCCTTTGATTGTTTTGTTGAAGTAAATACTGCTTGTTGTGGCATGCATTATCTCATTTTCACAAAAGACATTTCAATCAAGAGGTACAAGAGTCAGAAAGAAGGAAAGAAAGAAGGCAAACAAAGACAATCCACAGTGGTGCAGCATCAGAAACCAATTCTTTCTGTGATGCGGTCTGGTCAGTTTACAACAAAGGGTTGGGATGAAACAGACTAATTTTGCTGTCATGGCGGCCCTTTCCCAGCTTTACAGCGTGAAAGTTAGAGCCGTATTTTGGTTAGATCTGTAATCACTATCCAATCTGCCTGGAGGAGAAAAAGAAATTTAATTTGACAAGGAGGTAATGAACCCATGCAGCCATTATCTTAGATAACCCATTTGAGAGACTGGTTGAGCACTGATGAAAATTCTATTAAACATAGCTGGCTGATTTCTCTATTTTGTTCAGTGGCAGAAAAGCCTTTTTTACCCTTGCCAATTTACTTTGAACTCTCAGAGTTGCCAAGGATCATTATATCAAGGAGCTTCAAACACTCACCCTTTCCTTAATGATTCAAAGGCAACAACCCCAGACTTTGGGCTAATAACCTCTGTGATGCATACACAAGATACCTAGGCAAGTGCGGCAAATACTTTACTTTCAGTTCCTGTCTAGAGTTGCATTCCGAGGAGGATTCTTGTGTTAAATACAGCTTTCTGAGAAGTTTTTTGTTTTTAAATGCACTTCGACCCTGCTCAGTTAAAAGCTGATCCAACTTTGCTTTACTTTTCAACAAACCTTAAATGTAAATTTCCTCCTTGTGGATAGTCTATTTACCAACAAGCCTGTTTAATACACACTATATATATGACACAAACACACACAGGCTCAATTACCATAAATATCATAATATAATACATTTAATTATTCAAGCTTTTTGTTATTTGTTTGTAGTGTTTAACTTCATCCTCTAAAAAATTTGTTTCCCAACTTTTTGATAGAGATATTTTAATTGAAGCACAGTTTTGGGACACAACCCTCATCAAAAGTTAAAGACAGCATCAATTATTTCTACAGATTACATACTGGTTATATCTCTCCAAATCACACCCTTCTCATAGTAATTATCAGAGAGGAAGTAAAGGAAAAATCTGGGCAATAGAAAGAAAGCTGAGCGTCTCTGCTTATCTTATATAAGTAAATATGCCATTTGCAAATACCTTTTGATAGATCCTGATATAACTCAATACTTTAACAGTGGCTTAATCTAAGAGAGTGCAAATAGACTTAAAATTACATGGTAATGCTGTAGTCAATATCTCCTTAATTACTCGTGATAAGAGAAAGTGATACAAATTTTCTCTAAATGAACTCTTTTTCAACTGTAACAACTTGGTGGCATCTCATTTGTATTTCCTGTCATTTTCTCAACCTTACCGGAGTCTTGAGTGGGAGGATGCCAAAAAAAGAGGGCGATTTCAAGAAACACATTTAATGAACGTGAAATTGTTATCTGAATCACTGTCACAGGCACGGCTGGATCATCTGCCAGTGGGCTCCGTGTGTGTGGTTTGTGCCTGTTTGTGCAAAAGAAGCAATATTTAAACAGTAAGAATAAACAGTTGTCACTCTTCGTACCATTTTGTTGTTTCCATTTTTCCCCCTGCTTTCCGTTACATTACAAAGTGCACTTGAGTTTTAATGAGTTTGTGAAAGTTTTTATTGTTTAAGTTTGATCATTTAATGTGCTTGAAAGAAAAATAGAACTCTTATTAACTTGGTATTTTCTAAAAATATGTCTGCCAAATACTCATGTTAAATGAAGCGGTATATTGGGTTTAACACTAATTAACAAACGTTATCATGAAAATGTACCATGGTTGATGAATATTATTTTTATGAACTTTAGCAACCTGACAAAGCTAGTGTACCTGTAGACTCCCAATCTTGCAGGAATTTGTTTGTTTCAGTTCTGATGGCTTGAAAAAAAAGAAGGAGAACACTTCAGTACCCCTGTGTGGTATACAAGCATCACAAGCGCAGGGATCACTGGAACAGTTTACGGCCAAAGCTCCATTTAGCTGACCTTGTGGAGTCTTTAAAAAAAAAAAAAAACAGGAACTTTTCGGCTTCATCAGGCTTTGTATTGACACTCATTTGTTATATTTGATATTATTTATTTTTATTATTTTTTTATATTTATTTCCTATCAGTAAATTTATTGTACAGCCTTTTGTGACTTTTGTACGGTGGCCCTGAGAGGCCAAACGGACTGCAACTTCAGAAAACACCTGCAAAAAGAAAAACACCGCAAACAGAAAAACACCTGCAAAAAAGAAAAATGCTGCAAAAAGAAAAACGCTGCAAAATAAAAACACCTAAAAAAAGAAAAATGCTGCAAAAAGAAAAACGCTGCAAAAAGAAAAACGCTGCAAAAGCACACAAAACACAACGGAAATAGGAAAAAACACAATGAAAATGTTTCTGGGGAGACAATAACCCGACGGACCAAAACATGCTAACAAGTGCGCTGAGACTGGGAGACACTTCAAAGAAGTGGAGGAGAGGTAAATGTGGTGTAATAATATGATTCTAATAATACTACAGATATCTAGAATATACATACATGTTTTGGTTCAGGCACAAAGCATCTATCTAATCAGTGCAATGAAAGAATTAGCAATGAAAGAATCATTGCTAACTAAGCTAGCTATCAAAGACGATAGTTGCTAACAGATAGCTTACGTTAGCTTTACAGCTAGCTTTGCATGGGTAGTAAAATATTTTTGTTTTTTGAAATCATTCACACAAATACTATTGCTTATGTTAGTTTATTTAGCTGTTAAATTGTTTTGTTGTTCTTTGTTGTTGTTTTTCTTAATTTTTTGTGCATTGCAGTACAGTGCATTGATAATGGCTACTGTTTTACCAAAGTTTGTGACAGTTAGCTAAGATTAAACTCAGAAGTAAAACTCTTAGCCATTTATGTTAACCGTAATTTAAAAAAAAAAAAATCAGTTAAAAAAAAAATAGGTCAAATTTGATAACACAAACTGCCTCATTATTTTTCTAAATGCCTTCACAGAGTACAGTGTGTTTTAATACTTACCTAGCAATTCATTTGCATTACTGGAGACTTTGGGGGTCCAGAAAACTCCTTAGACATAACTATGCTCCCTCACCTGAATTCTACTGATATATTTGGCTGCGAGAACTGCTATTGCTAGCATGATTGAGGAGGAGGCTGACTTTGGGGCAAATGGGGCTGTGCAGGTCAAATACTGTGCAAATGTGTTTGTAATCATGCTCACCAATTCATGATGTGATTTAAAGTTGCTTGTTTTTCCTTTAATTTGTTGTGTAGCCTACATGTATAGGACTGCCTCGTAGAGTTCATTTAAATTTAAGCTTTGTTTTGTGGAGTATGTGAAGCACAGCTGCACATATCAGTCTATTTAACTACTTAATCATTATGAAGATTTTTTGTATTAAACCCACATGGAAACAAATAAGAGGCTGTTTTATGGTGTTACTTATTGAAGTTTCTGGATCAACAACAAACTTTTAACCAGAAACTGAATTCATGACACCGAACCACAGCAAAAATATATTATGTTTGTGAAGACGTTTCTTGGTGTCCTCACTTGGCTGCTCAACCTGTTCAAACCCGAGATTAGACCTTGGCTAGAGGCCTCACAGCATGAATGTTCAAATTATGAAATGGTAAAATCTGAAGCCATGTGTGCTCCATTTAATATTTATCAGGTCCTGGATGCATGTCAGTATTTATTTGTTCCTTGCCTCCTTGTATATTCATGACATGAATAATGCCGTGTATGTTAATCAGATGCCAGACCAAGAGCAGTGTCTCAAAGCATCCTTCTGGAAAATCAATCATCTGCACGGCTCCTTAGCATCAACCAACTCTGCTGCTCCCCAGACAGCACAGCTGAGAAGTGTACTGTCTCCTTTTTTCATATTGCTGGACTAACCACAGGCACTGATTAGCAGCATCCCTCCCCCCTGATAGATGCTTTGTGCCTGATTTTAATGAACTGCTTTGCATTAGCGAGCGCTTCTCTCCTCCCTGTGCACTTGCCTTGACTTGCTCTCTCGCAGTCCAGCAAACCAGGGCAGAGCTACAGTGAAAAAAAAAAATAAAATAAATACAAAAAATAGTCAACACATCTATCGGTAAGCAGTGGGCCAGGCACACTCTGAGCCAAGACAGAAATATTGACAAAATGTCTGCTAGCCATCTTATTATCTTGCCCAGGGTTGCAGTTGGCAAAATAGCACATGCTGGAGGCAGCGGCGGCAATGATGGTGGAGGGGTGTGTGTCTTTCCATGTGTGTGTTCTGCCGGTAGAAAGAAGCCAATGTTTGTAGAGCTTGCAACCCCGACACCCTGTTGTTGTACTGCTGGGCTTTGAGTGCTGCACCATCATCTGTGGAATTAGTGTTTCTGGCTGTGATAGTGAGCTAGAAGCAGATACCAAATGAGAACACATCTGATAATGAATCATTCACTCACTACATGTCTGCTCTTGGTATGAATTGATGGTATATTGCTGTGGCAACATGAGCCAAACACCAGTTGCTCGGATGAGACTATGTCCAAAAATTTAATGAAATGAGCACAATGCTGTCATTAAAGGCTGTAATACAGGAGATGGGTCAGAAACGGAATTTGTTTCATACTGAGGATAATGCTGTGCAGTGAAGAGTAAAGGCCATTTCATCTCGTTCCAAAGAATATTTGGGTTGATAATAGCTGTTGTCCTAGAAATGGCATGTATTACTAAGCTGTTTTCCCAAATGTGTGTCATGGTGACAGATGTAAAATGCATTTATAAAATCTCTAACAACCTGGCTTTATGATCTGACATCCATCTGTGGTTATTATTAGACCATAAAAAGCATGCGGGTTAAAAATAGGATATCTGCCTCCTGCACCCTAAAGACAGACCCTAAGTCATAAAGACCTTTGGTCACTGTCTTACTTCCTTTGTCCTTTAATTTATCTTAATTAGTTTAATCTGTGTTTTCTTGGTCTTATGTTTGCATTTCCTGATTAACTCCTGTGTGTATTTAAAGCCTCAGTTTGCATCTGTTGTTGTCGAGTCATAATGTCTTCCTGTTTTCCCTTCCTTTTGGCTTCACGGACTTGTTGTTATTTGCTGCCTTTTGGATTTCTTTCTCCACCTTAATAAAAGGTTTGTTGTTTTTGTTTATCAAGTATGACTCAGTCTGCATTTGAGTCCCTTTCCATGACATCATCCCTTTATTAAATTAACTGTTGGTTCTAAGATTGTATCCAGCCACCCACCACTAGCCAGGGAGATATAAACAAGCAAGATGTAAAATCAGACTGAAAACAGTGCAGTTCTCTACTTTGTGACTAAGTGGTGAAAGTGCTCTACTTTTCAATACCACGCTGTTGCATGTCATTAACTTTGTCTCTTTTCTTTTCCTGCTCCATGTCTGCATATATCGCTGCTCTGTCGTTGACCTGCAGTTACTGCATCCAACAGCCTTCTAATTGTGCATCTAGAGTGTGTAAAACAGTTGACCAAACCTGCAACAGGCTGCATTTATAAGATATTAACCTTTAATTTGTCACTAACCATCAAACCACACACCAAACGTGCTATCCAAGTTGTTGTTTTTGCAAGCTCCTCTGAAACTTTTGAGTAGGAAATTAAATAGCTTGCTATCATAAGCTTTAGCTAATGTTTGCTATAGTGTAACTACCTCTTAAGTGAGTTAGATTTCTGTTAACTAAAGTAAAGTGTTGTTAGATTAAAATCTTATTTACGCCTCGTTTTCAGCTCCATGAAATACAACCAGTCAAATACATTAATGCAAAATAATCTGCTGGAGAATCTCACACCGACTCCACATGAGTTACGTTATTGACACAATGCCACACTAGTCAGCATTATGTTAATCCAGTTGGGAGGAAAAAATGACCTATGCTGTCATTTCTAAATTACGTTTTAGAATTTGTGAGCACGTAAAAAGAACACATTACTCACTCCAAACATTGTAGCCAGCGACATCTGAATACGGCGACTGCTTTGAGTAACACATACAGTTTGCTGTTCCTGAGTTGGAAGCTTCGATTATTTTTCTCAGTGAAAGTGGAAGCATGGTCTTTGACAAAAGCGGCATGTACAGTACGGAAATTGTTTGAAGGACCGGCTTTGTGCGATTTCTCACAATGACCCTGGGTTAGGAGGAAGTGCAGCAGTGATGCCCTTCACACTGAAAGAACTTCCTCAGGCCACAACTTAAAGGGCACTCTTTTTTTTTTCTAAAATGAAATGTTCCTTTCCTCCTCCTTGACATCTCGCTCGTTACTTTCATCAAAACGAAATAGAGGTAAGAAGAGGTCAAATCAACATCCAAACAATGGAAGGATGAGGTGGCGAAGGTTCCAGAAATGGCAAAGGGTGGACAAAGTAGCAAACCTTTAAGAAAAATGTTTGAAAAGGCTCTTTGTTCAGGAGTTTCAATGTGTGTTTTGCTGATAAATCCTTCAACAGCATACCCCACAAATGAACTGGCTTAGTAATTGAAAAGGTGGCAGCTAAGTCCAAGGGCTGTTTACATGCTCAATGGAGAAAAATGTGTGCTGACAAATGAGATGCAAATTATATGCACACTGTAAGTTGTGAGAATCTTAAATAAATTAAAGCATGATAAATGACAGCAAATCTGATAATAGGTGCATAGTTTTATCTAAAAGACTTAAATGGATTTAAAGGATTTATGATGCAGGTATACAGACTGTACAAACTGTAACTACCCCATATATTGTGAATTTAGAAGTGACAAATACCACCGCACTCAAAGTATTAAAGTAGGTTTTATTTGGTAAAGAACTAAGGGTTTAGTAATTGTTCAGTGACAAACACGGGCAGGGAAAATAATCTTTAATGATTTATTGACATACAGTAATAGCCAGTATGAATACAAAGCATCTGCGTACTTTCAGCCATACAACAATCTTGGCTCTGAAAATAGTGGCGCCAGTTTTTCCCCACTCTGTCTGTTGGTTGGTCCAGGCTGAAATATGTCAACAACTATTGGATAGATTGCCAGTTTTGCATTGCCCACGGGGTGAATCCACTAATGCCACCAGCAGTTTGACATGTTTGGCTTTTAGAGAAAACAATTTCCATAAATTTTACGTCCAAACATTCAAAACTGATTTTTCCCCCAATTTAGCTCACTCTCTTGTTTTCAAAAATAAACCTAACAAGGACTCATAGGTTCAAACTTTACTTCATCTCATACATTTAGAGAGACACACAAGCTGGAGCCATCCGTGTGGTGCAGCAGATAACTCATAACATTACTGGGAAATTGCTCACAGGTGGATACAAGTACCAAAATTTGTATGTAAACTGTGTTATGACTGCTTTTGTGATAAAGACCATTAGAAAACCCAAGATGGCACGACGTTTGTGATGGCTATTGACAAAATAGATTTTTCTCCCATAAACTAGATTTAATTTTTTTAATGCTATTATGGAATGTGAAATAACTAGTTTAATTTATTTAGAAATACAGGGAGTGCAGAATTATTAGGCAAATGAGTATTTTGTCCACATCATCCTCTTCATGCATGTTGTCTTACTCCAAGCTGTATAGGCTCGAAAGCCTACTACCAATTAAGCATATTAGGTGATGTGCATCTCTGTAATGAGAAGGGGTGTGGTCTAATGACATCAACACCCTATATCAGGTGTGCATAATTATTAGGCAACGTCCTTTCCTTTGGCAAAATGGGTCAAAAGAAGGACTTGACAGGCTCAGAAAAGTCAAAAATAGTGAGATATCTTGCAGAGGGATGCAGCAGTCTCAAAATTGCAAAGCTTCTGCAGCGTGATCATCGAACAATCAAGCGTTTCATTCAAAATAGTCAACAGGGTCGCAAGAAGCGTGTGGAAAAACCAAGGCACAAAATAACTGCCCATGAACTGAGAAAAGTCAAGCGTGCAGCTGCCAAGATGCCACTTGCCACCAGTTTGGCCATATTTCAGAGCTGCAACATCACTGGAGTGCCCAAAAGCACAAGGTGTGCAATACTCAGAGACATGGCCAAGGTAAGAAAGGCTGAAAGACGACCACCACTGAACAAGACACACAAGCTGAAACGTCAAGACTGGGCCAAGAAATATCTCAAGACTGGTTTTTCTAAGGTTTTATGGACTGATGAAATGAGAGTGAGTCTTGATGGGCCAGATGGATGGGCCCGTGGCTGGATTGGTAAAGGGCAGAGAGCTCCAGTCCGACTCAGACGCCAGCAAGGTGGAGGTGGAGTACTGGTTTGGGCTGGTATCATCAAAGATGAGCTTGTGGGGCCTTTTCGGGTTGAGGATGGAGTCAAGCTCAACTCCCAGTCCTACTGCCAGTTTCTGGAAGACACCTTCTTCAAGCAGTGGTACAGGAAGAAGTCTGCATCCTTCAAGAAAAACATGATTTTCATGCAGGACAATGCTCCATCACACACGTCCAAGTACTCCACAGCGTGGGTGGCAAGAAAGGGTATAAAAGAAGAAAAACTAATGACATGGCCTCCTTGTTCACCTGATCTGAACCCCATTGAGAACCTGTGGTCCATCATCAAATGTGAGATTTACAAGGAGGGAAAACAGTACACCTCTCTGAACAGTGTCTGGGAGGCTGTGGTTGCTGCTGCACGCAATGTTGATGGTGAACAGATCAAAACACTGACAGAATCCATGGATGGCAGGCTTTTGAGTGTCCTTGCAAAGAAAGGTGGCTATATTGGTCGCTGATTTGTTTCTGTTTTGTTTTTGAATGTCAGAAATGTATATTTGTGAATGTGGAGATGTTATATTGGTTTCACTGGTAAAAATAAATAATTGAAATGGGTATATATTTGTTTTTTGTTAAGTTGCCTAATAATTATGCACAGTAATAGTCACCTGCACACACAGATATCCCCCTAAAATAGCTAAAACTAAAAACAAACTAAAAACTACTTCCAAAAACATTCAGCTTTGATATTAATGAGTTTTTTGGGTTCATTGAGAACATGGTTGTTGTTCAATAATAAAATTATTCCTCAAAAATACAACTTGCCTAATAATTCTGCACTCCCTGTAATTTCGTGATGTAATCAGGACTCGGCTGGTAATCTGGCATGCCTGATGTTTACCCTTTAATTTGTCATTGACCATCAAACCACACACCAAACGTGCCGTCCAAGTTGTTGTTTTTGCAAGCTCCTCTGAAGCTTTTGAGTAGGAAATTAAATAGCTTGCTATCATAAGCTTTAGTGTAACTACCTCTTAAGTGAGTCAGATTTCTCTTAAGTAAAGTAAAGTGCTGTTAGATTAAAATCTTATGTACGCCTCATTTTCAGCTCCATGAAATACAACCAGTAATCTGGCATGCCTGATGTTTACCTAGTGAGCCGACACGCTTTTGGGCTCACTGGTCAATTGAAGGGCCGCTGTGCACTGGCTGTACAAGCACTGACAGCAGCCCATTCGTCCATTTTCATTCTTGACACTGTATTGTCATGTGCTGTGTGCAGGCAGGAACGGTGGATCCAATGTGCGGACACTCAAAAACGTGATCTCAAACAGCTTTATTGCTGAGACCCAGTCTAACTAAACTGGGAGGCAGGATGGCACACAGTGCAAAGTTGAGGACAAATATGATGGTAGGTCACAACACAGTCAAAGGAAAACGAAGGGCTTAAATACACAGAGGGAGCAATCAGGGAATAGGAGACAGGAGGGAAACACAGCTGGGATAAATCTGGGCTAACGAAACAAAGGAAGCAAAATCAGATACATTAACATGAGACATGGACTTTCAAAGTAAAACAGGAAATGTAACACAGAGATACAGACTTGACAAGGGGATACAGCAGACAGGGGAGACAGAGCAACCATGGAACACGGAGACATAAACCATAAGACAGAGAACTCTAACAAAGAAACCAAAACACTAGAAATGATAAATAATGACAAAATAAAAGCTCAATAATAATGTAAAAGTCAAAACTCTGGGTCAACGACCCAGGTGCCCTAACATGTATTGTCCAATCAAATCTCTTAATGCAGCCAGGCCCTCCCCTGACTCTGCTCTTCAAGGTGCATGAGAGGTATAATTAGGAAGGGAGTGATTCGAGATTTCTGGTAAAATGAATGGTTACTTATTAAACCATTAGTCACTCCTAATAGCTAGTGTGGCTTTTAATTGTCACATGCTGCAGTGTAGTACATCTAAGATGTCCTAATCCAACAACAACTGTACAAACTTGTTTCAATATCAATAATCAAACAATATGAAATATATACAAAATATGTGTAATATACATATATATGTATGCTAGGGCCAATTTTCTGTCCCCGATGTTCTGTCCCCTGTTTGCTACTTATGCTCTCTACTGATTTGAATAAAGAAACGTCCTTAAAAGATACTAAACCCCAGATACTGATGTTTCCATCTCAGTTTGCAATTGTGCCCAATGTTAAACATGTGGGTGTGGAGTGTGTGAAGTGTGAAAAGTGCCAGAAGAGAAAAAAAAGTCTTGCATATGTTGCAGTCCATTTTCCCATGGAATCAACAAGGAGAGTGAGGGAGACTAACCTTACAAACTTGATAGTGTATTTGGATTAGTGTCATGATCCAGCTAGTACGGCAACACTTGGGTCGGTCACCTGCATCAAGAAGGTTCTATTTATAGCCATGAAAAGTCAAGCTGTTCCACAGTGACTGTCAGCACTCCTACGGTCATTTTTAGTATCTGGTTTTGCATGTGAGCATTAAAAATGTGTCTGTGGGTGCAGCTTGCAGCTTTGAGAAAGTGCTCTATACATTACAGTCCTTTTCTGGCTTCCAGTCCATTTAGAGTATCCAGTTTAAATTTTACTACTTGTTTTTAAGAGTCTCAGTGGTTTGGCACCATCTTACTTAACTGAACCTTAACTTCCCACAGTACCAGAGCACTGATGTCTACAGACCCTATGATCTTGAATATTCCTAGATGCAGGCTCGAAAGCAGAGGTCACGGGACCTTTTCCGTGGCGGCTCCTAATATTTGGAACAACCTAATTTCTTGTATAATAGCTGCCTGGTGTCATTCATTTTTTTTAAAAACTGTTAAAGACCTACTTATTATCGCTTGTTTTTAGTTATAGTTTACCAGGGTCCCGTGACCTTTATTATGCAAACAGGCCTTTTTTACTTGCACAACCTGGACAACACTTCAACTGGTCCATGTTTAATGTGCTATAGAAATAAACTTCGACTTGACTTGACACTCACTAATCTAGAGGATGGAACATTAAGTAACTGGTCGCCCAGAAAGACTGTTGTAAGTTTGAACCTCCTCAGAGACCTGCTTGTCAGATTAACCAGTGATCCGTAAATTGGTTGATGGGACAGTAAAAGGTTCTCTCTTTCTCTCCCTCTCCATGGTAACTTGTTAAAAAATAACTAGTTTGGAGGATAAGATGTGCCATGATGAGCAATAAAGAGGGATAAAAGAGACAAATACATAAAATTCATTGACTCTCGCAAAAATAAATTGGGGCTAGATTAATGTTAAATTCCCAAACCAAGGTGTATGCATCATAGTGCTATCAAAATGGTAAAAGGGTAACCTTTAGTCTGCACAGCACTGTGCAGCTCTAACCGTATTGCACCTGTGGAGCAACATGTAAAGCATGTGTGCCTGCTATGTTTTGCTTGAAACCACAAAGCTCTAAAGATGTTTTTTTTTAAGCTATAAATGTGACTTTCTGATGGTCAAAGGATACAAATCAAGAGTGAAACCTTTTAAATTTCATCCACAGGTTCAAA
Organism: Aulonocara stuartgranti; assembly: GCF_965226115.1. Classification (NCBI taxonomy): domain Eukaryota; kingdom Metazoa; phylum Chordata; class Actinopteri; order Cichliformes; family Cichlidae; genus Aulonocara; species Aulonocara stuartgranti. Next base: position 7,912,188 of record NC_138946.1, read on the forward strand.
TTATGTAGTAAGACAGCTGTTTCCTCAGATAGACACTTTAAAATGTTAAAAATTCAAGTGGCTTTTGGGATTTTACAAATTAATAGCTCGAAAGTGACAGACATGCAAATTTTGGTGCTTGTGTCCACTTTTGAAAGAAAGTACCAACCTGGCTAGTTTATGTTCGTGATTATTAAAAGCATGAATATTTTTAAACCCATCATTCTGAACTTGTCAGGAGTTATGGTAACGAGGTCTTTGGCTATTAAATAAGCTGATGACAGTAGGCTTTTACTAAAGGCTTGAAGGGGCATAACAAAGAAAAAAAAACAAACCCTACTTTTAGAGAGGATCGGCTTGCTGTTAGAGGAACTGCCGTCCACAGATTGCTTCCATCTATACCAGAAGTTTTGCATCTGGGCAACTTTAAGTCACAGTCAGCATTAGCTGATTCAGCCAGACCTGAGGTACAGCCAGACCTGAGGTACATATGTAAACAGTGACAAATTAGAGGAAAAACCTAAAACCTTGACCCCCTCAGGGGCTCCAATGGCTTGTGTTGTGCTGCAGTCAGAAATTTGCTGGCATGGTTAAGAGTCCACTGCAAATCAGCACAAAGTTTTTCTGAGGTGCACATTTTCGACCTCTCAGCACAATAACCCCCTCCAGTAGATGTGGTTTGGTGACTCTGAAGGCAATGGCAGGTGAAAGAAATAAACATCCAAAAAACCAACCCCCAAAGCAAAAAACCTGAAACTACAGTTGATTTTAGAACAGCAGAAGAAAGCTGCATTAATTAGGGAGATGTGACCTGAGTGCTTCTCAGAACTTCCCTCCATTTCCTCTGGAAGCCAGTCACTTGAGATGCCTTTTGGGAAGCTGCCAAACACTGCAGGGATAATTGAAAATTTTAGGGCCTGTTTGAGTCCCTGAACAATGTAGAATTACTGTCCACACACTGCAAGGTCCTGCTGAGAGTTGAGCAGTCACTACATCCAACCAAACAAGAGAAGATGAAGGCTTATTGATTCCTAATGCTGGAAAAAGGGGGTTTGCTGCAAGAGCTCCAGTAATGTGATATAGAAGGAAGGAAAGGATATAAATGCTACTGCTTCAAAAACATTAAATTATAAGAAAAGTCTGCAACCACACACAAAAAAATGACTACAGATAGTGATCGTATAGACAGAAGCTGTAACTTGGAATAAGTAAGGAATTGTTCTGGAATTTGTTATGCAAAGAGTCACTTCGCAGTAATATATATACATATAACATGAAATTGCAACAGTCATACAAACAAAGATAAATGCTTTCAGCCCTTGTGCTTAAGCCCCTGATTCTTTGATAACAGCTGGGTTTAATCTTGTTTACTGTTGAAGAAATCTATAACAGAGATGGAGATTGAGAATAGGTTTTTGAGCCACTATCCCCACGAATATCAGATTAAAGTGAAAGAAGTAACAACAACAACAACAAACAGAGAGCAAACATTCTGATTTTGTTGTTGTTTCTTGTTATCAGGCCCATTCATTGAGTCAGACTTGGCAATCTAAAGCTACACTTCTGGAATTAACAATGATGCTAGCAGCGAGGCTCGAGAGATGCCGCCTGTCAGTCAGTCAGATACTTTGGTGAAGTCTGAATGAGCTTCACAGGTTTTGGATGGACAGCAATAACATTTTGTGCAGATGTTCCTCTTTTCTCTTTATAGCCACCTGTACGTTAACAGTTTGATTTTATAGGGCAGAGGCTAACAAACTCGAGCTAGCTGCTACAGCACACTAAGCATGGTTCGTTGTGTTGTGTGCTTGTTTCGTTGGTGTGAATGTTTCCTTTTTCATTCAGTTAGGTTCACAGGTATTTGGACAAGGACTTTTTCCTGGTAATTTGACCACAATGCATTTTTATTCAAATGACAGACTTTAAGCTTTAATAAGGGTTTTACAAATATTTTCCATGAACTGTTTGAGAATTACAGTCATTTTTAAACATAGACCCTATCAGAGGCTGATCTGTAATAGTACAAACTAACATTTTCAATACAAGGATCGATTTTTAATTTGGGGATGAAAAATTGAAAGAGTTCCAACAAATGAATTCGACACTTTAAATCAGGTCCAGATTGTTAGAGGCTTCACCTGAGCATTATGTATAAAAATGGCTATAATTCCTAAACAGTTAATTCAATACTTTTATTTAATCCCCTTCATTGAAGCCGAAATTCATCATTCACAACTTTATAAGCATTATTATTACAAAAGTAAAATAAGAATAATAATAAAGTGCTACTGTCCAAATACTTATGGAACTAACTGTATATGCACTTTTAATTATACAGATTTAAGATTTATAGCAACTAGCAGAGCCCTTGGCTGCTGGTGGCAGACCTCTGGCAGTCCTTGGGCTGCACTTTGACAAGCATTGTTGCTGGGAAGCGTGACTATTAGAGAGATTACCATAAAGTTCCCTTTTCCTTAGAAAGATAAAAAGCTACATTCAGCTGCTTCGTTATTCACAAGGATTGGCCGCAGTGGTATGTCGGATGTCCTTCCTGATGCAACACCCGAGAGATCTGTGTCTCCACTCAGGATCAAACCAGGGATCTTTCACTTGTTAGGCGAAAAACTTCCTTTAATGTTTCCAACTAAGAGTGATTTTCATTTTGTAATTTTTTAGAGATGATTAAGCAGAGTTTACTTTAGAACATGGTGACCTTGTGACTGATACTGTAAGTAGGCACCGAAAGGATGTGGACAGTGTCCAAGTTCTCATATAACTTCTTCCTCCAAAAAATGCAAATAGTGATGGCCTAATGCCAATCTCAAGACAAATCAATGAGTGACATCATGGCTACAACCTCTTCATCTGCAGAGACTGTGTTACATTTACGTACTTTAAGGGTTTTAGAAGAATTTACTAAAACATCAAAGTTTGGGTTATTTCTCAGGTCTGCATTAAAAACCGATGTTTCATCTGACTGTAAAAGAATTTGTTCATTTTTGGTCTAAAAAAATGTGTCCATGGTGTACAACTTTACATCGGACGTTGTGCAACAGGACGCTACATGTATCTCAGTTCTTCACTGTATGGCGTCATGAATCCAAGCACGCTGCACGTCCAGTACAGATAGCAGCATCGACAGCCAGTCAAAGCTGCAGCTCTCGAACAATTGCTGTCTGAAACAGAAACACTGAAGCAATGAGTACGGTTGTATCCCAAAGGCTGGAAAAAATGAGCATGCACCTGGAAAGTTGCCAAATGAAATCCCTAGACTGCCAGAGACAGTCTGGGAGGAGAACATGAATGACTGGTGCTTTCTGTGTTTGTATAGCAGACAATACAAATAAAGCTTAGGATGAATTGGACCTACTGTGAAATTTGATTGGGATGAATGGACCTTGATGTTCTTTCTCTCTGTCCCCAATCTCTTTTAATTTACTGGTGTTGTGGAGGATATGGTTCTCATCATTAATCAGCAAGACAAATGAATCCCCAGCTCGGCGTGAGAGAGAGAGCGAGAGAGCTGGAAACACACAGAGAGGAAGAGAGGTGGAAGAAGAAAGGAAGGGGTGGGGTATATAAATCAAGTATGCTTTGATTAATTCACCTTGGTCTAGAGGACGCGGCTAATAAGATCCATTGGATCGATATACAGAATCCTCATGTTTTCAGCTGTATGTCAATAAAAAGAAAATCTGCTAGATCACTCAAAATGGTTAATTACACCCAAGCTAATGAAAATCTTTACATTTACTGACACCAATTAGTAATGTTCAACTCAAATTACAATCATTTTCAGAGTGGGTAATTAACAGATTGAGGTTTTTCTTTCTGCGAGGTGCTGGTAAAAGCTATAAATCAAGTAATAAACAAAAAGACAAATTTAGTGCTGAAAATGGCACTTTCTCAAATGTCAATCACTACACCGAATTTTGGTGGGATACGTGGCTGTGCATTTCTAAATATCAAACTGAAGCTAGAGCTATGCTTTAACTGTACCTCGCACAGATCTTTTTTTTCCCCCACTTTGTCCATACTTCTTTAGATATAACATTTAATCCATGTGAAGGCACAGCTGTGCACTTCCCTACTTGTCCACTAAAAGGCACTCTAGCGCCTGTTTCAGAGCAAATCTGTGAGTCAAAGAAGGAGAAGCATTTCATATGGAAGTCTAACAGGCAGAAGAAGGGTTGCAACATTTGAACAAAACCAGATGAAAACAACAAGGTCCCAAAATGTACGCTGTGTTTAAAAGTTAGTCCACTTTTTAAAAATATCTACTTTTATTCAAACTGATCAATCCACTGAGTTTAACACTAACAATGTGTTTTCACTGGAGACACAGAGGTTTTCTTAAAAAATAATTCCCCTAATCTAGCAGACATGAAATCCCAGAGGTGTGATCTAGATGGGGCATTACAAAAATACAAATGAAAAAAAAAAAACCCTGAAAAATAGGGTCATTAATGACAAGCGTCAGGTAAAATCTCTCACAGGAAAACTGTAGGGAAAAAGCCTCAGCAACTGCTCTTAATTAAAATAAGATTATGGTATGCATTTAATTGCTACAGCTGTTATTAATTGCATTTTTTGTTTATTTTAGTTGCTTGGTCATTTTTGTAATTTGTCTAGTTGGTTTCACATCAAAAAAACAAAAGGTTCAGTCAGCAATTAGGAACTATTCCTTTTTGGAGGGATATCAATGAGAGTTTAAGTGCAGAATGACACATTTGGCTAACCATGCTAATGTGTGGAATTGCATCTGCTTAAATAAGATTCCTCTTCAATTAGTGTAGACAGAGTAGCTCAGATTTCCTTCATTAAGAGAACCCTCAGGACAGACTGCTGACAGCTGACTTGTTGTTGGATTAAGTTTGACCTGAGGGTTAAATACTACATCTCACTCCAACATCATAGAAGCATGTCTCGGGATTTCTTTTCCTTCTCTATAACAGCAAAAGTGCTCTTTTAACATGACTTATATCATTAAAAGTCTGTATGCAACAAATACAGATACACTTCCTGTGAGGATCGCAACCTTTGGGACCATTTTGTTTGCAACCCCACTGCAAGGAGCAGAGATATATTAAACCCACGGGCGAATGAAATCCATGGATTAAACATGGATGTTCAAGACCGTGTCAGCTGTCTTGAATTCCATAAAGGCAGTTCAAACACACAGATGGCACTGACTGAACTGTACAGCCTTATTTCATACCTGTGACCAAGACCATTCGGCTTAATTTAGACTTTCAGTGGGTGAGAACATGTTCAGTCTAACACAAGACACCGTGTAATTGCTTTCAACTCTAAGATGTTCATATGTTTTGTCTCTTTAACTGCACCCACACTTCCCTTATGTAAGGGGGGGGGGGGGACACTGGGTGCACTGCAATATAATTCAATACAACACCAACACTTATTCCAGGCTCCATAATAAACCTACTCAGACAGAGTGTCAACAAATTTAGAATATTTAGTCTAACAAAGGTAATATTTGCCACAGGGCTGTGCTACTCTATGACTTGGTTCTTACTGATGTAACTATTGTTTAGTGAGTGTAAGAGTATAGGCTGTGCAAAGCATATCTTGCAAGCACCACACTTTTAAGAAACACACACACATACATACATATATATATATATATATATATATATATATATATATATATATATATATACACACACACACACACACACACACACACACACACACACACACACACAGGATCTTAAGTACTGAAGCTTTTCTTTTGAAAAACTGTAAATGCAATTTAACAAATTGCTCTAAAAACGGAGCAAATTTGTACAATCATTGTTCAATATAGTTGTACATTATCTTGTAAATGCTGATGCCTTGGAGAAAAAAATTACCAGCCGCAAGCCGTTGCACTTACATCTACCATTTTCATGGTAGAAAGACCAATAAAAATGTAAATGTCTATGCTCAATCATTAATGGTTCACTATCTTTAACATTGTTGTTTTGATTTAAAGTATGATGCTTAAATGAAGACCGAAACAACAAACATCATGGTAAGTAAAACTTGAGCACACGTTTCTGAAATGGTAGGTACATTTTAAGAGGTTGAAAAAAAAGGGGGAAACTGGACTTCTTTACGTTTGTGAAGACATTTCACCTCAAGAGACTTATTTAGTTCCCAAAACAAAAAGTGGATAGTCCCAGGTATCTAACCCCTAGTGGGGGTTGCTCCCTTTGGAGGTGGTTGTTAAATCACTATTGATCATGGGGGTCACCACATAAGTGAGCATGGTTTATTACCATCACTGAGGGCTAGGCCAAAAACCATTGACACCTTGCCCTACCCTATCATGTGACCTATTTAGGTCACCTGAAGCAAGGTGTGAGGGTTGAAGCACCTGGGAAGAGATCTCAAGACTGCCCTGTAGGTGGCTGATAGCTGGTCTTGGAAGCTGCCAACACTGTTCAGTGAAGGCCATTCACAGTGGACTTAGATAGCCTCCTCTACTCCTGAAACCACCTGTTTTCTTGGTCTATAATGTGAACACTGGCATTCATGAAAGAGAAAAGGTTTACTCAGAAACTGCATGGGTTTGTAAAATAGTAGGATAGATTAGATTGTTTGTAAGATAAAAGGACCCGATATATTCATCCCTTGGTTTGGGGTTTTCTTCTTGTTCTTTATTTCCTGTAAAGTGATTTATGTTCAAGTTCTGTGATATGTTTTGTTACCTTTGAAATTTAGTACCGTAATTTTTTAAAAATGTATTTTTTTTCCCCAGCCTGTTTGAATTCCTTCATTTTTAGGTTATCTGTGATTTGGGTTTCTGTATTTCTTGGTTAGTCCATATTTAGATTTCTTGCTATTTCTGTTGTCGTTGTGTTGACAAGTCTTGTTCGTCTCATGTTTTGTATTCTTCATGATTGGTTTTCTAGTCCTATTATTTGAGTCTTCTGTTTTTAGTTGTGTGACCCTCGGGTTGTATTTAGTTAGATCACATATGCATGTCCATTTTCTGCTTCTATTTCTGTCTTATCTCTGTTTGTCTTTTATCCCTTAGTGTTTCGATGTCTAGTCTTTCTGTCTTCCCCAGTGTCAACTTAACCCTTGCTTCCCCAGTCAGTGGTGTTTTCCTGTTTTATTTCGGTAACTGTTGTTCTCTCAGTCTCTTTTGACTTTACTTCCCCCATCTCATTATGTCTGTCTCCAGCCATGTATCCCACCTCTTATCGATCCCCTTGTTATCATACGTGTGCATATATTGCTGCAGTCTGCACTTGTTATTTGTTGTATCGTCCTCATATTGTGTGTAGCCTAGGCCTATTTCTCCCTATTGCAAGTCTCAAGTGAGTTTATATTTAATTTTTTCCCTCCCAATGTTTGGATTCTCTTGTTCAGTTCCCTCCTTATTCCATGAAGTCCTAATAACAGCAATCCAGAAGTGGACGTGGACCACAGAAAAACATGGCTAGCACATAAAGAACATATACTGGATAACAGGGAGACTAGAAGAAAAAAATTAAGAAGAATAAAGTAGCAGGCATGACTATCTTTACATACTTAGATCCCAAGTGTTTATAAAACAAGTCGATGAAGATGTGGATATTCACTCAAGTAGAAGTACAGATACTTGTGTGTTTGGTGCAAGGCCAGCTGTCCAGTGTCATTTTCTGTCACCATGCCTTTGCTTTGCACTTGTTTCCAACATTTCCCCCCCCCTTTTTTCCTTTTTATCTCTGTATGATTAACATAAGTTAATGCAACAAATTCCTGTGGTGAATCCACCAATAAAGTTATCTTTAATGTATTGCTTTTTCCTCCATTTACAAATCTGTTTGATGCTGGAAGAAATAATCAATAACTCCCCCTCGGTTGTGTTAAAAACTACAGTAATGAACCTGTTTAAAAATGTAAGTAGACAGTACATGCATTTATCCTAAAGGAGAAAAAAAGTAAAATACCTGAAAAACCTAGTATAAAGTATTTCACCTCTAACTAGAACTGAACAAAACAAGATTCCTTTGAGAAAAATGACCAAATTAAGCAGAACAAAAAAAATGATGTGAATACTGACATGAATATGAAACAAAGAGCTGAGACGGGGAAGGAATACACATAAAAACATGGTACGACAACTAACAGACAAGTCAGTTATAAATACTTTGGAAACCACAAAGCTAATTACAAGAAACCATAAAGCAAGTCTTGGGAAGGGACTCAAACCCTGCCAACATTCAGAGTAATTATTATAAACTATTAAGTGGTTAAACAGTTCCTAAATGAAAGTGGAGCCAGTGTCGTGTACGTCACTTCACCGTTTGTTCAAGGTGTTTCATCCCCAGGTATTTTTGAAAATGCAGATTTTTCTATGCGTTTGCACCTTTTGTTCACATGTACACGGCGTTTTCGGTCACTGAAAATGCAGATTTTTAAAAACGCCTGCCAGGGTGGAGCTTTTTGAAAACTCAGTTTTTGCGTTTACGTGCGGACGAGGAAAACGGAGAAAACGCAACGCCAAAGATGTGCGCCTTTTTTGACGTCACACTGTGCGCCACGTTATTGTTTCGGTGAAATGAATTTCTACAATGGCTAACTAAGACAAAATACTGTTACTGGTAATTTTACTCTCTGCAGTGTTTAAATACTTACACACAGTTATTGTCCCTCCACACATAGGACTCAGTTCTGCTTCTATGCGCCATCTTTGTTTACTCTTTCCCACCCAGCTTCTAGACTTCTGATTGGCCAACATTTCTACACGGTTAGGAATATATCGCCACCTGTTGCTTTGGTATGTTTCTGGCAGCGTTTCCTTCGTTTTTGGCGTTTACGTGTGGACAGGATTTTTTTTTTTTTTTTTTAAACACAAAAACGGAAAAACTCCTTTTTCAAAAATACCCGTGTACGTGTGGACGTAGCCTAAAACATCGCTTCCATGTCTTTGTTAGACTTTCAAGCAAGAGAAAGCTTGTGTTCAAGAATTGATTAAAATAAAATAAAATAAAGTATATCAATTTAGTTTCAGGAGAAAATTGTTTATATGGAAAAAATGACATTCCGGAGCTTTTTAATACTTAATTGTAAGAGTTTGATATATTACATCCAACATTTAACAAATTAAATGGACTTTAGATGTACAAAACTGTAAATAGCATTTTTATTTTTTTTACTAATATTATCTGTATGTAGAAAAGACATGTGCAGCCATGTAATAAGCACATTCGCTGTTAATGTTTAAAAAAAAGACAAAAACATTTTCACAAATGCATTCCATCTTTGAAATAATCTGATCTATATTACTCACTTGGTAAAACACGATGTGATGCAACATCTAATCCACAATTATGGTTTACACGCACTTTTATGTGCAGAACCATCGTAGTAAATTGGGGCCTTCGTTAATTTCTCTGAACTGTTCTTTTTCCAGGTTGGAATGCGTGTATCTTTAATGACTTTAACAAACAAGAACTGGGTTGCACAAATCTATTTATTTTGGAGCCCAACAATACCATGACATTTTTGCCCATTATGAGCGACTGTAAACTTCTGTGTGTTAAAACAACATCTGTACATCTGTGAATTTGTACAGCGACCAGGTTTGACCAGGGAGAAGATGGCAGGGTTTTACATGTGTTTGGTTAGAATATAAAATCAGAAATCAAAAATTCAGTAATTTCTTAAAAAATCAAACTCAGATACACAAAAGTCCCGGCACCATAACACCTCAACACAAAGTGAACACCTGTTGGCTCCTTTAGACTCTCTGCTCATGATTTTTGCTCTGTAAATTTTTATTGTATGTTCTCACATTCACAGTTACCAGCATTTTCCCTTTAGGAATTTTAGAGCTTTTGCTTAAACTTGGTGGTTTAATCGTGTAATCTCAAGCACTTACTACCCACAGAGCAACAAAGTGCTTGAAACAAAAGTTGGAATTCAAAAATGCCAGAGCTAAAGAAAGAACCCTTATCTGAGCCTATCCAGCTGCTCATGTGGTTTGCATCCTTTCTAACAATCGCAATCAGACGACAGATATCCATTACTGCTAAAATTAGGAGATGCCGACTTCCATATCACTTGAGCCACCAGTGCACAGGCGCCTACCCAATCAGCACAAAGGAGGACAAACACTCTACTCCACCTGATGTAGAAGCCTCGTGGAGATAATTGATCGGCAGCGAACCAGGAGTTTGTCTGACATTTGAGGGGAAAATGTGAAACCAAACCATTTAAAACTGGTTGAAAAATGTGTAAAAATTTTAACTGTAAAAAGACATTTTGCCTCCATGAACATATTAGGAGACAGCTCCGTAACCATTTCAGAGATGCATTAAAGCATAGCAGCTCTATGATTGTGTAGTGGTTAACCCTATTTGCCTTACGTTTAAACAATTCAAGACACATACACCCTCAGAGGGTCAGAAGCTTGTGTCCTGTTGGTTCTTGTTCTGGTCCCAGATAAATAGGAGAGAGGCAAATCTCAGAACATAAAGAATCAAAAGACTCGACAGCGAGGCAGTGGTGCTAACAGCATGCAGTGTGATTAAAGCCTCAAGTTTGTTTTATTCTGTGTTAAACTGAAAAAATAAACACAAATGTCTCACACATCATCTGTTTGTAACTCCAAATTAAAGTGCACAGCAAATGATGAGTAATTTGTTAGTCTTAAACTGTTAGAAGGCTGCACTAAACCCAGCCGCAGCGATGGATATGAGGGGACTATGTTGTCCAAAACTTAAATATGTATCGTTTTGCATCTTTAATCAGCACGAGGATGTACAATGCATAATATTATATCTTTTTAATTGTTACATTCCTGATTTCATACATTTCATACATACATTCATGATTTTCCTGGAAAAAACCCATTTTTTTTCTGAAAAAAAAGGGAAAATTTGCACATGGTAGTAACATTAATCTTTCCCCTTTTGGTGCTGCTTTTAGGGGTTGCCACAGCGGATCATTTCAACCCTCTGCCTCGTATGTTTTTGTCAGTGTCACCATCACCGAAGCATCATCACAGTAGGTCTCACTACCATCTTGTAAACCTTCCCTTCCACTGTTGCCATACCCTTATGTCACAAATCACCCCAGAGATCATCTCCACCCACTCCACCACTTGCTTTTTCTTCCTCTCTCCAGTGCATACCTCCACCTTTCCAGGCTGTGTTCCCTAATCTGGCAACAAGGGAACCAATCAAATGAGAAGGGCCACATCAGATCCTGGATGAAATAAAAGAAAAAAAGAAAAGGACAAAAAAAACCTTTAACATTAGACAAAATTGAGGCATCTTCACAAAATATTAGACAGATGGGAGAAACCCCTTAAAAAATAAATGATAATTTAAAAAAAAAAAACCAGTTGTGTCATTCAGCAAAACTTTAGTTGTCAAAAGTTTGGGTTCTGTAGATATTTTACAAAGCATTTTATCACTAAAAGTCTTGGAAATGTTTGAGGCACGGTGGAGGACTACAAGTCAATGAGACCTTGTTTGAAGGATGTTTATAAAAAATGCATGCCATGTCTTTTCCTAAAAACATTTCTTTGATCATAATGAAAAACATCAAGCTGAAGTGAAAAAGAAGTTCACAAGGAGACTCAAGAAAATCCGATTGCTCTTACACTAGGCTGTGTCATTATGTAATGAAGGTTGTTAAACATCGCTTCAGCAGCGAATGTGTAAATGTATTATCTCGCTTCCCTTCACAGACGTCGGTCCAGTGTATCTTCCTCAAGGGGATCAGAAATTAAGCACCAAAGCAGAGTTTTACCAGGTCTTATCATGACTGCCACTGAGATACTTCTGTAATAATTCACATAGTCAGAAACCTTTCATTGCAAGAACACCATTTGACCGCAACCCTGCTCACAATCAGCTGAATCCTGCAGGGAATTTCTGCACTCTGGCAAGCTTTTGGGAAAAATACAGCAATAGCAAAACTTTTAAAAGCAAAGTATTATGATGGTGTAGAGGTCATAAGGATTCAGTAGCAGATACAAAGGTTTGCACAACTCTGCGCTGCTAACATCATCAGGCAGTACATCAGTATGACCAAAGCTAAATGTTAAGATAATTTTTGTTTGTTCTGAAGATAACTCCACAGGGTGCCTTTAAGGTTATAGCAGCACCAGTGGTATTGAATAACTAAAGCAGTCGACAGGACCCATCCTAGAGTATATATATATTTACTACTATTAGATCAATCAATCAGTCTTTATTCATAAAGCACTTTTCATACAAAAAAATGTAGCACAAAGTGCTTTACATAGTTAAAAGCAGCCCACCCCACCCTCCAACTCACTCCCCATACTCTCATTAACATAAATGATGTGAATACACACATATCCCCCCCACCCACCCCCACACACACACACGCGCACACTTAAAGAGTAAAAATTGGGCTGGGTTCGCATGAGCCAAGTGAGGAAACACTATAACAGGGAGCCGTCTGCACCGGGAGCCGGTCACAGACTGCAGCCTCCAGGCTGGGCACACAGCAGGAGGGAGGCAAAGGAGCCCCCCAGCCAGGCTGAGAGGACCCCAGAGCCCCAGCAGCCACGGTCGATCACAGCCCCGGTGCAGAGAGCCCCCTCCGAGGAAACACTGGAGATATGACACAATAGGATATATACAAGGTAAAATGATAAAATAAATAAGAACGGGATACAATATAAATATAAATATAAATAGAGTAAGAAGATTAAAAAATGAATAAGAATAAAATCAATAAATATTAGGTAAAGTCTAAATTAATAATAGAATAACAGGATAGAATAAATAAGCATAAAATAAATAAACGCTAAGTAAAAGCTAAATTAAAAAGGTGGGTCTTGAGCCTGTTCTTAAAAACATGTACGTTCTCTGCGGCCCTGAGCTCCTCTGGCAGGCTGTTCCACAGACGAGGACCATACCACTGAAAAGCTGCCTCTCCGTGAGTATGTGTCCTGACTTTAGGGACAATCAAAAGGCCAGTACGTGAGGACCTCAGGGTCCGCGAGGGTTCATATGGTAAAAGCAGATCTGAGAGATAAGAAGGCCCAAGACCATTAAGACATTTAAAAACCAATAAAAGAACTTTAAAATCGATCCTGAAACACACGGGGAGCCAGTGCAGCGATTCTAAAACCGGTGTAATGTGGGCCCGCCCTCTGGTCTTCGTCAGCACACGAGCTGCCGAGTTTTGCAAAAGTTGTAAAGTTGAAATATTCTTCTTAGGAAGACCAGAGAGCAGGGCATTACAGTAATCAATGCGACTGGTAATAAAAGCATGCATCAGCATCTCCGTGTTGGCCCGAGAGAGAATAGGGCGGACTCTGGCTATATTTTTTAGATGATAAAATCCAATTTTGGTTACATGTTTAATATGTGGGATAAAACCAAGCTCAGAGTCAAAAATAACACCCAGGTTTTTCACTTGTAGCGAAGGACAAAATGCCTGTAATTTAGACAAGAGTTTCTCTCTCTGAGCCTCGGGACCGACGATTAAAACTTCAGTTTTGTCCTGGTTAAGCTGTAAAAAGTTTTCTGCCATCCAACATCTTATATCTAAAATACAGTTAAAAAGGGCATCCATTGGTCTGGTGTCATCAGGAGACACGGAGATGTACAGCTGCGTGTCATCAGCGTAACTGTGAAAGTTCACTCCATGCCTCCTGATGACAGGAGGGAGCATATACAAATTAAAAAGTACAGGGCCTTTGAGGCACACCACATGTCATTTTATGGATCTTAGAGGAGCATGTATCCATACTCACCATAAAAGTTCTGTCAGAGAGATAGGAAGTGAACCAGTTATGTACAGCACCAGAGAGGCCCACCATGTGTTTCAGTCTGTTTAAAAGAATAGTGTGGTCTACTGTATCAAAGATATTGCTCTCACAGCTTCATGAACATTTAAATACCATTATCTGGGGGTGTTAGCGGTGAGGTCATGGTTGCGGTGGAATAGCTGGTTGCTTAGGAAGGTTTCTAACCGGTAAGGTTGACCAGAAAGTGTCTAAATGGCAGTCATAAAAAGAGCTGGTCGAATTCTCTAACTGTTAAGAAAGGTGCTTCAGTGCTTCCTCTATTACCTTCTATAGCAGAGGATACACTGCACCATCTTTGAGTAAATGGCTGCTGTGCTCCTTCTCTTGTGCTATAACTTGCTAATGTGCAGCTATGTTATGAAATTTCAGCGATTTGTTAAACACACAGCTGAACTATGAACGTTACGCTTCACTGAAGACAGCTTTTCATGAGGCTGCTGCGTCGTGCGAAGCACTTTTTAACACAGGCTTTGAAAAGTGCCCCAAGATGATAATAAGCTATATTTGAAAGATCAAAGTGAAGGGCAAGTTGCATTGGTCATGTCGTTGTTTTGAGCATTTCTTTCGGGATTTTATGATAATCGTAATTCATTTAAGTTACAGATGCTAAAAGTAGCAGAAGAGGAGTTAAAAGCAAGTGGACAGTATTTTAGTCATTAACATTTCCTTTCATTGTCACACTGAAACTTGAGAGAGACGATGACAAGGTTGCGAGTTTGAGTCCCTGCTCTGGTGTTGCTTTCTCTGAAATTATCATTGAGGCGTACAGGATTCCCAACAAAAATAATCATAATAAACAACTTGAATTATTTTCTGTGGTAGGACTTTCCTGGAATACCTCACTTAGGAGGCATCCAGGAGGTGTCCTAATCAGATGCTTGAACTACCTCAACTGGCTCCTTTCAATGTGGCGGAGCAGCGGCTCTACTCCTCACCTGTCTCTGCTGGGAGAGCCCAGCCACTCTTTTCTGACACTTGGATCCGTGATCACGTTCTTTCAGTCACTACTCAGAGTTTGTGAGCATAGGTGAGGGTAGGAATGTGGATTGATTGGTAAAGTGACAGTTTTACTTTTACACTTCATCAAGAAAATGGGCCTCACTTGGCGCACGCTGCCCCAATCCGTCTATCAATCTCGCATCTTATTCTCTCCTCACTCATGAACAAGACCCTGAGATACTTATACTCATCCACTTGGGGCAGTATTTCCTCCCTGACTCGTTCCCTCCACGAATCGCCATCTTAGCCTGGTGGAGGGATTTGTGTGTCCCAGTGATCCCAGGATGTTTTCTGGGGCGACTTTCCCCTGGTAGGGTCTTCCATAGCAGATTGGTCCTGGTTGAGTCCCAGGGTAGAGTCTCAAGGGCAAACATCTAGTGGCCAAGCTCTGGCACATGTTGCTCGCGTGGACTCAGTCTGAAAAAGCAACATGGGCATCCTCAGGTGGGAGTCAGAGGCAGAGGTCCTGCCGCTCTGATCCTCGGCTTCCAAAACTGGCTTATAGTATGAAATGTGCTAAATAAAATAGTCATTTTCATTGAATAAGCTAATATTAATCAAACTTATTTGTTCCAGTCAGTACGTAGCAGTTGCATGATGGTTTCTCACAGGTAGGTCACTGAAGGAATGAACACCAACCAGCCTTTTCTGTGTTTTAGCTTCCTTCTGGAGGGTGTCACTGCTCATCTTCTGTATGACTGCCAGTTCAGCAGTTTTGTGGTTGCATGTACTGAAGATACTTATACTGCTGCAACAGTAATTTACTAAAACTCAAAATTAATTATTCTATTAATTTAAGGTTCTTGACTTGTGGTTTTCATGAGCTAAATATCACAATCATCAAAATCAACAAACTTAAAACAATAAAAAGGTTTGAAATATTTCATTTTTTCATAATATTCTGAGATGCTCTAGTATGTTGCCTCACAGGTATGGCAGAAAAATGGGGATAAAAGAACTAATAAAAAATAAAACTGATAAAAAAAATGTTAGTGATTCACAGCGTTATGAACAAAACACTGTCTGGTACTTGAAAACAACCTGCCTCCCCTTCCTCCTTCACATCATCACTGCGCTAACATTGCCACCCAGGGTCGGTGCTAGGTCATAAAGACTGGACGAGTAACCAGCTTAGCTCTTCTCACTTGGCTGTTTCATAAAAGATAGGAACCACGACAGAGAGATGTAGACAGATATCCAATAACAGCCCAGCTGTCACTGAGCAACATAAAACCAAAGCAAGGCTTTCTGCATTCATAATCTAATTTATTTAACACATTTTATATACACATCGACAAGAAATGGGACTCAAACACCAGCCCCACATGGATTTTTTTGTTGCAGTATAATACAAAATATAAATTTTAAAGATGCCCACCTGAAAATCAAACTGACCCACTGAGCACAAATTGCAGCTGAAAACAAAACAATCATAACAAACGCTGAATGTCACAGAGCAATTTTCTGGGGGAGTCAAATAAATAGAGGTGCCGTTTTACCCAGTAAGTGGCTATTGCTCACAAATCCAACAATGACAACAACTCAAAGAGAAGGGACTTGTGGCTGAATGGAAGTTATATTTAAACTATAAAACAAGCATGCGTGTGACAGAAGGGTAATGCATTAAACAATGTCTGAAATCAAAAGTGACTGAAAGTTGTTTTGTTTTCCAGATATGGTGACAAAGGTGGGAACATTTTCAGGTGAATGGATTTAAAATACAAAGAGAGAACCAGCAAGAGCAAAGAGGAAAGCAGGCATCATTGTTCTCTTTCACTCGTTGGCCGACACGATCGATACCGACTTCATGTCTATGAATTTAACTACACACCAACAGGTGGTGCCTTCACTGCTGCACCTGTGATGAATGAGGCCCAAAGACTGTATAAAAAAAGATGGATGTAGCCGAGGAGCCGTCACCCACTGCGTATTTATAGTCTGCGCTTTGAAGCTGCAGCCATGTTGGTTTGTGGAGCCAAAAATGTCCATATTTGGAAATTCTTTTTGAGATTCTTTTTTATTTTTTTACATTTAAAACTTTATTTAACCAGGAGAAAAAAAAATTTTGTGGTTAAAAATCTTGCTTTAATCTATATATAGGTGTAAATCACTTTCAAATACCTTTTAATTAGTACTAACACACCAATTAAAATAACAAAAAATTCCAGAAACAAAACAAAAACATGGGCTGCACCACACAGCAGCAAGGCACCAATGACACAAACATCGTTGAGAGGTCCAGTACAGTAACTCTAGTAGTGGCTTTGAGGCTGATCAGGCAGTGATAGGCTACAGCTTTTGGAACCAGCCATCAGTTTTATCTATATAGCACCAAATCACAACACTTGCCTCAAATCGCTTTGTTTTGTTAAGGTAAATACTCCACAATATTAGAGAAATAAAAACCCAACAATCTATCTATTAATAAGGACTCAAAGATAGAGCAAGAACTCCCTTCGAACTGGAACAAAACTGAATCAGGCTTAGAGGGGGGTAGCCGTCTGCCGTGACTGGTTGGGGGGTGTGGGGACTAGGTCAAGGTAACTTTATTTATACCCATAGGGGCAAGGTAAATTTGCTTTACAGAAAAAATGATAGCATTTGGCATCCCTTCAAAAACACACATACCTAATAATAAGACAGGACAAAAACAATTTAAAAAAAAAAAAAAAAAAAGAAGGGTAAAGAAGAAAAACTACATTATGGTGTAACAAAGGAAGGATTCAGGGTCACCTGATGCAGTCCTTGTCACAGTCTGCAGAAGCAGACTGTATGTATTACGAATAAAGGACCCAAAAGCAGATCAAAACCAGAATGTGAAACGGGACTTAGAATTAACACAAGGCGAGCCGACTACACCGACATAGGACACATACTTTCAAAATAAAACAGGAAACAGCATGGAACTGGAAAATGGTACTATGAGGTTCTATGAGGTCTTTAAGATAAGGAGCCTAATTATTTAAGACCTTTTTCAGCTCAGGTGGTTCCTGTTTGATTAAGAACAACTTGCAACAAATTTACACTCTGTTGATGCCTACTGGTAGCTTCAGGGCTGTGGCTGGGTTTAACTTATCATACATTTGTGCTGTTTTTTGATTGTCATTGCCATTGTGTGAAAGGTTAGTTAACCTAAGCCTGTTATTAAAAATAGCAATAGTAATAAATAGCTGAATCTTCATCATGAATCCTTTTTTTAACAAAGCTGCTAGCAGCCATGTTTGGTCTGTTTATGGGAACGTATTTACAGAGGGAAGTGAAAGTGCTGATGATACAAGGAGCTGAACCTGACCTCTGCCCTCTGTCACTATACAGACACGACAAAAGCCTGAACTGAATGAAGCATGTGCTCATTTTAGAGCAGTGATTTGTTTTTGTTTTAATCTAGTTGTTTACTAAAACAAACAAATGAAAAAACTACACAGGTCAAGACCTCGATGACTGACTCAGTTACATAAAAGCTGCAATTTCACTGGCATTAAAGACAGCCAGTCTTTAGGCAGTTATGGTTAAAAATAATGTGCAAACAATTTGAGCAACGCTTCTTTATATTTTTCAAGGAAATGGGAACTAGGTAAAGTGATTTACTGAAGCATGTGCAAACATACATGGAAGTACAGTATATAAGGCAAAAGCAGAGTCTGTACTAATGAGCTTGAGATTCTGTATTCGGTCTGAACTCTCATTGGCAGCTTTCCTGTAATTTTTTAAAGCAGTCTTCAAGAGTAGCTCTGGAGGCTAACAATGACTCTTCTTCAGATGTTGGTTTCTTTTGTTTTGGCTTTTGTCACAATGATCCTATGATGCTTCATTAATGTTGAGGTCCAGGCTCTTAGGCGGGCAATCCATGACTCATATTCAATCGTGCGTTTTTCTATCCAGGTATCCTTTTACTGCACTGGAAGTGAATTTCCTATTTCTTCAGAACGCGACTTTAAGATGCTTTTATTGTGCTGTAGATAATTGTTCAGACCTTCCTTGTTTTGTCTTTCACTTGTCTGCTTTCCATTTTGAATCATCTTGTTGGAGCTAAAATATATAATTATATGTTTTAGTGACAGGCTGCTACTAACAAAGTATCAAAAGATACAATTTAAAATTGGTTCTTTGCTGAATTTACTGTTACATGTGCAGATACAACACGAGGTGATTCCCTGAGTTAGGTGTTTTATGCTTGAATAACTTGTGTCAGCTTTAAGAGGCTTAAGAAAAAAAAACCCTTCATGAAAATGAGGGTTGGACAATAAATGACTGAAAAATTGGCCAATGTCTAAAGAAAATCTACTTTAATAAATTCTAATGCTCACTGGAAGCAAAATACAAGCAACTGAGGGGTGGTTTGTGAGTTTTGCACAGTACCATGTATGTTCTTCCATGTGGACCAATTTGCTTTTTACAAGCATTTCTACATGTACAAGAGAATCTAAAAGGCACTTATAATTGATGTTTTACAATTTGTAATGACTCATGAGGTAGCGACAGACCAAAGTCTGGCTTGCTGCTGGCAAGACTTCAGAAATATCAAGATTTTCATCATGGTGTGTTTTTCTATGCTATGTGGGATTTTAAAGACACAAAATGCATCACATTAAAATGATGATTAATAACCAAATACTCCAAGCAAAAAAACTGTATGGGTGTAAAATTCCAACAAGGGGAGAAAACACACAAAACCTTAATTAACATTAATATAGGAGGGCAGGAAAGAAGATTTGCATAGAGGCTGGCGAACAAGATAAGAGAGAAGATGGGAGTTTATATACACACAGATGCAACTGGATAATAAAACACAGGTGAAAATGAAGCGTCATCCTAAAGGTGGAGGGGATAAAAAAGATGGACATGACCAAATGATGACCTGACTATAATAGGAAGAGAATACGACTGAGACATGGAAAGTACATACAGAAGAAAAGATGGAAACAGACCAGGAAACAATAGGTAAAAATAGGTAAGGAAGTACTAAAAGAGTGGAAAAGAACTAAAGAACTAGACACTGAGGACTACAACATTATGAGGACATTAGTATGACTTTATGCTTCTTTTTTTTTAAGAACTTTTGCAGCCTATATTTTCTCCTGGGAAATCAAAAACTGCTTAAAGCCGCTGCTCCTGTGGTGTCAGGGCTGTGACTCACAGGAGCACAGAGAGAGATGGAAAGGACTGTTTTTCCCAACTCATCACACATGTGTTACCCTTTCACCCCCTACATGATATAGGTGGCAACACGAGCCCTCCAGAGTCTTTTGCCCTGTGCCCTTGCCTCCAGCTGGCCCAAAGTAAGGCCCATTTTCTTGGTATTTGCCTCGAGGCATCTTGGCCAGGTGTTTTTTGACCTCTGTCCTTGGTGATTACATGTCAAGGCCTGTCTTGTGATGCTGGTTGCAGCGTGTGCCCAATCGATCCTTGCATTCTTCTTCCGGTTTCTGGCATTTGTTGAGAATTTTCTTCAAAGGCAGATGTTACTCTTGTCTGGGAATGACATCTGGAGGATTCTTCTCAGACAGCTATTAATAATCGTCTGCACTCTGTTGAGCACAGTCTTTGTCATCCTTAATATCTCAGCTCCATATAAAAGCACTCACTTGATGTTGGAGTTCAGACGATGGATTTCTCTTTTTTTGTCATTGTGACAAAAATAAGAAATTCCAGATGTTCTTGAGTTCTTGCCAATCCTTGCTGTGACATCTGCATCTGTGCCCCCAAGATTGATGATGATACGTCTGAGATAGATGAATGACTGCACATCTTCCAGGGCATTTCCTCTGGTTCTACTTTTGGTTGGGATGCGCTTGTAATGGGATGCTCTACACTCATCAAGCATCACCTACAGGTTCATTCCAAACCACCATCTTCTGACACTTAACCAGTGTTGGGGAGTAACAGAATACATGTACCGTCGTTACGTATTTAAAACACAAAATATGAGTAACTGTATTCTGTTACGGTTACCATTTAAAAAGGTAGTATTCAGAATACAGTTACTTTGTTGAAATGAATGGATTCCACGGCGGTCTTTTCCTGTTTCATTTGTTAAGTTGTCCCCTCTCTATTTTTGGCAATTCCACGCTGGTGGAAACCCAAACAAAACACGCACTAAGAGGCTCTCATGTCTGTGTGTCAATCTCACGGCCCATGTCACCCCGACTTGCGGCCCGCATAATGACGTGAAGAAATATTTTTAAAATTATTATTCAAAAAATTATTCAATATGAAGGCAATAGGCAGAGTGTTACAGGCATCGCCTTAAAGAATGTAGCCTCATGGGCAGTGTAGTCCGTGCTGCAGGGAGAATTCACTGCCATACCCCTCATGTGTCTGTGAGCGCGAGGAGGGAGAAAAAGTAGAGTCCAACAGTACGAGTTGTCACCGAGCAGAAACGGGAGCTGGAATCATGTAAATATAATAATAACCACTGCAGCCAAAAAGAGTGCCTGACGAGCCCAGCTGTAAGTAAGCTATTAAGACTCGGCTGTACACTGTGTTCGTGTTTTCCTCGGAAACAACAAGTTCCGTTGGAGCAGCCTTTCAACGCCTCTCTCTGTCTCTCGCTAGCAAAGTTGACCCACACAACAAAGTAAAGCTAGTTTTCTGCTACGAGCCCAACATGGAACCTGACCTATTAGCCAGCGGTCCCTTTACTATGGTTCGGAGCTGCGAACCTGTTTTATATACATAGTTTTCTATACGAGATCGTTGCAAAAAGTGCAGCCTTACCTAATGTCCACCCTGCTGTTACTCATTTTATATTAAGATTTAAAAATCTAGTTGCTATTGGTATGGCGAGTTGCCTTCAGTAATAGTAATAAATCACACGGCAATAGTACATTCATGAAGTTGTAAAAAGCATGATAATATATTAAGTAACCCAAAGTATTCAGAATAGGTTACTCTCAATGAGTAATTGTAACATTACAAAATACATCTTGGGGCATGTATTCTGTAATCTGTAGTGGAATACATCTTAAAAGTAACCTTCCCAAAACTGTACTTAACCAAGGATCAGAAGTTACATGAAAACAACCAGACAGGGCAAATGGTCCAAAAACCCAGGTCTCTTGAGATGAAACTTAACCACCCTGCAGTCTGCAGATGTGGCTGGTTTCTGTGAGTGTCTAATAATGCCACAGCTGGTGTGTCAAAGCCTCAACACCAAACACCACCTCATGATGCCAGCAGCATCTGACAGAAGAACCTGACACCCTCAAATAAGGTGTTGGTGTGTGTCTTTAAAAAAAAAAAATTACCATATTAACTGTTTCTTCTGGTCATCTTCAGTACACAGAATAATAACACTGAATTATTCAGTTGCTTTCAGCTGTGGAGCTCCTCACTGATTACTGAAAGAGCTCAGAAGTAGTGAAACAAATGAGAAATCCTTTGGTTCTGGAGTAATGGATTACCTACATTCACACATATATATGTATTTTATTAAAATACATCTGCTGCAATGAACTGAACCACAGCTCTGGTTGATGTTAGCACTACTGCAGTTGCTACTTTGCCAGACTATCTTAACATTATCTTGAGTGGAATGATCATGATTTATGATTTACTCAGATGCTCTGGTTGTTTTGCCTGGAGCTAAATTTGCTCAAAGTATGGTTTTTTTTTTTCTAATTTGTTTCCAAGATGCAATATCCTAAAATAGTCTAAATCTCCCATGATGCACGATGGGGTTTCTTTGTGAAGAAGTGAGTGAGTAGGATGATGCAATAAAGACAGAGTGGCACTAGTTATAGAGAGAAACTGGTCAACAGAATGAAGGAAGTGAAGGTTGCTGGGAAAGAAGAAGGCTGAGGAAAGGGAAAGGTGAATGACTGCCCAAGAGTGTTTGTTAAATGAATCTACACCGGCTGTTAAATAAAGCACTGCTTTCTGATTGAAGCGAGCAGAAAAAACAAAGATAGTTTATGTTTTCCGTTTTTCTTATCTTTGTCTTTTGCCTTGGGCTTAATAAAGAACTAATTAGCCATGAATTTACTAAAGTAATGTTCTCTTTTCAAGGAAAGCTCACAGTAAAGAAATCACACAATAACTGTGCATTATCTTTTCAGATTATGCAGACCAAAGAAAAAACTGTTTTTATATTATTATTAAATATGTATAAATTCATGAATATATAATTGGTCATCCTAATAATAACTTCAAATGCACATGTTTAGAGACTTAACATGTGCATGGGATGCACTTATTATAAAGGGGAAAAGGTCAGAGGGTGCACTGCAATACTGTAATGATATCATTACAGAAATCCTGTTTCCTGGTATCATATACAGAGAGTAAACCCAAATGCAGGACTCAGGGAAACGGGAATAAACTAACAAAACAAAACCACAGCTTTAACGCAATAAGCTGTTAGCCTACAAGAATACACAAGTCCAACACAATGCAGGACAGAAGCAGAGGATGTGAATACCAGAAAACACAGGGCAAGGAGATACAATCATGTGGGATGACACAATAAAGAACAAGAGAAGATTTTGACAATATAAACACACATATACCCCCAAATAGGGGACATGTAACAGGTGGGGACGCACCTGAGGTCAATTAACCTAATGTGTCAAAAAGGATGAGAATAAAACTCAACACAAGATACAGAGAAAAGAATTATGATGATCCATATTACAAAAGGTGTCACGGCGAGTGAGATGAGCCGTGTGGAAGAGATAGAGGAGGATCCAAACGCAGGCACTTGTAAAGGTGTGAGGGTGGTTTATTAAACACAAAATAAAAATGGGCAAATGGCAAAAGGAACAGAAGGCTATCTAAACTGAGAACAACTACACTAGTGAACACAAACCAGGACATGAACATGAAGGAGGATGAGCAGCGGAGAATGACGACGGACAGCAGGGAAACTACACGAGTGAGACATGGTGGATACACAGGCGGAGCAGCAACTACAAAGACAGAAGACGCGACTTAAATACACACAGAGAAACACAGAGAGATTACACACAGGTGGGGACACAGCTGGGAGTCAACAAGACGAGACAGAGGTAAAACTGAACACACTCACGTGAGACGCAGACCTTCACAATAAAACAGGAAACAAGAGATCACTACACGAGGATGCAGACAGGACACAGAACTAAACTCACATAAAACATGAGAACACAAAACCTGCGAACAAAAACCCTAAACCAGAATCACAGTAATAAAATATATCACAAATAATCAAAACACCAGACAACCCCAAAGCACTCCAACATGCAAAATAAACCAAAACATAAGGTCGAAACTGACCCAGAACCGTGACAAAAGGAGCAAAACTTAAACATAAACAATCCTCAAAACACTTATTGTATTTTTCAGACCATAAGGCGCACTGTGGACGAACGGGTCTGTTTTCATACATAAGGCACACCCGATTATAAGGCGCATTAAGCGAAACAAAACAATCAGATAAGTCAAACTTTACTCAACTCATTCCTCTTGCTTCCTCCACTTCCGTACCATTGATTCATTTTATTACAGATGAAAGAATTTAGACAGTTTTTAACTCTCAGTGATGCCGCAGTATTCGTTTGACTTTGGGACCTGAAACGGATGGAGTTTAGGACCCAGATTACTCCGGAGGCTCCTGACTACGGTAGCCATAATGCTCCAACACCATCAAGCGGTGGGGCTTCGTAGCTTACCAAAGTCATACTAAAACATTTTTTGACAGATTTTTGAGCGCCGTGTACCACATAAAATCGTTTTGAGGTCTGTAAGCACAACCAGAATTCATACATAAGGTGCACCGGATTATAAGGCACACTGCCGATTTTTGAGAAA
This sequence comes from Aulonocara stuartgranti, assembly GCF_965226115.1. NCBI lineage: Eukaryota > Metazoa > Chordata > Actinopteri > Cichliformes > Cichlidae > Aulonocara > Aulonocara stuartgranti. The sequence goes on from NC_138946.1 coordinate 7,936,744, forward strand.
ATTAAAGGATTTTAAGTGCGCCTTATAGTGCAAAAAATACAGTAATGCAACAAAGATATATAAGCGTCTGTAAATACATAACTTACTTTGAGTCAGGTGGGCTACAACAGCAGAAGACCACTCCAAAGCCCTCCTTTCCATTAGTACCTGTTCGGATTGACTCACCACAGTTTTCAGGGTTTTTCATTAGGTCATAGTACCTGCTAACAGATACTAAAATAGTAACTGAAAAGGCTACAAAAACCACACGTAATATTGCGTGGAATATTTTCTCGCCACACTTTGGGCCCCTTGGCACCCACTGAGCATCATTTAAGCACCACAGCTTACCTGAAAATGTCTTTTATGACCACATCTTCTGATAGTTGCATCTTGCACGACAGCACACCATGTCACAAAGCTTAATTCATCTGAAACTGGTTTCTTGAACATAACACTGAGTTCACTGCAGTAAAATTACCTCCACAGTCACCAGATCTCAAGTTAGTAGAGCGCCTTTGGGATGTTGTGGAATGGTCACATCATTTATGTGCAGCTGACAAAGCTGCAGAAACTGTGTGATGCTATCATATCAGTACTGACCAAAATCTCTGAGTAATGTTTCCAGCACTTTGTTGAATCTGTGCTATGAAGAATTAATGTTGTTCTGAAGGCAAAAGGGGGTCAAACCCGATACAACTAAGGTTTAACTAGTAAAGTGGTATTTTTCTAACAAGATACAGAACCCAAGTACAGGATTCAGAGACTGGCAGAAACTCAAAAAAGCAAGCAAACAAAAAAAGACCTTTTATTAGGTAGTACACCAAAGTCCCAAAACAAAGCAAAAGCCACTGAGGCAATAACGCAAAGAAACTGGAGCACACAGGCCAGGAAAACAAATACTCACAGAGAACACATGAGAGACAGAGACAGGGTTTTAAATACACTGAAGATTAATCAGAGCAATGAGACACAGCTGGTAAAACAAGGTGCAGGTGAAATTAATCAATGACAATGAGAAGAAGGAAGCAAAAATAAGGCCAATATTAAATAGGAAGAAACAGAAGATGGAAATAGCTAATATAAAAATGTGGACTTAAGAAGACAATATAAGGAAACCTACACCTACAAAATACTATATAAAGAAAAACAGACCTATGGCTAGTGATAAAACAAATTGTGAGCAGAATTGTGTCTTAACTGCAATTACAAACAATCTCAAAATGAAAAATATAACCTATGGACTCACAGACCATGACAATGACGAGTATAGATATCAGCATTTACACCTAACCATAAGTCCTAATCTTACATGTTCTGACATGTCATGATTCCTCAGAAGAAAAAATAAATGACAAACACAAATAGTATATTAATGTAATTTCAACAGACAGGCTTAAATACAGAGCAGAAACATAAAAACTAATTATTCACTCAATTATTGCATGCAAAAAGGATGTCTAAAAAAATTCTCTGCATAATGGGGACCTGGTCTGATTGCAGAGCAAAGACAAGTAGCGTAATTGTTGACCTTACAGACAGCCTAATTTCCCAAGTAGCCTTAAGGGTTGCCATTACCACCAGAGTTTATAGCTCTGCTCTTTCCTGCCCCTCACGATCTCGCAGTTACTAAATCATTCATAATCACTTCTTGTTCACCTGTTGATACAAGGCTATAAAGGTTTACTTTGCAGAGCCTCCTCATGGCCTTCTAATCTTAATGGCCTCTGGGTAGGTGCTAAACAACCAATCCCCTGAATAATATGCAAATGGTAACAAGGACATTTTTTTTTAAAGGAGTTCATTAAATAAGAATCAAAACGCTATCTTGTGATGAGTCAAATAATAATGTCATTGCTGCGCGCAAGTAATGGATAAAAAGTGTATTCCTTATTGCAGGATATCTATATTAACCTTTTGAGCATGCAAGGTTAACACAAAGAGATAACACCGCACCACTGACCTTTTCATTACTGTGTACAAAACATCATCAGCGAGGACATGAAGGGTTTGACTTTGCTTTATTAGGATGGAGCTATTTATGTAGAGAGTCCGTTAAGGTGTAATGAATAGGATTTCTTTCTTTCAATAGTTATTTGAGGATATTGAGTAATGATTCCATAAGAGACCAACTGGCACACACATTAAACATGAGCTCAGAAGTACATTTTCTATGACTGATAGCCTGCCTCGGGTCTTAACTTTCTAATCAATAGCAGTATCACCTTTACTTATTTAAGATGTTGGCTCATTATATACAGCACTTGAGGTATAATGAGAGCCTGGGGCGAAATTGTAATTAAAAAGATAATATCGTCTTCTACTCAAGTCATCTACTGAATACTGAATATTACAGGTCTGTTAACGTGTAAAGTAGAGCCTAAATCATGAACATTAAATATGAATGGAGGACTACATTTGTCTGTGACAGACAGTTCACCTCACACCAACTCTGTCTGTGTTGAGATCAATGATACTACTTTCATATATTTGAGATGTTGATTTAAAAGAGTCAGAGTCTAAACCTTGCCAAATGTGTCAAAGCTTTCATGGCACTCTCAACATGTTACACTTTGTGTTAATTGATAGTACTGATTTTATACTCCATATTCACACTGGTTTATGCATGTGATAAAGATTTCATGTCATCTCCTCTTGCCAAGGTTTTCACTTTCAAAGAATAAGTGGATGTGCAGAGCCATCACATTACACCTACCTTTGTCTCAATCAAAATACACTTGTGATATTCATCAACACTGCTCAGCGAAGCTGAACCTGTGTGGATAATTACGCTTTTATGAGACATTTCAAAATGAAAGTAAGTGTAAAACCCCCTCCACTGTTTCCTGTAATGGAGTTATGTTCATCCACCAACAAAATTACGACACTCTAAACATCAAACTTGTATTCCACTGCGACTCGCTTGTGACACCGTTTCTCACAGGCAAATGTGTAATTGTCACTTGAGAACCTCTGTGTTTCTCTTCATAGATGTCAGGTTTTTTTTCTTTGACAGGCAGCAGAATGTTGTCTAGTAAAAGTCTGGATTTAGTATTCACCAGCAAAATTGTGGGATTTTTCTAAACCACATCAAGTCATTTTTAGTCTCAACCCAAAAACGTGATGTACTTTGAATTAATGGCATATAAACTAAAAATACATGATGTTTGAAACACTTGTATGACATGTATGACCCAAGCTTAGGTGCAACCCCTCAAGTCCAAATATAGAGTTTCTGCTTTTCACAAGTGGTAAACATTTATTTTGTGTACACTGACATAAATCAGAGCATATGAGACCGGGCAGATTAAAAATCATAACCAGAAACACAATAATAATTGTGGGAAATTTGTGCTCAGGAAGACACAACCTGTGCTCCCCAAGTCCTCAGTCACGCAGGCTAAGGACTTAGGAAGACCTCAGCTTGTGTGTATTGCTGTGACTAGCTGAAGTGGTATAGTCCTTTGTCACAGGTGCCCATACTTTGCATGGAAGATGCCAAGTTATCTGCAAATGCTAATGGAGTAGTAAAACCATGAAGATATGATGCAAAACAAAAGTTGCATCTTTTGACACAATTTTGTTATAGCGGTAAGGCACAACTTTTATTTTCAAGGCAAACATACTCCAATTCTGGTTGCATTGCTGTTTTTCAAGATTCACTACAACTCAGAGAGCAACTAAAGCAATCAATGCAGGGGTGTTTGTCTTTTAAAAGTGCAAAATGTCAATTTTGTTTGCATTGTCATGAATCAGTACGTGATATATGAAAAATCACATTCAGGAACACAAAAATAATGTGGTTCATCTGCAGGAACAGTCTAAGGAGCTTGGAAAGGACTTCTTTAGGTTTCCTTAAAGAGGTTTCACCTCTCATCCGAGAAGCTTCTTTAGTTCTAAGAGCGATTGGTGGAGAGTCCCAGATTTTAAGCCCTATGGGAGTGTCCCCAAGAGGGTCATGGATCCTCTACCTACGTCGGCAACGTTGGCAAGACCAAGGAGCTGGTGGTGGACTTCAGAAGGAGTAAGCACAGAGACTACAAGCCCATTGTCATCAATGGAGCTCCAGTGGAGAGGGTGCAGTCCTTCAAGTATCTCCTCAGACCTGACATGGTCTGCCCACATTCAGGTCCAGTCCAAAAAGGTCAGTCGGCACCTGTACTATCTCAGACAACAGAGGAATTTCAGGGTCCTTTCAGTGATCCTCAGGACTTTCCGTACAGCAGAACGCTACAGCAGGGCTGCTCTCCCCTCCCTGCAGGACATTTACACCAGGAGATGCTGGTCCAGAGCAGCTCAGATATTGAAGGGCCTGTCCTATCCCATCAAAAACCTGTTACAACTTATGCAATCAGGCAGAAGGTTCAGCACCATCTGGGCAAAAACAGAGAGGCTCAATAGGAGCTTCTATCCTCAGGCAATTTGGTTTTAAATCAGGACATGCCTGCTGAATCTTGACCCACACGAGCCAAGCTTCTGGTGAACCCGAATTGCTCTTAGAACTGAAGAAGCTTCTCGGATGAGAGGTGAAATGTCTTCAAGGAAACTTAAAGAAGTCCAGGTGCTTTTCTTTTCAAGCTCCTTAGACTTCGACGACCTGGATGACTGAGACCCTTCACTTAAACAGTTGTAAAAATCTGTGTTTGTGTCTATTGGGGAAGACAAAGAAGATGCTAGGGTGGACAGTTGTTGTTGTTTAATTCCAAAGTAAATATTACTGTATGTATTGCTCTGCGCCCATATTATACGTATAGCATTTTACATTTAATAATTCACCTAAAGCCTATTAAAAAAACCCAATGCCAACACTGATTATTTTGGACATTTATATCTTTTCTCTTTTATTAAGACAAGAACTCTTCATTGTTTTGTAAAAATGTCTATTTATGAACCAATACAAAATGTGTATGGGAATGTGGAACTCCTCTTCTCCATTAATACACATTAACATTTCCCAAGTACAGCAGAGAGACAAAAATAATCAATCTGAAAAGAATGGTGAAAGAAAACTTTTTGGGAATCAAAAGGTGGTGGTGCGTTGAAATTGACAGAAGTACAGCCACAACAAGTTTCTGATCCTGCTTCATTCCAATAAACATTGTACTCTTTAGTACCTATGTTAACACAAAGCAATACTTAACACATCTTTTACAGTGCACCAAATATTAAGAAAAATACATAAAACATGTACAACATAGAAGCAAAATTATCTCACCCTTTTTGCTTTGGGACCTAAACTTCTGTTTTGTACTTAATTGTATTTAATGATGTATTGTACTTGCTTTCATGTCATTGATAGGTGGGGCCTAAATTTTGCATTCTACCTGAGATGCAGTCACATCAGTCAGCAAGGCATGAACCTGAGACAGGACACTAGCAAAAGAATTTAATGGGAAGAAAACGACTTCAGTTGCACTGTAAGATAAGACCATAGTCAACGTTTTTTAAAACTTCACTGGGAATAATGGAAAATAAAATGATATGTACAATAACCTTATCGTTCTGTTATGCACCTAAGATTCGGAATAATTAAGCGTACTTAAATATATTTTTTTCACTTTCTTATGTTGGAAATTTGGGAGAACAAAAAAATATTTTTATAACGTAAAACACTCCTGGCATTCCAATCTGCAAAAAGTTTAATATTCACAAATAAAATATTAACGTATCAGCCTTAGGGAGAAGACAATATTCAGTTCTATTCCTTTATTGGCAAGTACATATTTTGAAGTCTGATTTAAATCAAAGCTGCCACATGTCACTGAAGCGAAATAGTGCTCACTGGAAAATACAAATCACACAATATCAGTCTTACAGATGAAAGTGACATCTGCTCTGTGATTCATAAAGCAACAATAACAAGTCAATCAATAGTTAAATCAGACACCAGACCGTGAAACATTTACCTAATCAGTTCCCCACCCCACCCCCACCCGTCCATTTAACAAACACAAAACAGTGTCGTCAGCATACAGTGTTAACTTTGTGATAAAATTACTTTGTGAGTCCAGAACTAATGAAAATGAACTCAAGTTTTAACAAGAAACAGATGGAGAGAGTTGGACACAACATCTTTGATTTTTGTCCACATCGTCTCTCCTGTAAATCCTATCTACAACTACCACATCCAAAACTAAAAATAACGTATCCACAGCTCCCCCCGTTCCACTTGCTGTGCTCTAAAATCACCCCGCCCCAAAACTTAAACGTTTTTAAATGCACAGATGGTCAAGAAAGTGTAATTTGCGCTGTGGATTTCACAAGAGCTATGTCTAAGAGCCACCCCAAATCTCAACATGGAAAGGCTGAATGTTGTCTTCATGCATGACCATGAAATATTAAAGCTATCACATTGGTAATGTGTCGCAATACGAGCTGCGCGTTAACAAAATCCAATCAAATGCTTTAACATAGCAACACAGTGTTAAATCATAGTGAGTGTACACATGGCAAGCAACACCATTAAGTGCCAAAGAATCCATAAATGCGCCAAACAGTGATGAAATGGAAAAGTGGTTTTCAGTGTCTTGATTTATTTATTCCAACATCTTATTGGTTTCTCTCAAAGAATCCATTTTATGAAGCTTAAAAAACATTTTTTCCTATTCAAATTAGAAAGTAATTTTAACAGTTAGCAACTTGCAAAGGGGGGCAAAGTCTGACCAAAGTGTTTCAAAGTCATTTTGAAACACATTTCCATCTCATTACAAAACAAGGGAAAGGTAAAGCAGGTTTAAGATTTGAGATTTTTAAACAGATTGCATTCATTTTATTTAGAAGCGTAATTCAGAAATCAAGCATCATCTTACGCTTACGATGCACTGCCATTACTTTTCAAATTTCTTGAAAATGGATTTAATGCAAAGCTTAACTGTTCCAATTCCACAGGTGTCCCATTTAATAAACAACAACAAATAATGTATATCAATAAACAAGCAAACATTAGTAATTCAGATTTTGAGCTGAAATTAACAGTATGTGGATGGTAAATAAACACTAGAAATCAAACTGCCACCTTTTCCTTGACTAATATGATTTAGTTTGTCCTCTTGACACTAGTTTTTCAACATTAGACCAACTTCACTTTAAAAAAATAAAACTGCTGCTGCTGATGTTGGGCACATGCTAACTTTGACAAATCTTTGAAGTGTGATGTAATATCACAACAGAAAAAAGCCACGAAATAAATATGCTTTCAGTGTTTCAAACTCTTGAAATTGTACACGGCATCTGAAACCTCCAGCTTTATCCACCCACAGCTGTCACATGGAGAAAGGATTCATTAAGCGTGTTGCTTGCTGTGCGAACACATAATAATGAGAAACAATGTCACTGGTAAACCCACATTGCCATGTTGAAGAGCCAGAGCAATAATGCAAACCATGGATTAACACCAAGGACCACAACGTGTGTAATATGTCATCGTATGAACAATTAATTACTTCTGGTGTCCTCAGTGCTCCCAAACTGACATAGCGAAACAGATTCTCATTGGCTTTTGGCAGGTTGTACATAAACCATGATAGAGAAGCAAAAGCAACGGGTTCTAGCATGAGCATACATGCAAAATTAATATTTTGGTGTTCAAAAATGAATGAATTTGAGCAAAATTACGTACATTACATGGACAAAAGTACTTGGTCACCTATCCATTACACCTAAAGGAGCTTCTTAATGCCATGAAGCTCCTGGCACACAGATTTGTGCTGATGTTAATGCCAGAGGAGGGCTGGAGCTCTATAACTGTATGGCTAAGGTCCTGTGGTTTCACTTAGATTAGATGTGGAATACCTAGAAGGGAAGAAATTTCACAAACTGACTTGTTGCACTGGTGGCACATTGTTACAGTACCACGTTAGAATTCAGTGAGCTCCTTAGAAGAACCCATCCCGTCACAAATGTTCGTAAAAGTAGACCGCACGGCTCGGTGCTTGATTTTCTACAGCTGTGGCGACCCAAAACACCTGCACTCAAAGATACTTTTGTCCATATAGTGTATGGTGGTGAATGGCTGTGAATGGTTTGTCTCTCAGAACACTCTACTTCGAAGACATGTACTTTCCATAACACTTCCATATTTTACAGTTTGACAAAACTGACAATGAACGTGATACAGTAAAATCCACAAAGGTACTCCATTGTAATTCTAGTAAGTTGTAAAAAATATTTCTTAGTAAGGATTAGTGTACAATACAGTTGTGATGCCATTGGCTTGATTTACATTGGACTGTGTGTCAATGAGATAACGTGAACCTGCTAATGGGAGGACCTTGACTGCTATGTATCGTGTAGCTATGTACCGATTAGATGTAACTTAACTTTGAATGGGCTTCAGTTTGGAGTTATATTAAGGCTGGTTCTCTACTTGGAAAACTTGTTGTATGGCGTACACTACACCAGCAATGTCAGCTGCTGATTGGCAAATATTAACACCAAATATTTTTTTCCAACAGTCTTTTATTACAGAGGCATCTTGACTGAGGATGTGTCAAAACAATTTTAGGACAATTTACATTTTCTTACTTTCTCATTTATCATAAAAAATATTCTAGGGTGAGAGCAGATGGAAATCAATTGAAAACCAACATTACAACTCAATAAAAGCCGGTGGGAAGACAGGCCTTCCATTCAGCAAATAGAAGAAAAATAACACAGAGCAGAGGAAGAAATCAAAAATAATGAAATGGCAATGCAGTGAGGAAAAAATAATGCACTGCTTCTTTTCACTAAGGAATGTAATGCCTTAAAAGACAGTAATACAGAAGTATATCTGCTCTGCAAAAACAAAACCGAGGTTTTTAAATATGAATTTTCAAACTGAACCAGCCTGTTGAAATGGGAACATCCTTTTACATTAGCCTCTGTGCCTCTGTTTTAGTCGCGTTTCTTTCTGTGGTGTCGTGTGTGTGGTCCAGTACTATAAACCTGTTTCTCTTTTATGTCCTTTGTACAATGATATGTAAAGCGTTCCATGCATTTTTAGAGCTGTCAAAACTTCAGGGAGAAAGAGAAGAAAGTAATGGCTTGAGACAAATCACAGTATACTGGAAAGAGTTTTTGTTATGCAGGAGAGGATCCGTTTGTGCAGACACATTAAGAGACATTAATAAAGTGGCTGTGTAATTTTACCCTCATACAAAAGCCAACAGCACACTGATAATTACGAGGTGGGAAGATGAAACGGGAAAAGGGGAGCAACGAGGTTATGCAAACGATGATCAACACAAATGCAAAATATGGGTAGAACCAAAAGATTTCGAACAAGGCACAGAATTTTCTGCAAATGGTTGAACTAAATACAATTTGTACCAGCAGTTAGGGAGGTGTTGAATGGTGAAGCTCTCTACAGTGATTTCTGGCACACCCTCCCACCCATCCCTGTATACTGAAAACCCCAGACCCTAACATTTTTTATCCTTTTTTGATTTTTTGTTTTTTTAAACACACACAACATTCCATCTACATCTGCAGACTAGACTAGACAACGGCTTAAAACCAGGCCTTTCTTTAAAATCCCGTGTCTCTTCTACCCCTCCACCGAACCGATTCCAACCCCTCTGTCAACCCCCACCTTTTCCCCCTCTCCCCGTCCCAAAAAACCCTTCAGTGTCCCAAGCAGGACATTGGAGGTGAGGGGTCCTGTTCTGATTAGATGTAGTACTCCTTCTTTTCATCAGAATTGGTGTGGCCACCCTCGGCATTGATGATGGCTGTATCTGCATCCGCTGCGTCGTCTGCTCCTTTGGCTTCATGTGTGAAGTAGGTACCTGAGGAGGACAGGATGGAGGACAGTGTCACGAACTGGATAATAGCCTGCTGCTCAGATGATACAAAAGATTAAAATGTGGCTCTCCATCTCACAGCACCCAATTATGCAAATCCTTCACTGTGTGGCCATTTACATATACCGAACACCAGCAAGCGGCGATATTCAGATTACACAGCGTTTCCCCTCACTTTCCTTTATGATTGGCACATGAAAATCAGGGTTTCAAAATGATCTTGAGTGTCAGGAAGAGTGTTGCTCACACCTTCAAATTAACCTTGTCAAGTTCACACAAAAAGGGACTAGCCAGCCACTTCAAACCTAATTTACAAGAGTTATTCACAGCCTATCAAAGTAGAGGCGATGATGACAATATTTTAGGAAGAATGAAGGACAGTAGTGCCACATTAAAAGCACAAATGCTGCCTGAAAAGAGAGAAACAAGGTGCTGGAGTGCTGCAAAAAAGGCTGGCTAGAATATTATGCAGACCTGAAAAAGAACGTTTACCCTGTCTGTTCTAAGGTTTTACGTATCAGAACACAGTAAACAAAATATCATCTAGTCCTTAGCATGTGTTAAATTAATTCAAATGTAACCTTGACCTCAGATGAACAACATCATCATTTATTTAACAAAGATTGAGGCAACATCCAGAAGTAGTGTGTGAAAAACTAAGTATACCTCATGATTCAGTAGTTTCAAAAACAACCTGTTAGCAACAATACCGTGATGTAACTGATTTCTGTATGACTTTGTCACCTCTCACATTGCCAGGAAGGAATTTTGGATCCACTCTTCTTTACGTTGCTTTAGACCAGGGATCAGCAACCCTGGGCACACGTGCCAGGGGTTAACTGATGGCACAACTGTAGCTTGTAATCGGAAGGTTGCCGGTTCGAGCCCCGACTCGGACAGTCTCGGTCGTTGTGTCCTTGGGCAAGACACTTCACCCGTTGCCTACTGGTGGTGGTCAGAGGGCCCGGTGGCGCCAGTGTCTGGCAGCCTCGCCTCTGTCAGTGCGCCCCAGGGCAGCTGTGGCTACAATGTAGCTTGCCATCACCAGTGTGTGAATGTGTGTGTGAATGGGTGGATGACTGGATATGTAAAGCGCTTTGGGGCCCTTAGGGACTAGTAAAGCGCTATATAAATACAGGCCATTTACCATAGCTGGACTGGCCATCGAGCATACCGGCCGATGTTGATTTTTCATTTTTATGGGCCGATGTTTTGTTTAGTTTTTTTGTAAACATTGAAAGGTGGTGGATTGGCCAGATGCTGGCCGGTGTGTAAAAATAACTTAGTTGTTTGGTGGTGGCTGTGGCGGAGCTTCCACAGAGGCAGGTGGATGAGAGAAAGGGGAGGCAGGAGGAGGAGAGACCCGAGGCGACCTGCAGTCTATCTGGGTCAGATATAAGCCAAGTTTAGGTGGAGTTTATTTTCGTTGTGCTGACTTTTTACAGTCAGTTACAATAACTCGTACTGCGTACTAGCTAGCATGACGGAGTTTCTATACAGCTAGGCGGGTGATATGATGTTAGTGATAGTGAACTTTATTCATAAGGTTAGTTAGTAGAGTTGCCGTCCCATAAAAAGTGTAATCGTTCCGTATTCAGAGAAAATATTATGCGTTTCGTGTTGAGCTGAAAAAGAACACAGTTTGTCCCGGACTTCAGCTAGAATGGAAAAAGACACAAAGCTGGAGTTATTCTGTCTTTATGCTGCAGCTGTCTCTTCTCCTCTCATCCTCTCCCCCTCCCTCTCCTGTTGCTACTTCAAGCGTGAAACTGATCAATGATCAGCTGATCGGCTTTTCTCTCTTGTTTGTTTATCCCCCACTTTGCGCCAGAAAGAAAAAACCAGCTGATGTCACGGTAAACAACAGCAGCACGTTTAAGCTTGATCAGCTGTTGTTAGAATTGATGTAATATTAATTTCTAGTATCAGCTGATGTTTGCTGGAGCCACAGCAGTAAAAGCTGCTGGTCATGATATCAGTTTGGATATGTGGTGAGAGGGAAACATGAAGATGAAACCAGGAGATGTCCTTACTGAATCATCAGAGCTGAACAGGTGATGGAGAAACAGGTTTACCTTTTAGGTGACATGAATGAGTTGAAGGGAAGTTATGAACTGTTTCTGAGAGACAAATAACACCAGGATCATTTTATAAGTAGCTGACAGCTGGTAACTGTGCAGGGGTGGGTCTAGCAAAGTTTTGCCAGGGGGCAGGTAGGGCATTAACAGGGAGAGGGGGGCACAAAGAAATACTTTTCTTTCTTATTCTCATTAAAATGTCTAGCTTTTATTAAATAATTATCTGAATCTTACAACCAAAGTTTTTATTTGATGTAAAATGTATAGAAATCATCTGACCATCTGCTTCAAGATCTGTCCGCTCAGCGCAGCATCAGCACCGCGGAAATACACGGATACATCCGTGGACTCAGGACAGAATTCACTATGTGTTTTTGGGACTTTCAGGTGTATGGACCAATGTTTTCTTTTCTGATCAAACCAGAAAGCGTTAATGAGCAGCTGGATTTGCCGTGCATTAACTGGCTGGACACAGAGGACATCGAAATACAGCTGATTTGACTCTGTGGGGGTCAAAGTTTGCAGAACTACAAACGCAGCTGGATTTGTTGCTGTATTTGGCTCTACATATCTGAGTGTCCTCAGGTAGCCGTCTGAATGCTGGACACTCGGAGACCTGTATCTCTGAGTGGGAGACCAGAGATCACATTAACATGTGTATCTCTGTAGTAACAAACATGCCACATTGGCCCAGTTTATTTTTCTTATCATTGGTGTGAGCAGACCATAAGTAGCATTTGCATTTTCTGTTGTACAGTCCATTTGCTATTATGGATAAAAAGTGTTGTTTTTTTGTTTCAAAATAGCTGATAACTATTCGCTGATAGTTGCCAACATCTACAAACAAATTTAATTCTATAAAGTTGTTCTATATAGTGTGTAACTGTTAATATAGAGCGTTATTAAAATTATTGCTAATGCAATCGTATGGCACATTGCACATAAGCATTTCACTGCATATCGTACTGTGTATGACTGTGTACGTGACAAATAAATTTGAATTTGACATTGACTTCTGAGGAAATTTTAGATGGCAGTCATCATGCTTCAGACCATTGAGGCTTGCATACATTCCTTCATGCACAGCTCTCTTAAGGTCTCTTTGCAACACTCTGACTTTTTCAAACATGTTGTAGATTTTCTGACTGTCCTGCTGCATGACCCAATTTTGGCCAAGCTTCAGTTGTCAAACAGATGGTCTCACATTTGACTCTAGACTACTTTGGTCTACAGAGGAGTTCATGGTCGACTCAATGCAATATGGTCAAACATCTCCACTCTCATCTGCCCAAAGGACATTGTTACAGAAGTGTTTTTCAGAAGCAACTTTTCAAATCTAAGCTGTGCTGCCAAACAAACTGTACTTGTTCCGTCTTTTTCTAATTGTATTGTCATGATCTTTGACATTTAACATGATAACTGAGGTCTGTAGAGTCTGAGATGTAGCTCTTGGGGTTTTTTCAGTTTCTTTGAGTATTGCACAGTCTGACCTTGAAGTGAATTTCAGACGTCCACTGCTGGCAGACTGGCAGCTGTCTTGGATGTTTTTTTGTGAATAATCTTTCTAGCTGTAGAATGCCAGACTCTATTATTCGGAAATGGACTTATTACCTTTCCCAGACTGATACAAAGCAAAAATTGCTTTTCTAAGATCATTGCCTTTTTTTTTCTCCTTGGAATTTACACCTTTATATTTCCAGACCAGAAAACCGCCGAAAACGTCTGCTTTTATAGAGGTGCCTCCACTTGCAGATGATCAATTAATCAAGTGCATTTGATTAGCAGCAGCTGGCTGCTACTTACCCTCTTCATTTCTATGGAAGCAGTAAGGATATACTGTAGAGGTATGTAAGGACAACACGAGAGATCCCAATATTTTACTCCAACTTTAATCTGGGCTTCAATCACACAACTGAACACTCAAAGCGCCAAAGGCTAACCCTCTCACTTCCCTTCACACTGGGTGTGAGTGGAGCCACCTAGTGTTTTTTACACTGCACCCATGTGAAAACTTTTCCTTTTATGCTGTATATACTATAAAGCATGTATAAAGCAAGAAAATAAATTGAATATATATATGTGTATATATTAGGGCTGCCACGATTAATCGACTACTCGTGATTATGTCGACTATTAAAATCGTCGACGACTAATTTAATAGTCGACGCATCGTTTGAAGCTTTGTAAGATCACAAAAGACGCAGGAATAAGTAGTAGGATTTAAGAGTGTAATAACAGACTGAAACAGAAGATGGCAGCACTGCATGTACAAGGATGCCAGCTGCCGTTAAACGCCAAAGAAGAAGAAGAAGAAGCAGTGTCCGGTATTGTAGCTGTGTCCTTTGTAGGCCGATTACGTTACAGCGACACGACGAAGACTGTCCAAATTTGAAGACTCCGACAAGTGCGCCCTTCATTTCCCCAGATTTGAAGGATGGGTCGGGTGTATACTTTGTGGCCCAACCTATTCCAGAATTCATAGCGCGGCCCTGCTCAGTTTCCAACAATGGCGGCAGCTAGTTTTAATATTACTCTTATTATTCTTTCTGGGTCACAAAATAAACGTTTAACATATTTTCAGGTGAGAATGTAACTGTGTAAACTTCAAATATCTGCTTGGTTTATCGAGACATCACATATTTTCCAAAGCGCTCTGACGTTTTCGGAGACGTCTGTTACCCACCAGCTCGATAGCTAGCCGGGTTCAAGGCTCACTAGAGCCGGTGAGAACACCGGACTCCCGGCAAATCATTTTCAAACCCACTGCCATCTTTCGCTATCAGGTTAAACATGATATAGAAGTCACTTAGATAACTTAAAAATGTTATTGTTTGGCTTTTTTCAGTATTTTATTTGTTCCTGAGTAAATCGGTTTGGCTGAGATTAAAGTTATAGTTTTCACACAGCTGAATAAATGTCAAGCAGACAACTGACTATCAGATGCTCGAGAATATACTCCGGTGTCCTGTTATATTTTAGATAGCAAGGAGCAGACGGCTGAATTTATTAAACTTCACTGAAACAATCTGCAAATTTCATTAAAATCTAATAAACTATCATCTTGTCTTTATTTTTAGTTAGCACATACTAACTAAAACAGCACACACTGGCTGTAGCTCTGGCAGCCACTAACCAGAAGGTCGGTGGTTCGATCCCAGGCTGCTCCAGTCTGCATGCCAAATATCCTTGGGCAAGATACTAACCCCATGTTGCTCTCCGATGCATCCATCGGACTGTGAATGTGTATGAATGTTAGATACTCAGCACTTAAGAGCTTAGAAGTGCTTGTGTGACTGGGTGAATGAATTAGTTGTATAAAGCGCCTTGAGTGCTCAGACAGAGTAGAAAAGCGCTATATAAGAACCAGTCCATTTACCATTTACCTTAAAGCTGTAAGCTAATGATAGTTATATAAGAGCAGATGCATGCTGGTGCAATAAGCTGTACGTTTTACGTCCAGTGGATGCATGATCCGATTAGTCGACTAATCGCAAAAATAATCGGTGACTAGTCGACTATCAAAATAATTGTTTGTGGCAGCCCTAGTATATATATAGTTATGAAGTTATGATGTGGAATATATATATTTGTATTCCACATCATAACTTCATAAAATTATTAATGTGTCTCAATTTGGCAGAAGTTTGAACAGTAATATCAGACTTTTGTGGTCCTCCAACCTTATCTTCAGTTAATACAAATCTGCTGCTTCACTTACTCTCAGGGCTGTGGGTCCCTTCAGGTAAGTGTGATGTTGAGTAATTATTGGAAAGTTTTTAAAGAGGTAGTTAAAAGTTGCCTGAGACAATATTTCTGTTCTAATTCAAATATTTTCTGAGTGGCTGCTGCAGCCTCACATCTGCATAGGTGTAGCCACCAAATGACACCAACCCCCCCCCAAAAACAACAAACAAAAACCTCCCTCCTCATGATTATTATTATTGTTCCGTCATGAATATTTATACTTGGCCTCCAGGCACTCTACCTTGTAAACAGTTTACCTCTCATAATATACACAATTAGTCAAAGTGGCCTGAATTTTTATTTGTACTTGCATCTTATTGCTGTTTTATATTGAAAACATGTTGCGAGTTGCCTAAGAGGAAAGCAGCATTGTGACAATAATTCCAAAGTGAACACTAAAGGATACGTCCAGTTTATTACAGCTTATATTTCATAGTTTTGCCAGTCAGTTTCAATATCTCTGCATGAGCCAAAGTAACTGCTGAGATCTGGAACCAGCAGAGACAGATGTGTTAGGACTCATGAACAGCTGGATGATTTGGCAGGGTGTAAAATGCCAAAAGTTTAGCAAGACTGTCCAAATCATTTTATGAGAAGTGGGCACAAAATAGGCCCGAAGTGAACCCGTTTTCCCCTATTTTTCCTTACAAAGGTCCCAATTCCACAGTGGGTCAAAGTTGAGGAAGATGGTCTGTGAGGTGTAATGGATGTTTGGACAGTAATTTCAAAGTTGCTTTCTCCTCTAAATAAGTTTGACCAACCTGGGGGGGTTGTTTCTGACTTCTCTGATTGTCTGACTGCACCTGTTTCTTTCTCCCTCTAACGCTTTTTTCTTCTTCTTTTTTTAAGCAATGTTTCTGCACCTCTAGATCTCAGTATTGGATTATGGATTTCAATTCTTTTATTACTGACGAAAGTGGCTGAAAACATTATATACAGAATAGCAACCAAGTTGTAATAAACTAGAGTTATCCTTTAAAATCTGCACTGCTGCACTCGGTAACACAACAGTGGGACTGCTTCACATGGCTGTGTGCCTGGTCTTCGGTGTCAATAAGTCACGTCAGTCGGAGTCAGCTAGACAGAGGCTGTTTTTGTGTGTTGATCTGGGAAACAGTCGTACGAATCACTGGAGCTACTGCAAACCTCACTGCCTCAAAGTTTCACTGCACCGCTAAGATCTACCAGCAAGCAGCTTGCATGTTGCTTCTAGACACAAATGTGAGGAGCCACTCAGAGTTCAGCACCACTGAAATAAGAGCACATTTCCTCTATACTTTTAATTTGCCTCATTTACTGTACTTCCTCTCTAAAGTGGTTAATGTACCCAATTCATTTCCCCCCGCATAAGAAACATCAAAGTGTGAAATGTGTTATAGATTCTAATTATTTCTCTGTTGTGAGGACGGCATACAAGATTTGTTATACTATGCGGCAGGACTGCATGAAAAATGTAATTTTACTCATCATCAGTAACCCATAGCCTTAATAGCTGTCTTTCCATCATTTTGATAGCAACCATCCATTGATGTAATAAGTCGTTTTTGCAGAAACAAAGTAAAGAGGCTACACTTGACAAACTGCCTGCTGGGACAGATAATGCTTAAAAGGAAAGCTGCTGTGAAATAACAGGTACTTCTTAAAAATGATACACAAAATTTAAATGTATCATATGGAGCTTTTGGGTATGCCTTGCTAATAGTGGATTAGATCCCCCCTTTTGCCGTCAGAACTGCCTTCTTCGTGGCATTGATTCAACAAGGTGCCGGAAACATTCCTCAGAGATTTTGCTCCATGTTGACATGATAGCATCATACAGCTGCTTCAGATTTGACAGCTGAGCATCTATTATGTGACTCTCCTGTTCCAACATATCCCAAAGGTAAATGGTAAAAAGTAACAAGACTTGTTCGTACACAGCAGCTTCGCTCTCTACTTGAGGACTCAAAGTGTTTTATACAGTTCTTATTCACCAATTGATACAGGTTCAAACAAGCACTGGTTTCTATCTGACATTCACACAAATTTACACCCAGATAAACGCATCGGGAGCAACTCAGGGTTGCCCAAGGACACTTTGGCATCTGGTCATTAGATGACCCACTCTACCTCCAGAGGCACAACCAGCCTTCAAATGTGCTCTATTAAACTAAGGCCGTTTGAGTACAGGGAATGCATTGTCACATTCAAGAAAAGCAGTTTGAGATGATTTGAACTTTGTGGCATGGCCGGAAGTAGCCATCAGAACACGGGCACACCATAGTCATAAAGGGATGGCGAGTCACGCTGGTAGTGTGTGTCAAGCCTGAACTGTTGATACAAGGCAGGATAGATCCATAATTTCATGTCATTTACTGCATATGTTATCTCTTATCCAAATGTTGCAACAGAAATAGAGACTCATCGGACCATATAGCATTTTTCGAATCTTCAATTGTCCATGTTTTTTGAGCCCAGGTTAATTGTAGCCTCAGCTTGCTGTTCTTAGCTGACAGAAGTTGTGCCCGGTGTGGTCCCGGTGTGCAACTTTAGCCCATCTGTATTCAGAGATGCTCTTCTGCATTAGTTGAGGTTAGTTTACTGACTGTTGCCTTCCTATCAGCCTCGCATCAACATGAGATTCCCCCCCAGAGCACTGATGCTCACTGGTTCTTTTCTCACCTTTGGACTATTCTCTGTAAACCTAGATATGGTTGTGTGGCATCTCAATAAAGAAGTTTCTAAAATACTAGAAGACCAGACCAGTCTGTTTGGCACATTGCTCTGCTGTCCAGTTTGTGCTTCAACGGGTCATCTTGACCATGCCTAAATGCATAAATGTATTGAGCCATTTGATTGGCTGATTTGATATTTGTGCTAATGAGCAGTTGACCCAACTGTATCAACATTCAAACATTTAGCAACTTTGTTTTTAGACATTTCCTATATCTACTACCTTTGTGTCTTGCAAAGTAGCGTCCCAAGACAATGAGTAGACAGAGCATAGCGAACACGACCACAGCCACCACTCCTCCGATAACTGCATGGTCCACTGTTCTGGGTGCTCCTTCTCCGGCTCGTGAATCTGAATGGGAAGAAAAAACAAAATCAGTAACAGTGCTACTAAAACTTCTCCTGACATTGAGAGAATAGCGATCAGCCACCAAATCCCTACCACACAGTCTGAGAGTTAAAGTGATAGAAATGAAGATTATATTTAATACAAGGCATTTAGATAGAGGAACTTTGGAGCAGCAATGCCTAAGATGCACTGCTTTAACAAAACCGAAGATTTGGACTTAACCCATACACTCCAGTAAATCCAGAGCTGCCTGGTTGACTGTCATGACTGTCGCTCTTGTGTTTCAAAAGAAATGAATTTAATACTGCTTTACTCTTCCTGAACGAGCTCAGTGGAAGAAATAAACACATGCAGACACAGATGTCAGCAGTCTTGTGCAGAAATTTAACGTATGTGTTTTTTGATGGAAAAACATGTTGACACAGGTCCTTTCGTAATCATATGGAGGTCCAGAGGGTGTACTAAGAAGCAAGTTTGACATAGCAAGTGTTTCTTTGTGTTAGCTCAGTCAGACATAATGGGTATCACAAGGGTGGTTATCAACTTCCTTTGTTAAAGCAGGCTTTCTGCTTCAGGCTCTGCACGCGCTCACATAAAAGGGGGGCGTTTGACGCGTTCGACATTTCTTCTAAATGGACCGATCAAGACCGACCAGCTTCAGTAAGAAGGAACCGTACAGACAGAGTTATGAAGAATATTAAAAAGTTGTTACTGAAAAGCAACAATGGTGCTGCAAATAAGGAGAGATCGTTCATTTTGTAAAATCACAGGTTAACATATATATATATTAATACTTAGTGTACACTTACTGACATTTATTCAACTTTACAACTGTACTCAAAAAGGGTGTAATCCCTTCAATGCAGGGAAAATCAAGGAAGCCAATTCAGTTTTTGACCAAATCAACTTACTACACTGATTCGTTCAGCGATCACACACACATATGGCTCAGTAAGCTATATGTTTAGATATTGACAGGATAAGAAATGGTAAAATGTGATTCTTACAGGTGAGCTGTTCAGGGCCAGGATGCATGTTTAGCTTGTGACACATACAACATACCACGCTTCGATCCTATGTTAACAACACCAAAGTCACAATTATACCACAATTTTTCCTCACTGTACTCAAGCTATGTGTCCAAACCTCATCAGCAGTTTCAGTTTTTAACTAGTGATCTTAATGCCTCTTTTATGTCGTTTGTTTTTCATTAGCATGCTGAGCTCTTTATCTTAAGTAGAATTTCGCTGCATGTATAGTAAGACCTCTGAAGTCATGGTCACGATATGTGATAACCCTATATTTTAAATAACAAATAGCTAAAAATGAGTTAATAAATAGTTTTTAGAACTTTTTTGTTCTAATTACAGAGACTTGCAAGAACAATTGATTGCCTAGGGTTGGACTTGGTTATAACCAAAGGGTTAATATAGTGACACACATCACGCGTTACGCTGTGCAATTTGTGTTGTTTTGATTGCTCCATAGTTGCTCTCCCACAAGACAAAGAAGGACTTTTTTCTTTTCCTGAGTTCAGTCTGGCCCCTTTGTCTCTTGCTGACATTTTAATAACCACTGTACGAAATTGCCACAACAATAACTGTTTGGATTGCAATCAAGAATTGATTAAGAATAACCATAGTCATACCAAACGAGAAATTATTCAGTATTGTACCTTTCATTAAGAATCTGCTCGCCACGGCTTGTGTATCGTTGTGAGGTTTCATGATTAGAAAAATAAGTCTTTAAAATGTTTTTTTGTATGCAACCGTGCCTAAACAAAACAAACTTTCACAAATTATTAACACAGTGGGGATAGTTAATCAAGTTTCAGAGCAGGAGTTGGGTTAAAAAACAACACAAAAAACATCTGTGACTGGGCAACAGTCCCCTAAAGTCCTTGGTTGCAATGCTGTGTGAAAGCTATTGATCATGTGTAGGGATCCATGACAACCCTAAGTTAATATCCATTTGCCGACGTGATTGGTCCTTCATGGGACAAAGCATGAGGACATTTCTTTCCCCACATTATGCCCCAGGAAGGTGAACGGCTGCTGGAGAGAAGATTCACATGGCTGAACGCTGCACTGAGATGTGACCTGGGCTTCATTGTGTATTCATGAAGCACATTTGTATTCAACATAATATACATGTACAGGTACATTTACGTGCTTTTAGCTTATTTTGATACCATTACACCAACCTTCATTTCCACACTAATGCTTTCTTTTCTTTCTTTCTTTCTTTTTTTACTGAAAATATTTGCAGAAGCCTGGAAACTGAACAACGTCCAGTTCTTAGCATTCAGTTCACACATGGAGCAGACCTTCAGCCCCACCATCCATTAGCTGAAGTAACTCACTAAAAACCCCTCCACATGCTTCTCCAGCCTAGTTCTACACGGGGGATTTGCTGAGTGAGCTCCAGAAAACAGAAAGAGCCAGGCTGCAATTGATTAACGAATAACAGAAACAGAGAGAGAAACATCATGGATACCATCCCTACACACCTGCATTACCCAACCTGAAGGAATGGAGTTGGGAGTGGGGAGGGCAGCGGAGTGCTACCTGTCAAACTCAACAAAACATTACCTGATAGATCTAATAGGTTATTTTGACTTCAGATTTTCTTTTTTAGTGCTGGGCAGATTCAATTAAACTGAGCAGGAATCCTTCTGACATCCAATTCGCTCTTGTCAGGCTGCAAGAGCTTTGCTTTAACACACTTTCCTATTACGATGTTAATGTGGACTTTGGCTTTCGGGGAGGGGAGATTACGTGTGTGCGGCGTGGTCAGGGTGGTGGAGGTGGATCGGACGGTTGCAGAGGATCAGTCCTGATTGTCTATATCAAACTTTCCTCCTTTAAATTAATTTAAGATGAAAGGAAGGCAGAGAACATCAAAGTCTCCACAAGTCTTTGCATAATATTATGTTGCTATTTAGAATAATAAGCCCTGCCTTATGGATTTACATGCATAAGATGAAGTCTTTTTCCTTGTAGGAGGGATATGTGTAAACTGTGGTCTGGCACTAGAAGGAAGATTTGGGCTTATAAAACAGCACTGCCTTTAATTTATTAGAGCAGGCATTCTGTTAATATGTGTGTCTTGCAGTATCTCATTTAAACCCAGGCCGTACCGAATAAATCAGTTTGTGCCGACAAGAGCAACTTGTCTGCGATTTTTTTGCAGTAGGAGACTTTACAAAACTAGTTGCCAAACAGTTGTATTCTGGTAGTATTGCTATATCAAAGCAAGGTCTCCAAGCATCTATGCCATTTTGCAGTTAAGTTTCAACCCTGCAGTAATTGTGCCACTTTGTTGAGAAATTTATGTTAATGTAACGTTTAATTCTGTGTCATGTGAATGACTGTGTCTTTCACTAGCCTGGCCCACGTCCTGATTTTATGTTTGACAGCTTTTTAGTAGGTAAAGGTGAATGGCTTGGACATGAATTGAGCTGCAGTTTGGGGAAGGCCTCGAAGGGGATTGGCGGTGGCTACCGGGCCGCGAAGAAGATAATTGAAGAAGATAAAGAATTGAAAAGGCAAGGGAGGGTGGGGCACATAAACGGGAATGACCACTTGTAGGACTGAGGGAACCTATATAGATGAGAACCAAAAGGAGCGTGTTTGGAGGTGTGGTCCCGCTCCTGAAATTCCGATACTTAATCTCCAAATAGAAGTTAATCACGGCATCATCACAAAGAGATCGTGTGCCATCTTTATCCCATTCAGCTGCAAACTGATAGCAGACTAACTCCACCCAATTGCTGTTTTATCGCCATCTTGATACATTAAAGTTGCCAAAAAGGCAAAAAACTGTGAGTTCTCAAAGATCTGGTGTCTGTCTTTAAAGCAACCATTTCAAGAGCAATGACAGTGCAAGCTCATTGCACACATCTGCAGTAATTTCGGTTGTGCTATGACACAGCACAATGGGTTTTGGTTCGTTTTACCTTCTAGTTTTTCCCTATTTGGCTATCTTCAGCCCTGTCCTCATTATTTTCTTTTCTGTTTAACTGCTTCCCCAACCCCAATTACCCCTGTGATTGGCTATACAGTCTTGTCTTCCCCTGTGTTGGATAGCATGTTTTGTCACGTGGATTCTTCTTGTTCCCTTTGCTTCTTTGTGCATGCCTGGACTTCTGGATTTATACCTTTCCTTTTACTCAACCCTGAGGAATGTTTTCATCAGCTATTAAACTTGCTTTTTGTTGAATTATTCAGTCTCCAGTGTCCTGCATTTGAGTCCACTCATCTGTGAATCATAACAGTCGCAGCAGCATTAAGTTCTTGGTAGAATGACAAAGCCAACAATTTCTGTCTTAATCAAACCAAAAAAGCAGAAAAATGTTCTGCTTTTAATGAGGCCTGTTTGCAAGCCAAAACTGTGTTAAAGTGCTGTCAATTTCTGCAAGCACTCAGTCCCAGTCATACCATACAAAGCAATTTGCATGTCATACCAGTGAGTATCACTTATGAGCAATTACTGTCACCCAGTAAAATACAGTACATTTGCGTTATTATCTCACATTGGAAGTCAAACTTTAAATTGCACGGATCATTGTTTTAGCAATCAAAGGAGTGCAAATTCAAAACAATTTCAAGTTTTGCCTTTCCATAAAAGTCACTTCTGTCATGAATAAATAGCATCTGAGAGCCACATCAAAATGGGAATTGTGACAGTCTATTCCCTGTAGCTGCAGCACTTTGTATTAATTACAAAACAAGATAGAAACAAAAGCATAGTTACAGTAAGCACTTCCACAAACAATAATATCCCAAAGCAACCCCAGCCATTTATAAAATCATATTAAAGAGCCAGCTCTCAAGTCAACCAAAGTTCATCAAAAATCCAGTCATAGTAATGCCTCGAGGGCCAGTGCTCAAGATAAGGTTTAAATCCTGTATTTCCCTGCAACTTATACTTCTACTACATATGTGCCGCTTAAACAATGCTACAGCTTCAGCAGCATCCATCCACCCACCCATCCATCCAGCCATCCATCCATCCATCCATCATCTTCTGCTTATCCAGTTCAGTTTCTCTTTCTGCCTTAGCCTTGTAACGAACTGGCCACTTGTCAGTAAAGAAATATGCAGAACAAAGAAATATAAAGTACACCTACTCATATCTTAACAAACAGCCATAAAACAGAGACATATGGCTGTCACCAACACAGCTGGCTCTTTGTCTGTGCAGATGAAACAATTGCAGTGTTTGCCTTTATAAAATTCTTGTTTACTTATCGATTAAACAATCTTTGAGTGTCATGTCTCTCTCTTCTAATGCCTCTGATCCATTAGATATATATTGCTGGGGTTACAACTGAAAACAGTGTTCAAATTTCCCACACAGGATAGCCATTAACACAGAGATGGTTGTTCCTTTCTATGGTTTTGATACCAGGAAAAAAGCTCTTATTAGATAATTCTACAATAAAAATACATTGAGAGAAAAGGTTAGGGAGTCAGAAGCGAACTCAGCTGCTGTCCTTCAGTTTAGCTCCTATACTGCAGCAGCACCACTAATAAAACCTGCAGAATCTTTTAAATCCCTGGTGAAGCTGTTTAGTGTGTTGATGAGGCCAAATGGGTTATTAAAGGGTTTAATGTAGCTTTACTTGGTTGCTGCAGCACATTCTGAAAAAGAAACATTCATCTCAGAACAGAACAGCCAGCAGAGCCACCAAACATCATGGGGAAAAAGCTGGAGTACTACTTTATGTTTAGAGGTTATGTACTGTGCTGTCACTTCAGAATATAATTATGAATGGTTCATCGAGGATGGTTTATCAAACAAGGTGTCCGAAGGGCTAAGCCGAGAATGCAACTGTCAATCAAGCGTGGTCATTTTAGAAACATCCACCTTATTTGGAGATGTGAACTATCTCATTTCATAGGGCGTGTTGACAGAGGCTTGATTTGAGACAGAGGAGATCTCCTAATTGGATCTTCTAATCTGCTAATTAAGCATTAGTGATTTCACTGGTGTGCCCATACTGCTTGTAGATAGAGGGGCAATCAGAATAACAGCAGTACTATGTGGGTGGGGTGTCATAAGAGCACATTGGCTTGTCAAGATCCACTTCCATTGCCAACAACACTCTCGGTTAAAGAGTGAATGTAATTAAAGTCCCAATGAACCCATTCATTGAACCTATTTAAAAATGTCAGTTAAATCCTTTGCCTCTCGGGTAGCGAACCACACTGCTTACATACAGAGTGACTTGGCCTAAGATTTATTGAGTCTTTTTCGAAATGTCAAAAAAAGGGGTGTCATTTTAAAAAGACAGCAGCACCATTAGAAATACAGAGTAGAAAAAGAAAGTAGCTACGGGGTCGTGTAAAGTTGAAATTGAAATGATTATTAAGACTGTCATGAAATTTTTCTGACGTTTGATTTTAGCAACGATTCGGAGACTTCTTTGGCTTTAATGACCTCGGCTGACTCTGCAGCATGTTTGTGATTCAAAAGTCCTCATTACTTTTGATGTATGCTATAGTAAATGAAAAAAAAACCTAAAAGACTGCTGGAGGAGCTAAACCGCATATATTGTGATGTTCAAAGAGTACTTCAACAAAGTTAGAAGGCTTGTCGGCAAGTTTGAAAGACACAGAAATAAAAATACAATGGTCAAAATCGACACAGCAGAGCCTGAGATATCCTGACTTTTATTCCTTTGTATGGGCAGGAATCCAAAAATAATGGATCGAACACACCTACAATATAACCTTTATATTTTCATTTATTCCACTACCAACTGAAAAGCCTGATGGCACTCCCAGGGACATTACCTATTCCACACCGACATAATGGACAGAAGAAATGTTCTGATGCCTACTGGTGTAGGCAGCACATTTCAGACAAAGATCTTTTCTGCTATTCAAATTTCTTGAATAGCACCATCACTCTCACTATTTTACTGGCAAAGGGATCTGAGGGAACACTGTAGTGATGAACACTTGAGAATAGAAGCAAAGTCTATAAAAGTTGGGCCAGTACCACAAAAAAGATAACTCCACCATGGTGAAGACATCTCGAGGGCATTGCACACTGGCTGGGTATAACCTCATTCAAAAGAAAAGTGCCTATTTCTTTCTAGTAGCCCTTTTCTAGCCCAAATAGAACTGTTTTCTTTATTTCTACCAAAATAAAAGACAGGTGCCAAAAAGATGGCACACAGAGTTCTGGCTGACTGGAGATGGCTCGGACCTGGCTTATCGAAGAAAAAGAAGCGGCTACAGCTGTTCAAAATCCCATAAGGCTGGCCGCCATGATAGACGATTGGCAGGGCTGCGAGTACTCAGGCTGTGTTTTGAATGCACTATGGATAAGATCTTGGAGAAGAAGAATGGGAATTGAGAGAATTGGTGACCAGTGATGGACATTAGACCAACTGTAAAAATCTGATGCAGTTGTTCGCACTAAACCCAAACATTCGCCATCTTCACTTATGTGGCTATCCCACTGGCGCCAGCTGAAGGCCTGCCAAGGTCGAAGCTGACTGGAAGAACAAAAATTCTCCATGATAACAGGATTGTTGACAGAATTCTTTGTCCCTCCTTCAAGGCCACCTGGGTCCACTGGAGACTGTTGACCTTCGCTTAATTGGGCGTGGTGACACTTAACTGGGATACACACACACACGCACACACACACACACACACACACACACACACACACACACACACACACACACACACACACACACACACACGCACGAAACATGTACACTGATACTGATACACCCTCACTATGACCCTCCCTCCCCTGAATCCAACGCCTCCTCCCATGCTTACCTCCCATCCGATGTGGACAGCGGATCAGCTGGAGGCGCAATCGAAGATTGCAGCGGTCCCAGATCCAGCTGTACACACTGGCATATTCTCCCATGTTGCTTGTCTGTGTTTTATTGTGTGAGGGTGTGTTGATATCTGTGCATTCCTGAATTATCCTTTTGTGTTACACATTTTGATGGTTTTTTCCCTTGCTACCTAGCCTGACCT
Source organism: Aulonocara stuartgranti (assembly GCF_965226115.1). NCBI lineage: Eukaryota > Metazoa > Chordata > Actinopteri > Cichliformes > Cichlidae > Aulonocara > Aulonocara stuartgranti. The sequence continues at coordinate 7,963,400 of NC_138946.1, forward strand.
GTCTCCCCAATGTGATGTTTTTGTTTTGTATGTACGGTCGGCAAGGTCTGCCATCTCGGTTGTGGGCAACTGCAACTGACAAATAAAGGCATACATTCAGATTCCAGCAAGAACCTCCAAGAACTGACACAAAAAATTCCAAAATTTTTCCATAAATAGTGAAGTAGCTGCTGACACACATGTTCAGCATCCTATATAGGGACATAACCTGAACACAGCCAGTTGGGCCAAGTCCTCTTTTGCACAGAAGAGTTGTGCTCATTGCTGCAAACTGTCTCAGATCGATTGCAATGTGTTGGAAACATGCCTTTATTTATAAATGGTGATTATCTGCAAACATTCAGTAATCTCGCTGAGAGTGATTGCAGTCTTTCTGAGTTGCACTGAGACTGTTTGGAGACAAGTTGCCTCCCACCAGGTGACTGGTGGTAGTTTGTCATTGTAACTACTTGCAATTGGTCGGTGCAAGCAAAAGAAATTCAGTGCAAACACCGACTTTTCCTACTTGCAAGCAGGTTGCCCTGCACTATCTTGAAACTGGCACTGTGAGATGTGTCACTGTCTGTTCCATTCTATCAGGATACAAGCTGCGACACTTCTCAAGAGCCATCATTTTATCACAGATTTGCACATTCCTGCTCAGGTATCTTTGACAAAGTGTGCACTATAGCCATCGGATGACAGAACACTGCACTGAGATAGTATTTGCTTCACTAGTCACAGTGCAGACGTTGAACAAGTACCTATGCAAAGAATTCAGAAAAAAATACACATACTACAACATGGCAAATGTTGTCCAACCAGCATGTAACCAGGTATTCTACTTTTGTGCCTTTTTGTCTCTGATCTCACATGCTGATATAACTTCAGGCAACAGGCAACTTTCCTGCCTTCGCTTCTAAACAGTGGCAGAATGGTACACTCACATAGTAGTGGTTGTGACACCTGTCATCAAAGGGGCTGTGTTGTGGACAAAAAGCTGAAATTGGAATTTGCCAGTAATCGAAACTAAACTACCCAACCATGACAGGGTTTCTGGTACTGCTGCCATCAGGACCTAAAAACACAAACAACTTCCAGACGAATCACACAAGTGCACAGGCAGGTTACAAAGCTTTCAAATTTGTCCTTTGGAAGTCAAAAACATATTATTTCTACACTCAGCTGCACCTGATGCTGCTCAACTGTCGTGTAACTGCGTCGTGCAGTTTCCAGAAATCAAGTCCGAACATCGTTTTACAGTTTTTAAATAAAAGACAAAGACAAAGCAAACGATAGTGCAATTTATTTTCTTTAATTTCTTTTGACTGAAAGGTGTAATTAGTAGTTATACTGGGGCGTTATCTGCTGAAAATAACACACTCCCACTGTTCAATTTAAAGTCCCTTTCTTGGCACACACTTCTAGGCGCAATTCTAAAATAGAAAGCTCAAACCTATCTGAAAAAGAAACTTGCTTAATGTTTAAACAGAGACTAAATATCATCTAATTTACACCTAGGGTAGAGATGTGCGTGGGAGAGTAAAATGAAACAAAAGAAGCTGGTATTCCTTTTTCGTGGTGTTTCTTGTGTAATGTAAACCTTTGTCTGTGTAATGAATTCCATTTTCTGTGTCAAACAATATCGTCTCGAGAAGGACAGGAAATGTTCCAAATACTTGCAAAAATAAGCCAACAGTGCATTATCTCCTTAGAAACCTTGCACCTTTTTTTTTATCTGATGGAGCTATTCATCATTTATCTAATCATGGCCAGTCTTCATCCAAAATGTAATATAATTATGGTCTATAACTGTTCTCAGGATATTAAGCTGTATCTAGGCCACGGCTAGCTCAATAAACACCTTCTAATAATGGCTTTTAGTGGTCTCAGGAGTGACTTATTCTAACACAGTGAGGACTCTCTATGGCTCCCAAGGCCACACGAGTTTGCAGCTTGTTGCAGAGATGCACATCAGTCCTTTTAATGGGGACACTGTTTTTTTTTGGGGGGGGGGGGGGGCTGGTAGAGCTTCTTTCCAACCAGCAGACTGCTCGTTCTTCTTTCACACGAGATTATCAAACTCCCCCCTGCCCCGCCAAACCTCCGCCAACACTCTCCTCCCACCCCGCTGTCACTGAGCGGCCTCCAGCCTCGGCCATTCCAACGACTGTTGAAAAGCTCATGAAGAGTTATGCTTGTGGTTGAAAGGTGGCCAGAAGCCTGGTCTGTGCACATAAACTCGTGTTTGATGTATTTTTTAGAACTTCACATCTACTGAATTAAAAAATATCTCTGACTTTGTCAGAGATAAGGTCAAAATAACTCAATGATATGTTTATGATAAAGAAAATGCCAAAAAAACAAGCAACAAAAGGGAAAAAAACAGCGTAAATGATCCAAAGAGAAAACTCTTGTCAAGGTCAAATTCACAGAAATAGCAGGTCTTGAAATAAATGGACCGCTGAAGTCAAGTCCTGTGTCTCCTCTGCTCTTGGCATATTGATAATAACAACAGAAGAGACTCTGTGTATCCTGGTGTTGTGAGACAGAATAGTATCAGTGAAATGACATCGGGGGCTTTGTGTGGATCTGTGTACACAGCAGACAGAGCCCTGGGTGAAGGAACTGTGCCAAGAAAATGAAGGGCTAATCCTAGAAAAGAAGCCAAGACAATGGCTACATTTACATACATGCAGTAAACAGACTCTAGTACATTCTCTGGTCAAGGTTGTACTGAGAAATGAGGGGTTTACATAAATCCCTCATAGCTTACCTCATTGACTCTACATTTCAAAAAAAATGAAAATAAAATAAGGACAGTTCTTTAAAAAATTGAAAGAAAAAAGTTTGAGGTTCTTTTCAAAAGCCAAAACTCATCAGTGCATTTGCTGGTAATGTTTGGTTGGCTAAAAGTTATTCAAACATGCATAAAATGCATGTTGTGCACAGCGCTGCAGAATCAAGAGACAAAATCACAAGACTTTGGGTAAAGATGGATGCCAAGCATTGTATTTCTTTGTTATCACGGTCCCTAATGCGTGCTTCGTGATGCTGTTATGGATGTCTTTGAGGAGCAATGTTGTGGCACAATCTCTGTGAGGTGTAGCAACGCCGACAAAAACCTGCCATGATAATAAAATCCTTTAGCAAGGCTGAGTGTATGGTGTCGGCCTCTAATCCAAGCCTCACCTCAAAGGAAATTCAGACCGGCTTACATGCATGGATGGTGTTAGGAAAAAGAGAATGAAAATGTGCTGCATTTCACACACAGTGCAGCTCACACTGTAGCCAGAAATTGTATCAGTGCTGCTCAAAGTGAGTAAAGCCAGTGGCAAGGGATAATCTCAGATACTGGGGTTGTCCAATTTGCATAAAATACTAAGATTGCAACCTGTTCTCACGCTGAACCCGTCACATATACAGTGGGGCAAAACAGTATTTAGTCAGCCACCGATTGTGCAAGTTCCCCCACCTAAAATGATGACAGAGGTCAGTAATTTGCACCAGAGGTACACTTCAACTGTGAGAGACAGAATGTGAAAAAAAAATCCATGAATCCACATGGTAGGATTTGTAAAGAATTTATTCGTAAATCAGGGTGGAAAATAAGTATTTGGTCAATAACAAAAATACAACTCAATACTTTGTAACATAACCTTTGTTGGCAATAACAGAGGTCAAACGTTTACTATAGGTCTTTACCAGGTTTGCACACACAGTAGCTGGTATTTTGGCCCATTCCTCCATGCAGATCTTCTCGAGAGCAGTGATGTTTTGGGGCTGTCGCCGAGCAACACGGACTTTCAACTCCCGCCACAGATTTTCTATGGGGTTGAGGTCTGGAGACTGGCTAGGCCACTCCAGGACTTTCAAATGCTTCTTACGGAGCCACTCCTTTGTTGCCCGGGCGGTGTGTTTTGGATCATTGTCATGTTGGAAGACCCAGCCTCGTTTCATCTTCAAAGTTCTCACTGATGGAAGGAGGTTTTGGCTCAAAATCTCACGATACATGGCCCCATTCATTCTGTCCTTAACACGGATCAGTCGTCCTGTCCCCTTGGCAGAAAAACAGCCCCATAGCATGATGTTTCCACCCCCATGCTTCACAGTAGGTATGGTGTTCTTGGGATGCAACTCAGTATTCTTCTTCCTCCAAACACGACGAGTTGAGTTTATACCAAAAAGTTCTACTTTGGTTTCATCTGACCACATGACATTCTCCCAATCCTCTGCTGTATCATCCATGTGCTCTCTGGCAAACTTCAGACGGGCCTGGACATGCACTGGCTTCAGCAGCGGAACACGTCTGGCACTGCGGGATTTGATTCCCTGCCGTTGTAGTGTGTTACTGATGGTGACCTTTGTTACTTTGGTCCCAGCTCTCTGCAGGTCATTCACCAGGTCCCCCCGTGTGGTTCTGGGATCTTTGCTCACCGTTCTCATGATCATTTTGACCCCACGGGATGAGATCTTGCGTGGAGCCCCAGATCGAGGGAGATTATCAGTGGTCTTGTATGTCTTCCATTTTCTGATGATTGCTCCCACAGTAGATTTTTTCACACCAAGCTGCTTGCCTATTGTAGATTCACTCTTCCCAGTCTGGTGCAGGTCTACAATACTTTTCCTGGTGTCCTTCGAAAGCTCTTTGGTCTTGGCCATGGCGGAGTTTGGAGTCTGACTGTTTGAGGCTGTGGACAGGTGTCTTTTATACAGATGATGAGTTCAAACAGGTGCCATTCATACAGGTAACGAGTGGGGGACAGAAAAGCTTCTTACAGAAGACGTTACAGGTCTGTGAGAGCCAGAGATTTTCCTTGTTTGAGGTGACCAAATACTTATTTTCCACCCTAATTTACGAAGAAATTCTTTACAAATCCTACCATGTGGATTCGTGGATTTTTTTTTCACATTCTGTCTCTCACAGTTGAAGTGTACCTCTGGTGCAAATTACTGACCTCTGTCATCATTTTAAGTGGGGGAACTTGCACAATCGGTGGCTGACTAAATACTTTTTTGCCCCACTGTAGATGCTTGCCCAGTATGTGATTCATAGGCATAGACATTTTGATGCAGCGGGTTCCTCTTTAGTGTCATTTTCTATGTGCAGGGCAGTCTGACAAACCAACACCAGTCTGTCAGAGTCTTTCAAATACTGCCCATTTGTCAAAAGTGTTAATGTTTTAGCAATACTCCCATAGTGTCCTTTTTCAATGGATCTTTGGAGCATTCATCACAACATTGAGACGGGGCTCACACCTACATATGGATGCTCCTTAAAGACCTTGATTTCATATTCAAACAGGGTAGGAGTATTTTTTTAACATGCAGGGTTAATATTGTAAAGCGATAACTTTGACTTCGTATAAGGGAAAAATATTAAATGTTTTTGAAACATGGTACAAAACACAAACCTTCCAAATTGTATTCTTTCTACTTTTAAATGTGGAAGAAATTGCTCTTAAAGGCCTCAGTTACACAGGTCTCGAGACCTGTTGGCAACCATCTGGCAGTCTCTGCTCTCTAAAATGTGTTTCCTGACCAGTTGCAAGTGTTTGCTGTGGATTACAAGGTGAAATTGAATGCAAAGAGGTACAACCCAGTTGCAACTGCTTTAGCTCCTAGCAGATTGTTGCAGTCGCCTGTAGTTTGCCGGCAAACACTACTCGCCAAGCTGCAGTGAAAAGAAACAGAACGTTCACCTGTGCTATGCCACAGCTTTTACTTTGAAAGCAAATACACTCTGTTTCTGGCTGAAATCCCACTATTAAATTAAATTAAATTAAATTTCAATTTAATTGTATTCATATAGCGCCAAATTACAACAGCCTACATATTTGCTTATTAAGCACATATCCTGGTCAAAGACTTCAAGATTCCTCACAGTGTTACTAGAGGCCACGGTAAGTATCTGGTTAGACCCCACGTTTGCTAAGATTTTTAGGGGCAAGTACAATAATCCCAGTTTTATCTGCATGTACAGATACAACTACACTACAGCTTCGAGAGTAAACGAAGTGTATTTGCAGACAAGCTGGCTCTTCCATGCAAACTACAGGCAACTGCAGCAATCTGCTAGAGATTGAAGCCATCACAAGGAGGGTTTTGGTGCTACGCCCTTTTTACCTCTGGCAACCACACAACAACTGGTTGGGGAAAGCACATTTTTCCTCAATCATCAGGAGATATCAGGGTTTGGTTGCTATGTTACTGAGGCCTAAAAGAGGATCCTTTGTTATCCCATTGCTGTTGCATCAAGACCAGCATCAAAATGACATCTTGTGTATAGAACGGCATAATACATGTGGTAACCAAGGATGTGGCGATAATGCGCGAGTATATTTTAATCCATCCATTATGTTTTACTACACATAAGAATTTTTGTTCCCTAAACTAAGGAAAACAGCTAAAGAAACTTAAAAGTAAAAAAATTAAAAAGTTAAATTAAAATGTAGAAATATCACGCTCAGATAAGACTCAAACATCCCTTTTCTGGTTAGTCATGTGATGGTGCCATGTGACACCACACTTCCTAATGCAAACTCGGTTGTTGTGCTTCTTCAGTTGTCATAATAGTGTTCTGAAGCACTGCTGGTACTATGGAAAATGATGCTAAAGGGGACAGCTGGGATAGGCGCCAGCCACACTGTGACCCCGCATTGGATAAGTAAATGGACGGATGGATGGGTGGATGGACCCTGAGCAAGAGTCAGCATGTGATAGGAGTAAGAATGTGTCGTAAACAAACGTCTATTGGTGGGTTTTAAGATCTTGCGACGACAGATCTCGGGTTGGCACAGTGTGGAATTAAACTGGGAAAACATTTACTTTAACTTTGTGTGCCAACACTTGCGCTGAAAGCCAAGTGAGAGAAAGAGAAGCAAGCGAGCGAAGAAAAAATGCCACAACAGAGTGGCCAGAGCCTCGGAGAGACCTCATGGGCGAGAGCTGCACGTTCCATTTAGAAAAGGAAGGAGGAAAGAAGGCGCTGTTCACCAGCTATTAATAATCAATTTCAATTTCCTCTCAGATCTCATTTTTATTTTTTGAATATTAAATAATAGATATTCATTTTAGATGTGTTCCACACCACTGAATAAAGGTGTTTCCCTACAAAATCCAGTCAGACTGTAACTTTTCGCTCCCCGGCCTGCCGGCCTGCGTTCTCCTTGCCAATACTGGATGAGTCAAACTCAAAAAGAGTACAACTGTCTCAGATGAAAGTTTTAAGACTCAGCTGCTGTCATGGCAACACTAGTCCTACATGCAAATTGTAATAAGAGCATTCAAAAACAAGGAACATGCAGGTCAAATGCCTTGGGATCCTATTTTGTACCACATTGCATGCGCACCACCTGTTTTCTCAGTCTGCTAGGAGCTGAGAGTATCAATCCATTCCTGGAAATTAACACTTAAGAAATGAATTCAATATAATTCATTATTCTACGAATAAAGCAGAATACTAGATAAACGACTGACATGCTATCCAAGAAATATTTTATCATGGAAAAATACATGAACCTAAAGACAAGTTATTTTGTGCTAATTATGGAGGGTCGTGTCTGCTCTGTGTGTTTAATGAGCAGTAGTCACTGCAGCATCTCGTGGCTCTGCAGTTTAGTGACATGCACTATGTGTCCTGAATTGTTGTCCTGATAATGGCATCTGACTATGGGCCTTAGCATTTATAGCTTATCTGCATTGTGATAAGATCCTAATTTGCATATTATTTAGGCAAAGGTTGCAGAACTGTCAACCAGCACAGTCACTGCCGAGTAAAAAGAACCAATGAGGGGCACTTTCAGTGGGCTTGTATAATGTGCTTTTTCACTGTGATGACACATGAAGGCAGCAAAAGGCTTATCTGTGGGCTACCCTTAGCCTAAATAAATATATTAATGTTACTGATACAGTAATAAAGGTAAAGTCAATAACTACTAGTAGGGTACTGAAACTATTTTAGGGTCTGGCATCAAATTATACAACGATATTAAAGTCTATGCAGAATTAATCCTTGTGTTTTAGATGACTGTCAGGTTTTTAATAATAAATGTAAACCTCCTGTTCCACCAGATCCCAAAGGTGCTCTATTAGACTGAGATCAGGTGACTTTGGAGGAAATTTCAGTACAATAAACTCATTGTCACGTTCAAGAAACCAGTTTGATGATGTTCATGATGGCATGATGTGTTTTCCAGCTGGAAGCAGCCATCAGAAGACGGGTACACTGTGGCGATAAAGGGATGGACAGGGTCAGCAGCAATACTCGTGTAGACTGTGGCATTAAAACAATTCTCAATTTGCACTAAGGTGCTTAAAGTGTGCCAAGAAAATATCCCCCACACTATTACACCACCAGTAGCAGCCTGACCTATTGATTCAAGGCAGGATGGATCCAAGCTTTCATGTTGTTTACGCCAAAATCTGGCCCTACCATCTGAACGCTGCAGCAGAAATCAAGACTCATCAGACACGGTACATTTTTCCGGTCTTCTCTTGCCCAATTTTGGTGAGCCTGCGCGAACTGTATCTGAGTTTCCTGTTCTTAGCTGATAGGAGTGGCATGTGGAGTGGTTTCCTGCTGCTGTAGCCCATCTGCTTCAAGGTTTGACATGTGCATTTATAGTTCCCCTTCTTTATACACATACTGCATGTAAATGTCTGTTCTTACTTACATAATGCTCGGGTCTTATTTTCTACAGTTGACAGGCTAACAAACCCTCCTGTGTCAGTGGCAGCTGAACTTCATTCGACCATGGCCTGCAATGACTTTGTCAAATTCTTCACTGAAAAAATCCAAAAAATTAGACAAGCAATTGGTACATCAACAGCAGATCCAGGATATGTACTGTGTCCACCAAAAAACTGTTTAAACACCATGAAACAGTTTCAACCTATTAACAGCAAAGACCTGGAGGACATCTTAGGTCAACTGAACTCCTCCTCCTGCTGTTTAGATGTCCTGCCAACAAGTTTTTTCAAAAAGGTCTCAAAGACTTTGGAGTCAGACCTGTTACAGATCGTCAACTTTTCTTTATTATCAGGTGTGTTTCCAGAATCACTAAAAACTGCTGTAATCAAACCTATACTGAAAAAGGACAATCTTGACAAGACACAAATGAACAACTACAGGCCGATCTCAAATCTCCCGTTTTTAAGTAAGATCATTGAAAAAGCAGTTTCTCAACAGCTCAGTTACTTCTTAAAACAGAATAACTGCTACGATGCCTTCCAGTCAGGTTTTAGACAGAACCACAGCACTGAAACCGCTCTGACCAAAGTGTTTAATGACATATGTCTGAATACAGACAGTGGAAAAATGTCAGTCCTAGTTTTACTGGATCTCAGTGCAGCATTTGATACAGTTGACCACAACATATAACTCAAACGACTGGAGAACTGGACAGGTCTTTCAGGAACTGTACTAAACAGGTTCAAAACATACGTAGAAAACAGGAAATACTTTGTATCAATAGGTAACTTCACATCTGAGCAGACAAGTATCACATGTGGAGTTCCCCAAGGTTCCATCTTGGGACCCCTTCTGTTTAACATCTACATGCTCCCACTGGCACAGATTATAAACAACAACAAAATAAACTATCACAGCTATGCAGATGACACACAAATATATATCACAATGTCACCAGGAGACCGAGGCCCTGTACAGGCTCTTGGTAAATGCATTGAGGAAATCAATGACTGGTTGTGCCACAATTTTCTCCAGCTAAACAAAAACAAAACTGAGGTAATAGTCTTTGGCGCCAAAGAAAAACGATTACAGGTCACCAGAGAACTTCAATCTATACATCTAAAAACCACAGACCAGGCGAGAAATTTGGGTGTAGTGATGGATGCAGACCTAAACTTAGAAAAACACATTAAGACAATAACAAAGTCAGCTTACTATCACCTCAAGAATATATCAAGGATAAAAGATCTGATGTCTCAACAGGACCTGGAAAAACTAGTCCATGCATTCATCTTTAGTAGGCTTGATTACTGTAACAGCATCTTTACAGGTCTACCTAAAAAATCAGTCAGACAACTACAGCTCATTCAGAACTCTGCTGCTCGAGTCCTCACTAAGACCAAAAAAGTGGACCACATCAGTCCAGCTCTGAGGTCCTTACACTGGCTGCCTGTCCGTCAGAGGATAGACTTTAAAGTTCTGATGCTGGCCTATAAAGCTCTGAATGGTTTAGGACCAAAATACATCAATGACCTCCTGACCCAGTATGAACCATCCAGATCCCTCAGGTCATCTGGATCCGGTCTTTTATCAGTTCCCAGAGTCAGAACCAGACACGGAGAAGCTGCATTCAGCTTTTATGCTCCATATATCTGGAACAAACTCCCAGAAAGCCTCAGATCAGCTGAAACACTCAGTTTATTTAAATCCAGGTTGAAGACTCACCTATTCTCAGCTGCATTTGAATAAAGCACCAAATCCACACCTTTAAGCTTAAATTTCAAAACTTACATTTAACTACTGATTTTATCTACTGTTCTGATTTTATCTGTTTTGATTTTATATACTGTTGTTTGTTTGTTTGTTTGTTTGTTAATTAGTTAGTTTATTTGCTTGTTTTATTCAATTTTAAATCATGCTTTTTATTTGTTCTTGTTTCTAATGTCTCTGTAAAGCACTTTGAATCACCTTGTTGTTGAATTGTGCTATACAAATAAACTTGCCTTGCCTTGCCTTGCCTTACTTAATGACACTGGAAAATGCTATTGCAGTTATTGCTTGGAAACAGGAACCATCAAGGGAGGATGTCTTAACCAATATGAATATAGAATAGCATAATGCTATCTTGAGTAAAATGTATATGAGTATAATAAAAATAATTATTCACACTCAGACCAACTGTGAATAATTATTTAAGCCACTTAGCTCCGTTCACTCCAATTCATTGAGAGCTATCGAGTGTCCTCTAGGTGAACTGCAACTAATTTCGGTGCACTGGGACTAATAATAAGTGAACATGATCTCCATACATCAGATCTGGTGCTGAGCAGCTTTCTATTTCTTCACATAGTTGTTGCATTCTCTCAAAAAACATTTTCTTCTCAAGTTTACTATCAAGCCAGCCCTTCACCCAAAGAGTAAACAGCAGCTGCAGTGGAAAACAGAGGCAGGGAAACACAGCTCCCACTGTGTTTATGCATTTAGCTGTGACACAGGTGCTAAAAGGAAGCCTGAGTGTCTACTCAGTACATGAGGAGAACATGCAAATCCCAAACTGCATAGTCTAATAACGTCCAAGCAGGTCATTATACAATACAACATACACGGCCTAAAGGGAAACAATAATATTTTTCATAGCCAAATTTTCAAATTATGAGGTCAAGTTATCCCTGCAAGGCTTCAAAGTACCCTAAATGCTCATTTTGCATCAAAAAGATCAACTTTTGGATCTTTATGATGCGATAGAGAGGTATCCTTGATATCGTCATTGTCAGGCTCAGAGTTCTGGCTGTATGCACAGCAGATCCACCTGCCTGCTGTTCAAACCTTCTGTTTTAAAGGGGTGGCCATGCAAAGGAAATCTGCCTAAAGGAAGTGTGGCCTAAAAGGGAGATGAGGTAAAACGCTTGTTTTATATTGTGGATGAAATAAGGTGCTGAACAAGGATTCTTTTATTAATGGTAATAATGCAAAACAACACTATTATAATTCAGGGGTAAAATAACGTAGCTGGAAATAGGTGTAATAGCTCCACTTTGAGATTATGGTTTATTATAATCAAGCCCCCAATGAGAAAAGAACTACTTACCCCTTACATAAACAGGTGATTCAAACTTGTACATTGATTATGTAAATGCAGTTAACAGAAATAGGAGGAATAATAATCTCGGACATATTACACGATAGCTTGGATAATATCATTGTTTTCATCTGTAATAACGCTGACGTTTAATGTTATTTTTTATATATTATTACTATAGCGAACATGCAAAACTTTTCCTACAAAAGGTTTAAAAGGGGCTTGATGTGGTAGCAGTTACTGTGAGGCTGATCCTGTGTTGCAGGTGTTCTCACTTCAGCAGGTAGCAGACCTGGGCGACAGATGGGGAAGATTGACAGTTTGGATTAGTGTGAAATAATCTCACTGATGTGTGCACATCTGGTGGCCCTAATGGTGTAAGCAGCAAAAACACATACATTAACAACACGATAAAAAAAATACATAGCATGGATATTTTCAAGTGATAAAAAAATAATTTTAATAAAAAATATTTGAAACAGCAGTGCACACGGGCCTAATGCAGTATTTTCACATTCTTCAGTTTGGAAAAGAAAACACGAATGCGATGTTTTGATGCAGGAATGAGAAGAGGCTCGAGTGGCACCTGCTTTATATTTATGACTGACGGGTCCTAAAACTATTGCTATATATCTCAAAAATTGCCTCTAAAGTTGTTGCACTTATTGACATTGCTTAAAGATTTCACTCCACCCAGAGTGAAAGCATCACATCTGTGTCACAGGTGAGAGGAATAACCGCTGATTACACTTTAAGCATTTCAGCACTTTGCTGTTTATTTCATCATAAAAAGCCAGAACGACAGACAGAACCTTAGAGGTTAACTTTCCCTTCATGAAAGGAGTGTGACTTATAAAAGTAGATATGCATTTTTTAAAGTCACATAGAGGGAGGGGGCTGTTTGTCACCTGTCACACTCAGTTGTGTGCCTAAAACTAATTAATGCAGCATATGTGCCTCATTTGAAGAGAGCCCCAAAGGCAGGTTCAAGCCACTGAGTGCCAGCCTCTAATACAAATGCATCTATCTGTAACATACACACAAGCACTCGCAGTGAAGGTCTGTGAGCGACTTCGCTTGATCAAATAACACCACATTTCTTAAAAACAACGTTACCTTATTATCTGTATTGTTAACGTTTCTTCCTCAGTGGATCAGCTACATAGTGTCCATTGCTTAAAATCACTACAGCGTCCTTCAGTCTTAACACTTAAGCAATTCTTACTTTTACTTACTTAGAGTTAAAAAACAAAATAAACAACAAGAAAAAGATGTTCACCTGGATTTTGATAACCCACCAGAGATAAAATCCTCCACAGGTGAAGTGAAGTACATTAATCATCATATTAAGGTGTGATGTTCTGTCGGGAAACCCTGAGTCTTGGAAGTTATTTTGCCGTGTACCACACACCAAAACATTGTTGCAGACTGATCACGCCTCACCAGTCTGCAACGTCCCTTGAAGATCACGGTAAGGAGCCAAAGACACGTGCTCCTCGTTCTACTTGAAGCCCAAAAGAAATGATCTGCTGCCAACTCCTGGTTTAAGGACACCCGCAGGGATCTCACAACCATGCCACTGTTTTGCCAGGTGATCTCAACCACTCTCCAAACAACCGCTGCAACCGCTCTCAGACAGAATGATGAAGGTTTGCAAATATCTGCCGTCTGATTTAAAAATGCAGAGAGATTGCCAACACGTTGCAATCAGTCTGACTCACATTGCACCAATGAGAGCAACTCGCCTGCAATGTGCCTCTTTGCAATAGAGGACTTGATTCAACTGGTTTGTACCTATTCTTGATTTACTTGTGTAAGTCTGCACAGTCATGTGTGAACCACTGTTAAATGTATTACTTCACTGTGCGTGAAATAAAAGACTGTATACTACTTGTGCTGCTGCACTGGTTCTTTGCCATTCTGGTTCTTCTCAGACATTAATGTCAAAAGTAAGATGACATCCATTTATTAGTTTTCATACTACAAGTGCTCTTTAAAATACTGTAATTTTGTTACCATTTCTGATAGAGACAAAACTCACAGTTCCATAAAGAGGAGACGATGAGCTTTAGTCAGTGTATCACAATAGCACAAGGTCCTCACAAGGTCTGAGCTCAGACAGAAAGATTTTGCCACATGTGCTTCAGATTACCTTGCCTAACCATTCTGGGCTAGAGAGACAACTCAGATGGTTCCTGGAGGACGGGAATTATTATTTAATTTTACAGTGAAAATTACAAAAGTAAGTCCATTGAGCCTGTCTAAGTCTTGGTCAATAAATATTTGAACTGTTTTTCCTATTTAAACTCCTATGGAGTGAGAGTTAGGAGACAGCTTGTAAAGCCAGTTTGGAAATATGAATGTCTTTGGCATGTGGGAGGGAGTACCTGAGGAGAACCCACACTGGTACAGGTGCAAACTCAATCTAGAGAGATCCCAGCAGCACAGCTACGGTTACACTATACTTCTCAGGACAATCACATCTTGTTGACAGCACTTTGCCAGTTTCTTCTACATATACAGTCGTGATTTAAATACAGATAGACAATAATGTTGCAGTTCCACCAAAGGTCTTTCTCTTCCTATAACAGCTTGCATTTTGTGCAACACAACAGTCACGCTGAAATAGCTAAAACTATATCCTGTTTTAATGGCATTAAGTTGAGATGTGAAGCTTTAAGAGAGATCTTGTTAACATGACTTCTAAGCAGATATATGGAAGTTTTTCTCTGCCTGACATCAAAGATTGCATGTTTTCCAGAAGTCCATCTGTTCAGATCTGACTTTTAAAATAATTCTAATTACAAACCACATTATCAGTATCAGATCTTTTAAAAAAACATTTATTTTTTTTTAGCAAAAACAATCATCAAACCAACGCTGTGCCAGTTAAAAACCTGCCACGGTGTCCCTTTCACCTACCAATATGTTAAGTAGTCAGTGATGTTGGCAGTGCCATCTGTGGCTTTGATAGTCAGTCAACCCAAGATCATCTGTGCGCGGCTGTCTGAGCTTTGCACCGACCTGTTCCTCATGTCAAAAGATTTGGAATTCTGCCAGAGTTTAATACACATGTCTGTCCAAATGATTTCCACGTTCACGACAAACGAACATACGTGGAGCCCGCGGATCAAACGCGCAGCAGACAGAAGCCGCTCTTTAAGGAAAAGAATTCCCACAGCTAGCTGCCGGATACTGTAGCGATCAAATTCTGAAGTCACAATCACTACATTTGTTGGACATCAGTACCAGAGTAATCTGGCACACCGTGTCCTTGTCATTTAATGAATGTCTTGTCTCTTTAATGACATTCAAATGTGACAGCTTAGTCCTTGGATTAAAGAGAAAAGTTCTCTGGTTCACCTGCTGCAATCCCACTGTGAGCAGAGTGGCCATTATACTGCTGGATTCCTCTCCACTATTAGGTCTCTGAGCGCAGCTCAATTATCCCACTACTCTCACATGCTTGCTGACAGCCGTGTTGGCAGGTGTGTCCTTTCCAGACGTGCTCACCTCTCCGGATTGGAAATTAGTGAGTGCACCTAGCCATCAGCAAAAGCAACTGACATCCTCCACCAGCATGCCCTTTCATTAAGAGTGAGGAGATGGAAGTGAGATGAGAAGAAGAAATGCTGCTGGAACATCTAACAGCAAAAAGCTGCCTCTGAACTGTTGGCAGCTTTTGTGCATTTCTAAGAAACAAACTGCACGCGCAGAGTTGATTTACATCATGCAGGTTACATGATGAAAAGAAATCCTCCAGAAAGAAACGGACCGGTTTTTAAATGTGGCGTCCATGGGTGCAATTCTGGAAAATATATTGAAATAAATCAATTACTTTGCTCACTTTGAGGGAAAAAGTGGCCATGAAGGAGATGAATAAACCTCTTTTCATTATACACCCTCAGAAATGTGAATGAACCGCGAATATAATCATGTATGATTGTGTTTGGACTCTAAAATATCCATCAAGTTTGCTTCAAACCTGACTGAACTCCTCTGTTGTTTATGGAGCCGTTTCTTTTGCTCGAACAGAATTTTGGTTGGAGCTTTGAAATTGTTTGTGCTGTCCTGCAAAATGAGCTGGTATCACTTTAGTCAAGTCTTTATATAACTCTTTTTATAGTTTTTGTTTCACATGAGCGGCTCCAACTCTGCGGGTCTCACGAGTGAAATGACTTCTTACCACAACAACTTCGCAGAGCCAGAAGTGCAGCCGAGTTTATCCACATGCATAATAAAGTCAGTCATTATGTCTGAGTTTTTCCAGTTCCTGGCTCTCTCATTTCTCAGCTAAAGCTTAATTTATAAGAACAAAACGTTTCAACACCCACTTCTCCAGTCCACTGGTAGCTCATCTCAAAGCCTCTTCTGTTCTCTGCTGCATGTTTAATTTGTTCCCTCCTGCACTCCACGCCTCCTCCCCTGTACCTAGCCCATTTTACAGGGAAATGGACAATCTTGGGAAGAGCCTTCCAGTTCAGCAGTGTCTCGGCTTCCTTTCTCTTTCAGTCACGAAAAGCGGGACATCGCCATGGCAACTGCATTTGAGAGGTTGTAAGGAGTGAGGCGGTCAGTGCGGACAGAGTCAGAGGCTGTTAAAAAGCAGGGTCTGACTTGGTGTTACAAACTACGCCTGGAAATATGAGCATGAATTATCACTTTTTTTTTTATCGTGTTACTAGGAGTCACCAAAATTCTTGATTTTGGAGGGAGCGCTTGAAGGGAGCAACAAGTGCGTTTCACTTGGCTTTCTGAAGTGATTTAGCGATGCAAAGAAAGTGATTTAGCAGTGTTGACAATATTTGACAAACCTGTAAATTTGAGCATGCTGTGTGAGTCATGCAGGCCAGGTTCAGCTTATTTGTCCAGATGAAGTTATTCTTAACAAAAGCTCAAGTTGCAGCTGTTAGGCTAAAGGCTACGCCGACCAGATGCCAAGAAACTAAATATAGGACTCTTAGGACTCTCAGTAGTAGCACGTAAGTCAAACTTACACCCGAAACACGCATAAGCATGTTTGATGTTTAGCACGTGAAGGCAAAGAAAAAAAAACTTGAATTCCCTCGCTAACAGATTGGCAGATGTCTGTTTGATCACATGCTTCTTTATGTCACGTTCGTCCACGTGCGAAACTAAAAAAACATAACTGGTGGGGGAAAAAAGAATCACCATCCATCGGCCTTCAAGAGTACAGTCGCTGCATTTCTTTTTCTTTGTGTTAGCTTCCATCACACTCTGCTTAAATCTGCATAGCCTGTGGCTCCGTGGTGACTCGTAATTTTCCCCGCTGGATGTAGCGGAAGCTGCAAAAGACTGTGACAGGTTAATCTGCACTTGACCCAAGATGATGGCCTTCTCTGCTTCTCTGGATACAAGCCAGACTTTCTGTCCTGCACTATAACAATTTGAGAACCAATAAAAAGGTGCAACGCTGTCTCAACACGAGGGACAAGACATATTCGTCCTGTGAAGTCCTACATAAAGAGGGGCTAGTCCTGCTCAGACAGAGCATAGCCTACCTGGCCCTACAACCTGCCTATAAATGTACAAAACTATCCTTGCCTTTTCCACGTTTCGGTTTTTGTATGCACACCTGCAACACGGGGTGTGTTTATGGCAATAAAGCAATGTGTCACTCATTTTTATTACTGGGGTCATAGAGGGGAGGTTGAGTGATTTTTGATGACAGATGAAGCAGAGAAATAAACAATGGCCAATAGGTACAGGTTGTGCAGTAGCTGCAGGCTCTGTGGACGCTCTAATTTCCTCCCTTTCTCGCAGTAACCTGGTGTCTCGTTTGCCAGCTGGATGCGTTCACATAGCACTTCTCCACAAGTGTCTTACAATTCATCTCTCATTCACTCGCACGCAAACACACACACATGCAAACTATCAACAATGTGGAGCGTAAAAGACTAGTTCAACCTTTCATATATCCGTTTAGTGAAAAATATGAATGATATTCAGCATTGTAAATGCAGCTGAATGGGGCTTAATTATATCAAGCTTATCCAATTTTTCTTTCCTTTTTTTTTCAAAAGATGAAGCTGAGTTTACAGCTGCATCAGGCCTTGGTGAAATTTATCTTTTGATAAGTAAAGAGAAGAAAATTATGCAACAGCTAGACTACATTTGGCTGTTATTTCATTTCAATTTTATTATTTATAGCCTACTGTAACGCTGTCTCCTGGAGATTCATCGTCGCTGTTATTATCTGCATTTGCTGACTCATCAGTTTCTATAGTCACTGAAATTCACGTCATTTTAAAGCGAATCACTGTTTTCCGACGTGCATTGAAAATACATTGGACACCCACATGGGTGGTTAGCTAGCTAGCATTAATTAGCAAATTAAATCGGTCAGAGTTTTGAACTGTTGAAGAGTTGTAAGGTAGAAAAAACACAAGCAAGGGTTTAATTTGGGATTTTGCAGAGGCACAAAAAATGTGATCCTCAGGAGCATTCATCTGAACAAGACTAATATGGATACAACAAATACCTCCAGCTAAATGCTGAACTGGGCTAGTCTCATTGCAAAACACACAATGTCCTCGGTTTCACCTGGTTTTACCTTTAAAAATGAAAAAAATTATAATTTGACATATAACTTTTGTGTCTCTATATTTAGTATATACCAGCTCTTGAGGGGATCCTCAGACTCTTTCGCTCTGTTCACCAGCTAGCTGCTACAGTGTATTTTTAGAGCTTTTTTCCTTAAAAAAAAAACAAAAGAAACACTCTGCCTGCTGCTGCAGTGGGCAAGAGTGCTGAGAGTGAACCAAAAACAGTTACAGTTGCAGGTGTGACAGCTAAACAATGAACTGAAAGCTCTGCAAAGATGAGGGGAGCATTTTCAGGTGCTGTAAGCACCGCACAGCAGAATCGATGGTAAGCTTAAAGTTCTTTGGGAGATACAGAAGTAATGCTCAGCAGCAGCAACAGAAAACTTTTGTCATGCAATATGAATGCTACTAGTACATACCGGGCTTCCGATTTTAAATGGAGAGCCCCTGAGATATCTTCAAGGCATAAAAATACAGAGTCAGTTCAATTAAATTTTAAACAGTTTATTTATACAGTGCCAATTCAGATGCCTTCAAATGCCTAAAGTCACTTTAGGAAAGATAACCCTTGAGAACTTTGACAATCAGATAATCTCCTTCAAGCAGCACTTGGTGACTGGGGGAAAGAAGAACCCTGTTTTAACAGGAAGAGGAGGGAGTGAAGAACAAATGCTCATATCTAGCTCTAAATGTAAGCTTTATCAAAAAGGAAATTTTTAAACCTAATCTTAGAACTACAGAGGGTATCTTTCTCCTAAACTGGGAGCCGGTTCCACAGTGAAGAAGCCTTCTGTTCTGTCTTTGGAAACTCTGAGAACCTGCAGTCTGCGAGTGAATTTCTCTGGTCCAATAATAGCTGGGTTTTTTGCTCATTCCAGACCTTTATGTGAGAAGAATGATTTTAAATTCAATTCTACATTTGACAAAAAGCCAATATGGGTGAAATATGATCGTTCTGTCTAGTGCCCGTTAGCACTCTTGTGGCATGCTGGATCAGCCGAAGGCGTAAAGCGTGCCTCGCCACTTGGCTGCCATCTTGAAATGGCCCCTGCCATGTTTTTGGGCAATTATTTTGAAGCATTACCTAAATAAAGTTTAATTTTAACGGTCGCCTGGACATAAAAACTAGAGAATCAGCAGTGAAATCTGATTTAAAAACAAGTGATTAAACTTTAGGGGCGGCACAGTGGTGGTCTCACAGCTTGGGCTAGGTTAGTTAGCATGTTCTCCTTGTGCCTGTGTGGGTTCTCTCTGAGTGGGTTTATCCCACTGTCCACATACATACTGTACATGTTAGGGATCACTGGTGTTTCTAAAGTGGCCTTAGGTGTAAATGTGAGCATAAACTGTTGTTTATCCCTCTCACCCTCCCCATGACCCTGAGATTTATTTTAAATCAGAAAAATGACTAAATTGAAGCTGCTGAAGTGATTTTTAATGCTTAATGTAAAACTACCAGTAAACAAATCTTATATTAATGATGCACTACTGCAGTTAATTGCAAACATCTAAAAACTGACTGCGGTCTCGGATGAACATCTGGGGCAACCATTCAAAAACTCATAAATGTTAAAAACACATCTTTGAAAAAGGAGGACAAAGCATCTGTGGTCTCTTCAACACAAGTGTTCAGCATCATATAGAGGAAGCAGACCTCACTGCTGCTGAGAGAGGACACCAACGAGTCGGGAGGCTCTTCATCTTCCCCCAATCCCACCTGGAAAAATCTGACTACATCATGGTCACATTAGACAACATTTTACAAAAATATGTGAGATATCGCGATTAATGCAGAATGTTAAGCAATTATAGACTTTGATGTCAATGACTATGCATTCAGATGTGGCGAAATCCGACAGTCGGCCTACTTTTCACTAATTAAATCCATAACTGAAACATAAAAGAGCACCAGCTCTGATATAGATTAGCCTCTGCTTCCTTTGGGGTGTGCAATACATCAAAATAACAAACGATAGTAATTAAATTCGTCAAGTTCTCCCAGAAACGTTTAGAATTACAGCTAAAGGTGAAATTCCTTTTTTTTCCCCTGTATGTTGTAGGTTGTTACTTGGCACAAACCAATACAGGAAATCTGGTCATAACTCCCTTTGGGATATAAAGTTTGGATTAGTTCAACACAGAGTTCTGACCTTTCGACCCCTGACCCAACACTCATGAAAATTAAATCAATATTTTCCTGAAAACCTCCTGTCTGACAGCTGCTGGATTATCGACCACTACAGGCAAGAACGGATCTTTGAATGCCTCATCTAATATGGCTGCCTTTATGTAGGAAATCCCCTTCTTAATTTGAATACAGTTACTATAATATTCATACTGATACCGCTGCACTGATTCAACTTAACACTTCTTACAGTGAAAAACTCTTGAACCACAATTCATTCCATCATATAAGGAAACAGACTTTCTTGTCATTGTTTAGAAATGGTCTTGCGTGTTTAATCTCCAAGCTTCTGGAGGTCTTTCATTGAACATTGGCTGCTTCTTCACTTTTCAGTCCAGTCCTTGTAACAAGGCATTTTAACAGGAATGTTGTTCTTGTTTTTTAAGGCATTTAACATAATCATTCATGCAGAAGAATAGCACCACACTCAAGGAATTAACTTGTTTAGTCTTTAAACACAACAGATAACTCAGCAAAGAGCCAGTTTAACTTGTCTCTTTAAGCAATTTCAAACTTTGAGCCTATCCATCCATCCATTCACTTCCGCTTATCCTTTTCAGGGTCGCGGGGGGCGCTGGAGCCTATCCCAGCTGTCATAGGGCGAAAGGCGGGGTACACCCTGGACAGGTCGCCAGTCTGTCGCAGGGCTAACACATAGGGACAGACAACCATTCGCACTCACATTCACTCGCACATTCACACCTAGTGGCAATTTGGATTATCCAATTAACCTATCCCCACAAGCTGCATGTCTTTGGACGGTGGGAGGAAGCCGGAGTACCTGGAGAGAACCCACGCAAACACGGGGAGAACATGCAAACTCCACACAGAAAGACCCCGGCCTGATGGTGGAATTGAACTCAGGACCTTCTTGCTGTGAGGCAACAGTGCTAACCACCGTGCCACCGTGCTGCACTTTGAGCCTAAAATAACAAAAACACATTTTTTCTAGCGCTGTCAGCGCTAATCTTGTTAAAATGACATTAACGCCATAACCGCATTAAATCTCCGTTAGCGAGTTATCGCGGATCGCCCCGTGCGTGGGACTGCACAGTATCAGCGCGGTTAGCTCGTTAAAGCGTTAGGGCCGTGCATCCCCACACACGGGGCGATCTGCGCTAACTCGCTAACAAAATTTGCTGCCTTAATGCGGTTAACGTCATTTTAGCAAGATTAACGCTGACAGCATTAATTTGTTTGCATTCTTTTGTAGAATCTATGCAAAAGGCCAAAGACAACAGAGTTTGGCAGGCATAAATCAGCACCAACAAGTTGATTCCCAAATAAATATTAGCTGAAATATTGTCATAATCCCAGCATGGCGTGCAGTGTGTTGTTAAACAAAATCTGAGGAAACTTGGCAAGCTATCTACTGCAGACAAACAGCATCTGAAAGTTATTCCCGTTAAAAATAGGGAATACATCAAAGAAAGACCTGACACAGGATGTAAGAGATGCATCTGGCTCTTCAGCTGATCCATCTCCGTTTCACTGAAGCCATCAGAAAATGTCTCAGTGGAAGGGAGCCTGTCAAGAAGCCATTCTTAGGAAAAAAAAAACAGGCAGAAAAGGCTGAGGGATGCCAGTTTACAGAAGACATGGAGTGAAAATCAGTGGCATTGGAGTGATGAACCCAAATTGGAAATTTCTGGTTCAAACTGACATTACATATGGAAGTGGTCAGGAGAGAGGTTAGAGATGGCTGTGAGTGTCTACAGCCATCTGGGAAACACGCTGGAGGCTCTGTCATAGTCTGGTGGAGGAGATCTTGTCAAAACGGATGGAATTGTGAATGCATAAAAGTACCGTCAGATTTTGATACACTGATACACACCATCTGGAAAGTGTCTCAGCGGGAGCCACGTCTTTTTTCTGCCGGACAATGATCCCAAACAAAGAAGACTGGAAAACTATTCCTGGTGGTCATACCAAATATTGACTTTCATGCTTGTGTAAAGAAATAAGCAGTGAGTCAAGACTTTTGCACAGTACTGTATGTGTTTCATACAAATATGCTGTTGAAAACAGAAAAGAAATGTTGGTTTGACAACATTTTAACAGCTGTTTGTCTTATTGACTCATTTTCAGTTTGACTGAAACCATCATAAAATTATTCAACAAAATTAATTACCATAAACAGGTCAGCAGAGGCCTGCTGCTCTTTTTTTTGTTCTTCAGCCCTCTAAGATGGTCATTAGAAGTCTGTGAAGTGCGATTCAAATTTCTGCAAAACGAACACATGCTTAACAGAAAGCTCGTGATAACGCCTTCATGAATTTGGTCCCACAAATTATGAAACTGGAGGCACGAAATTATGAAAAAAGGCTGCAAATTAGGTGAAATTGGAAAATGATGTGTATCATCTTCATTCAAGTAAATGAAAACAACTAAATTAGGTCTATTTTTGCCCCAACACACAGCATCATCTAATGTTGCAGATATAATCAGCCCTGGCCTCAGTGTGGGTGATATTCCTCTGTGGCACCTTCAGGGAAACACTGTAATTGGTTAGTTGGTGAAACCATTTTGCAAGTGCAGCTGAAGTAAGAAGAATTAGAAGGGTTTTTATATATATTTGACAGCATAACTGCAATTAAAGTAAAATGCAGCCTGACTGGTACCTGCTTCAGTATGGCCAACATAAACCTGACACACAGCACAAAGCTGACATTTCCAGGCTGGGCAGCCTGGCACAATAATGTCTGTTGTGTAACAGTAAAAGCAGGCATGCTGCAAAGACAAATATACAAGTTAAAAAAAAAAAGAGAGAGCAAGAGAGACATAAGGAGGAAAGTAGAGATACCAACCATGAGCTGCAGGTTCAGTGCTGGGCGCAGTGTCTGAGCACACAAGGAGAGGACATGGCAGTTGTGGAGGGAGGTGTGGAACAGGAGGAACAGCATGCAAATAAAGAAGAATTGGGGTGGGGGAGGCAGGGAGGGAGCAGGGCAGGGGGAGAAAACAAATGACACCCATAAGCAAGCATTCAGAAGACCAGAACATGACAAAAGACATAAGACTTAAGGGAAATCAAAGGGAACCAAAGGCAGTGCAGAGATAAACACGGGCTTGCATTCACACACAAAAATACACTTTGCACTGCACACACTGGACGTTCGACTCAGAGGGGAGTGTGGCTACTGCTCGAGGAGATATGGAAGAGACTATTATCGTGTGCTGTTGGCAGCTTTGGTGTGCAGAAATGAAAGACTATCGAGGGGAAATAATTGTGCAGCCGTCTTGATGTATCAGTTTGTGACTTGGAAAACATTTCACCAGCACTTTATGAAGGCAATGTTTCATATGGCAAATAGTTAAGTAAAGCAGAAACAAAGTAACAGAATTCATTGCTGAAATAACTCTGCATTGAATGAGATACAGCAGCCAAATTATCACCAGCCAACTCTTATCACTTTAGGCTTTTTCAACACCAGGTTTTAAATTTAAATGCACTTTCCTGTAGTTGGTATTCGTGAGAGTGGCGACCTTACATTTTAGCTCCACTACTAGTAAATCCAGCTAAAATGATCTTGACCGGGACTGTGTAAAACTTGGACTGATGAGTGTCAGCTTGCAGTTTTTTTCTTCTTTTTGTGGAAAACGCTATATAAATTATCAGCTGCTGCACATCCTTGAGTCTGCCGTCAGAGGATTTCAGATGCTGTTAGATAAACTGACAAGCGCTGTCTCAATAGATGTTACACCTGCCCTGCTGTGCAGCGTTTGCTATCAAGCATGACTACTTCACCATTTTGTTCAGCAGCACTGTAGCTCGAGAGGAAAAAACGTTATCAAATTTGAACATTATCTGCATTATCCAACTTCGAAAAATGTGGTGGCATCATGGTAACTAATAGAATTTCACAGGAAAATTATATTTACAGTGTATATTATGCGTAGCTCTTGGTTAAGTAAATACAGACATTTCACATGGCTTATTAAGTTTAGTTGATAGCTGGAGATTTATAATATTTCAATGACTTAAGCCATTTGAGATCCATCAACTCAGTGCATTTAGCAACGCTGGCTGCTTTGATTAGGTTGCTTTTACATTAGACCAATGTGTAAAACAGAGACAAATCACAGCCAAAGCTGGTGTAGCTTCAGTGCACACAGCAGACTGCTACACCCCACTGTATAATTGGTGAGACGAAAACAAACAGTTCACTCTCATTTAAACTACCAGTTACATGTCTTTAACTATGTAAACTGCAGTGTGTTTTAAAAGGTTCAGTGTGTTACATTTGAGAAGATTTGTAGTCTTACTCATATATTATTTTTGGGTTTTGATTTCAGAACGTACCCCTAACATCTTCTCTATGTCTAACATACTACATGTGGACCATTTGTAGAGAGCATCCTGAGACACTGGCCGTTTATAATAATCAATGAAATTATGTGCATTCTGTGTCTCACTTCGACTATAGAGGTCCATCGCAGGTGTAGCCAATCAAAAGATAAGTTCTACTCTGTATCCGCTCTGCGAATGATCCGCATATGAAGTGCTCGTGTGGTGGAAGTAACCCTACAATAAAGTTTAGGCCCTCCTTGACTATGAAAAGCCGATTATTCTGAAGCAGGACAGTTTTGTTCCCGTGTGTCACTTCCAATTCTTTGGTCTTTTCTCTCTGCAGGGACATGTGACAGGGCCTGTAAGGCGTTGATACAGATAGATGTTATTGCAAGTTAGAGATTTGTGCTCGGTGCTAATGTGCAGGGAACAATAGACCAATGCCACACCTCACCTCTGCTGCCAGAAGCTATGATACAGGGAGCAATTTCACAAGGTGAGTCCGTCTTAGAGTTACTGAAGTCTCAAAGGATCCGTTCTCCTTGAGTAGTTGAGACATGTCAGTGCTAAATAACGCCCTGGGCCAGGGATTAGACTGACAATGCATATTTGGTGAAGTTACAGCCCTTAGTATGAGCCACAGAAGTGACCAAAATAGTGCTTTTTTGCAATTGGATGCTGTATATAGAGAAATTCTTTGAGCCAGATTAGTAAGGTAGACTGTTAAATGTGGACGTGCATTACCCAGCTATCTCATTTTGTGCCGCAAACAAACAAACGAAAGCGTAAAATCCCCACACAATAAACTTGCTTGATCCTGATTACAGAATCCTGTCATACCAAAAGGATGCTGTATTAGTTCTGAAGTGACAATTAGGTTTACACTGTTATATGTTGACAGAATGACACTGCTTTCCACAGGAATTAGGAGGTATAAAACAATACCCTGGCGTAAATATGACAAGCAGGATCCTATTTCACTAATTGTGAGTGTTTGGGCAGTGGTATTTACAGTTGCACAATAGTTATTTTGATGTTGTCTGAGTTCCAAAAGGATTGTTGACAAGTATTAGCAGACCTTAGAAAAGTCTTTCACGAAGCAAGTCGTGCTACTTGGCAGTTTTTTCAGGCTAACAAGGCCAAGCTCCTATCTGGATAATGGAAAGAGACAAGTACACGATCAGCAGTCACATTTGATCAAATTTGTTTTAAAAGTGGTGGCTGTGCTCAAAAATGAATTTGAAAATCTTTTTTGAATTGCAGTCACCACATTGCGTCTGTATTTACGGCTCAGTCAGGAGTGTCTGCATTATCAGCAACAGCGTCTGTTCGTCTCGCCAGAGCAGTGAACAAATATCATGCTTATCACATTATGTATAGTGTTGTAGGGGCAAAAAACCCTGTAAACTTACACATTACATGCTCTGATATTTATGGTGTTTGAGTCACATTCACATGGAGATAGGTAAAAGTTTAAATAGCTTAGTGTGTGTAAGTATTATTGCAGGGTGTTTTTTTTTTGTTTTTTTTTAATAAAAATGCAGTGCAAATCTCTCTGGAAATGCTGGCATCTCAAAATAGGCATGAAGAAGGTCTGAAAAATGCTCATTTTAGGTAAAATGTCATACAGGTAGACAGCTGCAAAAATCTCTGGTAGTGGAAAATGTTGGCAATCTTAAGACATGGTTATTTTCAGGGACCAGTGAGTTTATTTTATTTAGCAAAAACAGGCGACTGAGAAGCAGAGGACATAAGCTGATTCAAACTTTTTCCAGAATCAGTCTGTTGTTGGTAAAGACTCAGGTTTAAATGCCTGATGCCTCGTACTCTGATCATCTCCGGTGGCTTCTGGAACACCTTTTTAGACTCTGGTAAGTGTCGCAGAAGCATTTTTGCTGACTGTTGGTGAAGAAATTCAAAATCCAAATCCAGGCTCTGACACGGAGAAGAAAGACAGCATAAATGAACCTACATATTTACTATGATAGTGAGTGAAGATGCATGTCTCCTAACAGCTGACTGTTGCATTCTTCCATCCAGCAACACATTTGACTCAAGTGTCTCCTAGTTTGTCTCTTTTAAAGCCAACAGGGAGGACAGATTTGTCCTTAGGATCTTTTAAATGGCATATCTCAGCCTTACAGCGTCTCTCTCGCAGCAGTCTATTTGGTAAATGTTCTACATGGCTGCAGCCCCCAGAAGCAGGGAGTAATTTTCTATTTAAGGTTTCTGTATTTATGGTGGTGACTACACCTGTTATGAACAGTTTCTTAACAATAAAACCAAATCAAATGTCACACTACGCTGACTTTTCATTTCTTTAAAAAAATGTTTATGAGGACCAGAAGGTGGAGGCAGGTCTGCTGTACTATTATCTGCCTTATATTTTCCTAAAACAGAAAGAAACAAGGAGTTGTAGAATATGATTCCATTTTTTTAATTGACTGGTGACACTTCATGAGTCTATGAGAGAGCACGGGGGGAAAAGTATTTGTATAGTAGGAGGAAATAGGGAAATGACTGGCTCGACTATTTTGATTTTATACATTCCAGTGTAATAGCAACAGCAGCAGATCAGAGCACATCTTATGAAGGGTTAGATCAAAAGATGATAATAGCCTCTTTTCAAAACATCTCTGCCACCGGAGAAGAGATTTATGCACTGGTGTTCACTGGCATCCAAATGTAAAATGAAGCCTGTGTCGCTGCAAGCCTCAGTCAACAGAAAGGCAGCCTGACCTGCCTACCTGCCAACCTGACCTCATTACACTGTGGGTGGTAACCATGTGGGACCATTCAGTATGTCTGCTGCAGAGTGATTGCCTGTACATTTTTGAACAGCCTCTCTTTCCAGCAGCCCTCTTTCACCATCTCTAGCTTCAGGTCAACTGAGACATCGGCATTGTCCTCGCTGACATTCAGAGACATGGTGAGGACATGGCTTCATGACTAGTTGTCATGATTCCCACAAGCCCTTTGGTGACTTACTGTGACACGAAATCCAGCTCAACATGCAGAGATAACTGCGTGCCAATCATAATTATATTGGTAGAAATGCATTAGGGGGAACCCTGCAGTACAGAAAAATGCCAACATGCTGCTGGGTGTCCCCGCTGGCTGTTAGATTACTTTTTTGTTGGATCCACTGACCTGGCTTCTCTACTCTGGCTTTAGTTTGTGATTTCCTATATTTCCCAGACTTTTCCGTCCCCCGTGGAGCGCTGCTGATAGAGAAACTTGTATCTCTTTCTTTTCAACAAAAGATTTTGCTCTGTAATAACAGTTGAATGCTGGAGAACAACGGAAAATCCAGGAGGAAATTCTTTTCAAAGTCAGTTTGAGGTGCAATCGTATTATAGTGATCTTTATTATTTATTTTTTTAAGTTTCTGGTCACTTGTTTTTTCTTCTTCTTGGAACAGACACAAATTTAACCCAGTAGTGAAAGTGCATTACAATAAATGTTTTTAGGGATAAACCTTTCTCACTCACTATGTGCTAACAGACCTCTCTGCATTGAATCACACTTGTTATTGATCTCTGTCTCTCTTCCACAGCATGTCTTTATTCTGTCTTCCTTCTCTCACCCCAACCGGTCGCAGCAGATGGCCCCGCCCCTCCCTGAGCCTGGTTCTGCCGGAGGTTTCCTTCCTGTTAAAAGGGAGTTTTTCCTTCCCACTGTCACCAAAGTGCTTGCTCATAGGGGGTCATATGATTGTTAGTTTTTTTTCTCTCTATGTATTATTGTAGTATTATTGAATTCTAGCATGATATGGGCTACGCAGACAGTAAGTAGTTTGCAGGTCTGAAAAGTGAGGCTAATGTTCGAATGCCTTAAACCTGCTTTTTGTTTGAAATGGCAACTGGGGGCTTTGTTTGTAATTTGAACCACAACTTCCTGTCCTTTAGTCTCTGGTAAATGCCAGTCTGATCTGTCCTCAGTAAAGGCTTCTCATGAGTTTATGGGATCAATATTTAGGTAAAAACCAGTTCATTTACCATTTAAGTTTAGTCTCGCTGCAGTGGCTTATCCTCCATTCTCCATTACCCTCTTCCGTCACACTAACCCTCCTTCACTTCATCCATGAATCTTCTCTAAGTAAGTTTAACAAAAAAAAAAAAAAAAAAAAAAGGATAGGTTTTAAACATCTCTTCAGTCTTTATTGGTTTTATAATGGTTAATGAAGGTTTTTTTTATGGCGAGGTAATTCGGAGACATGATGCAACAAAAATGCAACCAGACAGAAAAATCCCTGGGAGATATTAAAGTCTGCCTTGTGCTCCCAATGGCTAATTCACACCAGCTGCGGCAGCCTATTGAGCTTCAGGCACATAGACAGACATGACCATTTGTTTCGGCATTGTTAACAGTTAATTGGTTCATACATTCACAATAAAGTATTGGTTGTAATGAAAAAAAAAAAAAAAAAAAAAAAGTAAGTTTACTTTGTAAATTATGGTCATTCCAAGTTTTACAAAGCATGATGATTCAGGATACGCTCTATGGCTAAAAACGAGTGATTGACAGGCCATTCAGTTAGCTCTGCCCCTCTCTTGACATCTCGTTTCACATACCTATGTCCATGTACTGTACGTTATAGCACGGCTATAGATTCTGGATTAAAAAACCCAGGTGCTTCGGTCCAATACTGTTAGACAAAAACCACTAATTCAGTAATAGAAATACAGGATTTATTGACATAATTCGTGCATTTATTTTAGGAGCTGCAATATGAAAGGTTGCAAAACTGTGTTTGCTGGTGATACTTTTCAGATATTGTGGCAACCTGATTACCTCCTGGCCCTGCTTTACAACCTTCATCTCCTTGTGGTCACTATAAAATGCAGTAATACCTCTAAAAGACAATATACTCTCGCATTAAGAAGCCATGTTGGGCTCCTGACTGCTGTTTTCAATGATACTGAGCACTATAATTCCACTGAGGCGCTCTAATATCACATGACGTCAATTATTGTGTTGCTATTGACCTTAATCAAATTAGTTATAGCTGGCTGGCTCCAATTTGAAAATGGATAGGAACTCAAACTGAACAAAGTGGTAACAATACCACACATTAGTATGTGACAGTGCATTACTATGTAAGGATGTGTTAGTGGTTAGGATAGATGGTGTCACATCTAAATTCATAAAATTTCTAAGTCACTTCACCAGATGGTGTTTATGTATTTTAAGGCCCTGACAAATGTAATGAATGTTTGTTTCCTTTCCCTCCCCGTGCCGGTGTTGTTGTATGTTCTGTTTATAGTGTGGGTTAAATGAATTGGTTGTCAGCGCCGTTTACGGTCTTTCATCAATTAAAAATAATGCTACCCTGCCGCCTGATTGTTTTATTTGCAGTAGGTACACATTTATTATGCATATTTCTCATTCCTGGCTTAGGAACAATTATTCATTTGTCGCTGTATCGAATTAGGCAAAGATTAGCTGTAGTTTGTTGATGGGAGACATCATAATGTTGAATAAAGCAGCGCATTTGTGGTTTTAAGGTCAGTTTTCATCTCTCTTGGCCGTGACTATTATTATGAACCTAATGCACCCGAGGAAAGTGTGAAAGTTACTTTTCAAGTAAAAACTTTCTTCTGCCCTGACACTGACAATAAGAATACAACTAGCTAAGCATTAGAGAAAATAAGTTAGGTTACTGAAAAAGAAGAAGCAGTTCTTGAAAAGGGTTTAATAAGTATAAAAAATGACATGTGACTACTATATCCTAATTGCAGGAGTTGGTCAGCAAGATATCTCCATTTAGAAATTTATTTAGTGGTGAAAACAGTAATTTAGTCATTTTCCCATGTCACTTTCTAAACCCTGCCAAGCACTTAAAAGCCATGTGGTGGGACTCTAACAGATTTTTTAAAGTTCTCTTTTCTGTCCTTCTAATGGGAAATTGCTAAAAAAAAAATAAAAAAAATAAAAAAATCCAATCCCACTCTGATAGATTCATTTGGCAGTGGGTCTCTGATCTGTGCGGCACACTGTGGGTAAATGAAATCAACTGGCAGAGCGTATTATGGCCATATGAGTCTGCTGCCTTCAATCTATATACACAGTAATAATGGAATGCCCCTGATAGTTGAAAGCAAAGAGAGGACATCTGGCAGAAACTATAAGTGGGTTGTTTCAACCTGAAAATATTGGCCCTGCCGACGTGAGGTTGGCTTTATCAGCCCACGCATCTCAACGTAAGTTCTGCTCACCGGGGACTGAAATAACTTGCCAATATACTGTACAGAGATTTTTTTGTTGTTGTTTTTTTACTGCAGAGACAGTCAATGATCATAATTCTTTTTCAGTGAGAGTCTGTTTAGGGTGTGATTTTCTCCAGACATTCTTTCTTCTTATTAAGAGGTGGCATTAAAGTGGAAGGCAAAATGAGAACTAGAATCATGTACACACCCATAAATACCCAACATGATGCGATCACAGCTGAGCCTGCTTTTGTTAAGAGTCTAAGGTAACAGTGAAAGCTCCCTTTATTCTCTCTCGTAGATGCACCTGCACCACAAATGTTATATTTATTTATAAATTGTATAAAAACTGTATATAGTTTTCATAATAAGCATGCATAACCTTTCTTAATTTTATAGTTCAATACATTCACTTTCTCTTAGGCTGCCTTCCATGATCCACTGAGTGTTTCTTCTTCACTCACCTCTTTTCACTCTGTATTAGCCCTTTTCCAGCCTGTTCCTACTCCCCTCAGCTCGACTCAGTTTTAGAGTTTTCAGAAGGTGGTTGTAACCTGTCCCGTGTACTTTTTTACTACCTACTCGGCCAGGGTCCCAAGCCATCTGAGTCAGTCTGAAAGTGTAACATCACCAGACTGTATGCCACCAATTGGCCAGCCAGTGGCATCACTTGATGGCTCATGAGAGTGACTCCTTGAAAATCAAAATCTCAATTTATGAAGCCCAACATTGTGGTCCATGGACTGAGCAGCGGGTATACAATCGCCTCGACATCCTCCCTTGTTGTGATGCACTTGTGTTGCATACAAATGACGTCACGAGACTTTCTGTTGCGTTGCTGTAATGACTCCAAACCGCGTATGTGATACTCAGTTGTAATGGAAAATGACCAAAACTGAAACAACCGAAAGTAGACTTGAGTTTAGCCGAGCAGGTATTTTGTGTTTATACATCACTTTGCATTTAATCATTGGTTATTACTCATCTTTGGCTCTCTTCCACAGTGTGCCTTTTCTCCCCCCAATCATCCCCGACTGATTAAGATGACTTCCCCTCCCTGAACCTGGTTCTGCTGAATGTTGCT
The DNA here is from genome assembly GCF_965226115.1 of Aulonocara stuartgranti. NCBI lineage: Eukaryota > Metazoa > Chordata > Actinopteri > Cichliformes > Cichlidae > Aulonocara > Aulonocara stuartgranti. Next base: position 7,995,485 of record NC_138946.1, read on the forward strand.
ACCTGTCAAAGGCAGTCGCCAAAGTGCCTGCTCACATCGGGGGTCATCTGACTAGTGAAAATAAATTGGAATTGAATTATAAAAATCTTACCCAGCATATTGACTATTTTGAAAATTGCTGTATTTTCTCCAAGATGAAAAATGAAATGCATTTTGCTGTTTAATAAATTTATAGTTTTCAAAGAGTTATACATTAGTTTAACACAACTTTGATCTTGACTGTGTAGTTTTGCCAATCAATATCATATCTCTCAATAATTTCTTATTCAAGAGGATAAGACACAAAAAAAATCAGGCAATCAAACTGGTTGTCAACATGCAAACAGTCAACCAAAAAAAACAAACCCAAACCCTTAAATGATCCCAGTGCAACAAAAGCAGATATTTGATGTTTCCTTATTACCCTTCCTTGTATCAAGTAAGTTCACCTGGAGATCAATAAGTGACCTGATTTAAAGCAAAACGATTGCGATAAGCATTATGTAGTCCATGCAATCACCACACAGGTTGCTGTCAGACGAATCACCAAAATGTCCCCACTGTGACGTTTGTATGTTCTTCCCATTTCTGCCAGGCTTCTCCGATTTCTTCCCGCACATGCACCCAATGTCAGTGATGGGAATAACGGTGTTACAAGAAACGGCGTTACTAATGGCGTTACTTTTTTCAGTAATGAGTAATCTAACTAATTACTATTCCTATCGTTACAACGCCGTTACTGTTACTAACAAGAAAATGCCGTGCGGTCACGTTACTATTTTTCAACAAACAGACGGTTGAAGCTGTCTTCAGCTTACCGCATCAGTTGCACGGAAGTAGCTGTAAGTAATCTGGGTGCTACAGCTTTAAGCAGCTGCGTGAGCTCCCGCGGACGGCAATCACTTTCTGGTAGATGATCACTTTTTGGCACAACACCTGGGGCAAAACAATCGCATGAGTGCTGCTGTTTGACTGAGGAAGAATAAAGTAGTCGTGGTAAGCCAATCACATGACCACTTTAAGATGACAAAGCAACAAGTTGATATATACCAGTTTTTAATTGTGTTGATAGGCCACGTAAAACCAGAGTCATGATAAACAATATATACGCCTGTTTTTCCTCAATAGTTTCGTCATGTTTACTGTCTAAGGACAGCGCTAGCAAGCACTCTCTGCTTATGAGCAAAAAAAACCAAAAAACAAAACAAAACCCCGCCCTTTCGTGTTGGTGGAAAAATGCACCATGTCAACCAATCAAAAAATGATATGGCAACATGACATTTGGTTGTTTAGGAAGAGGGGGAAGTTTTAGGACTGACAGCGAGAGACAGAGAGAGAGACAGCAGAAAAAGAGAGAGAGAGCGAGTTTTGAGATGTGAGAGATTTGTGATGTTTAGTGTGTTTGGAGTGTGTAGTTAATGTGTTGTGTTGTGTAGTTAGTGTTGTGGATAGTTTTGTGTTGTGTGTCCGAACAATGAGGCGACTGCTGTCTCCAGGTAGAAACAGGAGTGATACACCTGCTGCTGTCAGACCTGCAGGTATCAGACTGTGATGTTCTCCTTTATAGTGGACAGAAATATTTGGAGTGGCACAAATAATTTGTGTGACATCTTATTGAATGCAGAACAGCTGATTGTTCTGTAAATAGTTTGAAATGGTTATTTAAAAAAGGGGTAAAAGGTAAATGGCTGCACATAACTTTGTTGTTTGCAAAACTTGTGCATATAATTTTAAAATTGACAATTTATATTTGCATTTAAAGTTATGAAATATGATTCATTAAACATGTTTGTGGTTGTTACAGTAAAAAATAACTTTTTTCTAATTGGATTTTATGTTTTTTGTCTGATTTTAGATCAATTGTGTTAATACAGTATGTCAAAATAAAAACATAACTGTAAATTCAGACACGTGAGGTTGTGCTGAAAACAATGATACCAAATAAGGCAAAGTAAATAGTTTTTAAAGGTGAAATGTAGAGGAAACATCAAAAGTGGTTAAAATGGCCAATTATACCCTGGACCCCAGAGGGTTAAACATTTTTTTTTAAAGTAACACCATAGTTACTTTTCAAGTAATTAATTACTTTTAGAATCTTGTAACTCAGTTACTAACTCAGTTACTTTTTTGAAGAAGTAATTTATTACTTTTTCAAAGTAACTTGACCAACACTGCCCAAGGTTAACTGGTGACTTTAAATAGGCCATAGGTGTGAATCTGAGGGTGAATGGTCTGGTTTACCCCTGCAAAAGCACAGAAACCTATCCAGAGTGTACCGTGACTCTTGCCCACAGCTGGGAGACAGCTGGGACTGGCTTCAGCCCTACTGTGATTCCTCCTTGCCATTGGGAGACTTCTAATCAGTCACAAATTCGCGAGATGTCCCTTAACATACAGCCACAGTCTTTACAAATTACCGTCAGTGGCATGAGCTCTAAAGTCAGCATCACAGAGTTAATGATGTTCTTCAAGATGCTCGTTTTGAAGAAACAAGAAAGCATGGCTACATCCAGCTGTCGTTTTAGCATGACTGATCCGAACTGAGCAAAGATGCAATTAAGGGCCTGGGTAACTACTTTTTTTTAATTCACTGACTAATTTGCTCATTTTGTGCAAGCAGAGGTTGCAAAATATTTTTTTACGGTTCTTATTATTTACCTTTAAAGTAAATCTATTATTCACAGCAGGAGCATAATTATTTTGCAAAGCAGCACAGATCTCACTTTGAGGACTTCTATAATCAGAACAGGCCAGAGCAGACTCCACACTCCTTGATCTGAGGCAAAGGAGCTATCAATCAGCCTGCATAGATAGGTATTCTCTTTAATCCAATCAGATGGCATAATCAAGCACAATGCCTGTGATTTCTGCCAGCCTTGTGAGATTTGTTCCAATTGAGCGGTCTGTCAGAGAGGCTTTGATTGCATTTGGAGCTCAGGCTGATTTCTGAGACGAGGCATAAAGTGATGTTTTCTATCTGCACCCTTTGGAGATTTATAGTCACAATAGCCTCGAGTTCTGCTGTTGAAAGAGTGAGATAAAATTTGCTTATTTCAAAAGGGTCTAATTTTCAACTGCTCATGTTCAAGTTATTGTTCACCTCTAGTGTTCGCCTTTTTCCACAACCCACCTAGAGTATGATCTATAATTGACTTCCTGAATGAGAGATGAGTTTCAAATAAAAGGCGACTCGTGTGTCTGTAGTGAGTAAATGCTACAGAACCATCAAATTCACAGAATTGTCATAGTAATCCCACTATTTATGTACCATTATTCACAGCTTCATATAGATGTTTGCTTGCACCAACTCTTGACATCTTACCAATTAAGCTGATGCCATAGTGAAGTGTCACGTTACTGTGATGGTGCAAAGTACAGTGGTGCAGCAGTCTAATTTGAAAAATTAACTCTTTTCTAACATGTTTTTGCGCACCTGGCTTTTCTTTTGAATCCCTGCTGAGAACGATTTGGGAACAACAAGCAGTGACGACCACCTGGTTACTTCCACTGACAACAAAACAACATGAGGTACTAAACCTTGGCCTACTATTTGTCCTTTGAACATCAAAACTCATCTTCACCCACTCACTTGCACACATACTTACAAAGTAAAAATATAGCTGAAGTTGTCTAAATTCTGTTACTTTTTTATTTAATGTTTCTATGTTAATCAGCCCTTCAAAGAGCTTTTGTGCATTTATTTGTGTATATGAGTTGTAATTTGCCATGTTAATGCCTCAGATTGCAACCCTACCATTTCTAGGCTGCAATTGCTAAGAATAAATTATTTAATGCCAGAGAAAGATTTAAAATGGCACAATCAGATGCACTTTTTTTAAATGGCACCAGAAAATTACAAGGCAACAGAAGCCACATTGTGATGTTCTATTTTTTTTAAGTATTTGCTTTTTTGCAGATGGGAATAAAATTGTGGGAAATATTCTTTCTTTTGTATAAATCGGATTGCAACATATCAACTTGATGCTTTTGTATTACAACGAAGTGTAGTCTGCCGTGGTCTCATCCTGACTAAAGCTCTCAGAAAGACAGCATATTAATACTGTATTTTCAAAATGTGGCTCTAAAACAACATCTGCTTATTTCTTTCACGAGCCCCTTGCAACTCACTTTCTTCATCGGTGAATAGAAGCTCTGGGTGAGCTAGCGTAGCATCTGTTTTGGCCATGGTGCAGATATTTTTTGGAGCTCACTACTATTACTAGTGCATGCCCATGCTACAGTATTGTTTGGCGTCTCTGTGTTTCTGGTATAACTACACATAGACAAAAGTAAAAACGCACTTGGTTGCCAGCTAACATGACGGCATCTTAAGATATTACGCATAATTCAACTTTTGCCAGTATAAATTTGTGTTGTTGTAAAATTGAAATAATAAAATGCTTTTATAAGGTGATATCGGAGCATAACTGCTAAAATGGGTCGCTTTAGTCTATTGATAGGTGGTTGCTAGGCAACATGATGACAATAATATTTGGTATAAAAAGGAACCTTCAGGGGCCTAAGATGTATCTATGTGCCAAGTGTGGTTGCTCAACTCCTGATCATCTCGGGAAAAATGGGTCATGTTAGCACATTGCTACACGGTTGTGTCGTGGTCCCTGGGATTTGGAGCCTTGTTTTCAATTTTTCGATTAGTTCTTCATTGTTAGTGGTTTTGTGATTTATGTTCAAATTTTGTTCCCTCTGAAATTTAGCACTATGATTTATTTAGTGTATATGGTGTTATTTATTATTTCCTTTCCAGTGGTCTGTTTGCATTTTACTTATTATTTGATGTTCATTATTTTAGGTTTTCCTTGGGCTGGGCTTCTGTATAGGTGTAGGGTGTGTGTAGGGTTATAATTTTTTGTGGTTTAATTACTAGCTCTGTTCTTTGAGTCTTCTGTTCTTAGTTTGGTTACATTCAGGTTATCCTTTAGTAAGTTCCTGTATTATGGATTAGCATTAAATGCTCATTTTGCTTCCCATGCTTTGCATTTGGGTCGACAACAAACAGCTTTCACAGCCGAGTTATGATGGGTTGCCATTCAACATGAAGATGTCATAATATCTCATGTAAATAAGAACATTCCCAAGATGTCCCTGTATGCCAAGTTTGGCTTATTTAACTCCTGATTGGTTTGGCAAAATTGGTTAATTTTAGCTCACTGCTAGTTGGTTGCTAGGCACATGATCTCATCATAAAGTCTAACATAGATAAGAACCTTTGGGGGCTTAGGATGTGCCTGTGTGCCATGTTTGGCTTATTTAACTCCTGATTGGTTTGGCAAAATTGGTTAATTTTAGCTCACTGCTAGTTGGTTGCTAGGCAACATGATCTCATCATAAAGTCTGACATAGATAGGAACCTATGTGCCTAGTTTGATTGCTCAACTCCTTATCATATAAGACGAGCTGACAGCCAAGAAAACATGCAAGATTAACATCCTAATACTGCATTTTCTTTGAGGATTATGCATACCTGTTGCAGCCCCAGACTCATTAGTTTTAGCTGTTAAATGATGGCTTCAGTGTATAACTTGGTAAAAGACAAAAACATCATGACTAAATAAAGCTGCCACTGTGGAATAAAAATGGGAATACACAGGGAAGGATCCAGCACACTGGGAGCAAGGCAGCATGCATGCACATGAGCGCACACACAGACACTCACACAATCATAAGCACACAGAGATAAACAGGTTGCGTGAAGGTGATACTGTACCTTGATTTATTTCGGGGTAGGAGATGGTGGTGGTGATGATGGTGGTGGTGGTGGTGGCTGTGGTGGATTTAGGGGTAGTGGTGGGAGCATCTGGATGAGGGGACAAATACATGACAAACAAAAGCGGGGAAACAAATAAGTATAAAAGCCATGAAGATAAAATAAAGTCACTGTGAACACTACTGATAGTATCTCGGGCCAGCAGCTCTTTGTGTGCCACCGTGTGTGGGTGATTTAAAGGTCTGCGGCAGACTTTCTGATAAATTAGCTGGATCGCAGTGCATTAAATATGTTGACACAATGATGATACTTCAACAGATCATCTCGTCCCACCCGAATGAGATGATCAAAGATCTTGTTGGGAACTCTTCTCTTTTATGTCTATTCACAGGCATTACACCATGACATGAAAGATAGCAAGCACATGTTTGTTAGAAGTGATTAAATGTCTAATGAGTAACAAGTGCTGGGGTTGTACTTATGCTGTCATTGTTATGCAGTGAGGAGTTTTGACAAATAAATATGCCTGTGCATTCTTAATTTCTCAGAGGAGAAGAGCACAAAGTTGCTGATGATACTAGTCCAAAACAAAAAAAAGCAAAAGATTGATGCAGAAATTCAAACGATAAATGACACGGCACAAAAACAGAAGGAGGGAATTAACAACACACACATATAAAACAAATGAAAGGCATCAAGCAGGGCCGTTGAGAACACAGATTTTGACCACAGACCATTTTTCCTCCCACAGCTTTTTCCCTTTTACTTCATTAGCTGGGTTAGACTCCCCACACTGACAATGACCAGGGGGAGATATCAAAGTGACATTTTCCCTGTTGGAGTGGCAGGGCTGCACTGATATGAAGCCACTGGGATTGCTGCTTGGTTAGAGACCTCCCATGCCGCTCTGATTGCCTAGCAATGGGCTGAAAAACCTGTTGGGGTTATTAAAAGGTGCTGAAAAAACAAGTAATTTGTGGCTGTTGATAAGGAGGGAGGCTGGTCTACACTTTAATGAAGTATTGGGTTATAAGAATGATTGGAAAGAAATGTTTATGGACAGAGGAGGAAGGAGAGGAAAGTTAAGCAGACAAAGGTGAAGGAGACAGAAGAAGGGTCGGCTTAACAGTTGCACAGACTGTATAGTGCTTTTTTTACCTTTAATTGATAGCACATGTATGCTGCTATAATTATATTTACTGAAATGAATTTTCATAAACTATTTTTAAAAAGTAAGCTTGTGTTTATCTTTGGCAAACTTCTGCGCTTGATATGTTCCTACATAGAGATCCTACTGCAACTGAAACCTGTGCAAAACAAGTACACTTTCTTACTCTTTATTAGTTTACTTTTAATTTGCTCTAAATAATAGCACACCGTTGCAACTGGTAACTGGGACAGAGTTGTGTACTAGATACATGACAGGAAACTGAATACTGAAAAATAGACTGACCAGTTTTTTTTTTATTCTTGTCAAAGCTACTGACGATAATACACCAACATACAGAACTGTGCAAAAGTCTCGAGCCAACATTTGTTTTTTTATATTTTGAAGAATGGAAGAAAGCTTGAAGGCACAAGCAGAGTTTGTGCAAGTCGAACCACTTTGAGAGTTAATATTTGCTATGACTGCCTTTATTCTTCAACACAGCCTCAAGTCTCTTAGGGAAACTTTGTCATTTCTTTCAATAGTCTTTAGGAATAGTTCTCTGGGCTTCTAGAGGGACATTCAAAGCTCTTCATTGGATGTTGGCTCCCTTTTGCTCTGTTCTCTGTGCAGATGATCCTAAACTGTTTCAGTCATTTTTGGGGACCACATAGTGTCCCATCGACTGCTTACTGTCCCATTGTTTTGTTTTTTAACCAGGAATTCATTAACTGCATTGGCTAGTGTTTTGGATCATTGCCATGCCAATCAGATGCTTTGAAGATGATGCTACATGGATACATTGATTTAACAAAAAAAAAATCAATTTAGAACATAAGACCTGTTGCCACTGACTTTCAGTCCAGTTTTTGTGAAATTTGGCATACCTCAGCCTTTTCTCTCCAGTTCCCTTTCTTAATAATGGCTTCGTAACAACCAACCTTCCATTGAGACCACTTCTAATGAGGCTTCGGTGAACAGCTGACAGATCAACTGAAGGACAAGATCCATCTCTCAGGTCTTCACAGATTTTTCTTTCTTTTTCTTAAGGGCACACCTTTCAGATACTGTTCATCTGCTAAAGATGGTGTTTTAGGTCTGATATGTCTTTGCTATGACAATATGAGAAATCTTCTGCCACTAAGTCTTTGCAAATCATCTTGCTGGGGCACAAATATTATTTTATGCCCTTCAAACTGTGGTATCATTGCCATTTTTCATAGATTAAATGAAGCCAATGGAACCAGCTCATGTTTTTACAGGCTGCAAGTAACAAAGTGTCTAAACTGGTTCTTTGCTAAATTATCTGTTATATGTAGACTAAAAACTCGCTCATTCCTTGAGTTTGGTGCCTGTTTTAATACTTGCATGAGTCAGAGGGCAGCGCAAAGCAAAAGACCTCCAGAAATCTGTGCTTAAGATCCCTTTAAAAATGACAAAAACGTGTGGCCCCATTAATGCAAAATATAAACAAATGAGGTGCAGCTCAAGACTTTTGCACTCTAATGTATATGTTGTGTACAGATAACACAAAGAAGCAGAAGAGGTCCTTTTCCATACACAGAATGTAATAATTAGTCCATTTATTGAGTTTTCTGTATTTTTATGGAAATAGTTTCAAAAAAATGTTTACTTGTATTAGTATTTTAAAAAGCCACATACAGTAGGAAAAAAAAGGTACACTGTATTAAGTTGCATTAGGGTAACTTTCCAGCTGAGTAAATCACATTTGCAGAACTGAATGTTCAAAGTCTAATGTTTGATCTCATATATTTTTTACTATGAAATGAGCCTGAATTAAAAAGCTTAGATTCCAAAGATACATTAAAATGATAATAAACATTACCCTGCTGTTTCTGATGCCTTCCGTAAGGGTACAGAGGTTGTTTATTATATAAAAGGAATCCTCCCTGAGGGCAGAAGCTGTTCGTAGCAAGTTCATAAAAATCACAGTTGTTGGTTTCAAAAGTATCTGTTTTATGCACTCAATTAAAAGTGAATCAAGCATTTCAAATACAAAGCAGCCCCTCAGAACTCTTCCTGAAGCAAAATTGACAATTCAAATTGAGGCCTCCAGGTAATCGGGATTAGTATTGGAACTCTATTGATGTGCGTTAGAGTTTTAATCTATCCACAGTTCTGTTATTTAAAGACAACCTTGATAATACAAAAGACTGTACAGACCAATGAGCAGACAAAGGGAGAGAGAGAAATGATCCATTGGGAAGTCGGCTGGCATGCAAAGCTTGAACTGATGAGTTTCACACATGCTTGAGAGCCAACAAACTCCAGCTCGGAGGTGGTGCTGTCTAATTGGTTTTATCCCATCATGAACTGTGAGGGTCCAGCAGATGTTTGGGATCATCAGTGTCAACAACTCATTAAAAACTTAGCATTACAAAAAAGATTCAAAGGAACACTGGCGAGACTGTCTAAACGTACACTACATCTCTCGTTATTGGTGGCTAGCTGGTGCAATGTATCAAAGAATGCTGGAGCTCATTGACTTTCAAATGTGACAGGCTGAATGTGTTTTTCCTCCCGCTGAGTCACCGGGCCTTGTTTACTGATGAGGCTTATGAATCAGTTTCTGGTTTGAACGAAAGGAGCAGGACTGCAGGAAGCCCTGAGACACAGCCTGACAGGAATCATTCCTGCTAAAGCCAGTGAGTTAAAGAACTCTGTGTGAGCACCAGATGAGACAGGAGCCCTATATTTGCACAATAACATCACCAACCAATAAGAAATTGGGGGAAAGAAATAGCTGCAGCAAAGACTGATTGATAGTAGACAGCAAAGCTATTTAAATTTGCAATGGTTTTAATAAAACAACAGTACTGTTTTTTACATAATGACAATGGTTTGATTTATGTACCACCATTCATATAGACTTATTGTATTTAACACTGGAGTATTTGTAATTCCTAACCTTTTTTTTTGCAGATGAGCTTAACTATCCTTTTACTGACATCACACGCTATGTTCCAGATTACTTAATTAATAATTAAAATGTATTAAACTAATCTTTGCCAAGTAAATGAACTGGTTCCTATATAGCATTTTTCTACTCTACCTCAACTCTAAGCACTTTATACAACATGCCTTACTCACCCATTTATACAAGTGCTTTTTACTTTAATATACTTAAGCACTTTGTAGCTAACATTCACACTCATCAGAGAGAAACTAGGTGTTTGGATCTTGCACAATGATATATGCCAAGCAAACTAGAGCAGCCAGGGATCGAACCACCAACCTTCCAATTAGTAGAGCCCTGTCCTACCGCCTGAGCTACAGCCAGAAGGTACAGGCAAGCACCCTGGCTGTGGTAAATCACTGGCTAGTTTATAGCATACCGCACTGCTGTCTATTTATTTCCATTTATCTGGGTCTGGGTCCCAGGGACAGCAGTCTAAATCCCCCTTTTCCTTTCCTCCTGTAGCTCATCTGTGGGAACACCAATTTGTTCCCAAGATAGACATCAAATTGTAATCTCTCCAGCTCGTCCTGGGTCCTGCTTTTAGGCGTCGTCCTGGTAGGAAATGCCTGAAGCATCTCACCCTACGAGGCACATGAGTCAAATGGCCGAACTACCTGAGCTGGTTCCTTTAGATGTGGAGGAGTAGAAGTTCTACTCCGTCTCCTCAGAGGAACCCCATTTTCACCACTTGCATCGGTGATCTCATTCTTTCGGTTACTACTCAGAGCTTTTGGCCATAGGTGAGAGCGGGAATGTAGATCAACAGGTAAAACGTTAATATTTTCCAAACTAAATTCAGAAATTTCTAGCCTAATTCTAGCAGCTAAACAAGATTGTAGATGGGGCCTCGTATGATGCTGTCTCTAATTACTTGCGTTCTGTTTTTCCAAAACACTGCATAAATGCATCACTGATTTGTTGTTTTCTTAGGTAATCCAGTTAGAGTCCTTTCCTTTTTTTCGTCTGTTCTTTGAAGCCCTCGTCAGGAACTGTTCTTGATTCAACTGTTAACCCTTTAAGACCTACCATAGAACCAAGTCCGCCAGAGCTTATATTATATTTTTACATGGTGTGGTGCCATTTTTGGGAGCATTTCAAGTTGCTATACATCAATACAACAATTATAGCCCAGATTTTAATAATATGTATTCATTAAGTGCATAGTAATTACATCAATTGCAAAAAAGTGCAATAAACTACAAAAAATTGAAAATCGTTTTTGCTTTTTTAACATATATTTCTAGTTAGAGAAATTTAAGAGGCTTATCCCTCAAAACTGTAAATACAAAAAAGTTGCACCAAATAGTTTCCTACCACAGGAAATTTATTTTGAGTGTCTTCAAAGTTTTATTTTTGAAATACACCAATTTTTATATACTGCAGGAAAAACGAAAATAAATATTATACTGCAAATTTGCAAAAAAGCAGCATGTGCATCAAAATAAACTATTTCCAGCAGTGCAATATGAGTCCTAAGCATCCCAGAAACGACACAGAAAGTCATAAAGTCAAACATAACTTTTAAAAGCACCAGTATAGGCCCTGAGGCCCTGATGGTAAAAAAACTACATTTCCGCGAAAATGACGCCACTTCCGGCTTCGGGCAGGTAATGGCGGACATGCAAAAGTTCGCGCTGACGTCTATTCCAACGTAGGAAGTGTTATGAACAGCTGATCGGATCGGCAAAGCGTGTTTCTGGAATATTATGTTTTTGTTGCTGCAAGTGCTTTTTATGCAGTTTTTGCAAAGCTATATGTGGAAGGAAACTGTGACTTAGGACAAGCTGATGGCATAAGATGTAAGTACAACTCCTCCGGTTTCATATGCAAAAAAAATTATTGCGCTAGCTTACGTGGTTGCAGAGCGGGATTTAAAAATAGTTATGCAAAACAGAGCGTGCCCGCTCCGACCGGCTCTAAAGGGTTAAATTGTCTTTTTTTCAGATTCCAAAGTTGTAAATGTGTATAAAAATTCTTTGAACTGTAAAGTTTGATTTCTATTTCCACTGAGAAAATACAAAATATATAAAAAGTAACTAAAATAGCAACAACACAATTCTTGAAGGATGTTGTTGAGTCCAGTATACAACCTATTCAGAATTGAGGTTCTTTCATTCAGAGACAAAAAGTGAAAAAGCTGCTCTCTAATTTGAGAATATGAACAAACACGCACAAATATACTTTGATATTCATTAATGTAATGGGCACCTGACCGGACCTGACAGCCATTTCCATGTGAAATTGTGTATAATTGTAACTTAAGAGTGAAAGCCACTGTGACACAATCCATCTTGCCTGTGGTGATACATTTTAAAGAAACATCTAAAATATTGCCTCTCATATATCTTGTTACGTCTTAATAACAGACAGAAGGGATTTAAAACATAAAGTCCATACAAATTTGTTTTGGAAGTGATGAATTACTTTTCCTCCTCAGAACATTTTACATCTGCAATTTCACTTCCACTCAAGTGCAATTTAAGCAACTAAGAGCACAGGCAGCTTGAACGGGGTGTTTTGGGACACTCTTCAAGGCGTGTTGGATCCGACTCTAAGAGATAACAGTGATTTGTGGGGAAAAACTGCCATGCAATTTGAAGGAGAAGAAGTGTAAAGCAAGTAGAAGGATGACTGAGAGCAACAGGGTCACTAAACATGCTGCTAGTGTGCAATAAAATCCAGTGCTGGTGTAGGAGCAGAGAAGAAGAGAACTCAGTTATTGGGTAAGCGGCAGCCTGTAAACAACTTAAAACCCCTTGGCGTTGGGTCTCACTCGACTGTGAAAGGAAAACCCTGATGGTTGTGTTTTCTTACCCTGTGAAGTATGAGAGGCAGTGAGAGTTGGAGCAATACAGACTGCTTTCTTCACTGTTAACATTGTTAGTGTCAGCCAGTCTCATGGTGCTCTCCATCACTTAGGGTCACAATATTTAGGACTCAAATGCATTAGAGGAGATGCCGGCTATATGGCTGTATTTGTTTTGGCTGCCGAGCACAGGGAGTAATGATGGTGGAGGTCCAATGAAGACTTTACATAGCTGCAAGTTACAGAGCTATATTGTGTGTGCTTTAAGGCCCGAGGTTGACAGAGTGGCAGAGAATTTTCATTTTATGGAAGTCATTTAAAATTGATGGTTTTTCACAATATCTCCTTTTGCATTGCTGAAGCAATAACACTGGTAATTGGTTACATTTGTTTCTATTTTTTGGCTTAGTATTACTGCCTTCATCTTTATTACCCTGCATATATATGCGGGATCTCGTGATATACTGGACTTGAATGAAATAGCCTGGAGGCAACATATGGTAGCTAGCAATTAGCATGTATTTACTTATTTTATGGAACTCTTTAATCTGCCCAGTTAACACAAGTGTGCTTTCACACATGTTAACCAGGTCATTTGGTCTATGCCAAGGAATAACAAGACATATTGTCGCTTCTTCATTCAGGAGCTATATTGAGATCCCAAGGAGGAGGCTGGGGACTAAACAGCAGCCCATACTGCTCTTTTCTGCCTCACAGGCACATATTGTGTAACATTATAAAGGTATAACTAACTGTATGCATTATTGACCAAGTGCTGTGCCTAAAATCAAGAACTGACTCATTTGTGTGGCATTGCCACATGAAACCGTTTTTTTTGGGGGGGTTTTTTTTTGGTGAAGCTGTTGATAAGAGGTCTTTTAAACAGCTAGTGCCAATATCTTTTTGTTATTCCAGGCAAAGCTGAATGATAGTTGGAAAAACATGCTGAAGTGTTGCTACTCTGCTCTGCTTTACTTTTAAAATCCCAGCAGAAATAAGGTTAAATTAAATTCGGTATTTTTGCTTCTGTTAATTTGTCAGGGAAAATCGAATCTTTAGTCAGTAAGGTTGGATGAAATTCACACTCACTGGCCAGTTTTTTAGTTACACCTGTTTAACTGCTCATTAACAGAAATATTTAATTAACAAATATCTAAGTGCTGAAGCTCAAACTGAGCATCAGAATGTGGATAAAAAAGTGATCTAAGTGATTTTGAAACTTGCATGTTTGTTGGTGGCATAGATTAAAAAAAAACATGCCTGGTCTAATTCTGTGACATTTGGATGGCAGAGTCAGAATTCGGTCTGAACAAACATGAAAACATGCATTCATCCCCTTGTAGGTACTGCTGGTGGTGTAACGGTGTGTGGGATATTTTCTTGGCACACTGTGGACCTCTTAGCACCAGCTGAACATCATTTAAATTCCACAGTCTACCTGAGTATTGTTGCTCACCATGTCCATCCTTTTATGACCACTGTGCACCCATTTTCCGATTGCTGCTTCCAGCAGGATAAAGGACTTTGTCACAAAACTCAAATCTCAGATTGGTTTCTTGAACCTGACAAGTGAATGTACTCACATTTCAATCCAATAGAGCAGCTTTGGGATGTGACGGAATGGGAGATTTGCATGATGGATTTGCAGCCAACAAATCTGCAGCAACAGTGTGATACCATGATATTGATATCGAGAAAAATCTCTGAGGAATGTTTCCGGCACCTTGTTGGATCTTTGCCATGAAGAAATAAGATAGTCCTGAAGGCAAAAAGGGCTGGAATGCTGTACTAGCAAGTTGTACCTAATAAAGTGCCCAGTGAGTGCAAGTTGGAAGTGTATTGTAACAATAAGAACATTCTGACATTAGGCTGACAGAACTTCACAAATCACTCAGGTACACAGAATATTAAATCATTTATACAACGTGAGAATATATATTTACATATTTTACCAAAATTTCCTGGGATGTTGTTTGAAAAGCACAGAAGAGCAAGAGACAAACTTGACCAGAAACATTTTTGGTGAGAAGCCTTTTTTCGGCTTTTAATTTTCACTATACGCTTATAATATCCTGTTATACTGTAAATTACAGCCATAACAATTAACAGTCTGTTAATGATTTTTAAAGTAATCTAGATTTTGAATTGCTATAAAAATAATTTCTAACTATAAAATTTAATCATTGGTCTATTTTTCTGTACCATCTCAAATGAATCTTGCAATGCGTCTGGCAGCAAGCAGTGGAATGCTGTGTGGAATTCTATTTTTCACGTAGTCACGATCCATGTATTTCGTTTAACTGACAGCTCTCGCAGTGTGACTGGCAGCTATCGCACCAACCCAAAACAAACCAAAATGAAATGGGCATATGCATCAGAGCTCATTTTTATCTAAATGGAACACAAACACGAGAACAAAGCTGAGGTCAGTGTGACTCACTCAAGCAGTTTATTGCCTATAGGGGTCATGTTTTTGTGCAGAGCCATGCCCCTCTTAAAGCTACTGCTGACGTAAAAGGTTGACTGCAGAGATGCTTTCATGGTGCTGATAGTGCTGGAGCAGCAGGTGGCATGCTTGTGTGTGTGTGTGTGTGTGTGTGTGTGTGTGTGTGTGTGTGTGTGTGTGTGTGTGTGTGTGTGTGTGTGTGTGTGTGTGTGTGTGTGTGCATATGTGTGTTGGAAGGAGCTCTGAAACATAATGTGAGAATCAGCTTCTGACAGCTCTACCACAACATCCTGTCTTGCCATTAGCACGGCGAATGTTTGGCACGATTGGCTGCTGAATTACTGTAGACATTAGGAGTGTGGGACCCACGGACACATCAAAGTCATCAAAAGACTAGCTCTAAAAGGATGGAGGTCTTCTGTGGTTTTAATGGCGGATTTCTTTTTTTGTGTGCAAGGCTTTTAGTTGCCCACATGTTGCACCATGATTATCTTTGTGTTTCTCTCACCAGGGGGAGTGTGGGTGGATAAGAGAGGCCGACTTGCAGCCCTCACCATGGGATTTTGTTGGTTAGGACTAGTGAGAGAGAGGCACAAAATGCCAGCAATAAATACCACAAAATTTATACTGAATGCAAAGTTGTGATTTATGAATTTTGCTACTTAGGGACAACATGGGTTTAAGGTACACTTTTACTGCTACTGATGCTTTTATCTGTGTTGTAACTGAGTACAAACACATCTGCATGCACAGACAGGCACTTTTAGGGTTAGTGCGCATGTTACAAAGTAGCAATGTTACATTGTTACAAAATAACACTATTACTGTGGTCACATTGCATTGTACAATGACTGTACTAAACATGTAGCTGGAATTTGACCTATATTTACAATGTTTCTTTCAAAGTACTGTACAGTACTAAATTCAGTAATCACATTACAGCTTCAGCTACATTGTTACATTTGTTACAAAGGTTTTACAGCTCTGTGCAAAATATAATTATTAAAAAAGACCATTATGATAAACACATCAGCATGACTTTATTTAAAAAATGGTTTTGTTTGAATACGTGTAGTTGAAAAAAAAAATTCAGCATCATATTTTCCTACAGGATAGAGTATTTAGTCCTTTAGCTGTTTAGTATAATGCCTGTGGAGAGAGATTGTCAGTGTGGACTGCCTCTCTGGCAGGAGGCTTCAGATGTGATTTAAACCTCCTCTCCAACATGAACAAATTACTCAGGTTCAATTGCAGTTGTTACCAGTTACTGTGCCCTAGTGGCTCAGTAAATGTGGAAAAGTTTTTTCAGTCAAAAATTTTGTTCATGTTTATAAATGTTACAAATTTGGAGAAAGCTCCACATCTATAGTTAGGTAGCAGTGATTTCATACTATCCTTGGATAAAAAGGAGAAAAAAATAGTTCTGGAAAAGACACAGCTAACATAATAACTAATAAATATAATACAGCAGGTGGCAGTGAGCCATTTCCTGGTCTGCAATGGTACCTCTCTTGTTTTAGTGTACTCATCATTAGCACAGCAGCTCGCTCTGCTGTAAATAACATCTTTTCAGCTGGTGTCCATCAGGCACTGAACTTGTATTTCACACCCCACATAAAAAATAAACCCCAAGCGTTGCCACTCTGCTAATTCCATCTCACAATAGCAGCCAAATTATTTCTCTGCATGCTCAGGGTCTACCAAAAGGGATAGTGAAGTAATTTTGGTCAGGGAAAATGAGCGCATTAGAGTATAATGCCTTGCTCGGGTATTAAATGCTATTGGTATCAACAATACAAAAACATGTTGAGAATATGTTTATGAGAATGACAGAAATGCATACAGAAAAAGAAGGGACCAACATGGAAGCGACATAAATGAGTAAAACTGGTCCAAGTAGGCTGAAGCTGGTGTGGTATAACTCCAGGTGTGTGGACAGGAGCTCCGGTGCTTAACGGAATGCACACCCCTCATCCAGTGATCCCAGCTGGGGGATGAAAAGATAGCATGTAGCCGTGTACACTTTGCATCATATCCATACATCCATCCATTTTCTTCCGCTTACCCAGGTCCGAGCCAGGGGGACAGCAGCCTAAGCAGAGAAGCCCAGACCTCCCTCTGCCTGGCCACCTCCTCAACCTTGTCCGGGGGAACACCAGGCCAGCTGAGAGATTTAATTTGTCCTGGGTGTGCCCCGGGGCCTCCTCTCGGTGAGACATGCCCAGAACACCTCACACAGGAGGTCACTCAGGGATGGCCGAACTCTTCACTCCATCTCTAAGGGTGAAGCCAGCCACCCTTCGGAGAAACCTGATTTCCGCCGCTTGTATTCACAATTTTGTTCTTTCGCACACTACCCAAAGCTTGTGACCACAGGTAAGGGTAGGGATGTAGATCAACCAGTAAATCGAGAACTGTGCTTTTACACTCAGCTCTCTCTTGACCACAATGGATTGGTACAGTATTCACCTCACTGTGGCAACAGCAATCCATTTGTCGATCTCTGGAGTGGGCACTCCATCCTTTTCTGGCTGAGGACCATGGCCTCAGACTTGGAGGTGCTGAGCCAAGCCTTTCACCCATTGGCTATGCCTAGAAATTCTGTCCATAAAAATAATGAATTGGTGACAGGGAGCAGCCCTGTTGGAGTCCAACACCCACTGGGAATTAGTCCGACTTATTGCTGGCTATGCGGACCAAGCTCTTGCAGCGGTTATATAATCAGCAATGGGTAGCAATGGGTGTCTGGCCCATTGCTACAAGGCTGATGAGTCTGATCCCCCTATAGTTGGAGCACACCCTCTGGTCCCACTTCTTAACGATGGGAACCACCCCGGTTTGCTAATCCAGAGGTACCTCCCCTGATCTCCGTGCAACATTGTAGAGGCATGTCAACCGAGACAACCCTACAACCCCAGAGCCTTGAAGAACTCAGGGTGAAACTCATCATTTTTGTAATATATATTTATGGAAATGTAACTTGTATGTAATATATAATATATATGTCTTGTAATATATCTATACTAAAGCACTTCTGGATGGATGCAAACTCCATTTCGTTGCCTTGTACTTGTGACATGTGCAATGACAATAAAGTTGAATTCTATTCTAATTCTATTCTATTCTATCAGCCCCAGGGGATCTGCCACCAAGGAGTTGTTAAACTGCCTCAGGGACCTCCTTCAATCTCCCTTGGAATGCTGTCAAAGTTCTGCCGGATGTGGGAGTTGAAGATCTTGTGGACAGGGACCTCTGGCAAGTGGTGATCAGTTGACAGCTCAGCACTGCTCTTCACCCAAGTGTTTAGAACATATGGTTGCAGATCTGATGAAACGATTACAAAATCGATCATCGACATGCGGCCTAGAGTGCCTCTGTTTGAACGTGGTGTTAGTTATGGACAAACTGTGGTTTGCACAGAAATCGAGTAACAGAACACTGCTTGAGTTCAGATCTGGCAGGCCGTTCCTCCCAATCATGCCCACATGAGCATTGGAGCCTATCAAGAGGACAACAGAGTCCACAGGTGGAGCATCCTCAAGCAACTCCAACATACAGGCAGCAAGCTGAGGGCATACTTTGCATCATCTATAAAAGTAATTTTTGCTTACATGTATTATTGTGGTATATGTTGTAAAGATCATAAAGCCATTTAAGGCAAATTTTAGGGCACATACATAAAAATCACTTAAGCTATATTAGGACGTAATAATACTCTGTGGTCTCAGGGCCAGTATATTAAAAACAAAATGCAATAACTCAATGGAGCAGATGTAGTGATGTTTACTTCTTGAGCAAACCACACACTGAAGGGAATTGCAGCTATTATTGTTTTCTCCAATTGCCGACCACCTTCTAGTGTGCTTCTAGGGCCTACAAGAACTTTAGTTTATTACGCTCAGAGCTAAATTCAGAAGTCTGGAACTAATCCACACTACCTAGTGAACTTAATATTTTTAAAGCCATCAAAAAATGTGATATTTTTCATTTTTCTAACTTTAACTATTAAGTTATATTTGTTATATCCACTAGTCAAACTAACAATACATTTCCTTCTTATATCTGGAATTCCATTTTTGCAGCAAAGTATTTAAAATTTCAAGACATGTCACAAGAATTTGTTTGTAAAATCTAAAATGTGTGTATGCAAAAATGTGTCTAATTAAAATAGCCAGTCAAAATACAAAGACACAATTGTGAGACAGGATCTTCGTGTTTTCTTTGAACAAAATAGAAGCAACATCTTAAGTAGTTGCTTGAGCATAGGTGTGTTACTGAGGCACAAGTGAGACGAACAACAATCCTGTTTAAATAACAATAATCATGCATTTAAAAGTTTATTAGAGACCAAATGTTTTTGTAATGTATTTCCTACATGAAGGTGCATGGCAGTTAGGTTAACAAAGTGAATAGAGTACAGTGACAAGCTGTTCATATAAATATAATAAGTCTATGCTGTAATAAAACAGAGACCGTATTTGAAAGTCAGCCTGCATACTCTGGATTATGCCAGTAGAGTATTCAGTGTGCTCCAAGACCTAGTAATGAGCACCAGAGTTAACTGCTTACCAGTCTTAAAAATCATTCATCACTCTACAAATAAATTATTCTGCTGTTTATGTTCACTCTCCTAAAACTTCTTCAAAAAGGCCAAAGGTTTGAAGATCTTTAAATGTTAATATAGCTCAGAGAGAGTACAAGGAAGCAACAATTCATACTTTACTAGAACTGGTCCTCTGAAGAAAGAAAGCCTCAGAAAGTAAAGGAAAAGACCTGGAAGTTTGTTCAGTAAGAGATAATAAAATATTAGTGGATCAGTGATAGATGAACGTACCATAGACATAGAGGGTGTAGTCATCGTAAGCCTCTCCAATTGAGTTGGATGCCACACAACGGTAGGTTCCATTGTAGGACTTGTTTAGATTTTCAATGTAAAGATCGGCGCCGGTGATAACTGCATGGGAAGGTACGTCGTCATCCACCTTCAACCAGTTCACCCGCTGTGGCCTGAAATTAAAACACCAGAGTAAGTACAGGAGTAAGATCACATTGCTCTTCATCAGCTAGTTTCGGCCAGTCTTTGAGATCTTTTATTGATCCCCTATATCAGCAATACCTTTTATATTTTATATATTATATATATATATTTCATATTGCATACCTTGTTTTAAATGAACGGCATTCATATTATCAGTGAATGAATTGTAAAATCAAGTTTCATGCTGTTTAAAAGTGGGAACCAATTAGAGTCCACAACATACATTGAACTAATTCTTACTTAAAAAACCTTTTCATTAAGTACTTCTCATCAATTTTTTTTCTTGATACTTCAAAGCTGAATCTTGGCAGTTCTATTTCATGATCCTTTATTTAGTATGACTAACAACTAAGGTTGAAAGTGAAAATGTATCTTATGTTTATGGGGACACACACACACACACACACACACACACACACACACACACACACACACACACACACATATATATATATATTTTTTTAATTTAAAAACCATAAAATGCAATCACACTGTCATTCAAATTATGAGAAAATTAAAATTCTTGTCACATTATTTTATATTCCTTTTATTTTTCTTTAAAAAACAACAATATTGTAACATTATAGCCATACATACTTAGAATATGTACAGAAAATGTTAATATTTATATATTTTTTGTTTTTTTTAAAGTAATACTTAAAAAAAAAAATAGAATGGCAATTCACAACAACAGTGTTTTACACTGTAAGGTAAAGCCGATAGATTATAGGGTCTATGTAATATTGAAGACAGAACCTCAGTGATCAGACAGTCCAGCAAGCACCGGCAACGGTACCAAGGTTATATTACCATTTTAATGTACTCGCTATAGGTTTCATATTTGGGCAATATGCATGTAATAAATCTCCTGTCAATCTACCAAATAATTATCTTGTATGGCCAACTAATGATTAAGGATTGGCCCCAGAGTAAAGGTCATGCAATACACACACACAGACACACACAAATCCCATGGCATCCCAAAGGCAACCAAGAACTTCCATCTTTTGAGTTTTCTTTTTCTTTTTTATATTATCCTCCTAGGACCTGCCGTCCACATATGTGGACATCACATTTTGGGTTATTTAGACCAAAATACTCAATTTTGCTCTGCAAGGGCCTGATATCCACTTACGAGGACATTATACTGCTACTGTTCTATCAAAATTCTAACAAATATCCTCATTTGTGGCTCTCACTTTTCTTAGCAACAAAAATCAGGTAAAAAAAACAAACATTTGATAATTCTTTGTTTTTACATTCATCGGGCCCCAATATGCCCAAATATCAAAGAGAAATTAAAAATGCATGCTCTGGAAGAGTTCGGGTCTTAGGAGGTTATAGGTCTGCATTTGTTTTGCACTTTTGGTTATATAAAAATGAACAAGTTAAACAACCCTCTGGACTGACATCAGTATCCGATCTTGGACAACTGTTGCTTAATTGTTTGCATGTTTTGTTCAAGCTCAAATACCTTTTTCACAGTGCAGTCAGTATCACAGTAGCTCACCATTCTTTGTTTCTTTGTTTTCAGAGGTCAGTTTGTTTTGTTTTAGAAATGACTATGTTTGTGGTACACTGCGCTTACGTAGTAATACTCTGACTACTAAGATTTCATGAAAAAAAAGACCAAAGTCTATTATATGTGTCACAATGTCACGTTTGTCTTTTTATCTAAATCTCAGTTTCTCTTTTTATTTCATTCCAGGGAGGTTTAGCAAATTGATTCAATCAGTAAAAACACTTCAGTATATGATTGTTCTACAGTAGACATACATTTACAGGTCCTTTTAACAACTTTACCCACATGTGGTAACAGATTACCATTTCTCTGAAGATAACTAACACAGCTTCATCTTTTTTTGTCTTTAGTTTAAAGCAACAATAAATAATGGTAAATAAGATGTATTGAAATGACATCTGTACCTTTGCATACCTCTAAAAGTAACAATAACCGTGCACCAGCCTTGTCTTGAAATTGCAGACTTTTCACGCTTGTATACTTAGAGAAGCTCTGTAGGTGGCTGCCTACCAAGCGTCTTTCTTTGTTCTCTTTTCTACCTTGACTGAGGTTTATAGCAGGGTGACAGATTCCATTTTTATGACAATGAGCTCAAAGTGCCCAGAGTCACAGAGGGTGAAGAGAAAAGAAAAAGACAAAACACCTCTATTTTGCTGCTGCAACTTTCAATGGCCATTGCCAGCTACTGTTATTTCCCCTGAGCATGTGCTGATGGTCTCTCTTGTTGCATTTTGTTGTGGTGTTTTAACTTGTTTCCCTCCATTTGAAAACATTTGGTGTGAAGGGAGCAAGCAAATGGGAGGGGGGTGGGGGTGCACAAAAATCCAGGAAAAAGAAAAATATGAAATAGCTCCTGAAGCTCATTTCCAAAACAAACAAACAAACAAACAAACAAACAAACCACAAGTGTTTTTAATGGCTGTGGTGGATGGCTTGAAAGAGAGAGGACCGTGTCTGCTGCAAGTGTTCTGTAGGTGAAGTGAAATGTAAATTTAAAAAAAAAACATTTAGAAATATGAGTTGTTTTCTCGGATGGAGTTGGAAACATAACCTAGAAGAAAATGTTTCTATAGGTGCATCGGATGTTGTGAGGAGGGAAAAATGAAGCTAGGAAAGGAGGTATAGATAGATGGAAGAGGTAAGATGGGGTTGCAAGGAGAGAGGAAGGGCAGGCGTCTAGAATACAAATGGCTGCCTGCAGTCGGGGCCCCCTGTGCTATCTGCTGGTAATGACTGCACAACTCTCAGCAGCTCTAATGAAAATGACTTCCAATTCCCGGCTCACTGTATTGATTGTGTTTTCATCTTTATAAAATGAATACGGGTAGTGAGCTTGTCTCTATGCCAAGTATGAAAACTGCAGGGGGTGGGGGATTGGGCTGGAAGGGAGGAGCATTCAGGAGTGCACACTGTTTTGATCTATGCGCGTGTGTGTGTGTGTGTGTGTGTGTGTGTGTGTGTGTGTATGCCTGTTCTGTACTTCTACCTTTCAGAGTTTCATACTGAGTTTTTGAGCCTCAGATGGGAAAGTGAAAAGTGAAGACAGTTAAAGATTGGTTCTAACTTTGATTCATGGTCAAGACTGGATTACGACTAAGGTTTAAATCTGAGGGCCAATTTAAAGCTGGCATTGGCTGAACCTGCAAACAGAGTTCAGCTGTTGATGTCATAGTCATAACGTCATCCAAGATGAAATGCATTAGAGCTGCCTGTGTAGGCAAATGCGAAGGTGCTTACGAGGGTTTCGCACACAAAGATTTTGACAAATAAAGTGCAGTCAAGAGTCACCACTCGTTCCCTTGTATTTCGCTTCTAACAAAGCAGACATTCTTGTCATTTTTTAAAGTGGTCTTAAGCAATTGCTCTCCAGGCTTTCTGAAGGCCTTTCAAATTTTTCACCTCTTTTCAGCCCAGAACTTGTACCTTGAACCATTTTTAGATTAGATTAGATTTTGATCTATTACATAGTAACATCTGGAGAGTGTCTGATTGGCAGTAGCTTCATTTTTTTTTACCATGACTATGATGCCAAATGTACTGCCAACGTACTGACTTTTTAACCTTGTTCCAAACTGTTTTCACCTTATAGATTATATTTCCAATTAATGTATATAGTCGAATATTGAAAAAGAAAATCATGGAAAATCCTAATTTAACAGATATAGATCAGCTGTAGATCAGCGATCCCTAACCTTTTTTGCGCCATGGATCAGTTTAATGTCAGACAATATTTTCACGGACCGGCCTTTAAGGTGTTGTGGATAAAATGATACAACCAAGAGAAAAACTGTGGTATTTTGTAAATATAATAATAAATGCAAATTCACTGTGCAATTGTGTAACTTTATTAGCAGCGTCCTCCTGAAACACGCTAACAACATTGAGAGTAACATCCTCCTCTCTGCCCCTTAATACTCTCTGGTCGCAGGTGGTAATGCATAAATAGTTCTTTCAAAATAAGACACAACTACAACACAGGGAAAGACCCAGGGAAACACAGTTAACGATAAAAACCCTGAAAACCATAAATTTCACAACCGAGCCTCAACTCTCGCGGCCCGGTAACAAACGACTCACAGACTAGTACCGGTCCGTGGCCCAGGGGTTGGGGCCTGTGGCTTTAGATGAAAAAAAGACTTAACTGTGGGCGATCATGGCTCAAGAGTTCGCCTTGTAATCGGAAGGTTGCCGGTCCGAGCCCTGGCTTGGACAGTCTCGGTCGTTGTGTCCTTGGGCAAGACACTTCACCCGTTGCCTACTGGTGGTGGTCAGAGGGCCCGGTGGCGCCAGTGTCCGGCAGCCTCGCCTCTGTCAGTGCGCCCCAGGGTGGCTGTGGTTATATGTAGCTTGCCATCACCAGTGTGTGAACGTGTGTGTGAATGGGTGAATGACTGGATGTGTAAAGCACTTTGGGGTCCTTAGGGACTAGTAAAGCACTATACAACTACAGGCCATTTAATAACACACTAAGAAATTATGATTGCTTATGTTTGGTTGCATTTTAACCTGCTTAGAAAGTCTACACCTCACTCAGACCTCTAAGGAAGGAAACTAATTTCAATCACATTTCAGTAATAACTATCAATCACTCTTTCATGCTTCTAATTCCCTTAGCAAAACACTTCCCCGAAAAACTAAATTTCACACACTTTCCAACTTTCAACTCTCCAGCAGAGAGGACAGCTGAAGTCCGTGACAAGAGCGACCGCATTACAAGGTAAAAAACTTCTTCTGAAACTTTTTAACCCTCTACTGCAGCGCAATTCACTTTTTGTATGCATTTATGTGCTCAGTGCGCTCCCAGGTACACAGGGCCCATTTGTCACTAACACAATTATTAGGTTCCATTTGTCACTAACACGATAATCTGTTTGTATGTGTGTCTTCATAAATACACTGTCTGACATTAGTTGGGCATGACAAACATAAACGAGCTTAGTTGGCATTTAAATCCAGTATAAAATGTTGTGAACACCTCTTTTAGCTATATTTTTATGCTAAAAAACAAAAATACAAACTGCTTTTCAAGTCTGCAGATTCCAGAAACCATTAAGTTTTCATGGCGTGGGCCTTTTTCTAAGGCTGCCATTTACCTTTGAATTTGAACAAAAGAAGCACCTGCAAGTTGGTCACATTGAGTTTGTAATGTAATTTTCATAACAGCATCTTCATCTCATGACTGTGTTCTGTTCAAATTTGAACTAGCTTGTCAACATACTAATTTGATAGATTTCAACAGCACCAAGTACAATTTATTGATATTTGAACAGTTCAGCAGGTCTCCTGCCGGAGGCTCTCAGGGCTACGCTCAACCCTGCTCTCCCTAATGGTTTCATTTGCACTCCATTACATCTCATATCACAAAGACCTGCCATCTAAACAAACCAACAGCTGGGTTTACCGATGATGCAGGTGAAATAATATCCTAATGAGCAACAAGCTGGAGCTTTCAGATGATAAGGCTAGGCATTTCAAAGGGCTTATTTGCACCGAGTCACTGTAAGTTTTCAAAATGGTGAGAAAAATTAGTTGAGGACAGTTTTCTGTTCACAGCTCTGTGTACCACAAATAATCATTTAACTTTAATCACAAAATTGACTTCATGAGTGCATATCCAGTGTCTCGAATCCATCAACATAGTCTCTCTCAGCCTCATACACTTTCCCTAGATACCTTCAGAATATTATCACTCATCATTTAGGGGAAAAAACACCCAGCCTATTCAACCCTCTGCCTACTGAAATTCTAACTGCAAGACATTAGGACCCACTCCCCTCACTATTATTAATGCCCTTCTGCTCGGTCCTCCACTTTTAAAGCAGCAGTAATTAAATACCTGCTCAAAATATCACACAGTAATTCTGATGTATTTCATAATTACAGGTCAGTTTTCAAATTTCCCCTTTGGAAATCTGAAAAACGAACATAGAAGCCATTCAATTACGTGATTATGTAGCCAGTAATGGGTATTTAGACTAGCCAGGACCCAGGTCCTTATCACATTCCACTCACAGTTTTTCTCCCTGAAACTGTACTTTCACAGCCATTCTATCCATCAGCTGAACTCCATCGGCTAATTAGAAGAAATCTCTGCTGTCTGCGAGAAGATTAGTTCTAGAGCCAGTGTTGAGTAAAACAACACACTGTGCTTGTCAGGCTTATGTACCACTCTTAGCTTCCTCTTCCACAGAGTTGTGACATTTGGCATTTCCAATTTTCTAATTTGTCATCAAAAACTAAGTTTTAGCCCATGAGGCAATGTTCACGAGTCACTTTTTTTAATGCCAGGACATGGCACGGATCATCTCGTTACAATTGGGTGAATGTTGAGTAGTGGCATTCACGTGGGTGGTATTTTGAGCAAACAGACTACGCACGCTCCACATGATAATAGTACTGCCTGTAGCACTGGCATATATCAGCTGAACAATGTGGCCCACCAATTAGTAAACAGTCCACAGATAAGCTCAGGACACCTTTAAATGTCACATGTCAATGCCAGAACACCTATACAAGAGGCCTAAAACAATAATAATCAGGTGGTTTTAATATTACAGCATAATAAAGGGACTAACAAGGTACCCCTAAAGAAAAACTCTGGAGATCTGAGAGATGCTTGGTTGTTCTAAATGGGGAAGACTTGGAAAGTCGAGTATGCAGGATTTAGACAACAATCGCATTACCTTACAACACTCATTATTATGTTTGCATTGGTGTATAGTTCACTGAAAATAATAATCACAGTTTTTTCATTAACTTATAATGAGCCCTTTTATATCTACAATGGGAAAAGGTTGTCGCTTATGGATTCAGCCACAGCTATAACCCAAAATGGACAAAACCAACAGTATCTCCACAGAAGGTGTTTTCAGATAAATTCTTTTTTTTTTTGTTAAGCCACTTAACATAACAGAAAATTGACCAAAGATCCAATTTTAAATTGCATCTTTAAGAACAACAAGGTTCTATTAGCCAAAATCAGATGCTAATAGCAAGCTATTAGCCAAAATCAGATGCTAATAACAAGCTATTAGCCAAAAACAGTGCATCCTTAAGAAAGTCGATGGAACTAGACAAGTGGAGGACAAAAGAAGCGACAGACCAAAAAAACTACAGCAGAAAAAAACATTTGAAAGTCATGTCCCTAAAAATATGGAAATGTATTGCAAAGACCTGACATAGGACCTCAGAAATGCATCTAGCCCTTAAGTTGATACATCTGCTGTTCACTGAAGCCTCATCAGAAATGTCCCGGTGGAAGGGTAGCTGTCAAGAAGCCATTCTTACGGAATGAAAACAGGGAGAAAACGGAGACGCATGCTAATTACAAAGGATCTGGACTAAAAATCAATGCCAGCAGGTCTTATGGAGTGATTCCAGTAGGTAGAATAGTGAGTGGCAAGTAATTTGTAAATCATGGTGGAGGCTCTGATATGGTTTGGAGCTTCCCCAGTGGTGTTGGCGATCATGCAACGGCTTTGTTTTTCATGATAATGTTCTCAAACACACTGTAGTAAAAGCATAGTTGGATAGAAAAACACACCATGGAGCACTATCAGTCATGGATTGGCCTGCCCAGAGCCCAGGCGTCAACATTATTGAAGCAGTGTGGAATAAATGGCCTTCAAGAAGCCTGGAGAACTATTCCAGAAGACTAGTTAAAGAAATGACAAAAGAGACTTCAGGCTATGCTAAAGAATAAAGGAAGTCATACCAAATATTGACTCTGAAGCTCGTTAGAACCATACAGACTCTGCTTTTACAGTACCTTATATACAGTCGTTCCATATATGTTGCACGTTTCAATAAGTTGCTGCACCTATTTCCCATTTTCTGAGCAAAATATAAAGAAGGATTGGCTCAAGACTTTTGCACAGTACTGTACACTAGACATATATAACGTGTCTCACTCATACACACAGACACATACTTTGGAGGTGTGTGCAGTATATGTTATGTTACCCATCAAAAGAGAATAAAAACTCTATGCTTACAATAAGCCAATGATTCATCACTGGCATTATAAGTTATGCCAGTTTAGCTAATGAGAGAACTAAATTTATAGTATCCTCGCCATTTTACCTCAACTAAACCCACTGCTGCTTCTGAGTTCTCAAATCCAGTAGAATATTTTCTGTCTGCTTTTCTCCATTCACTTTTATTTTGCGGTCTTATACTAACTACAAAGGGGGAAAGTCTTTGGACTTATGTCCTTTTATAACTTCAAAGGTGCAGTGTAACCATGAATGGTCTGGAAGCCTCAGATGAAATTAATGCATGATACTGTGAATAGCAATATGCACTCCATATTTGCATGTTTTCTCATAGTTCAACGAAGGCTCCAATAAATCACAAACTAATAGTGCTTTTGTGTTTTTCCTTTTTCTATGCTTGGGTTGAATGTACTGTCTGGCTGCATTAGATTAACATTAGTTTTTGTGTGCCAATGTGCCACATTTACAAATTGTAACATAGACAGCAGGAGGTGTTTTTGGTGGATGGTGGGCGTACAAAGCGACTCTTACACAAAGGACCGGGTTTCACATCCAGACTTCCATCTGTGGTTAGGTTTAGGCAACAAAAGCACTTTGAATTGGGTTTTGATTGAATGTACATAAACACACTGTGTGTCAAGTCACTGTTGCTTTTTTTTACTGTATACCTAAGTGTTGTGAGTACCTAAATGAACGTATTAAAAAAACGTAAATAGTGCTTTAGTCAGTACAAACTCGACAGACAGAATATTCTTGCAGAACAAAAAATACAGCAGTGAGCAAATTTCTAATACCAAAAACCAAAAACATGCTGTATGTACAGTGATGTGCAAAAGTCTTGAGCCACCCCACATTTTCTAGGAAAATGGGAAATTGGGATCTTTGTCATGCTGTGCCACCCTTCCACCATTTCTGATGACTCTCCATTGTTGGATCAGCCGGGGTCAGATGCAACTCTGAGGTCCTGTGTCAAGTCTGAGCTGGATTTTTCCTTTTTCTTCAGGACATGACTTTTGGATACTGTTCATCTGCTGTAGATATTTTTTTTTAGGCGTGCTTATTCTTCTTTTGTCCTCAATTATCATATATGCAAAGTTTTCAGTTAACAGCTCTATGGGAATCACGATGGTCAAACTCTGTAGTCTTTGTTCAGTGTTGAGCAGCTTTGAAAAAAAAAAGATTCCTCTGAAAATGGTCAGGTACAAATACTGGATTGAAAATGAGTGAACAGCAGCCAACATCCAAAGAAAAATTTGGAAGACTGTCAGAAAGCTTGGAGAACGATTGCTCAAGACTACTTTAAATATAATAAGAAAGTCTGCCTCTGAGAAAATAAAACGTGATGAAATCAGGGGTGGCTAAAGACTTTTGCATAGTACTGTATTCCTAATACTACCAGCAAAAGCCCCGTACAGCCTTCTGTTGGAACCCATTTATTGACTATATAAAAACATTTTTTGTTTGTTTTGTTCTGTTTCTCTTTATGTGAGCCTCGGGTAGGGTTAGTTTTGTTTTTTGTTAGTTTTGGGGGGTTTTTTGTGTATAATTGCAACGTTTTCATTATGTATTGTGACCATGATTTGTGAAAAAAAAAAGTGATTGAATAATCATAGATTTTGAAATTATGTCTTTTCCATGTACAGATGCTTTTTAATGCCAGTGCAAGCTAACTGCTGCTATGTTCATTACTTCTCAACAGCAAAACTAAAACAGTAACAGACAGCCACACACCACAATGCACTGATGATATGTCAGTGAATACACTGATGTGCAACTGTTAGCAGGCAGGCATACCTGTTTCACCATGGCTGTCATTAATTGGTTAAATGTGTATGTTTGCGTGTGTTTGCTTGTGTCTTACTCGGGTTTGCCTCTGAATTTACACGACAGTTCCAGGTTCTCTCCTTCTCTGGTCAGACCCTGAGGAAATTCTACCACGATCTTAACTTCTGGTTTGTCTGAAAAAATGAGAAAAACACAAAGTATTAAATATCCAGATAACATTAGTGACAAACTACAAGTTCTTATCATGAATTCTGGTCTGTTGTAAAAATATCTATAGTATAACTTTAGTATCAACATAATGATAAGCACATGCATCAAAGCTGAAATTTGTGGTCAGGAGTAGAACGTAAAACTGCTAAATCCAATTCAACCTGGGAGTGACATGCAGAACAATGAAGTTGCACGAGGCATTGGTTGGTGTCAATCAGCTTTGCTGACTTCTCGCATTTATATGAACTGAGGGAGGATTTCGAGCACTAATAAGGTGTCCAAGGAGCAGGGAGATCACATCTAAGATCTTGACTATTCAAGGCTTAAAATGAGTAATCTGAAAATCAGAACCCACGAACAACACTGTGAATCCTTTTTGCGGATCTTCAAATGAAAGAAGCAACCAAATATTGATTAAATTTATTAGTTGGTGCATAACTTTAGTCATCAACTTAAGTACATCTAAGAAATTGGCCTCTTTTTTAATGTGGGCTCTTTTACCTTATATTACATAAAGCACCTTCTGGTGACAATTGGAGATACTAAGCCAGCACTTGAAATCTGAGATTTTAAAGGGGACATACAGTTATATACAAACCAAAAGACTTCTGGAACAATCTCCTTTGACAGATGAGACTTAAGTTGAGATGGCTGGTCATATTGCATAGCTCTACCTTTAGGGAAAACCAATCGCAGCATATCGGCACAAACACCTCATACTAACTGTCAGTGGATGGGTGATAAATCGGACTTGTTTTGCTGCCACAGGCCTGGACACCTTGCAGTCAGTGAGTCAAACATGAACTTCTCTGTTCTTAAATTTGATTCCTCTAGAGTCAAATCTGAGGCCATCTGTCTGACAGCTAAAGCTTGATTAAAACTGGGTCATGAAACAGGATAATGATCCTAAGCACAGCAGCAACAGAATGCAGCAAAGATCAAGTAAAAGTCAACATAACTTAAATGGTGCGGTGGGACCTTAAAAGAGTTGTGCCTCAACGGATGCCACAAACCTCATTGAAATGAAGCAATGTTGAAAGGAAAAGTGGTCCAAAATGACTCCACAATGACGTGAGACTGATAAAGTCACACAGCAAACAATTATATAAAGTTATCGCTGTTAAAGGTGGTTCTACAGGCTGATAAATCCTGGGATATACTTTGTTTTTAAAGGTCCTGCAAACACTTTCTTTTCCACATGACATTTGATTTTTCCAGGGTTATATTGTACATGGTAAAAAAATCAGGGATTCCCTGTACAGACTCTTGGGGAACCCCACAAAACACAGGAAGCATAAAAGGGAATCTTTCCATTGAATGCGTTCTCCTTATACAGATGTTGTTAAAAACCGTAGAGAGAGACAGAAAGTTGTTAATAATGGTTAAAATGTTCAGGGCAAGCATTTGAAATAGCTTCTACTTTTAAAAAGACAGAAAGAGAATGGTGCCTGAAGAGCAAACCCTTAAAAGGTGCGAGGATTAACAGGAAATACAGCAACAAGAACAACATCCATGACCTGCCTCAGCAGTGTTCAAGCATCAGAGGAGGCCAGGTCATGTTTAAGTTGCTAAAAGGCACTGTTATTGTTATTAGGACTGAGCTGCTATGTTGCTTAGTCCGGGGGGGATTTGACTTGACATTAAGTAAACAGTAAATTACTTTCAAGGTGTTTTCCTTTAAATTTCCTGCTATTACAGCCTGTGCATACAGATTACAGAGCATCAAACCAGCTATACGTGAGCATATTTTTGTTTAGTGTACATTTTAGTTTCTAGGCTATAAAGTTATTTTTATTCCTGCTCTATTTCTTTTTGCCACTGTTCCCTGCCCCAGCCAACTGATAAATGTTGTCTTATCTTATCTTTTGTGGATATGTAAATTAAAGAAGACAGCAAAACATAAAGCACTAGGAGATGATAGGTGGGCACTGGGCAGGATCACAAGTAGCTTGGTATGTTCAAAGATGCTTCCGGTTAAAGTTGCAAAAGCACTTTAGTAGCTGTTACAGCTGGAGAAAAAAAGCATGTAAGAATGCTGTTTTGACAAATCAGTGGGGTGCTTTGACAGTCACCGCTGTGCTATTCTCTGCACCCGTGGAGTTTTGGTTGTTCCCATCGCACTGGCTGTTGCTGGTGCTATCAAAGCCTTTTTTTCACCTTGGCGTAAGAGACGACTGAATGTAATGTTTTATTCAATCTATCAAACGGATAAGGGATTGAATTCGTTCTTGCCATGCACTGAATGGGAAATGGGAAACGGAAGCTCTCGTCTGACTTACAACCTTTCGCTAAGGTTTAAAAATGCCAGGTATGTTTTGGTTGATGGTTCCAGTCAATGAGGTGTCCTGCTGACAGAAAACCGAAGAACATTTGCTTTTTATCTTGCCGTCTGCTCAGCAACAGCACATCTCAAAAGGGAAACATCATCCCCATCTTTTTTGTAAATGCAATCGATGTCACAAATACCATTTACTTGAATGTAATAAAAAGAGCATAAGAGTATTTTTACCCCATGAAAGAAAAAGTTTTGTTCTAGTTTTGTTAAAAATTTAACATTAAATGGCAGAGAGAAATGCCATTCAGTGGAACCATTTTATTTCAAAGTAGAGTAATTATAGTTTACCAGTTATGATGCAAATTATTCTTGTTCTCTTCCTCTTTTTATGGCCTAAATCCACTTTTTGGTGCGTGTGTTTTTTAATCAGCCTGTAGTTGGAATGATCGAGGCTGAGTTATGATTTCAAAGCTGGCGGTAAAGTTCCACGCTGCTGTCCGACCTTCTCGGCAATAAACAACACGTGTCTGGCCATCCATCTGTCTAAATCACACCCTGTCAGTGGCTGGCTTTCAGTTTCTGTGATGGACAGCAGATGGGCAAAAAGCCAAGTCTTCTGCTCAGTAGGCATGCTTGGATTTAGACAGCAACCCTTTGGTTTTATTTCCACTCCAGGCACTACATGGCATCCTGCAACTTTTTCTTTGCTCACGACGTCATCTGACCTTGTCATCTCGGAGCCATAAACATGAAGGACGCCAGGCATCTGTAGGTTGTTTTGATAGCCTCAAGTAGTTATGGCAAAGCTTTCTTGTCTCTGTTTGATGGGAAAACACTGTGCTGCCAGATTCGGATGCTGCCACTTCAGTGGAAATGAAATAGTGTCTACCATATGCAAGAGAGCCGTTATCATTATGCTAACTGAATTATTTGCTTTATTGTGTGCCTCACCTCATAAGCACTCAAGACGGCACTATCCATCTCTCGGCAGCCAGCTGACCTTATGGGAAAAACAACCCAGCATCCGAGCAAACAGCTTGCTTTCTTATACACATAATCATTAGTGTCTTATTTAATTATGCTGTCCCCTGACAATGGGGTTTTTTCCTTCGCCTTTTCTTACTACACAATGCTCTCCATTCCACTCACAAATTGCCTACACAGTGGGTGAATGAAATGTAAATCAACCAGTGTACTGCATCTAATCAGTAAGCTAACTTGCATGTCACTGTAGAAACTGCAGAAGTAGGCTTTATTTTAGTTTTGTCATTCATAATTTTCTCACCAGACATATGCACTTTTTAGATATGTTAATGGGAAGGGCTCTGTGGTGACAATTAGAAGGAAAAAGCAGACAGTTCATTGGGGTTGTAAAGATACATAGATTGTACATATAGTTCTCGACACAAAAACCAAAGTTTTCCAAACAGTTTTCTGTTAGCTACTGGGTCAGTCACACTAGAGTAAAATAGTCCAAAAGCAATCTCCTTGCTGATTAGGAATACACGGTGGTTGTGGTGACTGTGTTTAATTTTTTCGTAAGCGTGGCAATGAACGGTTGCACATTCCACCTCAGGCTGAGCACTTCTGATTGCAAGACAACTGCACACAACACCTCTTGGGAGGCATCCCGTCTCTAAACAATTGCAGTCAGTCTTGGATTGGCTGGAGTCACTCTCTGATAGACAGGCTGGTTAACGTTTGTGACTAATTTTTATCTAGTGTAATAAACACAGGCAGATTGCCAACATGCTGCAATCAATTTGAGTCAGGGTGCACCAATGAGCACGACTGTGCTTCGTTTTTGTAGTCGGGGGTTGAACTTAACTACTTGTTAAATTCTGGCTATACATGCTATATAAAAGCAAGGGTGCCTGTAAATTTTTAGGTAAATTTCCATCCTGCAACAATGTTACCATTTTGGATGAGATTAAAAGTAGAATGTAAGTAGTTTGCACAGATTTTTGTTCATTTATCACCAATAATCAATGATAATATAATGATACAAGTGCCAGCTTCACCCGAGTCAATCCCAAACTGACAGCAGACTGACTCTGTTGCTTTGAATCCAATAACTAACTGGGAACGATCAGTTTATTAAAGTCTCATTGAAATGATTAATAATGATTAATAATCTTGGTTGACCCGTTGTCTCATCCATAAAACCTGTAACAGACAAAACATAAAATGGACTCGCTTGCAGAAGTTGCATTACTACATGCAGATATTGGACTACCAGCAGGGGGAGATGATATCTTTAAAGCCATTCCAGGGTGCTTAACTGCCAGAAATGATGAATCTAGGCAGCTAATATGTATCTACGTGAAAATGTGTTAATAATGTCTGTTTAAACGCTTTCCCGTGGTAATTTTCATGTTGGCTTGAAATAAAAATTCTCCCTCTGCTTTTACTGCAACTTACTGTAAATTCTGCATGCGTGTCTTTTTACTGATTTTAAGAGGCAAATAGTGAAATCGACATGGTGGAACGGCGTGTCGATTGCACGTTTTGTTGTCGGCTGCTCCTTCACGGTTTTCTCTAGTGTGACTGTAACATTAGTGACCACTAGGGGCAGTATGATCAATGAAAACCACGACTACTAAGAGCCTTTTAATGCTATAGAAACAGAAAGCTTTCAAAGTAAAAGTTGTGAAAGGTGTTGGTTGAAAAACAATAATACTTCCACTAATTTTATACAATGCTGGTCCTTTTGCTAAAACAAATAAATTTAAAAAACAACAAAACAGAATCGTGACTCCAAACTGTGCATTTTGCACTTTATCACATCCCCGAGTGCTCAATTAGTAAACATCTACTTAATTCATACCAGTTGACTGTTAGTCTTTAGACAGTCCACAGAGAAACAAAATTCCTCTGGACATAGGAAGGATACACTAATAGCAGTTGCTATGTAATATTAAACTGTGTAACAGAGTTCAAAGAGAAGGTAGAGAGGAGGACTGTTTATGTCTGTTTGTTACCCACTACAGTATGCAAAGAGCATGGCAGCCTCAGCCCCTGCACGGAGCAGAGTGAGGCACTGAGCCGGGTGGTCAGTGTGAGCTCCCTGTTATCAGAAGCCAGCGAAATGCCATTCTGCCTCTGTAGATGAGCTGATCTCCTCCTCTCATGCTCATAGAGAAAGGTCAGATAGTGACAGAAGAGATTTTATTTTTTTAAATAAAATGCTAGGACATGCCAGAGGCCAAAGACATAAGGTTACAGAAACAATAAATACAGAACTCTAACCATTCTCTATTAACAAAAAGATCTAAACATTCAGTCTAGGATTTTAATTACTTGTTACATGCTGTTTTATAGCAGTGTTGTGTTATTGCTATTATTAGTTATTGAGAAGAGTCATCTGTGCATATATATATATATAAATAATACTGCAATTAAAAGTGGCTATTGCTGCAAAAGTGTCCTCCTGGCCTCCATTATGGGCCACGTGTTGTTTTTTTAAGGAACATTTAGTTGAATAAACAAGGTCAGATGATTAGATAGATAAACATTGTGTTAACCATTCCTACATGAAAACAGGGGCATTATTTGAGAGTTTAATGAATTCTGAGAATGTTTGTACCTCACATACAAATAGAAGCAGCAAATTTAGAGTCTCATTCACTTGAGGAAAATAAGTAACATTCTATGTTTTTGAGAGATGTTGTAGAAATCTATAAGCCACTGGTTAGTTTAGTTAATCTAAGCATAGAGGTGCAGAGTGTCATGGTATGAGCACAAGGCATCAAGTCCTTCTCTGTTCAGCAATAAATACTAAGATCACTTAATGAGTGCATATTGTCAATAAATATGAAAACAAATGGATTGGATCTTAGCTTGTCCATGAATTTTCAAGGTCCTGCATGGAGAAGCATGGCTGTACATTGACATTCATCTATTCCCACCAGGACCCTGAGGGCATGTGATCAGGGCTGTGCATCATACAACACTGGGAAATAAACATGACAGAGCTTCTGCAACAGCACCCCACCACCGAGACTAAAACTAACTCAGAAATAAATGTTCTAATTGTTATAATAAACATTAACTTCATATTAGCAAAATGTAAAGTTATGTGTCCACAGGGAGCTTTCAGCTGCTTCCTAACAGCTCTTAAGGTTCAGCATTGACTTTTTATTTAAAAATACCCTCAGCATTAAAGTATTAAAAAACATTTTCAATTGAAAATAGTTACATTTTTGGAGTACCATGGAGTTTTTTCCAGTGCCATTTCTCTCACAACATCAAAACGAACCCCAGACTTAAAATATTAACGCCGTCAAAGGTGGACAAGAAAGTGATCCTAGCTGTCACAGATTACCCTGTAATTTAAAATCTAATAGTGAGCTAACACGGTTTTAGCTAACCTTTCTAAATGAAAGCACAGACGTTCACCACAAGGAAGTACTAAAAGATGCCTTTTGGAACAACAATAAGGATTTAAGAGAGAGTGGCCTGGTGTCATACTTGTCAAATCAAAGATAAACTGCAAATTGCAGATTGGTTGTTAGTATTTAATTACAGGTGTAAACTGATACAAAAGCTTTACGTGCAGCACAAAGCACATATCAAGAACAGAACTGGATCCTGACAGATCATTTTATAAATGAATGCAGACTTCCTGACAGGCATTTAATTTCTGATGCTAAATTTAAGAGCGTTGCCTGGCTAAGGGTGAATTATGGCGATTTATTTATATTTAGATCTATATTTTATTTTCTATTCTTTTGCACTGTTGCCGTGCATTTGTAGCAAATATTTGTAGTAAATAGTTGCCGTGCATTT
Source organism: Aulonocara stuartgranti (assembly GCF_965226115.1). Classification (NCBI taxonomy): domain Eukaryota; kingdom Metazoa; phylum Chordata; class Actinopteri; order Cichliformes; family Cichlidae; genus Aulonocara; species Aulonocara stuartgranti. The sequence goes on from NC_138946.1 coordinate 8,032,680, forward strand.
TGTTTGCACTTCCTAATGAAATGATTGACATTAGGTTAGGGGAAAAAACACAACTCTAAAATATTTATTTCTGATGCACATGTGAAATATTTTTCCACAAAACACTACCACCTGCACACTGTGCACTCTGCTGTTTGCACCAAAATACTCCACAGGCAACCGAAGCATGTCTGAAGTCAGGAAAACACCAGTTGAAAAGATCTGCTTGTGCTGGCCATTGTGCCACCAAGATAATAGCTTTTTAAGTATGCATCTGTTTTGCATTCAACTAGATCTGCAGATTTTTTTCCATGCTTCTCACAAAGAGGTGAGAAGAGCAAAGTGAAATTCAAATTTAACACCGACATGTTTTTCCGGAGGAAACTAAACACGTCGTCTTTCAGCTCTCCCTTCAGGGGTCGATCGTCACCCTCCATCTCACCCTCTCTGTTGCAACCCCAGCTTTGCATGAACCCTGTACACCTTCTCCTTTGTTACATCTGTAAACCACCTCTACATTCATTTTTTCCTACTCACACAAGATGAATCTTTTTTTTTCCAATGGCAAAGCCTTTCACCAAACTTTCAGAGGGTGGTGGGGGGATAGGTTGTGGAAAGTTTATGTCATTTAATTAGTGAAGATAGAACTGTCTACTGTGTTACAGTCCAATTTCCCCTTTTATTCATTATAACATGCATAATTTTCTTTCAATGTCACTGCCACACCTCATGCATTAAACTTTTAGTTGCGGGTAAGAAAAAAGCAAATCTATTCCATTTAATTAGTAGGAATGGAACACTCTTCTCTAATCCGGTCCATTTTTCTGAATTAAGATGATGAGTTAGGCAGATGATACTCAGAAAAAAGGAAGAAAGGGAAAGTATAGCGCTGTTTAAATATCCATCAAATGCTGATTTCTAATTTATTACCAAGCTGAAGCACTTACACTGCACCTCCAGGTATTTCTGTGCCTGGAAGTCCTTGACTGCAGGGTGGTCGACGATGCAGATCACAGGTACGCCGTCATCCTCTTTGCTAACGGTGAACGTCAGTCGGCTGGTTACTGTGTACATCTTGTCGTAGGTCAGTTCAACTTTGGGCTTGCCTATGGTAAGAAAGAACAAAGACAAAACAAATAAAGGAGGTCAAATCAATTCACTCAGAGGGTTCTGGCAGGAACCATCTATCCAGTGGCACTGGGGTGTGGAACAGAAACTGCTGGGGCAGTAGTTGTACTGTGGGAGAAGCACCTCTAGGAAGCTCGCCTGGAAATCCAACCACAGCAGCCATACCAGGACTTTAGTTGGTTTGAGCAAACAGCGCCAAACACCGACTCGCTCTTTTGGTGTAAAAAGTTGGAGTTTGGTTTAAAGTAAAAACTGCACAGCTTGCTGTCCTAATCATTTATGGACTCCTTGTATTCTGTAGGCTGGTTGATTTCCTGCTTGAGGGATCAATTGATTTTCAATGTATGCTTTGCCCACAAAGATCATATAAGGAAAACAGAGCTCCAAAGGCTTAGGCTACCATTGCAGAGAAAATGTCAATAATTTCTATATGCTTTTATTTGGGTAAATATTATCAAAACTTATTTTGGATTTCTTCCTTACTTCTGTCAGAGGTTTATTTTATGCATCCTTGATTCCTCTGGGAGTACGCTATAAAAAAGAAAGAAAGAGTATTTTGCTGAAAAGTTTTACTTTACAAAATATCAATGATGGCAGCTTTGCACTCAAGGCTACCAGAGAAAAAAAACAACCAAGGTTTGAAATATTAAGGACTGACAAAGACAGCCATTGTTCGCCTGCAAGGGGAATGTCTTTCTTCCCCTGACCTTGCAAAATATTTACAGTGGGAGTGAGAAGCGTGTCCTTGAAAATGGTCCGATAAGGCGAATCAGCTAAAAATTGCCTGCTGTCAGGGGCTACTGTGCGACTGTGAATCACTCATTAGGCTTTATCAAGCCAGATTTATTGTGTGGCCACCTTTTGTACGGCACTGCCAGATCTGAAGCTCGCAAAGCGTCCCTCGTCTTATTACTGGCTGCTCTTTAATAGCACACAGACAAAATGTTCTCAAATGCAACGACGAGGACAGCTTCATTGGGCAAAATGAGGGACATAGATGCAGAGAATGCTGTACAGTAGAGTGACAAAGAAAGATTGATCCTTTTTATCCCTTTGTCCTACTTCCTCGCAGTCATTTGCACAAGCGTGTTTGTGTCCCATCAATAAAACAAACATCAGAGAAAGAGCCTGCAAAAAAGAAACGCCAGAAAAGGAGAAACTCTGTGCAAATATGAACGGCTGCATCCATCAATTCACATTTTAGCTGTAAAATATGTACTCGGTGCACATTCCACTCACTCTTCTGTAGCTCAGCCACTGGGGTGTTCCTGTCACTGTGGTGACAACTGTCTTTTTGGAAGCTGGGAAAGCAAACCTGTGTGATGTGGATGGTGTAAAGGAACAGGTTGTCATGAATAAATACCACTAGAGGCTTTAGATGTATGCAAGCACCTGAAATGGGAACCTGAAGGGGTCTGCTCAAATCAAAATGTCTTTTGAGATGCATGAAAGACTAGTGAAAAGATGTCTTCATTCAAGTCCTGGGTGTCTGAACCTTGTGCTTTACATTTGACAATTTATATCACAATAAAAATAATAACCCACAAAAGCTGTTCACAAAGGCAGGTACAAAGGTGTGGAAGTAGAAGATATATTTAGAATAAATGGTTTCTGAGATGATTAATGATCCGCCATCTTATTTCCTCCCCATCCTCCTTTTTACACCATCTGTCATTTCCAACACTCCAGAAAAGTCATTTCCTGACATTCTGCTCCTGGATTGGCACATCCAAGCCACTCTACCTTTTCCTGTGTGTATCATTCACTGTGTGCTATAGGAATGATATGCAGCTAACTTCCTCATCTTTGCCTGTAGCTCTGTCTGTATTTTAAGGCAGACTTCAAGACCAAGTTGTAGGCCTGGTAACCACAAACCATCGCAATGACATTGGCATATGTGAAAACCAAGTATGTGCTTGAAAGTTAGCATCATAGTATCGGCTTGCAGGGTTAGCTAGTCCAACAGTGCTAACAACTATAGCTCCTCAGTCTACTTAGGCCTACACTTGCTAATTAAGAGTATACAACTGAGCTCACTCTGATAAGTATTACCACATGAAATATGCTAAGAGAACCCAAAAGGTGTAGCTTTTAGCTAGCCAGAGAGCAGTATTCAGACAATGCGAGAAAGATATGTGGCCACTGAATCCCAGCAAGCCAGCTAAAAGCAGCATACTTTTTATTTTCCATGGTCAAATGCAATAATTCCAGCAGGTCCACATCTTCTCATGTTCAGTTTCTGTCCATCAAACTACACAAGCAACTGTCTAATGTAATTGTCTACTAGCATGCTATAAATTCCAGCCACTTAGCAGAGTTTATCCAAGAGGTGCGCATGACCAATAACTTTCTGAATAATTAGCTCTTTCTTCTTCTTTTGGCTACTCCCTTAGGTGTTACCATAACAGATCATCTGCCTCCATTTCTCCTTATCGCTAGCTTCCTCTCCTGTCACACCATCCCCTCCTTCACTCAATCCATGAATCTTATCTGTGGTCTTCCACTGTTCCTCCTGCCTGGCAGTGCCATCCATTGTCCAGTATATCCACTATCTCTCTTTACATGTCCAAACCATCCCAGTATTGCCTCTCCAACTTTATCTCCAAACTACTCAACCTGCGTTTTCCCTCTGACTACCCATTTCTAATCTTGTCCCTCTTTGTCACTACAGATTAAAATTTTAACATCTTCAGCTCTGCCTCTTGTCTTTTTTTAGTTACACTGTCTCTAAGCTAGACATCATAGCAGGTCTCACTACCATCTTGTAAACCTTACCTTTCAATCTTGCTGCTATCTTCCCTCCCCGCACTCTCTTCTTCACCTCTCTTGTGCATTGTCTGTTGCTTTGGATAGTTGACCCCCAGGTATTTAAACTCAGCCACCTTCACTAACTCTTCACTGTTACACCAGAGTCCATCTCATTCACATTTCCTCTTATCTCTTTAGCATATCTCCGCCTTTCTCAGCTCTCTTCCACCTGCTCTGACTACGATGTTGTGGGCACATGTCATAGACCATGAAGACTCCTGCTTGTCCCTGTTAAGGACTACTCCTTCTACTACTCCTCCTCCTGCTACTATTAATAATAAATATAAATGCACTTTTTAAAGTACTTCACAACTGGGACGAAGACTTATACAACATTCATACACAGAAATGTCATATATTTGGCCTCACATATGTATTTTTTGTGTGTTCTGTAGCCGAAGGTTCTATAACCTCAAAAGCCTGTTCTGGATTTAAAATGAGACCATGCAATCGTCAAAAGTGACCCCAATCAGACCAACTGCTTGAATAAAGACTTCCCAGATCACTAAATAAGCAGGAGCATGGGCATTGTCAGTGTGTGCTACTTTCAGCTGCTCCCTTATTCACAGGGGGTAGTTCTGCATGTTTGATTTGACAGATTTTTAGCCGGATGTCCTTCCTGATACAATCCCAAAGGAATTGATGTCTTCTTCCAGGACTGAGCCAGGGGTCTTTCACTTGTAAGGAAAATGTGTACCAAGGAGCCTCTATTTAGGTCTTTGTTAGTAATTAATAAAGTTTTTAAATTAATTCTGAATTTCGCTGGGAGCCACGGGAAGGGAAGAAAAGGGTTGAGGAGTGAACACTGGCTATTATTTAGTATATGGGCTGCTTTTTGAACCAAGTGAAGACAGGAGTGTAAGAGAAGACAAGGGAAGATTAAAGTGTGAACTAAAATGCTTTTATGATTGTGTAAACTGCTTGTTTTTATGTTGCTTTTATTATTCTACTGTGTACAGTGTCCTTGAGTATTCTGAAAGGCGCTTTCAAATAAATTATTATTATTAAAATGTCCAAGTTGCTGCCTGATAGTGTAGATTAGATTTTTTGCAATGTTCCTTGCATGAAGCAAACAAGACTGGATGAGCTTAGAAATGTAGGGTTTGAAGTTTAACTGCTGCAAAATCTAGCAGAGCCTGGTTATATCAGAGCAGATGCAGCATGCTCCCTCTGTTTTGAAGTCGTGCCCCTAAAGACCAGCACTGTCAAGGTCATGCTTTGTTAGCTTAGCGGCACAAATCTGTATATTTTACGTTTGTCCATGCTGCCTTGATGAATAAAAATTTATATGGAAGTAATTTGCCTCTGGTGATCTATTTTTAAATGCTGAGGTGACTGGGCCAGCAAGAGCAGTTTCACAACTCAGTGCCCTTTGCTATGGCTGTTATATAGAAGAAACCACAATGCCGCTAGATACCACTGAAAGTCGTGCTCACTATCGATCTAAATGTCATTTAAAGACAGCAGTTAATTAATATAAAGGATTTTTTATTAATCTTCTCTCTCAGCTATAAAAGCCCTTAACACGTAAAGAGTTCTCTGTATAGGAATATCACCTGTGTTAAACACTGAAAACATACAGAGACATAAATGTTGGAGCTGTGGCAGCAGAGATGAATGCCAGTGAAAGGCAGTGGAAGGTCAAATAAAAAGCTGAAGAGGTATTTTAACTTTTTGCGGATTCAACCGTAAAACTCAAGTAGTCCTCTTTCCCTGCACGGACATACTTCATTTCTTGAACGTTTACTGTCTGACAGTATCCTTGTGGAAAAGAAATGAAGCAATGCAATGTTATATAAAATATATGTCTCTCCAATTCCATCACTTACTTTTCCCAAAATATCCTTTTATCCATTTGTCCAGTCTTCCTACTGGGGCAGAGCAGGGTAATTGAAATCACCCTGTGGTAGTCTCTTAACACTTGAGGCTAATGGCTGCTCTGGTCCCTGTCAGTCAATGAAGTGCCCTGCTGACTGTTTTTCTATCTGCTTTCTTCTCCTTAGTTTTAAATGAACAGGGAGGAATGACCTGCACGGCTAGGATTCCCTTTTTCTTACGATTTCCATTGTTGTGCAAGCTTAAAAAACTGGAGATATTAGTGTCAGGGCATATGTTAATAAAACACTAAACAAGCAGGATAAGAGCAGGAATAAAGAAAAGGATAATGATGAGATAATAGGTCTGTGCATATTTGGAAAGATGGTAGGATTTAAATTGGCAAGCATGACAATTGCAACCTTTAAATGATATTTAAGAGAGTGTGATTATCCTTTAAGGTAATTATGTTAAATTCCGGAGACATTTAATTAGAAATAAGTCTTCTAGGCAAGGACAGCCAAAGGCAGTTTAAGTAATTCTACTCTAGTGCCATATCTCCAGCACCCTGGGCCATTCTTTTTCTTCTCATCTTTCATTTTCTTGCACTGCTTTGTCTTAAATAGTTCCAGCATCAGCAGAACAACCCCATGTTTCATTTACAGAATGATTCTTTGTGGCGTCAACAAAACAAACAAACAAAAAGAAAGATCTTGATTTAATTTTGGGCATTTAAAGATTTCTTTGAACTTCCAGGGTGGAATAATTGCAGAGCATACAACAAGTTTGAAAAGTATAGATGAAGGTTCAAATATATACATACACTCAATTGAATCTTTTAAGAAGTGATGCTGAAGGTTCTACAGTGTCTTTTAACTAGACAAGGCCAAGACTGAGTAACTTCTCATTTATGACCATGATTGACTACAACAGGTAGTTTCTGTTTGTCAGCATAAAAATAATTTGTCTGACAGCACTGATGGGATGACCAACACTCAGAACAATGAGAACTAAAAAGGAGAATTGTAGAGGAAGAGACCAAGAAATCTCTCTTGGAGTCATTTCTAAGCAAGTGCAGTTTCCGGGAACATCAGTTCATTTCATGTAGCTACAAGTTATTCGGATGTGTAACCATTTTGCTAAGGTGTGGAAGGAGACCAAAACTGTCACACTTTAGAGGAAATTGTTCAAGAACAACCCAAAAACCCACCAAGACTTAAGCCTACGATAAACATAAACTACCATAAACTTGTGGAACACCGGCATCACTGTCCACAGTGAAGCAGGTTTCACATTGTCATGGACTGAAAAGCTGCCAACCGAGAAAGAAACCCGGGTTCCAGAATCAGCAACTTCAGACCTTACTGAAATTGGCAGCTGCTAACATAGACGAACTAAATGCCTTCTGGAGAAATATTTTATGGTCATCGGGACAAAGATTGAGCTATTTGGCCACAATGATAAGGAGAACACATGAACCTTTCTAACCTAAGAACATTGTACCAGCTGTTAAGCACGGTGGTGGTGGTGGTGGTATCATCATGCTCTGGGACTGTTTTTCTGTCAGTGGTATTAGCACAATGCACAAAGTGGACAGAATAATTAAGGAGGACTATCTCCAAATTCTTCAGATTAAACGGTAGACAGTTGAAACTTGGACACAACTGGGCGTTCCAACAAGACAATGACCTCAGACATGCATCAAAACTTTTTGAATGGATAAAGCAGGCAGACATTAAACTGTTGGAATAGCCTTCCCAAAGCCCCGACATCAACCCAAAAGAAAATTTTTGGACTACATTTATATGACAGATTGGTATCAATTCTGTCAAGAAGAGTGGTAAATCACTTGGCCAGAAGCATCTGGTTGAGGTGCAACTTGCTAAGGGGAATTTAACCAGATATTAATGGGGATGTATCTATATATTTGAGTCTATATATTCCCCTCTCGCCCCTGCGTGCAGTCTGCCCTTCAAGCTCAGGTCCCCTACCAGAGGCCTGGGAGCTTGAGGGTCCTGCGTAGTATATTAGCTGTTCCCAGGACTGCGCTCTTCTGGACAGAGATCTCCGATGTTGTTCCCGGGATCTGCTGGAGCCACTCGCCTAGTTTGGGAGTTACCACATCTAGCGCTCCGATTACCACTGGGACCACTGTTATCTTCACCCTCCACATTTTCTCAAGCTCTTCTCTGAGTCCTTGATATTTCTCGAGCTTCTCGTGTTCCTTCTTCCTGATGTTGCTGTCATTTGGAACAGCTACATCTATCACTTCGGCCGTCTTCTTCTGTTTGTCTACCACCACTATGTCCGGTTGGTTAGCCACCACCAGTTTGTCCGTCTCTATCTGGAAGTCCCACAGGATCTTAGCTCGGTCTCCCATTTTGACCTCAGGACTTCCAGGGCATATTCGGCACAGATGTTTCTGTATACTACGCTGGCCACTTGGTTATGGCATCAGGGGCATCTTCACACGGCCTGCACCTGAGGCTGGCTGGCTGGCTATCTATCTATCTATCTATCTATCTATCTATCTATCTATCTATCTATCTATCTATCTATACTTGTAATCTTGTATGCATTACAAAAAGTCCAAAATAAAGTCAACTTGTATACCCAATTCTTGCTTTTAAAGTCATTAAAGATTTATGTTGCACAATCATCCCATCCTGTAAAAAAAAAGGGTTAAAAAAAGTCCAAAATTACCACGGCACCCATGCTCATAACGAGTGTATATAAACTTTGACCACACCTGTACGTACAATAATAAAGGATGGTTTATCTGGGAGAACTTGCAACCGTTGAGGCTGCTTCAGCTAGTAGCACCTTTTCACCTATGGCAAAAATTGATAAAAGCAAACAGCATGCTCCAAACGTAGTGTTGTGACAAGTGAGCTATTAAGTACACCTGTATTTTGTGCTACTGCGAAAAATTGTATCTAGCAGTTGTAGAGCTTCACAGAGTGCTGACCCTATTCTGTAAATGTCAATCCATTCCCAACAAGTGTGAGAAAACAACATGTCTGCGGGGTTGAAGGGCGTTTAGCATTACACAAATAATTTTTCTGTCATTCTACAAAACAAACAAATGGGCATTGTTTGAGAGCTCAGTTAAAGAGGCTGGGAATACTCGGTGGAAGCAAACAATGACACAGCACAGTGTGTTAAATAAAAAGAAAATGCTGAATGGGAATGGATTTTGTATGCAGAGCCTGGCAAGCTCCTATTTAAATGAGTTACTGGAAACCCTGAATCAGTATTTCACTGTGACTAACAGCCACAGTGGTCACTAGTTTCACTTTCTCCATTTACAAAAGTAAGTATGCTGGAAAAAACCATTAGTCTTTGTACTTTAATGCACTTTAATGCACTTAAGTAACAGTGCTTTCTGGATAAATGCATTTCTTAAATATCATTAAGTAATATGTGTAAGTTTAGGAAAACTGTAATCTATTCATGGTGGTGCTAACTGTATTTCTCAACAATAATATCACATGAAATACATTTTAATGTATGTGCATCTGTTCAGAAAAAACAGTTTAAATTACAATTTAGGTTCATTTTTATGGCAACTTTTGTGATATCAATGACTAAAAGACCATCGGCTCTGGCTATTCAGTGCCTAAAGAATTTGCCGTTCTTGCCATACTGAACATAATGAGTCTTTTTGTGATGTTAGAAGCCAGCTGCAAGCCAATCCCTGATCTTGTTACAATGGAACATTCTTCGATTTGAGCTGGCCACTGAAGGTTTTATGCGCCTCGGTGCGGAGGTGAACCTGCTCCGGGCTTTTAGAACAGCTTCTGATTCGGACCTTTGTTTCAAAGTCTTTACAAAGCTTACTGTCTGGGCTCTGAGGTGGAGCTGCTTGGCAGGAGGCCTGTTCAACCCCTGAGCTCTGCACCGAGTTCTAAAGCGCAGCTACCTTTGATGAAGGCATGCAGGTTGTCAGGATGCCAACAGGCCTCAGCCATTACTGCAAATGCAAATTGCTCTAATGGAATCTATTCAAAGTCGCAGCAGAGCTCCATTTAAAAAGTAACACCATTAATATGCGCTCAAAGGAAAAAGTGTGCCTATAAATGGAATTATATAAAAATAAAATAATTTTTAGAATCTATTTGTCAAGTCATTTCTTAAATGCCAAACAGTGCAGTCCTCCTGGCTTCAGTAGCAGTATTAATATATTCACCCATCACTCACTGATCTTGCTTCTGCTTTTAAAGCTTGTTTTTTGCCATGAAGAACTCAAGTCAAAGAAAAATGTGATCAGAGTACTGCAAGTCAAGAACATGTTTGCTGTGGTCTGATTTTAGCTTTGACCTTGTGCAAACGTTTCAGCCAAACCTTAGCTTAATATGATTCCAAATAAAATGTGTGAATTCTTTAAAACATAAAGAGGGCAAAAATACTGATATGTAACAATGTATCCAAATTATTCGTTTGTGTATTCACAGAATCTTGCAGTATGCTGCTCACTAAATACAAAACGATGGGGTTTCCAAATATGTGGCCACTTATTTTCTCTAAAGGATAATGACAAAAAGGCTGGCTCTGTAGAGGACAAAAAGGAAATTTTAAGCTATTTAACTTCATTTGGATTTTAACAGGTGAATAGAATTGTGGGTTTAGTTTGAATTCTAAAAATTGGTTGGTACATAGGCAGGATTATGAATATGATCTTTGAAATTTTGATGTTTGAAAGAAAATGTGTTTTTATTTATTCATTTATTTTTACACACATGAGTTAATGGATAGTTGTACATATATTTATTTGTGTTACAGTTTTTCTCAGTCGCTTTGGTGCTTTTCTCAGATCAAAATGAAAATTCTCAAAAGCATTAGTGCAATCTCCACAACCTTTAGTCATTTGTGCACATCATAGTAGCAATTTCTCCTTCCTCTGAACAAATTGCAAATGCTCTTGGACATGTATCAGTTGCTTTCATACAATTCTCTGCCCTCGACAACATTATCATTTGCTTATGTCATGTCAGTCAAAATGAACTATACTTTTGGATGCTAAATAGTCGTTCCCAATAAAACCAATAGTCTTTATTTCATTGCTTGAGTCATTACATACAAAATTGTTGAACTAGTTTTCAAATGCCGTCAAGCAAATGTTATACCTTTTTGTCATTATTTTTTCCTGTCCCCGAAATTGAACAATTTCTCTCATGCCATAGTCCCTGAGTATGTTGTTGTTTGGGATAATGTCCCTTTTCACTACTCACATCTGGTCAGACAGTGGTTTGCAGCACATGACAGAATGCCTGTTGAATATCTCCCTCCCTACTCCCCATTCCTTAATCCGATAGAGGAGTTTTTGTCTGCCTGGAGGTGGAAGGTTTATTCACATGCACAAATGGCCCTGCTGGCAGCCATGGATGCAGCATGTGACGACATCACAGCAGAGTCATGCAGAGGGTGGATTCGCCACTCCAGGAGATACTTTCCTCGCTGCATTGCAAGGGATGATATCCGTTGTGATGTAGATGAGAATATGTGACCAGACAGACAGGGACGTCTGAATGTGCCAGAATGATTTACGTATGTTCAGTTACAATATGTACTGTTATATTGTTCACATTGTGCACCGCTCTACCAAAAGGGTGTTTCTCATGTTTATTCTAAATATGTGACTGTAGAGTATTTTTCTTTTGCACAATGTTGTAGAATTACAAACATCCTACACAGTAAAAATGTGAAACATACGTATTCAGTGTCTTGTACTCATTTACTTCCATAACTACAGGAATGTTTAACTTTACTGTAGATTTTACTGTACATGGCTGTGCAAAAAGTGTATAGTGCTGTCTTGAGCATTTTCAGGACGTGTCACCGAGTTCTGACCTTTTTTTGCACTGGAAGACACTGAGAGAATACTGTACACTGTCATAATGAAAACATTACAAAGCCATTTGATTATCTTGTTCATCAAGATGGTGTCAAGATTCTCATTTTGATGACACTGACAGTTTCCTTGACATGAATACTGGATTATCAATTTTGAGCAAGTGACCTGCTTTTGCAGGTTATCCACTAGGTTTAGCAGTTTGCACTAATTGTTTTGAGAAATACACAAACTACTGTGGAAATGTTAATAGTGATGTGAGAAAAGCCCCAAAGCGACTGAGAAAAACTGTAAGAGAGGAAAGGTCTTGACTGTTGGATGGGATTTTCTCAAAGTCAGTGTACAGTGCCTAGAGTACCTGGAAGCTCTTTATCTCCTTTCATCCATCTGATGATGGCAGCAGGCTTACTGCTCATGGCAGTGCAGGTCATCTCTGTCTCGTTGCCCTCGCTCAGGACCTCATCCCGGGCCTCAATGATGGGGTTACCTGGAGGAACTATGACAGGACACACAAACAGAACTGTGTAAACACTGAGGCAATGCAGTACACCCTAAAAACCACAAGCTAAGAAGAAAACAGGACTGATATTAGAAGGCTTTTCTTTTAAAATTAGAATTAGAAAAGTGCAAAAATCTAATTCAGGAATTATCATTTGCAATACTGTGAACATGTTGGATGTCGTTTAAATAACTCATATTTTGCAGTTATTTATTCAATATATACTCACCAGCCACTTTATTAGATACAACTGTTCAACTAATAGCCAGCCAATCACACGACAGCATTTAGGCATGTAGACATGATTGGAATAACCTGCTGAGGTCCAAAGCAAACATCAGCATGGCATGGTTGCTGGTGTTTTAAAATCTACCAGATTTACTGGAATTTCTCTGCACAACGACCTCCAAGGGAACCAGAGAATGGTTCGTAAAAGATCAAATATCCAGCGAGTGGCAGTTCTCTGGGCCATTTTGTTGTCATAGGTCAGAGGACAACGGCCAGATTGCTTCAAGCTGACAGGAAAGCAAACGTAACTCAAACAACCACTTACTCGTAGCAACCACCTGTAGCAGATGGGCTACAGCAGCAGACACACTGGATGGCACACTAGGGGTCCTTTAGGGCTAGCTGACCATCATTTAAACACCACAGCCTACCTAAGTACTGTTGCTGTTCCATGTCCACGCCTTTATGACCATAGTGTGCCCATTTTCTGATGGCTGCTGATGGCTGCTTCTACCAGAATAACACGCCGTGTCACTAAATTCAAATCAACTCATGTTTCCTCCACAGTCAGTAGATCTCAGTCCAACAGAGCACGGCTGAGGTGAGGTGGAGCAGGAGATTTACATCATGGAAACGACAGCAACTGTGCGATGCTATCATGACAATATGGAACAAAGTTGCTGAGGAGTGTTTCCACCACTGAATAATTAAGACGGCTCTGAAGGCAAAATGGGTCCAACACAGTACTAGCAAGGTGTATCTAATGAAGTGGCCACTAAGTGTTTTTACAGTTACAGATGACAAATATTTTAAAAATCTGACAATCACAAACTTGAAACACTGAAAACATAAAACAATAAACACAAAGTTTAAAAAATGCATGTTGATGTCATATTATTATGTTCATATTTATCAGCTATTATCACAACAGCATTTATAGAGCAATATTGTTCAGTTATAGTTAAAAGTCCCAAGATTTGTTTCCAAAATATCCTAGTAAAGGTATGCCTACTTATAAAGTTGGGCTAGTCTCTAAATTTAAGGAAAACTGTGAAAATATTATTGAAAAAGTTATATTTTGTTTATTATTTGAACACCTTTCTCACTAAGCTCACCATAAAAAGCCTAAAACAATCTCACATCTCACACATCTATACAAATACATTAATGTGTTAAGACCTTGTGTAGACTAATTGCTGTTTAACTCACTTAATTCTAACAATAACACTGAGCGTTTGTCTGCACATGTATGTATATGTTTGTGCGCTTTGTTACTTAGCACTGTGATTTCAGCGTAGGCCTCCTGCGGGGGGTCTGTGTACAGCTGGCAAACATATCGACCCTCGTCTGACAGCGAGACATTAGACAGTGACACCCGCAGCTCGTTGTCTGAGAAGTTCACGAGCTGAAAGCGAGAGTCTTTCAGTGCTGAAAGAGAAAAAACACACACACACACACACCACTTTATATTATTATTATTATAGTATATTCAAAAATGTAGACGTCTGCTTTATATGACTTTATGAAGTTAGTATTGTTCATGCAATTTAAAAGGGAAGTTGCATTCATGCTGCTGTTTGTCATTATTCAGGATTTAGTATTATAAAGGTATGTGATCCCATACTCCTTTAAGTGTGATTTGACCAGTAGTCTTCAAATGAGGCTTATAGCTAATAATGAGACATATTATTAGCTCGTGATTATTGTTACATGTTAAAAAAAGGATTTGCAGCATCCAATAGAGCAGGGTGTGAGACAAACATCCTGTTATTTCATTAAAGAAACAACAACATTAGATCATAATGTAAAATGTGCATTTTATTTCTTTTTGGCCTCAAAAGAATCTGTGTATAAAGCACAAAATACATCAAACTGTCCACTGCCTTAGGTCAACTCCACTAGAGCTGTAACTTCTTCCTGTGAAGAGCCACGACAGCAGACCATCTGCCTCCACCTCACTTTATCTCTAGCATCCTCTTGTGTTACATCGACCTTCTGCATCTCCTTCTTCACTACATCCACTCTGTGCTCTTCTTGTTTTCCTCCTTCCTGGCAGCTCCACCTCCAACATCCTTTCTCCAGTGTATCCACTATCCTTCCTCTGCACATGTTCAAATCATCTCCGTTTCCCCTCTCTAACTTTATTCCCAAACTGCTCAACCTGAGCTGTGCTTCTGATGGACTCCTTTCTAATCTCCAATGACGATCTTTAGACTTTCAGCTCTCCATCTTCACCTCCTGTGCCATCACCAAACCATACATCACAGTAAGACTCACTAACATCTTGTAAACCTTCCCTTTCACTCTTGCTACTTTTCATCTGCACCCACTCCACTCTGCCTGCACTCTTTCTCACCTCTCTTGAGCATCGTCCATCGCTTTAGATGGTTGACCCCAGGTATTTAAACTCATCCAGCTTCACTGATATACTAAATTCTAATGCTCTCCATTCGGGTCACTCCCAACAAAAATCTGGGCCTATAAAATTCTGCCACCTCCAGCTTTGTTAGCACCACCATCTCCAACTTATACCTCCAGTTTTTAAATACAGACTCAAACATGACAATTTAAGTGTGCTCCTTATGACAAATAGCAAGTGAGAAAGACTACTTACTATTTTAACTTTCTATAGCTTTTTGTCCATCATAAGCATGAGAAAAAAACATTATTAAAGAAGCCATTCATTTTTAATTTTACTTTACAAAAACAATACTGTAATAAAAACGACAGGACTTTGGCGTTTTCTGTTTCTTTTTCCTTTGTTAAGGCAGTAGGCGTAAATCTGGTAAAAAAAATATTTTAGAAATTTGAATTTATTTATATGGACAAATACGAGCCAGCCATTGTTGTTTTCACAACCTCAAACTGTACTCAAAGAGCTTTCACATGGGTAAAAAAACCCCTCAATATAATTAGTCAACAATCAATCACGGAGCTAAGTGTGCAACTCTGTAAAGCACTTTGTTACTCGCTTCTATTCAATCCAAAATGCAGTTTTGTTCACACATACTGTGGCTGTTAACAGCGTTGTTTGCATTAACACAAGCCTCATCCTTGGCCGTCCTTCAGTGAGCCTACACAGCAATTGAGAGCAGTTCCATAAATCCTGTCTCTTCTTCATCTGTAGTCACTTTCATCTTGCCTAACCTTGTTTGCCCACCTACCTAAGCACACTCTATCAGCTCTAATGTAGAATGACAACATGTGGTTAAGATGAAAGCCTACCCATACCCATCCCCTCTTCGATGTGCTGATAAACTCTGCTCTGACTGACAGCAACTCCAGGTTCTCTGCACTCTGCTAGATCTGTGTACTCATCCTCTGGCACTCTTTTTTTCTAACAGCTTAAAGTATTAAACACGGAGACTTCTGACACAAAACACCTCAAAACAGACATGAATAGACAGAAGAGCCTCTGGGGTCCATTATAATTTTACACGGCTTCCGCGGCCATACGTTATCAGGATTTAAAGCTGAGAGGCATTGTAGACATGCAAAAAGCAAGAGGCTAAAACTGATTTTGTGCATCATTATTTGCATCAGATAGATTTAAAATAATATCACCAGGCTGACTAGAAAAAAAATCTGCATCCAAATATGCATCTGTGCTCTTCTTTGGCCGAAAAAGAAAGCCTAAAAACGCTGGCCATGATGTTGGATGATCTGAACAAGAGATCACTAAGATGCTGCTGTTATCCCGGTACTTCTCTTAGTCTTTGATTATTCTGCCAGAAAATCCTGCTCACAACACTACAACAAATTGCTAAGAAGCAGTGCAAACAATCCAGAAAAGATTTAATGATGCTGTGTTAAAGTGTGGCATACAAGAAAGTTATTTTCCATAAAAGCTCTTATTTCATCTGAATACATATTCCTCACCTTTTCCAAAGAGAAAGAAAAAAAAAAACAGGCAACTTATATGCTTGGTTCCATTAGCGCAGCTATTAGTTTCTTTTGTTTAACTACAATGAAACCCTTATTCTAGGAGATGAATAATGTGCCCCTAATTAGTGTTGCTCATTCAAACGCCTTGTTAGCCCTCATTAAAATGAGAGGTCAGCATCTAATCCTAATGATTTAATTGAATTAAATGTTCCCAGATTCAAACACACCCATGCTACAATACAGAGATGCAAAGAAGAAAAAAAACACCTGGAAAGGCTCTAATAAGCAAAACTGTTACTGACGAGACATGTTCTTCCTTTTTAAAGAAGCGACTTTTGTATTAACAGCCAATGTTTTGTGTTTCAAAGAGAAGGATAGTCAGTGTAATCCAGCATGCAAATATTTATGGCACTGTAATGTATCTCACTGAGGAAACACAACAATTTATTTGTTAAAGGAGCTTAGAATAATCCAAAAAACCTGTAAAAAGGTTTCTGGAGGTCACTAAAAAACAAAATAGAATTTGAAGAAGTGTTAAATCTTAAGAGGATATAAAACACAACATCATCAGTATAAACCTGGATTTTGCTGTATGGAGGAGCAGTAGTTCAATGTCCAAATGACAACAGAGTGGCTCTCATTTTTCTTAGAAACTAAAATTAGGTAAAAAAGAAAAAATCTGCTAATTCGTTGTTTTTACATTTATCAGGCCCCAATCAGCCCAAATATCAAAGAGAAATTAAAAATGCATGCAGTGGAAGAGTTCGGGTCTTAGGACGTTAATGTTAAACTCGTTGGGGGGCTGCTCAGATGGATCAGTCTTACCCACACGTGATGTTATTTTCTGTGATTACACGTGTAGCACATGGGAGAAAAAAATGCAAACAAATCAATTTTGTCAATCTTTATACTGGCTGCAAACTGTAGCTCAAATCGTAGAAAGAGGGTCAGAAAGCACAACACCAATCCATCTGACCAAATAAGAGGTGCTAGTAATTAGCCATGAAACAAAAACACGTCATCAGAAAATGTTATATATCCTGCAACGACACAATAAAACCCAGCCATAAACATATATGCCTGGGTTCAGAAATGCACCATCAAGCAACCCAAGCTTAGCTAAAACCCTAAACATCTTATGCTGTGGATACTTTGAAACATCCATAAATTAATGAAAAATCTGGTGCGTCAACAATTTAAAAAACCCGTGCCAATCAGATATAATCCATTCCATAAAAGCATTTCTCAAAGATCTCTTAATCCTCTTATGTGTCACTTCTAACTAAGGCGTTGCCGTGTAAGCATGAACTGAATAAATACTTTCTAAAAAATAATGAAAAGAAAAATGGAGGCACTTTGGCAAGGACAGCTCCCCATGCTCAAGGTTTGGGACAACAATACTGCAGGTTCAAAGAGATGCAAGGGCATATGACGGAGAACAGCCTGGTTAACACAGCAGGACTGAACACAGTGGTACATTTCAGGAAAAAAAACATAAGACAAGGCAAGCCAAGAAACGCTGCAGACGGTCCTTTTATTGTAACATCACAGCAAACTGGAATACATATTTCACTTTTCTTTGTGTACCAGGCAGAAAAGAGAGTGACCTTTTATCTTCATGCTCTTTTTGTCCCGTTGTCCTTCTCTTGTTCTATCATATCTGATAGCATAGCAGGGACATCACAGATGCCCGACAAAGGTAATTGATAGTCAGGTCTTTGGATAAGAGATGTCTGTCCAGACCCTGAAAGGCTGTAAATTATCTGATGTATCTGTTTTTGCAGTTTATGGTGATTGAGCTCATTTAAAAGCAGTGATAAGATTGTACAGTAGAGCTGTCCTGAAGTTTAGCCAAGGAGACTTTAAGAGGAAGCTGACTTTCCACCTCCCACTGAGTGCAGTGCCACTGGGCATGCTAATTAGAGCTAACTAACAGCATGGTGGCTTTAATGAATCCCATTCATTAGTATGTTGTCACCACTTTAAGTTTATTTTATAGCAATATGAAAAACTAGGCTATTGTCTTCTGACTTGGCCTGTGGGGACGGCAGCCAATATGTTGGGGCTTCTGGTATAAACTGACATCCTGTTCAATTAGCCGGCAAGATTTAGAAATCTAAACAAGTGAAATATTTGTACCAATTTCAGTCAATCATCACTGATGACCCTAAACTTAGGCTATAAGAACACAAATAAAGTACATCATCATTCTAATGGACACATATCAAAAAATGATTTTTTTAGCAGGATGTGAACTCAGAAAACACAGCTTTGTTGCTGGAAAAAAGCAAAACGGTACAAAACTAAACTGGGAAATTCTAATGACCATTCACACGGGGAAACACAGGGAGAGTCGCACAGCTATGAGGGAGGACACGACACATAACTGAGGGAGATGCGGACATAAATACACAGAAGGATCATGAGGGAAGCGAGAACACACGGGGAGCACAGCTGACACGAATAACCATGATGAGACAGTGGAAGAGCAAACACAAGATGAAACACACTGACGGGAGACTATCAGAGTAAAACAGGAAGTACACAGAGACGCAGACTGGAGGGAGAGAGAGGACACGACGAGCTGGGGAACGTAGATAAACAAGACGGAATAAAACACAAGGGGGGGGAACGATGCACATGAGCTCACAGCACCGACACACAGAGGGCAAAGACACAAGGGGGAAACTGCTAAATAACCAAGGAACTAAACAGGATAACTAGAATATAGAATAAACTTAAGACTAACAAAGTGAACTTATACATAAATCATAATACAAATACAAAATGACACAAACACAGGAAAATGCAAAACACTGTCGAATGACCCGGGACAAAAATGGCTCACATGCACCGATGTCTTCAAGGTCAACTTAATGGGTGAAAATGGACAAAAAGCCTTATTGCTTAGAAACTATGACTCCTACAAGCATGATGTGTACTGTCAACACATAGAAAATACCATATATGTGTATTTAAAATATCATGCCACAATTGACCTTTGACCTCTTCTTTGCGGTCAAATCAGATCAAACTTGAATAAAACACATTTTATCTTTAAAACTATGCTTAAAACTCGACTGACTTTCTTTATAAAGGCAATAATTAGTAAATGATCCTGGTATATGGGGATTCTAAATATCACATTTAGTGAAACCCAAATATCATGTCACATTTGACCTCTGACCTCCATTTCACATCTGGCTTTCTTTCGAAAAAAAAATTGGTATATCTTTAAAGTATATGTTTTTGGTGTTTTTTAAACCTAATAAGGAGTTAAATCTTTCCTGCACGCAACCAGTCTCCTCAATTCCAAGTGACGGATATCACTTGGTGTACAAACTAACAACAAGAAGTAACCAGAAACCTCATAGCACCACTTCTCATTAGAGATCATGTTTACATTACTGTTAGTGGGATCCCCTCTCCACTCCGCATAAAGGGAAACTAGTAAAAAGAAAGAGCAGTGTAAATGGTGAGTGCTAAAGCAATAAACAATGCTGCATCGGTGCAATGTAAAGGCAAAATTGATAGATTTATAGGTAGGTGAACTGAGCAGTCTTTGAGGGAGCCAAATTGATAGGTCGCCCCCGAAATCACTCTTCTCCAAACTGCTATTTAAAAACGCTTTTGTAAC
This sequence comes from Aulonocara stuartgranti, assembly GCF_965226115.1. Taxonomy (NCBI): domain Eukaryota; kingdom Metazoa; phylum Chordata; class Actinopteri; order Cichliformes; family Cichlidae; genus Aulonocara; species Aulonocara stuartgranti. Next base: position 8,052,510 of record NC_138946.1, read on the forward strand.
TCCCCACCACATAGCGAAGCAAAACACCACTCTTCAGCTGTACTTTGGATTTTGTCGTCATCTTTTACGGTGCAGACACAGGCTTTGCTTCGTGGACGCCGTGCAGAGGAGGAATAATTAGAATAACTTTCAACCTACATGTGGAACACGAGTACTGGAAGATAGAGTTGAAAAAGTCTGAGCTTGTTTCATAATGTCCGTATAAGACCCCATACTGCTGAAACTCATATTACCATTCAGCACTTATACTTTCTAAGTGCTAAATGTACTGTGCCATACATGCACAGTACATTTAGCACTTATTTTAACCTGAACAAGACAAAGTGCCTTTCAAATGCCTCTCATACGCTGATGGTGATGGAGAACTTGATGTTATTCAAGGACATATGGGAAGGGATTTCGAATGTTTTTACAATGCGTCATCGTCTTAACTGTTGTTGCCACAAAAGTTGACTTTTCAAGAAAACATATGCATGTGATGAAGCTAACCACTGACGCTTTTCTGGGGTTTTGTTTTCAGGCTGAAACACCAGGCAGGGATTTTCAGTAGATTTTGTTCTGGATACTGATCACAAACCTGCCCTTTTTCTATGCAGGGATGAATATACATTTAAAGGCAAGCTTCTTGTACAATCAGAAGAATCGGTAAGCTGAGGAATGGTCTGACCTAAGACCCCTGCTGTGATATTCTTTGGATCTGTCTTGTTTTCTGGTTTTGAATTTGCTGGTGAGTAATTTGAGCTGGGATTCTGCAGAGGTTTTATGATTACTGCAAGATTTTATAGTTCTTATTTCTGTGTTTGTTGTATTTTTGGGTTCCTGCTTTGATTTCTGTGTTCTAATAGACCGCAAGCTTCATTTGCTGTGACATACTTGAGCCTTTGATTTCTGTTTTACCTTACAGTTATTCTAATGACGAGTTCCACTTTGCATCCTGTGTTTTGGTCCATGGTTTGGTATCTGTTAGTAGTAGCTCAAGTTCCCTCCATGTCTATCTATGATTGTGTTTGTCCTTCAGTGTTTCCTTGACTCATATTCAGTGTATTTCCTGTTGGATTGTTTACATACATCATGCCTGTATCCAACTTTTCATTTTTGCTTTATTTTGAAGGTTTGCTGTGAGTCTCCCCGGATTGTCTTCACCTGTGTGTGATTACTCTCTCCTGTGTCTCATTACCCTCCCGTTGGGCATTACATCTAATCAGCCCTCTTCTCCTTACTCTTTGTCACAGTGTCTGTGCACAGTGTTTGTTCCCTGTTTCCAGCCCTGCGTTATTCCTCGCTCCTTTTTGAATTATTGTTTATTCACCTTCTGGACTTTGTTATTTTGAACTTTCTGCTATAGCCTAGATTAAAGGCTCAACCTTTGTGGATGAGAGTTGGCCTCCTGAGTCCTGCATCTTGCACTCCTCATATTGTGACACCTACAGTGTAAAGTGATGAATGGACTCTGGTGACCTCAGAGTCTGTTTTGCTGCTATATCTCTATTGTCTACTTGCATGTACAGAAACATAAACAGCCATAGGCAAAGAATTGCTAATATGTGCATTTACATTGTTAACAACTGAACCATGACACTAGCTTTTGAGATGGTTATCTTCAGTTATTAAAACGTAAAAAATTCATGTTTTATATTTATTACAAACAACCAGCAAATTATATTCAAATAGGGGAAAAGTGAAAAAAGTCTGTAAAAGGTCATCCCTCACGCAGCCGTGATCTCTGCTTTCTGCTACGCTTCAATGCAAAGATAAAATTAGAGTGGATGAGACTTAAAGAAACTTTAATACAAAGCAGTAGAAGACTGGGCTGTACATATCTTCTGCCGCCTCTTTCTCCCCTCTTCACCTCTGCTGACTGCGTGATTTTAATTCATCTTGCTTTTTCTTTCCCCTCTCTTGATTAATCTTCATTCTTTTGCTGCATTTCATTTGAATAGTTTTTCTTCTCCAGCCTTTGCCGAGGATGACTACCATCCAGAGAGAGCGGGAGATGATGAGTGTGCCTCGCCTAAGTGGCTGCAATCAATTGTGATTAGTGGCTGCTGCTACTTTTTGAGAGGAGCACATCAAAGTTTTATTATTGGGTGTCAGAGTGGGCGAGACGGGGTGGGGCGGGGGTAATTACACTCTTATACCCAGCCTCCTCACCACTCTAGGAGGTGAAGTCCATGCTTTCTAGCTTTTGTCACCACCTAAATCCAGTCTATTACTTCAGTCATTGTTAACAGTCATAGTCTCGCTGTGACGCCGCTGACCTTATTCTTATTTTCAGTTTACTAATATATTTATGCTTTTAAATTCATTGGTATCGTCTTTTCTTTACCTCAAAATCATGTAAAGCAGCGGTCCCCAACCCCCGGGCCACGGACAGGTACCGGTCCGTGAGTCATTTGGTACCAGGCCGCGAGAGTGAGACTCGGGTGTGAAATGTATGGTTTTCATGGTTTTTATCGGTTTTTAGCGTTATTTTGTTATCGTTTTATCGTTAACTCGGTTTTCCTGGGTCTTTTCACGTGTGTTATGAATAAATCGTATTTTTTTCGTTACCGGTACTAGTTTTATGTTGTTATATTTATCCGCGACACCTTAAAGGCCGGTCCGTGAAAATATTGTCGGGCACAAACCGGTCCGTGGCGCTGATGTAAAGAACTTTAGTAACGTCTGCTTTTAGAGGACGCTGCTTTTCAGTGGCACTAAAATATTTCTTCCCATCAAGCTAAAAATTCCAGCTCTGTTCCCGTTTATAACACTCTTCTTTATATCCGTTTACACAAACCACAGTTTTATTTATGCTAAAAAGTTAAATACTTAGCCGGCAGTTATTTGCTAGCATACCTAAAGATTGAAACATTATGTTTATTATTAACAAAAAAGAAACACAGTTTGGTCCATTAATATTTGGATAGAGACACCTTTTTTTTAATCATTTTGGTTCTGTACATTAGCACAATTTTTTTTAAATGAAATAAGTTGAATGGCAGACTTTCAGCTTTAATTAAGTGGGTTAAATTGTGAGCATTTTTTAAACACAATCCCTTCATTTGAGGCGCTCAAAAGTAATTGGATAAATGAAATAACTGAAAATAAAATGTTAATTTCTAATACTTAGCTGAAAACCCTTTACTGCCAATGACAGCCTGAAGTCTTGAACGCATGGACATTACCAGATGCTGGGTTTCCTCCTTTGTAATGCTCTGACAGGCCTTTACTGCAGTGGCTTTTAGTTACTGTTTGTTTGTGGGCCTTTCCGTCCAGAGTTTAATCTTCAACAAGTGAAATGCATGCTCAGTTGGGTTAAGATCAGGTGACCAACAGGTGACCATTCAAGATTATTCCACTTCTTTGCTTTGATAAGATCCTGGGTTGCTTTGGCTGTATGTTTTTGGGTCATTGTCTATCTGCATGTAGCAGGATTTGAACAGACAGTATGTCTCTGAACACCTCCGACTTCAGTCGGCTGCTTCTGTCCTGAGTCCCATCATCAATAAACAGTAGTGTCCCAGCCATGCACGCCCAAGCCATTGCATGTGTTTTACACATGATGCGGTATGTTTTGGATCATGAGCTGTTCCACAGCTTCTCCGTACTTTTTTTCTTGCCATCATTCTGGTAGATGTTGGTTTCTTCTGTCCAAAGAATGTTTTTCCAGAACAGTGCTAAAAACATCCATCTAAAAAAGCCAGCAGCAAGTCCAATCTAACGTTTCTATTCTTGAGCCTTATGAGTGGCTCGCATTGTGCAGTGAACCCTCTCTATTTACTTTCATGCAGTCTTCTCTTTATGGTATAGACTTTATGGTAGACTGGGGTATTGATACGTCTACCCTCCTGGACAGTGTTGTTCACTTGGTTGGCTGCTTTTAAGGGATTTCACTTCATCATGGAAATAAATCTGCGATCATCCACCATTGTTGTCTTCCGAGGACGTCCAGTTCTTTTTGCTTTAATGAGTTCATCAGCACTTTCTTTCTTTCTTTCTTTCTTTCTTTCTCAGGATTTACTAAACTGTAGATTTTGCCTATCCTACATTTGTATCAGTATCTTGGATAGATTTTTCTCTTTTCACAGCTTAAGGGTGGCTTGTTTCACATGTGGTCAAAGAGCTCCTTTGGCTGCACTTGTCTGTTCACAGCAAAATGTTCCAAATGCAAAGACAACCCTTCAGATGTACCTGTACCTGGTCTTGTAAATGACTAGCTTAATTATACATTTCATTTATTTTTTTTATTTCTTTAACCACTTAATGGGAAAACTGGCTGAAATTACCGCACCAGCCTCACTTAAAATGTGGAGTATCAATATTGTAAACAGATTTTTTTGGGAATGCCCCAAATTATTCAGTCTCTCGTGTCTAAAAAGAAACCCACCTTGCAACATGTTCATTCTAAGAGAAAGACAGCAATGCACGTATAATGATCTCCTCATATTTGAAGACAGATGCACTTTGTGAAGAGCTGTTTAAAAAACTTCAGTGTTGAAAGACTTGTGAGGCAGCTCGTCTCGGCTGGACTCCATCCATCTGTGTCTCCTTGAAATTAACACTCTAAATGTATTTCTGTCAAAGATTAATATAATGAGTTACTTTTTCTTAACCCTGGCAACACTAACCTGTATTTTGGAGAAAAGAAGCAAAACTGACTTTTTGTGTGAAAAAAATCTTTTTGTTTAGGATTTTATCCCTGATTGCCAAGACTCGAACTAGAACTTGCCTAGAACTAGAGTCAGGGTTAGGGCTGGGCTGTCACGTCTTAAGCAAATGTTGACCATTCTGAAGCAGAGCGAGGTCTTACTGTCAACTGAAGGACATCTTTTACAAACAGCAGTATCTGATTCTCTAGGAATTAGACTGGGTTGAAATAACAAGGTTATTAGTTTGGACTGAGATGAACAGTGGTATCTGTATACATAGTTATTTGTCAGTTGTACTGCATGTGCTCAGAAGAGGCTCTATACTGTAGCGTACACGTCTGCCTAATGAGCAAAAGCTCCCTGGTTTTATCCCGGGAAAAGACACAAATCCCTTTGGGGTTGTTTCAGGAAGGGCCTCAGGCATAAGAAGAAAATCAAACAAGCCGAGCTGCCTGTTGCGATGACCCCTTGTGAATAAAGGAGCAGCCGAATGTAGCTTTCTACTGTATATTTTTAGCACACCAAACAAAACTGCGTATCACATGGGTCAGTATCACTAATGTGCTAAATGGTTACAAATCTACCCGTTAAAGAAGAATGAAAAAAAAAACCAGAATGTGTAATTTAAATATAACGAAAAGTTTATATTTAAGATCCATCTGCAAATAAAGTTACAGTACATTTCATTGAACTGATTTCCTCCAATTCTGTATGTCCACCTTTCTGCATAAGGACTGAATTGATCCTCCTGGTCATAACTGACACGAGTTCTGCTGAAAAATCTGTGAAGTGTTGCCATTTCTCGCAGACTTCACCTCTCAGCTGCATTTTACTGGAGGGGTTTTGTTACTCTTGCTTCCACCTAAAAAGAACTCAAAGGTGTTGTTTTGGACTCTAAAATAAAAAGAAACAAACAGTAATGGTAATCTGTATTTATGTTATGTAAGAGTAACAGTAAGGTAACACATAATAGGCTTGATTCCTCTTTCTCTAGTTCATTCTTGGAATACATACAAATAGTTTGAGTTAAAGTATATCATTTACTGTGTTAAGTAGAGCTGGTGCTGGAAATTATACACTGAGATTAGTCAACACTCAATGCATTAATGAAGCACGGTACTTGACTTTTCATTAAGTATTAATTTTGTTACCTGGCTAACATATTGCAAGTGTATTTTTTAAAAAATATTTATGCATATACGTATATCTTTTTTATGTATATATCCAACACTCCAGCTTTACAATACAATTTAGCTGCATAGGGGTATTCTGGGTTTATTTTTGTACTTTCACCTGGCTTGTTAAGCTGCTGTCACAAAAGCCTTCTACCTTGAACCTTGCAAGCCTCCAGTGGAAAAATCATCCCCTGCTCAAGAAGCTGCAACTGTACCGATCCTCCACGGGAGAACAAGGCTGTGTGTGTGTGTGAACGCCCTTCTTAGCCCTTTTATACAAGTAGCTGGGTAGGTGTATATTTGAAGTAGAACATACTGTCTTTGCCTTAGTGAGTGGTAATGGAAGCATGTATGAGTAGATTCATGAACATAAGCATTTGGGAAAAGAATAGGGAAGAACAGGCAGCCCAACATGTATTACTAGATTTTGTTCCTCAAGCCAAACAGATATGCACTTGTGACAGTAGGTTTTATGGTAGGGGTAAGATGTCTGTTTAATTAGTCTAAGAAATAGTGAATCTGGTTAACATGGAAGGAAAATTTTGACATGCATTACAGGGTTACCCTCCAGACATTCACCAATGGTCCTAGCAGACCTCCTAATTATCAATATATCAGTGGCAATTCTGGAATAATTCTTAATTTTAAAAGCCAATTAAAGGAGTGTGCATTTTCTTTCTGGCAATGGTGAAGTTCTCATAAGATAATGCAAAAATGGTGCAATATCCAAGTCTTGCTGGCACAGTGATCACCTATTTAAAATCTTATCAGCCACCTGAATGGCAGTTTCCAGTTGTTATCAGGCCCAGATATCACCCATAAGTGGCCTCCTCTGGCTCCTAGTAGATAGTTATTACCTCATTCAGCATCAGTCATTCTGCCCCGCTGAACCAAAGAAAAGGACAACGTGCTTCAAGGTTAAAACGGCAACACAATTCTGCACTGGGAGAAGAGAGAGGCGGCAGAGAAGTGGCAATAGCCTAATGCTCTAACGTGACTTTTTTGGCTTTTCTTTTTAATCTTTTTAACAGTTTAGATAGGTTGAGGCACAAAGGAGAAAAAACATACATTATTTAAGCAGATCTTATAAAGTCACAGTCGCTATCTTACGCCAACATTTGCCACCAGATTTAGCTTTCCTACATAATCATGGCATTGCATGTTTATCACTCATTACAGTGAATGGATAACAGCCTGGCTAAAACGTAGAGCACGCTGTCTTCTTTTATGTGTGGAACTGATAATTGATAACAGCCTTTCGATGAGCTGAAAAGTCCCAATTCAGGTGTGATAATAGCTGTTGCCAATGTATATTTTCCTATAAAACATAAGTCAGTTTGAGCAGAAACCTGCCAGCTGTGTTTTTACTACTGCTGACTTCGAATGGAGCACAGCAGCACTCACATAATAAAAATGTCATTGTTTCATTGAAATATCACCATCTGTGCAAACGCTAGATGCTAACAACAGTCTGTACTAAAGGGTCGTATGTTTTACTCTGCACAGAACTAAACTACTGAAGATTAGACTGAGTTAAATACCAAGCATTCTTATGCTACTCTTGAAACATCTTTAGACTGGTTTTTATTATTTAAAGTAGCACTGGGAATAGACTTCAGGTAATCACCGTCAGAGGTTAAGAGGACCCCTGATGACAATGGTTGCTTTTGTCAAGGAGAGGGGGCTTCATGAAAATCTAAGTTCATGTGATATATTCTGAAGCTTGACAAAAACAAGAAACCAAAAGACACTGGCCTGTTGGTGTCTCCCAGTATTATAGAAGCGTAACACTGAATTGCTGAATTAGCCCATAAAATGTACAAAACAGTGTTTTTCTGCAGAGCTGCAGAGGCAGGGATGTAAAATGAAAAGCAGCGCAGTACTTGCATCTCATGGCACTCGATTCCACTTGAATGAAATTGATTAAACTGAGTAAAAATGTTTACAGAAAGCATAAGAGCTGCTTTTGGTGAACATAAAGTGTAACTGAAGGATGACCAATAGTCAGGCTCCTCGCTAAAAGTAACTGGAGCCGGTTTCAAAGCACTCTTCTTTTTCTGTCTCTTTACTCCTTCTTGCTTTCCATCTCACACTCACAAAGATAATCCACCATTGCGAATTCAGACTGCGATGGCAGATGTGATATTTTGAAGGGGGCAATGTTGTTTGGAAGCAGCCTAGTGGAGGTTATGTCATAATGAAGCAGTGCAGCTGCAGCGAAGATGCCTGGGAGGGATCACAGAAGATCAAGGAGCCTGCGTCAAAGACGACCACCTTGCCCTTGACAGCCAGCTTGTGGGAGTCAGCTCACCGTGGCTCGGCACAACAGCAGATAAATACCAAGTTCGCTTTAGCATACGGATGAGGGCTTTCTGCGAGCGTGCCCTTGTATAGTATATAGAAGGTGCATTTTGAAAGGCGATGAATGAGGAGGGAGTAGTAAATGTGAAGGAGGGCCTGGCACTCCACCTCACCGGGTGCTTGGATGTCTCTGGTGAGTCATAAAGTATAAACCATTAAGTAATGAGTGTATATAAACAGTGTGTTTGTGTTTATGCATAGAGTCTTAACTGAAGACAAACACCAAAAAATGAACAGAACTGGATTTACACACTTCAAATGCAGGTTTGCACTAGATTTGCAAAGCTGATGTATGAACCTTCCTTTTTTTCAACTTTGAAATAAAATAGTGAAGGCTGTGGGAAACTTTATGTATAACTACAAAAAGTAACTAAAGCCAAATGTATATATATTGCAGGACTGATATATCAGCCAGTCTTACCCATTCACACATATGTAGGTTTCAGAAGGCTAATAGAAACAGTAAAAAAGAAAAAAAAAAAGAACCGGAAGAAACACCCTTCAACTGTGTTATGAATGTTGATGTTGAACAGTTTGCCCACCAGAGGGCACTGTGCAAATGTCTTGTTGGTAGCAGAACATCATGCTGATCCGAGCATGTTCTGTGTGTCTGACAGAGAAAAAAAATAATGGCAACCACCAGTGCTACCCCTCAGCTTTCTAGTAGATAAACCTATGGTATCGATTTCAAAATCATACATCGTTCATTCAAAATCAACATGTTCTCAAGTTATCACATTCACAAGATTTTCAGAAAAGTTACTCTGACCTCAAGGCCAGGGTCACTTATATTCGAACTCGTCTGAGATTTTTTGTAGATATACCTACGGTATTAATTTGAATCAGAATCAGAATCAGAATCAGAATGGGGTTTATTGCCAAATGTTGAGCAGGTTTACAACATTAGGAAATTGCTGCGGTGCTTCAGTGCAAACATAGTGTCATAAATAGCACTTAAATAGACATGGAAAAAAATAAAAGTAGGGATAAGAATTAAAAGTGCTACGTGGAAAGATATGTGCATGAGATATACCTGACCTCTGAGCTTGTAGTCGAGGTCGCTGATATTTGAACTTGTAAGCACTTCTGTAGAAACACCATTAAAAAATGGGTCAATGAAGCAAGTTGTATAAAGCACCCTGACTGCTCACAGTGAAATAAGGAAAGGGGAACTTTAACAAAAAATGGACCAAAGTAAAGGGCTAAAACCTAACAGACTATAATTTAATTGTTACTTAAACTATAATTAAGGGTTATTTTACTGTTAACAAACAATTTGCTAGTTGATGTACATCCCTACCCTCACTATGGTTACAAGCTCTGGGTAGTGGCCAAAAGAGTGAGATCATGGACACATGTGGTGCAATTTAACTTCTTCTGAATGGTGGCTGAGCTAAGGGCTTATTTGTGACTCACTACACCTCCTGGGTATCTATTTATGATGCCTCCTAAACACCTCCTAGCTGAGGTGTTTCAGAAATGTCCAACTGTAACGTCAGACCCAGGATGTGTTAGACTGAAGCTAGCTTGGAAATCAGGTTTCCCTGATTAGACTGTCTGTATGTTCAAACACGCGTAGTTATCTTTAATGGTGACTTTAATTCAAACTGTGGTGAACTTTGTAACTCAGTTTTTAAGTGCTGTACAAATAAAGTTATTATTATAATTAGAGATGGACCGATCCGATATTACGTATCGGTATCGGTCCGATACTGACCTAAATTACTGGATCGGATATCGGAGAAAAATAAAAAATGTAATCCGATCCATTAAATATCACGAAAGCACCTGGCAAAACTTGCAACACACCGTAACTCACCTCAGAACGTTAGCAGTCGGAGCAGTATGCATCACGTGATAGAGCAGCTGTGGCATGCGGGACCTGTCGGTGGTCTGGATAGCATGTGGAGCTTCGCTAGCAACCTGGCATTTCATCTCCGACAAAGTTATCCCCGAGAGAAGTAAAGCAAGTGTGTAAGTCCATCTCTGAATGTTTGTAAAGCATTCCCACGTTAAGCTTAACAAGCGACTGCCTCTTGCTCTCCTGCTGCTACTTCAATCATGAAACTGCTTAAATGATCAGCTGATCGGCTTTTCTGTCGCGAGTCCGTGTCTCTTGTTTGTTTTTGGCCCACTTTGCACCAGAAAGAGGAAACCAGCGGCTGAACAACAGCAGAACGTTTAAGCTTGATAAGCTGTTGTTAGAATTTATTTAATATTACTTTCTACACCAGGATCTTTTTCTACGTAGCTGACGCTGGTAACTGTGCAGGGGCGGATCTAGCAAAGTTTAGCCAGGGGGGCCGATAGGGCATGAACAGGGAAAAGGGGGCACAAAGACATACTTTTCTTTCTTATTCTCATTTAAAATGTCGAGCTTTTAATAAATAATTATCTGACACCCAAAGTTTTAATTTGATGTAAAATGAATAGAAGTCAATTACTGTATATAGTGACTATTAAGTCTAATATATATACCCTAGTAAGCTATAGTACTTTTTACTTTGGGAAGGTACCATCTGTGCAGTCTGCAATTTTGTTGAAGAAAGATGTTGAATCTATTTAATATTTCTTGAAAAATAATTGATTTCTGTGCATTTTTTTTCACACTGCATCAAATTAAGGTTGATTACGTCGATTAAGCATCATGAGGTGGAGTGTGAGGGGTGGTTCCCTATTTTTTATTTATTTCTTTTTGTTGTTGCTGGGAGTTGGAACCCTATTAGTTAGGTTGCTTAATATTTACGCTAAGTACTCTTTAAAATACCAGAATAGGGAGGATGGTGTAGGTCTAAGTTTATTAGATTGATCAGTATTGCTGAACTATGAAATATTTTTTTTGTATACAGGTATAACAGAATAGCTTTAGTGTAGTTGTTGTTTTAAACTTGAGTATGAACTTGCAGACTTGCAAAATGCAGCAAGATATTTTAAAAAACAGTTTTGTTGATTAAAAAACATTATATCGGATTCATATCGGTATCGGCAGATATCCAAATTTATGATATCGGTATCGGTATCGGACATAAAAAAGTGGTATCGTGCCATCTCTAATTATAATTAATATCAAAAAGGCAGTGCACACAATGTGTGAGCTGTGCACTGTAATTTTTTCTAGGGTTAAAAACAGCCAACGAAGGTAATAAAGGGACTTTTTTACTGATACTTCTGTCTTTTATTAGCCTGAATTCTCATGACTTACATGTTAGCAAAAACAGCTCACTGCCATCAAACAAGGAGCAACCGTTTGTCTTTTCCATTGGATGAATTTAATAGTGATATTAATACTTCCTTTCATTGTTTCTTGGACTTATTTAGCTGCTATCTTCCTTTTGCTGCTAAATATTATATTTACCCATTCATTGGGCCACACACAGACATAGAGATTTGTTGGTGCCCCCCTGGCAACCATGGGTCACTAGGAGAAAGATGTGTGTTCCTTGACTGGTTGTCAAGTGGTTTGCTGCCTGTTGGTGGCTGAAATTGATTGCATCAAGGTATGCAGAGCTGCACCAAATATCTCCAAGTGGTTGTTTGGTTGGTAGAAAGTTTAGGAAGTAGCTAACAGTTTGCACGCCAACTTGACTCCAAACATTTGCAAACTACTCGCCAAGTGGTTGTGAAACTGTGAAAAATGTGACACAAAGTGGAAATGCACACCAGCCACCTATAAAAGTTCAAGTTTGTGAGTGTTTGCAGATAAATCAAGTCTTCTCTGCTAAATACAGGTGACTGCGACAATCTGACGAAGAAAATAACAAGGTTTTGGTGTAGTACTGTAGTAGTACTGTACCTGTTTGTGACTAATGCCACCTAATGAAAGATGACAACCTCCAGCAACATCTTAGCAACGTATTTTTCCCTAGCAACAAGAGGCTGTCAGGGGTCAGGGACTGGTCTCTATGTCTGAGTGACTAAAGCCTCTCACTGTGCTACATCATTCTTACATCAGTGCATCATCTTTACTGTTTTATGATAATTATAGGTACTGCATTGGTCTCCTGTTAGCATGGCAACATCACTGTGTTGCATCCCACAGCGACCGCGGTGATAAATATATAAATCTTAGCATTAATGCATTATATTGTTGTTTGTGAAGCAGCAGTTATTTATACACAAACCTTTTGGAAATTAACAACCGCAAAGTCAGCTGTTTTTCTTTTTTGTCTTTAATTACAGTATTAGATTATCATGTGGTGGAACAACGATACGAACTGTGAGAAAGACACAGAGCGTTACTTTCTCTGCTCAAACACTCACTCAGCTTTTGCTTCAAATGTTAGAGAATGCATCTTTGTTCAGTGCCAGTGTGTAGGAGGAAGGTTAGATACACACACACACACACACACACACACACACACACACACACAACCGGTCTTGTTTGGGTCAGGCTGAGAGCGCAAGTGAGTGGAATAGTTGCCAAAATAACTCCATGTCACTGGTGAAGCCACTGACTGTGTTTTTCGGGTAATTTAGAGCGAAGCAATGTTCATGATTGTCCTCTGACACATTTACCTTGTTGCTCTGATTATTCAGGTATGACGACAAGCACTGTTGTGATTGCAGTGTACGCTCTTTGTTTCTGAAAGTGATTCGAGTGCGACACAGCCATGCATCTCTGTCAGCACTGATGGCTGTCCATGGAAAGCAGAGGACTACAGCTCTACAGCTCATGTCCTGTCATCCGTGCGGCCTTAACCCTCAGAAATAAAACGAAATCAGTTTCTGTCCTCACAAGTAGAATTTATATAAATATACCCTCCCTAGGGCTAATTTTTGGGCTTCAAAGCAAATGTGTGCCTTATAGAGTGACTAAAAACGTATAGTATATTGCATTACTTAGACAGGCTGCGTTCAACCAACTACATAATTTGGTTAACAGGACAACAGAAATTTGGTTGATATTTCTGTATCTGTCTAAGCATCGTGGTGGTGCAGAAGTTAGCACAGTGGCACCAAACTATAAATATACTATGAGACTACGCTACTAGGGGTGTGCGATATGACCAAAATCTCATAAGTCATTTATCGTCATGACATGGATAAATATAAAAAGGAAAATTTACATTTTCTGTAAATTCTGTGAATCTCGGGCAACTCGACTTGCATGAAGTGTTTCCACCTGGGCGTTGAGTGTAATGATAGTTGCTATTGTTGAAGCTACCCACAGGGGGCGCTCTGGAATCAATAAGATATACAGAGTAGAAGAAGAAAGTGATCGTGGTAGAAAGAATAATAAACAGCTAGCTGAAGCTAGCAGCAGGAGCAATTCTTGATGTTTTAGTCATAGAGGAATAAGAACATTACATGGTACCAGGAGACGGGTTAAGAATAAGAAGCAACGCAACAAGATGGATGCAATAAAACCGCCAAGTCCGTTGAAACTGACTGGAAACGTGGATGCAAGTTGGAGGACTTTCAAACAGCAGTTCAAACTGTATATTGCAGCTGTCGGAGTGGATCGACGGGCAGATGAAAGGAAAATAGCCATGCTGCTCACCATCGCCGGCACAGAAGCAATAGAGGTCTTCAACACTTTTGTGTTTGCTCAGCCCGAGGACAAAGATAACTTTGATGAAGTCATGAAGAAATTTGACGAGCACTGTCTGTCAAAGAAAAATGAAACATACGAGAGATACGTCTTTCGCTCACGCTTACAGCATCAGGGTGAGTCATTTGATACTTTTCTCACAGACCTCAAGATCAAAGCTCAGTCCTGCAATTTTGGTGATCTCAGAGACTCTATGATACGAGATCAAATAGTGTTTGGAACTAATGAGAAGAAGCGCCGAGAGAAACTGTTGAGAGAAACAGAACTAACGCTGGAAAGTGCTATAAAGATAAGTCAAGCCAGTGAGCTAGCACGACAACATGTACTGACGTTTAGAGAGCCTGTTCAAGGAGCAGCGCAACAGGAAAAAGAGGCAGTGAATGCAGTGTCGATTAAAAGAAAGCCATGGAGTAAATTCAAAAACAACGACAACAAAAACAGAACGTGTGACAATGAAATGTTCACTTGCAAGAGATGCGGAGAGAAACACAGACCAAAACAATGTCCCGCATATGGAAAAAATGTGCAAAATGTAAAGGACAAAACCATTATGCAAAAATGTGTCTCTCCAAAAACAAGGGACAAAAAGTACACACTGTGCAGGAAGACACAGATGACAGTGATGATCTAAGTGAAACATTTTTCATTAAGATGGTGTCACATGAAGAAGATGTCAATGCACAGTCTTCAAGACATAACACTGGCCAAAGTGTTAGTTCAGTCACAGATGATAAATGGACTGCTCCACTGTTAGTCAATGGGACATTGGTAACATTTAAAATTGACACAGGGGCCAAAGCTAACTTGATCAATGAGAAGGATTTCAAGGCACTGACTGAGAAGCCTAGAAGATTTACAGAGAAAGTCACGCCGCTGAGGGCCTACAATAACCAGCCAATACAAACAAAAGGAGGATGCAGACTTAAAGTGACAGCAAAAGGCAAACAGCATAACATTTTGTTCACCATCGTACCTGATGGACACGAGTCACTTTTAGGAGATAAAACATCTGAGGATTTGGGACTAGTAAAGAGGATCTATCAGATTAATACTGACACCATGAAAGAAGCCAAACAAGGCAAAAGACAGGAACACCAAGGGCATGAAGGAAGTTCAGACATTATCAGTAAATTTCCTTCAGTCTTCAAAGGACATGGAACATTGCCTTACACCTACAAAATCCAGCTCAAGGATGATGCCGTGCCTGTGGTGCATGCCCCAAGGAGAGTGCCTGCTCCATTACGGACAAGTTTGAAAAAAGAGCTTGAAAGAATGACTCAAATGGGTGTCATTGAACGAGTGGAAGAGCCCACAGACTGGGTGAACTCTATCACTTGTGTCAAGAAAAAGAATACAGGTGCCTTAAGAGTCTGCCTTGATCCCAAAGATCTAAATGAAAATATTAAAAGAGAGCATTATCAGATCCCTAAGAGAGAGGAAATAATGAGTGAAATGGCAGGAGCTAAGTTTTTTAGCAAACTGGATGCATCACATGGATTTTGGCAGCTGAGGCTAGACCCAGAAAGCAGCAGGTACACTACCTTTAACACGCCATTTGGGCGTTACTGTTTCTTGAGGCTCCCATTTGGAATTAAATCAGCATCAGAGATCTTCCACAGGGCAATGGAGTCCCTGATCGAAGGGCTGGAAGGCACCAGAGTCTACATAGATGACCTCGTAGTCTGGGGAAATACAAGGCAACAACATGATGAAAGGCTGGAGAAACTTTTGTGGAGAGTTAACAAGAATGGACTTAAACTGAATAGAGACAAGTGCCTCTTTGGTGTTTCAGAGATGACCTTCCTGGGAGAGAAGGTTACAAGTGAAGGGGTGGAACCTGATCAGTCAAAGGTACAAGCCATATTGGATATGCCAGCACCCACTGACAAAAAAGGTGTCTTGCGAGCAATGGGGATGATCAACTTTCTGGGTAAGTTCATTCCTAATCTTACCTCCAAGACAGCATGCCTAAGGGAGCTGCTACAGCACAACACAGTGTTCGAGTGGACGGTCCGGCATGAGAAAGAGTGGAAAAAATTGAAGGAAACTGTAACTACAGAGCCGGTCTTGACATTCTTTGATCTATCAAAGCCAACAAAAATTTCAACAGATGCCTCAAAAGATGGCTTGGGAGCAGTTCTGCTCCAAAGGAACAAAGACAAGTGGCAACCTGTAGCATATGCGTCCAGATCAATGACAGAAACTGAACAACGCTATGCTCAAATTGAAAAAGAGACTTTGGGCTTAGTGTTTGGGTGTGGAAAATTTCACAGCTATGTATATGGATTACCAACCTTTACAGCAGAGACTGATCACAAACCTCTCATCTCGATCAGAAAAAAGAACCTCAACGACATGTCACCCAGAATTCAGCGCATGATGATGGTGTTGCAGCGCTATGATTTTGAGCTGATCTACACGCCTGGGAAATATATCGTACTTGCGGATGCTTTATCCCGAGCGCCAGCACCAAGTGGTGACAGGTTAGTCAGCACTACAGCCGAGGAGGCTGAAACACATGTAAACATGGTAACTGCCTCACTCCCAGCATCAGATGTCATGTTGCAGCAAATTGTACAGGAGACGACAAAAGATCCAGTGCTGCAGAAAGTATCCCACCTTATACAGAATGGGTGGTCAAAAGGAGTCTGTCCAGGGTTCTACTCTGTGCGAGCTGATTTATGCATGGCTAATGGGCTGGTGCTGAGACAAAACCAGATTGTCATACCGCAATCCATGCGGAAAGACATGCTTCAGCGTATCCATGAAGGACATCTTGGAGTGGAGAAATGTAAAAGGAGAGCGAGAGAAGCAGTTTACTGGCCAGGCATCAACAGGGATATTGAAGAGATGATACAGAAATGTGAAACATGTCTCAAACATCACTACAAACAAACAAAAGAGCCAATGCTGGCAGCAGACCTACCCACTGCACCATGGCAAAAGGTAGGCACGGATTTATTTCATCTGGATGGCAAGGACTATGTTTTGGTGATTGACTACTATTCTAATTATCCAGAAGTGGCACAGCTTTCCAGTACATCAGCACAGTCAGTCATCACACACATGAAGGGCTTTTTTGCCAGACATGGAATTCCACAGTGTGTCATCAGTGACAATGGTCCACAATATGACTGTAGAGAATTTAGTGACTTTGCAAAACAATATGGATTTCAACATATCACCTCTAGTCCCTTGTATCCCCAAGCGAATGGACAGGCAGAAAAAGGAGTCCAAATAGTAAAGAGATTGTTCAAAAAAGCAAGAGACAGTAAGACCGACCCTTACCTGGCTCTGCTAAGCTACAGAGCTTCATCCCTGGAGTGTGGGGCATCACCTGCTGAGCTACTCATGCATCGCAAGCTCCGCACCACACTTCCACACATTTCCAAGGAAAATGACAATGCACATGACAACAAGCTGACCGACAAAAGAATGAAACTCAAGCACAGACAGAAAGGGAACTATGACAAAACTGCAAGGCGTCTGGAACCGCTTCAGGAAAGAGATGTTGTGAGGATTGCAGGTCCAGATTTCTGGGACAAAAAAGCAACAGTTCTCAGCGAAGTAGGGCCCAGATCGTTTGCTGTTCAGACAGAGAATGGACAAGTGTTAAGAAGAAACCGGAGAAGTCTGTTAAAGACACAGGATGTTAAACATCAGGACACAGAGACTGGAACTGAACAACGAGGTGCTAACCCTGTTGAGCACCACAGTGAGCCTCCTTCAACTTCCCCAATGTCTGAGATACTGAGAAGGTCTACCAGACCTAAGAAACCTACAGAGAGGCTCATAGAACAAGTGTGAACTGTTGTGGTAAAGAATTGTTAAAAAATAATAATAATAAATCACAAGTAAACAACGGATAATAATTCATTTAGAATAGTAATTGTTCACACTTAATTGATACCTGCTGAGTTATGTGTTATTGACTGTTCAAGCTGTCAAAGGTGAAGAGTTCTAATGTGCTTGAGGGCTGTATGGGATTCATTTGGTTCATTCTGGAAGATGTAAGGTATACATTTGGATTTACTTTGTTTGACTTGTGCTACAATTTTTGGTTATATAAAAAAAAAAAGAATACTACTGAATGTAGCTTGTTGCACAATTTATAACATGTTGAATGTTAGACAAGAATGTTCAGATGTTACAGAGTAACAGTTCTCTTTGGAATTGTGGTTAGTATAACACCAACCTGTTTGGAAAGGGGATGTAATGATAGTTGCTATTGTTGAAGCTACCCACAGGGGGCGCTCTGGAATCAATAAGATATACAGAGTAGAAGAAGAAAGTGATCGTGGTAGAAAGAATAATAAACAGCTAGCTGAAGCTAGCACCAGGAGCAATTCTTGATGTTTTGTTCATAGAGGAATAAGAACATTACATTGAGTACATGGAGTCGAGTGCTTTGACCGATGCCTGAAAACATACATTTTTAGACATAAGTTGTAACGGTGTTCTGACAAACCATCCTACTTTGGCAAAACGTCTTACCGTAAATAGTTTATGTACATTTCTGCTGTCACAGAGTAATTCCAGCACAAATTTAAGTAGGTATGACGGTTTGCCATTTAACTTTGCCCATCAGAGTACTTCATTTTACCCGTTAAAGTACGCATGTAGGTAACATTCACAAAGGTAGCATGGTTTGGCACTTAATTTTACCCATCAGAGTATGTTTCGTAGGTGGTAGAAGAGGTTTGCCGTGTTCGAGTCTGAGGTGGGGACCAGTTTCATGCATAATTTGCATAGTACAATTTTCTGGTCCGTGTCCGACTTTTCATAACCAAACCATGTGCATGCTACAGAAATTTGGTTGACATTTGCTACAGCCCCTTGTTTAGAAATAAGGTCCTCGATTGGTTTTAACCAATGAGTCATTGGATTTGACTGGTCTATCTGTTCGTCATCATTTCGGTTTATTTTGAAAATTCTCAACAGGATCTTCAGCTTTATTGTGAAAGGTTTATGCGGAAAATAAGCAGACAGCGCCGGAGGCACACGCTGGGTTAAACAGTTTATTTTGCGACACCGCAAAACAATTAATAGCGTAATATGAAATGATAGTTGATTTCATATGGTCATCCGATTTATATCATTATATTGAACACTCCTATACGCTACATGTATGAATAAACATTTTTTTGAAATTGCTAATTTCCAAAATTGCCACCAGAAGTTCAAGTCTAGTGTAAAAGTACAAAAACATTCGGTTAAGGTTGGGAAGAGACTTTAAAAAATACATTGGAGTTAGGGATGCACGATTTTGCATAAAATGAGAATCACGATTTTTTGCCTTAGAATTGAGATCACGATTCTCTCACGACTTTCTTTTCCAATATAAATATTTATTGCACTTATTAACTGCACATCAACTTCGTAACAGTTGAAACTGAACATAAAAACAATAAATAAACATAAAAACAACAAATGTCTCACGTTTTGTTGTTGCCGCAAAATGTTGTACTGCTTGAAATTCCGTCTCCACCGTTGCTCGACGCTGCGTGTATAGAGCAGGTAGTGCAACAATAGAAAAATAGTTGCGGGACGGCACTGTGTAGCGTTTGTCTAGGGTGTTGATCATTTTCCTAAATCCCTCGTTTTGCACAGTGTTGATGGGAGCCATATCTTTGGTCAGGTGATAAGTGATGGCCTCCGTGATTTCTTTGTGCCTGCGGAAGTTCGACGGGTATAGGGAAGCGCTGTATAAGGTTCCCGTTATTGATGTTTGGGTGGTTGACCGGGACGGATTTTCCCCTGTCACTTTCTCGTCATCCCTGACGTGCTCTCCGTTGTTTTTTCCCTGCTAATTTTAGCATCACGTGGTATAAGGCTCCGCCCTTGTCATTTGTTGAGCAGGAAGAGTGAGCGCTTGTTTTCATGCAGATTATGTCCCAGATCAAAATGCGGTACAATCGTCGTCGTCGTCTTTTTTTTTTTTTTTTTTTTTAAATCGTTGTCATTTGGAAATGAGATCGCACATAAGTATGAATCGAGATCGCGATTTTCTAACGATTAATCGTGCAGCCCTAATTGGAGTTAAATTGAAATAGGTTGGAGTCCAGATCAGAATCTTTTCCTAAACTTAACTGCTTGGCCCAGGGCTGGAGGGAAGCTAATTTTCAGTTCAGGAGTTTTAGGCTTAAAGCAGTGAAGGCAATTAGAGGTTACAGTTCAGTTCTTACTATCCTGTAGTTTTTCCTTATTGATGTGTTTCTTCTCAGTTTTCTCAGCAAAGTCCTGGTTTGGTACGCTCCAGTGTAACCACTCACTATCTGTGCCCCTCTCTCTTTGTCCCTCAGCATGTGTTTGATGGTAAAAGGGGGGAAAAAAAGCAGTAATTAATAAGCAGTCAGTCAGGGCAGCTTTATTGATTAAACAACTTTAATCCATTATTTATGTAATAATTAGATTTTAAAGATTTTTATATGGAGCTCACTGGGTTTAAATGGGCTATACATACAGTATAAAGCTGATATGACTAGACTTATTTTTACTAGCACAATTTATCTGTTTTAGTTTGATTTTTTTTTATGTAAACACCAAACTATCTATCATCCCTGTGTGTGTGTTTAGTAAACGACATCATTTCATATATACCGCTTGCGCTGGTATTCTACCTGTCCTCCACGGCTAATTGCTTTGCCATCATCGCTCTCAGCAGGGGACTGCATTTGTTCAGAGGCTACAAAACTATTTAATGAGCGAGACATTTTACTTCACGCACAGATTGTTCTTTAGGATTTCTCTGGAGATCACCTTTTTCCTTTGAAATTACATTTAAGGCAAATTCTATGCAATATTTAGCTGCATAATTAATAGGCCATTTGACTCAACCGGGCATTTTTCTTGGTGACAGTTTGACAACACCATATTTAATAATAATTACCAGACGTCATTGTCCCTCACCAGTAGCTGCGTGCTCATTTGTTCTCCTGAACAAGTGTCTGTGATGGAACGACTAAGCTGCATGGGCCGGGGAGCAAATTCCCTCAGGTGGCAGCAGTCATTTGATCTATTACCATCCAGAGTCTGTGGTGTCACATCTGTACAAAGTGGAGCATGTAGCCTGCTTTTAGAGCAGACTAACCAACATGATGAATGCTAAATCTAATTTTGCGACTTTATTAAGTGACCTCAGTGTAACCATACAAAACATCCTATTGTTGCCAACATAAAAATTCTACCAGATATGGTCCACGTCGTCCTTTTTTCTTTTTAAATGTAAACTGCTAATAAAATTACATGCAGATTAACAAGCATTTCCAAGATACAGCTTGAAAAGTATGAAAACTGCTAAGAGCAATGTGTATTTTAAGAGCAGGTCACCATTTCGCATGGCGGCTTAAAAAAACACAAAGAAACTGGCACAACAGAGGAGAGAACAGAATATGTCCAGCTAAACACGGCTAATTAGAGCTGTGACACGATAATTGGGGAGGATAAGAATAAACACACAGGTCATTAAATGTTTAGGGGTATGAGCTGCTTTTATTGAAGCAGACATGCTGAGAGCTAAACACGGTGGATTATACTAACTTTGTTCTCTATTAATCTGGCTGCAGACATGTGGGTCAAACTTAAAGTAGCTGCCCGGAAATGCAAATAATGTAAGAAGAATATTAATTAATGTCACGCGACGTCATCGCTGGATGCTTTTTATGCTATTTAGTACATCACATGCAATATAAATGAAATAAAAGAGCATGTTATTGACATTGCTCTCCGTGTCAGAAGAGCCAATGAAAAATAATTAATATGAAATAAGCTCAAATTTCACCAGCACAAAGTGCCTAATTTTTAAGGAATACTGGGCTTAATAAATATTCCGCTGTGGCAGATTCCTACATAAAAATCTAAAATACAAACTGCTTTAAAAGTGGACTTTTTCTGCTTTTCCATGAAGTGCTGTTTGCAATGCAAATCTTTGTACAGGGAAGGACGTTAATTCTCGACCCAATTCATTCTCTGAAAGAGACCCAAATGCATCACAAACTGTGGGCTCTAACTTGTGAACAATGCAGTGAAGGGTCAGAGGGTCAGATTAGGTTTAATCTTTTCACACCGGAGTGCGTCTGCTCCTCTCCGTCAGCCTATCACAGCAGCTGCGTTAGTATGCAAAGCCAACAAACCATGTGTGTAATTTCTGCAGAATGTTGCAGAGAGCAGTCAGGTGCTTAGCTGCAGTTCAACAAGATGAAAGACACATCTGCAAATCTCACTTTTGCAGAGAATTCTGATGCCACTGCTGAGATTGGTTGACACACAGCATTTCTTTTCTATATTGAAACGCTGGAACAGAATCGTTCCTGATTATCCTGCCCATGCAGGATGTCATCTGTCTGATAATCCCCCCCCACATCCGACCTGCCAAATTTACCCCGGTTATAATCATAAGTTACAATAATGAACAAACAATCTATTTTTATTATAGCACTCAATTGATTGTATATTACAACTGGATACGCAATTCAATTCAATTTTATTTGGCACCTTGAATTCAAACACCCATAGAGCATACTGCAAATGTGCGCAGCCAGTTGTCAGCAGTAGATTGTGGTCTTGATCCTGTGCTGTTACGTTACATAGCAATCCAGTTAAATTCATCTAAGCAAATTTGCATCTCCTCTAGTTAACAGCAAAGCATCCTGGTATATTTCAGGATGATGTCAGGCTGTAGAAGCAGTAAAGAACGCAAACAAGCTTTCATCAGCTAAAGCTGCTGGTTGTTTGACGTCTCTTCGATAAGCGATTGGGGTTTGTGATTTTAGACAACCATTTCTAATGGTTGAGAAACACCCAGTCCTTAAGAAACTCCATCTAAAAATATTGCTTACTCGGGTGAAGGGTGAAGTTGGGTAAAGCAGCAGCGACCAGACACCAATGACCCGAAACATGTTAGTAAATCTAATATAGAAAGAAAAAATTGTGTGTGCGTGTGTGTGTTTGGGGGGGGGGGGGGGTAGTCCATGAGTCAACACAGTCAGAGACCAGAAGTCCAGAGAGCCAGTCACACGAAACATACATCCTACAGCAGAAGAGGAATTGTTCCTGGACTTTGTAAAGGCCTGATCTGCTGCCATGGGAAACACTTTTTTGAGGTGTTTCCTTCTCGAAGGAGGTTTGACCAGTTATTAAATCTGAAGGTTCACTGACTTCTTCCCACAGCAGCGGGAATGTTTAAAGGAGGGGAGCTGAACTCAATTTCACTGAGGTCCACACTGGGGAAGGGGGATCACTTTGAGGGTCAAACATATGTGAATTACTGTTATTTTGTTTAATTTTCTGAAAAATTAAAAAAATATCTTAATATTGTTGTATTGTATGTTCCACATAAAGGCTTCCAAAATAAATAAAAATCAAGAAGCTGTCTAACCGTGGTATATCCCATGCATTATACACCCTAGTCTTCTGGCATGAAATCTGATGCACATAGAAAATGTAAAATACTGCTGTTTTTATGAATGTTCTCTTTAAATGGACAACCTGACTTAGTCATTTACTTTGCTATGACTACACTTGTCCTAATACCTCCATCACTCCAGATCCTCCAGAATTTGTTTGTAGCTCCAAGCCTTTTATCGTTACACCACAGACTGTCCCGTGCCTGTAGCCTCATATTTCTGCTGTTGCTTCATTCCAATACGACAACGCACAATATACAAGATTGTCTCCTAGCATCTCTATTTCCTCAGTAAAAACACACAACTAAGTCTAACACTACTGCTGAAATCATCTGCCATCAACCATAAGCTCGCTTTAATTACTTTTGAGAAGGAGCGCTTCCTGGATTTCGACCCACTTCTCTTTGAGGTACTGTTTGGAAGTGACACGTATAGGCTCAAAAACTCCCAAAAGGCACCCCCTTTTCAAAGTAAAACTAAAATTCCTTTATTTTGATGGAAAGGTTGTGCAAAGAAATTATTCCATGTCGTGCCGGATTTAGTTGTATTCACAAAGGCTAATCGGCTAGCTCAAACAAAATGGAAAGAAAGGTAAGTTATTAAATATCTAAAATCTCCAATGCACTACCCTATAAAAACTAAAAGCCTGATTCTACCCAATGCTTGAATACTTAGCAACCAAAAGCAACAATAAAGTCCAATCAGCCTGCTAAATTCATGTTGGTATCTCATTATCAACTCTCTTTGGCACATCACATTGTAATGTAAAAACGCTGACATTTAAAACTGAAATAGGCATCAGCTGCTTCACTAATTGATTTTCTTTTACAAAAAAAGTCAATTTACTTTCTTACATCAACACACTCAAACACACAAAAATATAGCCTAATTAATAAAGAATGGCAGTGAAGTCATTCAAGGTTGTACAACACTCACGCCTCATGTCTCTGAAGTAGATTGTCTGTCTGTTGGGGTTGAGCAGCTGGATAACGGAGTCATCATTGTTCTTCACCCGGCAGCTGATGATCGCCATCTCTCCCTCCACCACGGTCACGTTGTCTGTCACCAGGTTCTGACTCACCACTGGACAAAACAAAGACACAGAAATTACGTTAGCATATGTACATATATATATATATATAGATCTTCAAATATCGAACAGATGATATGTAATTCTACTTTTTTTGACCAACTGTTTTAGTGCAATGCAATATTTAATGAGTCAACATTCAGCAGGTGGTGGACCAAGCCAGCTTAATATGTGTCCAATAAACAGGAACTGAGAAAGCTGGGAAACCGCTCAGCAAGCCCACGGGCTGTGAAAAATTGGTCACAGGCGTCATTGGTCATCAGTAGCCAGTTAGACTTCTGCGCTTCCTTGTTTCACAAGCAATATCTCTGCCTGAAGAATGAAAAATGGATTCTTTGTAGCTACTTGGTTTGAAAAACTACAGTAATAATGTCCCAGACTTTGCTGTGGGGTAGCATCTATTGTTGTGGCTGATGGTGGACCTTGAGTGGCTTTGGTTTATTTCTAAATGATTACCACAAAACCAACACTTGGCAGCTTGTCAGTGGTGGGTGCTAGTTATGTTCATCCCCGCAATATTTTTTATTGGTGAGATACAAACACACACACACATGACTGGATGCTCCAGGCTAAATGGAAGCATGGACAAACGATAACAGGAAGTCAAAGCACAGAAGAAGTCAACAAATTAGGAAAACGGATAACTAACTTTTTCAATATGATAGTCATGTTTCTGTAAGAGAATAAAGCACCGTCAGGTAGAGGTGTGGAAGGGTCTGCAGGAGCACACATTAATGTACTTTTACTTGTTAAGCACCTTGGCATACCCTTGGTTCTTAAGTGTGCTTTATAAATAAAGTTTATTATTATTATTATTATTACTTCTATCAAACCTGTTTCCTAGAAATTACATTGTACTGCAACAGTAGCTGCATTTTTAAGGAAGCATAATTGTAATCAAATTAGTTTTTCATTAGCATAATGAGGAAATGTTTTTAATTAAGACATCTGGCAAATGGAAAAAAAATGTTGATAGTGAATATTCTCTGACAACATTTTTCCTTTTCCCCCCAAAATGTCATTTCTTGCATTACAATATCCAGTTACAGCAAATATGCAATTGTTAAACTTAAAGACCTTAAAAGACAGCAGTGCATCTGAAAACATAGATTCACAGATTTAATTGCAGCTGCTGACTCCTACCTACGTTAAGGGATTTTGTTTCTAACTCCACATACAGGCTTTGCTGTCACCACCTCCAAGCAAGTATGATGAGGTTTATAAATATCAGTCGTTAATTTAAAAAAATGCCTCTGATTAAAACTGGGAAATGGCAAAAAGCAAGGTAATGGTCAAACATTTTAGCTATGCTTTATAGACAAAAATACTGGACCACAGCTCTTAATCTTTGGATTCAGCTGTTTTCAGTCCGATTCCTACTAGTGTACAAAATCAAACACTGAATTTGAGTGTCGTAACAGGATCCCGACACAGCTGCGAGTTGCCTCTTACATATCCCACGATCAACTGTAAGTGGTATTATTGCAAAGTGGAAGCATTTAGATAGCTCAGCAATTAAGAGGCCAACCATGTAAAGTTAGAGAGTGGGGTTGCTGAGTGCTGAAGTATATAGTTGACAAAGTTGACAAAACTCTGCTGGTACTAAGAGCAGCACAAAAACTGTGCACCACGGCTTCATGAGAGGGGTTTCCATTGCTGAGAAGCTCTTGTAGATGTACTGTGTAGATGGCTTTGTTCATGTGCTATATATCCTGCATATCTCCATTATGCATTGTGGCTTTGAGTCAGCTATAACTGGCAGTATAGCTAAAGGCAACTTAAAGAAGCACATAAGGGCTATAACCACAAACTTCAGACAGAGTACATATTCAATTTC
This sequence comes from Aulonocara stuartgranti, assembly GCF_965226115.1. Taxonomy (NCBI): domain Eukaryota; kingdom Metazoa; phylum Chordata; class Actinopteri; order Cichliformes; family Cichlidae; genus Aulonocara; species Aulonocara stuartgranti. The sequence goes on from NC_138946.1 coordinate 8,078,559, forward strand.
AACTCCCATCCACAGCAGGCGGAGACAGAGTTCCAGTTCATTACAGTCTATCAATAGTAAAGCAGAAATTTACAGCCTGAAACTACTAACAACAATGCAAGGCATGTGCTGTGCCAGTGTGCCTGCACATGTGATGTGACAATAAAAAGTGATTTGATTTGTGATTTGATTTGAAAGGCTGGCTGAAAATCTCAGCAGCTTCTTTGCCTGGTTTGCAAAGGACAATAGAGAAGCCAACTGGGCTTGACCGAGCACAAGGGCCTGATGGAGTACGGGCCTGTGCCGACCGGTTTACAGGTATATTTAGCTTTCGTCTTATTAACTGTATTATTCTGTTGTTACACATGGCTATCAACCTGTTTACCCATTCAAACACCATGACTAAAGTCAAATTGTCTTGTTGAACAGTGAACAGCATGATGTGTTTTAAAGGTAAGTGCAACCACACCTTACTTAGCACAAAGAGCAAACCTTCTGCTCAAAACTTGGTTGACTTTTCCAGCTGGTTACCTTTGAAAGTTTGTCTGTCATTGAGACTGAGCGAAAAAGCCTTCAGGACACTAGAAGGCATTACATCTACACACCTTCCTTTATAACAGCACCACGAACACTGGATCTATATACAGTAGGAAGCATATCATGAGCAGCAGCGAGTGCTGATGACTCCATCTCTGTGTTTATACAAGGGCATTAAGGCAGAGTGTTGACTGTAGGTCACCTGCATTTTGGAAGTGCTCGAAGCCAAATGTAGTACTTGTGCAAAAGTAGAAAATGGAGTAGAAAAATGAAGTGAAGCCTGTGAGGTAGTTCAGTTAGTTCAACTCGAACTGCACTGTTTAATACACACCCACTCCTTTCACATCATATACCCAACACACCCTCTTATATGGTGGTTTATACTGGAACTGCAAAACTGACATACACTGAATTTTTGTCTCCCGTTTTTGACCCCTCTATGCCAACAGAATCCACCTGTAACCGGGTGGTTATTTACTCATTACTCTCAAATTTCTATATGTCATATATGTGTGGGGAGTGACAAGCTTGAAGCCTGCACCTCAAACGTTACCTGTACTCTGCTGGAACAGAGGAGTGAGGCCTTTTTTTAAATAAATATATATATATATCAGACACACAGGAGATGTAAGACTGAAACAACACAGCCCAAACTTTTTCTGTGCTGACACGGTTAAGGACAGAACAATAAATACTTCATGCATCTTTCTGCAGAGTAGCTGTGGGTAGCCTCTTTGTAAAGTTACTACTGTACACTGGTGAACTCAGATGAACTCGGTGCAGACACGCCATGATTGAAGGCCTATTCACACCCTGCAGAGGGTGTGCATGCGTGGAACATTTGCTGCTATACGGCACTGCATACATCTCCTCAGACATTACTCTGTTATGTATACTGTTCCACAGAATATTCGTGTTGGCATGGTGCAGATCACCTGAGTGTCAGCAAGGATACAAGATCCATGGTTTTCTTCCACTGGGACACACTAGACCAGATAAAACAATAAACTGTCAAGCCTGACGCCCAACATATGTCAGACCGGACTATTTTCAGCCTGATATTGTGCAATCTGAGACCATCATCACCAGTCTCTGCTGGCCAATGCTGCTTTTGATTAGTTTTAATTTAATATAATGAAGGATCACACTGCAGCAGCATCGCACCTAATAAATATGACAGCTATTATAAACAGTTTAATAAGAGGCTACAACTTCCTAATGGGGTTGGGAGTTTCTAGTAAATTATTTTTATAACTATTGAATTTATGCTTAATTCAAAATGAGAGCTGCTGATAATGTGCGAAGTTGCTGCTGTATATGAATACATCACATCGGTATGCGGGGCTAAACAAATGTAAAATGCACCAATAAATGAACGCTGCTATTGTTGCTCCTCCATTCCTCGCCTTACAAAGGAGGCTGCTGTTTTGCCATTACTCTGATTGCAGTTCGAGAAACTATGGATAAAGTGTTTGAACCCCTCCCCCCCCACACACACACACACCATCACCACCACCAGCCCATAATTCCCTCCTACATGATGATGAAAATAGAATCACAAATATATCTTCTCAGTTAGGCTAAAAGGGCCGACTCAGGGGTGGAGTGGGGGGGTGAACAGTGAAGGAAACTGAAAGAACACAGGAAACATCAACTGCTAATTTGCATGCCTCAGTTGTCAAGCACCTCTAAATATCCCTGCCATTTAGAAGACAAGGAGGATGAGGTGGGAAGAGAGAAATTGCATCCTCTGATGCTGACAGATAAGGATAGACAGCTTAACAAACGAGATTCAAATCAGCATCCCTCGGTGGCCTGAACGCAGCCCTAAATAAATGAACCGCACTGTCTTTAATATTCAAGACCGAACCTCATTTTTCAAAGATGTTGCAGAGGTGGGTGGTAGGGTGGGCATCTGGTTATGATAATACTACTACTACTTGCGTACTACAAAATGCATTTCAAGACATCCGCTGAAGGTTACAAGGCAGCAGCAGGGTGCTGCAAGGTGCCTGCTAACTTGCGTTGTAAGTCACTGGAAGTAGCAGGAAGGACTTCAAACGGTGGCTGTCTTGTCAGCTGCTTAATTGTTCCTGTTGTGCAAAATAAACAAGTCTGACATGCTGGAAAACGGTGCAGGGAGGTGGAGGAGCTTTACACTAATTAATGGCCAAAAACAACCATGTGCCACAGCCACCTACGACACCACCAGAGGAGCTTTAGAAAAGTAGTCCTGACATTGGAGTGGACAACGGCTGTAAAAATCTAGAAGGTGACGTTTTGTTTTTCTTTTTTGCTCAAATGTTTAGAGAGGGAAGTGTGTCAGAAGGTCACCGTGAAGAACCAAGTTATTCTCAGGTGCTTAAAGTTTTCTGGTTCCCTGCTCTTCTGAGTCCAAACTTGAAGTGATTTGTCCTGTGGAAAGTATTTACTTCTTTGTGAAACGGAAAAAAAAATGTCTGTCTGTTTTGATCATTTTATCATAACCGTGTCACCCGTTTGAGCCTAAAACAGCTGTTTGGATGTCACCGTGACATATGCATCAGAGTATCTTCAAGTGATCGTGGAATAAATATGCAGATTGGCCGTGTGCTTCCTCAGTACCTGTGAAGGATTTATATAATGTGCCCGTAAGCCCTTTTTGATGTGTGATAACTCATCAAGAAGTGTGACAAGTGTTGCAGCATCACGATTACCAAGTGAGGGGTAGGAGTAAAGGACTAATGATACCCTGCCTTCAAACAAAAGTCTCACACTGAAGCTTTTAGCGAGGTGCATTTAGCTACCACTGACAGTCCTGCAGCACAGTATGACAACAGTAGGAGATAAACTCTCATAACTGAAACAGACATTATGATAATGGCACATCAGAGATGGTGGGAGTGATATGTAATTGCTAGCCTGAGCTGCACTTAATGCATTTCCTCCAAATGTTTAAATCCATCACTTAATTTGCCTTTTCCATTAAAAAAGGAGCTCGTGCGTTTAGACACAAATAAAAAAAGCACTATTGCCATCCATTTGACCGCCGGACAGATGAAGAGACCAACAGTGTAACGACAGAACCCGAGCAAACAGCAGACAGAAGTCAAACACAGGTAAGCAGTGTTGGGGATTTAATAGCAGTAAGCAGTTAAGAGGCACCATGGGAAAGTTGGAAGGCTCATTTCTTGGTCAGTCTCACAGCTTTGTTAGTATTCAGCAAAGCTTGCGAGTGCACATCTTTCCTATTTCCAATGCAATATATGACATATACTCGGAATAGTAGAATAATCTGCATGAATCTAGACCAGGGAACTGCCACTGTATAGGCATAAATCACTGCTTTATTGACCTGATATTCTCAGGCTTCACAGTCTGCAGCAGCTGCTGGAAAGTATAATATGATTATAGGAAAGCATATAATAATGACTGGAGAGCTCACTGACAATGATGAAATACTGTATGGTAGATTTTTGTTGACTGCTATCCTTTACATCCAAAAGATAATGGCTTTTAATAATTAAAAAATAAAAAATCAACTTAAAGGCTTTTTTGGAATGACAAATATAAATGAGCTTTATTCTGCTTCATTTGAACAATGTACCTTTCTCTTGGGGACTGGTGGAAATTACTTAAATATCCCTTTGGTGCTTTCCTAAATGATTAAATATTTCAAGAGTCTGCTTAAACACATAACCACAGCTTCTCGCCATTTTACTGCAGCAACAGTGATGACACCAGCGAAACAACATTTGCCTCTGACTTCAGACACTGGCAGACTCTATCTCAGACACTGAGTGGTGTCTCTTGAAGTCTTTAGGAATGCTCTTTACATTTAAAATCACACAAAGTGGGTACAGAGAGCATTTATCGCCAGTATGTGATGAGCCAGCAGTGAAATTGCCCTCCTAAGTAATGCTGAAGCTGAAATTAAAGTTGCTTTTCTCAGATATTTAAAGTTTTCATTTAAAATATTTCTCTTAATGTTGTGAAAAGAGGCATTTTGAATCCAAAACATTATCTTTTTTTCTGCCACTGTAAAGAGTAAAAGTCAAAAAGCAAGACTGTGATTAATGCTCACAATGTCTGCAACAAATGCTGGTGTCACGACAGGAAAAACCCAGATCAGAAACTACAGCACGACCAAAAATGACTGTGACAATATGCAATGAATTTGACTCGTTGGCAGTGACCAATCATTGTGGTGAAAGGCAGTAAGACAGTCAATCTGCTATCAGCCAGTTTGTGCTTGAAGGGGTTCAAGTTGGTAATTACAGAAATTATACAGTGAAAGTATTATTATTATTTCATAACCAGAAAACAAACAGTTGCAACACGTTTTTTTGAGTCTCATACCGAAAGAGATGCATCATGAGCAAGTTGTGCTCATTAGCACAGACTGATTGATTGCAGTGTGATGGTGGCGTGTCTGAGAGTGATTGCAGTCGGTCTGAACCGTAACTGTGCAGAGAAAGGTGGCCTGTGCAAACACCAAACAATCAAAAGTGGTTGCTGTTACAGCCTCTGGCCTTGGAGGAAGTGGGCCGGCCTTCCTGTAAGGAAATTCAAGGGTGCCGGTCCTCATAGAGCATTGGCTGCTGGGGGATCCTCGGCATTCAACGGACCAATGACGCGGCTGTCCGCGACTACAAAAGGCTGGCGATTCTTCACTTGAGGGGGACTCTTTGTTGTGAACAGACTGTGTAGGCTGTACCTCCTGCCTCTGCACCTCTGTCTATGTGTCGCTGCCCTTATGATTAGTGTTCTTTGTATTTGAATGTGTTATTTGAACGTGTGAGAGTACGTTGGCTTTATTTACTTGCCTAGTGAGTCGCTTCACAAACGGTTTTCAGTTTCGGCAATAAACTTTGTTTTTTAATCTGATCGTCCTGGCTTTGGGCTCGTTTATGTTACCTCCCCTGTCGCATAGCAGAGCCGGGTTGTAACTAGAGGATTCACTGGGAAACCATTGATTTTTCCTGGTCGCAAGAAGGTTTGCGTCCTATTTTTTGCCAAATGTGACTGAGAAACAATACAGATTTTTGCATGTTTTGTAGATTTTTGCAACCAATAAGTTATCCCAGAGCACAACCTGCACTGGTGAAAGGGTCTTCAGTGTGTCAAAATATGATCAATCCTGGTCTTGACCAAGAATTACTAAATGTGACAAGTTGGGAGGGCAAATGTGTGGTACTGGGACACTGGATATTGTATTAGACCACTGTGTGCTGAACAGGGCATTAACACAAATATTTGTACTGACCCACTACCCGCCCCCTGGCTCTATCAGCTAACTAATGTTGCAAATATGGGAGATACATAATTATTTGGAGTACATTTGGAGCACAGTGTTGTTTCTAGTAATGATTGTGGTAGAAGTGATGTCTGTGCAGTGGAAGGAATATATAGGGTAATGCATGTGGATGTGTATTGATAAATGTCTGTGCTATTTTATTTTTCAGCCTCATTAGAGAAGTCAAACCTGTAGCCTTTGGATACTACTGCATGTGTAGTCTGAGCAATAACTATACCTTCAGCCAAAGCTTGAAATACAACAAGTATGCAAAGCTGCTACATGAAATCTGAACAATAAATCAGTGTCACATCATCTGTCCTCTGTACCATCTAAGAGTGTTTCCTCAACGTGTCAATGTATTGTAAATGGATTGAGCAGATGTGGAAGAGGAGGAATGGGGGGGGAAAAGAACACCATGAGATAACCCCAAAATTACTGGGAGGACATGCAGAAAATCAACGTACAGCTTGGATACAGAGACTTCATCCTTTAATCAGCACTCCAGGAAAAAACTTCAAATTCAGTATGGGCCACACTTATGTTTTTTCATTGTGTGTCCTTTTTTTAAAGGAGGGCAAATAAGAAAAGATGGAGAAAAAATATTTTGACTGCAGGGCAAATCACCTGATCATGACTACCTAATGAACTAAAAAACTCCTTGATGTATTCTGATGTATTCCCAGGTTACTTGTTGCCTGAATAATCTTCAAACATTACAGATTCCACCACAGTAGTTGTGTTTTAACTGCATATTAATAGCTCCACAGGGTTAACTAGTATAAGTAGGTACATCTTAGCAACAACAGCAGAGCATACAGACATTAAATCACACCAGTGACTATCCAGAAGGTCTAGAGGGGTCTATAAATAATTTTTATGCTATGACAAATGCAAACAAATATTTAAAATAGTTGGAATGTGTCTTTTAAGCTCTAGCATGAACTAAGTAACATGTACATCTAACATTTGCTGCTTTGTCAATAGCCAGCAACATATTTGGCCCATGGCACTGAGAGGGGACAAGATTTAAGCCCGTGGCCATCCATGTCAAAAAGTCAGAGCAGCCAATCCTAGATTAAAGTTGTCAGACAATGACACTCCACACTTCACTGTGCAAAGCTAGCCTCAGGCCCAAATTCACTAATACTGCCGCGGAAGAGGGAAAAAATGTCATGTTCCATTTGCCGAGGCTAACAGCTGCATATTTCCATTTGATTCGGAAAGAATTGTATGCATATTAAGTTAGGTCACAGCGATGGCCACCATGACAGTGATGACGATTATCAACGGAAAATTAAACCCACTGTAATGCAGATATCAAAATGCATTGGAAAATGATCTTGGATATGTTCTTTGATTCACTCTCTGAGAATCGGTTTGTAGATTTTGTTCTGTACATAATGACACTTGTATACGGGATTGAAAGATAAAAAGGTTGCTGAAAAGATCAAATATTAATCCAAGAATCAGTCTGTCGATGTATCTTTTTTTCACATATCAGCTCTCCCTGTGGTGATATTAGTAGTAATAGTACTGCTGTTGCATTTTTTATCAGCTCCGGTATTAAACATGCATTTATTAATGCCTTGTTTTAGTCAGGAACATGATGCAACGTACAGTAATCTTATACAACACGGTACATTTTATATATAGTTAAATATATTTAACATTTGTGTGCCGTGATGCTCTCAGCACAGCTTGCGATCACCGCAACCAATCGAGAGATATTGATTTCCCTTTGACATTCAAAAGGGCTGCGTGTATCTGAGTACATGCTTAGTGAACAGCATACAATCATTTTCTTCTATTTTCTTGGTGAGGTTCCTGCTGATAAAATGACAAATCTTTGTGCACTGGCCCATACAATATGCGTGTGGGTGAGTGTGCTTTTGTGCGAGGCGCAGAGAGAGTGACCGTGTTCGTGTTTTGCACTTGCTCGATGCGAGCGGTCCTGTCTGATTACATGTTTCCACAGATGCGCATGAGCACGATTGATTATGAGTGTCTGTGTTGAATGCACAGAGATGATTTCTGAACATGTGTATATAAGTACAGCGATATCAGCTCTGAGGTCATTCTTTACAACCATAATCAGTACAGATCAAAGACGCTAATGATGCTCAAGGAAGTACTGCAGAGCAGTCTCGTTTTTTTTTCTCCTGTCACAAGTAAAAATGCAAAAAAGAAAATGCTCAGCAGGACAAGAAATAGAGGCACATCCATGTTCAAGCAAATATAACAGCTCATTGTTCACCTTGGTGCATGCAGATATGCAGACATTTTTATTTTTTCTGCTTGAAGTCCTACTTTTTGCCTCATTTTGCTGAAACACATATTATATATTATCACTGATGACAGAAATACATTAATCAATGTTGGAAAAAGAAGCACAGAAATTGGATTAAGACAAGAAGACTTCCAGACATTCTCTCTCCTCTACTTTCAGACCAGCAGCCAGACCAAACACCGCTGCAGATGGTGTGATCGTACCAGACAAAAAAGAGCCAACCCAAGTTAGCTTAGACTAAAGATTTTTTCCTCTACTTGGCCATCTTCTGGGTATTGACCTGTTGTATTAAAAACTACTGGATAGCCAGTTAAAATGGATGAATGGATTATAGGAAATTAAAATTAAGAAATAGGAAATCAGAGACTGTCCATGCATTTTTAGACAGATTAAGAATCTGCACAGTCATAACACAAGACACTAGTGGGAGGTTTCTGTGTTTTGCGTTAGTGATGCTTGGTCCATAATTTTTGTTCGTTACTGCAGTTTAAATCCCTCCAGCTGCAAATGCTAGAACATGAAAAGTGCATGACCCAAGACCAAAAGGCTCTGGAGTGGGTTATTAAGACCAGCTAGAATACCATTGTGAAAATGATGAGGTGGTGAGTCCAAAGAACAGCAGTCCCACCACTGCCTGTTATTAAGTTACTGGACGAAATTAGGCAAATTCAGTCATTTATTTATGTTTTTGCATCTTTTACAAGTTGCCCTAAGGGACTACTTATGCAGTGTGTTTACACATTCGTCATGTCGCTCGGTTACTTAAATGATCTACAAACTCAAGTTTAAAAAAAGCACCAGGACAGCCCAACTTACATAAAGGAGAAAACAAAGAAACAAAGTAAAAGGTTCTTGCCACAGTATGTAATTAGTAACATTTAATGCAGATAACATCAATTTTAGCCATTTGCACAAACTCTCTAAAGACTATAACGCATTATAAATCCACTTTAATATAGGAGTGGCTATAAATGATGACCAGCAATCGCTCCAGAGTGCTTTTAGTGATGGAAATTTAACAGTATGCGCTCTACATGCCCAAAATACATGATTAACAAGTCACCTTTGTATTTGTAGTAACGTGAAGAAACCAACAAGCAACCAAGCTCTGCAACTTTAAATCAGATTATATGTCCATACTGATGTGATTTTGCTCACATAAACCAGTTTATTTGGAAGAAATAAAATAGACTGTAAGCCAAAAAGTAGCCAACAATTCCCCATAGCTCAGGAAAATTAAAGCGTTCATGTGCGTGTAACTGCAGCATGGTAAATGGACTGGTAGCATTTTTCTACTCCGAGCACTCAAAGTGCTTCTATGCTTTAAAGCACTTTGTAACTATCACACATACTCCAAATGCTATTGCACTGAGAGTGTTTTGGGGTTAGGTATCTTTGCCCAAGGACACTTTGACATCCAGACTAGAGGAGCTGGGGATCGAATCATCAGCATTCCAATTAGTGGTCGACCCGCTCTATCTCCTCAGCGACAGCAGTGGATACTTATGGGTAATAATTTTTCTGTTGATCTGTTTTCTTTTATAACCTACTTTGTCCACACTGGAGGTTTGTTCTTTTGACCTCCTGCTTTTCAGACATCTTTGTAAAGACAATGTTCCCAGTGTTCCCAGACCGTGTAATTACTTTGTGGCACGATAGTTACAAGAGCCAAAAAAAAAGCTACGACTTTGCTTTTCATATTTGAGCTTGTCATTCCAACCAGCACTTACCGTGTGAATGCTGTGTTAGTACAGCCGCCTGACGGCTAGAGGCAGCTGAGAAAAGGTCAAGATCCTTGTACAGCCTGACCACTTCAAACAGTGGAATCCCTCTTGGCAAGGATTTGAAGGAGGCAGTTCACTAAATCTGTCTGTAAACCACGGCTGTTCAGAGGGAATTTCAAATATATGACATACAGAATTTATGGGAGACGATCCCATTGGTCAGTTTAGAGATGAGACTTAACTATCAGAACACTGTTACGAATTGTTAACAGCACGCAGCAGACACAGAGATTGTATGTAATGGTCACTGCCCCAGAATAAGCTATAACAGGGTAATCTGTCATTTTTAAAAGAAAGACATGTTGGATAAAAATAAAATAGATTGATTTTAAGAGTATAGAAAACACACTTCTGCCTATAAATGCAGGTGGGCATGATGTTTACAACTGAAGAAATCAGCACAGAATATATATGTTTGTGTGTGTGCTTTCCATTTAAAAGAATTCTTTTTATTATATATCATATTTGTGAGGTGTTCACAAATTTGTATTGTTCTATTAGCGAGGCTTTTTTGCTATCTTATTATTTGTTTATGGGTTATACTGAGCAGTGAATGGTTTTATAGAGCCCTAGTGGGTGGCACATTACGATGCATCACCAACATGAATGTCATTAACTGAAAATAAACAGCTGCAGTTTCTCAAATTCACAATCCTGAGTGGAGTAAATTAATCCTAACAGCAACGGGACCATTACAGAGGTGAATGAATATTTTCATACTGCCACGGTCCTGAATTTGTGCAAGATTTAAGGTGGGCGTAGTGTATTGTGCAAGTTATTGCAAGTGTCATTCGTTTCCAAAATGTGTATTTCAGGTTTTATCGGAAGATCAGATCATCAGAACAGATCTTTCATTTGAAATGACTGTTTAAAAACAGCGTGCTAAGTCACTGGCAAACACAATTAAGCTGCTTCTGGCTTTTTGAATCATGTATCTTTGACGTTACTACAAGCACTTTTTCAAGAAGAAGAAATACATCACGTGCCACCTGACTTATATGTAGGCTTAGGCTTTCGAGTTTCAGGATCTCGGTTCATATTTTCCTCCTGTTCATGAATCACATCATTTTGCCAGCATCCAAATTTCTTTCATTAAAGGCTCATTTTTGCAGTTCAGCAGGTTATAATAATTTAGGCTTCACTTCCACAGGCCAAGAGACTGACTGGCAACCACTGGTCACAAGAGAAAATTGAGTATTCCCTTTCCAGTTGGTTAGTGGTTGCTAAAAGCTGCAGGCTGTTGCTAGGTGAAAATGATTGCAAAGATAAAACTGCACCGAAAATCTCCTTGCGATTGTGTTGGTTGCATAGTTTGTATGAAACGGCGAAGAGTGAAACAAAGCAATGTCAGGCAAACGATCTCTATTTCCGTCACATTTTTACCCAGTGGTGGTCAGTTAGAAAGGGTTTGCAGTCAAGTCAACATCTTTAATGCCAGCTACGGGCAACAGTGGCAAACTAGTAGTCTAGTCAAGCAACCACTTGGAGATTTTTGGTGTTGTACCTTCTATGCATCTGATTTTACCTGGAGAAAGAAAGCAACTGGCAGCAAACAATTGCCAACCGGTCAGGGAATGCACATTTTCTCTAGTGACTAGGTCTGTGTGCCAGAGACCTTAGTTCTGGGTTCCCATCCCTGCTGATAATGTAGCTTTCTAACAAGGATGTAGCTTTATGCAATGCAAAGTCGATGGAAAAGCACAAATTACCTTCCCCTGAAGTGTGGGCAAGGTGTTAACGCCTGCTCCAAATGTGCACATTCACTGTTGCAGCTTCCCTTACCACTTTCAAAAAAAAGAGAGTGACCGAGAGGATCAGCTAATGCGGCACAGCTGTCACACTTGACCACATTCTGTCACGTCCAAGCAATAATTTCACAAATAAAATAGGCGATGATGTCACGGTTTATTAAATCAGCATTTTAGCAGTTTACAGTAGCAGGCTGAAAGTGTCTAGGATAACAACTAGTCGTAATCATCAACGTTCATGTCACACTCTCTTAGCCATTCTATTGTTTGACAACAGAAACAGAAACTCTTGCAATGAGAACAGCCCTACTGGGAATTCAGCTGTAATAAAATACAGTATGTGAGCACAGCACAGAAAATTCAGTTTACTTTAATGCAATTCAAGACAGTTCGATTCAGTTTCATTTATATAGCTCAAATTCACAACAGCAGCCACCTCGGGGCATTTTACATTCTAAGTAAATTACAGTGTTATGAAGAGAAAACTATAATTTTCTTTGAGGTAAAAGGCTGACAAGAACGCCACCTGGGTTTAGGCTGCACTGTAGCACAAAAGGCGACATGAAAACACAGTAATCCACACCAGTCTTTGATTACTGGTTCCAGATTTGTCTTAAAGTTTTCCCACTTTCTGACTGATTATGATTACAATGTCTTAGGTCTTGCCTGCAACCATACAAGCAAAAAACACACTGGCATGTCTGTCGTGGTCTGTGTCTTGACTCATTGTTTCTGTGTTTAAAGTGTTGAGTTTTGTAAAGTATACACAGTTTTGAGTTCTCGGTGTTTGTTGGGTTTCCTGTTTTACTTTGATAGTCTCTTATTTCTTGTGTATTATGTTCACTTTGCTTCCCTTACCTCATTATGTCTAATTTGCTCCTGCTGTGTTTCCCAGCTGTCTCCACTCCCCTAATCTTCCTCTTGTGTATATATTGTCTCAGTCTCCCCTTGTCCCTGGTCGGAGTCTCTGCTGGTGTTCCCTTCATGGTTTCATGGGTTTTTAGTATTTCACAGTTTAGGTTCTCTGTTCATCTGCATTCAGGTCGTCTCACTGCATCACACAATCTGCAGCCAGTGGCGGCTATTTATTTCTAACACTAAGGATTTGAATGCTGTTGTGTATAAATAACCCATCAAGTCTTCAGTTTTTGAAACGGAGTGCTTTCTTCTTGTTGGCAACATCAGATAACTGGGCATGCTTTGCTTGTAGTCAAGACATTTTAATAGCAAAAGCTGCTCCAAAGAAATAACAATGGCGGACTGCAGCTAAACATTTGGAGTTTAAGAATTCGAATTTGTGCTACTGAAGCAGTGGCTTTGCTTAGTCTCTGCTGACATTAGAGCAGGGTGCAAATCTGAACATCTGTTTAGGTACTAAAAAAAATGGAGAAGGTTTGTTTTCATGTGGGTCTGTTTCTGACCATTTAAATATGTTCAACAATAAAAGTTATCCAAACCTACCTGGTCCAAAGAGAAAATTGCCCACCAAACCTGATGGTATGGGGGGCAATTGGCAGCGAGAACTGGCAACTAGGACTTTGGCCTAGTTGCCAGTCGTAGTTGAAGAGTGGGACTTTGACCCACTCTTCTTTGCAGAATCGTTTTAATTTAGCCAAGCTGGGGAGATTTCAAGCCTTTATGGCCTGCTTAATGACATTAAATGGCAACCAGATTTAAATCAAGTTGGGTGGGTTTCTCCATGGACCTCTCCCTTGAATGCCGTTTTTACCCAGTGTCTTTCTTACTGTTGAACCATGAGCTCTGACTTTAACTGAGGCCTGCGGTTTTTCAGATGTTGTTTAATTTTAGTAGGTCAGCCACTCCTGGGAAGGCTCACCACTGCTCTGAGTTTTCTCTGTTTGTGGATAATGGCTCTCACTGTGGTTCAATGGAGTCCCAAAGCCTGAGAAATGGCTTTGTAACCCTTTCAAGACTGAATGATGTCAATAAACTTTGTTTCTCAGCTGATTCTCCAGGTTGTTGGATGCTATAGTGCTTTTTGAGAACTTTCAGTTTACTTAACTTTGTCATGCCATCATGCCCTCTCTGAGGGAATGAATGATAAACTTTTTTAAATGGGGAAAAAGTATTTTTTCACAGCACTGTAAGCGTCTTACTACAGTAGACACAAAAAAGTGAACAAATCCTCCTATATGTCAAAGACATCCAGAAAATATTTGTTTCTATATGAGTTTCACTTGAACTTTTTACTTTAAAATCTACCAGTGTTTGTTGTTGCAAAGCTATAATCGAGATTCTTTTTCATTGCCAATATATTCCTTTCCAGCCTGACATTGCATTATTTAACCATGTAATCCATAATAGACCAAAGCAAAAACTAGTGATAGCAGAAAGGCCCTTTGAGATTCATTCAAATGTAAGATAATGCATCTGAGTGAATTGCTAATAAATCGCCTTGCTTTAAAGTGCCAAACACGCACGCACACACACTCACACACTCACACTGAAAAGCCTCAAAAGCTAGAGGTGTCACAGTTAAGGCAGAGGTATATAAAATTGTAAAACTATATTCACTGTGCTACAAATAATCAAATATTTAAGTAGCATTAAATTTTGACGAGATGATGGCTTAAGATGAAAAGTCAGGGGATCAAGAACAACAGCATGTTTACAAATCCTCTGCAAAAGGAAGAGGACCATTTTGGAACCTACCCCGAAATTAGTGTAGCTGCTGATAACTAATAAGGCATCTTTGTATATAATTTTACTTAAAATGTAAGACATTATGACACAGCTATGTACTTATACCCCCACCTACACACACACACACAATTTTTGTGGAACACTGGATTTGTGACACATTACGTAAGAGCCGGGTGTGAAGAGCTTTGTAGGGTGTTACATGCTTGCAGTGAGCATGTAAGTGGCTTTTGTGCAGCCACTGCTGTATGCTGTATGCCACACATAATGCCTTTATCTCTCTGCTAAGCCTAATGAGTGCAACTCAAGTTATAACAATGCAACGGAAATAAAAAGAAAGTATTCTAAAGCTCTAAGAGTACCGCTGCATTGTGATTTGTTTATGTTTTGTACACGGGACATTCTACACTCGTATTTATTCTCGTTATTTACTTTCTGTTATCTCGTGTCCAACCGCTACTTGTAAGTTTATATTTTTTCCCTTGCTTTTGTTCACCAGACTTTGCAGCTATTTGGAAGCAGATATATGGGAGTTATAATACAAGTACTGCTTCATCTCACAAGAATGGGGAAGCTGCAGCCCGATGAAGCCTAAATGTATGTCAGTTCGATACGCTGTAACAGTAATGAAAATTACAGTCGTTGGGGAAATTCGGAAATTATAGAGTAATTATTGATGAATATGCAACAGCTGTTACACAACGGCTCTTTAATTGTTGTTGTCAATATGTAACTAAATGAATTTTCTGAAGACTTCAACAAAGACTCTCGGTTACATCAAAATCCTCCTCCTTTGCATCATCCAAAGGCCACAATTTTCTCCACAACTGACCTTTATCTCAAAAAAAGGACGTATCTTATTACTATGACCGCATTTATCACAAATCTAAGAGCTCTACTGTCATAATTTACATATGTGAAAATTCTTGAAAGATGTGCACATAAGCAAACCAATACATATTGTCACTATTTGACAGCTTGCTGTGAGACCGCTACATTTTAAGCACAATTTCTCAATTTGAATTTAAAAGAAGATAATGCATTATTACAGTGGGACTAAATAAAAGGCTAAGTAAGTTCCCCCCCCTTGGGATACATGAATAACAATAATTTAAAATAATATTCAAGATAATATCAGTCAAAATAATCTTTTTGTCTGAGATCAAAAGACACAGCTGAAAAACGTCATCCTCTGGAGACCATGAATATTCATATGAAATTTCATGGCAGACTCTGTGACAGTATCTATGCCTTGATGTGAAAGAGTTGATAACGTGATCATCAAATTAAGTGATCATCTCAGCTTGAGAAGGAAGCTTTCTCCTCATGCTAACTTCAGTTGAATTGCAGTTACCGGTCATTTTATTAGGTACATGTGTTCATCTGCTTGTTTGCAAATCTCTAATCCAGCGGTCTCCAACCTTTTTTGCGCCACGGACCGGTTTATGCCCGACAATATTTTCACGGACCGGCCTTTAAGGTGTCGCGGATAAATACAACAACATAAAACTAGTACCGGTACCGAAAAAAAGAAGATTTATTCACAACACACGTGACAGGACTCAGGAAAACCGAGTTAACGATAAAAATAACAACAAAATAACGTTGAAAACCGATTAAAAACCCTGAAAACCATACATTTCACACCTGAGCCTCAACTCTCGCGGCCCGGTACCAAACGACTCACGGACCGGTACCGGTCCGATGCCCGGGGGTTGGGGGCGGTACCGCTGCTCTAATCAACCAATCTCATTCCAGCAGCTCAATGCATTTAGGCTGGTATACATGGTCAAGATGACTTCCTGAAGTTCGAGGTGAGCATCAGCTTGGAGAAGAAAAGGTGATTTAAGGGAATTTGAATGTGACATGGTTGTTGGTGCCAGGGGGGCTGGTATGAGTATTTCAGAATTTGCTGATCCACACAACCGTCTCTTACACAGAATTTTCCAAAAAAAGATAAAATGCCCAGTGAGCAGCAGTTCTGTGAGTAACTGTCACTATTTGTTGATGCCAGAGGTTAGAGAAGAATGGCCAGACTGCTTTGAGCTCATAGGATGGCAACAATAACTTAAATAACCTGTCATTACAAGCAAGGTATGCAGAACAGCATCTCTAAACACATCTTGTCTCATAGACAAGACAGATGAAAGAAGATATTGCTCTGGATTTCTGCTGCTTAATAAGGATGGTAGGGTCATAATTTGGCCTAAATAACATGAACACATCCATCCTGCCTTGCACCAGTGGTTCAGAGTGGCAGTGATGGTGTAATAGAGTTCGGGATATCTTTTTTTTTTTGGCATACTTTGGCCCCTTAGTACCAGCTGTGCATTGTTTAAACACCAAAGTCTACCTGATTATTGTTGCTGACTGTGTCCATCTTTCTATGACCACAGTGTACACATTTTTCTGATAGTTGCTTCCAACAGGAGATTCTCATTACAGACATGCAGCTGATAAATCTGCAGTAACTGTGAGATGTTGTCATGTCAACGTCATGTACCAGAATCTCTGAGGAATGTTTCTAGCGCCTCGTTGAATCTATGCCATAAAGACTTAATGCAGTTCTGCTGATAAAATGTGATCCAACCCAGTACTAGAAAGTACCTAATAAGTCTGAAAGTATATTGGTGATGAACTGACCTTCTTTAATGGTGTTTTCTTCAAACTTTTTTTAACGTGATGTGCAATCTTTTTTCACATTTTTCATGTGTTTGGTGTAATATTTTCAGTGAAATCTAAGCTGATGCTGCTTTAGCTGCTTTTTCACATTAATTTTCATGCTCTTTTGCTCACTAAAGGCCACTTAACATCAAGAGTACATCGAGTGCATGTTTGAAATACAGAGGCCAAAGCTACAACTCAAAAAGCTTTTCACTGAAGTCTCCTGATACAGCGAGAAAATGTTTTGATCATTTTTGTCTGGACACTTGGCAAAAAATAGATTTACTTTAAGAAAATATTATTTTGTATAAAGAAGTGACAAATACCTGCCAATACACTGATATCATTATCATCTCTCACAACTTTACACCATGAAATCTGTCTAAAACTCAAGTTAATTACTTTTAAAACCAAGAACTAATCTAACTGCAACCAAGGTTCATTCATTAGGTAGCAAATAATGGACCATTAATGACTCGATCACACCATAGAAAAAATAGGACGGTAATCTCCTTACAACCAGGAAAGAAGTTGGTGGTGTCCAGTGAGTAAGCACCTGCTGGGACCTGTCCCCAAACCTGCAACCTGTCTCCAAACAATCGCGGCTCGACTTTTATCACTCTCAGAAAGATTATTGAAGAGTTGCAAACAACTGTTATGTAGCTCATAAACACAGGCAGATTATAAAGACGTCGCTGATGAGTACAACTCGTCTGCAGTTTGACTGTTAGAAACTCTGGGATTTGACTCAACTGGTTCTCAACTGGTTGTTTTTCTGGTTGCAACCCTGTCAAAAGAAAGTCACACTAAATCACTATATTATCACAAACAGATTACATGTAATTGCCAACTTGACCATTAAATTGCAAACTGACAATAGACTGATAACATTCAGGCTCCACCTTTTTGCCATTTTACGCACCAAAGCTTTGAAGACGGCAACCGACCGTGAGGGGTCGAAGACCTGCTCCCTGTCTTTAAAGCAATCACTTCAAAGGCAATGAGTACACTTATTTTTTGCATACAGTTGCAATAATCTTGATCACGTTGCTGTCTTCAACTAGTGTTTTCCCTAGTGTCACCGTGGCGTAATGCAAGACTCAGTTCTATAAAGAGCAAAAGTAGAAATAAATGCAGCTGTAGGTATTCCTGAAAGTTAAAGTGCAGAATATGGATAGTTTTAGTCCATAACATTATATTGCTTTTACCTGAAGGGACCCATTGTGGCCCTTATGGCCTCATTAAGGTACGTTTCACTATGAGGATGCGCACCATTCTCTACCCATCTCTGACAGCGCCGAAACCATAAAGCAGGTGCGTCACTTTAGGATACAAATTAAAAAGCCTAAACAGGCTTCCCTCCCTTCTATTTCCACCATCTCTTCCTTTTCCCTCTCGCCTCTCATGCCTCTCTTTGCACAGAGGACACAAAGGGGAGGGATTGTACGGGAATCAAATAAAGAAATCAAGAAGTAAACAGAGGAATGGCGAGGGAAGCAGGAAGGGTAGCAGGGAGGGATGGATGGAATGCGGCTGCTTGTTGGTGTTGCTAATGATGAGGAAAATGGAGGGTCATGTGGGAGCCATGGCTGGATGGAGACAGAGGGAGGTGGTGTAGAATGGGAAGTCAAGACCATCTGAGGGGTGGGTGGATGCTTTTGTGTATAATCCCAGAATGTTTTCTGTCTATGTCTCAAGTCGTGTGCGCTGACACGTGTTCATATTACTCGGTGGCAGTACATGCCTTTACTTATGTGAGTCAAACCAGGTTATCCATGAGCGAGAGGCCGTGTGCCTGTCGAAGTGTGTGCGCAAGCGATGTCTACGTGCACGTGGGAGTGGAGGGAGCGTCAGCCAAGTGATTAATGCGTCAGAGAGGCAGCTGTGGTCTGGGCTCACTCATTTGGAAATATCTTTCAAGGAAGAAAGACAGAACAGAAGAGCAGTGGGGAAGAGGGAGGAGGAGACGCTTCTATATCCCCTGAAAGATAAACAAAAGTAAGCTGAGAGCCTTTACCAGGGTCAGCGAAGGAGAGACAGCATTACAGAATAGGGGAAGGAAGTAGAGGGCACTGCAGCATCCTTCTGTCTATCATATCATGATTCATTGGTGTCTGCTTTAAGCATCAGTGCTTCTTCAGCTAATGTTTTGTGAATGAAATAATGACTGGGACTAGGGGTGGAACAAAATATTGTATCACAATATCACTGTGCTTCCACTTGTGACAGATACTGATAGAGCGGTGCTAAATATCAATATTTTATTCTCTTTTTTTACTCAAAATGGATTACCCTGCCAATTTCACAAACCACAGTCAGTACTTCACTACTCGTGAAGGAGCTTACTAAATAAAATAGGGTAAACTGAAGTTTACAGTGAAGAACAAGAAAGTCACAATAAAAAATGGCACACTGAGGAGGTAGAAGGGAAGCAGAAATGATTAGTTAAGCTATACATTATTAAAAACTGAAGAAAAATCTTTTCAATTTCATACATCGTCAAATCGCAACAACAGTTGCCTCAAAGTGTTTTATATTCTAAGGTAAACATCCCACAATAATACAAAGAAAACCCCAACAATCAGACAATCCCCCTATGACCAAGTACTCTTCCAGGAACTCTCTAGAGTCATGAAAAAAGAAAAACACCCATGATTCCGTAGTTTGTAAAACCCTGTTTAGTAGCAAGAACTTGAAGTAATCGTTTTCTATAGGAAAATAAGTCTCTCACATCGTTATTGGGAATTTTTACCCCACTTTTCTTTTTGCGGGCATTTATACATTACATTATATTCATTTATACACAGCTGTCTTCAGGTTAGATAAGATTGAGGTTTGGACTTTGACTGGGCCAATACGGCACCTCTTTTTCAGCCATTCTGTTGTTCATTTCCTTCTGTTCTAGCAATCATTGTCCTGTTCCATGACCCAGTTTCAGCCAAGCTTTGTCAGACAGATGGCATCACATTTGATTCTAGAGTCTTTTGGTATCCGGTTTTTAGGTGATGACAAATGAACCCTGCTTCAGGGTCCAAACTACTCTGCGTTTATTAAGGCTGTTGTGTTTCTAACATGTTTTAATGCTTTGTATCTTGTTTTATTTAATCTAAACGAGCCCCTAAAAAGGCAGCGATCATACTTTTGGCCTCTCTCTGTTTTTATTACCACTTTTCATTTTAAAGCTCAGGTTTTAAAACCTTACAATGTAACTACAGCTCAGCCCATGCAGCAGTATATTAATGACTAACCTCGTATTATGGATGGATTATCTCAGTTCTTTTCCCGACTGAAGTTTGGTCCCATTTGTCCCAAACAACCCGGAACCCTCAAGTTAAATTTTATCACTGGAAACAAGTTAGCGTTCATCCTCCAGCTTCACTGGACTAATGTGTTTATATTATGCTAACATAGCTGTGCCGCTAGCGATCACATCATTATATACCAGCTACTCCAACTTCAGTGATCCTACAAATGTCACTGCTGTTTAGTTTTCTGTCTTCATTTATGCCGGAAGTGACAGCAGAGCCGTACGTTTTAATTTCTTCTGAAATCTCTCAGTCAGAACATGGTATGTCATGTTTAGGTGGAAACTAGCGAGCTAACTTCCTGCTAACTTCTAACTCTGTTAAATTTAATAAATTCAGTTTTTATGGATGCCTGGATGTTAAACTTAATTGTTACACTTCCCTAGATGGCTCAGTAACTCGAGCTCTGGAAGGGCTGAAAACTTTGTCTAAAACTATGCATGAACACTCAGGAATCGACAACCCGCAGGAGAGCTGGATGACATCCGTGTTCGGACAATGGAAAGGGTTTGTGATGCCTGTAATGCTTTCTATTGCATCATTTCTAGGGATATTGGTGACTTGTGGTTGTTGTCTCATTCCTTGCGCCAGAGGATTGTTGGAAAAGGTAATCACGAGGGCAGTGGACCCCGGAGAGCTGACCATGATGTCATTGATGGAGCTAGAAGTAGGCCTAACTGAGTGGGCCGAGGAGTGACACAACAAACGGTGTGGTGACGTCTCTGAAAGAGATTATTATAAATAATTTTATTGCTACAATATATCCTGCATCATTAATAATATAATCTATAGCATTGATACTGCATTAAGATGTTCACAGTAACCTTTTATTACAGGTGCAGTCATAATAATTGTACACACACATTGCATTTTGTGCTTATTAAAGAGTTGAAGTTCAGTCAATTAAGGGAAGGTCATAAGCCTCGTTCGGAGCGATGTCCGGACGATCTATTGTGTAAGTGACTTGGAGCTACAGAAGGTTAAAACTGCATACACGCTTACAAAACACATATAATACATACAATCTAGAAACAGGCCTGAGCAAAGGCCTGAATGTATTCAGCAACCTGTTGCATTAGAGTTTGCTTAGTAACAGGTGACAGAAGATGTGTCAGAGAGGAGGACAAGCCCTCAGGGACCATTTAGGCTTGCAACTTATTGCCTTTTACGGAAGGTGTGATAGAAAAAGGAACTTCTTTGTCTAATTTTAGGGGTTTAAGATTGACCATTTACTATGCACATAATGTTCTTAAGATGCAAATAATGTTCTTATAACACGTGAAGGGGCGTTAACCCTGACATTATAAAAAAGCCATTGTCTGTGTATTTTGGGCAAAGAAGTCCGCTGATGTGATGCTGTGTGCTTCTTCCCACGCATGTGTTCTTAATAAACTCTTCATCTGATTGCACTCTACTGGGCCTCCATTGGTTTGTTTTTGTGCCACATTTTCGAATCCGGGACGGCAGTCTTATTTAATCTTTTCTAACTGTACTCTCATGAACTTTAACATTTAACATGCTAACTGAGGCCTGTAAAGTCTTGGGTTTTATACAGATTCTCTGAGCATTGGGGTGATTTTAATGAAACATCCACTCCTGGGAAGATTGTAGCATTGTGTTAATAACACACCTGAATGGTCCAGACCAGCAATTTATTAAAACTTCTGCTTTTATAGAGGTGCAACCTTTTCTGCTAATGATAAGTTAATTGAGTGAATTTATTAATTTGGTTACCCACTTAATTGCAATGGAAATGGAGGACTGAATAAAGCCATGTGAAAAGTTATTGTTTTCATGAATGTAACTATAATTTCAGCCACTCTGAAATATATTCAAAAATAACATTAACCATAACCCAACTGTTTACCTGATATGACATTAAAAAAAAAAGATAATGCAAGCATCCAATATAATTCTCCAAGACCATGTAAAGCATTTTCTTTTTGGAAAACTGCACAGAATGTTTATTTGAGCATATTTATACTGCAGTAAGGTCACCTCCAAACTAAGACAGAATGCAGACAGAAAACAGCTTGTACTGTAGACCTACTGTGTATACTGACTGAACCATTTTAAATGTGCAGCCAGTCATGTGGATATTATGTTGAGTCAGGCAGCTGTAGAAAAGCGTGAGAAAGCAGAACAGGGATATCTCACCATCAGCTCCTGACACACACTGGGTGAAGCAGGTTTACTCTTCAGACCCCGTGACAAGTGACAAACAACTGATGACAAAGGTGTTTGTCTAAGAAAAATCTCTAAAATGTTCAGCAGTGCAATTTTCTGTCAAGTAAACAACACATCAAGAAGTGCCCTGCCACAAAAATGAGACTAACAGGCAATATAATTAATACAAAGCATAACGGCAATGGAACTGAATATAATTCTTTTAGTAAGATGAATGAAATTAAAAATGACAGGTTAAGGAAACAACAGTAATAATCTCATTAAAACATAACATCAAACTGCCCAAGGCATCGCCCAAGGCATCGCCCCAGCCTGCAACCTTAGGAGATTACCAAGTTGCATAGGCATTTGCAGGATGCGGTGAATCCACAGAGGCCCACACCAACAACCTGCAAGTGCTGAAAGATTCACCGGTGACCCAGCAGCATATACTACAGGATACACATAGGAGATCCAGAGGCTTTGATTCCCAACTGCTCAAACTGGCTTTGAAAATATGGAATAGCACCTTAGTCATGAAACACTGCACAAGCTCTTTACCTTCTCATAGATTCCTGAAGGGGTACATGGGTTTCCTCACAAGTCTAAATGTTCATGGGCTTGGAGATGGAGAGATATGGGCACATCATCTATTGGTATGAGCTTTTCGATCCCTTTAAAAAATTCACGAGCTCTTGGTTGAGACAGCCGTCAAAAAGTCAGTCATTCCTGGTGGGCACTGGACACTGCGAGGACTGCCCCAGTTATTGGAGAATTGGACAGATGGGAGGATGATGACATGGGTAGGACTGACACCTTTGTCAAGCTGTTTTAAAGCAATGACAGGTGGTGTATTTCCACAGCCATATATACTGCGAGACATGTGCTACTCCACAACAAATTGAAGAAAGGCTGAATTGTTTTAACTTCATTTCACTCCACCCAGTATGGTGGGATTGCTGTATACCAGTGTCGACTTAAAATTGTGTTACACTCTGATAACACTGGTCTCTAGTGATTGCTTTGAGAAAATAAAATCCCCTCCCCTATGGAAATCAATTACAATTGAGGTAATGACAGACTAAAGATTAATAATTTCAGAACATTTTATTAGAGACACAACTGTTGTCTGACTATGTCCTATATCCACACGATATTGCCATCAACATCAAAGCAGTTCCTCATCAGCAGGCGGACAAACTGTTACCTGTTGGCAGAAGCGTTATGGACAAAAATGGAGAATGAACGTGGTTTTGAACAAAGATTCAGAGTAGCAGACAGTACGCCAGTCTTTCTTTCCATAAGAGAAAGAAACCATAGTGAACTGGCTAGATGACGCGCTAAGGCAACATACATTATCTGCAGATTTCACGCACCTTCAGTCTGTTATTGACAAAACACTGCTTGCTATGCATACATCACAGCTGTGATTGCAGTTGCTGATGGCATGACTTAGTGCAAGTATCTCAGCCATACTGAAAAGCAGCCGGAGGGACATTTGTTGCTGGGGAACTCCCACAATCCTCTGTGGCTGCTCCACTTATAAATACAGTAAGCACAATGAGCAACAACCAAATAAAAAACAATATTCTTGATTAAATAATCACTTTTATAGCAGTGTTAATGAGGGGTGAACATTTTCAGAGGGTCTACTGCTGGTCTACAAATTAAAGAAATTGATTAGATGCGGTGTGTGAACAAACTTGCTGTTATTTTGCACTTGTAGTTGTAAGTGAAAGTGACAGGTGTTTAGAGCTCAATCTGTTGTAAATACCAGACAATACACAAAGCTTTAGAGCAGGGGTTGTTCAACTTTTTAATGTCTGCTGTTACCACCGGTACTCTCAGAATCTATCATCAGGATCGTCTTGAGAACCTAAAAAAGAAAACAATTTGACTTTTTTAAGTTTGCGAAGACATTTCACCTCTCATTCAAAAAGTCTCCTTCAGTTCTAAAAAAAATAGAGGCGAGGGACTCTCCGACCTTTTCAGAACTCAAGAAGCCTCTGGGAGAGAAGCCTTTGCGAGCCTAAAGAAGTCCAGTTGTCTTTTTGAAGCTCCCAAGACTCTACTCAGCAACAGCATTGTCTAAAGTACTAGGCTGAATTCATAAAGCCATTATTTCGGCATTGCACCCAAACAATGGGTTAAAAAGGCAAAAGCCTTGTGTTAATCTCATGGTAGCTCTCTTTGTGGTCAGCATCGAGGGATTCTTTCCAAGTTACCTGCATTGTGATTGTAATAGTAATTGCATTGTAATTTATTCACTGTTTATGCAAAAAACAAAACAAAAGCAATAAATGTAGTTCTGAGAACCAAAGTTTACTAAAGGCTAAATGCAGTGTAAATGCAGGCATTGTGAATATACCCCGATCCGCAGCACTGGCCGTAACGCTACAATGTTGCCACAGTAACTATTTTACAACCATTAAATAAATTACGCAAACACCTTTTGTTATATTTCTTCCCTTGTGTCTTACTTTAGCAGCTATGAAATAGGTTAATATTATATGGTTTGTTGTCATTTGGAATATTTTTAAATGTTAATCATTTGCTCACTAGAGATCTCATATCTTGCTGGAGTTGGAGAATCAGAAAAAAAAAAAAGTCTTGTATTTTTGTAACATTGATTACACTGTTGTACTCAGCTATATTTATATGGTGAGAAAGTCGTTTTTTTCCGTAATAACACCATTCACACCCTAAAATTATGATTCAGTTTCTGTTGATTTCAGATATTGCGTTAACATTCACTTTAGCATTCTAGCATATTCTTGAAATAAGCTGAATTTGAAACAAGTTGCAATATTTGTACACCAACATTTCTTTCTTCATCATCTATTTATTTACCCAAGTTCTTAGACTCACTGGCTGCAGTTGAATACAAACATTTCTTTTATCCCGATTGTTTCTGATTGATTCTGACTGCTTGAAAAGAACATGATGTTTGGCTTAATACAGTTTACATCTGCCAACTCATTTGGTCTGTCATGCATTCATCTTCCTCAATGGTTATCTTCTCTTTGACGTGTATTTGATCAGTTCCCTGAAGATAGATACATATCAGCACAGTAGTTGCTGTTATTCATATTCCTTAATTCTTGTTTTTACAATATATGTACGGTTTTAAAACATTCACATGGTTGTTTACCAGTTCATAAACATTTCCTACAAAACTGATGCTATAAGATGGCCAGTATTTCTGCTTTGCTGTGTTTGTTGTGCAACTATCAAATATTGCATACAGTCATTTATTATTTTATGTTGATTTCATTAAGATAATTGGTTTTAATCAAAAGTAAAATGTCAATAAAAGCTACAACTGAGACAGTACACATTATTACATCCACTAATCAAAGAATGAATATTTAAAACAAATATCAAGCCGTAGCTGAATTATTTAAAAACATTTGATTATAATTCCTGAAATGTGATTTGATGTATGCACGCTTAATCGTCTCCTCTCAGTGGACAAAAAGCAGGCTATGCTTTTCTTGCTTCAAGGAAAAAGCCCAACATTTTCTCCTACTTACTTCCTGTTTTTGCAACAACAAAAAGCTCGAAATTAACTCCATTTAACTTCAAGATGATGACAACATCAGCACCAGTTTTATACTGAAAATAATATAAAGCATAGCAACATAAAGCCCATACACATCTATTTCAGTTTAAATCTTTTTTGAATTACCTTGAACTACCTTAGTGATGAGGTTATGACAGTTATATTGCTCACATGATTTTTTTTTTTTTTTACACACAATTTGTCTAACTTAAAGTTCAATCACCGGTTTCTTTTATCAGGTAGTGATAGTGAGCAACAAGGCAAATGTCTATTTATCTGAAAATGTCAAAGATAATTACTTTAAACAGCCACTGCCATGATATTGTATCTGCATTATGACAGATTAATTAGGAGATGAAACAGTTGAAACAGCTGTGCCATTTTCCTTAACGATCAAGACGTGTTTGTGGTCAAAGTTCAACCATTTAGATTTTATTACGCTCTCAGTACATCAGATCACATCACAATAAAGCCCTGCAAGGGTTGTCTGACTCAAGCGGGAGGAGAGAAAGCAAGCAGACATCTAAAACACTGGAAGCATGCATTGTTATCATTCTGACGTTTGAGACGTGTGTCATATATGAATAATTTTTCAGTTGCGGCCACGCTGGAGCGTTGGCTTGCGTTATGCTTGCAAAACTCTACTCTCTCACCACTTTTAAATCACCTCTCAAAACCCATCTATTCAGAATTGTATACACCTGATTCTGTTTTAGTCCATTTTGACCTTGTTCAGCTTTTATACTTTCATGCTTGTTTTTTTGTCTAAATTATATTTTGCTATGTTTTATTATATTGTATTGTTGCTATTGTTCTTGTGCTTGTGCTTGGCGCCTATAAATAAAATGTATTATTATTATTTATTATTAAAACCTCATAAAGTGCAAAATCTCTGATGTTAATTTTGGGAGCTATTGCGTTATCTGTAGGTTTTCCTCAAAGGTAATAAAGGTCACAATCCTGCAGATGATCAAATCGACTGGCCCAATAACTTTGGATATTTAAGATTAAAGGCAGACAAGGTCAGAACAACAACACAGACATACTGTTGGCTTTTTTGCTTGCTCTACTGTAGCTTCATCTTTAAATAATAACAACATTCATCAGCAAGTTGAAACCTATACTTTTAACTTCAACTTTTTTAGTTTATTCCAAGTACCGTAGAAGAAGCTGCCTCCATAAAAGCTGTTTTACTGAGCTCTGTGCCTACTCTTAGTACAGGCAAGAGCAGGGGGTCTAACCTATGCTCAGTGTGAGCTGTAATTTTTTTTATGGGATGCAGTTCCCTTACCCTTTACATCTTATTACATTCTCTTCTCCCTGGCATAATGCAGAGGCAGTGTTAGGATCTATAATTGAAAGGTCTGAATGATATATTTTTGCAAGGATGCACCAACAGTGATAATCTGGGATGATACCGGCTCCAGAGCTTGTTACTGGTCCCGCCAACCTGCAGAGTGCTTCCTATTGTATCGTTTGTTGTCTCTCTGTGCTCTTCTTTTCCCTCTCTTTGCTTCACCCTCACCCCAACTGGCTGTGGCAGATGGTCACCCTCCCCAAGCCTGGTTCTGCTGTTCGGTTTGTTCCTGTTAAAAGACTTTTTTTCCCCTCCCCTGTCACCAAATGCTGCGCAGAGGGAATCATTTGGTTTCTGGTTTGCCCCGAGAGGACTGTTGTCGGCTGAATAGACGAATTGTATTAATAAATTGACCAATTACTTGTGCGACAATGTATCAGTGGTATTTCTTGTTTTTATTGTGGTTCTTTATAACCCAGTTTGTGCCAAGGGAACAAACAAATCTTTGTTGTAAAAAGTAACAAGGCTGTTTCAAAGTTCTTCTGTCCTTCGTCACACAATCTTTGAACATTTAACGACCGCAAAACTGAAAGTGACACAAAAGAGAAATACTGGCCACTGGCATCAGTGAGTCGGTGTCATTTTATTTACCAAAAGGCAAGAGATGGCAGTCAGCATGATGTCTACTGAATCCTCCTATACACTGGTGAATTCTTATATTTTTACTTTTCTAAATTAGGAATACCTAAACGGTAAAAATATGACATTCTGTAGCGCTAAAATTTCTAATCCAAAATTTAAATGAACACTTGAGCATTTGAATAAAATTCAGACCTCATGTGCTTATTAAGTGAATAAATCAGAGCCAACAGGAATCAACCTGAGTAAAAGGAAAAAAAAGGTTTACTTAATGAATGAGCCGCATGCTTTGCTCATGGTATGGCTCTAAGCAGCATGTATTGACAAATGTAGATTGCAATGCATCCGACTGGGGGACTATTGACATTTCAACAGCAAAGACACATCCTCGTGGCAGGGAAATTTCTTGGTGCAGTGAGAGATGACCTTGCTGAATACATATTCTGTGGAAACGCTGATAGAGCTTCAGTAGCCTGGGAAATTGAAATTGTCTTATAAAAGGAAAGCATACAGGATGACAAGCAAACACTGTATGCGTGTGATTGATTCAGTCATTAATCTGAGCTGTACTCGACGTGTTTGTGTGTATATGGGGCTGCAAAGGTGCAAATGCATGCTTGTATGTGTTCAAAGAGCCCGTCTGTGCACACATGGATAAGACTCCTTCTGTTTAACTGCTGTCCCTCAGCCCACCTCTGTCCTCGCACGTCTTCCATTCTATTGATTGACGCACAGAACAAATACGCGAGTCCCCATTGCAGGTAAAAAGAACTCTTGTCTGTAGTGGTGGGTAAACTAAGAAAACACCATGACCTCTGACAACAAGAAATGTTTTTCTTGTTCTCAAGTCTGTGAAAACGTTATTCTTTTTAGTACTGGTTTACTCCAGTAAACAAAAATAAAAATGTGTCAGTGATTTAGCTGATGCTACTATTATTTCTCCTCCTTCTTTGGTTGAGAATATTTTGAAAAGCTGAGAAGTACTTTAACAGTTGAATCAACTCTTGAATGGAAAAACATGCTCATGTTAGGTCTAAGTCACCCAGGACAAGAGATTGGTTAAACCACAGGTGTTCCCTGACCCATTGGCAAATGGTTGCTGGGGGTTGCTAGGTTAAATGGTATATGGTAATGTACCAAAAACTTCCTTATGATTGCTTTGGTCACTAGAGGTGGCCGCTTATAGTTTGCATGAAAGACGCCGACTTGTATGCAAACACTCACCCGTACTATCCGAGCTATAGTCAAACACAAACCTAAAACAGAACGTAAAAGGCAAGCACTTTGCTCGAGGTTCACTATAGCTCAGAGAATAAAAGGCGAGTGTTAGCAGACAAGTCAGTGCCGTTCATGCAAACAATGGCCAATCTTTGGGAGGGTACTAATTTCTCCTAGCAACTACCAGCAACCACATCTAACCGTCAGGGGAAAACACATTTTTTTCTCACTGACCAGTCTCTAGGCCTGTGTGACCATCTGAGAGACATGTGGTCACAATGGTAGGCTCGCCCTATAGCAAACCCTACTTTATGATCCTTTAATGGGATATAATTTACAGCATGAACATTACCTAGAATTCAACAAGAAATTAAACTAATAACTGAGATCATTAAAAAAAACTTCAAATGATTTTTTTTACTTCAGTGTAACCAGATTACATTTTCCCAACCAGAGGATTTTCCCCTACTGGCCATTTGTTAGTTTAAGGCTTGTTGTCATTGTTTTCACTTTTCAAACCTTGAAATTATGTCATTTTTTTATAGACTTAAGATTGTAGCCATGTTGAATGCAGATGGGACGTTCTCTACTGACTGATTCATATTTTAGTTTGTATAAAATCAACAAAGTTAAAGCACTTCGACATGATGAGAACTTTGAGCTGAACGGTATCCGCATGCTTCGCTTAGGAAAGGCAGTAGAGCACATCTCCATGAGCTATTATTAATAGTGCGCCAACTGTCTCAACTTGTGTCATCTCTTTTTTCCTTCTTTCTTTTTTGAATTTGATATTTATTCTTGGGCTGTGAACTAAGCTATATTATTTTACTTCACAGACATCTTGAATTTAATCACATGCCTTAAACACCGGCTTAATCATACAAGCCTAAAATAAATCCAGTCCTCTATTTTTGGTCACTCATTTTCCATCTTGTTGCTCCTTTTACATTTTATTTCAGTATAATTTGTTGTAGAAAACAGAAGCACAATGAGAGCACTTATTCCAAAAGCTAAAATAAAGCAGTCCTAGAGTTAATTTTGTATTAATTTAAGCCAAAAAAAAAAGCCATCTGGCACATTTATTGAGTTCTTTAATAGACTCATAATTAACCAAAAGTGAATAATTTTACAAATGGAATGTTAAAGTGACTTTGCAGGCCAACAACTCTTAATTTATAACTGCAAACATTAATGTTTGTACTGCTGGACTTAAAGT
Source organism: Aulonocara stuartgranti (assembly GCF_965226115.1). Classification (NCBI taxonomy): domain Eukaryota; kingdom Metazoa; phylum Chordata; class Actinopteri; order Cichliformes; family Cichlidae; genus Aulonocara; species Aulonocara stuartgranti. The sequence continues at coordinate 8,108,900 of NC_138946.1, forward strand.
GGCATTGCTAATGAATGTAAATTTAGAAATTTCTAAAACTGTATTTCAAACGTGTTGTTAAAAAAAGGATAAGGCTGGCAGCACTGTGACATGCCTTTTTCTACCCCTCTGAAGTACTGCAATCATTGGCAAATAGTTCAAAAGGGTAAGCGAGCCAGATTTGGCAGCTTACACACTCATTTGGCACTCCCACTATTTCAGTCCACGCAATGGAATGCAACAGAAACATAGATCTAAGATGAACCTGAACACCGAGAAGACAGCTTATTAGAGTGTCCCAATTTGAATGTGTCAAATATTTCTTAAATTGTGACGGTTTTAGAAAACACTAAAAAAGATGAAACAACACGGTCAAAGTCTTTCTGTGCTGGGGATAAAAAGTACCCACTGATTTGGTTTTCACAATAAAGTCCAAGGTAACGGGTAACTGTCATTTGCAATGCATGTTGCAATGAGTTTTTGTCGCTGCTTTGTATGTGATAAGCTGAGAGACCACCACTGCTTGGTGGCAACCGGACAGGTTTGTGACCGAGAACAGGCCTGTGAAGGACTGGGCTCCGTCCAATCAGCCCCTAGGGAGGATCTCCTGCTCTTCAATTCTAATTCATGTACATATAAATAACTGTCACTGGCATTGCTAATTGGATTAAAAGGCTTGGTAGAGGAGAGATGGTGAGAGGAGGAGTGAAGACGTTAAGAGAGGCAGCATGGCATGATATGCAGCATAATTTTTTGTTGGAAAGGTGGCGATTTTTGCACTAAACCCCAATTATTGCTGAGTAAAAGCCACTATGTTTTAAAAGGAATAGCTGAAGCAAAGCAAGGAAGGAACAGAGGACAGTTCATCCTCATGTCATAATGTAGTATATTCTTTTAGCCTTACAGTATTAGTTGGAGCAGCTTTCATGCCCTGATAAGTCAGGACACCAAAATGATTATATAGCACAGTGTGTCGATATGATGGTGTAATACATAATACATAAACACTTTTTAAGAAAGCAAGTCGGGGACATTAAAATGTCAAAGAAAGCTAGATGTTGTCTGAAAAGCATCACCGTCCAGTTGCAGTCTAAGCCGCCTAAATCACTCAGAGACCTTAAACAACAATAAGTACCGCCGGATGGAGCTCTGCAGGTTTGCCTTAATACCCAACATTACTCACTTTTCTCATTCAGCGGAGCAGCTGTTAAATTATTTGCTTGTACATCAGATAGTTGTTGCTGGAGTTTTTGTTCACAGCAGACAGAATATTTTTGCTAAAACTCAAATGCTGCATTTTGAAATCTGTATATTAACTGGTGGCACAATTCGACTTGGATGGAACAACGAGAAATCGGTGCATTTAATTTTTGCGCCCGATGACTGATTGCGAGAGCTTGCAGCAACCAGCTGGTTTCCTAGAGGTTGGGAAGGCAACAATCCCAACCTCTGGATATCCATTTTAGATCACGAGGTGATTGGACAGGTCACCTGGTTAGAGACAAACTGTCTCCAAGTAATCGAGGCCTGACACGGACTGACTGCAATTACTCTGAGACAGATTGGTGAAGGGTTGCAAATAATTACTGTTTGACTTATAAATACAGACAGACTGTAGGCATATCGCAATCTGTGTGAGTCAGTCTGAGCCAATGGGTGAACCTAATTACATTCTAAGGTTTTTGGCTTCAAAATGAGAAGAAAGAAAGAAACAGGTTTGTATTTAATGAAATTAAAGAAATGTATAGAGGAAGAACGTGGTAGTAAACATAATAGGATGGAAATTCCTGTTTTTCACAGCTCAAGGCATTTGAAATCACAATCATAATAATAACTACAAGAGATCCAGTAAAGCTAATGCTTATTGCCTTTTTTGCAAGTTTCAAGAGTGTGAGCCGGATCATTAGAATTTAATGGGTTCTTCTTTTGCCCATATTCCACCTCATAAAATCCAGGCTGAGTTTTTGTACAGTCTTGCTGATGACGGAAATACAGACAAACAAACAGCACAAAAAATCTCCCATAATCATCATCATTATCATCTCAAAGACTTACCCCAGACCTTACCACGATATATGGGGTTAAGATGTCGTTACCAGAGGCTACAGAGGAAAAACAGATCACACAGGTTGCTCTAAAACAGCGTAACATGCACCTCTGAGCACGTTTTCCAAAAACAACTCCTTTCTGGATTTTTCAGTTTGGAAGAAACTATCAAATCTCTACTGACAAAGACACACACACAGACAAACACACGCTGTGGTTGTGGTTTGCTGTCAGCAGCCACACCTTTCACCTTCTGTACTCGTCTCTTTCTCTCCCAAAATAATTGTAACACTCCAGCTCGCATGTAAAATTAATAAGAATATGATTACACACATTTGATTTGAAAGGCAACATCATTATCTCCTGAATGAAAGCTTAATAGGTAATTACGACAATGCAACAATGAAATGTAATACCAAAGTAGTGAAAGCTATATCCTCTTATCATTTTTAAATTACTGCCACTAGCAGTCTGCGACATAAATGCACTGTCTGTGTGTACAAATGTAGAACAGCAAAACTGCAAAGTCCAATTTTTTCCCTCCCAAAAGCTTTAATTTTAAATGCTTTTTCTTTCATTTTGAAAAAAAATATTGTTGAAATAAGACCCTTCGGATCATTGAACTCTCTCTCTGTGCAGTGTGTACTAAGTTGCTCAAGCTAGCGCTACTTAGAATGCCGGTAAGCGACAGAAGACATCAGCATCAATGACAGCAGCATGAGTTCGCAAGGGTGAGGTAGACAAAAATCAAAATGTGAGCTTGAGAGATGCTGAGAGAAAGACTGCAGATTTGACACACAGTGCAAAAATACGAGATGAAAGAGGAAGCATGTATTTGAAATGAAACAAAAGCTCGAATATGGTGGGAGGTTGTGGTCAGGAGAAGGAAAGGAGATGTGGGGGAGGCTTACCTGGGTCCTGTGCAGCTCCTGTGTTTGTGGAGGAGGGTACAGTAGGTGGGAAGAGGAGAAGCAGTGGGGAGAAACAGAAAGGGAGATTAGCGTTTAAAACCTCATTCAAAGTTGATTTGCCAGTGCATAAAGGTGCATGCAAGTACAGTACAGGACAAATAAGGTAAGAATCCAAAGGGAAACAACAATCATGCTTTTTCAGCGTTTTAACAAGAAAATTAAAAATTAAAAACAGCATTTTTAAAAACATTATACAGTCACTGAACAAAGCTCTTAGCTATGCCATACAAATAGCACAGCTTTTACCTTTTACTGGTTAAAGGACTGAAATATGGATTGAATCAGATTAGAATAATACCGTATTTAGAAAGGAATTACATCATAGGCAACGGTGTGAGTTTGCCAAGCAACCGGCAGAACATCCAGGAAGCTCCAGCTCCCAGCCAAGAAACAGTCGAGCACATAATCCCATGCACAAACACATTTTTCTGTCTTTTCTACAAATTAACCAAACTATATCATTTTATAACATGCTAGGTTCTTATTTTTGTTCTATGGAGAGAAAAAGACATTCTCATAAAAGCTAGATCTACTACAGTGCATGTTTGAGACCCCTGTTTCTTTATATTTCAGGTCCAAGGAATCAGACTTTCTTGTATTTTTAATAGTCATTCAAACATTAAAAATGCACCCAACCAGTGCACTCCCCAAACATTTCTGCAAACAATGTGAAATAACACCAATGTTCTCAATTGAATGTATGGAAAATGACAAAGGTAGCACAGTTTGACAGGCAAAAAATTGTATTTTTGCAACAACAAGGTGATTCCTAAAGAGTTATTAGCTGAAAACCTGGCATAGGTGTGCACGGGAAAAAAGTTAGATTAGTAGATGTAAAAGAAGAATTAGCAAGGCTTAAAAACACACATCTTACAAACAGTACCTGAAAGTCATGTCTTTAAGAAATTTTAAAAAAAAATCCAACGAAGACCTGACACAGAACCTGAGAGATACATCTGGACCTTCAGTTAATCCAACTACTGCTCACTGAAACCTCAGTGCAAGGATGGTTTTCAAGAAGCGATTCTTAAGCAAAGGAAACAGGGAGAAAAGGTAGAGGTATGCCAAATTACACAAGAACTGGACTAAAATCAGTCGTATGGAGTAATGAATCTGAATTTGTTGGTTCAAATCATTGCCAATACAGAAACGAAGGACGAGGTCAGGAGAGAGGTACATCAGTGAGTGCCCACAGCCATCTGCAAAGTATGGCTGAGGTTTGGGGTTGCATTTCAGCCAGTGGTGCTGGGGAGTTTGTAAAAATGTATGCAACTATGCAACAAATATTGACTTTCGAGCTTGTTACAATTGCCTTGTATACTGTGTTTCACTGTATGTTTGCACCTTTCAATACATTTTTGCATGCATTTTTTCCCTTTTCAAAAAAGCAAAGAAGGGTGGCTTAAGACTTTTGCTGTATTGCGGTACGTTTATCTATGCATATATGCATGTATTTTGAGGTATGTACTTTTTAACCGCCAAAGACTGTGCCAAAAACATAATTTTATAATAAAAGCTATTGCTCTCATTCAGCTAAGAAACTAAATATGTCACTTATGGTGGGCCCGTTCAAAGATTAGAGAAAAACACCCACTTTTAAAATAAATAAATGTAAACCAGCATGATCAGCTATATCAGCCTCAGCGGGGACATCAGTAGAAAAAGAGCAGAGTTGGCCATCAGTATACAGTCTGGCATCCGTTTAGGCCCCCATCGTTGAGGAACATTTTTCAGCCAAGTAAGCATCAGGATTCCAGCTATGAGGCAGCTTTTGATTAGAAAACCTATTTCCTCTTCAACTTTTGCCAAATTTCAATCATGGTGATATTCTAATTACCATTATCCAGATCAAGAAAGCGAGGCAGAGATTGAGTGGGTGTGTGCAAGTGAGAGAGAAGGAGTGTTTAGAAGGAGAGCCTGTCTTCGCATGTAAGCGGGGAAAATAAGAGGAAAATGCTCAAAAACAAAATCAGCTCTCTTATATCCCGTTACACAGCTTTGCCGGTGGTAAAGATGTATGTTGGTGAGTCTTTTTGTGGACTGTAATTATCTGGACAGGTTTATTTATGAGCTTAACGTGATGATGAAAAAAATCAAAGGGAGTAAGATGTGTCATGCAATGGCGTAATAAATTTCATAAACTAGTAAAATTGGTAGTAAAAACTCCTCATTGGTAGCTTTTATCAAAGTGTTTAACCAACGCTATACATCAGCGGTCCCCAACCTTTTTCGCGCCACGGACCGGTTTATGCCCGACATTATTTTCACGGACAGCCTTTAAGGTGTCGCGGATAAATACAACAAAATAAAACTAGTAGATTTATTCATAAAACACGTGAAAAGACCCAGGAAAACCAAGTTAACGATAAAAACGATAACAAAATAATGCTGAAAACCAATAAAAATCCTGAAAACTATACATTTCACACCTGAGCCTCAACGCTCGCGGCCCGGTACCAAACGACTCACGGGACCGGTACCGGTCCGAGGCCCGGGGGTTGAGGACCGCTGCTATACATGGTCCAGCAAAAGAGCTGACTGTTAAGTTAAAGTCTCAGGTGTATCCTGTTTAAACATTCAGCACACTAGGATGGGAGTAACAGAGTTCTTCAGAGAGCCACATATCCAAGCCAGACCACCCTTGAGTTCAGGTTCATGCAGTGCGACGGGGTGGGGGTTAGTTCTGGGGAGATTACCCAGCAATAGGGGAGACATGGAGCAGCTCTCCCCATGTTAAGCAAATGGAGAGCGGGTAAAGAATAACTGCATGGCGCTTTGCCCCTTGTGGGCCTTGCGGGAGCCTTCGCCGTCCCACCTCAACCCACAACCTCCGGAGGTGAGGTTAAATGACAAGCGCTGCACAGATGCATTAAACATGAGTCATTTGGACAGAGAGCTGGATGCTGGACCACTCCAGAGATGATAGGGACATTAACCAGGGTTTCACCAGGGCCTGAGCTGCATTTAATGAAGGCCTCCACTATCTCCCAATGTCTCTCTCTACATTTGACTCAGAGCCAGGGAGTTAAGTAGTTCAAGATAAACACTGCCACTACTCTTTCTGGCTCCAGTTGTCTGATTTTCTGCCTCTTCCCCTTTCTCTGTACTCACTGTGCAGCCTGACAACTTATTATGGTCTGCTTGCAGAGAGTGGTGGTCAAGAGCAACTTGTGAATTCTTAGCAGCTGTCACACAGAAGTGATTTTGTTTTTATAGTTCTGCTCATCAAAATAAAATTCAAAAACGATTGAACATTTTTCAATTTTTAACATATTTTTCTTCGTACTATTTTCAGTCAAATGTAGGGTTTTCATTGTGATTACTTTCTACATTTTACAGGCCTACAGACCCCCAATGTTTTTAGGAAAACACAGCTACCATCACTAGTTGGTTAAGCTAATTATTTACATTCTCATAATCAGTGTTGGTCAAGTTACTTGAAAAAAGTAATCAGTAACAAATTATTGATTACTACCAGAAAAAAGTAATCCTGTTACTTTTACTGATTACTTATTTTCAAAAGTAATTAGTTACTTTTTAAAACATGATTTATCCCCTAAATAGGTAATAAGGCAATAGCTCTTTCAGCCCAATTCATAATCTATCTTTTCTGCATAATCTATCATATAAAATGTAATCAAATGAAAAGTCTCTTTTTAAAACTCGTTTTATTAGTTTTAATCTTTTAACTTCAAGCAAACATTAAATTATATGCAACATTCTCTGACTGGAAGAAATTTGTTTAACATTTAAACCTATTTTCTGCACATTCCAGCACATGAAATAAAATAGTTTTTTGTGTTTACACTCACTCTTTCAAATAGATGCACGTAAAACACAGCAGAAAATAAATGAAATCAAAGACTAGCGGTTTTCAAAGACAAATAATACAACCAGTTAACATTGTTTGTAGCATGCTAAGATACCACTAGCTGCAGTTGCAGCACCAATCTTAGTTGCAGGTAGTTGTAAAATGCATTTTCCTAATGAATTGACATTTAGACTACTAGACTAACCTGATATTTTCTCTCATCAAACTGACAAGTAAATTAGTCACCAAGAGTGTTATGACTCTAAAATATGGAGCAGCAACAAGTGTTGAAAAGAGGCAGTATCTTTGCTAAAGCCAGTTACTAATGTTACCAATGAGAAGTCCTAATAACTGATAGGCCAGAGGTGGGAAATGACTAGCCAACTATCCATTGGATGAGCACAATCATCAAGTATTTTTCTTTTGTTTTTCCAATACAGCACAACATAACAATAACAACTGTTCCCTTAAGCTGCTTTATATATTGAGAGGAAGACCCTACAAAAATAGAGAGAAACCCAAACAAACATCGACCCCCTTTGAGGAAGCACTTGGCAAGAGTGGGAAGGAAAAACTCCCATCTGAAGAAGGCTCCAGCAGAAGCAGGCTCAGGGAGTGGGAGCAATGTGCCATGACCAGTTAAGGCTGAGAAGAGTTTCAAGTTTAAAACTTGAAAACTAAATTCTATGTAAAAATGTAAAATAGACACGGTGCATACAATGACTGTGTGGAAACACAAAGGACAGCTGATGGCAGAACTGTGCCACATTTGTTTTTATTCTGCCGGTCGAATACTTTTTTTAGCTAATGTAATTAGCTTAGTATTGAAGTCACCTGCAACAAGTCACTAGCCTTCATGTTAGTGAAAAAATCATGTTCAACCAAGTCCACAGGTCATCCAGTGGTCAATATCTTCATTTCCCACCACCAGCCTATCAGTTACCATCACATCTTACTGGTCAAATAGTAGCTGGCTTTAGCAAGGATATATATCCGACTCTGACTTCTCAGTGGGTGTGCCACGTTAAAAGGTCTAGCTCTAGAGTGTCCTTTTTTACTTCTTCCTACTTACATGTTACTACTCACTCAAAAGGCTCCAGAAAAGACCTCTCCAACAGTAGTTTGGCAAAGTTGTGAGCTACAGGGGTGATCTTTAAATTCAGCCATTTTCTTGACCAATGTTGGGGATTTGCTGTTCTTTTGTTTCAGTTTTTGATGTGTCTACTGGCTTAACTGACTATTTACGGTAATCAAAATTTTGTCAAGAATGTGTCTTTCTGACTCTTAGTTTTACCAGGACCCTTTAAGTGCTACACCCCTCATGCTGTAGACCAATTTATGGGACGTAACAAGGAGCGTTCTAATAGGATGGTCAGGGGGGAAAAAATCTGACAATGTCAGGAAAAAGGGTGAAGTATCACCAGGACTTTTAGGAATTAAATCTGTGATATCTTTAATAATCTCACAAAAATGTCAGAATATATTCCACACTAAAAATTTTGGTTCTGATCATCTGATCAACTGCCCAAAAAACTGATATCGCAATTTCATAATCAAAAGAAAAAAAATACAATTGTTGCCATTAAAATACAATTTTAATGCAGAATACATATTGTGGGTGCCTCTAAAAATACCATATAACATATATACACTGTACGCTGCAGTTGTAAAGCAGGTAAATATAAAATCCTAGGTGTTATAAGAGTAGTCTAATAAAAAACCCTAAAAACCAAAACTGTAACAGGCAGGCTTTCATCTGCATTCACCAAGTGAGGGAGGCCTGGACACTACTGTTCACTGGAAACAAAATAACAACAGTTTCCTTCGACGCAGCACAACCGCAAGCTTCCAACCCCGTCATCTTCAAACGTGGCTCTTGGTTAATGGCCTGGAACACACATTCAATGTCTATCAAAGAGGGACGTTGCTGGGATGGATGCACATGCTGACAGCCTCCCTCGCTCGCTCCTCAATCACACAAACATACTAATGCTCTATCCCCTTCACACTCCTACCACCACCTAAACACACACACACATACAGGCAGAAACCCTCCCTCCAGTCAGTATAGCAAGCAATAATGTGTTGATTAAATCTGCGATCAGCTGCCTAAGGGGCATGAAATTGGACATGATGAGTGTGCCACATTAAAAACTAATTATCAATACCACCAATTCTATTGTCTTTCTTTTAAACCAGTCACAGCACTAAATCAAGTGTGGAGAATGGAACACTATGTGCTCTATCACAATGAGTTTAGGGGTTGCAACCACACCTGGACTCGAGTGCCTTCAAAGCTTTTTGATCAAATATTAAAGTGTAATTTACTGCCTATAGCACTTCCTTATTGTATTTCAAACTCAGTGAGACTTGGCAAAGTATGCTACCAGAAGGAATTCTGCTGATGAAGTAAAATTGAAGAACATTACCTAATTTTGTCCTTCAGAAGTGTTGTAGGGCTGTAATTCATGGTTTTACATTTGTTTTAAATCTCCATGACCACTTTCCTTCCATTTGAGGTCTTCATGACCTGCTCCCCACTCAATACTGATAGTCATGGTTTCTTTAACTGTTTCTATGATAGCGCTGTAATCATTCTACATAATTTTAAATTGTTTTGGTCTGGGGGTGTGATTCTCACTCAGGGTGAGAGAGGTTCTAGGGCTCAGTGAGTGCCCAAATATGTTACGGTCCCCAAAGCCTTTTTTAAAAGAAAACCATGACGTATGAAATACAACTAAACTTTTGCATCAAAGGGAGATAGGAGCTCGAAGAAAAGACAAGACCTTGATCCGAATCCATGCGATTGGCTGTCAAATTTATGGTTCAAAAACAACATTTCCTCCACAGCCAATCCACAAGAAGCAAAAAAATACTAATAAACAATCAAAGGAAATTAAGAATATTCTCGTTCGCCAAGGAGTGTTTAACAAACCCAAACCACAATCCCAAATGTGTCAAAATGTGACCAGAGTTTAAACTGAGCACTGTGATTTCTTTCAGTTTTGGAAGCTTGAAAGATATTATACTATCTCATAGATAGAAGGACCATATCGCACTTCTATGACTTAATCTGAAGGCCAGTTACAAACAGAAACTAAAGACTTAATTTAGAGTACTTGTTCACGTAGTGGCATACACATCAGTTCAGATATACAGTATAGGTTTGTACCTTTTGTACAGTCTCAGCGGCAACTCCATCAGAGATTGTACAATTGCGGCAAGCCCGGAAGCTGGGCTTTTGTCTGTGTTCAATTTAGACTCCAAGGACAGATTAATTAACTGAATACCACATTCAAAGATAGCGTCCTTTTCACCAAAAGTTTCTCACAGGGTAAATTCATTTGTTTTACAACGTGTGATGTTGACTCTCAATTCATCCGGTTCAAATAATCACTTGAAACACAAAAATCCAGCACTGCAGATCCGCTCACACAATCGTAAGCTAGCAACAAGACAAGACATATGATGCCAACACTTGACTCTGAGCAGAATGGTGCCAAGATAAACAGATACAATGATGGAAGTGGACTGACAGCGACAGATAACTGTCAAATGCACTACACCTACAGGACACCGTGCATTGCCGAGGTCTCTGAAAAGCCATTTATCAACCTGAACATCTTGGTTTGCAATTTCATACCCTGTTCACCCCATTTGGAACACAACCTCTAAAATAACCCACAGGCTGTCTGTCTCACATACAAGTAAGGAAAGTAAGAGTCGATGGCAGTCAAAGATTATAAACTCAAGCTAACATGATTTAATTGACATTGACTTATACAGCAGTCATCGTTTTAGGGCCCTTCTTTTTGAAATGCTTTCAAGATGGCACCTGCAATCTTTGCAAAGAGACTTGTGATGCAACTGCAAAGTGTCTATATTTCACTGCTGACATTGTGCTGTGGGACAAAATCTGCACTTGTCTCTTCTCACCAAAAGGATTTCTACTCAGTTATGCATTGAACTGGAAAGCAGCTGTCATTTGCTGTAACCTAAGAGGTATAAACATAGCTTTTTTTTCTCCCCTTCCCTTCTCTCCTTCCACCCTTTTTTTCTCTCTCCTTGGATGTTGCTCATCCATCCACTCACCCTTTACCTCCGGCTGTCTCTGGGACCTGGTGATTAGAGCACTGGGTGCTGGTCTGCTGATAAGGCTGAGAAACCTCCCTCCCTCCACTACCAATGGCTGTGTCCTCAGGGTGCAGGGGGAAAAAAAGGAAGCCTAGGGTAATGTCCCCAACTCCCCCCAATCCTTATGCTTTCTCGCCATTCACCAAGTCATGGGTGGTGGATGAATGCGCAGCCTTGTGCATCGTATGACTTTGAATAGATAGGCCTGCATTTTCATGAACGATAAGAGCAGCCAGAAAAATGAGGAAAAGTAATACAGCTTAGTGTTTAAGAGTGTAACATTATGCATCAAGGGCCCTTTTTATGAGAGAAATTTTACATTGTGAAGTGTGTTTACAGTACCATCTGGTAAATTGTGTACACTTAGCACTGGGAATGTAGGACAAAAGCAGCGCTCAAATGTGGATAAGCTTCATTTCATGAGAGCTGCTATTGTCTCAATATCCACCCAGCTGCCATAAAATGGATAATAATATAGCGCAGGTGATTCACACTGAGAGTATGATGTAATTGCAAGTTTCTGAAAACTATAGCTTTCTAATGTTACATTAACCCTTGCCTTTTCATGCCAGGTACCTACACCTGAATTTCAGAAACCGTTCTTTTGTTAACAAAGAATTTGATACAGTTGCCAATGCGTTTGGGACTGAATGCCAAAAGGCTGAAGTTATTCTATGAAGGGTTGGATCTGCTCAGAGAACTTGTTTTAGATCACATCATCAACTTCTGTGTCAAGCAGTCCCAACTCTGTGCCGAGGATTATCACTGGTGATTAGAGCTGTCTCTCAAAGTATGACTTGGAGTTCAAAAAGAAGGTTTTAGTAAAAGAGCTGCAGCTTAGAAACCTGAAAGCAGTGCATCAGGTCAGAGTACAGTGGTCCCTCGCTATAATGCCGTTCACCTTTTGCGGTCTCGCTGTTTCGCAGATTTGTTTTGTGCAATTTTGCATGTTTTTTTTTCTTTTTTTACAGCGCATTGTGTTCTGCTTTCTGATTGGCTGTAGACCATTGTCAATCAATCTCATGCCATGTCTCCTGTACAGTACAGAATGCGCTCAGCTTGTCAAATTTATCTAAATTTTCTATCGCTAGCAGTGTGACTCTGAAGTGCTGCACTGTATGTTTTCTCCAACAAACACAAAAATGTAGATGAAACATTTTGCACCATCAAAGGCAACCGCGGGTGCCTATGGTTTCATTCTATAATACTGGACTTATTTTTCTATGAAGGTTTGAACTTTGAGAGTGTTGAAACAAATGGTAAATGGCCTGTATTTGTATAGCGCTTTACTTAGTCCCTATGGACTCCAAAGCGCTATACACTACATTCAGTCATACACCCATTCACACACTGGTGATGGCAAGCTACACTGTAGCCACAGCTGCCCTGGGGCGCACTGACAGAGGACACTGGTGCCACCGGGCCCTCTGATCACCACAAGTAGGCAACCAGTAGGCGACCAAGACTGTCGGTGCAGGTGCTCGAAGCGGCAACCTTCCAATTACAAGACGAACTGCCAATTCTTGAGCCACGATCGTGATCAAAAGAGAAAAGTGTGAAAATGTTCATGCCTGTCGGAGAAAAGTGTATAAAGTGTGCAGTGAGGGGTTTTACAGCCTTAAAACATTTATAATAACTGCAAAAAATAAAGTTAGCTACTTCGCTTATTTCACCTATTGCAGGTTATTTTTAGAACGTAACTACCGCAATAAACCAGGGACCACTGTAATCCTACAATGGGGTGCAGTGGAGGGTCCAAAGGCATCTGAGGGAGAACTGTCAATGAAAAATAATCTAAACTCTGGTGCGTGCTCTTGACTTAGTTCCCAACAGCTTCATCATCATCTTCTCTCAAATGCAAATTGAATGGTAACTATTTTAACATACTGGGAGAGAATAAGTGTCACAGATGCACAAATGCAAGTAGTCAGAATGGCAGATGGCTCCTCCTTCCCTAAGCCTGATTCTGCCAGAAGCTTCTTCCTGCTAAAAGGGAGTTTTTTCTTCCCACAGTTACCAAATGCTTGCTCAAAGGGGGATGTCTTCCAGGGTTTTCTCTCTATTATTGTAGAGTCTCTACCTTACTGGGGTTGCAGTGGGGCTGGATAGGTCACTAGTCTATCATAGATCAACGCTGACCCTGACATTTGATACGCCCTTCTGTGTAGTGCCTTCCAAAGAACTACAAACAGAAAATGTATTTTGACAATTTACCAAAAAATGTGAAGCAATCTTACAAAGCAAAACCAACAGCCAACAAAAATTTGTAAAGGTAGTCGAACTCTAATTGGATTCCAAAGTCCAACATCTATAAGGACCGGTTAAAAATGCTTAAACAAATTTAAGCAGAAGAATGATTCAAAACTGAAGAAGTAATTTTCCAGTTACCACCAAAATATTACCATAACCAAGTAATATCTCCTGATGGATTGATGCGGAGAGAAAAATCTAATCCTCAAGGTGTTCTAAAGAAAAAGACTTGCCCTTGCTTATCTCTGGGGTTAGTGGAGGTCCACGGCCATTAATTTTAAATGAGTGGAATGGATTTGTGGTAATCGAAACCCAGTGGCTCCAGACAGCGCTGGGACTTTGTGGTGTGAAGACCACCAAACGGCAGAGTGATAACTTAACCGCTGAGCTGTATGAAGTGGAGGAAGTCAAGAAACTGATTTGGGTTTTCTGCTCCCCATGCACTATGAAAGTCTTAGGAGATACTGTAATGCATTAGAAATCTATTTGGAGGCATTCGAGCGTAACAGCGCCGAAGATGTCAGGTAAACTCTGGCTTTTGGTCAAAATGTTCTCCTTCTAATTTAAGGCTCTTTTTCTTAGACAGTTAAAAAAAAATGTGACCTTTAAAAGTATATTAATCAATCAAGTTAGAATCAAAGTTGTCAGATGTTTTGGGATGGAAGACGCTGACTTCTCATACCTGAGGGTTGGAATAAAACCTATCCCTGATGTTAAACCTGCTCAAACTTGTGTGTTTAGACAGGGTGTGACTAAGTAGCCCCAAACATAACATTGGGGTTTTTTTGTTACCAGAATACTGTGGAGCTCATAAATGCTACTGTCAGCTTCCACCGTGTGAAAAAATGTCTTTGTTCGCTCTATTATTTTGTAGACTTACAATGTAAGAAAACACGCAGCTTGTTCCCAGCCTGCAAACTGTGAATGTAACAAAACACACTGAAAATAAGTGTTGCATATTTTGCATATGCCACCATAAGGCCGCCTGTTATTACAGACATTTCTGATGCATTGTTTTGATATCCATCCAAAAGAAAGAAAAAAACAATGTTTTTTATGGCTCGCGTCAGTGAAAAGAGGAAATCCAGATTACAGTTTGGAGATGGATGCTGGATGCCACTACAGCTTTTGATATTAAATGGTAAAGAGCGTAGGCATTGAGCAGTTTGATACTTAATGATGTGCTGCTCGTTTATTTGTTCAATGGGAGCACATAAATGCAAACTTTCCACTAGTTTTACCACTATGTGCATAACTGGAGGCAAATAAAAGAAAGAGCTGTTTAATATATTGTTTCTACACATTTCATTTAAGTTTATGCTACATTTTAAATCAAGACATTCTCCAGAAGGATATCTGGATCTGGATTAAGGCTGAACCCCGATGAAGTCGATACGTATCGGTCTGTTTTTCTTGCGGAAATCCTTTCAAGAATAAATTTGTTGTATGATTTTATCCTAAACAGAGTGCCTCAGCAGACCTCTTTTTTAAAATATTGAACTTGTGTTCACCCTACTTATCAACACCAGCTGGATAAGCCTTTAGAGCCTTGTAGCACTTCCTTTTTTTCCTTTTCTGGATCGGGATTACTTTGTGGTATTTTCTTCGAGAACACCAAAGCACCGTCTCCTAATTCTTATTACAATTTGATTTATATATGTGACATCATACATTAAAGACTGCAAAAGTCCATTCATTATTCATTATCTTTCACTGCATCCTATTTCAGATCCAGGATGAGGCAGCTTGTCCTGGCCTGAAGCCTGCCCCACCAGTCACTGCATGAAAGGTGGAATCCCATGTGTCTAGTCTGATTTGTGGTTTCTATTCATTTTTATGTCGCTGAATGACAAGTCCTTTTGTAATGGGCATATAATATATGTGTTTTTGTAAGCGGGAGGTAGTAACGCAGTATTTTTCCAGATTAACAGGCACCACTTTGAGGTATGCAGCTCAAAGGCTATTACAGCAGTGCTCGTTCCCTCCTACCTTGCCTTTTACTTAATTGAATCGGCCAGTCCCCATATCAGATATTCCTTAACGGAATACTGAAACCTATCCACCCTTTTCCTAATACCATTAGGGGAAGTGGGAGAGCAAGATGGATGCTTTAATCCTGCTGGTTCAGAGCACACAAAAGGAGAGCATGCCCTGCAGTCAGACATTAGCCACAACATTCACTGCTGAGCCACAATATTCTTCCGAGCAGAAGACTTGCCCTGTCACCGTCTGACCGAAAGCTACAATAAGAACAGCTCATTTCCTGCAGACGACGTACCATGTAAATAACAGAAACTGTAGCTCATTCCGCTGCTTGTTAAATGGGAAAAGAAATAAATTACTGCAACACTTTACACTTTGCAGCACCTTATTTCCATGATGTCTGCTACAGTAGTTTACGAGCCCATGGGGGTCCAGAAGCAGTACATTTACACCATCTGTTCATGAACCTGGCACATACACAGGAATGCATGTCCAATTTGACACAATGTTGATGCAGATGAATGAGGCCCAGGCAGGCCCCTTGCTGCTGAGGTATTCTTATTTCCAAACCTATTTTCTGCTGTGTCAAACTGCAGCTAAGCTAAGGTGAGGTCCATTATTTCTGGCCAGCTCAGGCACAAAGTAATCCTCTTATTTGGGAGGTCAGCGCCAATCATTATACAGAGGGGTGCCATTACAGTGTACACTCCAGTGAGCTGATTTTCCCCTTACATAAATATATGACTCAAGGGACTGCTCTTATTCCCCTCTCTAATTTATCCCTGCTGCTTCTACTTTTCTATCATCCTCCCTTTTTCTCTCTCTCAACTTTCCTCTCTTATCTATGACCTTCTGAAGCTTCCTCTTTTTTTTGGTTTTTACCTTTTCATTTTCCCACACTTTCAGCTAACATCCATCTTTTCTCACCCTCATTTTTTTTCAGGATGCCCAGAGTGGCGTATAATTGAATCTGCAGAGAATGCATGAGCAGGAACAATTAGCTCAGTCACTCAGAATGTGGATATAGCTGTACAGTAGGATAAACAGAATAATAAAAAAGGATAGAAAGCCGGAAGATAAGCCTGAACTCTATGGGAACAAAGGGAAACACATAGCTTGCAAAGTACACGCAATTTTGCTCCCACCATCGGCTGACAAAGATGGGATAATTTCATTTTGCATCGCTTGCGTGGTTTTTACAGGCATACTGTCCTGCTTACCAAGCACATGACCGCTATGTCGTGAAACTCTTCAAATTACTGATCTCATGTTTGTTCGTTGGTCTGAAGCGGAAGTAAAATTGTAGGAGAGAAAGCGCCATTTAAGAGGTGTTCAGGGGGAAACACCTTGTTGGTGGCTCTGACACTATAATGCTCAATTTTAACATTTTAATGGATGCAATTCATAATGTGGTTGATTTTCAAAGCGCTGACCCTCTATTTGGCTAGTTTTTACTATATTCAGCAAGACTGACCTGACTATCTTCACTTTGTCGACTTCTGTTCTGCCACTATGCAAACCTCAAGTCTGCCTGACTGCAGAAAGTTACTTTGTTCCTGAATCTGGAAGGACGAATAGATGTGTATGAAGAGGTTTAAAGAAAACGTTCATTAGCTTCAGAAAGGCGATGGTCATACCTACGATGACAGCTGATCATATACAATCTCTTTCCTTGGTATCAAATATTCAAAAAAAATTATAAATGTTAATAATAAATGTAATAATGTAATAATAAAAGTTTTTTATATCTCATAAAGTACCATGCAAAAGTCTTGAACAACCTTTAATTTGGCAGGGGAAATGAGAAATGGTGCAGCAATTTATTGAAACCTGTAAATATATGAAAATGCAATATAAAATACTTAACATAACACAAAAAACAGAGTTGTAATTTCTTAAAGTAGATCTCAGAAATACTTCTCCAGGCTTCTTGAAGGAGATTCAAAGCTCTTCTTTGAATGTTGGCTGCCTTTTGATTAGGGCAGGGTCATTTCATTACAGTAGGCAATGACACGGACAAGCGGGCCGTTGTTATTACCGTGTTTTTCGGGAAATAACAAGCACTTAAAATCCATCCTTGGATTTTCTCAAAAATCGACAGTGCCCCTTATAATCTGATGCGCCTTATGTATGAATTCTGGTTGTGTTTACTGACCTCGAACCGATTTTATGTGGTACACGGCACTCAAAGATCTGTCAAAAGATGTTTTAGTATGACTTTGGTAAGCTACGAAGCCGCACAGCTTGATGGATTACAGCTACCGTAGTCAAGAGCCTCGCGGAGTGATATGTACTGTGCTTCAACATAATATTACCGTATTGTGCGTGTATGCCCTCTTTTTAAGTTTTGTGGATATTATACATGGTTCTGCTGAGGATATGTCGGCCAGTTTCCACTGGAAATGCCATTTGGTTGAACTGTCAGCAAGGACTTTGCATTTGCATGGTTAAATTTTTATATAGCTTTAATGCACATAAAAACAGCTGCTTGTTCAAGTGAAAATACATTGATGGTTTTTTTTTTTTGCACTAATAAAGTTGTGGAGTTGTAAAGTATATTGTCTCATGTCAATTATACCGTCAGTTATATCGTTTTTGCAAATTTTCAAATGTATATCGTGATAAATATTTTTGGCCCTGCCCTACGTTTGATTCCACACTGCATCAGTAATGTTGAGGTGCTAGCTCTCAGGAGGTCAATCATGACTGACTGTCATGCTGAAAAATGAAGTAGCTGCCAATCACATAACATCCTAATATTACCTAATTTATAAATTCACCAATTTTTTTACAAGTTCCCCAACACCACTGGATGAAATCCGGCCCAAACGTTGCTGATCATTCCCTAACACCTGTTGCCTCAGAGTTTCGGTGTAATTTGGCACATCTCAGCTTGTTTTCCCTGTTTTCCTTCCCCAACAATGGCTTTATTGCAGACACACTTATACTGAAAACATTTCTGATGAGGCTTCAGTGAAGAGTAGATGGGTCAACTTCAGGCCCAGGTCCTTTGTCACATCTTTATAGCCTTTTGGGAATCACATTGTTGGTTTAAAAGTCCTATTTTATGTGTGTCAAACCGTATTGTCTTTGGCATTTTTCATAGATTAACTTTTTTTTTTATAACAGGCTGTTGGTTTGCTTTGTTGTCTGTTACATGTAGATACAATATTGCTTGATCCCTTGAGTTAGGTGACTTTTTCATGTATGAATGGCTCATGGGGAAGTTTGTGCCAATGTTCAAAGAAAAATTATTTTTTAAGACCATCAGAAAGCCTGGAGAACTATTGCTCAAGCTCATTTTAAAACATTAAAGCAAGTCTGGCTCATTGGAAGCAAAATATAAAGAAATAAAACCCGACTCAAGACTTTTACACAACACTGTACTTCAACTATGTATCTTCTGAAAGTTCCCATCCTAAAAGACTAAAGGTATGGGCCGTATTTTGGGCTGAGGGAGCTCCTTGCTGGACAGATCCATAAACACTAGCTGATTTATTTTTATAGCCTATGTGGTTTAACAGCATGATAACATTTTTTATTTGCAGAAACACCGTCTACATTGCTCAAATCACCATCGCAGATGGGATGGCAGTCTGGGTCAAAACCACAAACTAACAACTACCCCTCGGTCCTCCTCAGACGGTAAAATAAGTGCAACAAACCATATCGCCGCTGAATTTATATTATGTAAAATGGTCCAAACAAAAATAGACAATTTTCGTCTGGGGAAAGAAAAGTAGGAGGTGGAAAATTTTTCCTCGGTCTAAAAATACATATTTCTACTTTGTGTGGGGCTGACACTAGCAAAGATGGGCCATAAATAGTTCATAAACACCAATTACCTCAAGAAGTGGGCATAAAGAAAAGAGCAGCCATTTCAGCCAATTATGAGGTTTCTCTCTCAAAGGGTGAAGAAAGATGACTCTTCTCTTTCAAGCCTCCCACTAAAAGGAGAAACCTCTGTCATGTTTTGGAGCCTCAATAATGTTTCCCTCCACCTTCATGTCAAGGATGAAAGGCCCCAAATGTCCTTTGAGTGAAAGCCCCAGAGGACTTAACATGCATCAATAACATTTCCATCCTTGAAGATGTTTGAGGGGGACTACACATAATCTTCTCACAGACTTTGAGGCTCTGCTCACTTCCTGAGACTTTTATTTACCCCAATCTCAAAGGTCCTTCCTCGCTATGCCAGAGATGGAGATAGAGAGAAAGAGAAAGAAGACCAAAAGGAAACAGAGGGAGGGAAAGGCAGAGACAGACAGCACATTGTGCTGAGTGTCGCCTGCTTAAAATAGGACAGCTGCCTCTTGAAGGAGCCATCATTCTTCATAGGGGTAGCCTGTCTTCATTTCCACCCTCGGCAAAGCGCACGGGGCTTAACACACTTACGTCTGAGGATTTGCTGCACTTGAAGGTGGCAGCAATTCCCCAGACCGCAGGAGGAGGCAGCACTGCAAAGCCACACGCACAAAGAAAAAAAGCCAACCGCTTTAGAAGTTGAGCTGAAGCAATATCCTGACCTTCCTGTCCGCAATCATTACCACAAATGATATTTTGATGTGTTTGTGAAGTCAACTACAGATTTTCAATTCATAATTAAAGTGTATTTTAAGAATGATTTTGTTATTTGGCTTTTATTGGACAGTTTTCAAGTAAAGAGGGGAAAAAAAGCTAAACAAGTATGAGTCTGCAGTGGATTCCCTATAGAGAACAACAATGGTATGCATTCGAGAGGGACAAAACCAGCACAGGGAAAGCTCTGGGAAATGAGGGCTGTTTTTACAGTCTAAATAAATTATGAAGCAATTTGGAGTCTATTTTTGTTCTACTTGTACTGTAGGAAATGAAAACCATCGAAGCGAAAAGTTCCTCACTTGAATGCTGAAATCAATGAAGTAATGCCAAGTTCCCCGAGAAGTTTTAAACATAAATTCTGCACCCTAATTTGTCCAGTGATGTATCAGTGCAGCGCTTGCTTGCATTTCCCTCATTTCCATTGTTCTGCATCTTTTATGTGCAGTAACTCAGTTTAATCAATATGGCAAAGAGCACAACAAATCAAAGCCAAATTCAGTAAGTAAGTGATGACATTTTTTTAATCACATACAGATTAAGTAGCAATAAATTATTCATCCGGTGGGTCGACCCCTGTCCAAACTGTCCCCGAGACATCGCATTTGGAGATGAGGTAGTTGGCTCCGATCCAAAACAGAATTTTTAATTGTCAGCTTTTGCTGTAAGTAGCCATGTTCGAATGAAGGTTACAGGCATGACATTCAGCTACAAAGCAGCGATTATGAAGAAAAGGTTAGCTGATATTGCAGCGGCCGGTCGCTCAAAATGACACAGTGAGTCACCGGCAGCTTGGCGGTTAACAGCGGCAGTGGGGACAGCAGGAGAAATATTATTTGTGTGAGTTAATTAAAGAGCATGATCAATGGACACCTCACACGCTCTCTACAATGTCAGGAGCACTAAAGGCAGGCACGAATCCCTGCCTGCCCTTTTACTTGCTTCAACTGAGAGTGTCAGAAGGTGATTCAGAGAAGACATTCAAGTAAGTAAAGCACTTTCCTTTAAAATTTGGGGACAGTGGTCACTTCTGATATCCTTTCACAGTGGACTGATACAATGACCTAAAAAGAACAGTGAAATAGTAGGTTCTTCACAATCCAGCGTTCCCTTTGAAGAGGGATGATATCTACATCCGCACTCCGAGTAAGGCTAATGAGCTCGTTGACATTTTGCCCTGTGGCACCTCTTGGCACTAAGTGCAAAAAGTATATAGCTTTGAACCACTACTTAAAT
The DNA here is from genome assembly GCF_965226115.1 of Aulonocara stuartgranti. NCBI lineage: Eukaryota > Metazoa > Chordata > Actinopteri > Cichliformes > Cichlidae > Aulonocara > Aulonocara stuartgranti. The sequence continues at coordinate 8,129,888 of NC_138946.1, forward strand.
AAGCCAAAACATTTTCCGCTTTCACTCTCAGCCGGGGTTCACGTCCCATGGCGTAGAACGAGAACACGTACGAAAAGGGCATTTTTTTACATTTTACTTTGGCAACATGACTGACAAGTCGATCATTTTCCAAACTGGCGATAAAATGAAAATCGGGCCAGATAATAATAGGAATGTCAGAAAAAATAAATAAATAGACGTGGTCCTAACCAGCCCGTGAACACCATATTGCGAGGCAAATTACTGTTGAGATGACTGCACTGCCAGATGTGCCTCTCACACTGCAGGATCACAGAAAAAAAGGAAGCATATGCTCCGCTCTGAAGATAACTTAACTGGTGCAGACCTCCAGTAAGCCGATTGAGACAATTCCCCAAGCATATATGGCCTACTTCATGCAATATGGTGAGGGTGTGCTTGGACAACAATGATGAGCCAACATGACTCATATGACGGTCTGTGATAAATTAAACAAGAATGCATGGTGCAATATATTGTAGCAGATCAAGGGAGCAGGCAGGGAGTATGACACATACCCTGTGATGCTTCAAAGATCCAATTTGTCTTGGGCTGTTAGGAGTTGCAATAGTATTAGATGTTTAACCAGGTGGCATAAGCACGGGCAATTTGGCAGTTTTTGCAGCTTTGTTTAAAGCTGTTCAGGTGATAAATTCCAGCTCTACAGTTTCAGCAACAGCTAAAAAGGAAGAGCCAACAGTCACTTGAACAGAGTGTGTTGTCTGTAAAGGATGAGCACCAGTAAACGGCCACCTCATACATTTAATGTTGAGACTGAACACAAAGAAAGTATGGATTAACAGCGTATTCATCTCTGATTGTTTGTGCCTTATTCTGCACATATGTGAGATCAATCCACTTCAGCTTTGCAGCACCGATATCAGATGGAAAAGGGAAATTTTGCGAGCCCGGGTTGGCTTTCCTCATGTAGAAATAATCATCCAGCAGTCCAACACGGATATGCATTTATCACGGTAATACTTGATCTCAAGGGAACAGCAGCAGGTCTGAGAGTTCGTTCGTACTGCTTCCTGTGATAAGCAAGACGCACACACAGGCAAAACAGAAGATGGCAAAGAGATGACAGTCAGATCTTTGTGCTCCGGAAATGCTCCACCAAGCCCGACCATTGTAGGGCTCCCAGAAAACTGCGAGGTCTCTCCAATATTCTTCACAAATGTTATGTTGCCTCCTTGCAGAAGTGGTTCATCCACAGCAAATATAAAGTCATGCATTAATATGAAATATTATTAATATTCAGACTTATATTGTTATATTGTGACTGCAGATATGAGTCTGTTACCCAAGATACTTGCTGCACTTTGGAACTGACATTCCTACGCACTGTATATGACTTGACTTCACTGTTTTCAACTCTCAATACTCCAACTAATAAGGCACCCAAAATATGAAATAACAGCCCAGTGATTCATTTGTGAGATAATCACCACAGCAGAAAACAAAAAGCTCACAGAAACAACAAATGAACACATGTATTTCTTTAACAGATCCTACAGTTGACTCGGTGTTTATGACAGACATCTGTGTTTTCTCACAAAGCTCTCACACATTGTTTCTCACTTTCTTTTGTTATCCAAAATGGAGATATGCACAAACACAAACGGTGGAAGTCCAAAATCCCCCTTTTTTCAGAAATTCTGTCCACACTGACGTCAGCTCTGTTGATGAGGCTTTGAGCTCAGTAGCTAAACCTTTTAGTGCATCTATTGTATGCAGAGGTAGTTTTTGTAGATAATACTTCTGTGTAGAACTCCTGTGTGTGTGTGTGTGTGTGTGTGTGTGTGTCTAAAAGGTAAACTTATCTTCATTCAATCTTAGATGAGATGAGAAACAGGCAGATCTGACTGAGACACCGAGGAATGCTGCACGCTCATATGCGACAAAGCAGGCCTAAAGCATACCCTACATTTATCATCCTTCTGGAGACTAAAGGATATATCAAACATGTTTACATCATTGTGTTGTATTATACAAAACTTGAATGCATAAGACGTTAAACTCTACGGGAAAGTGTTTACTGAAGTAAGCAACAAGCTCATATTCTCACAGTTTTCTGTTAACAGGTGAAAAGTCACCCTATTAAACCTACAGGTTTACTCAGTTATACCCACATTTATATACTACCTGTTGCTGAAGGTAAAAGATAAAACGGTAAAGAAATTTGAGCTTCAGGCCGTTCTAACTTGTTTGTTCTGTTGTTGTGCTCAAGTGAGGAGGACAGCTCAAGTGGTTTTACAAGTAAGTAAAGTACCCATACATTTAACCCATAGTGTACTGCAGACAGCTGAAAACCAGAATGAAGATGACTCTTTCTAGAGACAGATATTTATTAATAACTTTCATTATCGTGGCACTGTAGATAGTCCTATATTGATCTGTTAGTGTAAGTTGAACAGGGGACTTTATGGTTCAATAAGTTATTTGACTTCGTGACCTAATGTTTGCTGATTTATCGATCAGGCCTCAGTATTATTTCAATTCTTGCAACTATCTAGTTTCTGTTTGTAGCATGTTTTCTTTTAGTGTTTGGTGGGGGACAAATCTGTAAATCTGTTGGATTTTTTACACAGATTGAGTTATTTTATAGCTCTGGAGCACAAAGATATCATAACTATCCTTAACCTCATGAACAAAGCTGTGATTGGCTGATTGTTGTACACGACGATGGCGGCTGCAGAACAATCACCGAAAACACTGGTTACGTGGGCAACGTTTCAGCGGCTAATGATAAATACAAGTGCGGTGTGATCAGTGCACTGCCAAATGAATATTGCTGGGGTCTAATCAGGTTTGAGTGGCTGAAGTCAATGGGTCATTTTTAATTTGCAATTTCATACTATTGAAAAAGTCCCATCAAGTAACTTGCGGCCAGCTCGCCGCCGACAGGCTGTGGATGGTGGAACTTGGCTGAGTTGAGTGAAGGTTTTGGATTTATATGAAACTAATGGGCTTCTGCTAGCGTGCCTGTTAGGTTGAAGTACTTTTGTTGAGCTGGTATTTAGCTTTTTGAAAAGTCAATTAAATTGTTTTTGTGAATCTGGCTCAGCTCATCTGGCTGTCTGTTAAATTTTTTTCTTTTGGTCATGCTCATCTCGTAGACAAAGAGATGTTGACTGCAGGCACTCGGTGTGTGGAAGCAGCCAGAATGAGCAACACTGACTGTCACAGATGCTGCCAATCGTGGCTGTCCACACAGAGACTACTGTACACCTGCCATTCTGGCATATTCTGGCATCCTACTCTAATTCAATTTACCACTCAAACCCATATCAGAGGCTGTCACATATCTTCTCAGCTGAGAGGCAGTTTCATCAAGAAGGGTACTGTAGAGGCTGTCGGAGGAATATGCGCACGTGTTGCTAGTAGTTGAAAAAATCCTGGATTTGGGGGGAATCTACCGTCGGCTTTCACTGCAAAACAGGAGAACGAGGGTAATATTGAACAGCTTTAAAGTGCTACTTACAAAAGCATTAAGATTGCAGGAATTGATAAAAACAATATGACTCCTCCTTCTTTTGTTTAGGGAAGAATAAAGAACCGAGGAACTGACCGCTATAATTAAAGAGGCTTTCTAAGGGCATCACAATTAGCTTGCAGATGGTTCAGTAAAGTTTGTTTTATTACAATTGACCAGTGAAATCTATAGAGTAAGTGGGTTATTAGAAAAATCTCAAACATTTTGTACAAGACTGCTCAGGGAAATGTGCAAAGTTGAAAAAGACTATTGAAATTTAAAGCACAGCATTGTGTGGAGCAGTGTATTCAATATGGTCTTCTGTGATAATGGGGTTTAGGCAGTGACTTGGCAGGGCGAGAGGTGACTTTGGGGGGGAGATGGGAGCAGTTGGCCGGCACTACCCGGGACGAAACACTGTCACTCGAGAGCTTAGATGACAGTAGAAAACATTCTAGAAGCTGCATTCATTTAAACATAAACTACTGTAAATGTGCAGATCATGGGGGAATATTGAGGCGAAGTATCTGTGTGTGTTTGTGCTGAAGTTTAGATCATACTTGAGGAATCTGTATTCTCTCCGCAGAGGAAAGTTAAGTCTTTCTCATGGGATTGCTGTCACAAGTCAAGCAACAAGTGCTGGAATCTTGCCTTGGGAATGTCCTGAAGGCTTGCAGCTTACTCAGCTGACATTCTTGAAATCACACAATAGAAAGGAGGCAGGCAAGCCCGGAAAGATAGTACCCGCACATCAAGATCAACCTCAGAGAAGATGCATATGTGAACTGTCAATATGCTTCAGTATGATGAGAACCCACTGGAGCCTTTCACAACAGCTGCTCATATGTTCAAACTTAGTCGAGTCCTAATACAAGTAATATACTGCTACACTTATAATTAGTGATTAAATATGAGCTTCACCACACGATGTTGTGCACATCAAGATTTGAGTTGTTAGTAAATATTTACACCCCCGTAACTGCCAGGTGTTACTGCTGTGCAGCAAACACTTCCAAAAGACAAATCTAACGTTACCCGACTAATTAAAAAACTCATATAGAGCGATGTGGGAAGGTCTGTTGCTGCTGATGCTGTCCAGTCAATCCAAAGACGGCTTGATTATGCATTGAGAGACATGTCACTGAAGGACAACCAGAAACTTACAGTAGATTTGAGTGTAGCGGCTGCTGTGCCCAACATCTGCAGCCAACTAATCAGAATATAAAATGAAGTGAAGCAAATATGATGCTGCAAAATACTTTTTTTTCCATTTCATAATCAATAATTCATTCAGATTTAAGGTTGAAGAAGACACACGCACAAGCAAGCCAGCTACTTTTTAAATACACAAATCAATATTTTGTCTTATATCTATAATTTATCAGCCATATTCTTCACAATCTGAATGCCTTATATAAGTGATGTACTATTAATGTACCATATGCTATGCTTTTAACATGGTAGCATTTCATTTTGCTACCTTAAACATATAGACACTTTACTCATAGTCTAATAATATTCCTTAAAAGACACGTCAGTCAACAATTATGATGTAAACCTGAATGTGATTAAAACAAGTTCTCTCATTCACACAATTTGGAAGCACATGACATGTTTAGTACTGTAAGTTATCTGTGATTGGTTAATTATATTATCATGCGTGTCACAGCATCGCGAGGACTAAATCAGAACGGCAAAGCCGGATAAACACATCAAAGCATTTTAAATGCATTGATGTTGGAGGCACAAAATGCTTATTAAACCCTATTTTAATTCAGCATACTGAACCCGCCGCCTGACTAACTACAGTGTTAAGATGCACAGTGTGACTAATCCATATTAATCCAACATGACAGCTGGAAGCTCTCCAAAATCAATACCTCTGATTGATTGCTGTCCAACTTGTAGTGCTGGAGCTCATACTCCCAGAAAATGACCACCCAAAAAAGAAAGGCAAAATTGTTCAGCCATGTATCATAAAAGACAGATTTTCTGTTAATCACTGTAAATGTAGACAAACGCTCTAATGCGATGTCGATTGGATAAACATTAAGCTTCTGTGATCCCAGTTCCCTGCTCAACAATTATCGTTTAGTTTCATTTTCTGACTCCTCCATCCAGATCACATGATCCCGTTCCCTGGGTACAACACACACAGAGACTTCCTCAAACACAGATGACATTTCACTGGCGTCCTGCTGGTCTAAATCTGACACCTGTCACGTTTGTTTCCTGGGTGTAGCTGGTACAGGAATACAATGAAAGCATTAAAACTGAAAATATCTTTCACATTTTCACCAATTCTTGGCAGCCCAAGTCGTGGCGCTATAAAGTTTGTCCTAACTCGCACAAACACAGTCGCCATTCAGCAGCTATCAAAGCTATCGATCGGCAATGATTTGGGGCTAAAATTTTGGCTGCATTTGCTGCATCCCCCACTTAAATTTGTTTGGCAGCTTCAGAAAATGCAGCGAGTTTGGTGTGCAAACATATTGTTGAAATCACTAGCTTTCAACTGGCAAAGCACGAAATAACCGCGAAGGCCATTTGGGGAGCCTTCTGTTTGCAGACACAGGAGGGAAGCAACAGTCTGAACGCACCAGCAAATAATGCTTGTTGTGCGTTTCAGCAGAGGTCAGGACCCCATTCCATTTACATGGTTTGCAATTGTATCAGCTGAATGCTCATAGGTTTCTAGGCATATATTATACTGATCACTTACTTAACCACTTAAGAGCTAATGACTAAATAAATAGGGTGGTGTTTCTATATTACACCATAAGTCAATAAAATTGAGTAAATAACCGTCATTAGACAATAAAAAACTCTATTTCAATGTTAAACATTGTTTATGTGCAAACACTTCATTTAAAGTGATAATTACAAAGCGGTCAATAGTTCTCAGTGTTGATTAACACACCTATTAGTTATGAGGGTCAAAAAGTATCCATCTATCTTTTAATGTACTCGAGGCTAGTCGTCATTGTGTGAAAATCATTGCTGGTGTCAATGCAACAATTAGTTCTGGAGCATTTTTATACACCCCAGAGACGTTAAAGCTGGGGGCCACCTAAAGTAAAAAGTTTGCAAATCATTTAAAACATGGAGGATTTATTTAAAAAGTATATTCTTATTTTGAATGAGAAAATTTGCCCCAATTACTTAAATTTTATAATTAAAAACTACTGGAGCGTCGCATCTAATGAGGTTACTCAGCAACAAGTCAGTCAACAAATGACTGGGTATAAAAAGAGTCTTTGAAGATGAACTGGAGGAAGACTGCATGGGCAAATGAACAATTAAAGACTAATCCCATACCAAACCAGCTTCCTAATTTATTCCAACAGCATGGCTCTGTGCTAAAGTACAATTAATAAACTGAATTGCCTGCAGTCCAGACCTTTCGTCAGTTGGAGTTATTGTGAAACACCATTCATCCGCAGGTACTTGGATGCGAGTTAAAGCCAAGCTTTAAGTTTCAGTGACCATCAGAGTTATTGACCAGGGCCACGAAGAATGGCAGCCTAATATCCAGCAACCATGTATATGTGTGCTTCCTATTTTTTTTGTCATTGCTCCCATCTGTTTCCAACCAACCAGTGTCAACAACTCGAACAAATGTAAACTTGACATCTAAACAGCCACTTAGTCCTCAACTCTACCAGGCTGAAGGGGCTTATTTGTGAGAGCAGCAACATCCATTGCTTCCCCCTTGGAGAGCTACCTGCCAGCAATCACACTTTCTCCCTGTGCCACAGATGTCTCCAGATGCAGCGCTGTCCTTGAAATGCAGTAACAACACCCTGTTCTCACGAGCCAACATGTGCCAGCAGCAGAGAAACTGAGATGGAAGAAATGAGGCTCGTGGTGACATTTTTCCCGAAACCTGCAATCTACCTCAACTATGATGGCCGTGTGTGTGCTTGGGACTAGACTCAGGGGAAATAATTTTTGTTTTAATGGCAGTAGAAAACTATTTCACATGACCCATTTGACAATTGAGTAAATTGGCTGGTTTAGGGCCCAGAGTTAACAGACAGATAATCCAATCCAGCCAATTATGATCATACTGGGACTATGCTTGTCATAATTCAAAAACCACAAAGTGCTGCTGGAGCTCACGTGTGCAAGGACATCTTGGAGAGCACATATACTGTGATGCGCATATATTTTTATAACATGAGAAAATAATATCTTTGTCTCTACATATGACTTCCATACTCACGGTTACGGTTTTCAAGATTAGATTAGTGTAGTTCTCACTGAGTGCAAACACAAAACGCCCACAAAAGAATGGGTGCTGAAGTTCTTATACTCATTAGCTTTAATACTGCAACTGGACTCAGCATGTCCGAAACAGTGATAGAAATTTAGGAACAAGTAAACAGGCTTTTTCCGCTGTGAGTGCCCTGCTTTTATTTTAATAAGGTTCTTCACTACATGGAGTTGGACACAAGCTGACACATCTAATTTAACTTGAGCTTGGCTTTTGAAAGTATGCAAAAATCACACAGAGTCCTGCAGTCGATTTCATTTGCACCACAAGCCAACCGCATCGCTGCTCGAGAGTGTGCTTGGCAGCCGATCGAGACACCTCTAGGTGTTATTCTAGGGTCTGAGTTGGATTGATAGATTTCACAGCACAGAAAACAAATAAAAAGATGCAAATAAGAACCTGTGAGAGAAACCTTAATTGCAAATTTAGGCTAAGGGAAGCGTGTGTGGCGATGGAATGGGAATGAGAAATGGGAATATGTGTTAATCAATGAGTAGTTCAGCTTAAGCCAGTTGTGAAGCTTACCTTCTGGGAGCAGCAAGCAGCTGCGATTTCCAGCATACTTTAAAGAATAATGAGTCTTGTGAATGGATATAACAATCACCTTAAACTAAACTCATGAAGTAAATGAGATAAAGTATGCAAGTACAAAAGTTACAAGACTGTAGCTACCTTAAAATGTGCAAGGACATCATCATCATCTGCGACTCAGTTCAAGTGAAATTAAAGTTTTATCTGCCTTCTTTCTTCACACCTCTATGTGTTGAAGATCCTCTCAAGTCCAGCTCAGTAACAGTGAGTGAAGTAATTAAGTATATCTTTTAAGATTTAAGCCTCAGTCTTTGAATCAACCTGGAGTACCCTTTGCATATATTTTAAAGAGAGAGAATGAAAGCGGGTATCTTAAAAGCAAACACGTCCTTTTAGCCTTAAAAACAAACCACCTTAAGTGTGATGCCATAGATTTGACCCATACACTAGTGAATAATCACTGCAGGGCCTTTTAGAAGGCCTGAACAAATTTTGGTCCGCTCTTTCTGCCCCATAATAATCCTGTTTGTCCTAGAGACAACTGTAAACTGTCTGCATGAAGGGCATTAAAATGAAGCCTATTTAGAGGTAAAAGATGTAGCTACAGGCATATTCAGACCACGTGTAACAGGTAACCACTGTAGTTTTATGCCACTCAGCACAACTCGTTATTGCAAATGTAAGTAAGCTAAGCTCAGTTCTTCTATTAAGAAAACCTTGAATGCGCTGATTCACTGTAACAGAATCTCAGTATAAAGTCAGTTTTAAGGAGTACTAGTTACAGAGCAATTCAATCTGATCTTTCTTTTACATTTATTAAGCTTGAAAAGGGGACTGATTGATATCATCCATGTACACGTGTCTACTCTAGACTCTAACAGTTCATATACACTCACAAGACACTTTATTAGGTACACCTGTTCAACTTTTTTTTTAATACAAAGTCAGTTAATCACTTGGCAGCAAGTCATTTAGGTATGTAGACATGGTCAAGATGACCTGCTGAATTTCAAACAGAGCATCAGGATGGGGAAGAAAAATGATTTAAGAGACTTTGAACGTGCCGTGGTTGTTGGTGCCGGATGGGTTGGTCTGAGTATTTCAGAAACTGCTGATCTACTGGGATTTTCCCCATTTGACCATCTCTAGGTTTTACAGAGAATGATCTGAAAAAGTAAAATGTTCAATGAGCGGCTGTTCTTTGGATGAAAAGATCAGAGGAGAATGGCCAGACTGCTTTGAGCTGATCGGGAGGCAAAAGTAACTTAATTAAGCACTTCGAATACAAAAAGGAAAGCAGCAGAAGACTGTACCAGATGCTACTCCAATCAGCAAAGAAGACGTAGTGTTCATGAGGACTCACAAAACTGCACAACAGAATGTCTGAAAAAACATTGCTCGGTATGATGAGTCTCAGTTTTTGCTGGAACGATCAGATGGTAGGGTAAGAATTTGGAACAAGCTATACAAAGCACTATACAAATACAGGCAATTTACCATTTACAAACGTATGGATCCATCCTGACTTATGTCAAGGGTGGTGTAATGGTGTGGGGGGTATTTTGTTGGCGAACTTTGGGCCACTCTGTACCAACTGATTAGTGTTTAAATGCCACAATCAGTCTATTCAATTCAATTCAATTTTATATGTATAGTGCCAAATCACAACAGCCTCAAGGCGCATTATATTGTAAGGTAGAACCTAAAATAATAAACCCAACAATCATATGACCCCCTATGAGCAAGCACTTTGGTGACAGTGGGAAGGAAAAACTCCCTTTTAACAGGAAGAAACCTCCAACAGAACCAGGCTCAGGGAGGGGCGGGGCCATCTGCCGCGACTGGTGTCTACCTATATAGGAATAATGACAAAGCTCAAGTCATCTCAAACTGGGTTCTTGAACGTCACAATGGACTCACTCTATTCAAATGTCCTCCACAGTCACAAGACATCAGCCCAATCTTTAGTGAAATAGGAGACTTAAATTTTGTATGTACAGCTGACAAATCTGCACTGACTGCATGATCCTATCATGTCAATATGGCCCAAAATTTCTGATCTCTTTCCAGCACCTCGTTGAATCTTTGCCACAAAGAATTTAGACAGTTGTAAATGCAAAACAGAGCCAAATTGATACTAGCAAGGTTAGGGATGGGTATTGAAAACCGGTTCTTGTTGAGAACCGGTTCCCATTGTTTCAATTCCTTGGAATTGTTTGCCATTTTTGCAAACGATTCCCTTATCGATTCCAGTCGCCCCGAATGACGTCACCTCATTGCGGAGCATCATTTACCTGGCAGGAAACACGGCGCCTAAGCAGCTCAAACGCTCAAAAGTTTGGTTATACTTTACGAGAACGGATGACAACAGGGCAACTTGCAATACTTGCAAAGTAGATATTTCATTTAAGGGAGGAAACACTACGAATATGCAAAAGCATTTGCTCACAAAAGAAGCGATAAACTTAAATGAATGTCGTGTTTTTAATTCCGCTCCAGACTCGTGAAACTCAACCCAGCAGCAGCGGTAACGTTTGCACGTCCTCTCCCGTTAATTCGGCAGGTAAATAATCAACTAACAGTGCGTATTACGTTAGCGCGATCTGCCTTATTACAAAACCTGCCATTACTGTGCATTTAGGTGACCATGATGAGAGAGACAGACAGAGTCTGGCTGGCACTCGCTGGCAGTTGTCGCTGCAGTCTACCGGTAGCGTCTCCTTTCAGGCCAGGATGGATGAATGTCACAGAGCAGTGACTAAGTTTGTGGTAAAAGGCTGCCACAGCAGATGCCCCCGATTTTCGGTAAGTGAATGTGTTTAATTGTAGGCAGGGACATTACAGGATATTCTTGTGTATTTGCTACAGAATAATTTATGTTAAACTTTGTTATTGCTACAGAAGAATATTTATTTTATTGTTTTACATTTACAATTTTTTCCCGGGGACCCCGTGACACCCCATTGAAGAGCCGTAGGCTGTGGATCTCTTAAAGATCTCTTAAGATCTGACTGTTGGGTTTGTAAGGCCATGTCACTCCTAAATTTCTATCTTGTTCAAAGAGAAGATGTAAAACAAAGTTCTAAGCTAATCGACCTCAGTGTTCTCCTTTTTTTAAAAAAAAGAATCGATAAAGAATCGAATCGTTAAACAGAATTGAAAATGGAATCGGAAATCTTATCAATACCCACCCCTAAGCAAGGTGCACCTAAGCAAATTACTATGGCCAAATCTCCAACGAAGGATTACCGATCATCTTCCAAAGATACAAGCCATTATCTATTATATTTTCATACACCAACTGTCAGCATCTTTTGTATACGCCTGCCAAAATCCCTAATTATTGCTGTTTGTCATAAATTCTGGCTCAATCTCAAAGTTGGTTACATTTAAAAGGACTGGAACTTCAGAAACCCCAAAAAAGACTCAAGATGTAACAGAAATAGAGAAGAAGGAGTAAATATGAGAAACGGTTTGTATGAAAGGAAGGAAGAAGAGAGTGAAGCCACCCCTTGGCCAGAGTCAATACAGATCTTAGTAAACATAAATAGTCTTGGATCTGTTACATCCACACGCAGGCAGTTCACAAGAAAACTATTGATCAAATCCCACCAAAGGCAGAAATACAGAATAGATAACAGCAGAATTACAGAGAGAGCCTAACTCAAACTTTCAAATATTCAAGCGTTCAGTAAAAAAAAAAGAATAAATATATAATTATGATTTTAATGGGACCACTAAGAATATTCAATGAAAGGCTGATTTTCTAAGGGCTAAACCTGTAAAACAGGCAGCGCAACTCAAAACACTGTCTATATTCTGACTGATGCATAAATCAACAGAGGTTCAAACTCATGAAAAGCGAGAGGTGAGACGAGTACGAGATAAGTAATCAATTACAAGGCTGAAGTCAAAATTATCACTGAAAACGGGGTAAAAATGTGTGTGATGTGTATATGTGTGTAAAAGCAAACACTGAGAAGCTGAAATTGTTGTAGATAATAAAAACATCTAATTATGTTTGAAAAACATTATTTCAAAATGAAAGATGTGCAAACGTTACCAGGCTAAACCTTTTTAAGAAGGTTTAGCAGACAGCGAAACAAATAACGGATTGACTTTGTATCTGCAAATGTACATTATTACCCTACTGAACTAACAGCCCTTGATCAGAATAACACACACACACACACACACACACACACACACACACACACACACACGCTGCAGACTTATATTGCAAGGTTAGAGGGACTATCAAGGAGTACAAAAGGTTTGCATGAATAAGCTTGCTGGCTGGCAGATGATGACACATGCATATCATTGCCATGAAGATACACATAAATGCTTGCCTGTACCTGATGCCCCAGTGACACTTGTGATATTTTAATAGGTCATACTGGTGTGTTTCCAAAACTTTTCTTTTATCTGATTTAATTAAATCCTCTTTCCTCTAACTGTGAAATCTTCCCTGTGCCTAAAAACCTGATCGATCCACCCCGTGCTTGCAATCGGAGAAGTGTACTTTTTTATGAATTTTTGCACCCTTTTTATCCCGAAATATCAGCACCCGTGAGCTTTCATTCACTAAGGCCAAAAGGTTGTTTTTTTAACTTCATCCAAAATGCGTCGGGCTTGTTTGGGTGTTGATTTGGAAACTTGAGAATTTTGTGGTGAGAGTGCGAGAGAGGTCATAAAGGGCATATTTGAGGTCTTATTGCAGAGTGCAACAGTTCTCCAACACTCCAAAGAATACATCTTACTGAAGGTCTTTTTAATGAAACACGTTTTTAAAAATTTGCTTTTCGAGCACTCTCACGAGCATTTCTCCAAGAAAGTGTTTTGTTGCTTCCATATCTCAACTTGACCTCCCCCAGTCCCATGAACCGTGAACTTTTTAATTATATTACAAAATAAAAAAAACATGCTGATTTTGTTTTTCAGCATTTGAGCCATCATTTTGACAAAATCATATTTCAGAGTTCTACACCCACGGCTGATAATTGTTGGGAGTGTTATAAAGATTTTACAAAGAATTTATTAAGACTCTTTAAAACAATGAGATAAATGGGATAAGTTCGAGACCTTGGTAAATGCTCGAATGTCTTTTCCTCTTAAAAATAATTGTAAAAAACAAAAATCTTTTCATAAAATTTTCAATGGGGTGGGAAGACTTACCACTGTATACCAATTAACTGTTTTTGCCTGACACATTTTTGCCACAAAGTTATTTTTTGTAGCGTGACCCAAAAATGTGCCCTTTTTTACCATTAAAATTTCATGATGCAGCTGGCGTAACTTCTGTGGTCCTCTGTATCCTTAAATCCGCTGCGTACAGGTCACTGCTAGTGGAACTCCTAATGATTCTCTAGCTAATCCTCTGTAGAGTCTCCTACTTCCTTCAAAGGAGCCCCCGTCAAAAGAGACAGCCCCTAAAACGTGACACAGCCACGGTGTGATGAAATCTAATGGTAAAGTACACTCAGTTTGAAACAGGTTTAGATTTTCTCCACAAGGCTTTTCAAACCTGGTGAAGAAGGCTCATAACATGCAATCAAAAGCAATCAAATGCAGAAACCCAGCGTAGCAGCCTCACACGGGTCTGCCATAGTGGGGTCTAATTAAAACTACGACCCCTAAGGTACTCTTTCCCACTTGTGCCGTGGATGACTGCTCGGGGGGTTGGTGGTTTGGTGGGTTGGGAGTGGGGGGTAAACCCTGGGAGTACAAAGACAAACAGACTTATTAAGCCAAACAAGCCTATGGTGCCGCTTGATAAATGACAAGATGGGTAAAGAAGGCATTTTATGCTGGAATATAAAGGGGGAAAAGTTCTCCACCAGCCAAGCCACTCTGGGTTTAGAAAACCGGCTTATTAATGTTCAAATGGCAAGGCCTGTATCTCCATTCAGATACGCTCCCTAATGGAGAAGGGAAAAAAAGCGAAATCTTCACTCTCGGGGCAACACTCTGGAGAGGAGAATACTCTTTCTAAGCCTTGGCTGGCACCAAACCAGCGTTGTAATTTGAGACTTAATCACAGAAAAGGATGCAGAAGAGTGCAAACAAAATGTGCGATTTATTCTGCTGCCATTTCTTCAGTCTCTGCAAAAATGAAATTATTCCACAACGTGAAGAAACTGGCATGCTGCCAGACATTTGTCTGCAGAATAGGAGTTTGGCGAGCACAAAGCTTACTTCCCTGTATGTTTCCTGTTAGCTTTAATACGTTCTCTGCTGTGGCCCTGATTTGGCCAGCTTGACGTGAACATTAGTCTTTCAAAGTTCAATCAGTCATTTCAACTACTTCCTGGTGACAGGCCGAAGAGAACAACACAGCCACAAATCAAAGGTGAGTGGAGAGCCCCTCTTGCATGAGCCGGCTGAGGAGATGTATTGCCAGAGGCTTTGAAATGCAAAGGAGGAGAGGGATGTGTTTACATGATGACATTGTGTTTATCCATCAAAAGCAGACTGTAGAGAGAGGCGGTGTCGTTGCACTATTTGGAGATGGCGGATGACTGAGCACTCTGCATAGCCTGGGTGGCACACTAATCTAACAGCGAGGGCAACGCTCGTATTTGGTGCCACATCTTTTTCAACTCTGCTTTTTCGTGTTCTTCCACAAACAAAGCAAAATTCAGATGTACGGCTGCTGCGTGACGAGCACGTGGCTGTCGAATAATCTCTCGTGCACCATTTCCACATTTTACCGAGCGAATGGAAAGAACGCTAAAAAAATACACATTTTTCTTTTTCATTTGAAGTATTTAGTTCATGGAAACAAAATCTAGGCGATGTCAGTTATGAGTATAAATCCATACTTTACAGGCTATACAATGATTGTTGCTTCCACACATTAATTACAGCTTTTGCTCAACTCTTCTCTATAAAATGGATACAAGTGCAATTACTGACGAGACCATAAAGTTCTTTGTTGTCGTACAATCTGCCAGCACTCTTGTATGCTATTATTATGTGCTTATGTGCAGAAGAAAATAACTTGTGAATTGGGACTTTCAGGTCTCTGCAATTTATGCGTCACCCTACTGAATTAACTCTCCGTTCATGCTCAAGCCACCTTAAAGCCGAGTGTGTCGCCACACATAACTTTTAAGATAGGGTGAGAGAAAGTGAAACAGAGAATCTTTCTCCTGTCATTTCTATAGCCTATAAAGCCTCCCACGTGACTCTGAAGATTATGAAAAGGCCGCCGAAATATCAGGGGGTTTACTCTCTAATAACAAAAATCACAGCGCCGAGATAGATATCATACCAGGTGGCAAAAAATATGCAAATATCAGCCACATGCTCTAAAGCTGAACTGCGGGTGGGTCCTAGCTCATATTAGTCATGACTCGCTGGCACACTGCACAGACTGAATACTAAAGCACGCCTCGGACAGATGAAGAGGCATATGAAAAAACACTGAACTATGACGGTGATCTTATCAGTGACACCCAGTATAAAGTGGCACATGAAACAGTCATGCAGTCTTCGCAGTTTTCAGTCTTATTCAGATATTTCCTGGTCGCTGGCAGCAGAACTTTAGATTTTAGGAATACCTCATAAGTCTCCTGTTTGTTACCTTATTTGCTTTTGGGGTTTGACAACAAGCAAATGGGAAACATAAATCAACTTCCAGGATACAGCGTGATTATGAATGAGAAAACACACTAAAGTGAGCATACAGAGTTTTGTCACTGTCAGTAGCACTTTCCCCGAGACAGCCGAGTGCCCCATATTCATCTGTTCAAGCAACTTAAATAGAAGACGGGACAGATGGGGAACGTTTTGAAGCTTTTACTGACGAGCTATGCTACGAGAAGTGTTCTTGTGCTTCCTTCTTACTACCTGCTGTGTAATAGCTTTAGAAACAAGGCCGTTCTGTGGAGATGCTGCTGACCTAAAAGCTTATCAAGGTGAACATTTGCTTGCTGGTACAGAGCCCCTTAGCTCAGCAGAGTGAATCCATAAAAGAGATGTAGGAACCTCAGCAAGAGTTTATGGTCTGCTCCGTGTCTATGGTGAGTCGGCCTTTTTTTAGCTTCTCTTTGTTAGTTTAGCTTAAAAATAAGTAAACGAGTGGCAAAAAGTTACGAAAGAGGATGAAGCCCAACCTTTCAGGTAAAGTTGGGCTTCATGTGTATGAACAAATGCTTTGCATGTTCTTACTCATACTAAAAGAGCGTCACTATATTACATTAAAGCACATTTTAACAACAGGCACCGATTGCTGTTGTTTTAAACGTATAATACTTTTCCATAATTGCAAGTTAAAGAGTTAATGAAGCAAAGTGAGGTGGTTCAGACACAACAGAGGGGCAGCGGATGTACTGGCTAAAGGATGCTTAATATGGAGTTGCCAGGTAAGAGGAAATGAGAAAGACCACCAAGAGGGTTTGCATATGTAGCAAAAGACGACATGCGGATTGCTGGTGTGAAAGAACAGGATGTTAGGTACAGGTGAGATGGAAGCAGACAATCCACTGGGGTGACCCCTAAAGCAAGCAGCCAGGAGAAGAAGATGTGTCAAATGTAAGGTTTCAGCTTTTCAGCAGTTTAAGGACTCTTTTGTTGAATGCACAAAATATTTTCAGCAGCTGGTCTGGACTGCAAGTAGATTGGATTAGCACACTTTTAGCATGGAGCCATATTAATGTGATATGTGCAGAATGTGGCAAGGGCATTGTCTTAAAAGAAGCAAGGTCTTACTTGAGTTAGGGGCATCTGGATGGCAGCGCACGTCTTAAAGGGTCTATATTTTGTTCAGCAATAACGGTACTTCTGAGTGCACTAATGACTCCATCCCATATATTCTTTGACAGAGACGCAAACCTCAACCCAGCTTGATTTTCTGAGAGACTAAGGCTCTCCGATTCTCTTCATATAACCAGTTTTATTTTTTTATAATAAACCCAACTGTGAGTTGTTTCTACCAGAGCATTAATGCAAGTACAGTACAACATACTGTCAAAATTTAAGCTGTTTATATTAATGTATAATTTTAGAATTTTAATATTTAGTTTGTATGTTAGTGTCTTTTCTCAGTCTTTATCCACAAATTCTTCTTTTGGCCTTTTATGAAGTCATGGATAATTAAAACTAATTAGTGACACTCGCTGGTGTTTTTTTTTAAATTGTGATGACAAAAAAAGAATAAAAAAAAAAATCAGAAAAAGCTATTAGACTCTGGTGAAATGATCTCTGCTAAAGAATTCAAGAACCCTGTCACATTAAGTGTTTTCTCAAACAGTCACAGAGCCTAAAGTTACCTCAACTTTGAACTTGTATTTGAAGCACACTTTTATTTTGAAAATCTCTCCGTCTGATTACTGTGAACTATTGTTTTGGACTTTAGTTTCATAAAAGAAATTTGCTTATTTTAAAATCTTAGAAAATAAATAAGGCAACAATTACTATCTATTACTATTTTACATTATCAATTATCAAATAACAGACAATAATATTTTTAACACCTCTGATGTAGATAAGAAACTTCAGAGACCTAAGATGTACCTGTGGGCGGAGCTTGGTTGCTCAACTCCTGATCGTGTAGGGGAGTTGATGGCTAAAAGGACAAACACACTGACAGATTTAAAACAGTCGCAGGAATATTAAGACTGCTCTGCATGTGGAATGACGGCTCTTATTTCACATAAAGGAATCCAGAAGTTCTAAGCACAATCTTGGCGCATGGACCATGAAGGTTGATATGTGCAAACAACTAGGATTGCATTTCAAGATTTCTGAGTACTGCAATCAGTATTTTTCACTACGCTACCTCACACTGCCATCTGAGCCACTCGCCAAGCAAATGCACTGGCAGCTGGAAGAAAATCATCCACCACTGGATGTTTTTTGTTGGTCTATCATAAATTATGTGACCACAGAATGCAAAAATGTCACATGATAAGTGGGTAGCCTTAAGTAAAAACATCACATTAAATTCCCCCGCTTCTTCATAGATGGTGCATGCAATGCACTAACACACACACACACACACTTTCACACAACAAGCTTTTACACGAAGATAAATTGATAATATGTAATGACATGCTTGTTAAGGTAGTCCTTCCTTCAGAAGGAATTTCCTTCTAGAGGATTAAGTGCAGCATGTAAATATGCTGACATGCTTCCGGCTGTACTGTGAGGAAAAGTAGGCTAAATCTTCTAGTCTCTCACTGACAATTTACTATAACATCTATGTGTGAGAGGGAGTATGCGTGACATTAGGGCTGCCATGCCTTGTTAATTTGACATATTAAGACAAGTTAATTAAGGTCCATCTTTACTTAGTGATATTTGCAGCACTGCAAAAATATCAAACGACTTTTTATTTGTCAGCTGAATGTCAGAGAATAATAAAAAAACTACACGGGGTTCATATATGTCTTTAAACACGTACCTTCAACAGTGGAATTGTGTCTTCCTGATTTTAACCGCAAGCATCCCAACACAACACAACAGGTGTCAAGTAAATGTTTTTAATCGGCTCCGATGAGATCTGATGTGCTTTGTTTTGGCAGAGTCTTGACTTTGCCTAAAGCTAAAGGCCTTCTCATAAACATTATCGAAAAGTGGACTAGATGAGGTCCGTCCATTTAAAAGGTACATTTGAAAAGGAGATATAGTCTTGACTTGCTAGCTCAATTTAAAACAGCAGGGTATAGAAAAAGGATAGGTCCAAATATGCACCATTTTTAAAGCGCTCTAGGACAAATTGTAGTTTTTGGGTTAAGTACAAATAGCAAGACCTGTCTTAGGTCTGTTGCAAGAAAAAGTGAGAAGCCTTTGCTTGTTGGCATAAATGCTGTATATTCACAGAGTTTGCGTCAGGTTGTTTGGGTTCAAACAAAGAATTGGTGCTGCAATGAAGTGACAATTTGAAGAGATAATATGCTATAATTTTTTCTGGAAATTGCATTTCTAAATGCTCGAGTCAAATTACACATTAAAGGACAAAGCAAAGGACAGAAGAAACGGTGCTTGGTAATATTTATCTTGCAACTGCATCTCAGTTGTCATTAGGATAAACTAATGTGTACTTTGTTGTGTTTAAGATGTTCTGCAGACAGTTTTGCTAGTCACTTTAAATCTAGATTTTTAATGCTAACAGGCACACAAGCAGACCACTGCTGCATCATGAGGTCATCATTGCAGCTCTGTAGGAGAATTCTTTCAATGAGGCCTTTTTACTAAGATGACCCTGATCTCACCACTTAGTGGATGAGGGAGTCAGCACACAGTGTGACCTCCTGGATGCCTTATGATTACCTATGACTGTGAATATCAACGAAGTGAAACACAGCATGCCACTCTTTTAAGCTATGAACCCCCACTCAGGTTTTGCTGTGGTACTTTTCCTCATTTTAAAACATGTACATACATGCTCTGAGACTCTTGAACCATGCTCATAATATGTGACAAACTGTGTTTTTGAAGGTGAACCTCTGAGTCGGAGCAATCCCTCATGTCACTGATTGGAGTTCAGATGTGAAAAGTCTTTACAAAAATCCCTACATGTTATTTTTTCTGCCTAAAGATTATCATTCAGGCATCTTTAAATTACGACTTCAGAAGGCGATTCATGCACATTTAAGTTAACCTTTGTTAAATACTTTAAATTGCAATAAAGTGCAAAGTTATGAGAACTTAACCATAAAGATCAAAACACTTATTCTTGTCATATTTGGCATTTCTCCTTCACGATGATCTTCTTGTGCATCTCCCTAGCACTTTCAGCACAGCTGCTATTTATAGATAACTCTGATGAATTTCCACCTACCTAAGACTCAAAATCATGTTGAAAGGCAAATCTGGAAAGAAGGTTGGATTAAGAGCAAAGATTTGTGCAGACGCGGAAAAAAAAAATCCTGTTTTTTAATTGGCTAAGTGCAGGCACACAGTGTCACAATGGCACTCACCACGGATCGCTTCCAATGAATGCTGTCTCTCAGGTGTGTTGACAGTCTGATCTCGAGAGCAAATCCATTGTGTGCAGCTCTTGTGAAGGAATGAATTAATGAGTTCCTCATCTGATACTCTGTACTTGTGCTGTGCATTCTTAAGCTGAATATTGACACTCCAAATAAAATTGGTGTCAATTTGAAAGTTGAAATGCTGCTCATTGCAGTCTTTTTTAAACACTATAATCAAATCAATGGGTGTGCAATAGACCTGATCATAATGCAACTTTCAGGCAGTGAAAATAGTATCAAGGGGCAGTTCCTGGAACCTTCTGATCAACTCTCTTATTGTCAGGTAAAATCTTCCATTTAACAGAAACTTTATTCCAGGACATTATAAAGTGGACTTCCCTTTTATTGGCTGGATTTGCAAAGGATTTCATGGATATACATACTCTGCAGAGGTTGAACTGCTTTTATGTTTCTTACACTACCCTTAGGCTGAAATCATACATTTACACAAAATGCACTGCACTGCACAATTTGTACGCAGACTGCCATAATGGCAAGACAAAGGTAATCAGCACTTAAGCAGGTTTCAGAGTTGTATAAATACATCGACTTAAAAAATGAAAAATTGAAAGTGCAGAAGTGATCCAAAAACTGGTAAAATAAACCATCCAAAGGTTACCACATTATGGAGATGTTGAAAGAAAAGAACTTTGATGGATGTGGCATTTTTCAACTGCACACACCTATGGTGAGCATGCCATCTGGGTAATCAGCAGTCAGCATGACCTCCCAACACCCACACATCTGACCATCATCACACAGCACAGATCTGCCAGCCCACCCGCCCACACAAGCACATTCTTGTACTGCGATCATGAAGAGGACCTTTCAGTGTCTGTGTTCAGACAGCCCTTAACCCCAATATAATGTTGAATCACAATTCAAATCACCACATCTTGTCGCTCAGGTACGTGTTTACCAGGTGCAGTATTGTATTTCCCTTGTGAGACTGTGCGCGTGTACTTGGGATCACAATACAGGGTAAATTTGAAGATGGGAATGACCCACTTCATAAGTGCTGAGTATTGATGTAATTATCTAATAATGTACAGTAGTAATTACACACTACTCATGAGGGAAACGGCAACATGCTTCAAAGCATCACAGCTTGTGTTATCCTACAACATGAAGCCAATCGCACAATAAACATGTTTTGAGGCGAGAATTCTCCTCAACCACAGATCCAAACTTCACATGCTCATTCCCAATAAAAATAGAACCATATACACATGTCATTTGCAATTATTCCCATCCCAGACAACTGTAGCAATCCTCTTGTGTCCTGCAGGACTCGACAAAAGCTGAGCCTGTCTTGGTGATAAGAGAAGATGGGAGTAAAAGCCACTTTTTGAACAACTTAAATGATTCACTGCAGTGGAGAGAGATTAAAAATGGCAGCTGGAGGTGCGGATGAATACTTGGCCCTTTTGGTGCCTGGTGTGACTAAGCAGAAGTAGTCCTGACATGATAATGACATGGCATGTCCAAGAGCTTGGGCTGGCTAAATTCTAAATACAGAATGCTACCATCTGTAACAATGGGGTGAATGAAAGAATGGCAGTTTTGGTTTAAGGATAGAAAGGCAGTGTTCTTCACTTGAGGGTACAAAATTGTCTTGAAGTAGAAAGGTTTGGAGAATAGCCATGTTTGATTGCACTGGGTAAACAACTGGGTTTTTAAAGCTGAAGTATTTCGTCAGTCAAGCGCACAAGTGAGATTGATCCCTCACCCAGAGCTGCTACCAGCAAAAATTAACTGTTTAAGTCACAAGGATGAGTAAGTTTTAAACTTTTGGTGTCGCAAAGTGTGCTGACAGAAGGCTTATTTAACTAGCATCAGGGGTCACACACAAGCATACATAGGCTAATGTTTGGATCTTAAAGGCTCCTCTGAAATTAAATTAAAGCCAACCTTACCATTGCCTTTCTGGCAAATCCTACTATATAATCATGAAATGAGCAACCAAACTTGGCACAGAGGGGGATCTTAGTTGTCTGAAGGTTCTTATCTGTATCAGATATGATGACACTGTCATGTTGCCAAACAACTTCTTAACAGCGGGTTAAAATGACCTGCTTTAAGCATTTCTTTGCACACCTTATAAAACGTATGTACAAGCTCTTAAAAACACCAGCAATCCTTAATAGATAAAGTAGACTGGATTACAAATCAATGGGTAAATAAACCTTTTTTTAGATTTAGTGAATATTGTTGTCACTGAAATATTATGACAGAGTCATAAAAAGGAGATTCTGTTGTTTGGCTTCTTGCCCCTTGATAATTTAATTTTAGATACACACTGGATTACGCTGAATTAAGCTGTAGTTAACCCAATCGTACAGCATTTTATTCATAAATACATCAACATTATTAATCCTCTGTTATCTCCTTCTTCTTTACATTTTTTATAAATGCAAAAATGCTGAAATATTTCATATGAATGCTTAAAAATGAAAACACATCTGGCTTAAAGGTCCATCCACATGAAATTCCAAGAAATCTCTCCTATGTTGTTTTTGTAACAACCTTGTGGGGCGAGCAGGTTTGTTCGTCATGTGTATTTCATTACAATATTTCCTTAAAAGTCACATAAGATTTTGGGTTTGGGGAGTATTGGTGTGAGATGGAGTGCGACAGCACTGATGAGTGAAGGAGAAATCAGGCCTTCAGTCTTATCTACCTTCGACAACCAGCCAACAGCAGATACCACATTGCAGGATTTTACAGGGAGTAAGACCTCAAAGGAGTTGGGCTGAATACCATTGATGTGCGAATAAAAGAGCAACTCATTTTGGCAACCATAATGACCCGGGGTTCCCTTCAGTAGCACAGCAAAAAACTGATGTCTTTCATCATTAAAGTGTAGTGGAGATTTGGATTCAACTAAAATGTGGCCAAGTGCCAGGCAAGAAATCTGCATGTTATCTTGAAAACTCCCTGAGACAAAACATAGCAAGCACAGAAAAATAATGCTTGCTTTTTCTTTGAAACAGGTCAATTCTTTCCTTGAACACTGAAACCAGAAAATTATCTCTCGCTGGCACAGTGATATGTGCAATGGTCGAAGGGTCATCACTGTTTTCTTTGTAAGCTTTGAAAGATATGCGAGACAACGAATCATCAGATGATTCTGAGATAAGAGATAACTCCCTTGTGCAGCAAAAAGACAATAGATAGCATTGTTTTTCCACCTTTGGTCATAATCCAGCAGTGTTGGCTCGTCTCTTGAGATGCCCTCTATGCTTTCTAGATATAGCACTGCTGAAAAGAAGAGAAGTGCACAGCAGTTATATAAACTTTAAAGGGAAAAATGTTTAAAAATGTAAATGTTTTGTATTTCTATATTCTTACTGATGTTGTAATAAAATTACATCATGATTTTTCATCCTAAGGCACTCAGTTAATTTGGTCTCATTAGTGAGAATATGATAAAGATGCCACAATAATAACTTCTGGCAATTCAACATGGAATACTTACAAAAGACTCACTCACTGACGATACCGAGTGTTGGATCAGAATGTTTTATATCTGAATGTTTACCCAGTAGTAAATATACCGCATATCTCTGTGGTATATAAAGACGCAGATGAGCCACAACATTAAAACCGCAGGCCGCGTGAATAAAAGTTATTTACTTATTCGAATGCAATGTTCTGCTGGGAAAGTGTGGCTATTGCATTCATGTGGATGTTACTTTGACACGTAGCTCTCCAGAGGTTGCTCGTCCATGGACCGACTGGTCAGGGCTGTTTCAAAGACACCAGGGCAATATTAAGCAAGTGGTTTAAACGTGGCTGGGTGGTACGTGTTTGTTATGTGTGTTTCCTCAAAATAAATGCAGAGTGTTTTAGCCAGCTAGGCAGAGATTATTAAGAATTAATGTTGATGAGTGCCCGTGTCCCAAAACTACTTTGGAAGTTACTTTGGTGGATTGGGCCTGCTGATGCAGCAAATCAACCCTGACAAATGAATCTCTTATGTCTCCTCTTTCATCAGTGTGGCCATTTTAATTTGGTATAAGACCGGATGATATTAGATTAATTCTGATGTCCAAAACAGTTTGCATTTTTAATGTAATCACATAAACTGTGATTCACTCTTTACACTGCAGCGTGTGGTAATAGACAACAACAAAATGTTACAAGAGAAAAGTGATTGTGTTGTAGAGACTGTTTCAGATAAAACTTTTGAGGTCATTAAGACACAGCAGGCTCACATTTTGCACTTCACTTGTGCAATTACTCATCCATAAACAGTCAGGAACCATATATTGTATTTTCCGTACTATAAGCGCACTTAAAATCCTTTAATTTTCTCAAAAATCGACAGTGCACCTTTATAATCTGGTGCGCCTTATGTATGAATTCTGGTTGTGCTCACTGACTTCGAACCGATTTTATGTGGTAGACGGTGCTCACAAATCTGTCAAAAACTATTTTAGTACAACTTTGTTAAGCTACGTAGCCGTAGTGCGGAGCGGATGATGTGATATCCTCGTGTCGGTGTTGTTCCCACATCATCATAATAAATGTTGTTCCAGGTCCAACATTGCAAGTGACCATTCACATTGTTGTGACGTCATACTTTTGCAAGCCAAGCGATTCATTCATTTATGAAATTCCAATGTTGCAAGGACAATATGTATAATGCTTACCGTTTATTAAAGAACAGTATCCTGAAATGCAAAGAATTCAAATTGCTGGCTCGGCGGACAGAGGCGGTTTCTCACAACTTAAGTAGATTTTTTTTTAAGGTGCAAAAGTAAGACGTCACAGCAATGTGATTGGTCACTTGCAATGTGGAACCTGGAACAACATTTATTATGAGGATGTGGAAACAACACCGACACGAGGATATCAGATCGTGCAGACAGGAGCCTCACGGTCCTCTTCAGGTCCCAATGTCAAACGAACACTGCGGCATCACTGAGAGTTAAAAACTGTCTAAATTCTTTCATCTTTAATAAAATGATCAGTGTTGCTGCTTTACCAGGTGTAACAATTAAGTTTAACATCCAGGCATCCATGAAAACAGAATGTATTAAATTTAACGGAGTTAGAAGTTAGCAGGAAGTTAGCTCGCTAGTTTCCACCTAAACATGATATAGCATGTTCTGACCAGTGTTGGGACTAACGCGTTACAGTAACTACGTTATTATTGTGGTAACGAGCACGGTAACTAGTTATTATGCCAAAATCAGGAACGCGTTAGTCGTTACTGGGATTTAGATAGGCTCGTTACTTGTTACTTCGTGTGGTGGCTATCGCGGAGGTTCCACAGATTCAGTAACATTAGCAAGTGGTGGAGGCCAGCAGGTGGATGAAGGAAAGGGGACGCAGAAGGAAAAGAGACCCGAGGCGGCCGCCGGTCCAAGTGTGAACTGAACTTCAGGTAAGAAGTTATGACCTGCAGTCTCTCTGGGTCAGATATGAACCAAGTTTAGGTGGAGTTTATTTTCGTTATTCTGACTTTTTCCGTACTGCGTGCTAGCTAGCATGACGGAGTTTCTATACAGCTGGGTGGGTGCTATGATGTTAATGATGTTTAACTTTATTTTGTTCATAAGTTATTAGAGTTGCCAACCGTCCCGTCTGGTATTCAGAGAAAATATTACGCGTTTCTTATTGAGGTGAAAAGGAACAGTTTGTCCCGTAATTCAGCTACAATGAAAAAGGCACAAAGCTGGAGTTACTCTGTGTCTTTGCTGCACAGCTGCCTCTTCTTCTTTCATTCTCCCCCTCCCTCTCCCGTTTCTACTTCAATCATGAAAACTGATCAATGATCAGCTGATTGGCTTTTCTCTCTTGTTTGTTTATCGCTCACTTTACGCCGAAAGAGGAAACCAGCGGATGTTGCGCTAAACAACAGCATAAACTACCATAAGCTTGATCAGCTGTTGTTAGAATTTATTTAATATTAATTTCTAGTATCAGCTGATGTTTGTTGGAGCCACAGCTGCAAAAAAGCTGCTGGTCATGATATGGTTTGGTTATCTGGTGAGAGGGAAACATGAAGATGAAACCAGGAGATGTCCTTACTGAATCATCAGAGCTGAACAGGTGATGGAGAAACAGGTTTACCTTTTAGGTGACATGAATGAGTTGAAGGGAAGTTATGAACTGTTTCTGAGAGACAAATAACCCCAGGATCCTTTTTTAGGTAGCTGACAGCTGGTAACTGTGCAGGTGCGGATCTAGCAAAGTGTTGCCAGGGGTCCATGTAGGGCATTAACAGGGAGAGGTGGGCACAAGGAAATACTTTTCTTTCTTATTCTCATTTAAAATGTCTAGCTTTTAAAAAATAATTATCTGAATCTTACAACAAACGATTGATAGATTGATGCATATATACCATCAAAACAGTGTACATCACTGTCACAACAGCGTTTGTTTTCATTCAAAGGCTTTATGATTTTTCCTATAATGGTGGGCTGGTCTCTAGTCAAAATGCCCGGGCCAATTTTCTGTCCCAGTCCAGCCCTGTAAGCAGCTCATCTGCAGTCTGGTGTTGCCTACATCTTCCTATTCAGAAGGCAGAATTTCTGAGTTCTGAGTACAATTGAAAGCACCACGACTGCAGTTTTTGTGTTGGATGTAAAAGGCGCACATGACTCTGTGACGTAGGCTAGAATCATGGCAGCAGTCAATGACGGTCCAGGCGTGGGATTTCTCTCGTGGAAATGTGCACATTATCTTTTCCTTTCTATTGGTAGGTGGCACAGTGCACTTGTGGCAAGTAAGCAAGCTAGAAGACTGGAAAAGTTATGGAAGCAACACATTAACAAGAGAATTCTGAGTAAAACCAAAGTTACTTTCCCTAGTAACGAGTAACTTGAAGTAACTGAGTTACTTTTGAGAGAAGTAACTAGTAATGTAACTAAGTTACTATTTTAAAGTAACTTACCCAACACTGGTTCTGACTGAGAGATTTCTGAAAAAATTAAAGTTTACAGCTCTGCTATCACTTCCAGCATAAATGAAAACAGAAAACTAAACAGCTGTGATGTTTGTAGGGTTACTGAAGTTGGACTAGCTGGTATATAACGATGTGCTACATGATCGCTAGCGACACAGCAATGTTAGCATAACATTAGCACAGTGAAGCTAGAGGATGAACGCTAACTTTTTCCACTCAATAAAAGTTAACGAGGGTTCCCGATGGTTAGGGATAAATGCAATCGCATGGCAAGATACTGTAAATGGACCAAACTTCAGTCAGGAAAACAACTGAGATAATCTATCCACAATACGAGGTTAGTCATTAATATACTGGAACAACATGGGAATAGAGCAGCTGCGAGACAATTCAGCATTAATGAATCAATGGTACGTGAGTGGAGGAAGCAAGAAGAATGAGGTGAGCAAAGTTTGACTTATCTGACTGTTCCGTTTCTCTTAATGCGCCTTATAATCCGGTGCGCTTTCTGGTCTGAAAAATACGGTATATTAAAATCATGAGAAAGGAAAAAAGACTGCCACTGTGTGTCTGTGTATATTGGTCATCCAGGTCATGATAGTTTAAGAAAGCGATTCAACTTCTTACCTTGTCCTTGAGTGATCGGTTTCTGCGATGTCCAGCCTATGAAAGCATATTGGGCCACACATGCAACATGTGCATGAAGCTTTATGATTGCCTTTCCGTAGATGCACTGAGAAGCAATATAGAGCCATATGTTTGTTTTGCTGCAATTCCTACAAGTTGTGATTTGTCTGTTTACATATGGTGGAGATGAAAGATAAAATGGCTTTAGAGAGTTGTACAACTGTGGCTCATCTGTATAATGAATTGCTGTACAATGTTTTTTTTCCATCTCTTCAGCCTTTAGAGTGAGGAATTTGTCATTTAAACTGTATTTCCTGTTTTCCGGTAGATATTTCATCTTCTCAGCAGTATGTGAAGCAGCGTACCTATAGTACACAGAGGCGACACAGTTTTCTCAGTCATGTCTACTTCCATTGGCACTCAAATTTTTCTGATTTAATTATTTAGATACTTTGCACTAGAATTTCTGATCATTTAGAGTGCACTTAGAGGAATAATGGATTGGATTAATATAGTGCTTTTCAAGGCACCCAAAGCGCTTTACAATGCCACTATTCATTCACACACTGGTAGA
The DNA here is from genome assembly GCF_965226115.1 of Aulonocara stuartgranti. NCBI lineage: Eukaryota > Metazoa > Chordata > Actinopteri > Cichliformes > Cichlidae > Aulonocara > Aulonocara stuartgranti. The sequence goes on from NC_138946.1 coordinate 8,158,286, forward strand.
GGCAAGCTACGGTTGTAGCCACAGCTGCCCTGGGGCAGACTGACAGAAGCGAGGCTGCCATATCGCGCCATCGGCCCCTCTGGCCAACACCAGTAGGCAGTAGGGTAAAGTGTCTTGCCCAAGGACACAACGACCAGGACAGAGAGCCCGGGGATCGAACCGGGGATCTTCCCGTTACAGATGCGCTTCCCAGCCCCCTGAGCCACGATCGCCCCAGAAATACAGAGAGTTGGGAGTCCAACAACAGTATCAGACTGGTGAGTCCTTTACTCACCTTTAACGGTTTGAACAAAATTATTAGGTTATTCAGCTAAAGGTACAGAAGAGTAAACATTGGCATTCGCCACGCAGTAAGTGTTAAATACTGATAAAGTGGGAGATTTGGCACTTAAAGGCTAAAGGGGGAGATCAAAACATAAAAATCTAGAGGAGGGTGACAAATAAAGTGAAACGATATAAATAAAACAGTGTTGCGATCGATCCAAATTCTCAAAGAAACCTGTAAGATGAAGGATGTTTTTGAGAGTATTGATTTACCTGGAGCTGCTGCACTTCTTATCGCACCCAACAACCCTCTATTACATCCTAATCCACACATTTAATGGCAAATAACTGAACCATTTTGGAGTGGATTCTGGTTCAAGGTGCTCCATCACTTCCAATACTGAGGCTTTCCATACAAAATGTGAAAAAAAAGAGAAACATTTCTCAACGCATGACCGTAAGAGCGCCAGCTTTTATCAAACCGAGCCCCGTCTTTCATCTCTCATCTGGGAAAAATAAATGCGGTTGCATCCCGGAGCAAGATTGGAGTCTTCCAGTGGTCATTGAGCCCTGAACTGCTGCATCATGAACAATGGCTAAAGCTAAGTAAAACTATGGTTGGAACTGAATAGCCCTCACCACTCTTCCATAACCTCCAGTGCTTTCAAGTCAAATGGGAATTCACAAGGACTGAGTAAAAATCTTCAGCACAGTGTTGCAATGATCCTAGTTAAACTGAGAGTAAGGCAGTGTCCAAATGTGTGTACCTAAAGCTAATCGGCACTTATATTACACATCGTAACCCTGTCAGCCCTACAAAGATTTTAAATATGGGTCCCATACACTTATTATGACCCCAGTCCCAGTGACAACAACTAGGGGATCTCGCCCAGCCTTGCTAAAAAAGGACAAACAGCTTTAATATTTAAGCTACAATCCGACTACTGCTAAGTATCAGAGTAAATTATATTTAATCAAAACTGTAATGTTACCTGAACAGTGGGAGGGAGCTCTAAAATTATCTACTTTCATAGAGGCCCTGCTTTCTTCAGCTAGAGGAACACGAAAAGAGCTCCTTTGCTATAAATGGAGGGAATGTACTCTTATTGTAGCTACCATTCAGTCACTTAGACGTTACCTTAATCCAGACCTTCCCAAAGTGTGGAGCCTGCCCCCCCTTTGTTTTCTTGTAAAACAAAGGTAGCAAAAAAAGTTTGGGAACCACTGCCTTAATCAATTAACCATCTTAACCTTTAAAGCAGAGATTGTGTCCTTGCTTGGACAAACAACCACTACAATCACTTATTTACAAGCACATTGTTAATACATTATTTTAGCAATGCTGACTTTTCTCAAGTTTGAGCCTCTCAGAATTCCCACTAAACTTGATGGTTTGCAACCATCTAGATTGGTTTGCCTTTCAAACAGTGCCCACATTTTTCCAGACCTAATTATTCAACAAATTTGAAAGTCTCAGAGTTAGCATTTGCATCACAGTAGCTTCCGTGATAAAGTGTTGGAAGGCATTGATTTTGTGCCACAGTCGGTCATTCCGGTATCTTTTCAGCCTCCGTTTTCCTCTCACCGCTGGCTCTCCTGTGCCTTTTTCTGCTTTGGATAGCACTAAACAAAGAGCCACATCAGCTAAACATCAACACTGGGTGGTCGCCCTGTCTAAGCAGCACACAGAACCCTTAGCACGCCATAATACAAAAATAATTTAAGGCTGTATGTTAGAGATATAGCTTTCCCTTGACACAAAGCAGTCCCCGATGGGCTGAATGTGAGTACTGGAGTATTTGGGCATGTATTTGTAGGGTAGGTGGACATACATACACACTGATCACAATGTTTTTTTACTTCATTTCATTTCACAGTTGCCAACATAGCATCTTTACAGCTACATTTTCCCATTCAATTACTAGCCACCTGACACTGTATTTTAAAAAAAATGGACAGAATGGACAAAAGCTCCCCGGTCTGAATGCAAGGCAGTATAAAAGTGACTTTCATTTGCATTATTTCTAATATCCAGCAGGGGGCAACTGCTTTGATTGAAAAATGTTGCTTTGATGCTCAATAAACCTCAATAAACACTTTTGTACTGTTTGTTTCTAGCCTTAGTTAAAAATGCATGATGTTCCAACAAGTCAACACCCTACGAGTATGCAGTGCGTCATATCCACCTCTTACTTCTTGCATCTAGTTTTTAAAACTAAGGCCAAGACACTCAAGTTGAGCCTTCAAAATGGGACACCACAAGTCTATGCAAACCAAAAGTCTATCGGATGCACTGCTGAATGAGCTCCCCTATAAAAGACACACACATATCTTCATCTCCTCTGTTCATTAAGTTACAGAAAGCGAGGAAGAGCAGCCGCCATGAGTGAGATGTTCGTACATTTTGTCACTTCCAACTTACTCCCAAATGATCATTTCTCCCGTTAAAATGAATGGGTAGGTATAGAACTGACAGCAATTGTGATTTTTTTTTTTCACTGAACGCTGTGATGGGCACGTTATAAACATCACCTTTACAGACTACATGACAAGCAGTGAATATGCTGAGAACGGAGCAGTCTGGCTGCTGAAGGGAAAGAGAAAGGGAATGGATGTAAATGGGCAAAGTTAAAAGGAAAGAAGAGGGTGGCGGGAGGTATGAGGCAGGGGAGGATGGAAAGATGGCTGAATGAATAGATAGACGGATGGAGGTTAGATGGCTGGTGGGAGGTATGCTATATATTGGCATTGATCCACAGGAGGCCCCATCAAAGATAGAGTGACATTTATGGTGCCGCTGACTGCAGTGGCCGGCCCTCAGCAGCCGCTGCAGAAAGCTGTGACATTGTCAGCTGTGCTGGGAAAACTGTAGCTGCTTTTGACTGCCGCTGTGACACAGGCATTTTCTCTATGGATTCACAGGTCGGGGGCTGAAGGGTCTTGTTAGCTGCACAGGGTCATATATTTGTTCTTTATTCAACAAGGATTCGAAGTGAAATGAACCTTTTATTGCTCCCAAGAGAACTTGCCATTCACATGTAATGAGCACACATACACACACCAAACGAAACGCACGGCAAAGATAAGAAGAAGCCTTCAAGTTGAAAGTTAGACCTTCTAATACATTATTAAGGTTACTTATGCTCATTTATGGGAATAAATGGCAAAAGGGAACTTTAGACTGTTAAGTTAGAGCTTGAACTTGTGTTTTTTCATCTCTTTTTAATTAGGAAGATTGCAAAAATGCATATGTATGCATGGATGCTGTAGAAGGAATGCTGCCCCTATGCTCCCAGCCTCCAAAAATCAGCTCATGTGCTGATAACTATAAAGGAAAACATACTGTCAGCATGTGCTTGCTTCATACAGCAGCTTCAGAATAAGATGAGTAAATGAAAAGGAAAATAAAGAGAACATAAATGTAAATAAATTTCTGTGTACACTGGCTTGCAGGCAAAGGGTAAAATCTGTAATACAGTAATCTAAATTCATGTGGTTTCCCTGCTAGCATTTGAATAGCAGTGTAAACAATGGAAATACTTTTCTTCCTGCAGTGGTAAAGGGCTATACTGATACTGAGAAATAATTGTACAGTGGCTTTAAGTGACATGGAAGTAAATCTTACAAGAAGAGCTTATATAACAGCATCAATGCTTAAGGACTGTGCAACCCATTGGTAGGTATATACTAGCATTTCATATCCTCTTAGAGTGTAAATTGAGTCTGGCTAGTAAGATCAGTAAAAAAGAGTAGATCAAAATCATCAAACTCATTTTAATAAAAGCAGCAGAGTAAATACAAAATAGTATTTTAAATGATTTAATTTATTAAGGGATATCCAAACCCTGTAAGAAAAGGTAATTGCTAAAACTGCAATCAGGCATACGCAATGACTGGAAATGAGTCGTTCACATCGTTGTGGAGGAATTTTGGCCAACTCGTCTTTGCAGAATTCTTTTAATTCAGACACATTGGATGTTTGAAGCATCAGGTATGACCGAACTTGTGTTTTTTTTGTTTGTTTTTCTTTGTTAGCCATTCAGTAGTGGACTTGCTGGTATGTTTAGGATCATTGTCCTGCTGCAAAACCCAAATGCACTTGACTTTCAGGGCATAAACTGATGGTTGGATATAAGATAAGATAAGATAAGATAGAACTTTATTAATCCCTCGGGTGGGTTCCTCTGGGAAATTCGATTTCCAAAAAAAGCACAGCAACGACCGAAGTTACAGTTACAGAATTGTTATATATATATATATATATATATATATATATATACACACACACACACACACACACACACACACACACACACATATATATATATATATAAATACAGAAACAAATATAAATAAAATATACAAAGGGGATAAATAGAATAAATAGGAATAAAAAATAAAAATACAAGTGAATTGCACATTTCAAGTATTGAGTCTGTTGACTATTTACAAAAAGTATTGCACAAGGTATTGTACAGTGAGGTGAAGAGGCACTACAGCTTAGTTGTTCCCCCCTCCTTTGTCCTCCTGTTTCCCCTCCCTCTCCCCTCCAGAGAGGAGTTAAACAGTCTGATGGCGTGTGGGACAAAGGAGTTTTTAAGTCTGTTAGTTCTTGTCTTGGGGAGAAGCAACCTGTCACTGAACAGACTCTTCTGGTTGTTTATGGCCGTGTGCAGAGGATGCCCAGCATTGTTCATAATGTCCATCAGTTTCTTTAGTGTCCTTTTCTCTGCCACTGTCACCAGAGTGTCCAGCTTCATGCCGACCACAGAGCTAGCCCTCCTGATCAGTTTCTCCAGCCTGGATGGGTATACAGTATTCAGGAGTTTCTATTAGAGAGCAGGTGCTAAAGCAGCAAAGCAAAGCAGACCATTACATTACCACCATGTTTGACTGTTGATATGATATTTGTTTTATGCAATGCTGTGACAGTTTTATGCAGGATGTAACCTTCCAAAAATGTAAACTTTCGTCAGAGTTTTAGGGATCATCAAGATGTTTTTGGCAAATCTGAGACGAGCCTTTGTGTTCTTTGGTCAGCAGTGTTTTTCTTGTTGGGACTTTTTGATGGTTAGTAGAGTCTCTTTCTTATCGCTGAGTCATGAACTTTGACCTTAAACGAGGCAAATGAGTCCTGCAGTTCTTTAGGTGTTTCTCTGGGTTCTTTTGCGACCTGTTGGATGCGTCCACTGATGTGTTCTTTGATTAATTTTCATAGGCCGGACACTCGTGGGACTTTCACCACTGTTCCAAGTTTTCTCAATTTGTGGATAATGCTTCTCACTGTGGTTCTCTGGAGTCTCAAAGCCTTGAAAATGGGTTTGTAACCCTTTCCAGACTGATAGATGTCAGTAACTTTATATCTGATGCATTACTTTTTGAGATCTTTTAGCCTCTTCCACTTTGCCAGATAGGTTTTAAACCATGATTTCTTTTTCACAAAGGGTCAGGTAGATGTTGATAGCTTTTTTCTCTTCAAAAGTGAAATATTTAAATACTGGAGTTATCTTTGTCTAATATTAAATTTCAATTGATAATCTGACACATATGCAGATTTTATAAAAACTATGAAAGGGGGCATATTTCTTCACAGCACTGTACCGTCAGGAATAATACGTACTTTATATGCCAAACAACTACTTTGAAACTGCCCTTTGTGAGCAGTTCCTTCCCTAAGATTTTGTAACACTGTTATAAAAATCTTTCAGGAACTATAGATACTTGTATTGTGGAAACACTTGATAAGCATACATTTCACAGCAGGTATGATTACCCAGTTCTAAAGTTTTCCTGGGACTTGGAGTTTTCTTCATATCATATTCAAGATGAGAAACGCACAATTAAATTGTTACTACAGGCAAAACAAAACAAAGTCAGGTCATCCTGTTTGCAAAGGGTTTTCAATGGGCCTTCCCAAAAAATAGCGAGACCTCACCAAACTGAAGGGTCAACTCAAAAATAAAAACACACAATAGACAGAATAAAGCATAAAAGAGCCATTAATACCACTCATTATCCAAATTCAGTACCCAGATACATGTGGCATGTTAACAATGGGCAGAAAGGGGTTTAAGATGAAAAAATACAGATACGACTCTCACTCGGTCTCACTTCAAAATATTATGTACAAGTATAAAATGAGTTAGAGCTGGAGAGCCGGATGAGTCAAGTAGCTCTCACTCAAAAGCATCAGTTCTACAACATGTAACGAGTGGGGTAGCACCTGCTAGCGACAAACACTTTTTTATGCCAGCGTTCTGCATCTGAGAGTATGTGAGGGTCCGCACGGGTTCAAAGGACCTAAAACTTGTAAAAAGAGGCTAAATGTGAGGCTCCAAGTGAACGTCATGCCATCCAACGTGAGCCAATTTGTTGTGCTTGTGTGGACTTGTCAGCATATGCACCACGCTAAAATGCACCTGCTATGCATGCTACCTCCAAGAAGACCAGAAAAAAAGAACACCTACTCATCAGTGGTGCCTGCAAATTAATCTCACTTATAAATTGTATGCAACGGTATACGATGAGTGCATGAACACACGAAGCTCTGTCCGAGTCATACGGCTTCGTCTCTTATCTTGCAAGCATTCACAGCAACACATATTACCCTCAACTGCATGTGTCTGATTTGTGTTCTATCACTGGCAATCAGGAAATGATTGCAGGGAGAGAATGGTGGGTAAGAAGCATGGCTGTTCAGCATTCCCAAACAGCCTTTGCTGTCAAGGGCACTTACATACTGCATAGGTAGATATGTTTATGTGTGCACAAGCACACACATTCACAAACACAAATAAGCTGACAAAAATAATATGTTTGTCAAACAGACTCGGTGCGGTATTTTAGTCGAGTTTTAAATCTGCTGTGAGGGATTCATTGGGTTTGTTCCCGAAATCCTTGTGTTTGTTTTTGTCTCTCTTCCCCCTAAATTCCAACATCTCTAAATCACAAAGATTTAAAAGTCCTACTAAATTCTCCCTGCTAAAGCAGGTCATCTAATTACAAGTGCAGCTTTCCTCAAAATTCGCAATACGCTGAATTTTAGCAGTGACAAAAGACTTTCTTCACGGCGTCTCATTTGTCACCGATTATCAAAGAAAGGCAGACCATCAATATTTAATTTGATGCCACTGCTGCCTCCAAAGCAGACAACAAACAAACAATATTTCTGCATTATTTTCAGCAAATTTGTGATGGAGAGGTTTGAGCTTATTCATAAAAAATACTCTCTGCCACCTTCAGCAGATCTTATCCAGGGAAGGGGAAATGATAGAGTAGAATGTCTTACTTAATGTGCAGTGGGACTCAAAATGGGATCCGTCTATTTGCACTCTTCAAAAAAAACCCACATTACAGATCCTTTGGAAACAACAGACCCTTTAATATTTTTTCTTGATAATACATCTTTTTGTTCTTTTCTTTCCTATCGAATGAAGATGTTCTAACCTTGAATACTGGGTTGTCATTACTCACAGTTACAATTACTGAGTACTCATGGGTCAGACAAGTACACTACTCTTCAGACTTGTTTATTTAATGTCAACTATACAGTTTTTTGCTAGAAAATCGTTCCATAAACAGACAAACCAGTAAAACTGGCTTTTGTGATAGCTTCCACTACAGTAGGTCCAAATTCTCCCATCAAGACACACACAGACACACAGGCTTGTTGAGTAAAATCAATGCCAACCACACCATCGCAGCTGGTAACTACATCATAATGTGTGGGCCTTGTGTGTTTTCTAAATTTGCCCCCTAGGTCTCTTCCCCAGGAAACCCTACTAGCAGCAGCATTAGCAAAAAACAAAACACAAAAAACACAACCAAGCAACAAAATGCTGCAATGCATATCCTCCAGGTCATTATCTTCGGGGATGACACTACTTTAATGGATCTGCTAACAGAGCTTGAATTTCTTATTTTCTCTGCTTCCTCGACAATTCCCAACTTGAAACGGATGAAAAGAAAGAAAAAAGAAAGAAAATCGAGGGAAAAAGCTGCCAAGATGTTTATGCCCGATACTAAAATCTGTTAAATTATTAAGAAAATTCTGTGGGAATAGATCTTAGCAGCAGCTCTAATTTTAGGCACATTTGGTGATTACAGAGAGACACAATATGAGCATTATATGTATAAGAACAGCAGAGAATACCCAATTATATCCTCTTACTCTTACTTTATTGGCAAAATGAACTAATTTGGGAACTTAACTATCATAATAAAACACATTGTGTGCGACTGCGTTCACACAGGTCAGAGGGTTTGTTGTTGCCACAACAAAAACGGCGAGTAAATAAATTATATGTACATGCTGCTATACACCAAATGAAGTGTATAGCAAAATGGCACTTCTTTGTCTCTCATCCAAAGAAAACCAAGCAAGCAAAACATCTGTGAAAAATCTGTGAAATTGACTTGAACTCATGTGTAACAAAGGGTTTTATATTTATATGTAAATGAAGTGTTATTGCAATTACTATAGCATTTTAATAATATTTTTGAGATGCGTGCCAGATTTGGAAAGAAAACGTTTTACATTTATTTTCCTCTGTGAGCTTTGCATTTTTCAGGAGAGATCGGACCCAGAGGAAAGCAAACATGCATTTAAAGTTTCGAGCAGGCTCACAAAACACTGCAGATTGAAGACTTGAACAATTTGTGCTCTTCTGTTATTAATTCAAACGTGTCTTGTGTCACAAAAAGAGATTCCCGTATAGTTTTCTGTAGTTTTCCCCAGTTTAATCTTGTAAAACAGGTCCCGTTAAAGGAAAACACAAGCCTCCCCCCTGAACCCTTTCTTTGCACATGATCCTCGATGGCCAGGGAGAGCCTAAACATCACAGGACATTAATGGTCAGTCAGGCTTGGCCTCGGAGAAGATAAACGCCTGCCAGATTGGAATCCCTCACCCTGATGCACAAATGTGCGCGCACACCAGGCTGAACCCTCCCATTCTCTGACCACACACCGGAAATGAGTGATGAGTCTCCAGTTAAGATCTGTGGGAGGCCTGGGATTGAAAAGGACTGCATTTTGTCACGCTAACACCAGAGGGAACATTTGAAACAGGATGACACCTCATGAATATCAAATGGCACCCCGCGTTTTAGCGTGACACACTTCACACTTCCTGGAATTAATTATCGGCGGATAATGTGGCAGCGATGTGGTCGACCACCGCTCCGAGTTTTCAAGGTGTTCTGAAAAACTTTTTGATGCTGCCAAAGTTGGACAAAGAGATGAGGATTGTTTTAAATTTCGCAGTTAAAATAGATCTGCAGAACATCTGATCAAATGAGGCAAAAATAGCAAATGTGTGATCACAATTAGAAAGTCTGGACTTCTTTGAAACGCAGCTACTTATACGATTTTTCAATTCATATGTAGAAACTTTTAAACATCCTGCCTAATCTTTATATTCTGCACTGGCACACAGATGAGTATATGAAGTCCAACAATGGATGGTGCTAGTCTTCCATCATATTGGCTGAAAAGCTTCCCTGGACTCCATTTCTCAGTTCTGCTATCCACGTCTGTGTATTAGCCGAGTTCATTAAAATAAAAGGCGTTAGAAGAGTGCAGAGGAGAGTCACACCCTGGCCACTTCATCACTGCGTGGTGAGAGGGCGAGGGATAGCATGTGTAAGTAAGTGTGTCTGTGTGTGTGTGTATGCATGCGTCCCAGCCTGCTTCAAAGGCAGCCTCTTGGACAAGATCAGTGCTGTGACCCTGTTCCAAGCTGGATGTAGGCTGGCAGGTTTCTGGAGTGGAGACGAGCCTTTAATCTGGGACAGATGAGAGGAGACAGTATAAACACACACAGAAAGAGACATAGGGAAAGGGACAGATAGATACATAGTTGGAGAGAATGATGGGAAGCTTTCAGAGAACCTGCAGGGTGAAGCAGGCGTCCAGCCAGTGGAGGCATCAAAAGACACTTTTGAAAGTAAACCCATAACCACCCCCAAAACAACTATTATAGTTCAGTGTGAAATGTGACAAAGGGTTTACACACACACACACACACACACACACACACACACACACACACACACACACAAGCAAGAGTGCTTTTGTGGCTGGGGCTGCCGTAGTTGCTGGCATGCAGTAAGAAGTCTGCAGTGAAGGACCAGACATAACTGGTCAAGATAGAGATGGAAGCAGAGGGCAGGTGGTTTCATATGTTGAGAGCATAAATAAGAGGGAAAAAATGCAGAGATGAGAATGAAAGCATGTCAGGAATAAGAGAAGAAGAAGAAAAGAAGATTTTGAACCCCAATGAGGAGGAGAGAAGGCAAGTCTGTGCAAAGCAGCACTTTTTGCATGTGTGCATGTGCGTGTATTCGTGTGTGTGTTATGACAGAACGAAAATAGAGATAAATGTAGAAGCAACAAGCCTCCTGTACCGCAGCGACTGTGCGTCACACGACGTGTGCGAGCGTGTGTGTGTTAGGAATGTATTATACATGCATGCTGTGTACATGTATAATGAGCAATAACCACCCATATATCAGGCGCTATCTGTATTTACAAAGGAAACTAAGAATCAATCACGCAGACACACATTTAAAAACAACCATCGTTTGAGGTGACAAGTGAGAGAATGTGCAAACACGATGGTATAAATAGTGACGTAATGCTTTTTGTGGCCCTGCTTAGGATTCTGTTGCGCTCACGTCTTTGCTTCTATTTGCCCGTGATGTTTACGTTTCTGCTTTGCTTTGCCAAGTGGACAGGTGTGTGCTGCCAAAAAGTTTCACTGAATATATATTTGCAAATGGTTTGCACACCAATGCTAATGAGTAACAAGCACACAGCTGGGCATACCAAATGATTTCCAGTGGTCAGTAGGAGAGCAAGAGACTAAATATAGTCTCCAATTTTTGAAAATAACCGCATTAAGTACGGCGCTCAAGTCGTGAAGTTAACTCAGCTGAGTGTAAAGGTAAGTGACAGCTGTCTGAGTGCTATAGATATGAAAAAAACAACAACCTCTCAACACCTCTGCAGCTAAGAAAAACACATGAGCTTTATTGTCTGCTGAATCCTTTCAGAAGCAGAGGTTTTGGCTGATAATAAACTTTTTTGAACTTGAAATTTTTTCCACATTTGTTCTTCTTTCACTTTTATTTTTGGATGTTATTCACATCTCAATGTATAAAAAAGACAAACTTCCCACAACACCAGCAACAAAGACCAGTAATCTTTAAAATACAAAGGAAAAAAGAAACCGCGATCCATCAGTCAGTGCTGTATACACTCTCATGAACTTACAAGCCATGAATCATATATAATTACGCACATACATACACAATTCCTCTAATGAATATTTACTCTACGTGACATCTTTCTTTAAACTCCAGTTGACTTTCACATTTGCAGATAATATCTTTGCCTCACTGTTGTGGTGTGGGAGTGTGTGTGGATTTCTATTGGCTTAATTGGCATACTTATTTTTAACACAGTTGATTAAAACAGAATAATACAATTCTGGAGATACTGTATTGTATCACATATCTTATAATGAAACACAAATAAGTCGTGGTTTGAAGACTTCACGGAGTCACACAAAATGTGTATCTATATACCAATTTTAGGATATGAACTGGATATCTAATTCTTTATATTGGAATCTGCATTTTATCTTGAATAATAAGAGCTGTTTGTAACGGATGAAAGATATCTTCCATCCATCCTTTCTTATGCTTATCCAATTCAGAACTGCGGTTGGGTTGTAACCTCTCCCAACCGCAGTGGTCCCCAAAAACATATTCTAGATTGCAATCAAGTATCAACAGGACGATTTCTGTTGATACTTTTCCTGCTGATTCAAGTTTTCCTCTAAATTGTTCTGCTGTATGAATGAATGCAAATAAAAGCACAACTTCCTCATATAAAAATGGCATTACACAGACCTAATTGGCTTTTCAAACATCTAAGTGATGAATTTGTTTCTATTAATTAAACTAACAGCTTTTCTGTCCTTTTATGTGGCCGAGCTTAATAAAAAGTGGAAACTGAAGAGCTATCCACAGATTGCTCAATAAAAAATACTGACTAATAGCTCATTCAGGAAAAAAACTTCAATTTTCTCTATTACTACAAAATTTCTTACTATTAAATTGCCAGAATGGAACAATTCGATGTTTTAAATCTTTATGAGAAGCAAGTTTTGAATACTGCAGACGCGCATTTCAAACATGGCTAAGCTGCTTGATTAGCAACATGAAGTAATCCAAAACTAGACATAGCAAATCTCCTTTCAGACGTCTCCCTTTAATTTCACAATTTGTCCTGTAATGATGGAATACAAATTTAACTTTTTCTGAAGATTTGATGCTCTTGTGAATCAGTGTGATAGAATTTCTACAAATCAGAAGCAAACAAAATCCCCTTTCTTCTTCAACTTTAATTTCAACTTATTCCACTTTTCAGCAGTTTTCAGTGAATATTGTTCAGCTGCTCATTTCCATCCCCTGCGTTTTCAAATATTTTGCTCTCCAGCCTTCACAGGAGTTACTGATTCAAGTGTCAGCTTCTAACTCTTAAAATTGTCCATTATCTTAACTACCTCACAATTTCAATCTTAGACTTATCTTGACTGTTTCTCATCAGTCGCAAGTTGATTAAATTCTAGATCTTAATTATAACTCAGTTTAGGAAAAGCTTCTTTGGAGCAGTCATAACCAATGCTTTAAATCCCGTATTATGCTGATAAAAACCTTCCATAAAGACAGAATACTGGGCAGTACGGTTGTAAAATTTTGGTCTTAGATTTATGCTGTGATTTAGAGGCAGTGGTTAAATTTAAAGTGTGTTACATAGAAACTGTGCTCATTATCAAGGAAGAAAATAAATGAGTATAATAAAGATATAAAGTGTTGTGCACCCTCTGTATACTGTGTATAATGATTAATAGGAGGTTTCATTCAACCAAAGGCTATTTTGACTCCTTCATAATAGAGTCATTTTTCAGAAGCACCCAGGAACAAGGAAACGTCTATTTAGGAAGGACCAGATGCAATAACAGTAAACTAATGTGATGGTTTCCTCATTCACTCTTTTCTTTCATACTCAACTCCACAGTAACTGTCAGTTTCTACTCAGTGGATTCTTCTTTTTCCCCCTTCTTCGTTTTTGTGAAGATGTTTTTGTTCACATTTAAAGTAATAAGTAGAGATTTTACCAAGTCATTTTGAATTATATTATTTAAAAAAATTAAATTTGTTTTCTCCCCCCATGAACAGATGACATTATGAAGATAATTTAAAGGGAAGTGTTTAAAACAAGGGTCACCAATCAGGCATGCAAGATACTCACACACACACACAACAGACTTGGAGATCTTTAAGTGCTTTTCAAACTTTTATTTAAAGCATAATCTACTGAGAATATTGTTCTGGAGATTAATTGGGGCTGTGTTGTTTCATATTTAAAAGCTTTCCGCAGCTACATCAGATGCTCAGGCCTTTGAATCATGAAACAACCGCAGGAATTCCAGTGCATTTTGCAACAAAAGTCATAGCTGACTGCTATTGTTTGCTAAATCGTCGCGCACATAAAACATTTTTCTTTTTCTTTTCCAGCTTGGCAGTTTTAAATATTCAGTAAAAAGAAGGAGCAACCACAGAGGAGTTGCAGTAGAGAAGCTCTTACTGTAGTTTGCACGAATCAGCTTACATAAGACATCACCACGGGTGAATATCATTTTTTATTTTGCTATTTCCTCAGACTAATAAACACTCAAGACAACCACGCATGACAAAATCACATCCTAATGTTAACCCGTTGTCTGCCTGTTTTGTTTTCAAGTTAGGTTATTTGTTTATGTTAGCAACCAAAGTGAACTAAACTAGTGTGGACTCATTCTGCACTGTAAGGGAAAATGCAAGCAGCACTGCTTTGGAGACTCCGGCATTACTAACATATATATAAGTAGTGAATTGGTCAGCCAAGTGATATAGAGCCACTGATTAGGTTAAAGACTTAATGAACTTCAGGACATCATAAGTCAATAAGTGTGTTTAAACTTCAGCTAAAATCATAAAATGCTCAACAAAATGTATCATTTGATACTTAAAGCCAGGAATGTGTTTTGCCCCTTATCTAACCAGGCCGGTGATCAAAGGGCATCTCCGTTTTGAGATTAGCACCACAAGCATAACGTCTGACTGCACGCAAACATTTACTACGAAGATACTATAACCCCAACACAAAAAAACTGCCCTGTCCTTATTATCGTCAGATTTAGCATTTAGCGACAGCACAGTTACACATCCAATCATCTTTTATTGCTACGGACCCTCTTGCGAGTCTGAAAGCAAATTTGGTTGAGGAAAACTAGGGCAACTCAAAACTCCTGTTGAATCTGTGTCATATATATTCATTCAATTCCCAGATGCCAAACTTGCATCAGATTGGATGTCTACTTATGTTTCCTTCTAACTCAATAACAATGATGTTATCTAATGGTTTTTTTTTTAAAGAAAAACAAGGTTAATCCAAAAAAATAGCAGCTTAGAAGCTGACAAATACAAATAAGTAAACTACAACAGGCAATAAGAAGAAGTCAAAATTGACTTCAAGATAGACAAACCAATGGTTTTTTATGTCAACTGGAATGAAATTGTGCATGTAATGTGGTAGTGGTGTGGCAGTAAACATACTGCTAACATAACAACTGCCATATCTGTGTTTTTGCTTGTTCCAGTGGCCCACTTATTCAGAACCATGTCTGGACCAAGATCATAGGAACAGCACAAGGCTGTGGGGCAATTTTGGCACAGTGGACAGAGTTCAGGGTTTCTCTTGCACGTTTCTCTCTCCTCACGTCTTCCTACATTGTTTCCCCCAGAAAACAAGAGTGGGATTTACATTGACCACAAATTTTATTATGAATAATCATCATCGGAAACCGAATCAGAAACCCAAGAAGGATTTCAATACTTCTCTGCTGTCACACAATTTTTCAGATCATCTATGAAACACAAAATACACACGCACATGTGCACATACACAATCCACAGACCAGATACAGTTTCAGTCAATCTGTCACTGCAACCTGGCAACACACAACATATGTCTCAAGGGCCGAGTGTGCAGCTGCTCTTTGAGCAAGCAGGCAGGCCGGTTTAATGGCGAATGAATTATCTGGCTAACTTTGCTCTAGACAAAATGTCAAAAACAAAAATGTACCTGAGAGATTAAAGAGAAATGCACAAAACCAGGTGAGTCATACTCATTCCAATTCACAAACCGCATACAGCTTTATTTGATCTTAAGTGGGCTGTAGCAGTAAAATAAAAGCATGAGTAGATAATACAATAAATAAAAAATCAAACACAATCCAAATCTTTCTTCTAGCGGTAAGTTTTAGTACACTTTGGAAGATGATTTCCTTTAACAATCCACTCCACTGATGAATAATCTGAGATGTCTTAAGAAAAATAAGTGCAGTTTCCACATTTTTTCCCTCAATTTTTCCCAAATAACACAGAAATGCTCCAGTAGTCAACCAAAGAAACCCATCAGCATAGCTCCTTGGACTTTACCACACTCTAAGAAACAACTATGTAAAATTACTGCTGCATTATAGCATCTGATTACCTTGACTTAACTGAAAACAGGACACATGCTGTTAATTCACAGAAAAATTCCTTTTTTTTGATTGACTGTGGACCTGATTACATAAAGTAGTAATCTACTAGAAGACTAACTGCATAAAAGGCGTAATTACCTTTCTATTTAATGGTTTCCTAATGCTTACTTAGGTGTAGTATAGCAACCCATGTGTAGAGACTGTTAGTAAAAAGCTGTAAAAATGACTAAGATTCAGATCTCTGGTTCATATGAAATGAACATTTATGATTCTCATAATATGATCCACTCGCAATTTTCACATTTTGCAAAGCGGTCCAGTGGGTTGGATTGGACCCTTTATTGAGCCTCTTTTTGGACCCAGTCCATATGTTTGACACTGAGCTAAACACTAAACCTGCTATTCAACAGAATAGTGAACATAACGTAAATTCAGCAACACTGATTTTTAAAAAAGGACACGCTAACTAACCAAATGCAAGGAAACAGTAAAATTGTGGTAGTGAAATAATAAATGTTGTTTTAAAGGTGTAAAGTGCGGGGCTTCAGATACATTTATGTTGTTGGTCATAATACTACTACTACTGATTAGTAATGATAATAATACCAATAAAAGTTCAAATTTTTTTAAACAAAGAACCCTTTTGTAACACATCCTAAGACCTACAAACACAAAACAGCTGGCTTTGCATTATTCGAATCTGGAAGTATTAAATCAAACAAACAGGAAAAAAAGAGCTAAAGCACTGAAGCATTAAATTATGTGCCAGTTGTGCAGAGAACCACGGAAAGCCAACAGACTCAACCAAAAGGACTCCAGTGCATATGCTATGAAAAATAAGACAAAAACAGTACCTGAGACATTTAAGGAATATGTAAAAGCATGCTGGGATAAGCAACGGAAAGCTCCTGGACAAATAGAAGCTAATAAGACTAGCTAAGCAGTTAAGCAGAGTTACAACAACCTAATTTTGATTTGCAAGAAGGAAACACAAGTCAAAAAGTCCCCCTTTACTGAGGACTTAGAGAGTCTTGCATTATGAGATGACGACTGAAAAACACAACGAAGAACATGGAGGAAAGTGTTAAAAAATGGCAACAATTTCAGCACACGAGCGAGTAATGGCTGAGTCATTGGTGCTGATCAAACCCAAATCCCATTAATGCCTCCTGGCATTTTCTGCTGAAAATAAGAATGTTCTTTAATATTCCCCTTCTGCTGGGTAGAAAACAAATTGAGATTCCTGGAAATGGAAAGAGAAAGGAGGAGGAAGAAGGAAGAGAGAGGAAAGAGAGTGAGAGAGGGGAGCAGCCTGCCACTCATCATCCAAGGGCCAGCGAGCATGGTTGAAGTCTGCAAGGCATAGGTCACCAGATCCATGTTTAATGTGTGTGTGTCTGTGTGTGCATGTGTGAGGCGTGTGTGCTTGAAAAATGTGCACATGTAAGATGTGTGTGTGTGTGCGCTACTCCCACCATTGTGGCTCATCTCTGAGCATCACTGCAGGGGCTGAGGATGTGTCACATCAACCACAGGCCAGTGAGCAAGTCTAGGGAACTGGGATCACTTACTGTGTGTCTACGTTTGCAGGCGTGTGTGTCTCTACATGTGTGTGTGTCTATATATCTGTACATAGGTAGGAAGTCGTTGAAAAAAATGGACAATGGAAGATCCAAGACTTGAACTGTAATTATTAACGACATGATATGTGTGTTGTGCTGGTAGCTCTGTGTGCAGCTGCTGCGTATGTAATATGAAACATAACATGTGGTGGAGTGTGTTAACTGTGACAGACACTGGCTGTCATCAACTCCCCCACAACGACAGCATCGCCATCTCGGGCCAATAAACATCCTCATTAATCTCGAATTTACACGATGCATGAAAAGTACTGGGTGTTATGTCGCTGGCACATGCAGAAGATGGGCACATGATCACGAGTTTAGTGCCACAGTAAAACGGGCTGATTGTCTTCTTTTTTTTAAACTATGCAATCCTATGACTCCTCCATGCACATTCTAGGTTGTGCTGCATGCACATACCCAGAAAACCCCCCTAATCCCTTAAACGTGACCCCATGAAGCCTAACATGTAATGCTTCAGTGTTCTGCCTTGTGCTAATTTCAGCTTTTCAGATGAAGTCATTTTAAAAACGTGCTGTGTCTGAATTCTTTAACTCTTCATGCACTGATACAGGCTCTAAACCAGTTCGTTATGTTACATAAACGACATGAATATTCACATCAGGTCGTGCCGTGCACTATTTTTCGATGGTCGAACAAGTCATCGCAGATTATCCCGGTTACGTGATGCCTATTATTCACGGTCCTCGAAAGAAAACATTTTTACAGTTTTTCCATCATCTCTGAAGAAAACAAATAGAAAAATAATCTCCCAGCGATGAGGTAAAGTAGAGAAAAGAGCAGCCTCCATTTTTATGGACAATTTTAGTGGAAATTTTCTACTTTGATCAACTGTGATCAGTTAAAAAGCTGAGAATTACTTTAAAGGGTGTCCTGAAAACCTGCTCTCTCCATGCTCCTTGAGTGTTTAAGTACTAAAAGTATTGCTTACTCTGTTTAAATCATGACTAAGCAGCCTTAAAGCTCTTAATTGCTCTGAGCAGAATCTATTTTCAATTATTTATTCAGTTCTGCAGCTGATCTAATCTAATCCTTGCTAATCTTGGCTAAAGCCATGTCAGCAGCATGTCGAATGTGGCGATATCTGTGTGTGCGTGTGAGAGTGCACTGTGTGTGTGTGTGATATGTAGCAGTTAATGTAGAGTACATCAGTAGGCTACTGCTGCCTTCTAGAGAGCAACATGTATATGGGTGTTTGTGCATGTGTACGTGGTTTATGACTGCAGCCAGTGCCCACACACATTGATGGATGAATGTGAGCCTGCCTTTTGTGTCACACCTCCAAAGCAGGTCTATAAATAATAAATGACTGTCCATGCAGCGGAGACATGGCAGCGTGAGCGAGATAGAAAAATAGAGTGGCCTTGTTAATACACCTCCACCCAGCCTGCCAGTCAGCCAGCTAACCAGCCTGCTCAGGGGACAGATAATGACTAGCTGTGCCAACGGCTAATGCTGCAGTATTATGATGAAGCCCAATCATATACTGGAACACCTGAAAGAGCAACAGCTTTATAAGTATCTGTTACGCGTAGATAGGTTGGAATAATAAAAAGGTGGGCAGGATTGTGTCATTCAGAACCACCACTGACTTTTACTCCATCTTTTTAATTTACAGGGTCATGCGCGGCACATCGGGAACCGAAAGCTATCTTATATAATGAGAGCAATTTGTACTTAATGTTTATTGGATCCATAAGTAGTATCCTGTGCTAATTTTCTATTCGATAGTCTGGATGAAAACAGCGCTGGCAAAGGACAAGGAAAATAAATGGAGGGGCAAAGGCAAACACTGTTCCATTTTTCTATTCGGTAATGCCGCTGCTGAAATCATTCATGTCACCGATGCTTCGTAATTAACAAACATCAAGAACGTGTTTCAAAGCAAACGCGCCAGAAATGAAGAAACAAAAACAGCAAGAAAAGACGAGCGACCTTTGCTCCTTAACGCAAAATTTGTATCATTTGAAATTAGTAGCAGAATTTGCAATTCTGCAGTTGCTTGTGGAGGGAAATAAACTTAATTAATGCTGCATAAGTCGTGCACTGGCTTGATTGTAGAAAACATTAGCTGAGGGCAAAAAATTAAAGTATAGCCACAATAAAAATGCTCAAAATGAGAAAAACACTCTTATTGATAAATCAAACTCTGCTTTTGTAGGGCAACCTTATTACATGTTAAATTTTTCTTCTTAGAGAATAGAAAATTGAAAAAGTTGAAAAATATGCTTTGTCAAACTCCATATGATAACATTTCTGTGTAAAATGAAGGTTCTTTATTAGTCCTACCTTCTGTTGTATACTAAACACGACAGCATTGCTAAGTAAAAATGTAATTTACAGAATATTACATTTTTTCATAACTTACAATAAAAAGTAAACATTTCTCCACAAATGGTAATGGCAACCCACGGATATAGTTCACGTTAGTAAGAGGGCGGTAAAAATGATTCAGACCGTTACACTAGCTGGGCCCACGTCCTCGTTTTAGGTTCAACAGCGTTTAAGTAGATAAAGGTGAATGGCTTGGACATGAATTGAGCTGCAGTTTGGGGAAGGCCTCGAAGGGGACTGGCGGCGGCTCCCGGGCCTAGCAGATGCCCATGTGGAGGGAGGGCGGGGCACTTAAACGAGAATGAACAGCTTGTAGAACTGGGGGAACCTATATCCACACTAGTTCGCGCCATTACTCCTGATTCATAGCAGAAGATGTTTTTTTACTTCCGCTTGAGCTGTTGTTGACAGTTGCGGGGTTACACCTTCACTGTTGATTAAGATTTCTCTCATTGCAGTTTCTTTTACCTGGTGTAAATAGCAACACATCGTGGTGGATACACAGTAGAGATGTTTTAAAAAGCAGCGAGGACAGTTCAGTTGCAGTGCCTCACCCGTCACTTCTCACGGAGTGGGTAGATGACATGAAACTATGGCCTGATGTCAGCTACATCGACTTTATTAATTACCTTGTATTTTCTGATACTTTAGCTCCAAAAAGTTACCCTGAAATTTTTTTCTGCAGTTTTTTTATAGCTTGCATTGATCATCATCTGCTGAATGCTAGGTTCACATCTATACATAGAATTTAAAAAAAGCTTGTTATGCTTTGCTGTGGTTAAAACAAGCTGTCACACTGAGGAAATAAAGACATCTTTTAATACAGCTTCTGTACTTAATAAATGCTGCTGTACTTGCTTTTGCGTCTTCTTTTTGTAGAATTAATACCCTGCTGCCAGTCACGGTTAAAGGGCTTGTCAGGGTTGTACATAATCACTCTGTCCCTGGCTCCATCCTGAAAAGGGGCCTATGAATACATTGTTGAATGTCACCCTCTCTGTACGGCACTGGTAAGAACCGCGACGTTGATCGCGAAAGATTAAAGTGATTTTTCTAAAAAGGCCACGATCTATCAGGGTTTTTGTTTTTTTAACAGATTT
Organism: Aulonocara stuartgranti; assembly: GCF_965226115.1. Classification (NCBI taxonomy): domain Eukaryota; kingdom Metazoa; phylum Chordata; class Actinopteri; order Cichliformes; family Cichlidae; genus Aulonocara; species Aulonocara stuartgranti. The sequence goes on from NC_138946.1 coordinate 8,179,225, forward strand.
CAAAACAATTGCAACAATTTATTGGAAGCACCTGTGAATGCTGACACACAAAGCTTTGAACACAGCTGGTGAGGTTAGCACTGTGTTAAACTATTTCTAACTTAAAAGCAGCTTAATTGTCAAACCAGGTTTTGTTGAATAAGGCCTGAACAATCACGCCTGTCATACTTCAATCATCCCGACGTTTCAGCACAAACAGACAGTTTTCACAAAGCTCTCTTCCAACACCCCAGATTTCCCATGGCTGCCATGTGACGCCAAAGCTGAGCTGACACTGATTCACTTGAATATCTCCTCCATGCAAAATATTACATTCCCAAAGTGTGGAGCAAGCTGTCAGAACTATCTCTACCAGCGGGGAAAAAAAAGAAAAAAAAATCTGCAAGAGTTCAAAGATTGTAATAAGTAGGCTTTCAAATGCAGAAACAAGTCTGAAAAGCAGCGGCAGGAAAAAAAAAAGAAACGAAAGTGAAACCCAGTGACGCGCATCATTTGGCAAGATGACAGCTCCTTAGTAAAGGGAATTGGCACCGCTGTTTTTAGTGGGTTCCCCGCCGAATATTATTGCCTCTGCTTTATCTCAGTCGTTGTTGTTCTCAGTCACTTTGAGCCAAGTAATTGTCAAAGCTGAGCACCTTTCAGCCTGCAGAGAAGGTCATACCACTCTGTCAGTAAACAGCAAAGTACTTTGAATAACTAATGCCCCCTTTTCTCAATATAAAGGCAACGCAACAAAAAGTAGGTGGCGGCAATAACTAAAATCGAGACCATTTCAAATGTAGGAAGAAATGAATCATTTCAATGCAACTGTGGGGAACAGAAACAATCTACATGAGATTTCGAGAGGTCTTAAGATGCTAATTTAGAAGGATTTGGATATGTGGGAACGCCACTCGATCAAAACAGGGCACTCTAACCAGCCAAAGTACAGAAGAAATGCAAAACAAAGAAGATGCTGGATTTCTTACAGACTAGTGGGCAGAAAACTCCAAAGTGACTGACTCACAAAGTATAAGCCAAACTGTGAAGAGCATTATGTTTTGAGTCCCTGTGATCTCATCTTAAACTAATGCCCGACAGAGCAAAGCTCAAAAGGGGTCGGTGCACCGCCTGTGCATCACTGAGTTCTACATAAAAAGAAGAGCTTCCGTGGAGAAGCTATGAAAGCAATTCATCTTCATAAAAAAAGTAATTGATAGTGATGTATGGTGTGTCTGAGCGAGGGCCAGAAATCTGCTTCATATTTCATACTTTGTTGTTTGTTTACAGCTCCAGAGATGTTCAGAGATATTCGGAACATATAAATACAAAGTGAAGCTATTTCAGGTAAGTAGGCCAGCACAAAGAGACTTGTGATGTTTTGAAATCTTTGATTAGAATGCTTTAATTATTGACTGGCATGTCCTATATGGACTCTGAGGCAGCACTGCTGTGAATGAAACGCGTAAGTGAAACAAAAGCACGCGCGACCGACGGAGGGGAGCGGTCACTACCGGCCCCAGTGATTCTACTACTCATGTAGTCCTGCTCCTATTTTGTGGCTCATTTGCTGGCATATTGCAGCTCTGCAAAATCACCAACTAATCCAGCTCGGGAAGCAGGGCCACCGGCCAGTTCCCCTTCAAAACAAGAGCAGCAATGCCGGCCTGTGAATAGATGCGGCTTTTGTCAACCTATAAATCACAGTGACATACATAATATATAAAGGCAAAAAAGACAATCTCACTGAACCCACCTGAAATATGAGCATAGCTCTAAACATGACATACACACAAGCATGCACACACAGACACACACACACACAAGCAGTACTGCTGACACAGGCAGAAATAAGAGGGACTCGTATTTTCTTGTGCACATTGAAGGCATTGTGGGATATGCTAGCAATTAATGGCCAGGGGTATTACACATGACATGATCTGGCCAGAGTTTGGCCAAGCAAAAGAAATAGATGAAGTGCTTGACCTTACGCTGTCATTTTGAGAAGCTAAGCAGAACGAGCAGCGCGCGAGTCTTTAAAGGGGAGAAGGGTCGGCGTCAAGTCACATTTTGTGCTTATCCGTGGCTCAACGGGAAGATCCGGCAGCCCACGTACTACAGCTTAAGTCAAAGAACAAGACAGAGGGAGACAGATGTGTTCCCATGAGATGCAAGGGTGCTTTATACCGAGATGAGAAATTCAATCAGTGTTTTCTAGCGATTCAAATACAACAAGCTTTTTTCTTCTTGCTTATCAGCAGGCGTGTTCTGGGCTGCTGTACTCCAAAGTCAATTATTTAAATCAGCTGGTCTTTAGTAAAAAAAAAAGAACTGAAGACCCCAGCCTCTTTTGATTTATCCTTGTATCAGAGCCCTCCATGGGTCATTTATCAGCTAAATGGCTTTTTGAATCCATACTCTAAAGTTCATTACAGCGATTAAAGATTTATTCAGTCATAGTTATAGATAATTCATCTGAGGCCTATTAAAATGCCTTTTTGTCGCTGCACCATGAGGTCGTTTTTAAAGGGAATGGCAGATGCAACCAAGTATTAGATCCGGCCTGCCCGGGCATTTTTCAATCTCCTCCAGTGGACAAAGGTTTCAAACCACAGCGGGGGCTCCCAATTTGACACATGGCTCTCACTGAAGATGAAAGGGTCGGCATTTCTTGAACTTTTCAGCACCAAACTTTTCTCGAGTGTAGAGTCCTTATGAAGAGGAGCTCTTCATCGGCTATGCTTTTTATTGTCAGAACAAATGAAGGCGCGGGACACAGATACAAAAGCACATCAACATAATCACATATGATTTTGCATGTAGCCCGTAAAGCATGAAAAGGAAAAGCTCACATAGGGATTTTAAATGAAAGTGAAACTTTGAGAGCTGCAGGTTACACACCGATAACGTGACAGCGTTCACCCAGCTGAACTGCAGTGAACACACTAGGTGAGCGAAATGACTATTAGCAACAGCGAGATTAAGAAAACAGTGATTAAGTTGTTCACATCATTTACTAACATGACATCTAAATGCATTGCCTTATAGACAGCTCAATCACATGTAAACAGTGCTTTAATTGGTCTGTGCCAGTGCTCTCAGCAATTAATTGTTAACAAGATTCCTTTTTGTGTGTTTGGGGCAGGTGGCAGCATGGTCGAAAAATAAATTATTCTGATGTATTTCCAGCACATCGGAATGGAAGTAATCGTTTCGGGAGGATCTGTCCAGGCTTTTTTTTATTAGAAGACCAACAGACCAAAGCTGGATGTAAACAAAGATTTTGGAGTCCAGTCCAAAGGCAATCATTTGAGAGATTTGTGAAAACGTACACGCAAAAATGTAAATATCAGAGGTCCCCCCATGATCCACTGTAATATCTCTATGAGTGTTCTAGGATGGCAGGAATCTGGAATCATTACGAAGGTTTATTTTTCTGTCTTTCCAGATCTGGTTAAAATATGTTTAATGCAAAAAACAAACAAACAAACAAACAGAAGAAGAAGCCTTTTTTTCAGAACTTGCAAACTGAATTTTCTCAGTTAGCATGTGTTTAGTGTCTGCTGTGTTTAAGTCACTTAATGCTGACCTATGAATCTTTCAAGGTACTTAACACTTTGCTACTAGCTGCCCGTTATATAAACAAATCGTTCGTTCTAATTTCTTTAGTTGATTATATGAAAAATATCAAAGATATCAGAGTTTGGCATAAAAAGTATTTTTGCACAAATAGGTTGATTCCAAAGAGGAAAACTTGGAATATCTCGGCATGGCGTGCAGTGTGTCCTTAAAAAAATTGAGGAGAAGTAAAGGGCAAAAGAAGTGGTAGGCTTAAAAAGAACTATCTACAGCAGATCAACTATATTTGAAAGTCATGTCCTTAAGAAATAGAAAAGATCAGGCAAAGACCGGATACAAGACCCAAGAGATGTATCTGACCCTTCCGTTGATCCGTCCTTTGTTCACTGAAGCCTCATCAGAGATGGTCTCAGTGGAAAGGTTGGTGTCAAGAAGCCATTCTTTAGGATGGGAAACACAGAATAGGCTGAAGTATTGACTTTTAAGTTCATTAGAACTGTACACACTCTGTTTTCATCTTATTTACGATATTTCCGTGTATGTTTGTGCATGTTTCAATGTATTTCTGCACCTTTTTCCCACTTTCATAGTAAAATATAAAGAAATGAGAGGAGACTGCAGGCTTTTCCGCAGTACTTCAAATAGTAAACATGTCTTGGGAGATCCATCACCAACTTTTTTGATAATTCAATCCCTGCCTTGAAAGGTAGAAAACTATAGTTTGTTTGTATGTCTGTTTGTTTGTCAGTATGTTTTCCTGGCCCAAATTCTACAAGTAAAATCTTACAGTGAGTATTATTACAGTGCAATGACTTCTTCACCTAGAGGCTTTGTTTTTGTTTTGCCCAAACCTTGTCATGATTTCAGTTCCACTGTGGAAAAATTTGCTTCGCTGTGCTGGTTTTATTTGGCTCCTCTGATCACATCCGTCTCTTTAGACCAATAAAAGCATCTGTTTGGGGCTGTTTCCTGTTCCTGAACCGATTACATTCTCCCTTTTAACCAAGCCCAGTCTGCTTGGAGGAGAAGTGAGGTATGCATTTCCAGCAGTCTCTGTGTGGTTATTTGTTTCAAATGGCATTGGTCTCTCATGCCCAAATGAAACAAATTAAAGGAATAAACCCTCCAGAGTTCAAATAAACCTCTCTAAACATGCTTGCTATGAAATCGCCCACAGACAAGCATTTGCCTTCTCTCACTGTGCTTTCCAAAGTCCTTTGACATGGCCAGGACTATTTCGGCCACCAGGGAGAATTAATAAGCCTTGATTTCCATTCTTTCCAGGCTTCATGCAGTGCTTAGTCTGCTGCATAGGAGGGCCAGGATTCATGCAGTGAAAATAGGAAGAGGAAAGAAAAGGGGGTGATGGTGGAGGCGACAAAGAGAATACAGGAAGGAAAAGACCTCCAATAAACTTTATAATCCAGTTCATAATTCAGTGAGTTCTTAATATAACCTGAAAAAAATTCTCTCCAAAGTAGCTCTGAGTGCCACATAACCACATAACAACTGTGATTTCCTTGTATGCCACAGCGAATGGGTGTGATTTAGCCCCTCGGTGCCTCAGAAAAAAGTATCTCTGATATCTGACCTTTGGTGATGGTAATTTCAGCTGGAACTGAGGTCTGAGGCAATATCTCCACTGACCACGCTCTTAGTATGCAGGTTTTCTCCACTTTGGAATATCTCACAGACCTTTACTAACCTTTAGTTTTTCAGCAGGGTCGAGACAGGTGTACGGAGTGGATAAAAACGAACCTGAGTATATGTGTGTGTGCATGTAAGAGTGCTTTGGCTAGGAAGCAAAGACAGGGGATGAAGCAGTATTAAGAGAAAAGAGATATTCACTGGTCAGTAGCTACTGAAAATTATGCAAGAGAACTAAGAAAGAGTACCAAAAGAATTAAAACCATAAAAATTATTATGCTTAAATACAAACTAAGCACATGAAAAAGAACCACAGATCACACAGTTTCTAGTCAGTCCATAGTCAAAAAGCACTGCATACATTCGTTTTTTTTTATATATATTTTTTTATATGAGAACGTCTCAAACTGTGTAAATACATTTACTGCACCAACGTCCTGTGAGACGAAATGGTTGCAAATATGAACGCTTCTAGTGTGTATGCATGTGCTCCTCTGTGTGTGCTCATTCACGGGAGGGTAGAGGAGGAGCGTCCATCTGAGTGTGCACGCAAATGTCCATATGTGCCTTGTTTGTGTGCCATTCTCCATTAAAGCTGCAATTGCTCAGCGGGCATGATTTTCCACTCTGCTGAAAGCAACACTCACCAGCGCCTCACCAACACGAGTCATCAGCTCCCATTACGCCTCGAAAAGACTTCAATCTCTCGGCTGATGACACTTTGAAACTGCTTCCCCTTACAAAATATTTCCCATAGGGTCGTCAGATATACTAACACACATAACACGCTGGTCTCTTATACTGAAGGCGCCATTGAGTCGCCGCATTTCTCACTGTGGCTAACCCTCATGAAATCCCACACCTTGGCCTGTCCAGCTCTGTCCATTTTTGTATTCCTTCCATTCCTCTCGCTTTCTCCCTTGAGCCGCTCGTGCCTGCACCACACCGAGAGAGAGAACACTGCTGGTAATTAGTGGTCTTGATAATGGGGTAAGGCCAAGGAAGGTTGCCAATAATCTGGCCTAATTACTCAGATGTATGCCAAAGCGTTTGTCTAGGACAGGGTGGCAGATAATGGCTTTGGCAGGTGCTGCCAAGGATTTGCCCCTGGTGACGTTAGCTTTTAATGACCACTGAATTGTGCGCACGTGTGTGTATGCAAATGCAAGTCAATATTGCTGGTGAGACTGGTCTTAACCACTAGGGCAGAGTAGGGGGGAAAAAAACAGATTATGCCAAGACATCACATTATATTGTTCCATAATTGCTTCTGCAAATCCTGCTATCAATATTTCACAGTGGCTTCTTTCGGAAGCTTCCCTGTCTAGATTACATTTTCCGACAGCAAATGTCTGAGATTTAAAAGCAATTACACGACAATTTTAGTCTCGACTAGCAGCTCCTAGAGGCTGCAATATTCATTAAACCCCACAATATTAAGGTGTATAGTTTTATAAATGTTAATTTGCCAGGGGTCTCATGGCAAATCCTCCAGCCATCAAAATTAACAGGCTTTATGGTTAGCTTGAACACTTTCAGCATCCCTCGTCAAATATAAGTCCCTTTTCAATAGTTTTTATGCTACAAATTAACTGTGGTTCACTTTATCTATATTACTTATCTTTAAATACAGGGCCATTAGAATTAATTTAATAATAATTTTAATCCTGTTCTGCCATTTTCTTTATTAACTAGCAAGGTCAATACGTTTACCTGTTGCATGAATACAGGTAGAGGAAGTATGGATCTCAGTAATTTTCTAGTGTTGCTGTTTGATTTCAGTAACTAAAGACATAAATGCAGATCCCACTTCTAAATATTGAACAAAACTTTATGTTGTTATTTTGTGCACAAACGTGCACCATCAAACACAGAACTATTTCAGGCCGGCCACAAAGTCAAACTCAGCCGCAGTTCTGGCAGATCAACTGACTGCAAAGACATTCGAAATCAGAATTTGAAATACAGCTACACGTTCATCTGGCTATATCATAAGGGCATGCTTTTTAAGCTTCTTCTGTCACGGTCCCTGTGCCTCCCCCGCCAGCCCAGTGTGGCCACAAGTGTTTGTTATGTTACTCTCTCTCCACTCCCTCGCCTTTCTCCCTTTCTCTCTCTCTCTCCTACCTATCTGCCTGGGCGGAGCTCTGATTGGGCTCCCGCCCTTGGCCCACACACCTGCAGCTGATCTCCGGTGATTTGCAGCTCTTCTTAAGGCAGGGGCTCTGAGCTACTTGTCGCTGGAATATTGAGTAACTCCCGTCAGTATTGCCTGGCTTCATCGGGAATCTGTTGTTCCCGTACTTACCTCCGACTTACCCTCGTCTATGTTTATAGGTTTATCTGGACCTGCCCGTGTTTGACTCCTGGACCCCGTGAGTGTGCTGCTTGTGTGAGGATTGTTTGGACAAGGAGCGGAGCAAGTGTGAAGAAGTGTGTTTCCCCAGCCTATTGATCCCCGGGACCCTGGTGTCCCCCCCCTCACGTGTACATAGCGCACCTGAGTGATTAATAAAGTATTGTTGAACCGTGCTCCCTCAGTCTGCGCCTGAGTCCGTTCCACCACCGTGACATCTTCAGCCTGCCCACATTTCCTCCCCATCTGTAAACCACTTTGCAACCCACCTGCACTGTAATTCCTCCCTTCATTGTGTATCTATTTTCATGAATTTCATACTTGCTGTTGTTAATGGTATTCCGTAAAGTGGCCTTGCTACTGCTTTTACAGAAAAGAGTCATGTCACCAAATATAAATTATTGCATGTGGAAATTTCAAACTTCTTTTGCCTGCAGTGATGCTAACCTAATTAATGCTTTGTACCATACTTACAAACATAATTGAAGTAGAGCCAAAAAAGTCTTTTTAGCTGTTTTAAACTGTACAGTAGTCTGATCCAACAAGGAGTAACCACTACATTATGTGATATCTTTGTTTTACTACTTTTTGATGCACTTACATTAAAATTAGATCACATGAAATAAAAAAGCAAAGTCCCATTGCTGTTGCTTTTATTATTAGATTAATATTTTCAATCAATTCATCAGTTTTCTCAACTGTTTTCCAATTCAGGGTTGCGCTAGGGATGGCGACTAGCTTTGCTGCCAATGGTAGAAAGGCAAAGTTAGCATTTCTATAGAGACAGACAACCATTTATACTCACATTCACACCTTTTTCCGAATTTGAATGATCTATTTGGACAGCAAGAGGAAGTCGGAGTAACCAGAGAGAACTCAGGCAAGCACAGCGAGAGCATTCAACTCAAATCAATTCAATTTTATTTAAGGAAAGTTTTACGTTTAATCATAAAACTTAAAGAGGATGTCCGTCTCCTGAACCCAAACTGGGAGCTGGTTCCAGAAGAGGAGCCTGAAAGCTGAAGACTTGCCTCCCTTTCTACTTTTAAATATCCTAGGAACCAAAAGTAAGCCTGCAGTCTGAGAGTGAAGTGCTTTATTGGGGTGATATGGTACTATGACAAGATAAGATGGGGCTAAACTATTTCAGACCATGTATGTAAGGAGAATGGTTTTAAATTTGATGCTGAATTCAACAAGGAGCCAGTGAAAAGAAGTCAAAATGTGGGAATGTCTTTTCTCTTTCCAGCATCTGTCAGCACTTTGCAAATACAACACTGCTAACTCCACAGTCCCATTCATTTTTTCCTGTAATTGAAATTCAATATGTCGCTTTAACCCTTACTTCAAAGGGTAAGCACGGCTTTGTCACAGCAGTGTCGAGACGCTTACAATGAACCTGCCACTTCTTATGAAAATAGTTTGAAGAAGGTCAAAGATTGCCTTGCAAACACACTCCAGAAAGATGCAAAACCAACAAAACATAAACACTTAAACATCATCAGGAATAATGTGAGGACTTGCTAAGAAAAGACGACACAGCAAGTGATTACTTTCTATTTCAAGTCAACAGTAATCAGTAATCAGCCCACATGCAGTAAGCACTAGAATCTTGAGAGCTGACTAACAAGTACTCCCAAAAAAGACAAAGGTTTCCTAAATGCAGTACCCTTTTTATTCCCAGGGAGCCAATGGAGTCCAGAAAGATCAAGTCAAGCCAAGACAGTAAACACCCAAAAAAAGAAGGCCCTTGGTCACAGAAGCCATTTACTTTTATGTGCATATGGCTCAAGCCACTAGCACTAGAATCTAGGTCTGCTGGAGGAAGCCCGTCTTCTTGGACGCCCTACATTTTCTCTTTGATCAAAATCACAGTGAAACAGTCGAAGGGTTTCTTTTTTCCCAAACCTGATGGCAGAATCATACAACGACGTGCAAGGAAAAGGCAACGCAGAGGAACACAGCAGGAGTTCACATAATGAAATAATCCACACGTTGTTGACTGACACTCACCTAAAGGAGAGGAGAAAAAGAGAACAGGGAGAGAAAATATTAAATAATGGATTCCAGCTGCAATATTGACAAGACAAGAATCACAAAGCAAAAATCATGGGAAGGTAATTACTGTGAATGTTTGAGAGGGGCTGTGCAGAACAGCTCATACTCGGCTGGTTCATGTGACTAAGGCAGACTTCCTTTGTTCGCACTCCTGACCAGCTTGACTCGTATTCAAGAGAGAGAAGGGAATTTGCTGACAGGTATGGGTGTAATTAAAGCCATGATTTCACATTAATATTCAAGGTTACCTCTTACCTCTGAAGTTGGCCATCAGGAAAAAAACCTCACTAGAGCTTTTAATGCCAGAGCCTTCCTGTTCTTACCTTTTTTATAAACTGACTGATCATTTGTCTTTATGTTGTTTAGTTTAGTTACTTTGTTTAGTTTAGTGAGTTATAATTAATCAGACAAGGCAACGTTGACTAAGGAAATAAGGTTGTACTGTAATGAACCTATGTGTTTTCCTTATTCAGTGATCAAAATCCACTAATTAATTTACTTCATTTCTACCCACCAGGTTTCCAGTAAAATCCCACATTTTCAATGAAAAAATTCTTCCGATGTCACTGAATCTGCTTATTAGAATATTTACCAAACCGCTATAAGTCTAATTATTTTCATTTGTTGCAGTCAGTAATTATGATTTATGCAGTCAAAACACTTGTGACTGCTTGATCCTCTAAAATCCGCTTAAGATTCAAATACCGCAGTTATAATACTGGCCTGTTACATTCCCAAAGGTTACTGCATAACAGTTTTCAAAGAACAGATGGTTTTGGAGAGAATAGATATAAGCAGGCAAAGTAAAGACGATCGCTCTAACTACTCAAAGGACCACTGTGTTAATTAAAGAGCGATAGACTTAAAACACAGCTTTCCCCACTGCTAACAAAGCCCAGTTACAATTTAGGCCCTGTTGTGTATTTGTTATTCATACAAAACACAGCGAGCCAAAAGCACAATTAAGGCAATGCTCGAGTGTGTTAAGACTAAACTTTAAAAGGAACCCTGAAAATATGTTAGTTTATAAAGATCTGGAAGCCAGAACGTCGGTGACGTAGTAGCTTCTCGGGCTCATGATCCATCACAGTCCGCAGGTTGCTGCAATGCGTGAAGCACAAAACTCAAGAAGTCAAGAAAGCTTCTAAACAGACACATCGAGCACAAATTCATCGAATTTTACTAAAATCTGACTAATATTGAAATCTGACCTTGAGTACATTTTGGTTAAAGACTCAAAAGGTGATCATTGTGTGCAATTTTCATTCAAATCTGTCCGAAACTCTAGTCGGTGCATTGATCAGATCATTAAATGTATTCTAACTAGCAGCATTTATGTTGCTCTTTTATCTTTTTATCAAGTCAGTTTCATGGGCCACAATTATCAGTATGTACCGTATATCTTTTTAGGTAACTGCATGCGCCTTAGTCAGAAAACACTGAACACACTTCCTCAATGATCTGGGTACTGATCAGTCCTTTGCTTTCACAGGCAGCAACTGCCTTAGTGTACAGTTTATGCCCTACTGCTGTACAGGGGCATCTAATATGTCCTGTCGTTTACATTTCTTTGGATATTCACTTGCTACACAAAGGCATTTCAATTCTTTTTGGAGAAGGTTTGAGGCACAGGAAAGAACTGCCATGAACTCAGTTGCAGCTCTGTTGGACGTTGTCTTCATACTCGACCATAACTATATCAGTTCTTTGGTTCCCTACAGACAGTGCACTACAATCAAAAGCAGTGCACAGTGCTTTTCTTACTTTATATACTCTGGAACATTAGAAATAATAATAGCTCTGGAGTGTAACCAGATTATCGTATCGATCCAGAGTGCTTTGAGTAATGACAGCACTCATAGGTCAAAATATGATCTGAACAGTAGGGGTTTAAAAAAACAATACAAATATTTCATAAGATTTTAACAGCGTGCCTTGAAAGGCAAGGGCAAAATACAACTGAGCTCACAACTTGAAAGAGTCAGAGTTCAGTAGTACAAACAAGTATTCTTCACTCTGTTCAGCTTATACTGATACCAGCTCTCATATGTATATAAAGCACACAGAAGAATGCCAAGCAGACAAACACAGTAACTTTGGAACTTTGAAATTCATGTGTAGTGTTGACATGAGTCATTCATGTCAACACTACACATGAATACATATCAAAGCCAGAGCACTTCCACGATCACAGCCCGATAATAGCTTCACTCTCGTCCATTCGTGGCATCGTCTTCAGCCTGAATAAAAACTGGCTTGTGCTGCCCTCGTCACCAACCTTCCAAAAGCCCAAAATCCCTCTCCTCAAACAACAGTCTGTAGGTCTAGATGAAGCCAACGCTCATTGATTTCAATATTATTGGATAGCTAGAACCCAAACTGTTGTTGGTAAATCAGTTAAATTAAGCAGTTTTATCATCAAGGAACTGTTCCTTGTTCTTTCTCAGATGATGTTTACTTTACAAATTATATACATAATTTTTTTGTTTGTTTGTTTGTTTGGTTTTTTTTGGGGGGGGGGTTGCACCAACAAGGAGATTCCCAAAGAGCTATTCGCCGAGGGCATGGATGTACAGTTTTTAAAAGTTTTGAGGAAATTAGACAAGTGGAGGAAAAAGAAGAAGAAAAAAATTAACAGTATGTGAAACTCATTTCCCTAAAAAGCAGGTAACAGAAATTCAGCAAAGCTATGACAAAGGACCTGTGATGGTGGCTATCAAGAAGCCATTTTTAAGAAAGGGGAACATGGAAAAAAGGCTGAGGCACGCTTAATTATACAAGAACTGGACTGAAAATCATTGGCGATAGATCTGATGGTGTACTGAATCCAAACTTGATTTGGATTGGATACCAAAAGCTGCCAGTGGAGTAAAAGCATGAACGTGAACAGAACCACACTCCCCGTAAGCTAGAGTCATCGGACGTGTTCTTTAATGGTTCTAGCAACATTTTACTGTTTACTGTTCTACAGTTTCTATCTACTGATTGTGCTATTAAAATGTTTACTGCTCTCCGTTTTCACACATAGAAACTCAATGCAACTGTTTCATTCAATAAAAATGAACCACATTAGGCAAAACTAAATAAATGTAACTACACAGCTGTCAAACTGTCTTAAAACAGAAAGCTTTCAAACCATGATGTGAGGATGTAACTGATACTCAACAGTCTTGTTAGAGAAATGCTGAGAGATAACTCTGCACCACATCTTTTTTATGATCTCTGCTCTCATGTACGTTACTACTCAACTTAAAGTTGAGGGGAAAAAAATAAAGTACAAGTTGCTTTTCTTTAAAAGTACATTTTTTCATGATAGGACAAGCACTCTCGTCTCGATAACTTTACAGTTTTTGAGAAATAACCAGACATTTAATTCTAAATTCTCGATTAAAGAAGCCACATAAGGTGAACTTACTACTTGGTGCGCAGATAGTAATGCAGGATGGGAAACAAAGTGAAGTTTTCTGTGAAAGTTTTATTTCAATTGGGTTAATGGGTTAGAGTGAGTCAAAAGATTCTATAACCCTCCAGCAAAATATCAAATTATTTTTTAAAGGAAGGCTATTTGGTTCTGAAACAATTACTGTAAAAAAGATTTTTGATCATTCAGTGCCTCAGTGTCTACAAAAGATGATTTTTCCTGCTTTCATTTTAGACTCGGTCTCACAGGCAGAAACAGCCACAAGTCACCGGAAAGAATGTATATTTTTCAACTGGTTGCTGGCTTTAACAGGAGGAAATTGGACTCAAAGATATTCCAATCCATCCATCCATTATCACCATTTAATTCGGGATCTCGGTTGGACTGAAGCCTATCCCAAATGTGATGGCGTAGAGGCACGGTGCATCCTAAACAGATCTCCAGTCCATCATAGGCCTAACACCTAGAGAAAGATAACCATTCCCACTGCGCTCAATTTTTAATCCTCTCCATGTCTTTGTACAATAGGAAACCATACAGTTGCTTGTCGCAGTAGTAAAGCATTTTTTCTTAGTGACCATTACAATGGATGTACTATGTGCAACTTGTGATGTCCAAGGACCCTTTGCTATGTTTACTAGAGAAGCTGGACGTCAAACCAGCAACCTTCAGATTAGCCACAGGCAGTCCTAACTCCTGATCATGGCTGATAGATGCAGTTTAGTCACCTAACAGGCGAGCAGGTGCACAAGTGCAACATACAGAGGGACAGTTTGTTCACTCAGCCACTTACCAAAAAAGAAACCAAGCATCCCATTAGTGACACAGATACTTGCAATCATTAACAGAAATGAGAAAAGAGAAGGACATGTGAGGCGTGAAAAAAGAACACACAGAAATGAGAGATTCTTAAATAAGGAAGCGTTTTTTTTCTGTCCAGCAGTAAGATTAAGCAGACAGGTTCTTTCTGTGCTTTCACATTTGTCAATTTTCCCATATAATGTGTCACACAGGGACTATTTTTGACGGCACCGCACACAGCGAGCACTGAAGAGTTTAAAATACAAAAAAAAAAAGGTAGAACAAAGATCTCAAAGTCAAAGAAAGGTGGAGGGGAACTTTGTTAAGATGTTTTCTGCTTGACTGGGTCACGTGTCAAGTTTGTAAAAAAAGTGTGCAAATCACATCCTATCAGGAGTGTGACACCGCTAGAATAACAGCTTTGAAATTCATTGTAGGTGACAGGCAAACAAATGCTCAAGTGTGGTTACAGCTGGGAACAGGTGTGTGTCAAGCTTCAAGCTGGCTCCATTTATTTTCTCATCTGACACGGTACGCTAATAGTGAACCTTGTGGTATATTAAGCCACAAAAACGCCTCATTCCATGCAACACCACACTGTATCTAACACAATTAAACATCATCTCAAATTTTATTAAATTTAATTTACCTACAACAGAGCGTGAAGCAGCAGGAAACAAGAGATACACGACACGCAAAACGGTTTCTATCAAAATAAAGCAAACATTGTGAGGGTTTTGAACCAAATAAAAATAGCATACAAAACACAGTCAAAAGCAATAGAAAAAGGGAGTACGGTGTAGCAGCAATCCTATCTGACCTGTTACTGTACAGTTTAATATCTCCCAGCTGCTTTAATCGAATGAGGAGGCAGATCTCAGCAGCCTGACTGCTTCCACTCTTTGACAGCTCAAGGCTGTCTTGGAAACCTCTCGTGATTCATGTCCTTTGCCAGGCTGCTGAATTGCCGTTGCCACTTGCCAGGTTGCTGTTGTGTCTTTATTCAAAGGGGTGGGGGATGGGGAGGAGACAGATAGAAAAAGAAAGAGCCGTATTTTGTGAGACTTTTGTGACAGGATAACGGAAGGATGCAAAATCTGATGAACGCCTTCCAGCTGACAGCACGCATGTGTCTGCATGCGCTGACTTCCTGAATGTCGGCTTTCATAGAAAGGCACAAGCCAAAAACAGGATTACTCCATGTCTTGGCAAGATTGAGCACAGACTTTGGAGGAGGAAAAAAAAAAACAGGGGGTTAAATTTACTGCTGCAGGATAGTTCTTCTCAATATTGCATTTCTAGCATTTTTGATGTTTGTTAGAAACTTGAAGCCAGGCTTTGAACAGAATAAGAGACGCGTCTATAAAGGGAAAAAAAAAAAGCATTCATTTTAAAGCAGCTATTTGGGAACTTGTATTTTTAGTGAGTCAGTTCATGGTTATTTTTGTGATTTAACTTTTTAATATAGCACAGGCAGATATAAAGCATCGCGGGCTCTTTTTAACTGATTATTGAGTTGTGGGGGTACACGTGTGCCGCTACAAAGTATTAAATAGAATTAATTTTCAATAAAAGAAAGATTATTTTAGCATTCAGTTGTTGCAACTTCACCACTGTCCATCGATATGACTGTCACATCCTTTAACCAACTCTCATCTAAGTTTCCTTAGTAAGAAAATTCCTACTGTCCCTACTTCAGTTTTGTACAACCACTCACACACACAGTAGAAAGCATATCGAGAACAGTCAGAGGTCATTGTCACCATGGGTGCACAAACATTTATCAATGGGTGGAGGAGGGTTGGAGCGATGCCTTAATGACTCTTAGCACAAAGTAACAATTTTTGTACGCTTGCAGTAAGATTAAACCATCTTCAGCTACTCTCCTGTTTCAAGAGTGTAATGGGTAACGCACAAGTTGCAGCATTGGTGCCTGCGTGGCCTGCCAAACCTTAGACCAAATTCAGATATAAACAATACGATTTTTGCAACAAATACCTGACCTCACCAAAACATCAATGTCAGTCCACCTTTCGATTACTTTTTAAGCGTCTTAACGTTGCACCCTCTGAATGAACAAATGTGATGTGCGTTTATCGTCTGTATTTTTGAGCTTACGATGATCCCTGAAAGCTTCTCTTCAGTGCATGCTGATGTGTTTACCCTTCACACAGTATGCTATAAATTGTTGCCACTAGTAAGTTGTTTACACTGATTAAGGAACCACTCGTAAATTTATATTTTCTCTTGGATAAGATGCTAAATCGGTATGCAGAGCAAGGAACGCAATCAGATTTAACATTGTGCCTTCTACTTTCTATTTCCAGTGCTCAGGAATAAATACAAGATTCACGAGATCTTAAGTGGAACGTGCCATGGCGTCCTCATCCTTCTTTGCACGTTCACACTCTTGTATGCATACTAATGAAGATATTAATTGGCTGCCTTGAGATCAACCTTAAATATGTATGTACTTGCCATTAGCATCACAAGGTAGACATTGGCAGCATGCCTGTGATCCATGCAAATTATGACATGTACTATTGAGGATGAAAGGTGTCAATGTTTTATTCTTCAATGTTAATAATATGTAGTTAGTCATGAGATCCTATCTAATTTACCTGTTCTACCTCTGCTATCAGTATGCTTGCACAATGGGTGAAATGATAATGAGTGTTAGACCACACCATCTTCAACAATATTATCCAGTGTGAGTTTATATAACAGGTAACATTGTATATGTAAAATTACCAATACACCGGAAATAGAATTTCTGACAGTGTCACATTGCTTTGTCTACTTTGGCCATTCAATACTGACGGATAATGCCATGACCATTTTCAAAGTCAACCTTTCCTGGGATCTCAGCTACAAACCCTTTAATTCTAGAATTTCATGGTCAGGTGAGATCTGTTCCCTGTTGTTCCATGAAGAATTATGCAGATAAAGGAGTTCATCCCCAAGTGTTGCAATTCCATTTAGTAGCCAATTACTATCAATGTGAGGTCTGAGAGATGTTGGTTTATTCTAACGAAGGACGCCATCATTAGCCGCAAGTTTGTACCTTATCTTATTTTAAAATCCAATCATAAAGAGGAAAAATTTGAAAAATTGTGTGATTGTACTGCAGCTCCGTAAGTATTTGGACAACCTTAATGTGACTGTTGTAGGTTCTGTAGATTCCAAAGGTTTCCAGTGATGTCAGAGGTGGAAAATTGTCAGAGTTAGACTATTTCGAAATAGTCTGTTTATACGGTTTAGCAGTTGATATTGACAGATTTTTATAACACCAGTCAATATACTTCTGAAAATCTCTTTAAACCTTGCAGTGTAAGGTCTTTATATATTTTTATATATTTATAGGATCATCCTATATTGGGTAAATTGTTGGAAAACATTAGAAAGAACTGTAAAGGTCATTTTGAAAGGCAGAAAAATGAAATGTCGGAGACAACAGACCAAAGTACACTCCAAAGGCAAAAGTCTCATAATGTGACCTAGATTTGATTTGATTTCCCATCACAGTCACAGGTTCGTGGCTTTTTCAAAATAGGCTTGATGTTTAACAAAAGGAGACCGAGTTGCAGTAATAAAATGGCAGATTTATAAAGTACATAAAGCTAAGCACTTGTTAACTTCAGATAACACAAATGTCAAAAGAAAGTGATGTGTTCCACCTCAGCTTAAAAGGAAATGCCTTCCAAAATTTCAGAAAAATATATTTTTGCCTTCTCTGTATTTATCTGTCAGCAACTGTATTGTTGACGCCATCTGCATCACAATGTTTCATGTTATCGTATCAGGTTATTTTCATTCTGAATGGTCTTGCTGGTTTCTTCTCTGCTGACAATGGCTGTTTCCATTTTGTCATCAGTACAGCTGTTTGTAGTTAATGTTTGCCAGCAGCTGTAGAATAAACACACACATACGCGCACACACAGAGGCCAACATAATCTACAGCAGTTGAACCCAAAACCTGATTAAAAAGCAGCCTTTCAACAAAAACATCCACACTGTGATGGAACCTGCCTTCATCCAATTTCCTTCTTTTTGTTTAGTTGCTGATTTTTTTTCTTTTTTTTCCCCAGGCTCTGATATCTCCCACCTGGATTCATGAATTGCTAATATGTGTCAACATGAGCCAACAAACAGAAAACCCAACGATGTCAGCAGTCCAACAAAATTACAATGAAGTAAAATAAATAATTAAAGAAAGAAACGGTCGGTTATTAGAATAAAACAGCTGTATTCAGGAAAGAAATGCAGCTGAAATTAAAGCAATCATTATAATGTGGTTTTTTTTTAACAAGTTAAACACTTACAGACTCAAGATGAAGCTTAATATCTGTTTTTACACATAAACAACACAAATCCAGCTTCAACAAAGCTTCAAGGAAGAAATGCCACAGCTATATAACAGTTTTAATAAGCAAATGTTAGCGTGATATTATGCTAAATAAAGATGGTTTCCATGGCAAGTTGGTGGCACATTTACACAATGTACACCTCCTGAAATTGGGGGGGAAAAATCTGCCAGTTTCCAGCCCACAAAGTAAAGGTTTGCTAAGTTTGACTCAATCAAATACAACAACACCTGCGCCTGCGTGCACAAATAAAAATGCGCATGATGCATCTGTCACTTTGACTTA
The DNA here is from genome assembly GCF_965226115.1 of Aulonocara stuartgranti. Taxonomy (NCBI): domain Eukaryota; kingdom Metazoa; phylum Chordata; class Actinopteri; order Cichliformes; family Cichlidae; genus Aulonocara; species Aulonocara stuartgranti. The sequence goes on from NC_138946.1 coordinate 8,197,715, forward strand.
ACACGAGAGCTCGTGGGCAATGCCCTACTTCCCCGCAGGTGATTGGTGCACATGCACCCAACAGTTACATGCTTTCCACGTGAACATTTGTTCCCTTCATCCCGCCTCAGGCAGTAGGTCTCCTTGGCTGACCTTAAGTTGGACTGCCTCAGCGAGTTTGCATCACAAGCAGACGGGTTTGTGGCTCCAGTAGAGCCAAAGTCCATTTGAGGGTGTAGCAATTTTTATATACTGCAATAAAAGGTCTCCATATGTGAGGTTATTACAGGTCAATCACCAGGACAGGTTTGTTCACAGTTTTCCAACAGGCAAAAGATTTAGAAGTTTGAGTTTGAGTGAAAGCTTGAGGTGAGAATTTTCTGAAGTTGTGGGTGTGAAAGTTGAAAGTGACGGACGTCTCTGAAATCGTGGTTAAACATATACTGTGGTTATATTTAGAGGTTCTGAGAAAACAACAGGGGTTTGGTTTTTTGCGCGAGCCACAGTTCCACATAGTCAAGCACCACTTCCACCTCTTTTTCCAAGACTGAAAATGCCAACACTTTCTTTACCTCATGTTAAATTTCTATTCTGTAAATATGTATTCTGTAATTTAATCGACTGCTTTCCTCTACGAACAAATGTGTCCAGTTGCTAAATATTATATAACGTATACCCAGGACCTCATAATAATTTAACTACATAATTTAGTGTGTAAATATGTAGCTGTGCGGATCTGGATGCGCTGCTGTCTTGATAATCACATTGAACATGGTGAGCATTTTTATTAGGTGAGTTCTGAATGCCCACCGTTGTAAATCAGCCACAAAGAGGAAAGGATATCCAGACATAGATCACATTAGATGCACAAACAGATTGCACACCAGGTAAAAATTGGATTAACATGTCCCTGAGCTACTGGATACATCCAAGTATCAGTATTTTCAATCTGGTTCTGGGGTTGAAAGCAAAGAAGAATAAACAAAATGTTCTTTTAGGAAGGCAATTTCAGCTTTTTCTTTCTAGTAAAAATGCTATTGGAGACATGGAGTTATCTACACAGTGTTATTTTCTCTGGGCCCCTGCATCCTTTTGGAGCGTGGATTCTGTCACCCCTGCCTTTGTGAGACTTATAATGTCACAGTACAGACAAGAAGCCTCTCTGGACCCCCTCCTGCCTCCACAGCCACCCTCCTTCCCTCCCACCCACACATGAACCACCACGGCATCAAACTCGCATTCCATTTGCTGGAAGATATGGCTGTGTTTTGCAGACAATGTCAGCCCCCCCGAGCCTCTGACCTGGCTGACAGCTTTTGTGTTCAGGATCAAGTATGAGGCTGACGAGTGTGTCTGCGGGGCTAACTATGATATAGCACTGCGCTGTCAAAACATATTGAGGACCAAATTCCTGCATGCTGGCCCACAAGGGTAATTGGCTGCTGCCTAGTAGGTGTGCTGTTTAAATAAAATGGGCCTCATTTGTCAAACTGCTTTCTACCATTACACAGAGCGCTGTTAATATGCCACAAAGTCATTTATGCAGTAATTTTAACAGTACCTGGGAATTTAAATGATAAATCGCTCTTTTAGCATCTAATTATATCTTTAAACATATGTTTACCTACATTTACATTCTGAAAAATGAAAAAGATAGACTCTTATTGAAACTCAGTTTTTTACATCCTAAAAGCTATAAATGAAAGCAGAAAGTCGTAACTAGAAAACACTAAAAAGAACATGAAAAACAAACAAGATTGGCATTAAAAAAATATAAATAAAATATGTCAATAAAAATTGAAATTTCAAGTACTGTATGAATATTTCATGCAAGCGGATTTTTTAATCATTTCAATCTTGGCACAACGTCTCCTGTTGGCAGCTGTCGATTTGTTCCAGTTGTGATACTGTGCTGATACGCTGCAAAGGCTAAAGCTCCACCAGTGTTTTCCAGTCAGACGTCTAGCACATTCGTACATCCTATGACCGCTTCCAGTGCATCCTGGAAAGAAGTATATGCATTCAGCCTTGTCTCACTTCACAGGCCTATTTTCAATGCACATTGAGCCGAATGTGTGAATGCCAATGGCCTGCGGGCTGACACCAACTTTCCAGACGTCACAAGCCCAAGCTGGTGACCTATCCCAGCTTGCAGGTCTTCCATCCAATCTACCTGTCACTCCTGCCAATGACAAGACACGGAGAAATGGATACCGAAACGCCGCTGCATATTGACAGTGGCAGCTGCAATTCACAGGAAAGAAGCCGCTTATCTCCAGTGAGCAGCTTCCATTTCCTTTACGTGAGAGAAAAAGAGACAGCCTGAGACCGAGTTGGGGACAACGTGTCCCGACAGAAGTCTATATTCTCTTCTTGCCTACCCACCCTGAGCAAGAGCAAAACATTTGGCAACTCTAAATGTCTACGGCAGTGCGGGGGGCAAAAGGTGTCAAAGCAAAAGGCCAAAGCAGGAAAGGATTAGATCAAACTTTGATTTCAGGAAGGTTTACAGTGTCAGTGTCACCAGTGTCAGTGGAAAAAAATCGTGAACCCTCTAGAATTTAAGTGCCGAGAATAACCACCAAAAGATTGCAAAAAGTTCAGTTTATTACACATTTCTTCAAATCTCAGAGATCCCCAATAATGAACAATAGTTCTCCAGCCTTTTTGAAGGTGAAGACTTTCTTTGGACACCTTTTGGATGTTTTTCCACTTATCTTCAGTCCATCATTGTAACTGATCGTTTTCAGTATTTTCAACACTGACCTATGAACAATGAATCATTCAAGCAGAAAAAAGCATCCAACTAAAGGGATGAACCAGTGTTGCGCCTACATATAACACCTTATCAAAAACCCAACTCTAAATTGTATCTTTAGAAGCTTTGTTATTGCCAGCCTATTACAAAAGTTGTTTACATTTCTTTAGTTGAACCAATGAAAACTGATAACACAGTTTGAGATGCCAAGTTTTTAGCTAATACGTCTTTGGCATCCCTGTCAAAGTGTGATATCTCAGCATGGCGCGCGGTGTGTTCCTAAAACATTTGAGAAAAATGGACAAATGGAGGACAAAGGAAGAAAAGGCAAATCTAAAAACTATCTGCAGCAGGTTAGCAGCATCTCAAAATCCTGTCCTTAAGAAATAGGAAAGAAGAATCCATTAAAGACGATTCATCTGGCCTTTCAGCTGGTTCATCTACTGTTCACCGGAGCATCATCACAAATGGTCTCAGTGGAAAGGTGGCTGTCAAGAAGCCATTCTTAAGGAAGGGAAATGGGGGAAAAGGGCTGAGGTGCATCAAATAGCACAAGAACTGGAATCAAAGTCGGCGGAAACAGGTCTTGCGGAGTGATGAATCCAAATTTGAAAGTTTTGGTTCAAATATGTACAGAAGACATCGGGAGAGAGGCACAACACTGAGCATCTACAACCATCTGTAAAATACAGTAAAGGCTCTGTCATGGTCTGGGGCTGCATTTCAGTAAGTGGTGCAAACTGGTGGGATTATGAACTCAGAAAAGTAGCATCAGATTTTGATTCACCGTCCCATACCACCTGGAAAGCGTCTATTACAATGATCCTAAACATACTGCCAGTGCATTAAAAGCACACATGGATGTAAAAGCGCACAATAGAACACTACTAGCCATGGATTGGCCTCCTCAGAGACAAGACAACAACAGTACCGAAGCGTCGTGCAATGTTTTTGACAGAGGACTGAACAAAAGGCAGGCAGCACTCAAAGAGGAGCTTTGAATCTCCTTCAAGAAGCTTTGAAAACGATTCTTAAAGACTACTTCTAGAAATTACAAGAAAGCTTGCCTAAGAGAGTCCAGGCTACGTGGAAGAATAAAGGTTGTCATGTTAGAATTGTACAAAGTCTGTTTATATGTATGTTTGCATGCTTCAATAAATCACCGCTCCTATTTGACTTCCAGTCACTCACTGCAAATCTAAATCAGATTAGGTTTTCTAACCTAATGATGTTTCAGTGTTACTACATGTTAGGAATCACTTTGGTAGGTAACCTGAATGAAAATGAAATCACAAGCATTATATCCAATAAGTATGTGTGCCGTTGCTGATTTCTTTCTGGGCAGTTCTGAATGTCAAACTTGATACATTTCTGCATTATTGTTCCTTGTCTGCGTCTACCAGAGGACACAGCGATAATGTAGAGACACTGCGAACAACCAAAAAGTATCCTTCTATTCATCAGCTGATAATAACTTTGAAGCACAGTGACAGGATGGACAAAGGAACCAGGAACCCTAAAAGAAAAAAAAATGTGAAAAACCATAATGCATGTGTTTGTCCCTCGCTTATTCCTCGCAGTGGGTGGCTAATCCCAACTGTTCAATACTGCCATGTTGAAATGGCATCCTTGATTGATGTGGCAGCTCCTCATATTTTTCACTCCCACTGACAAATAATACACAATTCCGCTGCATTAGTGAGCTTCTTGTCATCCCCAACATATAATACACCCTGGACCATGGTATTAGTTTCTGATTTATTTATTAATTTTTCTTAAGCTGCTGGCAGAGATAAAAAGAAAAAAAAACATGGCACCCAGTAAATATTGTTGAATTAAAGCCTGCATGGAAGACAAGACTCCTCTTACATCTTCCTTTGCATAATGCAGCAAGGTGGGGTTCTTTGTTTTGTTTTTTTCTTCCCAAGATAATCATATTATCTGCCGTGGGTTGCATGCACTTGCCAAGTTGTGCTCTCAGCTAAATCCACAATTGATCTTTCCCCTTTTCTGCCCTCCCTTTATTCCTCCATCAGTCTCCCTCTCCCTCTCCCTCCATTAGCCCCCCTTCACATCTCAGGCAATCACTCAGGCCTGCAGAGATGGGAGGAAAAAGGAGGGTAGGGAGGTGGATATTTAATCAACTGAGTTAGCTCTGCTGGTGCCGAACAACAACTCCTATCAGAAGTGGGATTTAGCAAGTGATCAGCATGGAGCTACTCTCAGTTTGGGCTATTGATCACACATACCCAACTGCAGTGCTCTACTCTTTTAATGAGGCCAATCCGCAGATTTAGAAACTTTTAGGTGAGGGTGGATATGTGAGCATGAGCTAATTAATGGGGAGAATAGAAAATGTCCTCCTTTTTAGTTTCAATGTTCTAAACTTTACCCTAGTTTTCTGTCATGTCACAGAAGCTACCTCTGGCTTCAGGGACAAATAGCTTGAGCCAAATGAGTTCTGCATTGGACCAATTTAGAAGCAACTTATCAGTAAGTCATGAGGTTAATTGTGTGGCTCGGAAGAGCAAAAGAGTAGATTTGGCAGAAGTTTTGCCAAAAGAAAGCCGCGTTGCCTTCGATTTGCATCATATAGAACTGTAAACCCAACCAACAGAGGTGTCTGACAGACTGGTACAGAATCTGGATGTTTTACACCATTTCTTAAGTCAGGGTAATGCTAATTGAGCACTACACTACAAAAAGATGTCAGGACACTGTTGTGACAGGACCGTGAAGACAAAAAGGCAACAGCAATTGGCTCCCATGTTAATTGTCTCTTCAAAGCAGGATAGCAAATATTTTAGCAGTGTCAAACTGCGCTTGTCACAGTTTTTTTTAACCCAATAAGGCCTCAGATGTCTTCCTATCTGCCAAGATCAAATGACACAACATCACTTTGAGACAAGAACAGAGCCACAACCCCTGCCTGTATATCAAACATGGAAGTGGGATAAAAGCATGCAGGGCTTTCATCTTAAAAGAAACTTGTTGAAGGGGAGCACCACTGTTAGCAGAAAGTCTACAGCTGTCAGACAGCTACTCCCATCTTTCCCGCCCATGCGTTCTAAAATGACAAAAGCTGCAGACCTTAAGCCAAGGCAAATTGTTCTGTTGCAGTGAAACACAGTGACAAGGCACAACTAATGTCTTTATCTGTCAGAATGGAGAGCTTCACAGTTTGGCAGGCTGGTCAGTCATGTGAACTTCTCTTTTGTCACAGTAACAACTCTGTCAGGTCCATGAGTGCAGGTTTGCTTATTGCGAATAAAGTCATATTTCAACTCAAATACTGTGTGGCCTGTAATCTGAACATTGGACACTTGGGTCCAACTGGCTCCTACTCCTTCTTTCTTTTTTTTAAACATACATATATGAACCGAAATGAGAGCATACATGATCTCCCAGCAGCTGTCATACTGGTAATCTTGTAACTTACACAGGTAGCTTTTATATACCTTTGAATGTGTCCAGCTTCTATGTGTCTAGCCAAAGCAAGATGCTGCTCTGGCTTTGGTAGTTGTGTTGCTTTCAGCCTGTATTTGTTACTTAACCTCTTTGTATTTCGAATATTACAGCCTGACTGTCCTTCACTGCCAATAGACCGTCCATATTCATGACTGGACATATGCTCCTGACACTGCTGCTTTTTTTGGTGAAAACACTTGTCGCTAATTTTGGAGACCCCAGATTCATATTCACCTCCATGCGACTCCTCATCCTGACTGGTGAAGACAAGTGAAGCCAGATAAGGGAAAGATATCCTGGGTCTCCTACTGAGCAACCATCACACTTTTCAAATTAGCTGGGCAAGCGAAAGGTCGCGGGTTTGTTTCCAGCTGGAGACACAAATCTCTTCGGGGTTGCGCCAGGAAGGGCATACGGCGCAAAAACTCTGCCAAATCAAACATGGGGCGAAACCCGCTGTGGCGACCCCCTGTGACAAGGGAGCAGTCGAAAGTAGCGGTTATGCACATGTTACATGCACGGTGACAGTACGGACAAGAGTAAGACGAGTGCTGGGAAAAAACTGCATTTATTTTTGTCCCTCGCTTATTCCCCACAGTTTGTGGCTAATCCCAGCTGTTCAATACAGCCATGTTGAAATGGCATCTTTGATTGATGTGCCAGCACCTCATATTTTTCTCTCCTACAGACAAATAATACACAATTCCACTGCATTAGTGAGCTTCTTGACACCCCCAATATATAATACACCCTGGTCCATGGTATCAGTTTCTGATTTCTCTAAATCTTCAGCACATGGGACTGTTACATTTGATGAATTGAACGTTGTTGTTTTTTTGGCCACAATACTGGATGTAAAAGCAATAGCAACGTCTTGGAGTTGAAAAAACTACTTATACTATTTACTGCTGTTCACTATTGCTTGCAGTTGCATCGATGTATGATTTCATATTCACTTTCAATAGAATGTGAACTGCTTTTGATACATTATAAAGCAATGTTAGTAAAAGAAATACCACATCTGATTCAAAATGATTTATTAATTTAAAGCGATGCACACAGCAAGATAAGGTCTCCTACTGAGTAACCATAAGACTTTTCGATTGACTGCTCCTGAAGCACTTTGCCCTTCAAATCGCACCATTTCAGTCAAGCACACGTGTTACATGTGTTAAAGGAGATCAAATGCTGCACTGTATTTTTCCAAATTTTACACCGGACCACTGGCTCATGTTTGACAATGGTCTCTTTTGCTGTTCCGAGCTGATGCTAACATTTTATACAAAGCATATTTTGTGTGTTTAGTCATTCATGAGAGGAAAGGAGAGTAGTGTGGAGAGAAGACAACCCATATGCAAGACCACAGGTAATGTCCCTCATTTTCCAAGCAGAGTAAGACCTTTGGGGATTACCCTGTCCACATCATTTCCCCCAACACTCTAACTTCATGCCTTCCTGATCACATAAAGGATTACACAGCTTTGCAAGAACACATTTAAGCATCAGCTCCTCCCAAAATACAAAACTCAAAGCCAAATGAAATATAAGCAAAGAAGTTCTATGGAAAAAAGTAATTGTTTGTCAAGTTTAAGTTGAGATTGGATCACTTTAAATGCACGCTTTTTAAGTACTGCTCATCCGCAAGAAGGTTTTTCCTTAGAACATAGATCAAGCAGACAAGTCATACAAAGTCAGGGGACAGAACTGCACAATCCGTACAGTTGTACACGAGTGATAACCCCCACTTTATCAAGCAAAGTGGGGCTATTCAAGCTGTCATGCACTGCTCATTATCTTACTGCCAGTCGCACCTCTCACATAAAATTTTTTCCATCCACTAATTTGTATGCACATTTTAAATCTGGAATAAATAAATGGAATCAAAATGAAAGCTTTTACACTTGCTTGAGGTGAAAGAGGTGGCATAATAATGAAACAACTACATTTGCAAGAGTGTCGGGAAGAGACTTTTCACAAAAAAAGCACACTTTTCTTCTTCTTGTTCTTGCTGCGATATGATTAAGGGTGATGGAAGTGGAAGCAAATACAAGCAGGTCCTCACCTACTCTTGTTTCTTCTTGTTATCATTTGCAGACATCTTTCTTTTTCATCTTTTTTGACTGTTTTGCCTTTGGGCTGCCTATGGCATCACTGCCAGTTCCATTTCTGGCCTAAGACAAGGGTCTGTGGTTCATAGTCTCACATGGAATTGCCAGCTACTTTCTTTTTGCCAGCTGAGAACTTAAGTGGAAGTGCGTAACACATGGGAGGTTTGTTTTTTCCCTGCGAAGATCCCACATTGGACTACAGCTACCAGGCAATAAAGCTTGGGTGTTGCTCACAGAAAATTGGGCCTCTACTCGCCCATGTGTTATGCAGTTGCATATTTCTGCCACCCACTGTGCCACCCTCATATTGTGGGAGATACCATCGTCACTGTGGAATATGTGTAAAATGAAAAGGTAACTGAAGGTCACACGAGTGAAAACTGAGAAGTAATGTAATATGGTTTTGTGCCACAACGTTAAAAAAGGGTAACACTTTTGTCCAAATCACACACAAACAAAAATGAAAAACAGATTTTGGAGTCTAAAAGTACTTCAACATCTTGTGTCTTAATAGAATCAGTTTCATATATTGAGGAGATTTAATTGGGATAAAATATGCAATCAGTGTCCAACTCTATCTCTCCCAAGCAGTGCATGTAAGGGCCAAAGGTGCAGCATCCTGGGCTTAGCAGAAAGGATAAGTGTATCGGGTTCATCCAAACAAGCTCAAGTGTTTTTCCCCAAGTGCTACAGTGTTTATAGAGTTTTCTCCCGTGCTTGCACCCAGAGGTCACAGAGGTTTCTCTATGCAAGACTACTTTGGATCAGAAGGTGCATCTTCTTTTTGATGGACAGAATTGTAAAAAAAAAAAAAAAAAAAAAAAAGGCCAGCATAATAAACTATTTCGTTGATTTAATGGCATTTAATTTTATCCCTAGAATGTACGAAACAAAGTGTGAAGTTCTGCGGTCATGGAGCTAAAAGATGAAGTGATGTAGTCACTGCTCATGTCAACACAGCAGTGAAGCCGATTTCTTCCTGTGTTTAAACAGGCAGATGAAATGGATGCTTGCTCGCTTAATGGCTCGACTAAAAATAGGACAACAACTTCCTTGTAATTAAAAACAGTTGATGCAACCTGATGGTTGCATTAAATGTTTTGCATTTTGGTAACACATTACAAGTAGTTCTTGCAACCAACTGGTGGCCCAAAATTTGAAGCTGCTTTATCCTCAACCAATTTCGATGTCAAGGTGATTGCACAGGTCACCTCGGACTGACTGCAATCACTCTCAGACAAACTGGTGAGTTTTTGCAAATCACTGCCGTCTAATTTAAAAATAAGAAATTGGACTCAGTTGCCAGCTGGTTATGTTGTGGTTCTATTCTTATATAAAAGCATTGTTACAGAGCATATGTGTCAGTTTGCAGTTAAACTGGCATTCTGTAGCAACCAGCTCATTATTTGTGGAGGCATTTCTGAATTTCAGTTTCAAATCTACGGGGTTCTCTAAAAGTGGCAATGCTTGTCTATTTATCACAAACAGTGTGCTGGTAATTGCCATCTTGATCCCATTCAATCCCAAACTGGTAAACTAATATTAGACTGACTCCGTTCTGTTGCTGTTTTATCGCTTTGAAGACATCGAGTGTCCAGACCAGGTCCCCATCGTTGAAACAACCATTTAACAGCCAATGAGATTGAAAGAACGTCACCATGGTTGCCACAATTTGGACTGTTCAGTGGTCTCCAACCACTATTTTCCCTGTGTGACTGTAGCATAACGGAGATCGCTGAAGCGATGATTGATGATTGGCTTTGCATCTTTTGTGCCAATTTTTTGTGTGCCACCCTGGACAATGGAGTTACCTTTACCCACAAAGCCCCATTATGATCTCCTCAAAGAACTGATCAGAAGTCAGCAATAGTACTAAAATATGGGACTCACTGAACCCACAAACAGTTGCTTCACAGAGAGGAGATCCAGCCGCGTAATGTTAATTTCATGTCCGGAAAGAGGCGGAACAAACACACTGAGCTGTGTTCTTGACAGTGTCAACCCTTTAGTACTAATTTGTCAGAGCAACAGATATTTCTATCGCTGCTTCCAGATATTAGTCACTGACGGAAAATCTATGGTTATTTTCGATTCTGGCATGTGCAAACCACAATTATTGTCTTTTTTAATTCATAGTACAACAGTTAAGAATTGTTGGTAGTATTTTAATAGTTCCAAACGATGCAAACCAGCATCTCGCTTTAGTTACATGGTTATATCTGTCCTGCATCATCGGTATCTGTTCTTTAAATCCTCATTTCTAAAGCAAGATCTCACAGTCAGCGGCAGCGTCACAGATTACAGATGCAAGATATGAACTCAGTAAAGATGCACAGAAACATCTTGACTCACCTTGAATACCTGCTCCTGACTCAACAACACTACAGTGTCTGAGCAAAACCATGAAGGTTCAGTAATTTCAAGATACTCTTGTAATGACACATGCTGTCTCTACAATGTAAAGTGCAACGAACAACACACACACACACACATCCACCAACAATTACTCTGATGATGAATCGTGGCAAGACTCCCTTCACTAATTTTAGGAAATCACTTGGGAAAAGAGAAAAGTTAGTGGGGGAAAAAAAGTAATTTTTGGCATTCTACATCTGTCAGTCTGTGTTTTAGCCTGATTAGTGTGCGCTAATTGACTCTGCTAATCACACCCCCAGGTGAGAGAGAGTGAGGGAGAGAGGCACAGAGAGGGATGAGAGAATGTGATCGAGGTGGAGGGTGATGGAGAACATTGCGAGCTGGTAAGCTGCAAAATGGTGGAACAGCTGTTGCGGTCTTTTATGTGGAAGCCCAGGAGAGCTGTTCCATTGGGTGTTAGTGAGTTGCGGTGCCACAGTCTACTGCAGACAAACACTGAAGGCTCAACTCATGAGTGCTGCTTTCGCAGCTAACCTATCACATCCAGTGCATTATTGCAGGTACTATTTCATGAGCGAGAGACCACGAGAAAACACTCCTCAGAGCACAAAGATACTGACAGTTATCGCTATTTAGAACATCTGTCTAAATAATACAACAAAATGACAGCGTCCTCCACCCATTACTGTCAGGAAAAAGAGAATGTGAAGTCCGTAAGTGCCTCTAACCTACTTTAGACCATGCAGGAGCATGGTTTTTCAGAGTTGGCCGGGGTGAAAAACTAAAATTTGTGTCATTTTGATAATTTTGTATGGTTATTCTCATTGTTGTGCATTATAAATCACAATCAAGTGCACATTTCTTAAAATAGGAAAATTACTTCTTGCACAGAGAAAAATAAATCACAGAAAAACTGTGTTTCCCTTAAGGAAAAACTCTGTAATATTAACATGTTAATGTGGCAAAATAAAGTCAATAAACTGTTTTTGTACAAGAAGCACAATTTTGAAAAATACTAGCCAGTGAAAAGGATTTCAATCATTTGTGTTAAGATAGCTCTGCTCTTCAAATGAACACAAAAGCATAAAGGCCACGTTTCAATCACCTCTACTACATTGTTTTTCACTGCTTGAGCTTTGTCGGTGCTCTTTAAAGTGCGTCATCATCTTGAGCGCTTTTTGTTTTCAGTGTTTTAATGGAAGTGAAACTTTCTCCTGACAAACCAGCTGCTAATTTTCACATAATCTTAGTGAAGGGACGATCTCTATACACATTTGTATATGCAGAAACTGGAGGCGTCTTCTGATTTCTTCCAACTCCTCCTATTACCTGCATGTTTAAGCAGGCTTCTATTCTATGCAGACAAGCAGCAACAGAGTGATAGCATTTAGCAAAGCGCATCAGATAAATGTCAGTATAGTTTCATAACGACTGAGCTTTTTTATTGGCAAATGATAAATGGCAAATGACACCCAACTGGTAGGGGAGTGATTAATTAGCAGTGTGTGTGTGTGTGTGTGCGTGCGTGCGTGCGTGCGTGCGTGCGTGCGTGTGTGTGTGTTACAATTATTTTTAATTCGAGCCTTGCTATTGTTAATGACATTTTACTTTAGGGACCCCTATTGAGCAAGCACAGCAAAGGAAAAACATGGAGGGGCAGCCTATGAGTGGTTGGTGGGTGAGGGGAAAAGAAAAAGAAAGCATAGGGAAACGAGAAAAACACAGAAAAGGGGGACAGAAGATGAAAATGTAATAACATGCTGCAAGTATAAAAACGTGGGGAGTGAGAAACGGCGAGTAGAGAAAAAGTACGCAATGTATCACAGGAAGTTGTGCAACAATCCGAGCCTATAGCAGTATAACTAAGGGAGACATCAAGGTCAAAAAAGGCTTTATCAAAAAGATAATTCTGGAGTCTAATTCTTAAAGCAGAATGAATTTCTCCCAAACCCAAACTGGGAGATGGTTCCCCAAGAAAGTGGCCAGAAAGCTGAAGGCTCCACCTTCCATCCTACTTTTAGAAACTCTAGGAACCACAAGTAAGCCTGCAGTTTGAGAGCGAATAACTGAGTATCATAACACATTTGTCTGTTTGTTATGACAGGGATGAATACCAAAAAAGAGGCAAAAACTTAAGTTTAACCTATAATTTTGATATAGCTCCAGCTCACTCATTAAACCTTGAACCTACAGGCTCTGCTAGAACCTTTAAACCCATCAAAAGGTTATGAACTGCCGTAGCCGTGCTGTAATACTTAGAAAAAGGGGCAGCTGCTGAATTACTGTGGCGTATGCTGGAAATTATGTAAAAATATGCAAACAGCTGATTTAGCTGTCCATATGTCTAAACAGAATTTATGACAAAGTGAAAGAGTTGAAATCAGGTCCGTGCACACTGATCAAGATGTATGAAGCCAAACTGTGCAAACAGACGGCTTCATAAATCCAACGAAAAGAATCACAGTGGAGTAATCTGCCTTTGTAACTACGGTTAACTTTAAGCAATAAAGCTAGAAAGGGATTTATGCATCTATCCCCTGGAACTTTTGTCTGGTTTTCCTACAGAACGTTTGATATTGTTTGATATTTGAGAAGAAATGACTCAATGCCGAGCAACCAGAGGACTGGCAGCAGTTTGCCGCTTCCTGTGCTCAGCATGTGTGCACCTACGCCAAATAACTAATGGCCATGTAGAGTCCCTGAGATGTAAGGGATGCTCAGAGTCAGATGAAAGATCAGGGTAGAACATCTGTGTCATCGGTTTGCTGCCCACGCTCATTTCTTTATTTTGCTTTGCTCTTATGAAATCATTTGTTAAATATGCTTTTGCTGCCTGGCATCCAAGAATTATTCCCCTTTTTCAACAGCGAGAGGGAATTATTTTTTTTCCTCCCCCCCCATACAGACAGTTTGATTTGGTCTTTTCTGCCTGAGTAACCGCTTTGTCTCCAGGTGCGTTTTTTTAAACGCCCACTGAGATGCATTTATGCACACACGTAAACACACTTAAAGGCAAACCAGCCTAATGAAATGTATTTCAGGATTTCCAAAAAATCACACTCCACAGGGAAACTACTCACTCCTCCACAGGATGTTTCTGCCATGACCGCTGCCAACATCTAGACGTGATTGCTTATTGGATATCATGCTCCTTTTTATCTGAGAAAACTGGATTGACACTCATGCAGGCATCAGTGATTCACTTCTCCAGACGACGCTAGTCTCGATGCCCCAAAGAAGCTCAAATCAACAGAACTTTCCGTAGTAGTATAAGGTTTTTTGGGGAGTTAGAGAGAAACAAAGTAATACTTTCCAGACCACCTTTGAAAAATGAGGAATAAAAACAACTGTATTACTTCTGACTGAATGAAGATCAAAGTCAGAGAGTGTAGCAGGTTTAATACAGCTTTATATATCAGACATTCCTGCCCAAACCCTTAATTCTTGTCTATGTTAGCATGTAAGATTAAGCTAATCTAATTACTTCTTTTCAAACCTCAACTTTTCAGCCGCCCTACTTGTACTCACGCTACACCGCGCACTTCTTGTTTCAAATAGGTTTGAGTTTAACCTGACATGGGCCAGTGGGCAAGCTCCCTTCTTCCCACAGCCTGAGCAGTAATAAAGGTAGCGCGGGCCACAGCGACGGAGGGATGAAGCCGCTGAGTTGTTAGAAAGAGGAAAGAGGAGGAGCACGGATGCCAGGAGGTTGGTCAGGGACCAGCTGGGAATTGGAAGTGAGGCGAGTTTGGCGAGGTGCGAATGGAACCTCGGCAGCGACTGAGGTTTCCATTGCACTTGACTACTCTTAGCTGAGCCAACCAAGCATGGAGGAATGAGCAGCTGGGGGGTGAGGGTGGGCAGCTGTACTCTGTCTGGCTCTGCTGGTTCTTCTTCTTAGCAGTTATAAATCCTCTCACTACGGCAGCCGTGCTCATCATTTTCTTTCTTCGAGCAATTTCAGGAGGATTTCTCGTGTGTTTGTGGTTTTATTAAACATGGGAGTAATGTTTAATGCCCAAAACAAAGCTTGACATTGGTGAAAATATATTTTTTATGCCATTTTCAGTCATTAAAATATGAAAAAAAAAGTATTCGATTTTTTTTAGGGATTGAGAATCATATATTGTAAGTAAGCACAAAGTCTTTATGCATTGGACAAATATAGTGACATAGATTTCAGGAAACAATGAATCCACCTTTAACCACGGCACCTCATTTATAAGAACTCAGTTGTGGTTAACACATTTGTTTGCCAATTGAAAGATGGCTGCATTGAATCCAGCCAGAGACTAAAATTCCTTTTAGAGTTGAATCAGGAAGAGTATCTCATTTAAAACTGCCAAATCAAACATGTGGAGCAACCCCTTGTACCAAGGCAACAACTGAAAGTAGTTTATTCTTCATCTTCTTCTATTTCTTTTATGACTGTGTTACAGTAAAAGTTTGACATTTAAAAACCCACAGTTATATCCAGTGTTGGTCAAGTTACTTGAAAAAAGTAATCAGTAACTAATTACTGATTACTCCCCCAAAAAAGTAATCCCGTTACTTTACTGATTACTTATTTTCAAAAGTAATTAATTACTTAGTTACTTAGTTACTTAGTTACTTTTTAAAAACACGATTTACAACCTGAAGAGGTGATAAAGTGATAGATCTTTCAGCCCAAT
Source organism: Aulonocara stuartgranti (assembly GCF_965226115.1). NCBI lineage: Eukaryota > Metazoa > Chordata > Actinopteri > Cichliformes > Cichlidae > Aulonocara > Aulonocara stuartgranti. The sequence goes on from NC_138946.1 coordinate 8,213,077, forward strand.
TCTACTTTTTCTACATAATCCATCATACAAAATGTAATCAAATGGAAAAGTCTCTTTTTTTAACTTGTTTTATCAGTTTTAATCTTTTAACTTTATGCATCAAGCAAAACATTTAATTATATGCAACATTCTCTGACTTGAATAAATTAGTTTAACATTTAAACCTATTTTCTACACATTCCAGCACATAAAATAAAATATTTTTTGTGTTTACACTCACTCTTTCAAATAGATGCAAGTAAAACACAGCAGAAAATAAATAAAGTCAAAGACTCAGCGGTCCTTTTGCTCTATTTTCACCTGTAAAGCAGGAGCAGGGTAGGCGGAGGGTTACCCTGGTGCAGGTGTGCTGCGGTCAGTTGAAGAATCCGCGCGAGTGTCTCTGTGAGTTTCCCATCACGTCGTAGCTACTCGGTGCTTGCTCGGAAGTTTAGGGGTTTTTTTCGCTGTAAAAAGAAGTTTTCTTCCCACGCACGATGGACGCTAATGTTTTTGTCACTTTTTATGGAATCAAACTCAAAGTAAGGTCAGTACTTCCACACTTTAAACGCTGCACGCTCATACTCTCTCCCGCACTCGATATATTATCCATTGTTGATCTGCACACAGCTGCTGTCACCAACGTCGCACTTGCTTACGTCACTGTCATGAGACATTCTCGCAAAAAAAATCACGGTTTTAGTAACGCAGTAACGCAGCGTTCCTACGGGAAAGTAACGGTAATCTAATTACCGATTTTGCAATAGTAATCCCTTACTTTACTCGTTACTTGAAAAAAGTAATCAGATTACAGTAACGCGTTACAAGTAACGCGTTACTGCCCATCTCTGGTTATATCAGCCATTGGTCAGTGAAGTCTCAGAAACAAGTTGAGTATCATCTTTGTGATCTGAGATCAAATCCTACATGGAAGGGCTAGATATGACTGAGAAATAAGCGTTTTCTGGGCTTTAGCTGTTCTCAGACAGCTCTATACACGAGGAACTGAAGCTGTCCTCTTGATTTAAGGCATTAGACTCTGCTTTAAAAAACATACAAAAATAAAAACGTTGCTAAATATAAAAAGATTCCAGTAAAAGGGATTTGCAACTGCAATTAAAGCAATGAAAATGCTTATCTAGCCTTCAAATAACTGCTGTGTTTTCCTGTCACCTGAAGAACTGAAAACCAGTGAATTACTTTAGCTGATGATGACTCCACAGGAAAAGGAAACCAAAAGTACTAGCAAATGGTTTGCTGACCATGTTATTACTGTGCTTGACTGACCAGCCAACCTGCCTGACCTGAACCACACAGAAAAATCTGCAGGGTATTGTAAGAAGGAAGATGAGAAACACCTGACCCCAAAATACACAAATACACATGAGCTGAAGGTTGCTATGAAAGCAGCCTGGGCTTTAATAACACCTCAGCAGCGCCACAAGATGACCACCCCCATGTCATGGTACACTTGTGGAGCCCCAACAGAGTAGTGAGTGAATACATTTCTATAGGTACTGGCTTTCTGATGTTCATTAATTGGTTGAAGCTCCAGCAACACTTCTGGTATAAAGAACAGCTTTATTGCTTGGCCTGTGGTTTTTATTATGGTCATCAAGAACTATATTGCAAACAAACTGCAGGCAAACACTTTAACCAGCATGTTTGAGTAGAAAACCACTTCTAGGGGAAAGGTTTTGAACACCCAATCATCTTCATCTAGTATATTTGCTCACCAGTGGAGCAGTTGGGTAGTGATCAATGTCAAACCTGGGTATGTTTGGTACTTAAACAGGAAGAGCATACATTTGGGATGGTGTTTTTCCTCATCTAATCATAAAGGACAGTTGAAAAAAACTAAGTACAAATACATAAAAACTGATACAAAAAAAAGGATATATTTAGAAAAAATACTATTTGATTCACAGATTAATAAAAAAAAATGCATTTTTTATTGGCATTAACTCTCAGTTGATTTTTGTGCGGACTCGCTGCACACACACAAGCCAGTTTTTGCAACCAGTGGAGTCGCCCCCTGCTGGCTGTTATTTAAAAAAAAAAAAAAAGACCACTAGCATATTAGCTTCACTTTAGAGACTGCGAAGTTAAGCATTTCAAAGATGGTTTATGGGTTTGACATGTGGCTATACTTACATTATCCATTTCTCAAACTGACTTTGTGAACACCCAAGATGTTAAGAAGCTTTAAAACCAAACAAAAAGCACATATGGTGTGGAGGTTGGAGGAATCAATAAGCCTAAATAGTGCAATACAAAGTCTCAGTTTGCTGTTTGAAGGCTTTTAAGTTCAGATGATTGATGTTTATTACCATGCAGCAACCTGGAAATCATAGTTGACTTGCAAAGATTTTATCTACAAAGCTTTAATCTTTGACTCATTCACTTTTTATTTAACTGAACGTGTTTCATGCCCATTTAAGCCCTGGGAGTTCTCTAAATGCAAATAAAGTACTTTATAGTATTCCTCAGAGCACATGCCAGGAACCGAACCCCTATCACATTTATTTATTTTTATGTTGCGAAATGCTGCATATTGCAGATTTAAAGAACAACAAACTCCACTAGATTACTTTTGGCGCATGGCTGAAAGTAGAGAGAAGACGCAGCAACCTCCCAGTCTTAAGTCTCAGTCTGGTGCAGTCAGTCATCTCCGGGAGATGATAAAATATACACCAGCAGAGGTTCTGTGTGTGGCTCTGTGTGGGAGGCAGCTGGGAAGAAGTCATCATTAAGGCAGAGAAATCAACAATAAAGTCTAGCACAAAAATATTTGCTCCCACCCTTGATCTGTTCTTCAAAGTGTAGAACGCATATTGCTTGGTGGCCCAGAGGCCTTAAGGCACAGCTGAATAAAAGTACTGTATATTGTCCCAGTCACAAAAAGCACAATTTGAGGTAAACAAAGTACAAACTTGGTTCTAAGCTGATGACCCAGTGTTATTTTTCCCTAAAGCATTATTCTACTGTTTCATTGGAAAAACAATCATTAGCAAAAATTATTAAAGTGTTATTGGAACAAAGATGCACTCGAAAAGAAGAATACTGCAGGAGAAGAAGAACTTCAGCTGCACTGTGAAAGAAAGTAGCACCAACATTTCCGTGCGTTTTCAAAGATTTATACCTTTTTAGACTGGCAACACTGGCAGATACGTACCTATAAATATTTTCTTTACTGAGCTCTCACATCAGTCTTTTATGCACTCACACGATTTTCTGTCAACAATAATTTACATAGGTTTTATTAGTTTATCTTTATAATTTATCATTCATTGACTTTGAGGCCAACTAGCTCTTTACCTGCCTTCAATACCTCAGCATCACATCTAGTTCTGATAGACCTGGTGTTGTGCTCATTGATGACGGTTTCCCTTAGCAGGATGCCAAAAACAGCCCCAGTCAATCCTAGCTCTCTAAGGAGAATTATGAATGCCATTTTTGTGATCTTGCTGTGCCAGAAACAGAAAAAGGCAGAAAAAATGACAACAAATGTGAATGAGATCAACCCAGCTGTGCAAAGCTGTTGAAAAAGCACAAAGAATAACTCCATCTTCCATTGGTGCAGCATGTTTTTGATCAATGTTAAGAACATCACATTCTAGCAAAGCTGTTCCCAGAAACCACAAAAGTATTTTGAAGTTATATTAATGGGGTTTTTTTCTGAATGACTACATGGCTTCATGTTTTCGTTCCCATTTTCAGCATCACAGCTGAGAGTTGGCGAAACCATACTAAAGCTATTAAATAACAAGTTAGTGGTCAGTTAGGTAGAATGGATCATTTCAGTATCAATTCATCAATTTAATTTCCAATGTGATAAAGCCCCTGTGAGTGCTTTAATAAAACTAAAATGACTTTCTGGCTGTTAATTGCTTTTCATGTAAAATTAAGCCTCTAGATTGGCCCAGGCCTGTGAGTTGCAGTGAATTGCCCAGGATCCTACCCTCTTTTCTACATTCAGCATGCTGCGGAAGGATTTTTCAATGCACAACTCTGATGTTCTTTGCAGGGATGCCATGCTTACTAATTAATGTCTGTGTTTGACTACCATGTATTTGTTACAGTTGGGGAAGTGACAACGACTATTTGTTGAGCCAAGCGGGGGAGCAGAGGCTAAAAACAAGGTATGGATGGAAGAAAGAGAGAGCAGATGGGACGGTGTCAGGGAGTGCAGAATGAAGCATACCTTCATCCATCACAGCATGTGTGCACGACACACACACACAGGAAACACACACAGTAATCTCACTATTGAGGCAACAAAGCACAAGAAATGGTTGAGGTTTCTAGTCAGTGTCAAAGTAAATTTAGTAGAAAATGCAACATCTCTGCACAACAGCTACTTCGAGTCTGAAAAACTACATGTCCACAGTGAGTGGAATGCAGGACCATGTGCAGGAAGTACTTTATATAGCAACTTAATGGATATATGAGCATTCTTTAAAAACTTTTTATGGAGACTATTTTTTCACCATTTTATCATAACAATTTAGAGTGAGTAACCTGATCATAACAGTTCAGAAAATACTTTCTAGCAAGAAAAAGTTAAAGGGAATACAATGTCTGTTTTTCCTAACAACATTCTGTGATGGATGTGAAACGATGACCACATTCTTTTCTTTTACTAACTTTAAACAAGTAGTTTTAATTGCCTAAGCTTAACCACTCCAGGTCACTTTCAGGTTATTTCATGGGTTGCTGCCATTTAATTAGTTGTACACTGAAACATCCTCCGCAAACAGTGTCAGTTCCCGTTCAAATTGGACTGTGCACAGAAGCATGGTGTAAAATCCAAGCGGGCAGCCTTAGGGAGGTTTACATGGTAGCAGTCGTCCCCTCCACCCCTCCATTTGTTTTTGTAAACCAGGAATTCTAGTATATCCCCCAAATACAATTTAGTCAGGACCATAAGACTCAAAATAAGAGTTAATTCTGTCTGCAGGTGGAGGTGGGTTGCAAAGCAGCTTGCAGATTACTATATGCAATATAAAATGTACCATTCAGGCTTTTAACACTGTGGCCTATCTGAACAAACACTATATAGCTTACAAGATCAAATGCTTAATAGAATACTTCATTATAAAAACAGTGACTCAGTGTATCAGGGATTGCCTTTAACGTTTTAAAAATATATGTAATAAACAAATATGATTGCAGTGGCACAAAAATCACAGAAGTGTCCACATCTTCTTTCTTTTCTTTGGTAGAAAAATGTTAGGCACTTGCAATTAGTTCTTTTCTTTTTTCTTTCCCCCCTTTTTTCAATGTGAAAACAATGGCTTTGGACTCTGGCTGGGGAGCATGGACAAAAACATCAAGGAGCAAGATCTCCACCTGTGACCCTGCTGGCTCCAGCTCTGTGTTGGGTTTGGAGTGTGATGTAGGCCTGGCTGCTCCTCTGAATTCCCTGCCGGGGACGGTGGGGATTAGCTGGAAAACTGTCTGAGAATGACTAAATAAACAATGAAAGCAACAGCAAGAGGGGAAGCAAAAGACAGCATGGGCATGACATTGTTTTTTTGAACTCTATACTGGATTGCCAAGGTTATAAAAGGTGACAGTAGAAAGATTTGAGAGGAACTTTCAAAGCAAGATCTATCAGCTGATATTGTCTGGATGTTTTCTAGAATGTAAAAGATTTGAAACCAACACTGGAAACAGTTTTATATAAGCAATACTTATGAGTGTGTTTTCTTCTTTGCGACAAGAGAAAAATTAGAATTTCCATACAACCCATTCACCAAATATCTACAAAGAAAGCCAGGAGCCTTATAGAAAATTGGGTGCATAATGCAGCAATTCACTTCTCATTTCTGCTCCCCACATATCGGACGGGGCAAACAGAATGGTAATGGAGTTGATGTCTCCATGCTCCGACTCACGCTCATTTGTTATTTATTCATGAGAAAGCAAGCAGGGTGCCTAGCCTAATACAGTTCATATTATTCACTCACTCATGCTATCCAGATTCAAGTATAATATGATTTCAGTTGAAAACTTCTATCCTCCTATTCTTGAAACACAACTTCATTCAAACTTGTAAGTCAAAGAAAAGGAGGAGATTCTTCTGAATGTGTAACAAAAGCATGACAAGGTCGAGCATGGAAATCATGCGACCCTACTTGGAGAAGAAAGACATAGCTGAGGATTATTTCCCCAGTGGTTGTATGGATATACGGCAATAAGGCTAAATGACTTCATCTGTCAAACTTTGTCCCTTTTGTTTTTCTCTTTTGATCATACTCATACATCAATTTTGCCCAAGAATGTGTTGCATTTGGAGGATTTCTGCCCAATGGAACAAAATCTAAAGCAAACAAAAAACTACAAATTAAAGGTTTTTGCACCAAGGATACCAAGCAGTTAATAAAAGCCTCTACACAGCGAGGACAGTTGGCCTTTAACAAAATATGACTACATAAACACAGTAGTTTTAGCATATTACTAAGAAGGGTGAAGGCAGTAACGAAGCAGAACTATGTTATAACCACAGCCATGATTCAGACATGGGTACAGTGACAATGTTACAGTGACAATGTTACATTAAAGTGTGACAGTGTAAGAAAAATGTGTTACATTTTGTTCCTGTTTCCACTTCAGTTTCCACTTAACTATAAATCTGAAAAGTACGATTTTTATTTTTTTCCACTTTAAACTGTTGTTCCATTGTCATAACAATACAATAATGTAAAATGACTGCCAGATGTTGACAGCTGAGGTGATTCTGAAAAAAGGGGTAAAATAATTCACTTATACTTCACACTTCGTATAATTTCTGGCCCTTTTACAGCCAAAATGACCAATGAGTCCAGGCGGCCTAAATGATGCTTGGTCGATAAGGGGTTAAATTTGAAGTCTACTGACCTTTGGTGCTGTGGAGCCAGCAGTGAGTATATTGAGATGAGAGGGCGGAGTGCCAGGTTTGCATAAAAGCATTTAAAGACGATATAAGTAATACATGCTTGGCAACATAAAAAGTAAAAGACAAGATTCTGACTGAAGCACAAACATCGATTTCAAGAGTCAACAACACCTCAAATGTTGTAGGTAATAGGACAGGTCAGAACTTTTTAAAAATAAATGGCTAAAAGAAAAAAAAACACCATCAGAAAGTGTCGCAGACCACCATCAAACAATTTCGAGAAATTAAAAAGTTAAAACTAGCATGTCACAAGTTGCCACAACTAAGCACAGTCAACTGAGAGTGGAGGTGGGGGTTCTGGGGGTAATCTACAAATCGAATTTTCCCCACTGAATATCGAAATGTATTTTTGCTCCATCCCTAGCTGAGAGATCTAGTTCAGTGACTAAAAATAGTGGACCTAAAACCTCAGTCAAAAAAGGTCAGGTCATAATAGTATAAACTTTCATTTTAAGTGAATTATTAAAAAAAAAAATCACCCCCATACATTTGTCATGGGAATGGAAATGAGCAGAGCACAGTACATACACCAGTACTGCTGATTTAAAAACCCAATATATCAGAATATTATTTTAGACAAACTATTCAAAGGTGTTTGTTCCAACTCTTTTTTTATGCTGTTAATTTCTATTTATCAGCCTTTATAAATTGAGATAATCAGTAGCTGGTGGCGTTTCTACCTTTGGCTTTGTTGTTCAGCCTCAGAGCTCACTGCTGGCAAGGATTTGTACTGTAGCTTTAGAAAAATTGTCCTGAACTGTGGAAATACAGCTGTGTAAATACTGAATCAACAAGTTGTCACGTTAAAAACATTTTGGATTATAGATAAAAATATCTTTTCTATTGTTCCCATTCTTCTGAAATTCCGTTTGATTGTATGAATGCTTGTGTCTCATCTGACTTCTTATTCTTTTTTCTTTAGTGATCCCGCTGCTTTATTTTGCAGTCTCGTCGATTTTTGTTATTATTTCTGACAAACATGATGGGAAAAACTACCAATTCAAATTTAATAAGAACAAACAGATCTTCAACAGTCAGAGTTCATTTCTTGAAAGAAGAGTCTACAAAATAACAACACTATTTATTACTATTCTCCCATTTTGGAACACAGAGGGTGGACCACTTAGCTACTGGTGTGCCCTGTCCCTCTAAAATCATCTGTGTTTACTTAACCTTTAGGAAGTCCTCATTAGTCAGCTTACTCCAGAGGGCCTATTACGTTGTCAAGCGTGAGATAAATTAACAGTGGGATCATTGATTTGACTTATGCCTGGAGCCGGGATCACGTTGGCTGGTCAGTATGCACTGGGTAATTAGTTTATCAACAAGAAGGGACTTTTCTTAAGTGATTAATCAGGGGATCTCTACGACTCTCAAAGTACTAGCATGAGCAGCCAGTGGAGTGAAGAGGCACCTGATGTGGGGAGATGGTAGTCACCTTTAAAAACAGCATCCTGGTTGTTCAAATATGTAGGAAATCAGACTTCTGGGAAAAGGGACCGTCCATTCTTAGACAAAAGAATGAGCGCCACAATCTCTAATAGGTTAGATTCAATAGGCAGGGAAAGGTCTTCTGTTACCATATTTTAATGCCCATAACCCTGTTTTCAGTCAAAAAAAACATAAAACATAAAATAACTGTCTGTTAAGAACAGGAACTAAAGGCAGGCTTGTCCAAACATTGAAGCCCAAAGCACTTCTATTCAGAGTGCTTTGGGCATGAAAAATCAAGAGAGTAATATGTTTTATAATTGATTAGCTATCATTAAGCATCAAAACAAAAAGACAAGCCTCGGCACTGCTAATGGTAAAATGCCTCAGGGTGAAAAGTGCCTCCTCTTGTACATTTACTCTGTGGGAGAAAAAAAGGAACTTTGTAGAGTCCAGCAAATTTGTATTTATAGTAGTAAGAAGGGGCTTCAGCGATGCATGGGTTAGGAGACTGCGACTTAAGCAGCACAGGGAAAGAAAATGAGTTTCGGACCAAATGTGGCTGGAGGATAACCGTGCACTCTTTAGGCATTTGATTAAAGTACTGCCGTTTGTCATGCAGTTGCAAACCCAGCTGTTGCGGCGCATGCTGAGTCACAGCATATGGAGCGGGCGTGGGGACAAGAAGGGAGGCCGAGCGCCAATAAGTTAGAATGGAGGGGAGAGATGCACACTGCTGGGATCTAACACTTTCATCCAATAATGGAATCTCATTACCAAAGTGAGAGCTGTCCAGGCAGACCTAATGAAGCCCCACATGGTGAAGGCTGGCCCCTTCACACTGGGATGAGGGAGGGAGGAAGGAGTAAGGGGAGCTAGTTGGACTGACAAAGAGTGAGCGCAGGAGAGACATCAAATCTATAAGTAGGAGGAGATGTGTCAGCGCTAAATAAATATGGGGAAAGGATGGCAACAGATACAGGGCAAAAGGGGAACAAGAAGCAAAGAGATGAGGGTGAAAAGAAAGAATATGAAAATCAATTGAAAGATAAATGATGCTGCAACTCTCAGAGGAAAACAGTACTCAGAAAGAGACTCCAGAAAGCATATGGACAAACGCTAACATCCAGGCTTTTAGGGCTAATTGATAGATGGCTACTACAGGTTGCCACCCACTCTCTGTGGAGATCTTCAATTTTTTTCCCTCTCTCTGAGCATGTCTGACAGGGCAATCTCTGTATGCTAATTGGCTAGCCGAGCCATTGGGCCACACAGTCCCACTGTCCGTCCTCGGAGTGCTGTCATCCTGTTGCAGCTGACAACAACTACTTTTCCTCTTTGGTGGGAAGGTGCATGGCAGCTGCCAAAGAAAACTGGAGACAAAGCCTCCCCAGTAGGACGCTAAAAATAACCAGCAATTCCACTATGCAAACCTGACACTGCGGTCACTGTTGACAGTACATCCAGCTGGGATGATAAGGAGGACGAGTGCAGGGCTATGACCATAACATTAGGAATTTATACCATCATCTGTGATTGAAAAAGTGGCCATATAAGCCAAGTGAAATACAGTAGCTATGCAAGGTCATGACACCGCTTATACCATTTACTATAATTTATAGCTGTGAGATGAATTATGTTTCTATAGAGGTGCTCATCAGGTTATGGGTTAGATTTGGTGTAGAAACTTTATGAAAGTGATACAAACTGTGCAAACAAAAGTGAAAACACACAAATTTCCCAACTGCAAGACAAACCAGGTCCTTACGACTGAAAAAGATGACTTTTATGTCCAGTACTGCTGCAACCAGTGTGTCACCTTTTTAGATCTTTGTGATGCTGGCAAATCTGGCAGAACAGGGATATTTGATGGCCTATTATGAAAAGACATTTAGGATATACATGACCATATAGTAGTTATTTTGTTTCCTGGGTGAAAGTTTTGTGTTTAATTGTTTATTTAGGTAGTCCCTTTAGTGCCTTATGGCCATCCTCTCTGACAGAAAGACCTGCTTTAGAAGATGTTTAGTGACAACAGACCAGCGAGAATCTGGTCAAGCACTCACACGTTGTTTTGGAAGTCCTTGTTATTTGACCCATTCTGTCAAATTCTGTCAAACCTGGATTATCAAATACATAGTTATCAAACGAACTAAATGGTGACATTTAAATATGAAAAATAAGTCTAAAACCCTGACATCAGTCATTTTTAAATTATGTTTACTGGTTTTTCCCAAACACAAGGCCATTTACAGAAATAATAGGTACAAAAAGAAGGAAGTTAGGCAAGAAACACTAAAAAACACACAAAAAATTAAAAGGACAAAATATGAAAACTAATCCCCTAAAACCAATCCCACTCCCACTCACTACCAGACAAGGGCTAAAATGGAATTAATGTCTAAGCCAAAAGAAAAACTAAAAACAACCATAAAATATACAAATATGAGTGAATAAATGTTAAAAAAAGAAAATACACCAACACAGAGAAGAGGGCCACCAGTGAAGTGTATAAAAACCCAAGAGAGTTTAACAATGCCTCTATAAAAATACACATTTGAGCAGCACAAACAAGTGTGGTTGTCAACTCTCTACAAGGTGATGTGTTATCTATATAATGTCTAAAAGCATTAGACCAGCATTCGTCAAAGACTTACAGTTGCTTTTTCTGAAGTCATATAAGAGATTTCTTTAACTTAACAGCTGTGATATGATCCACAAGAACTTTCATGTCATGATATGAGTGATATAGCAACACCGTGGATTTATGTTCTCCAGTACAAACAACACGTGACAAGCCCAGGAATGTCTGAGACTGAGAGCGTGTTTCAGCCTCCACTGAGGATGTAGCGAAACGAGAGCTACTTTAACAACTGCCAACAGAGCAATTTGAAGAAAACGATTACTGATACGGTGGAAACAGCAAAACTGTTTCTTCGCTTGAGGCAAAAACAACCAGGTTACAAAACAGGCGATACTAGCACCTGGTCATGTGCAGCACAAACGTACATAAATGGCTCAACCTGGATAATTTGAATCGCTTGCTAGCTGCACTCCATATGACAGGAAACAACTGATGAGTGTACATGGTGGTACAAAAGCTCGACCCAAGAATTTGCCAGGTGGAAAATATTTAATGTTTATGATGTCAAAAACTACTAATACAAAATCTCTGCACATCTGAAGGTGCAACAGGTGCGTGGGAGAAGAAATTCTACAAAAACAATTAAATGTGACTCCTGCTTACAATGTCACATTAAAATCAGGCACCTGATGAAGGTCGACGGGACAGAAAAGCTGTGAAATAAATTTATAAGCGTTAAGTGAGACAGTGTGCGAAAATTGCATTTAATTGGGTTTTTTTGTGGAATTATGTGACAATATTGTGCAGCCTGCTTAAGAGTTACACGTGTACGTTTTTAAGCAGTTATGTTACACTTGAAATTTCAAGGCAAACCTACTTTTGTTCTCACATTTGTCTTATACCTTGTCACTCTGCATCATGCTGTGTCATTAGTATTGCACTATAACGCTGCTGCTCGCACATTACAGCAGTAGAGTCACTGTGTAAATTAGGTAGTCAGTCATCCTGCAATCTGTAATGACCAATAAACCGCTGTTTTTCTATATTGTCTGAAATATCAGTATAGCAAATTTCCTTAAAACATGATGATATTGATGATAATATACAGCATAGACCTACCTGGCAGTGTTCTTTCTTAGATGTCACGTAATGTCACGCATATGCCCTTTACTTATTTTTACTTCTTACTTTCTTTTTTAAAGGAAAATTTAACAACTACATGAAGACAATTTCTTAAGTTACGTGAAATCCACCGTAAAGTGTTAATTTAACCATACCTAAAACTGTCACTGATTTGGAAGCAGTTATTAAAGAAGAAAAACAAATCTATCATTTCTGTCATATCGTTCAGCAATTGTAAAACAACAAAAACAATTGTCTTTAAAAGTGTAAAAGTAGACTGACGAGTCTGAAATGCTTTGGCAGTGATTTCAAAGAAAGATCTTATTATCATTTGTAATCTCACCTTACTATGTTTGACTGTCATAATCCAAAAACAAACAGAAATACAACACAAACAACAACAAAATCCTTATATCTGGGCCAACTTTGTCTTGCATAATCCCCAGTGGGAAAACCTTTCCAGCTCAAAGCTCATTTTGCTTCTCTCATATCAATTTATAGTACTGCCTTCCACTCCGATAAAGAAAAAGAACACCAGAGCCTCCCACCCGAACTCGTACCCTACCTCCTAAAAAAAAGAAGTGAACACATACTGACATAGACAGGTGGCCAGTTTTGTGACGTTTCATCATCTGTGATACAATATCATTTTTAGTTGTTGAGTTGTCTTAGAGAATGAATGATATCCCCCATAATACATATTGCAATTAGTGTGATCATTATTAAGATTATCAGTCTTACTGATGTATCATAGCAGTTAAACATTAATAAGCATTGATAAAATTGGTCATCTGTCTATGCGTGAGCTCTGCGACCTGTCCGGAGTGGATCCCGCCTATTTCCCTATGACAGAACTGGGACAGACTCCAGCCTTGGATAAGTGAAAGAAAATAGATGGGTGGATGGACGGACGCCAAATGGTCGTCCTTGGAAACTAATTTCAAAAGGACACTTAAAAACTGTTTTGCAGGTGACTTGATGAATCATACACTTCTAAAAGTATCATGAGAAAATCAATTAGATCAGTGAATCATAGGAGAGCAGCATCGAACAGTAAACAAAACAACTACAGTAACAGTAAACAGTAACTACAATAAAACTTGTGCAACCTAAAAGGATCTACTCTAACCTATTTACAGGGAGCAACTGTTGTTTTCTCTATAGCTCACCTCAAGCTCTCAGTATTTCCTCACACTTTTCTTAATGACTAACCAAGCTAAATTGGTAGAAACAGCTACTCTGTAAGCTCACGAGCCAAAATTATACCTCTACACAGATAAGAGAAAAAAGGTACAGGACACGCAGCATTTAATACAGCCGATCATCCTCTGTTGGCCATCGGGCATCATTAATGGATTTGCATGGTATAATTTTGAATTTCCCTACCCAAATTAAATAATGATCCCATTTCAAACCAGTGCACTCACCACAACACCCCAGTCTCATTTGAAAAGCTTAACATAGACCCTTGGCATTCATCCAGTTTAACGTGACAGCTTGACAGTTTGAGGATGCACACCCAAGATACCAACGAGAAAAAAAAAAGTATAGCCTAAAGGTTAGTGCTGCACCTAGTCAATCAATGCAAAGTTTTTCATGCCACAAGGGACTGTTATGCTAATAACCCACAAGAAAAGAAAAACATCTTTAATCATCTCTCGTTTATTTGATGAATTGTGAGTCGGCGCCACCATTAAATTTGATAAAATGCTACATTAACTTATGTCCACATCTGTGTTTTAATCATGCTATTGAGATGGATGAGGTGTCTGTGTGACGACGGCAGCGTCCCACATAGCTTTAGATACACGGCTCTGAATAAGAGGTTATTTTCACCTGGTGTCAGCACTTTTACAAAGCCTGATTGCTTGAGAATAATGGCCACTTTGGCAACTGTCAATTTTCCTCTAAGGAAAATTGTTGATGCCGTGTGATTCGCTGAAGCTGTCATTTCCTGGCCGCCTATTTCAATCAGGGCCACCCTGCTTACTTCATTACAAAGATAGGCAGATAACTCAGCAGCTTGACTCACATAATCTACCTTCCTGAGTTTTATCATTTATTCACAAGTCCAGATTTGTGCTCTAATTGGAAGCAAGAAGTTGGTAAACAAGCACTTCAGTCCCATTTGCAGATGTTTGCCAGTTATCTGCTTATATCCTTAAAATAATTTTCTTGTGAATCCCCGAACTTGATATTGCGAATTAATTTATTTGAATGAATTTTACTTATTCCTAAGATCATCTCACTACCTCAGCAGATTGTTTTACTTTACTTTGAGACTAGGGAGCTTTTTATATTCAAAAATGAAAGCAAGAAACTTCCCTCGAAAGAGCAGCGACAAAGCTCCAAGAATGAGGATTACATTTCTTCGGAACTTAAGGACTTCAAATTAAAAAGTCTTCACATTCTTTTGGCACATAAGTATCATGCCGAAGACATATGCATTAATTCAAGGGTCAGTTCTGCTGTTAATACTTTGGGACTGGCCCAAGTACCAATAAGCCTTAGCTGAAGAATGCTGTGCATTAGAGGCTTAGCGCTTTCTTTCTCAAACTCTCATCAGGGCCATTTTCAGGCTAGCTTCATACTGAGTGCCAAATGGCAGAAAGCAAAAGGATGGTGAAGAGACTGGAACATGCAGCCAGCCAGAGCCACATATTTTTATTCTGGGGAGTTGCTGGACCAAACCTGAGCTGAATAATCATTAAATATTAGACTACAATTCACCAAGCTGACATAAAGATGACTCCAAAGGGACATCCTCTTGGACTTTTGCTGTATCTGAACATACTACAGGGCAACTGTTTGCTTTAGATATACAAACTTTATCAGTAGAAAGGTACCAGCTGAAGCCTGGTATCCATGAAGCTGCAAAATCAATAACGCACCAACAGAGATGCATCACTGGCCCCACACCATTCAACATTTAAGAGAAGTCTCCAAGAGATAGTAAGAGACAATAGTAGTGATCCACGGTTGATCGTTGATTAGAACTCCTCATATGATAGGAGATTAAATCATTCACTAGAGCCTGTGTAGAGGTGTCTAATTGACTTTTATGGGGCATGTCTCTCCAGACAGATCAACATTGAAATTACAGATCGGAAAATGAGGCCTTGGACAAAATGCCCACTTGGACTGAAAGGCTATGCAAATGAGGCCGATCAGTTTTGCAATCCTCAGCTCTGAATTGTGCTTTTGCTGCTGAAACAACTGTTTATAATGTCTATTTGTACTTATTCTTTATTTACCTTTCTTTTAACTGGTCTTTCTTTCAGTACAATCATTCTAATCATAGCTAGCCAGAAAGCTTTGTGCGTTTTAGGGTAACGGGGTCATTTTTTTTGGTTTGTTTTTTTAAAGCAATAGCTTCACGTTTGGCCCCAAAGATGTGCTTCTTTTAAGGTAGGTTTTCTGTAGTCCCATATTTCATAACTATAGTGGCTACATGACAGCTAGAGATGAACACAGATGAGAATCAAGAGAGACCAACTTTCATTCTGATGGTATGAAGATAAAGCCTCTCTCTAGAAGTGGATTTATGCAACAGATGCTGGATTAAGAAGCTGGTGACAATATACAGTCCAACACAGTGTCAGTCCTGTGAGTCAGTGCTCAACCAAAAGGAACGTTTCTGTCACGCCACTAAATCTCACATCTGCTCCCAATAATCACGTTTATCCTCACTAATCAGTATTGCCACTACTACGAACTCACAGGGCCGAAACACGCAAATGCCCTCCAATACTGAGATCACCTTGAATATCTCAAAACAAAAACGCTACATAAATTCATGTAATTTTTTTGTGTCTACCATATTCTGTAACTGACA
This sequence comes from Aulonocara stuartgranti, assembly GCF_965226115.1. Taxonomy (NCBI): domain Eukaryota; kingdom Metazoa; phylum Chordata; class Actinopteri; order Cichliformes; family Cichlidae; genus Aulonocara; species Aulonocara stuartgranti. The sequence goes on from NC_138946.1 coordinate 8,228,968, forward strand.
AATTCCCCGCAGAAGTATTATAAACTTGTCACACCAAGAAAAAGGGACTTTTCTAACACTCCTGCAGGTCTGTGACACGCTCTAAATGGCCTTCACTCCAAGTCAACCGCATTAAGATTCTTAGAGGCGACATGACTGTGTGATTCTTTGTATTTGTCAGAATTTCTACCCATCCTTTCAAAACATTCTCTGCACAGCTCCTCTGGTAACTACTTTACTACAACACAATGGTTATTCATCAAGTTGGTAACACTGGATAGCTGATAAAATAGTAATATAAATGAAAAGGTTATTGGAAAGTAACAATTGTAACCTAAGGCCATCAGCTTCCCCATTGATAACAAGATTTTTCTTTTTTCCCTGGTACCAGATAACTCAAATGAATACACAAAAAATTCAGTTTCATTTAAGGATGACGACTAAAAAGAGGCAGAAATATGTAAGTGGACTGTATGGACATTACTCATAGAGGTGGGAGGTTATTTTTTTAAGAATCTTGTGTATATTAAAGTAGTGCAAAGAGGTAAGCTCTATAGCATACTTTGAATGTCAGACTCTTACCTGAGAATATTAAGAAATATACTGAAACTTGAACGTCTAAAAACCTGATTTCATTCCTTTAAAACCTTCCTTTGGCAGCTTGAATTAAAAGTTCAACTCTTGCTGAAACCAATTACCTCTTTGGGACACCTACGAGACAATTATGATTGGGGCGTTTTAGTTAGGATAATTAGTTGATCAGAGGCCTAATCGGTTATGCTGGGGTAACACTTTTCATAAATAAAGATGAGTAAACATGCATATATGCTAATACATATGTTAACTAAGAGGAGCAATTGCTAATTTCCCCTGTCAGCCTGTTTGGCTCTGTCAGTTCACAGCTGTAAATATGAACTGAATGTTACAACCTTGTAAATAAAGGCTGAACCAAAAAGATAAGTGAAAGTAGACAAAGAGAAAAGGTTAGGACCTTTTTTTTTTTGGAGATGTGAATGGATTGCATACTTTTGATGATCGGTAGAGTGTAATGTATACAGATACACAGAGAGATAAGCAGCTGAGGAAGACCACAGAAAATAAGGACAGTAGGTAAACAGCAGTATAGGGATATTGTACAATGGATTGAAAAATACTGGCTGAAACTCCGGTTCGAGGCAGTAAACGCATACACGTGGGACAATATCCAAAGGACATTGTTGCAGACGTCTGGTGGTTTGTTCAGATGCAACTCTGCAAACCGAAATTATGCTGCCACGCTCTTTTTAGTGAGAAGAGGCTTTCTCCCAGCAGCCATTCAAAAACACAAACTATACTTGTGTTTTCATGAACTTTAACATTTAACATGCAAACTTAGGCCTACAAATGCAGATCTTTGGTTTTTTACAGTTTGTCTGAGCTTGGGGAGAATTTTTTGGGACTTTCACTCTTGGCAAAATTGGCAACTGTCTTGAATATTTTCCACTTGTAAATAATTTTTTCTCACTGTCTGATGATTGACTTTAAATTGTTTGGAAATAGCTTTGTAACCCTTATTGCAGTTTGCTGTCCTGCAAAATGCTCAAACATCTGCTTTTTAAGTGACGCCGATGTTTACTGATGACTAATTAATCAACGGCATTTGATTAGTAGCACCTGCTTGCTATTTACCCTCTTAATTCATATGAAAGCAGTAGTTTGTTTGTTTTCTTACACACTGCTTCTACATTTTGGCTCAGTTGTTAAGTAAATAACGAATAATGAATAACGGACGATTTTTGTTAAATGTTTTGATTTTTGTGTGCTTTCTCTTTACTGTGACTGAAGCTTTAAAAGCATCTAAAAAAACACAACGTCTGTTTTCTTCTGCTTAGGCTTTCTTTTTCTGTTGAGCATTTCAAACTGAGGGAATAGCTCTGAGAAGATACGCGTAAATTGTACTGCTGAGTGGCTTCTTGTTTCCGCTATTAACCGTGCAGCAGAAAAGAACTGGCAGCAGTTATGCAGGATCCTTGTCCCTTCACCGCAGTGCCTGCCAGGTTGTTCTTTAAGCTAAGTCGTCCTCTTTGTCTTGCTTTTTGTTTTCACTTGCAATTTAATGCGCAAGATTACTGATATTACAGGCATGAGAAAACAATTTCGTTTGGAACAAAAGACAAGACCATTGATGCACAACAGCGAGAGAAGATAACAGACGGCTGAAAGTAAAATTTCATTTTCAGATTAGAGACAAGCTGTGCAAAGGCCTCTATAAAAAGCTGTCTCGCCAGATGCCTTTTTGGGCAAATCCTTGATTTGATTAGCTTTTAAATGCTGTTTAAAAAGCCTCTACTGCACAGAACACAATTAGGTTTTTCAAATGGTGAACTAGTGATCCCCTCTACAGCTTGATATCCGCAGGCTTATCTCCTAGTTTATTACATTATAGTGAGAAAATATTACTGTAATTATACTGTAAATAGAAGCCATAATTGGAAAGGGGGCCACCCAGTGATGTGCGATCTGAATTAGACCTGCAAAACTGTAGGTGGCTGGTGAAGGTGAGCATCTTTTCTGCATCAGCAGAAGAAAATGAAGGCGCCACTACAGCGGCAGTGCAAGAGAGCCATTAAAGAGAATGCGCAACTAGATCCTCAAATGAATGAATGCACTGAGTAGTTCTCAAGACAGACAACATTAAAGAGTAAAGTGTGGCTTCCAACTAAAGCTAACATCATTAAGTTCACAACAAGAAGATCTGAAGCTACGGGGCACACTCATGAGAGAAGAGGGTTTTCAAACGCATTAAAAACTGCCAGAGTTGATATTTCTGAATATCCCTCAAAAACATATTCAAATGTCCTGTGAGTTACATAGACTGGAACACACTTTTCAACCCATAAGTGAGACAGCCTGAAGTTATGTTAGTCTCTGTTCACTAATGGTCCCAGAGAGCTCCTACGCCCAGACAATGAAATAGATTATTTGTAATATTCTTCCAAAATGAATGCAGAAGGGGAGAGAGACCCTATTTCCCCTATATTGGCATCTCTTTTTGGGTTCCCTGTTAAATCTAGAATTGAATTTAAAATCCTTCTCATAAACAAAGTCTTGAATAATCAGACCCTGTCTGAGTTTTTTGGATCCAAAATGTCATACCTACAATTTGAAAGACTCACTGCCAATTATTGCAAGTACTCGATTACAGTTCTTGCTGCCAAGGGTGGCACAGCCAGTTATTGGGTCTATGGAGCAATTACTTTTTATACTATTGAGGACTTTTGGCCCATTCTTTGGTCATTCTTCTGTTTTATGTGGATTTTAGGAGAGTTTTCGAGCATGAAAGGTCTGTTTAATTTAATATCAAAGCTTCTCAACTGGATTTAAGTCTGGACTAGGCCACTACAAAACCTTCATTTTGGGTTTTTTTTTTTGGTTTTTCAGAGAACAGAGTTTATGGTTCCATCAATTTAAGCAAGTAGTTCAGGTCCTAGAACAGCAAAGCAGCCCCAGTCCATCATACTACCTCCACCGTGTCAGATGTAACAGGACACAAAACGTCTGTTGCATCAGCATATAGAATAATCCCGGTGTGCGTGGGCAACAAGGAGGCAATTACATTTTAGCCTTTTCCCATAATAAACAAAATAAAATAACTTCTTGTTATCTATTATTAAAATATGTTTGATATTTTGTTTGATATTCTGAAACGTGTGAGAAATATACAAAAAAAGGAAATCAGTAAGCAGACAAATGCTTTTTTCACAGGACTGCAGATAACTAAAAGTCCTTAATGCCAACAACAAGCCAGCATTTTAACAAGAACTATAAAAAGTACTTTTGCAAACTGCTATTAAAGGTGCATTTAATTTCCCCAGGAGGTGAGCCCTTTTTATTAAAAAAAACTGTTTTCAACTAGTTGTTCAGAAAAACACCATCTTTTTAGCTTGCATGACTCATCCTTAGTAAAATACTCACTTGCTCCTATATTTGAAGGTGTTTAGTGTATTTATTCCCATGACTGTAAAATAGCTTTTTTTTTTAAAAAATGACTGTGTTTTGCTTCAAAATGTACAAAGACATAATGGGGCCTATTTTTGCATTTGTTGCAGAGTTTAAACAAGGTTTCTGCTGGACTATGACAAAACTCACACCGAGAGATTCTGCTCTTTTGATGTTTCAGCATATAGAGACCCCAAACTGATGGTGTGTTTACTTTGCAACTACACAAGACATCATTTCTGCAGACTTCTGACACTCTGTTCACAACTATTACAAAGACTGTCTTTTTTTCCCTCAGAGAATGAGAAACCTGGAAGTGGGTTCTTTTTGATGGTTTGTCTGCAGACAGATAAACTAAATTGGGCAGAATCAGAGAAGTTTCACTATCCTTCACTACATCTGCAAATTAATGCTGCTCTTGTCATCTGTTTCTACCATGGTACCTTGAAAACAGATTAACTTTCACCACAGATTGTTACAGTAGACCTAAATCAGAAAAAAAGCTTGAATATTTCCCTTTACCTGTTCATCGACATGTTGAAATCCTGACAGTTTCTGTTATTTTTCACATGGCAAACCACCTCTTGCTAACAGAAGGAAGACAATCTAATATATTCCCCAACAGGGATAACAAAGTTAGCTGTAAGTGCTTGTCTTCAGTCATGTCAGCTTCCTCCCCACTGCCCCTTCCCTAACAGCCATAACCAATGTTTAACTGTACTTAACAAAAAACACATGCAAATACATTCACCAGCGGGCAAACATCCCCTGTTAGCACTTGCGCTCACTGTTTTGTTTGTTTCAGCTGAAAAGGTTAAAGCTTGACATAATGTGTGGGGGTAAAACATGCTCCAGTTAAGGCTACCTTAATCTGCCTTTTCTTCTGAGAGGCTTAATGAATGTAGGAAGACCAGGGGGTGCCAGAGCTAGCCAGCCTGCTGGCTCCATCACATGTAATGATTCTTAACCCTTGTCAGAATTAAGGGTGCAAGACACTGTCAGTCCCCCGGTAAGAGGTGAAGGCCTGGGTAATGAGAAAGTCGGATGGTGGAAAAACAGCTCCTTATTCAAGCTGGCTCCTTCAGACCTACCTAGCGAGTAAAGCAGAAAATGAATCGGATTCCCAGACACTGTATTGCTTCATAAAATGTATTGGCATGAAAAGCCCACACAGAACTCAAGAGGAGTGCAGTGCTTCTCCGAGTCTGAAGACAGGCACTTTCATTGTGGTTGTTAATGCTGTTAAGAAGCCTTAATTAGGTCTCCTATTTGTCCTGTCTCAGAGGAAGTTTTTTAGACTTTGGGAAAATCAGGGGAGGGGAGGGCTGTGAGGGATAATCGGGCTGTGGTAACACTAACAGCAGATTTTTTAAGCCATGTGAAAGTACACCCACTGTCTCAGCATTTGAACAGATTAAATTAACAGTTAAATAGAAAACTGTACACATGATCAAGTAATTATGTTTTTTAAAAGTCCATAACAAAAAGCATTGCATGACAGTATTTTACTATGATAGTTAAATGATATAAATATGATATACTAGACTAGTATACTAGCAAACTTACAGGCAGCCGCCAGCGGTACCCCTCAGCCTCCAAGTATCCATTTCAAAATCCTTCCTTCTTCTGTTATCACATTCACAAGATTTTCAGAAAACTTGACCTTTGACCTCTGACCTTGAGGTCAAGGTCACTAAGAGACTATTTTTCAGTAGATACAGTTATAGCACCAATTTGAAAGTTCTGCTCTGTTCATGCGTTATTGTGTTCACAAGGCGTCCACATTAATTAAATCATTATATTAAATTCTGGTCATATCTTTACTGCATGTCTTTTCCATTCTAAGGGAGATACACTAGTGACAACCCTTCCCACAAAATAACGAAAAGAGAGACTAAAGCAGCAGTTAAATGTTAATATTACCTGTAATATATGTACTCACCCTTTGCATAAATAGTTGCTATGTGGTCTGTTGTTTATTTTTACACATAAGCATTTATATCAAATTGGAAAAACAATTGACTACTGATAATCCAAAACATGAAGTAAAATGAGAATTGATTTTAGTGAACAAGGTTTTTTTCAATATCAGAAATATTGATTTGTCAGTAAATAAAAATGGAAAAACATTGATATGTATAGGTCCCTTGTTCTGATCTCCACAGTGCCCATAAGATGACACATTTATAATATGATCACAATAAAACAACAGCTGATGCTTCCACATAACACTATAATTAAACCCTTATCTCAGGATAACAGGCTTTAGAAGTTACAAGTGAGGACCTTGATGAGATAATTAGGGGATTACAAGATAACAACTTGATATCTCCAAATAACACGATTAAGCATTGATACAAGATGGCATTGCTTTAATAACCTTCAACCATAATCTATATGTGCTTTTGATGTGAAACTATGGAGCTGGATCTATGTGACCTTATTTGAAAATGAGCTGTTTTGACAGTGGTGTAAGGCGGGAAAAAGCACAGTTGTTGGAGCCCTATTGCTTTAAAGACAAATGGGTAAATTACAAAACGGGGAAATGCTGGGTATCAGCGAGGAAAACCGTTTATTACCCTTGGACCATTGCTGGACACAAGCATTAAAGGGACTCCGTTGGTAGTCTCCAGCAATTTCACTATACCTCTGTCAATGGTGGGATTGTGAAGCGAGGCTCTGTGTCCCTGTGGACAGCTGGAAGCAGACTTTCAACTTAAGTTTCCTTGGTAACAAAGCTGTTGAGCCTTGAGCTCTTACAGTACATTCCCATTTGCACTTTGTAAAGGTGAGGGTACAGGATTTGGCTTGACAGTGGGGAGTCATGTGGGGCCCCGGCAAGAAGAAGCAATTTTGACAGATCAGCGGTCGAGCCGTGAATGGAAGGTTTGTGTCCCTGAGATGCACTGCTCCCAAACTCTAACCATACAGCACTGTGCAACATTTTTAAGCACCTTATCCATCAAGTGGTACAATCAGGAAGGCACCATGGGTTCAACAATCTTTCTGGGGCATGACAACAACCACAAAATTACAGCGTACTAGGAAACTCTAATATCCAAACTACCTCAAACAAATGGATGAAAATGTATGAACTAAGGTAGTGTTGTGCAATGTGTAAAATGACCCAGTCAGACACAGTTAGTCAAACAATGGCCAATATAACCACAGAGGTGTGCATCTGAAATTACTTTTATTTTTAACTGGAGAAAACTGGCAATTTGAGGGACCTACTGGAACTAATCTGATAAAGGAAGGCTTGCAACTATGCAATAACAGGTGAGGAAACCGGGCTATGTAATTATCAGCATGCACAATCTGTAATGGGGGTGGTGCTAGTAAAGAGCCAACTTATTATCTCAAAAAGTCATAAAAGAAGGGGAGAGAGAAAACTGGCCTTACGACACAAGACCATGACAACTCCACAAGATTCGAATCTCTGTCTGAGTTTTGTTTGTCTGTTATTTGAAGATTTCAAGGACAAAACAACAAATTGGACTCTGTTTTTATCCAGTTCTCTAGTGCTCCTATTTTGCAGCGAAATAAAAGGTCTATGTTCTTTCCACATGTGACCAAATTTATCTATGATATAGAACAGCAATGGAGGAGACTCAAGATTTCTAATATGTGAGGCTCCTTTGATAAAAGAAGACACCTGCCAGCTAATTTGCCACCATCACTTTATGGTAATGTAACAATTCGAGAAGCTCACTGCCAGCAGAACCAGTCCAGCCATCCCGCCCATGTCATATGACCTCCATAGTGCAACCTATAATGGTCCCACAGAGCCCTTCGCAGATGTGCTTTTATACAGCCATCTATAGCTTTTTAATGAGCAGCTTGAGATGTAGCAGGAGAGGTGAGGTTAGGTCTCCAATTCAACATCTTCAGCATATTGGCTGGATTTAGAATTTCCCAAATTGATCAGAGTGCACTTTACTTAGATCCTTAATGCTCCCCAGACCACCACCACATCATCTGATCAAACTGAATTATGCAGGGAAGATAAAAAGATACAATAAACATGTTAATGCAACCTGAAATTGCAGGTAAATATGACAGCGAAACAGAAAAACGGCAGCCTAAAGCTTCAGGGCTGCTTTTTGTGTTTCTGTTTGATCTCCAGTCACTTTGTCCACAATCCAAAAAAGACTGTTATTAGCATATCACTCACCACAGTGCACTTGGCTGTGTCCACACTAAAGCCTCAGCTTTAAGAGGAATTGTGCAAGGTCTTTACTGCCCCTTAGCGAACATGACCATAATGTATCTGCGTGTGGTTGATAAGTTGTTGATAGAGATCTGCACTGGGAATTTGTTAGGGAAGATATGGTCTGTTGTTGTTGTACATTATGTGTGAGCTTATAGTTTATTAAAACACCCACACTGACGTTTTTTTGTTTCGTTTTATCCTATAAATTTCCTGATTAAAAAATCTAAACGCAGCCTTTTAAAATATGGAAAACAAGTGGCCCTTTAAGAGATCGTGCACCTTCTTTGATCCGTCAATGATCCAAAGCCAACATAAACAAGAACTAACATGCCCTTGCTCCAGAGGTTCACGGTCCCATGAGAGAACTAATGTTGTCTTTACTAATCAAGGTGTTCAAGAATAAGCCAGGAGAGAAACACAGTGAAAACGGAGCCAGCAGAGTTGTTCCCCTGGGCTGCACTATGCAAGCCAAGCGTAGAGGAAATCACAACATTCAGACAAATACCTGGAATTAAATAGTGAGTTTGAATGAGGGGGTTTTAGAGTAAAGATGTTGTGTTTCTGTTTTAATTCATTAAGGGTTTGAAGCTTTTTTTGGTCTGGCAACCTAACCTGAAGGAATAACCTATTAATAGAGAAAGCTGATGCAATGACAGGATATGAAGCCTGACAACACCGAACTTGGCAATGGTGTTAGGGTAACTGATTTCCTTGCCAGGAATTTGAAGTTGAAACGCGCGCGCGCACACACACACACACACACACACACACACACACAGATGAATTTTTAATAATTTTCAGTGGTTGTGCTCATAGATTAAACAAAAAATAAGCAAAGAACATCTACATTTCTTAAGCCATGTCTTGTTTCCTTATATTTTATTAGAAACATGGGGAATGGGTGCAGTGGGTTTTATCGAAACGAGGCAGAAACACAAGTCTGTTCAATTCTAACGAGCATGAATGTCCATCTTTAAGATCTTCAGGAGTAGATCTTCAGCTCTTCTTTGGATGTTGGCTGCTTTTTTGTTCCCTTCTCTGTCCCTATCAGTTATCGACTGGCTCTGGGGACTCCAGGCCATGACTGATAATGTTCCATTGTGTGTTTTAGTCTATAGCTGAATTGCATTGCCTGTGTTTGGGATCATTGCCCTGCTGAAAAATTAAATTGTTGCTAATCAGAAACACTCAGATGGTACCGCATGGTGGAACAAAATCTGAAAATATTTTTCTGTATCCATAATTTCATCAATTTTGGAGAGATCCCCAAGAGCTCCAAATCATGGGTGGGGTGGGGAACTCCAGGCCTCAAAGGGCCGGTGTTCTGCAGGTTTTACAGGGAGTGCAGAATTATTAGGCAAGTTGTATTTTTGAGGAATAATGTTATTATTGAACAACAACCATGTTCTCAATGAACCCAAAAAACTCATTAATATCAAAGCTGAATGTTTTTGGAAGTAGTTTTTAGTTTGTTTTTAGTTTTAGCTATTTTAGGGGGATATCTGTGTGTGCAGGTGACTATTACTGTGCATAATTATTAGGCAACTTAACAAAAAACAAATATATACCCATTTCAATTATTTATTTTTACCAGTGAAACCAATATAACATCTCCACATTCACAAATATAAATTTCTGACATTCAAAAACAAAACAGAAACAAATCAGCGACCAATATAGCCACCTTTCTTTGCAAGGACACTCAAAAGCCTGCCATCCATGGATTCTGTCAGTGTTTTGATCTGTTCACCATCAACATTGCGTGCAGCAGCAACCACAGCCTCCCAGACACTGTTCAGAGAGGTGTACTGTTTTCCCTCCTTGTAAATCTCACATTTGATGATGGACCACAGGTTCTCAATGGGGTTCAGATCAGGTGAACAAGGTGGCCATGTCATTAGTTTTTCTTCTTTTATACCCTTTCTTGCCAGCCACGCTGTGGAGTACTTGGACGTGTGTGATGGAGCATTGTCCTGCATGAAAATCATGTTTTTCTTGAAGGATGCAGACTTCTTCCTGTACCACTGCTTGAAGAAGGTGTCTTCCAGAAACTGGCAGTAGGACTGGGAGTTGAGCTTGACTCCATCCTCAACCCGAAAAGGCCCCACAAGCTCATTTTTGATGATACCAGCCCAAACCAGTACTCCACCTCCACCTTGCTGGCGTCTGAGTCGGACTGGAGCTCTCTGCCCTTTACCAATCCAGCCACGGGCCCATCCATCTGGCCCATCAAGACTCACTCTCATTTCATCAGTCCATAAAACCTTAGAAAAACCAGTCTTGAGATATTTCTTGGCCCAGTCTTGACGTTTCAGCTTGTGTGTCTTGTTCAGTGGTGGTCGTCTTTCAGCCTTTCTTACCTTGGCCATGTCTCTGAGTATTGCACACCTTGTGCTTTTGGGCACTCCAGTGATGTTGCAGCTCTGAAATATGGCCAAACTGGTGGCAAGTGGCATCTTGGCAGCTGCACGCTTGACTTTTCTCAGTTCATGGGCAGTTATTTTGCGCCTTGGTTTTTCCACACGCTTCTTGCGACCCTGTTGATTATTTTGGATGAAACGCTTGATTGTTCGATGATCACGCTTCAGAAGCTTTGCAATTTTGAGACTGCTGCATCCCTCTGCAAGATATCGGCCTGTCAAGTCCTTCTTTTGACCCATTTTGCCAAAGGAAAGGACGTTGCCTAATAATTATGCACACCTGATATAGGGTGTTGATGTCATTAGACCACACCCCTTCTCATTACAGAGATGCACATCACCTAATATGCTTAATTGGTAGTAGGCTTTCGAGCCTATACAGCTTGGAGTAAGACAACATGCATGAAGAGGATGATGTGGACAAAATACTCATTTGCCTAATAATTCTGCACTCCCTGTAGATGTCTCCTTGATCCAACACAGCTGATTTAAATGACTAAATGACCTCCTCAACATGTCTTGAAGTTCTCCAGAGGCCTGGTAATTTGATTCAGGTGTGCTGACCCAGCATAATATGAAGACACTCAGCGGTGTGCCTGTCTCGTGACCACGATACATACTGATGAAAATTGGAATTAAAACATTCTAATTTTGAATAATCATTACATAAGACCTGTTGCCATTGATTTTCAGCAACAACACTTTATATGGCGTCCTATCAAATGAAGGTGAAAAATGCCTGCCCCCAAAAAAGAAAGAAAAGAAAAATCACAAGAAAGTCAATTTTTTGGTCGCAAAATAAATAAGAGGCAGCTCAAGACTTCTGCACATTACTGTACAAAACAATCTAACTGTCACGTCCGGTGTGGCAGACGTGTGGAGTTGTAGAAAGGACCCAAAAGGCGGCAGCTCTGGTGAGTATTTATTTACAGGAGTGGGTACAAACAGCAATGGTGGGTGAACATGAAACCGGAAACCTAAACTGGGTAAAACTAACAAAACAAACCAGAAACGAAGGGAGGTCCTTCAAAATAAAACAGGAAACACATACACCCAATGACACAACGCAAAAACTTCACACAGACTGGGGAACACATAGGAACATGAAAACAAAACCCAGAATAATAATAACTACTAAAACATAAACACGGAGTCACAAACTCCGGATCATGACACTAACACATATTAGCTGACTCTGTTCTGAAGATGGGCTCATTCATTAATAATTTAAAAATGAACTTGGCATTTTCACCTTTACGTTCAGAATCCTTTATTATTCATCATATTATAAGCATTCTCCAACAATGAACCTCCCACAGTACAGAATTATTAAATTAAAATTAAACCAAAATAATTAAATAAAGTTGCTATAATTAATGTATGCGCTGTTTATGCCACGGAAGAAGAAAAGGGGCAAAACCAAGGAAACAAATTGAATTATATCTGAGAGTAGCTAATTATTCCTGATCCAGAATGCTTCTTAATAACTTGTTTGCTTCACGCAAGTAGGTGCCTAATGCCAAGGTGGAATTTTATTAAAATTAAACTTTTAAATAATTGACTGTGTATTGTACACATGCACATATGAACCCGGTGTTACTCGCAGATGAAACGACAGGAGCAGTGACTTCTTCGGCGCCACTTCCTGTGACTGAAATGATGCGTGCGGGAGGAGGCATAACATCACGTTTCAAACTTAGAGGCCTCTGGAATGGAAATACAAAAATCATTAAATTCTAATTTTACATTTTATTATTGATTCTTGTATCGTTCATTACTTTTTTCTAATTCAACATCTTTCTAATAGATCAAAGCTTTTACTGTATAATTTTTACTCCTCTTGTTCCTTGACTATTATTTTTGTTCAAACATAAGTACAAACTACAAAAACTAGCTTCAAATTCAAGGGCAATAGGCTAATTATGTGTGGGAGGTGTATTCAAACTTTGTAAAGCAGTTTCATTAAAAATGTGTTTTTCATTTGGAGCACAGAATCACCTTTTTGTAAACATAAAGGATTTGGCCAAGGGTGTAAGTTTGTTAGTTAATTTGTTTGCCAGAAACTTTATTATTGACTGTGTGGAAAGCATGCAATGAGAAGAAGTTGAGATTTTTTCTAAAGGTCACAGTACAATATATAATTAAGTTTACCAATGATGCTTTGCTTTCTCCTTTATCAGCATTATTGACAGAAAAATGTTGGAGAAAAGCGAGGCTGTAGGCACTGAAAATTACTCTACTCGCAGTTATTAACTGAATAGCTGTTAAGTGACACGAATTTGGTGCATGAGGGAGCAACATGTTCAAGCTAAACAGATCAAAGACAACAAATGTATGTATGACGCTGACGAAAAATCTTCTCAATGCAATGGTATATTATATAAAGATTTAGGTTTTTACTACGTTTTTCAAGCTAGTAAAATGACCAGAGTATAACTGTAACTGGATATTTGATAATAATAGAGAGTAAAAGTGTGTACAATATGGTTACCTCACTTACACTGGGTATTAACATGTAGTTTGTATCAGTACAACTCAATAGGGATTGGATCTCAGTCACACAAGCCTGGAGACCAGTTTCTGACCCCCCGAGATACTTTAGTCATGACGGGAAAATGAGGAGGCCTGAGTGGTTGGTGAGGGGTTGCTGGAGGTTTACAGAGATGGTGTGACTCTTACTTTGAAGCAAACAGTTCATCACCCCAAACTTTGAGAGTAGTGCGTGACAACTTGGCATCTTACGTGCAAACTACTAGCAGTTTGCTAGTGACCAAAGGAATTGCATGGAGGTTTTCGGTGCAGCACCCTGCATGTCTTTGTTATTGTCAGAAATCAACAGCAAGCACCTTTCTGGTGTTTGCCAAGTGCTCAGCGACTGGTTTCTAGGCCTGGTTGACCTGAGCCTGAGGGGAAAAAAAGAATGTTATTTCAAAATATAAATGCCTTCATATGATTCAAATGGGACTGGATTACACAAACATTTGGAGGCTGCTGGGCTTATATTGGCATCAGGTCTTAGCAAGGTATAAATACAATCTGTGCCATATTCTGATCTTAAAGCCGAAAGCTCCCCTAACTCTGCCTGCTACTGCTAACTCAAGAAGATCCAACTACAGCTTAAGGTGGTAGAGTTAATCTTGGCGATGGAAAAAGTAAGCTCGAGCTCATACAGCAGCATTTCTTTCCTTGATTTGAAATGTGCTACATTTGTTGACAAGTCAGTCGGCTCTAGCTAATGAATTTGCAAATTGAGGTCAGACTACACTGTGGACACAATCGAGATAACAAGATGCTATTTTAATGCTAATAGTAAATGCAAAGATCTCTGAAAGGGATGGCAGGGTCCAGATAATCTATCCATACAGAGATCACATGTTACTGACGGTTGTAAATCAGGGAAGTAAGAGTATCTGAAGGTGCTCTAGACAGTTTGGCACTTAAACAGCCCTGAGCATTTTGTAGACTATGAGCCAAAATCAAAACCAGTGAGGGTGAAATTTGGCAAATGAAATAACAAGGAGGATAATAAAACGAAAAAAACACGCAAGCAAAATGGTGAACCAGCTTTGGTGCAGCGTGGATCCTACACAGAACAGGAGAGGAGATGAATCCATGAATAGTGGGAGGAATAGAAAATCAGCAGGTGGAGTCAGAGCGAGCTTGAGTAATGCGCAATCACGTGCGCTCCTCTCATCCCCCTTTAAAAGCTGCAACAGGGGGCCTCTTTCAAACTGGACCCTCCCCACTCCCACTCTGTCACGGAGCGTAACTGTGTTTGTAGCCACACTCACACATGAAGCGCTCTCCATTAAGATGTTGGATAAAATTACATTGGCAGGACCTTCCTCCTGTGGAATCTTATGAAAGAAAATATAACTTACTCCCAAGCTTTTTGGCATTTTTTCCTATAAATATGTAATACTTCATAAATAACCATATTAACAAGTTTCTAAATGAAAGAAAAGTACGTCTTATTCTTAACTCTTGCATTTGCACAGAGTGTGTTTTACAAACACAGCATTGCACTCCGTCAGTAAGTCAGTGTGACTTGTGGTAGAGGAGCTTAATAACCTTTTTCCTCCCTCAATAAATTGGTTTAAGATGGCACTTACTGGCAGACCACAAACACAGTTGAAGTGTGTAGGGAGGGGTGTTGATCTCTGAGAGAGGAAGAAAAACATTCACCTCCATGAAGCCCCTGATGTCCCAAATTATTATTAGAAACCACCATTTCCAAATTCCTTTGGAAAGATAAACCCCCGCGCATCAGCTTAAAAACGCTACAAAGAACCAAGGATAGAGGAGGATTAGATCTGCCTAATTTTCACCAATACTTCTTAGCCAACAGGCTTCAGTTCATCTCAGAATGGTCAAAACATACCTTCCTAGATGAACCTTGGCTAGATGTTGAACAGGCACTATGCAAGGATCTAGAGATTTCAGACCTACCATTTATTAGCTCAAACATCAAAAAACATGAATGCTTTAAAAGTATCAACATCAGCTTCTCTCTAACAGCATGGTGGAAGTATCTAAAAATAACGGAGTCTTCACTAATCCCATGCAAACGTACTCCTATCTGGAATAACCCTGACATGTTACAAAACAATAATATGATTAACTTCCCAGAATGGAGTTGTAAAGGAATTAAATACTTAGAACATATATTGGAAGGAACAGAATTGATCCCATTCGACAGACTAGTTGCACAATATGGGATCAACAAGAAAAATTTTTTAGAATATCAACAAATTAAATCCATAATAAAAAAGAAATTTAACCTCAGTCAAGTTGAATTACAAATACCACCAAGTGCGGCACATTTCCTTACTCTTAAATCCCCCAAATTATTATCTAAAATATATAGAACATTCTCTAAATTAGATGAATCAATATCCCTTCCTATTGCAAAGTGGGAAGCAGATTTATCAGTCAGTTTAGACCAAAACTTCTGGTCTCAGATTTGCTTAAAAACTTTTAAATTGATTAAAAATCCCAGTCTGCAATTAATACAATACAAAATACTACATAGAGTGCACTATACAGGTCATCGGATGTTCAAGATGGGCTTTACATCTTCCAACAACTGCTCACACTGTCAAAGCAATACACCAGACAATTACATCCACGCTCTTTGGTTCTGTCCACCAGTGCAGAAGTTTTGGCGCGAGATATGTGAAGACTTATCAAAGTGTCTGAAATGTAACATTCCAACTTCCCCCTTAGTGTGTTTGTTGGGCAGCTTAGATAATGTCACTTCAGAAAACAATTTAGCCCATATGGTTTTCACTGCCCTATGCATAGCCAAGAAAACAGTCCTCATGAACTGGAAAAATAAAAATAATCTTAATTCTAACCAATATAGAAATTATCTATTAGATTACATTAGTCTTGATACAGCCTCTGCCACCACATCAGATCAATTGCTCTGGGCTCCTTTGATCGGCTCCATCACCTAGTGGGGGTGGGGGGGTCATAGTTTGGTCCCGCCTTCACTGTTGTGATTGGTGTGGGGGCAGGGACAGGCTTAGGGCGTCGGGGGGTTCCCCGGAGGCATCTTCCTTGGGGGGCTCAACCCGGGGTAGCGGTCATGTCCGGTTGGGGGCCTTTTTCTGACCATTTCCTCGTGGCTGCGTGCAGCGGGGCTAGGGGAGGGTCTGTGGTGATGAGCGTGGGTTACTGACCTGGTAGCCTGTCTGCCCCTGGGTGGGTCCGGGATGGGCGTGAGGGTCTGGGGGCGCTCCATCTCTGGGCCGGGGCCCTGGCTGGGCCTCGGGGCCTTGGGTCCTGGTTTGTGTGTTGCCGGGGTTGTGGGCGGGTGGGTGCATGGGAGCCCATCCCTGGCGCAGGGTGCCGCCGGTGTGTCGAGTCGCCTGTGGGGCTCTTCAACCGGTGGGGGAGATTGTTACACCTTGCAGGAGCTTTCTTCCCCTCAGGAACTCTCTGCAGGAGGGGGAGATACAGGAGAGGTGGAGGAAGATCTCAGCCTGGGCGTCTATTGTCTCATGTAGTCTGGAAGACGAGTGGATGGTGGGGTGGGTGCAGTTTTCTCTGTGGTGGGGTTGGGTGGACTGTCCCGGGCTCTGTGGGGCCGGGGGGCGCTGCTGCGCTGGGCCCCGGTCTGGATGGGCCTGGGCCCCCCTTTCCCTGGCAGGTCGCGGAGTGTGGGAGTGCCTACTGGGGTCAGCGGGGGAGCTGGCCCCAGGGAGGGGTCACCTGCCCCTCCCTTCCTTCCCTCCCCATCTCCAGCTGCCTCCCTCCTCCTGCTCCACCACAACCACCCACACATGCAGGGCCTTGGAGTAGGGGTATGTCACCAGGATGCAGAGGAGGCTACCCCCCCCCCCCCCCCCTCTGTCCCCTTCTGGCTGCCTCTGCCTCAATTTTATCCCACAACTTAGACATTCACATTACTCACACCCTCATTACACATACATATAGGATCTTGGGGGTGGGCACGATACACGGAGTCCAAGTTACCATCAGGGTGTACGCCTCACCCCTGGCGTCGTTGCCCACCTCTCAATTTTAAATACATGTAGACATTGAGGGCTAGCAGGAGGGACTATGCGCTTACCTGCTGCTCTCTGGCAGGTAGCTCCAAGCCCTCCTGGGTTTTAAATGCACCTTAGAACACACATGCATCAACACTACAATGAGCGGGTGGAGGGAGGTTTGGAGTCTTCTCCCACCCCCGTTCTCTGCGGCCTGCTGGAGCGGGGGGGCTAGGAGGAGTTGGCCGTCCGGCTGCGGTCTGGGGTGTGGGGCCTCCCTGCTGCTGCGGAGTCGGGGCGGTCTGCCTCTCCCCACCGCAGGGAAAAGGGTAACACCACCTGGGTCTGGGTGCAGTCCCCCCCTCCAGGGGCAAGGGTACCTAGACCCGGTTAGTAGAGTACGCTTGGGGAGTGTGATCGTGTATACAGCGTCCCTTTATGTCTGTCTCCACGTCGGTTGAGTGTGAAGTGCATATGAGAGCATGAGGGGGGGAATGGATGTTTGTGTCTGTGTGTGCCTGTATGTCTGTGTCTATATGTCAGGTTGGGTATCAGACGCCACCTCTCTGGGGACATCTCGGGCCCTCCAAGGTTTGGAGGCCTATCTCCACCCACCACCACTTCCCCTGCCGGTGGCGGACTCCCTCAGGTATCGGTGCGTTGGTGGTTCTTTGTATCTGGGGGTGGGCGTCCGGGTACACACCGGCTCACTCCTTGGCGGCCGCTTATTGGGGCTCGCTCGGGCCACTTTGGAGGCGGGGTGCCCCCGGCCTCTCGGCCTGGGGCTCGGTCACTCAGGCACAGCTGGCTGCCGGCGGAGCTCACGGGCGCGTCACTGCAACTCCCCCTGGCTTCTGCTCCGCGGCTGCTGGGCGAGCCCTCATCTGGGACTCTCCTCAGCTCTTACTGGGACAGTGGCGCGGCTGCCCCTCTGTTGGTCTTCCATGGTCTCTTGTGTTCTGGGGGCCTCTGGATGTCTGGAGTTTTGATCTCCTCCATACCTGCTTGATACCATAGAGGACAGGGCTGTGGCTCCCCACACTCTCTAGCAGATCATTACATGGAGAAACCTTTGGAATGCAAGCATGCTGATCCACACAGGTATGCACACAGGTATGCACACATGGGTATTCACAGATGCGGACTACAGCTTTCTTGGCTGCTGCCTCAAAGCACACTGTGCGCTGTCTATCTTGCGTGCTGCACAATATCGTTTATTATTTAGTAACTATTGATATCTATGACTAGCTAGTTTATTGTGATGGTGCTTTTTTTTTTATTATTATTATTATGTTGCTCTTTGTTGTTTGCTGTCTCCCCTGTTTTTTTTGTTTTTCTTTCTCTCCATACAGGTGACCCAGGAGTTTTTTTTTTTTTGTTTTTTTTTGTTTTTTTCTCTCTTCCCCCCCTTCTCACCGTCTCTTCTCCCCTTTGGTTTTCTTTCTTCCTCTCCCCCTCTTTCTTTCATTCTTTCCCCCTGTCCTATTAAAAAAAAAAAAAAAGAAAAGGATGACAAAGGATGAACTGAAGCTCCGCCATCACGTGATGTCACATGCTGCTGTTTCTGATGTCACTTCCAAAAAAAAAAAAAAAAAAAAAAAAAAAAGAAACCACCACAAGAATCAATATCTATCACCCAAGATATGCTGTCAGTGGAAGAATTAACAGACAGTTGATGTGTGTTGCTGTTCAAGCAGCAGGAATATTAACAGTGCAAACAGTTAATATGAACTAATTAATTTGTTTAAACTCAGTGGCTCTTCTTCTCCATTATGATTGGAAACTTACTGTAATAAACATAAAAATAAATCAATAACAGTTGTTATTTATCTAATTGGGGAAGGAAAAAGACCTCAGAGTCTTCATATCCAATGGTTATGAAATTGTATTCATAAGAATGCACAAAATGATTCATTTCGTGGTGTTACTGATTATACAGATAATCTATCATGAACACATGCCGCTATTACAAAATATTTATGGCTAGAAGTTGAAAAACTGAAACTCGTTGCACAGTAATATCAGTTCCGATATAGCACCGTGCTATGTTTGAATTCATACACTAGATTTAATAATATATGCAATCTATTAAAAAAATATTTGCAAAGATGTCATGAAGCTCTGGACTCCCTGTGACTCCCCCCGAGGACGGCTTCATTCATTCAGATCATTTTGCTAATAAACCTTTTTTGAATAGCTTTCTAATGTCATGTTTAAAAAAGCTGAAGAAAAAAACCCCAGCCGTAGATGCTGACTGATCCCGCCGTCTTATTGGGAAATTTAAATAAATAACTTTAGTCAGTGGTGTCATGTCAGCCTATAAAATTACACACAGCTCCCCTCACAAATCAGCCTGCGGATGAAACGCACACATCCTTCCTGGAGTGTGCTGACTACATGTGTTAAATCATCTGCAGAGAAAATATTCAACATTTGGCTGAAGACGTAGCTCATGTTTCAAACATCAGTCACTAGTATATCAGATTACACTAATGTGGATTATATTGCAGGAAATCATCTTTGAGCTTAAGAAATATTGTTTTAAAACTGCATTTTGATCATGTTTGATTAGTTTTATAAAAAATAATGTAGTCTTCTGTAATAGTTTTCTCAATATGTTTTGGAATACATCAGTAAAATTTCCCCGTGTCACCTAATTAGTGCATTTCTGATTCAGGGCAAATAAGTACAAGAATAAAAGCCAACTTGCACTTGAAGATAGAAAGAAAGAAAAAAGAAAAGCCCAGCATGTTTCGTGCAAAAACCAACAGGAAGCTGTTTTCTTAAATGAAGTGCATATGTACACAGAAAATCGCATAAATATTATATTCCATTCTGTGTGTTAATGACAAATTCAGCACCTGCATATCATGATCTGTTATTACGTGACACAAAGCAGCGCTGTACTTCTCAGTTAATTCAGTGGCAGAGGTCCAATAAACAGCAAAAGCTAATATATAAGACTGCACTGGTGAAACAAGGGACACATACGGAAATAGTCGTCTGGTGAATAATAGATTATGTTTTTATTGCAAGTTGTAGGCTGTAAATAACAGCCATCATAGCTTGAAATTAAATCTAGTTTGCTGTTGTTACACTCCAAGCTCCAAGAGCTACAAGATGCAAGAGCTCAAATTCAGCACCATGGACAGCGACGCCCCTGCTTCCAAACAAAACAGTAAACGGGGCTGCCTTTGAGTTCAATTCTGTTAATGCAGTTTTAACTGTCTAATGCTTGTATGCATGCAGCAAATGTTTTGCATGGAATTGTACATAGATATAATACTTGAATTAGAAAGAGTAACATAGCCGTACTGCAAATCACTTCCTGTCTTATACAGCAGAACAGGTTTTAATAACAGCAGAATTCTGTTATTTTACACAACATATTTGTCTTTTTGAAAGGATTCTTTTGACATTTATTTTGACAAGTGTTCCAGTATGAAAATAATACTATGTGCCCAATGCCTAATAACTGCACTGAAATGTGGGCTTTGCAAATTTTCAATAGAAAACATGATTTCCAACTTACTTCTGTGGATAGTCAAGCTACAGAGAGAAGTGAAGAAGTGATGTGAGGCACTTTATGGTGGGGAAGAGTGGTAATAGGGAGAGGGAAAAATGCATCTGAGCTTAGTTAGACAACTTAATTAAAACAATGTTGATTACTTTGTCAAATGATGGCAATTTAAAGGCTGAAGGAGAGCTCGGAATGAGGGGAGATATAAGAGGCTTAGAACTCTGCTGATTTTCATTATTGTGTTAGTTCTCCATGAGAAAACAGCTAGCCACTAAAACTCTTTCCCTCAGCTAATTGGAGTTATTTTGAAAATGCTGGTGCAGATTAAAAATTGGTATCTTGAGGCTTTTCTCTCTGGCCTTGGTCCCTGAAAAGGAACCGAAATGGCTGGAATCCATAGAAAATGATGACCAAGAACTGACCCTGAATGAGAGAAAGGACTTTTATAATGTCTTTATTATAGTCTGCATTTCTGCATTGCATTTTTATATCATTCGCCTTGTGATTAAATTATCAGGCATGGCACTGACTGTGCAGTTCAAACTTTCAATTTTACAGTTTGCTACTTTTCTCAGTTCAGTACCACCTCAATGGGGATCATCAGCCAGAAATCAAGAGCCCTTAGGATTTGGAACATTTCATACTTACACATAAATTATACTGGTATTTTGGGAAAGAAAAAAAATCTAGATCAGTCTGTAATAATCATATCATCAGCACTATAAAGGAGCATCAGAATGGATCGGTTAACCTTGGAGATCCATATAGAACAGCTTCCCAGGGCGGAAGGATGAGCCTAATGCGAGAGTTCTACCTCCATTTTCAATACCCCCCCAAGCCCCCCACCTCCAAGCATTTTCAGAGCATGTCAAAGACCCTGTGAGGTTAATTATTTGGTGCATGATCTGTTTATTTATTTATCTCAGACCACATTCCCACTGCTCTTATCTATTCCTTCACAGCATGTCAGGAAGTGGGCTGAATCCTAATAAACGAGATTCCCTTACAGCTCTGAGCTTCGCTATTAAAAGTAGTGCGGCAGGTTTTGGGGAGTGAGATATCAGCCGAACACACAGACATCAGCCACCCATCTACTGTCATCACTGGGTGAGACTGCAGAGACTGATCTAAGATTGCTTTGTAGCCAGCACAACTTATTGGTAAATACCTAAAATGATGGTTGTGAATGTACACTGAAGTCTTTACAGGCTAAAGCAGGTCGCACATCCTATGCTTTTCTTTCACCACTAAAGACACTCGCTCGCTTTCATTTAAAAACAATCAAAGCTCAAATCGTGTTAACCTTCACTTTGACTTCATACCAAGGTTTCCCCTCATTGCATTCCTCTCAAGCTGTACATCGAGGCTATGCATGCATCCCTCCATCATCTCCATGCAGCACTGGGTGACGCACTACTTGGAGGCTAAAATGCTAGTGGGCAAAAATAAGAGAATTTATTGCAGTAACAGCAAATTGTCTGATGCAGGGAAAAAATAAACAAAAGTACAGTATAGGAAGGATGTAGCATTCATATTCAATAATTATCCACAATCCACATTCAAGGCCAATTTTCATTATCCCACTATTAGACAATCAAGAAAGTACAGGTATTGTTTTTAACAATCAGGAGCTGCTGCACTTGATCGGAAGTAAATCTGAGTACTCTTGGAGCCGACACGCCACATCCTCACAACAACAACAGCCTCTGCTGTGGCAGAACAACAAGATGCAGATGGAAAAGTGTAAAAAACACTGACCGATACCAGTACAATCTTCCTCAAAACATTTCCAATCTCATGTAGTCCTCAATTCCACACTTCTGTTAACCTCCAAATGCCCTCCACCACACCCTAAGCCGATGTTCATCCATGTGAGGAACTACTCACTGCTTTCTGAGCTGATGCATTATAAATCAATTAGGTTCTGCTATGGAACCAATCTCTCTAATATTTTCCCTTCAACATCCACCGAAATCATAATGAGGGCTGAGCTCATTCATCTGGATGGTGTGGAGTGGTGCCGCCACTAACAATATCACATCTCATGCTCATATATAAAAATGTGTTAATATATACACCTGCAAAAAAATATCGGTCTCAATTTTTTATGATCTCTCGTCAGATTTCAATATTAAGAGATATGTGACTATGCATCTGCTTACAAGGAAATTAAAGGTAAAAGCCAAAGGCTAGGCGACATGAACATCTGCGCCCTCGTTTACAAAAATGTGAGTAGGAATTCTTACCTCATGCACAACATAAGTGTACATGCACCATCAGAGTTATGAAACATCTAATATTTGCTGTTATCACCATGCACACGTTAGTGAATGACAATCACTCTAAACTAATACTGCAATCAGCAAGCCATCTTATCGTGTTTACCTAAAACCATGGAAACGACATTTGAGTTGTTTTAAGAGAAAGAAAAAAGCATGAGGACTTTGATGAAGATGACACTTGGAGACTGGTCTGCTATAACTACGGTCTGTCGTCCGAAGTTATGCAAAATCCTGCATGTAAGGCCAACACGGTCTCACGGCCACAACCGGTGATCTAGTGTTTCAGGACACCGGACTTTCCAAACATTATTCCCGTGTCCCTGAACAGGATTTTTCATCTGCCCACTCTCATATGTACTAATTCATGGTGGCGAAATGAATCCATTATCAGGGTCGAGGAGAAGTCATGCACATCTAATTTTTTTGCACATCATTTGTATTATTCTGAGGACATGCTGCAGGGTTTACAGAAAAGATCAGGGTTTAGGTTAAAATACTACATACTGCTTCTTTTAAGGAGCTGTTTTCTTGGTTGCCACGGTGATGCATTGATGACTTGTCTCAGTGTATCTGTACTGCAGATATGAAATACCCTTCACATTTAAATGCCTCAGTTACGGTGTCCTTGAACACAAACACATTGGCCTCTTTTTTGAGGCTTTTTTAAAAAACATTTTCAGTGAAACTGGATTTGTGCAGGTACACGGTATCAATTAGCACAAAAATCAAAGAATGAACTTTGAAAACTATAACTCAGGTCCTACGAATGGTTTAAATAATGGCTAAGGAACCTATTATTTCGTGTGGTGCATTGATTTGAGTACCACACAAACTGACAGCACGCCTTGGACAGGAGACCAGGATGTCTACCTAATTTATTTAGCTGAACAAAAACACTTCCATTACTGCTTTCAAACAATTTTTTGAAGCAAATACGCTGAAAAGTCCACACAGAATTCAATAGTTAAAGCACTGCCGAGTTTAACTTGACACCTTTAATGGGACACACAAACCACAGCAATATGTATTGTATTTGATCCGCAAAGTGCTTCAGTGTTAAGAGAGTTATAGTTAACACCATCATTTATAAAGACGAGCATTGGGGAGCCATTAGGCTTGTCTTGTATTTGACTTTGTGAGTAGCGGGACATTTAACAGCGCACGGGAGCCTGAGCAGGTGCCAGAGTTATTATTCCACTGCCCTTTTAACCACAAGCCACATTTCTCATGTTAACACACTCACACACTCTCACAGAAAGGCGACAGACCAACCCACCCGCATTCGGTCGATGTGATGAGATATTCTGCATGACAGCTGTGGGTACAGAGAGGGAAAGGATATGTCTAGGGATTGGCTAAATCCAGTCTGCTATAGGGCACAGAACACATAATAAATCCTATTGGCTTTAAAAAGCATCTTGCTCTCCTTCATCTCCAACAACCTTCGCTAAGCGAGTAACTGCAAAAGTATTCAAAACCTCTAGCCCGCAGCTACTTCAACTCCAATTTGAGCCTGTACCAGAAACTAAAGGCACTTTGGTCAAAATATTGTCTCCAGAGGTTAAGTTAAAACATTGCTTGTTGTAGCAGGGTAACGCTTTATGCTAACTCACAAGGTCTTTAAAGAGAAAATCCTCCCTCTGGTATATTTACACAGTTGGAAGCAAATGTGTGGTATTCAGCGCACTGTTATTCCGCCAACCTGCTGCACCTAATCCATAGACTTCACTTGCTCTCTGTTTCCAGGAAATATATTGTTTCCCCAAAGCAATCAAGTTTCCCGCAGCCGTAGATGATCAAGTATTGTGCAAATTTTTAATCATGTGAAAACGGCATTAACAACAGTGACTTTATCTATTTTTTTAAGAAACTTAGTCACACATCTCATCCATCCATTTGCTTATTCAGGGTTGTGGAGCCTATCCAGGCTGTCACAGGGTGGGCTACATGCTGTACAGGTTGGCAGCCTGTGGCAAGGCTACATTTTTGGATTCGAGATCATAATATTGAAAACATTAACTGTTTCCCTGGGTAGATATTTTAATTCAGATGGTGATGGTTTAGTTTCTTTCAAATGAGGTTGTGTGAGGTTTTGATTCTCATTCAGTGCAGTATCTGCTGTAGACGGCGGCAGGTATGCCCTAAAGCAGACAGGAGAACTTCTGCCAGTTAAAAATGACAGTTTCTGTCAAAAGATTCTGGCAGCTTTCCAAAGAGCAATTCCTCTGTTAGAGTGGTGTTTCTACAAATCAATGAACTTAATTCGCTAGGGTAGGAATATACATCAACTGTTAAATTTCGCTGCATGATTCAAGACAGGGTCAAGAGACCAACAAACCTGACACCCACCACCCCTCAGCTGCACCTTTACGTCTTCATGACGTTTGTCCATGAAGATCATGAAGATAATGACAACTGGTGACCCTGGTGGATTCCAACATCCACCGACAACAAAGGGTGTACGGGGACTGAAGAGTCTGCAACAATGGGCCTGATACCCCAAATTCCAAAAGCACCTCCCACAAGACTTCCTTAGAGAAGTGGTTGAATGCCTTCTCCAGGTGTAGACTGGTTGGGCGAAGTCCAGCACATCCTAACAGAGTTTCATCAAGTGTCACTCCATGTTTGTTTTTGCAAATATTCTGTATGTGGGTCTTTTTCTAAGAGAGGACAGTCTTGCAGTGCAAATGCCCAGCAGACAACTTTTAGAACTACAGAGCGTTCTGTTCTTCCAGACGAATTTTTTCCAGCTATTTCTCTATATAATGTTTGGGTTTCATGTCTCTATCCCTTTCTCGTTTCCTTCAGCCACATTGTGAGAATATTAACACGCACTATATTCTTTTACTAGTGTGAAATATATTTGCAGACAAGGAGAATCTGTCTGCTTTGCCTCGATTTGCTGCCAATGAATAACTGTAAATTATAAAGAAATACAAAAGAAGTCAATATAACAACAATATAACAATACAAAATAAATGCACACATGAAGTTGAGAGATACGAGCGCACACATACTGACAGACAAGCAGAGAAGAAAGGTGAGTGAGACACTAATATTGCCTCACTGGCTAAATTTTGTGCAGGCTCTAAGCACTTCAATGCATCCGCAGTGTAAAAGTATAGGCTAATTAGTTTGTGGTAGCAAAAATGGGCTAAATTATATCATCTTTGCTGCTCTTCCTTTTTTGATCACGATCATCAGAAAACTGCTTTCACCACTTGCCACGTGTGCATCTAAGTGCAGCACTGAAAGTGCTTTGAAGAAAGAGTCTGAAAATATGTGGCACTCTCCACACGTGTCCAATTCATCATGCCGACACTACAACATGATGTAGTCTATACTAAAATTTTTGTAGAGAGATTGGAGGAACTTGTGGGATGAAGCGGGATGCTGCAGATTTGTTTGTCCCTCTTTCAAGGGCATTCAGAACAAGTATAAACACTTTAGATGAAAGACCTCCAAATTAGATCCTGTGCTGAAAGCCTGGTCACTTTGCACTTCCCCGGGAAAAAATTAGAAACCCTGTGACTTCCTTCATAATGGCAGACCAAATCAATTTACAACTCACAAAGGGCCGATTAGTAAGGGGACAAGAAACAAGGGAAATAAGACTCATTGACTCCTGCTTAACAACGCAATGTTTTTTGGAAGGAGGGGTAAAATGCAAACCAATAAACCAATGACTATATTTGAAGCTGGTGAAATATTGCATGTTACAATACACACTGCCATCAAGGGGTTTTTTTTCTAACCCTTTCAGGCCTTTAGTTGTTGAATATCAGTGCAACGTCTCAAGAAAAGAAAATTCTGTCCTTTTTGATCCACTTAGACGACACAACCAAAAATCTATTATTAATCTTCTGCATCTCCTTTTTGCAAACCACGCAGTGTTTGTGTTTCGCTGTTTTCTTTAAGAAAATTCCTTCTGCACGAGAAACGTCTTTCTGTCATGTGTTCTTGGTGAGATATCAGCTGAGTAAGAAAAATACAATACCCCCATCAAAGCCCAAAATGGCCTAGAAATGTGATTTTTTTTTTTTTAATTTATGTCCCGTACAACAATACACAGAGCTGTGCATTTTTTTAGTGTGTCTGAACCATGCAGCGTGCTGTCTCTATAAGTCTTTGCCGATATAAAGACAGGATTCCATTAGGGAATCGATTGAATTTCTCTTGGGACAAAGTGATCCTGAAATTCTATTTAAATCTGTGACAGCTTCATAACAAAATCAGATGTACACAGGCTCCCCGGAGAGACGCACTGTAGCTCTTCATCTGTCTTTACGAGCTCCCTCATCGGTTAAATATTACCTGTGAGCAGTGGGGGGGCCTTTTATCTAAACGGCAGTCACTTTTCTTGATAGGGTTGTTTGATTGATGAAAATAATTTAACCAGAGAGATAAGAGCCAATACATAAAACTAGCAGGGGGCCGTAGCAGGGACCGAGGCGCAGGCACAATTGTTTTTTAATCTGGTGGTGATGAGCGAGGTCACCAGCAATGATTAAAGTTTACGGGGGCCATCATAGACGTGCAGGTGCTTGGGTTTTTCTGTTTGCACCTTGATGAGATGAAGGGCTGGGAGCATGCAGAATGGAGTGCCATGCTGCACCTTAATCCATGATTTACTGCCTTTGGCATTCATTGATTGAAAAGAGCAGCACATGGTGGCTGATCTGCCTAACAAGGATTGGGTAAAGGGGAGATTAAAGAGTGTGTGTATGTGTGTCAAGTCTGTGAAGTGAGCCGCCACCTGCACACCCAAGTCATCTAAGTCACTGAAATTGTGAAGCAGACAGCATGCTGATAGGAAGAATGAGGGGGGGAAAGCCCGAGCTGAGAAAAGAGACTGAGTAAACATGCCAATGGTTTGTGCTATGCAGAATGTTCCCCACTGAGCTCCTGTTTACACATATAATGACTGCGATACGGACATGCACATTTCCAAAGAGGCTCGCCCACGTACAAAGAAAGCACACACAAAGACACACACACATCCAATTAAGCAGGCAAGCTTGAGATAGGCATGCTCTAAAAGCTCACAATCAGAGAAGACTGACTTAATTAAGACTCCTACATACGTACTGTATCTCTGATGGCATTTCATCTCATGGAAGATCCCTCCGGCTGCACTGAGCATCTGAGCTCACCAGGGACTTTGAAACAACTTGCAACACCAACACATCAACTCCGCGTTCCTCGACGGAGTCGTGATGAGATATAGTGACAGAGCTCATTTGCCCGACTTTCCAAACAAAATGTTAAAAAAATGTTTTTTGAAATTCTCTGCACTGTACAAGAAAAAACGGAATAAATACGATGCCCCATGTGGGTAATTCTGAACTGCCTCTTCAGCCATTCACATGAATTCACCACCGCAGGCTTCACTGCCACAAAACGGGGTAACGTGAGAGCCGCGGAGATGTGCTCCGACCCAGATGCTAACTGGAATCCTCAAACTGATTCTCCACCCTGGGATCTGTTTAGAAGACAGAAAATCTTTGGCCTGAGCCAAGTCTTGCTTTAGTCTCTCGTTTGCTCTGCATTTCCTAATGTCATGCAAGCAGACATCTTCAGAAACTATATGCAACTCAAGAATATGCTTTGAGTTGCATATGTTGGCAGCATGATATCCAGCAGAAAACGTCCTTTTGCAGCTGCACTCTGTTTAAATTAAGAGCAGGAAATAAGGCCTGAATAGAATTATGCAACTTCAAATGTAACTGACATCTGCAAAAGAAAATAAGCTCAACTATTGATAGCAGAAATGCACAAGTCAAAGCGACACTCGGGAACTTTATTATTATAGAAACCGTAATCACAACGCTGCTAATATGAATACCTCTGAAAATACACGTCTTTGGTCTACAGCAAAGTTATCTCAAGAGGGTGAGCACTGTGTCACTTCTGTGAGCTTTAATATCCTCAGATAAACTACAAAGGACTAAAGTAATTGACTTCATTAAAGAAACAAAACTAAACATTAAAATAATGAAAAACTTGAAAAATCCTAAGAGGCACTGAAAATTAAGCATGATTCCTGATATTTGCCAGTGTACAAAATGCACCGGCATCATATAGGAAAAATGGCGAGGACAAAGTATCTTTAAACACAAGCTGAGTTATTCATTATAATTACTTTCTGAACTACCGGAGAAGCTCTGCATGACTCACAGTTCAAAAACTTGGTTCATCCACCGCCTGAAACGAGCTGATCTGAACAGCAAGTGGGTGGGGATTGGCTGCTCACAGATAGAGCTGTGTGACCATATTAAGGATATCAGCTCTCGCTGACATTATACACAGCCTGAGTTTAGAATAAACAGTCTCAAACTGAGCTTTCGGTGCAGTCTGGGCTTTCGGTTCAGTATGTGCTACAGATTTACCTGTGTGCCAAGTTTGGTTGCACAACTCCTGTAGGAATTTTACAGACAGACAGACAGAGATTAAGTGTATCACCTACCAGTCTTTTCAAGTCAAAGGTAGGCTTTAATCCTACCCTACTGAAGAAGCCTGTTCTGAGTCTACCCTTTAAGTTAATGGCAGCTAGGGCAAGAATGCACGACTGTAATGTGTATGTATGTTACTGAGGTGCAGAAATCCTGATTACAGGACCATCAGAGCCATAGAGTATTTCACTTAATTTATCTAATCAATATATTGCACCATAAAAGTGCCTGTGCTGTCTGTTGGTCAGTCTGCTACTTTGGTCTGTGAGAAATCTTGACAAGCACTGAATACATTGCCATAATCTTGCACATTCATGTTTGCCACAGGATGAAATGTAATGACTTTGATAATCCCTGACTTTTCATCTCCAAGCCTTCAGCGAACACGGGCTCGCGGAGCAACTAGCATGACTTGTAGCCTTATTTCACATTTGTGTCCTTTGATATGTTAAACTCATCCGATGCCGATTCAATTCCTAACTTGTGATTTTGAAGTAAAATGTTTGGCATTTACCTTTAGTTATCTGATAATTGCATGAACAGTGCACAATGTCTTTGCACCAACCAATGAACATAACATATATGATGTATTCTAATGTAAGGTAGTGCCTTTACTGACAATTTAACCCATTCAATCACATGTATTTTGTTTTGTTTTTTAAAACCACTCTATATGGTTGAAGAATAAGTTCTTCACAATTAGGTCCACATGGTGTGATCTTTGAGAGAGCCTGCGAGTGCTTTACTGGTTTTATTGAAGAAATGTATAGAAAGGTCATAAACTGACAGTAAACTTCTGAATCTCTCAGATATGGTGAAGTGGAGGATAAGTGGATATCTTGACATTTCTGTATTTTTCCATCGCCTATGTGTCTAAAACCAGCATGCAATTGCACAGGAATTCCCACAGAAATGCTACAAATACTGGCTTGCAGTAAACAGTGCTGTCAGTCCATAATCTGTATTCTGGATCTAAGGCAGGCTATTTTACCTAGCCTCAAAGAAAAGACAGCTGTTTAAACAAAATAATTTAAGGCGCACATTAAATCCTCAAGAATTCAATTTGCCATAGTTTTAATAATCTATTTTCTTGGGCTTCTAATCCAACTGTCCATTTATCAGATGCTAGTTTTTCATTCAGTTAGACAGTGATAAAGGCAGGCTGAGAGCAGATCATTTACCACTCTTAACCACAGCTCAAGTACCATCTGTTTCTAGAATTGAAATAGATTGGGTTTCATTTACATCTTACAATATATCCACACGAGTCCAGGCCTCTCTGGAAGGTTTTTGGTTTAACATGTTTAAAGTGAAATGTCTAACACCTAAGAGGAAACATAAGCGGTCATTTACACAGGCAAACTGCCTTTAGAGCCCAGATCATCAAAACCTTAAGTTTGGCAGTTAATTAGCTAGCATGGGCAGCTACCAATGGGGCACATCACGGTCTCTCAAACTTTAAATCATGAACACCAAATAAGTGATGAAACAGAAAATTATTTGTCTATTAAATAGAGGTGCCGTAATGTCCTAGGGGCGGTGAATGTATGTTCAATATTTAGCAAACCATTTCTAGAAATTCCTGAAATTATGATTATACCTGGAACTCCTAAAGTCCTAGTTAGGGTGCAATTGCCCAGGGGGATGGGAGGGAATCCACCACTCACATATCCCTGCAGCTACTAAATTATTTTTCATCACCAGTGGAGATAAAAATCTGATTTTTAAAGCTGCAGCTTAAAACAGTTTATCAGCAGTGTGTGTGTGTGTGTGTGTGTGTGTGTGTGTGTGTGTGCGTGCGTGCGTGCGTGTGTGTGTGTGTGTTTTAAGCCACTAAAGACTGCTGTATTTTGCTTTTATTTTGTAACAATTAGTACTAAATACAAGAAAAATGACCCAGACTTAGAGTTTCAGGAGACTCACAAAGAATTCAAGAAACATTCCTACTGTGTGTTAAATATTTGCTTATTTGCTGATATAAGAATTTTAGAATTCCCTGCAAAGGTAAATTGTAAAGTTTGTTCTTCCAACTTGTAAAACTGTAGCTATGCATCAGACCTGCTGATACTTTGTTTCGCCTGGAAAGTAATGGTGCAGCTGCGAGGCTGATAGTGAAAAGAGCTACCCTAAACATCATTCACAAGTTACAATGTAACATCCAAGTTATTTTCACATATCTCAGAACAGAGTCGCCTCCTTCCTTGTTCTGCTGAACTTATTTCAAAGAAAACCACAAAAACTCATCTAAGCCTGCTGTCATGAAATATTTATTTATTACTTTTTAAAGTGACGGCATTTTGTAGTTTTAAAATTTCACATTATTATATATTAAATACTGAAGGTTAATTGCACAGCTGGTCAAATAGAGTCAAGTGGAAGTGAGACTGAATGCTGCCACATTAAATGCTTGTATTGTTACATTTGATTGGATCAGCGTGTCTGAAGAGGAATACTTGAGAATGAGAGTGAGAACATTGTGCATATTCATTTCAAAATAAAAATAATTTTGTAAACAATGTGGTCACATGTGAAAATTAGTTGGAAGTTATATAAATATTCTATCACCTCCTCTGTTATTGCACCCTGAACCTATTTATTTACCATTACAAGTACCATTTTTTTATGATCTGTATAAGTGTGTTTTGATTTACTATCAGATAAACAGATTTATTGAATGACAGACCAGTGGTCTTATTGGGGGTTCCAGGTTAACTGCTTTAATTAACTGCGAAATAAAATGATAATGCAGTATATCTAAACTACAGAAGAGCAATTACTTAAAGAGAGAAAAAGAGCAGGATGGTGCTGATGTTCTAAAAATGAAGACTGATCCTGCCTCACGACATGGGGATGCTGGGTATCCTCTTCATTGTCTAGGTTAGTCCAAGTGACTGAAACAGAAGTACTTTAACATCTTTAATAGTCTTAACATTACTGTAGCCAGGTGTTCTTTGCTGTTGTTGTGTAAACTAACCAAACAATGACTGACAGAATAAAGTCAAAAACTTAGTATGACTAAAAAAATCTTTCACGCAGAGAAAAGTGCTGTCGTCTAGGATCTGGGATTTTTTTGACACTGTCAATCTTCCAGTCTCTTTACATGGACCTCCATCGAATTCTATACCTACTAATTCAGGAAGATACTAAAAAGCAATACGCTGCATGTCAAATAATGCACCCAGTGTGTCGAAATATGTTAGCAAAAGGTCCTAATCAAAGCAGGGAGTCATAAAGTGTTGTTCGCACCTATTTAAGAAAAATATATACAGAGAACTCAAGCTGGGCCGCAGAGCTACCACATTACATTGTTAAAATGTCAGGGGAGAGGAGACTTGACGCTTTAGCACAGGATGAGGGATGAAACAAAAGCATTAAGTGAATCTAGTTTAAAGCCTGGCAGATCTGTCTCTGTCATTTTTCTTGGTATTTTCTAAACTGGCTCCAAGCTAATGCGTTTGCAGTCAAAACAACTGAAATGAAGAGTTTTGTTTACTCCCCTATCCTGTTGTTTCATATCCATATTCATCTACATCAACTTTGTTTTAATCATCTTTCAAAATACCAGACTCCTTTGAATAATACAATTAGTCAGATATCTCGGTACATAAATGCAAAAGAGAATAACCGCTAAATGAAAAATTCAGTTGTCACTGGTAGAGTCTGATATTAGAAGTGTCAAGCCACGGTGGCTTCACACATCCAACCTCATATCTTAAATGCACATACCACTTTGAAAATGACACATTGCTAGTGGTTGTTATAAAAGATGTGCTTTGTTTCTATCAAATGCAAAGTGGGAGGCTTGAAATGGAAAGATGTTCTTTTTTGCAGCAGAATGATGCAGTGCACTTAGGATAATTATGTTCCACTGAATTTCTACCCCATAGATGCATCAAATGTGACTGTGGACACAGTACCTCTATGCAGACATACGCTAGCATGCATGTGCAAGATATCTGATGCTTCAGGTCCCTTTTTAATATATTTATGAGATGAAGCTTTTGATATTCTTTATTCTTCTTCTTGTCAACAAACCTGATGAAAAGAGTTCCACTGCTGTCCAAAAAAGGACTGAGTACATTTACCATTAATGCAGTTTAGTAGTCATTATGGTACAGTCTATTCTGATTACATGAAACTGAAAATAGATTTACTCCTACATAAATAACATCTGTTAAAAAAGTACAGTGCCAAGCTGTTTTTAAAAAACGTTAGCATTTATAAAAATAATATTAGCATACGTGCAATTTCCAGATCCCTATTTTTAATCCTACTAGAGTAGCTTTTAATCATTCAATATAAGTACAGTGTCATTTTTACAGCCCTATAATTAATTTTCTATCTAAAGCAAGTCATTTTAGCTCCTTTCCCCTCTTGGCCAACCTTCGTTTAAGCCAATTTTGGATTTACTGACAATACGAAAAATATACACAGCACAGAGTAACACAGGGCTCATTTGTGTATTTGACCACATTATAAAATACATAGTGAGACAAACTGTCCAATTACATTTTAAATCAGAATAGTGAAAAAAAGGCACTCTCAAAGTGGCGCATTTATTTACATCTTGGTAACATGTCAGCCCCGAAGATTAGAAATTCTGGCAGAGCACAATGTCAAAACATGTCAAATTCTAGACTGTTAATTGAGTTAAACATAATGAACTTGTCAGTGCTGTTTGCCATAATTTGCCTCTTTTAGTGTTCATGCCAGTTTAGAACAGAAGAGAAGATAACAAGAACCATCAGTCTAGGCTGCCGTTTATTCTTCATTTATATCATGCTCGGCTTTCAAAACATGCATTAACTGCTGGATGTGGAAACGTGGAAGCTACTTCTTCAGTTAAAGGGAATACCACAAAGATTTGCATTTTGTAAATGTAGTGTGGGGATATTTGGCGCACTGAGATTGATTTTAATGGTCCAAATATTATACGTACAGGAAAGCAACAAGGAAGTATAAACTGCTCCAAACAAGCCTAAAATTCTCCTTTTTGAGGCTTTATGTGAGTCTATGTTGATGTTTTTTACCTAATACCAGCCTTCACTTGGTTGGTATTTTGGTGACTGAGTCTGACTGCACCAGGCTGAAAACAGAGTTACAATCAAGATGCAACATCGATGTTAACACCAAGGCTTCCAACCTGCACCAGGTCAGTGGCATCTTACATGGGGACAAAACCAAACAAATGGAACCAAACAGCCTTTATCAGGAGCAACACGCCTTTTATTTTTCTCCTTGGACATTCACACAAAGCAAAGTTAATTCATTCCCTGAGGTAAAAATGTAGCATCTAGCATCCTGCTGAGTTGTGTTACATAACTCAAACCAGTTTTGTCTGCTACTTTACTTTTATTCAGAGGAAGATAAGTGAAAATCAAAGGCCGTCTGGAATTGGAGGAAACTCTGACCCTAACCCAGACCAGCCTTACCATTCAAATACTCAGGACAAGCTTGAGTTGTGCAATCTGTGAAAGTTTTCTCTTCAAGTCACTCTGTGTGAGTACAATATGAGTCCACACAGATCTCTGGAAATACACTAGTGAAGTAGAGCACAGAGGTCCAGCAAGACTCACCGAACTCTACAAGCATTAAACCATGTCACAGTGGCCTGCACACTCTGCAAAGCAGGCTGTGTTTTGCCCCAGTCATCCAAAGCAACACTGGTCTTGGTGTGTGCACACCTTAAAATTTAGACCTTTATTCTACCCAGTAAGCCATCAGTAGACAAAGAGGCGATGGTAAAAAGGTTTAGTATGTGACGGGAGGGCATTCGCTTCATTGTGTTCATACTGCTGACTTTGCCAGTACTAGACCTAGGTGCATCTCTGTTATGAACAGACTGACTCAATGCATCAGCTTAAACACTCTTGCCTCACATTTCAGCTGCATGAAACCTTCACCGGGGCTGACAGCAACAGGATGCACGCTCGGCCAATCCTGCCTCCATCACCACTACCAACCGAGAGCAAAGAAAGTGCTTACCTAGAGGGAAAGAAAAAGAGAGAGGACTGGGGGTTATTCAAACAGCAGTATAATGCTACACTCAGCAGCCTTTTGCTTTACATTGCTTTCCCCCCCATTATGTACATACTATATAATAAATATTGCACATTTTTCCCATATAAGGTCTGTCTCTGCACTCCATCTACCCACATGCACATCAAAGCCTATTAGTGCAAAGAGAAGCATGATACTAGCATACTGATATTATAATGAGCTTTATTAAGAGCCAAGTAATTTGAGAGCTCAAGTTAAAAATAAGAAATACGGTAGATGTCAAGAATATGGTAATGCATCCACTGACTACTGGTAGTATTTAATCTATTTTTGTTTCACTGTGTGAAATCACAAATGTCCTTTCTACCAGTATCAAATTAACATAGTGGAGCATTTAAACTAACTACACAACATACAACTGGAAAAGAAACATTATCGTCTTTTCCAAAACAGTCACAGGGCCAAAATATATCCAAGATCTTTTAGCAGCAGGAACTCGAGGCTCACTACTAATTGTCTCTTTATTCTCTGCAACATCTCGACAAAAAAATAAAAATAAAGAATAGAATAACAGAAGTTGAAAATTATACAAAAATTAATGATCTGTGATGCAGAACTATATCAAGTTGTCTGTGTCAGTTTATTTTAAACCCAATAAAAGCAAATTTATAAATACTTCCAAGGCTTGCTGCATTCTAGACACATAATTCTTGTTTAATCTTTGAAATAAGAAATTATACAAAGCTGCAAAAAAAGATGACATGAAACAACGAAGCAGATCAGGTCTTAGGAAGGTAATGCATCCATTCACTGTGAGAATGGATGCATTACCTATGTATGGACATTGCTTGTGGTGTACCCCAAGGGTCAGTTTTGGGCCCAAAGTTCTTCAACTTATACTTTAATGACATTTGTAAAGTATCCAAAGTATTAAAAATGGTACTCTTTGCTGGTGATACAAACATTTTCTGCTCTGGTGATGATCTGCAGCATTTACTGGATGAAATCACTAATGAAATAAGTAAAGTGAAGTCCTGGCTTGATATAAACAACTTATAATTAAATCTGAATAAACTAAAATTATGTTATTTGGAAATAGTAGTTTAAACCAAATGCTAAGAAAATAAATTTCTGGGGGTAATAATAGATGAAAAACTTAACTGGAGAGCTCACGTAAGATATATTCATTCCAAAGTATCAAGAAGCATTGCAATCCTAAACAAGGCAAAGCAGGTATTAGACGGGACATCACTTCATATTCTCTACTGTTCACTGGTTTCACTATACAATCACTTTTTACTCATCAAATCATCCACAATGATGGGTATAGCGATCATACAAACTCACTATTCGTGTCTGAAATATTGAAATTTGCTGATCTAGTGAAATTCCAAACAGCACAAATTCTATTCAAAGCAAAAAATAAGGAAATGCCAGGTAATATTCAGAGTATGGTTTTTTTTTAAAGAAGTTATAATTTTTTAATTAGAGGTTTTTGTAACTTCAAAACAGGGAAGGTGCGTACTACAAGAAAAGGCTTTTGTGTTTCTGTGAAGCTGTGGAACAGTTTGAATATGGAATTGAAGCAATGTCCAAACATAATGCAGCTGAAAAAGAGTTATAAAGATATGATCTTCCTGAACTGTAAAAAAAAAAGGAAAATGTTGAAATTAAGTCAGTGTATCTACTTAGAAAATTTCATGATGTGATGTATATATTATATCAGAAATCTGTTTGCTATTTTTATTACAGATCATATCAGTAAGTAAGCTGACTAAATATTGACTGATAACTTATGGCAAAGGATTGGGATTAAATAAGTGTGTAATTCTTCCCACTCCTTTTTGATATGTAACAGAATCAGAACAGAAGCAATATTGAAATGTATTAACTTTATTTTGTATGGTATTTTTTCTGTTCTTTTCTTTGCTTAAGGTACCTGTATATTGTTTACATGATCAAAATAAATAAACTAACAAAATAACAAACAAACAAACAAACTAAGAATAAATTATTTAAAAACAATGATCCAATATTTTTCATGGATTCGTTCACGAACTCCAGTTTCGGTTTATACAGAGACGTCTGAAGATTCGCTCCTTCGCTATGAACCTCGACTTTTTTTTCCCATAGTTGGTTATTGATTTCCTTTAGGTCACAAGTTTGATGTACACTATGTTCACAACAAGTTCCCAACAAATATTAACTCCATCTGACATTAACACAGTTCTTGGAAAAACTCCATAGCTCACTCTCCATACTATCAGTGGACCTGAACCTGTGAACCTAGTATTTGTAAAAAGCTGTGATTTCCCTGAGGCTTAGGTGTTCAAAGCCAAAACATTACTTCAGCGCTTAAGTAAAGAGCAATGGCCTCCAAATAAATGTCCTACGTGCTGCACTTTAGCTTGAAAGCTGTTAAAAACTTCATGGAAAGAGAAATATTGACAGCGTGAGCCACTCCACAACCATATCTTATTGGTGAGCTTTTCACGTGTGGGCAGAGCTTATGTTTCGATGTAACATACACTTTCACTTCCTATTGACATGTGATTCTAGACTCCAGTGGTAACCAAATGGTTGCTCCCGCCTACAGTCTTGACCTCTTAAGAGAAGTCTTAAGGAGTTAAATCAATTTTGATTGTCTAGGACAGGGGTCGGCAACCCGCGGCTCTTTAGTCTTTATTTTGCGGCTCTGGGTGGTTTGGGAAAATAAATTAGAAGTATTTAGCTGAAGTGTATTTTATTTGTGTTTAGTTCTTTTTTTAACTTGTAGTTCTAAATTGGAAGATTATTGTGATTTTGAAATATAAAAAAAGAAATTATATCTTATTATTTTTTCATCGCTCAAAATAAGCGTCACACTCGCGGAAGCCGGTGTACCCGCCGAAACGCCGTGCATTTATCAAGACTTTCGACCCCGGGTAGGGTCGGCTGCCATGAACTATGTTAAAAACAAACACCGCTCACGCCTCACAGATGACAGCTTAGTCCTCCGTAAAGATGAAAGCCCCGATTTGCAGACGCTGTGCGCAGAGGTTTGGGTCCATAAGTCTTATTGTAAACATAGCTGCTAACATTTTTACAGGAAAAATTTTTGTTTGAACCAGAACTTCTTTTGCACTGAAATGACACTCACAATTTTGTAATTAATTAGTTAAACTACTGCCGAGGCAGCTGTTGATTTATCTCTATTGTACTGATAGAGACAGAGTCATTTATCATGGTGCTGTACTGCCTGTTCGGTGTTTTCTTATATTGAAATTTCCTAATGTCACAAAACAATTTACTGCTGTTCATTCCACCAAAACGTTAAAACTAAACCTGATGTTTG
Source organism: Aulonocara stuartgranti (assembly GCF_965226115.1). NCBI lineage: Eukaryota > Metazoa > Chordata > Actinopteri > Cichliformes > Cichlidae > Aulonocara > Aulonocara stuartgranti. Next base: position 8,267,640 of record NC_138946.1, read on the forward strand.
AAATTCAAAATGTTCAGTTTGCAATGCTATGCTAGCATTTTTTTAATTCTTTCCTGAAATGTTGTAAAACACATCACCTATTGCAACACGCAAATAATGTCCCTAAAACTGTTTTAGTGCTTGAATATCCAACAACTATTTGGAAAAGTGAGTTTTAATCGTCCATCGAGGGTATTTAAAAGTAACTATTAATAACTAAAAAACAATCAGAAGAGACTGGATTTAAATAAAAGGCCAGAGAATAAACTATAAAGAACCCAGAAGGGAAACCAGCAACTTGGTTCTGCATATGTAAAATTTAACTGAACTGGATGTGCAGCCTTTCCTAGACCTTGTTCCTAAATCAAAATTGATCCAAATTATTCAACACTTGGATTAAAGCTCTTAGATTATGAGAGAAAGCATATTTGAGCATGACTAAAGGCCAGTCTAAGGCCTACTGGGAGGAATACATACAGATTTGGAAGCATGCCGTGTCTCTTCAGCAGTCCCAAATGTATTTTTCTCCCTCGGAGGAAAAGGTTCAGTATGTTGCCTCAAGCTAGCTTATAAAATCAGTCATGGGTCATGGCTCCCGGGATGTTTTATTTGTGTCTATATTGCATTAATAAGCTTATCCTGAGAATCAATGGAAAACATGGAAGGTTAATCTGAATGAATAAGCCAAATTACAAGGCAGCTTTGGCTTTGTAAACAACCTGCACAAAGGTACTAATAATGGTTTTCACAATGTTGCCCTTAGTCAGACCAAAGAAGGGTGATAAGATATATGATTGCCAGTTAATAAGGCTATACCAGAGGGAGGGTAGCAGCCAGAAGGCAAAACAGAACCAGATAAAATTGAGAGTGTTCAGATTAGAGCTGGGCGATATATCGAGTTTTTAAAACATATCGATATATTTTTATACGAGATATAAGATCTGACAATATCCTTTATATCGATATAGTCTATGTTACGTTATAATTATACTTGTGGAGCCGCAAGTTTGCCTCTCTTTCGTCCACTTCCGTCTTTACGCAACGTTACTCGGCCTCGCCTCTCTTTCACTGAACACAACTCCCCCTCCTCCCCCATCGCTTCACCTGCAGGAAGCGACAAGATGGACACGACAAATCTCCGTTAACGAGTTACTGCGCATCGCCCCGTGCGTGGGGCTGGACGGCGTCAATGTGTTAGCTAGCTAACCACGCTAACGAGCTAACCACGCTAACGCCATGCAGCCCAGAGGTGCTGCACGGACTAAAATCCTTTCATTTTCTCAAAAGTTGACAGCGCGCCTTATGTATGAATTCTGGTTGTGCTTGATGGCCGCGAACCGATTTTATGTGGAACACGGCGCTCAGCAATCTGTCAAAAAATGTTTTAGTACGACTTTGGTAAGCTACGGAGCTGCACCGCGTGATGGATTGTCGGAGCATTACGGCTGAGCCTCGCGGAGTGATACGTACTGTGCTTCAACGTAATATTACCCTACTGTGTATAAGGACCATAAATGGCACCTGTTAAGAGACGTGGTTGCGAAGCGGATTTCAAACTCCAGGCTGTCAGTCACGCAGTACAAGTTGGGAACAGAGCAGCTGTGAAATCTGTCTTTGTTATTACGCTCAGCGTCTTTTAGTTTACATTTTGACTGCACAATTGTGAGCTTTTTGTTATGCACAAAAACAACATTGTTTTCTTTTATTTATGGAGCATTATTATTTAATAAATGCTCATAATTTATTTTTGAGTAAATTTTATGTACATCTGCTCTATGTTAATAAAAGTGCCTGTGTGACATCTGGGACACAGCTTTGACTAAGAACTCTCTTCTTGTTCTTACTTTATGGCTTTAAAAAAATATATCGAGATATATCTTATATCGCCATCCAGCTAAAAAATATCGAGATATGAATTTTGGGTCATATCGCCCAGCCCTAGTTCAGATGCTGATTTAACAAAAAGAAAAAAAATAAGTAAATCCAAATTACCCTAAACCAACCATTAATAAGTCTTTCACTGAGGAAACACAGAGAGAAAACTGATCAGCCAAATAAAATCAAGTAAATTACACTGATTTTTTTTTTTATTACACTGCAATTTTGTACAAAGAAACCTTCGTTCCTGTCACTTATGTGGATAATATTTTGACCAACAGCGTCCAAACTCTTTAGATCATAATTGGAAAGTGCACCTACAGGGTCTGCCAGGACAAGCCTCACTCACTCAAAACCCACAGCACCAAAAAGATCTGGTGTTCAGGATACCCCCAGAGGACCCCTGCCCATGTCCCAGTGGGCCATGGCAGTACTGGAAGGGGGCTATAAATATTAATTAGGTGGTTTAGGTATGAGTGACTTGAATTCTGCGTTTAAAGCTAAACCTCATCAGAGGAGTTTATTTCTTTTGGTCAAATGTGCTCATTAAGATTTTTTGAATAACTGTCCATGTACACAAAGGGAAAGGCCTGAACACAGTTAGGCTGCAACTCATTAATTGAATTCACTTTCAAAAGATTCTTTTCAATCTACAAAATCTTCTTCAGGCCCGAAAAATGAAAGAATGGCATAAAAAGAGAATTAAATTGTTGAATTGAAGCTTCACAGTATGCAGACCTTTCCTCTTTTGAGACCTTTCTCGTGACCTGCAGTGACATTTTTGTCTTGCACTTGAATATTTTTTACCTTCGTCACGACCAACCTTGGTCTCTTTACAGACTACTGACATGCCAGATTTCCACAGGATTAGTAATGCAGCTAACCTCTGCCGGTAAAGCATATGACAGGTAGAGCCATCCGCTGCAAGTCCTATCAAATCAGGCTTCGGGGAAACTAAGGAAGCCAGAGTGAGACTGTCTCTGAAAGTGTCTTCAGAGGTGAAATGAACATGTTAGGCTGAAAGCTTGTCTTTCAGGGAAACATACTTGGAATGATGTCGATGGCAGAACCCCAGTACGGATTAGACCTGACAGGAGGCTAGCCAATTAAACATCACTTCCATCTGCCCTTTTCACTGCCCACGCATTATAGTCTGCTCCTGTAAAGTGGGACTGCTTCAGTCACAAATGATTTTCAAGAGACGAAACCTGTTAAGAAAAATGACTCTGAACTGTAAGCAAGCCATTAAATAAGGCACGAACCCCTCCTAAAGCCAGCAAATGGCTGTCCAAATGTTAATTTGCTGAACAGCCTGCAGATGATGCAGAACATGGCTTTCACCTTCCCCTGCCATACATAATTCATGCTATTGACTGGTGAGGCAATGCCACTTTCATGCACCAGGCTCACAAAGTGGTGCCACTTTCACACACCGACACAAGCCAATGAATCCACACCAACTGTGCAGTAACACTTAGCACACAATTGATGTTGGCGTGTAATGTCCAGACAAGATACAGGCATGCTCACATTTCTGTCTTTGTATTGCTTAACAAAGACAAGCATGAACATGCTGCCACAAAACAACAGGAACCACAAAAGGAAGGGTTACAATGCAGACTGAAAGAGCCAATAATAAAGAAAATTAATCTCTCGCGAACTTAATTTCTGAATTTATAATCACCAACCATGACCGGTCATGCATTACGTTGTATACAGGAGCATATAACTGAGAGCTGCCATAGCCTACGAAGAATTATTCATGGTCTAAAGCATCAGTCCCACAGGGAACATTAAATATAAATTTCTGTGTGCTGCTCAGTCTGACCCACTTTGGAGGATCCAGCAACTGCTGCCACAGAAGCAGCTTTTGGCTCCTCCTCAAAACCAAAAGGACTGCTGCCACTACAAAGCCCCCTTTGATTAACCTCACTGCCAAAAGGCAACTACCATATGACTCCTGCGTTTCACTGGTAACAGGAAGACTGACAACAAAACAGCGAGAAAATAAGTAGCCAGCAAAGAGTACAAAGCGTGGACAAGGGTGCGTCTCAAAGTCGCACTGGCTGCACTTGCACTTCAACATGGAATTTTCTGCAGTGAGCACAGTCCCGAGTTCAAATCTCACCAGATGGCTGCGATCACAGGAGTGAAATTTATCTCTGAATCGTGAGGAGAAGTGATAGGTCTCAGAAACAATGCATACTGTAAAGATCTGCTATTCTGTCTCTGAAAGCCAAGGCACAAATGAATATTTAATCTCGTGGCATGAAAATATGACACATTTGAGATATGTGGGAGAGTAGCAGGGTCTTGTGCAAAAGCGTGACAAGTCGGCTTATCCATCTATAAGCTTTAGTAACAAAGCTGTTTAATGAAACTGGTTCAAGTAGAGCGCCAACAGAGATGGAAATGAGTAGACAACATTACAAATGAGAAACTGTTGTTTAATTAAATGAATTTCCACTTTTAACTTTTGTCCAGATGTATATTTGCCAGGGTTGCCTTTTTAGCTTTTATGGGTGGAATATCTAGGTGTAGCCAAGTGGTGGAAGGTCTCGACTTTGGCGGCCTTGGGATCTCATCAAGTGGTTACCTCCAGTTTGCACTGGAGCGGTTTGTGGCAGAACGTGAAGCGGCAGGAATGAGAATTAGTAGCTCCATGGCTGAAATCTTGTTTTTTCCTACACTCAGCTATGATCACAAGTTCTGGGTAGTGACCCAAAGAATGAGGTCATGGATATAAGCACCAGAAATTTGTTACCTTTGAAGACTGACTAGGCTCTTCCTTACAGACAGGGTGACGAGCTTGGTCATTCAACAGAGACTAGATCCACTGCTCCTCCACATCAAAAGGAGCCAGCTGACTAGGATGACTCCTGGACGCCTCCTAGGTGAGGTATTCCAGGCATGTTGTACTGGTTAGGAGGCCCCAGGGCAGATCCAGGTACTCGCTGGAGAGATTGTATCTCTTGGCTAGCTTGGGGAAAACTCAGTGTCCCCTTGGCTGAGCTGGAGGAGCTGTCTGGGGTGAGGGAAGTCTGGGCTTTTATGCTAAGACTGCTGTCCCTGGGACCCAAACCCAGATAAGCAGCAGAAAATGGATGTATGTTTATTTGTGTTCATGGAGCTAGGTGAAATCTAAATATACAAGATATCACTGAAGATCACTGAAAAGTATAAGCTGTCCCTGTGCTTTATTTGAGAGGTGAACCTCACACACCTATGGCTTCTGACTGTTTCTGTTAAAGGTCAATATCTTCTGAAGGTGCCAGGTCTTATCTGGCGTCCACATTATGACCGCTAATCAGCCACGAACATATTGTTTTATCAATTAATTACCATTTTTATGCATAAGCCATGACATTCTTTTACTCATACCATGAACTATGTAAGTAGTTAAAGGTCTTTTTCCACAGTGTCCCGCGCATCTGACATAATTTGTGCAGAAGGTTAATTACGTCCTTCAACTCGTTTGTGGACAGGACCTGCACAAGATAATGGCACAAGGGCAGCCACTGAGAGAACATGACCAGGTGACAACACCATAAGCTATGCTCCTGAGGGACAACTTGTTAATTGAAAGGCTCATTAAAGCACAATTTAAATCATTCTTTCAGCATGTCAAAAACGTCCTTTTTGAGGTAAATTTAATTTCTTTCCGAAGCTGTCGTGACATTTGGAGTTTGTTCTTATCTGCGCCTGCAGCGCAGCCCCTCAGGAGAACTTTAAAATCACTCACCTGACACCTTGCCTGCTACTCCGCATGTCAGTATCGCTCTCTCTCCCCCTTTCCCTTCACTCTCTGCTCTTCACTTCTCACTCCGAGAGCAAATTTTAAGACAAGCAGTTTGATGTTCAAAGCAAAAGGGCTTGAAAGCTTTCCACCAACCACCCAGACTTCCCCTTCAAAGTAAAACATAAATTGGCTCAAGAAAAATTATTCACACTGGACACAAACATGAGAAGACTTTCTCCCTGTGGATGTGGCAAGCTCATTGCAAAAGAAGTACAGGGATGCCTAGAAATGGAGAGAGTCTTATTGGGACCTCACTGAAAAGGAAAGACTAATATCTGCACATAACCTGCTTTTTGCCCTGTGTGCCCCTAACAGTTTATTAATTTTTTTGCACCTGTAAAACTGATAGTTGGGTATATGCCCTGCAAATGGATTTCACTTTGATCGTGTTTTTTCAAATGCTACTGCAATATCCGATTCACATGATGAATTTTAAAAACTGGTTACTATCTATTAGCTCTGCTGAAAATCTAAGTAGCAAACAGCTGATGGTGATTTTATAGAGATATTATCAATATAATAATGACAATAAAAACATAGGTGTAGTGTGCATATAGTGCTGAAAAGCTGCTAAAAAATAAAATCCAGTAATCAATATGTGCTTACATTGTAACGGATGCCTACATGTCTTATCTGCCGTGAAACACTTAAGCCAGCCTATTGTTATGCTATTGGTTGCTCAACTAATACCAAGCTTTGTTTTTAAAAATGCATTTCATGAAAGTGCCTTCCACTTGAAATCTTTATTTATATCACTTTCATGAAATCCTTGATGCAGAAAACAGAATTCCTCCTTTTTTTCCCCACACCATTTATGTTTTATTAAAATTGTGTATTTGAAAAGAAGCCAATGTGTGCTTTTATTTCCCATTCATCATTAAATTGTTGATCAAATTCCAGAGGTTACACCGGTATGAGCTTTCACTGTTGTTTTTTGGAATCCAGAGTTCTCCAGAGATCGCATATGATGAGATCTTGACTTTGTTGTGTATTCGCAAATCCTCGCTAGTGAGCAACATGCTACACAACTTACTTCAGGAAAGGAAGGCAGTGTTTTGTTTCAAACACAATTCCAAGAAGCGTCTCAAGTAGATTTAACTCGTGAATAGAACAACAGACACGGCAAACAAAGTGTCTGGTGTTCATCTTCCAGTCGCTCCCGTGAACAGTGTGAACATCACTGTCAGAATTTGTGAGGAAGAACAAATCTCCAAATAACGATAAGAAGAAGAAAAATGTGTTATGGAGCTCAAAGCACCCTCTGCTCCCTCTCTTCACTCATTCACTTGCTTCTCCAATTATGATGCCGTTGTGAGGAATTTAATTTACTAATTTACAATGTAAATAAAATAAAGCCTTCTTATTTTATACTGACTATTTCACAGCCACATTACATTATATTTTAAACTCATTATATTGTGCACATGAAGGGAAAAAGCAGTAAGAAGTATTCATTTTGAGTTTGGCCAATATGTTAATAAACTACTATAAGCAGTTTAATACAAAATGTTGTACTTCTATAAAATACTTTTTAATTTTTTGATTAATTATTGAGCACTAAAGATGTAAATAGACATTTAAAATATAATATTATTCAGCACTAACTGTAAAAAATTAAAAACTGACATTAATTTAATCCAGAAGAAACAATTTGTAAATGGGAGTAAAGTGCTTTTAGCTAATATATACTAGGGTTGGGCTATATGTAAAAAATTTTCCAACGGGCAATCAATTGCGCATGCGCAGACTTTTTGATGGGCGGGGCAATGCAATCATGCACGGACTAATTTGCACGCTTACAGCACAGAGTCCAAACATGGATGAACTAATTCCCCCCCCCCCCCTGCCAAAAGAAACGCTGTCAGTGTTAAGGCGGCTTAAACGCGGTCATCACGATTAAAATTTTTAACGCTCTCAACCCATCTGGAGCGCAGAATGAACAACATTTGGGCAAACTGCCATTTCAGGGATTTTGACTCAGTCTGCGCTCCAGATGGGTTCATTGTTAGTTGTGTTAGTCGTGATGACGGCGCATTAACGCTGACAGCACTAAAAAAATATAAAGTCTTCAATTTGGGATTTCTTTGGCTTTAAACCAGATGACCAGAGATAAACTTAAGGAAGTAACCAAAGCTGTGTGCCGCTTGTGCAGACGTATTATGCGAGCAAAGTAGTCAAACACGACTAACTTGCATGAGCATGCTCGTGTCCACCATCCGGCTGAGTATGCTAGGCTATCACCAGCTTCTGCAGCTCCAACAAACAAGTATTTGGGCGCACTCTGAGGAGGCTGCATTTGCTCGCAGATGAAAGAGGCTGCTGTTAAAAGAGCGCTATTATTTTCTTTTTCTGTTGACTGCTTATGGTAGCTCCATCATTATTAGCAAACTTGGGCAAATAAATAAATAAATCGCCCTTGTAAAAACTATAGTCGATATATTCACCCAATCGCCCAAACCCTAACATATACAGTTAATATAATATCGCATTGTCTCTTATTCCATGCAATAAATATAATTCTATGAGAGTTCTACCAATAAATTAACAACCAGTAAATTAACTTTGCAGCTTCCCTGTTGGGAACACGTCTGGAATGCCACAAACACAACAAGCGGCTGATCCAAGCAGTGTCAGGCAGAGTGTAAATGAGTAATCCGCAACTTGCTGTGACGACAAAACAAGTTTATTTTTAAAATGCGTTATGTTTCGTATGCCAGAAAGAAAAGAAACACTCATGTTTTGGGATTTATAAACCACCAAATACCGGCGTGGTCTTAAAAATCCTCCATCAGTCGTGATCTCCAAGCAGCACACCAGAGACTGACCTCCCTGAAATATAATTTTTCCATTAGATGTATGTCATTTTACACAACGGAATTGTTTTCTTCCCGGTATGATAATATATCCATCTCTGTGCTCAAACACTACATCTAAAATTTCACACTATCACCACCATCGCAGAGGACCAAACAAACTCTCATCTCATTCTCACCACTTTTCTGTTCTAGCAGAACTTTCAAGTTGTTTTAATCAATATGGATAAATATAACTTCAGTGGATCAGCGTGATGCTATTTTTTCATGGTGGTAGCCAATTAATCCCTTTTAAATGTTATGATTAAATGATATGTAATGGCACGGACAACAGAGACGCTCTAAGAAGATAGCTAACCGCGGGGTGACAGAGCCTTTGGTAAATAAATAAATAGCCTGACATTTACATTAGAATTAGCTTGACGGGCATCATGCACACACACGCGCGTGCTTCATCTAAGTGCAATTATTTCAGAAAAACCCACTTCTGAGCCATTATGAACATATGGTATAATATAGAGAGGATGGACTAAAAGCCAAATTCCTTATTTTGATATAAATATTTTTCCTGTGAGGACACTTTAAAAATAGAAGTTATCTTCTTTGACAGAGTAAAATCAGTAAATGCTTATGTCCACTGCACAGTGTTAATTGTTTATTTCTGATATTTAAAGCTACATAAGAAAACAACAGACCAGCTTATCTGTGTGCTGAAAAGGTCAATATGGGCAGCATGTCATTACTCATATCAAAAACGTTGTTCTTTAGACCAACTGTTTTCACCAACCCTCAATAACAGCTTCGGTAAATAAAGTTTGTATTTCTGCAGTTCCACAGAAAGCACCTCCATTTCTCCACCACAGGAGATTCGCCCTGTTTTGTCCCCAACTCCCTGGAGTCTATCTGTGCATCCTCACTTCCCTCACGCTTGTACATGTGATGCAGCCTAGACGGCTGGAGGTCAAGAATGGCAGAAAGTGTGGGTGTGCGAATCTCACCTTGGTCAGCTCAGAAACTGGAACATGAGCACACCGTGGCATTTGACATAATAGATAGGGTAGGAGATAAAAGGAAGGCAGAACCTCCCTTGAGAAATGGTAGAATTTCCTCCAGTGCAGCGCTGTACTTAATGGCAATGGTTTAGGGATAAATGCTGGCAGCAGCTGGAAACACATGGAGAAAAATGCAGCTAATCCAGATGACAGCAACGACACCACTGTCACATCAGGGAATTTGTCACCATCAATTTGATTTAACTCAGTGTGGCCAAAACCATTCAAGGCTGAAACGCCCTTTTTTAAAATTCACTTTGGGGCACTTTGCTCTCAAAGAAGGTCACGAAATGTAAAGTATAGTGTGTGTTGAGAGAATGTCGCCTTTGCTGTCAGGAATTTGGGTAATTCAACACTTCTAGATTTTCATCAAGAGAATAATTTCTACTTCAAAATCCAATTTTCCTGTTTAGCTTGAGGTTGTGTAAAGCTATCACACTTAGAAAAGCACATTTCAAAGTAATCTGCCTCCTTTCTTAGAACTGACAAACTGTACATCCTAACCTAGTGGAAACTGGTGCTATAAAGATGCTAAACTTAATCTCCATTAGATCACTGCATGAAAGAGAATATCTAACACTAGTAAGAAAAAGGGAAGCTCAATCATATTCTGTTAAATATATATAAATGTTATACACAGTTTGGTTCATTAATTCTGCCAATCATAGGTTTAACTTCAGTCAAATAGATAACGAATGTACAACCGCTCATCTGCTGTATTTCTCATGCACATTACAAACTAACGTTTACGTGAGACCATTGCCACGGTTTCACTCCTGCTTTGTTTTCGATGCTCTGTTTAGCTGCACTGAAATTAATCAAAGGAAGGATGATAAAAAAGTTTTCATCTTCCTTTCTGTGCTCAACCACTTCTGGTCATACGCTGGATAACTGAAAAATCACTGGAGGACAATTTGGATGAGATTTCATCACTGCAGTGATGAAATCCAATTGCAATAAAAACAAGACACAAACTCTTGCTTTGAAACACTCACCTCTCATCATTGCTTTTACTGTCAATCTCAGTAGGTGATTTTATATTTCCTGTGTCCCTTAATGGCTTAAATTACCTTTTAATTCTAGTTTGCAGCCAGTAAAAAGAGACAAGTGAGGCTTTCAGCTGCACAAGGCTTAAAAGGTAAGTCTGGGTTCTTTGAAGTAAGTTTGCATGACGTGATTGATGTATTACCTGCAATAGATCAGGGTCAGCATGTCCTTATTGCTATGCGCATGCAAGTTACACAACACAATATATAGTGTGTATATACCAGAAGAACCAAGATCAAAATGTATTCAGCCATGCAAAAAAGAAAGATGTCACAAGACTATGAGTCCTGTGAAAAACCAAGTACAATTAGAATTAAGAGGGTATGTAGGAGCTAGGTGCTGCTAATCAAATACATTTGATTAATTACTCATAAGCAAGTGTGACCACCTCTATAAAAGCAGAAATTTTTACGGTTCTGGAACATTCAGGTGTGTTTTACTATGATGTTACAATAACCGAAGGGTTGGACGTCCCAGAAAATTGACTCTCTGAACATAGAACTCAGCAATTTTCAGAGAAACTGCAAAAACCCCACATGATCCACAGCCTTCAGTCAGCATGTTAAATATTAAAGTTCATGACAATACAATCAGTTAAAGACGGGATTGATATGAAAAGCCCCTTCTCTCTAAAGTGAAAATGTCAGCATGGATTAGCTTTTTCTCAGTTTTATATGAAAAAGCCAGCTTTTCTGGAATAATGGGCTTTGGACAGATGAGCCTGATTTTGAGGTGTTTGGCCATAAGGCACAGTGCCACGGTTGTTGAAAACCAAACACAGCATATCACCACAAACACCTAATATGAAATCGCAACCACAGTGGCCCATACACAGGACCAGTGCACCTTCCGGTCATAGAGATGACAATGAACTCCTCTATATGTATTTTTTATAGACAGCTATGAGGCCATCTGTCTGACAGCGAAAGCTTGGCCTTATTTGGATCATGCATCAATGAGCCAAAGCACAGCAGCAAACAACAGAATGGGTGAAAAAGAAAAGAGTCGGGGTGTCGAAATAACCCAGTCAAAGTCCAGACTTCAACCTGCTGTGGCAGAACATTAAGACAGCGGTGCATAAATGATTGTCCACAAACCTCAGTGAACTGAAACTGTCATAAAGACAGGGGGGCCCAAATTCCTTCACAACGTTGTTAGAGATTGATACAGTCATACAGAAAATGATTACTTCAACTTTGGCTTTGCTAAAAGGTGGTTCTAGACGCTGTCGAATCACGGAGCGCATTTGGCTTTTCGCAGGACACCACAGATTCCTGTGAAAACTCACCTTTTTTTAAGAATGCATTTAGCCACTTAATAAAACATCCAAGTAATTATCAGCTTGCATTCAGCTAGTTTTCCAACAGGAAACCAAAGCCATCCTAATGCTCTCTTCAAAACCACCACACTGCTTTGACAGTAATTTTACCACATAGAACATGAGATTTGCTTGTCTACCAGTAGTTCAGATGTGAACTAATCACACAACTGCACAAAAACAATCCGAACCGACGGATCAGCAGCAACATCTTACATGTTTTGTTTTAAGTAAGTTAATAATTATGCCGCAGGTAACACAATGCCTCTGTAAAGGAACTTTAAATAGCTTTGCTTCAAAACACTTATTTAGCATTTTTTATGAGTTTACCATCTGATGGGAACCATTTTTTTTCCCGAGTTTCTGAACCTAAACTGTCTACAGCCTTAGAGGAATAGAACTCCACGCTCCCAATGGAGAAAGTCTGACCTGTCACTAAGACACAATAGCGTCTCACAGGTAAACCTATTTCCTTGAAGCATGACCATCACAGAGCTGCAACACACAAACACATACCGACATACAGTGTGGCATTTTTATTTGTAGTCTAAAAGTTGCAGTGCAGAGGACCAGAAAAAAAAAAAGATCAAAAGATGACAACAATGATGTCCCAAATATTTTTACCCAAAAAATGCCACTAAGTCGACTTGCAGACTGCAAACAAAGACTAGGTGAGAAGGAGAAAGTGGGCAAACACAGACACTCAAGGGATACAAACCAAAGATAAGAGGAGCGCAGCTAGTGTTTGAGAGTATAAAAAGAATCAACAGATAAACAGATAAAAGCGTAGACAGCCGTGTTGTCGACAGTTAAAAGAGAATGATGGAAGTGAAGATGTAGGGTGGAGCCGGTAAACTGACAGCTGACAGCATAAACATAAGCTACATGTAGCACTAACTCTCACGGATGTATCCTCAAGGAGAAACACGAGCTAGTTTGGGTTTAGATATTTTTGGCCTGCCAGCTGCAGGCCGTATAGGATGGCAGTCTGTCTGTTAGCAGGAGAGCTGGAGAAGTTCATGTCAGATATCAATTCAATCAAACTCTGAGGAAACTTGAAATAACTTTACGCCCTAAGTCAACATATCCAAGTCAAGTCTACATGAATTCTGAACTTAATAAAGTCTTCATGTGACTGTCTGAAGTCCTACCTGAACACCAAGCTTCAAAATGACAGCACTTTATGAATTTCTACTCAAAACCACATCAACTGTGGGGTTTTTTTGTATCTGACACTAAAGCCTATAAAAACCTAAAACTTGAGTTAAGTCTTTAATAAGTCGAATCTTTAGGGAATAAAGTCTGTTCAGGTTGCTTTTACTCACACACCATCTGGCCTAAACACACGTCAACCAATTTCTTATTTTTTAATCTACTGATAGTTTTAGTTACACTTTTACAAGCTGTTCCATAATGCACTTCTACATCCAAACATGAGAGAAACAAGCCTGCCACAAACAAATGAAATGGTCAACTGTGAATGAGCTGTCATTTCTGCACACCTCAAAAACCTAGCGAAAATAGTTTCCTTATACAGGAAGATAAAGTAATTAATTTATATACATAAATAAATAATCAAACAACTTCATTTCACAGCAGCAAGGTTTTCAAAAGATTCTCTTTTGGCGTACCTTTTCCCATGTCGACTACTTTACAGTGGTTTGCCTTTTTGTACTTCTATCTGTTGTTTAACCTCTTGATCTTCAATTGGACGATTCGGTGTTGATGCGCACATATCTGGGAGCAGCCTTCCTTATAACGTTGTTTTTGTTCTTCAAAATAAATGGTGCATTTTGACACGGAGTGTATTTTTCTACTTTTTCAGAGCAACTGGGCACCAAAACGTATATGAAGCTGTTTGATTGTTATATATAACGAGGTCTAACAATTACTGCGCAAGTTACTGCCCTTTACAGATTAGGGATTAAATTCAGGATTGCAAGTATACATGTTTTCATACACAGTCACCTGCTAGAGTTAAGACGATTTTATAAGGTTACTGTTAATAGGAGATCACAACCATTAACATTAGCAGAATTCATAGTGAACACAGAGATGCTTTAAATATCTCATTGTAATCAAGAGCAGATGGGATCTGGGAAACTGGCAACTGACATGAATCTTTACGGAAAATAACGACGTTACGTTAAAACCCATGTTGTTATTTGCTGTAACACATATTTGGCAAAGCATGCAAAGTGAGATATCACATCAAGATTTTCACAGAAGTCTGACTGCAGAATATTCTGAAGCAGTCCAAAAAAAAGAGTTCAGCTTTCTAAGTCAGGCAGCCAAGGCGTACTTTTACAAGCTGCCACTGTATGCTAATGTTCAGAGAAAAATCTAAAATTAAAGCAGAAATGCAGAGTAGTCACAAGAGATGTTATATTGTGCATAAGAATTGTAAATCTGTCTATTAGTCCCAAATTGTTAAGTTGTAACAAATATTGCCGTGACAAACTCCCATATCAGTGGTGCACACTGCGTTTGAACTGAGTTCAGGTGTGGTCATGGGTTGTAGAAATAAAAAAGTCATGACTAAAAGTATGCATTGTATAGTAAAATGTATTTATTTATTTAAACTGCTCATTTCATTAAGATTAACATTGCATCTCTTATAATTCAACCAACAGTTTACCTGCTTTTTATTTCAGTAGTTAACATTTTAAATGTAGTCAGATTTCAAGTTACCATAGTTTAAATGCAAAATGACAACTACAACAATTTGTTAGGTAAAGTTTGCTAAAGCAAATATCCAAACAGCTAATGATATGGCACCAACTCAGTGCATTCATGCATGTAGACAGTCCTAAGTCCAGATGACCTGATAATGTTCGAACCGACCATCAGAATGGGAAGACTTTAAGTGACCATATGTGGCATAGTTAGTGGTGCCAGATAGGTTTGTCTGAATGTTTCAGAAACTCAGAAACTGCTGATCTACTGGGAGTTACCCACACAGCCATCTCCAGGGTTTACACAGAATGTGTGAAGAAAATAAAATATCCAGTGAGGGGTAGTTCTCTCAGTCTGTCTTGTTGATGCCAGAAGTCAGTGGAGAATGGCAAGAGTGCTTTGAACTAATAAGAAAGCAACTCAAAAACCATTTCTTATAACCAAGGTATGCAGAAAAGCATCCCTGAATGCACTGCTGAATGAAGGATGCATCCCTGAGTGAAGATTGCACTGGGTGACATTCCCATTAGCTAAGAATGGGAAACTGAGGCTAAAGTTCCCACAAAGACAACATAAGATTACAAAAATCATTGCCTAGTCGCCATTTCTGCTATGACATTCATATGGTAGGGTTAGAATTAGGTGTAAGCAACACGAAAGCATTGATTCAGCTTGAATATTCTTGCTGACCATGCCCATGTCTTTACTGTATGACTACGACATACCAATCTTCTGATGCCTGCAGGATAGCACACCACGCCGCTAAGCTCAAATCTCTCAAATCCCATAACTGGTTTCTTGAACATCACAATGACCAAACTCATTTACTATATATCCACAGTCCCCAAATCTGAATCCGATAAAGCACCTTTGAGATGGGGTGGAATGGGAGATTCACATCATGGATTGGCAGCTGACAAATCTGCAGTAACAGTCCGAAGTTACCACATGAATGTTTTCAGTACCTTTTTTAATGTGTGTTATTGAAAAGAATTCGGAAGGCAAACGAGGGTCCAACAGAGTCCTACATAGGCGTACTTAATAAGGTATCCTGTGAGTGTATGTGTGTGCCAATTTCAACTGTGATTTCAACGTTACCCTCTGAATTAACAAATTACAGTTCAACTGTTTAGTTCAATCTATGCATTTTTGCTTGTTTTTAAGCTTCATTTTGATGACAATTTAACTGCTAGCACTGATACATTTATCTACTTAATTCTGTTAAGTATCTACAATTTGTAAAAATGCTTACAATCCTAACCAAGTAGCACATATCTCTTGTAATCAAGGTACTACTACCAAGTTTGAAGGTATTAATGAAACCTATTTAAAACGGCTGCTACAAACTTGTTAGGTGTCTTAATTAAAAGCCTGATTCGCTTAGCAATTACAATTTAAAGACCAATTTAAAGACATACTTAAGAAGCTAAGCAGTTAGCAGCTAATTTGATAGTATCTTTTTCCTTTCCTTCTTTTTCTATTTGGCACAGGGAAAAGCAAAGCTGCCAAATCTGAGCTCTTAGTTCAGAGTATCAACCAATGAAATATGCAGCTATTTCAGGCTTTATACAGGGGATGTGGGGAGAGCAGCAAATAGGCCAAGAGTCATTTGAAAAAGTGGACACAGAGATTACACAAGTCCCAGCTGTCAGAACGCCAGTGAATCAGCACTCTCCAAAATAAAAGCTGCAGAATGTGACAACAGGGCTACACTTGATGGACACATGTTGACAGGCAGCGTCAGTGATGAGCAGAAGGATACCCACAGTCCTCTACTCTTTGGCCAAAAACTATCCAAATTGGCTGACCTGTCAGTCTGGTATGCCCATCCACAAGACTGGAATCACGAGCCAAGCAACATTACCCTTTTAAAACCAGCCACTGAGCTGCTCTAGTTCATTTTCAGTAGGTAGCCAAAGTCAACTTGTAGCTGGAATAATCTCCTGTGAAGCACACAAGCAAATGCAAGGGCAGCTGTAACAACTGCAAGGCAGGAATAGAATTCATTTACATTAATTAAAAGCATTATGTGTGAATTGATTTTGAAATTGATTAATTGCTAAATTGCTCAGTGTGTAGTTCATGCTACTGCATGCGATGCAAATTTTAAATACTTCCAGTCTTATCTCTCCACAGACAAACCTGCCAGTTACACATTTCAGCTCCTGCAGAAAAAATCCACTATTCTTTATTTTAAGACCAAAAATAAGAAATCCTTCTGGAGGGTTTTTCTTGGAAAATTGTTTGAAAAAGCAGGATATGTTTTTTTTTGTCAACAACTATCTGTCACTTCTCTCCGCACCGGCGGATGAACGTGTGCAATTAGAATCTACTTTGCTATCTGATGTAGCATTAACGAAATATTACTCATGCTACTCATAATATTCGCCCAGAATTATCACAGCATTATAAGCTTCCATTATTAAGCTTAAGCTTAAGTAAAACCTTATCACTAGGTACATATTTGTGACACCTAAATGTATCAGATCATCAAATAAATGTTAATATTAAAAAAGATAACCCAATTAAATATAAAATGGAGTTTATAAAACATGATTTAATTAAGGAAAAAAAAAGTTCAAACCTTTCTGGTCATGTGTGAAAAAATAATTGCCGTCTAAACCTAATAACTGCTTGCGCCACCCATAGCAGTAAGAACTGCAATCAAGTATTTATAGAAACTGCGAATTAGTCTTTTCAGTACTGAACTTGCCAGTGTGTCATGCTGCGTAACCCAAATACACTTGAGCTTGACTGCCACACATTTTCTGGTACAGACAAAATTCATGGTTCCATCAATTACAGCAACTAATCCAGGTCCTAAAGAAGCAAAGTAGTCCCAGACTATCACACTGCCACCATCATGTTGGACTGCTGGTATGATGTCTTCTCCCATGGATGCCATTTTTGCCCAGTCTCTTTCTTATTGTTGAATCATGAACACTGACGTTAACTGAGGCCAGTGAGGGCTGCAGTTCATTAGATGCCTTCTGGGTTCTTTTGTGACATCCTGGATAAGTTATCGATGCGCTTTTGGAGCAATTTTGGTAGGTTGGCCAATCCTGAGAAGTTGGTTGACTGGTTCCCCACTGTTCCAAGTTTTCTCCATTTGTGGATAATGGTTCTCACTGTGGTTCACAACCCTTTCCCAATTGGAGATAAA
Source organism: Aulonocara stuartgranti (assembly GCF_965226115.1). Taxonomy (NCBI): domain Eukaryota; kingdom Metazoa; phylum Chordata; class Actinopteri; order Cichliformes; family Cichlidae; genus Aulonocara; species Aulonocara stuartgranti. The sequence continues at coordinate 8,285,365 of NC_138946.1, forward strand.
TAATTGTAATTTCAGGAGCAGGACCACGCCTCCAAACACGCCCCTTTTTGGGTATTTTCTATATATGACCCCCCCCCCCAGTTCTACCAGCTGAGCTGTTCGTTCTCTTTTTCGTGCCCCACCCTCCCTCCCCTTTTTCAATTATTTCACTTCTTCACTTCTCATTAGTACATGGAGATCTGCCAAGCCCGGGAGCCGCTGCCAGTCCCCATCGAGGCCTTCCCCAAACCGCAGCTCATTTCTTGATTAAGCCTTTAGCCTTTATTTACTAAAAACGCTACCAAACCTAAAATGAGGACGTGGGCCCAGCTAGTAAACTGATAGATGTCAGTAACTTTGTATCAGATGTGTTGCTTTTTGAGATCTTTCAGCTTGCCTCACTTTGTCAGACAGGTTTTAGTTAAGAGATTTCCTGCTTCAACAGGTCTGGCAGCGATCAGGCCAGGGTGTAGCTAATGATATTGAACAGCTTTTGTTTTCTTTGATAAAAGAAATCATCATTTAAAAACTGCATGTTATATTTACTCAGGTTATCTTTGTCTGACATTAAAATGTGTTTGATGATATGAAATATGTTAATGTGACAAATATGCACAAACCAAGAAATCAGGAAGAGTGCAAATACTTTACTACACCAGCTCAAGCATATTTCTTGTGTTTTGATGCGGTTGACCCATGTTTGCATGGGAAGAAATGTGGTTTCTTTACATAATATTTTTTATTATCAGACATTTATTTATTGTGTGGGGGGTAGGGAGATATCCCATTTTCCCAACTAACTCTCCTGTAGTTTTAAGTCCAAACTATGCGGTGTTTTAAACTAACTTCAAGAAAACGCTTTTTAAGTTGTTTTGTTTGGGGGGGGGGTTTAAGAAGCAACTGACACCTGATAGTGGAATTGCTTCTCTCCACGTTACTTCTGCTAGAACATTTAGAGGGGTAAAAATGGAGGTGATTTTTTTCCATTAACCAAATAGACTTTTCTGGCTAAAGTAATGTTTGCCCAATATGTGGTGTGCTTGGTATGGAGGGATTCATGCCAGTTTTGGTGCTTTAGACTGTTCCAGTCAGTTCCAGAGACACAGCAAGGGTCCTGAAGAAGCTTCATTTATTCTCAGCAGGGCAACAGAAGGGAAGTGAGTTCTGCCAGATACAAATGGTGTACCCATGTGAGGAGATAGCAAGCGCTTCAACCAAAGGTCAGATTCTCCAATTCCATTTGTTCTTCTTTTTTGTTGTAGTCTTCCTCGCAGTGGCTTTAGCAGAAATCAGAAATATAGAATCATTCCATTGCCATTATCTGTATTATGCACAACACAGATGGATGTTTTGTTCCTTCCGGATGCCCAATTTGTGGAAATGAAGGCAGGGAGTAAAATCCAGTCCTTTCATCTCTCGCTTATTATCTTTTTCATTATGATCAGTGTGCTAATGAATCCAACCACAGAGCATGGTAATGGTACCTCATTTTAGCGAATGAAATATCCACCATGAAAAACCTTTAAAGGAAAAATTTGGCCTCGGGGGAATTTGGGACAGTTTCCGTTTCCTCAAACCAAGGACTGCAAGAATTTGTTCTATATATCCGCAGCCTCGGAATTCACTGATGGGCTTTCATGTCTCTGTGTGCAGTTAAAAGGCATGGTAACATAAGTAGGAAAGTTAGCTTAACCTTACTTAGTTACATTGTGGCAGCTGAAGTGAGAAAGGGGTTTGAAACAGAAGCAAAATGGTCCTACATCCATATACTTGTAACAAACTCCCACTATTCTGGTAATATTTTGCCAAAGGTTGGTAGGAATCAATCAGCAATAACAGAGGAATAAACTGTGAGCTTGTCCCAAAATCTTCTATGTCATCCATCTGTGTCCAAATAAATACATAGTTTAAGTATTATTATGTCTCTGGTTTGGGGTCTAGAACAGAGCGTCTCTAACTGAGAATTCTTAACTGCTGAGCGTCAGCCAGTTGAAATGCTTTAGCTGTCCAGAACCGTTGGCAGAATATATATAAAGGAGCAGATTGGTTGCAGGTAGGCTAGCCAGCCCATCTGAACTAGCTGGACACGTCCCTGAAAAAACTCATGCTGCTAATCCGGAAACCCTTTGATCAAATTAAAAGATGGGAATGGATGAGGTAAAATGTGGATCTGTTCCAACCTTCGATGAATTCAGCAAATATAGTTGCCCTTTTGTATAATTAAATCCTGGATTTGTGAAAAGATTTATTTCCATTTCAGTAAACCATAGCTGTGAAGCCTGGATCCTGTAAGTAAACAAACCATATTAAAGCTTCTGTTCTCAGGATGTGAGTCGAGTGCTTGTGAAATGAGTATGAGAGGAGGGGCCTTGATGAATTCAATGAGACACTACAAGTGGTATACATGATTCACATTGGAAGGAGTAGACTGGTTGGTGTAATTCTAATGAAACCAAATAAGGGAGGTCCAAACTGTAGAGCTAAAACAGTAACATTATTATAATAAAACATAAATCAGAATAAAAATCTATATAACATTAAATTGTGACTGGGTTTGTCATAGCTCACTTTAAAAAATTAAATGTCAAAAAAAGGCAAAAGAGGCACCTTAGCCATTACTAGTAATTTGAGGCAAACAAGTCCTCTTGTGGTTAGGATTTGAAGCCAAGCCTGTGCTTTTCTGCTCCTGGTTGCCCAAACACAGACTGTGAAATTAGCTGAAACAAATTAATGCTATGAAGGGAAACAAGGGTTGCTGAGCAGAATGTGGTATTAGTCAAAAGATGTTTGGCCAAGCTCTTTCTTGGCAAATTCCCTCCAAGCCAGAGCTTGTGCAGTCATGGTATTAGTTCCTAAAAACTCTCAATGGGACCAAAAGAAGTTTTGATTAAATACTCTCCGTAATGCCACATTTACTAAGCGTGTACAAATATGAGAAGACAAGCTGCTCCTGATTGAATGTCCGACCCCCCACCCGCCTTCCCCCTCTCCCCCTGCCGCCCCATAAAATTGTAAAGGCTACGGATCACATTCAGCAAACCTTCTGGCTATAATATACCGACATTTCTTGCTTGGTTTTTGAACTATATTTAGAGCTAACATTAGTATTTTATCCTTCCTTGAAGAGCGGGAGACCATTTGCAATTTAGCAGTACTGACAATGACTTGCAGCCGTATATATTCTTGCCCTAATGCCTGACCTTTCAGAAGCCTCTAGAAATTAGCTAACCCACAGTTATTCAACACAGGCATTAAAAAGTAATGCCCTTGCACTTTGAAGCAACCCTACTGGGGAAACTGCAGGCAATGTCTACTCTCTTGGGTTGCATTTTATTAACCGTCAGTGACTTTCTGAGCACCTCATCTCACTCATCTCTTAAATGGGATGTGAAATATCTGGACAAGGGAAAGCACTCTATGTGCAGACTTCATGCAGTTCAAGAAAAGAAAAATTAAATATTGTTTTTATTTATTAATACAGTTATTTTCAAACAGCTATTGCATTGCCCGTCACTGGTGCAAGTAAACAAAGGTGGATACCATGGTGGAAATCCATAGTTGACAGTACCTGCATGACAATCATCTATAATACATACCTGAGGCCAACATATCAAAAAGCCACCACTTCTGTCAGATTGTGGAGGACACAACTGACAACAAGGCCTTCAAGCCCCACAGGGCTCAACTGAGAACTGAAGGCTGATCCAGGCAGACAAGTCAAGTTCCCTGAGGAGATTATAGTAACATGGAGACACAACATTGTCGTACTCTTTTGATCCTCCAAGCAGGTCATACTACTGTTCCGAGGGGGTGCTGGATCCGGGGAAAAGCCAACAAAAGATGCCAAAGAAGTCTCTAGGTGGCTGAGTGGATAGCTGTCGGGGAAAGTGCATTCTTGGCCCAGGTTATGGCTTAATCAACCCCAGCTGGGTCATGTGAGTGAGGGGAAAGATCCAAAACTCCCTGGGATGCCAGGAACATCACTGACAAGGTGTCCAGATTTGCGTTGCAAAAAGTGTCAAGACAAATGCTGTGTACCACCTCATGTGACAGAATTAGCATTTTAGAGATATCCAATATGAATGTTACATGTTAAAAGATTTAAAATTTGTCATCAAAATTCGAGGGGAAAAAACAAAACTGTGCAAATCAAAAAGCACTTGATATAAAGTAGAAGTGCAAGCCCCCTTTTTTTTTAACCAAGTAAAAAATAATAATATTTATCTAAAATAATATTTTAGACCAGGTGTGGTTATGCCACTGAGAATTTTATTACAGCTTTTATTATATTGACTGTTCCTACATACAAAACTTTGGAAAAAAGACATTTTCTTTCAATATACTCTTTATACTTGGAACTAATTACAACAAGACTTGAAGCTGTGCAGCTTAATTCAACTGAAGGGTTTTAAATATCGCTGTCAGCGTTAGTCTCGATAAAATGACGTTAACGCGTTGACGCGGTGCAACCTCACGCACGGGGTGATCTGCGATAACTCGCTAACGGAGATTTGCCGCATTAATGCAGTCATGGCGTTAATGTCATCTTAACAAGATTAACGCTGACAGCACTAGTTTTAAAGAAATTCTAAGGACAATGGAGAACGCATCACTGGCTGGCTATTCCTGTTCTTAATGTTTTATTGCTCCTGTCTTTTATTTTATTTTTGATGTATTTTTCTATATCAGTTGTAATAATGACTATCCGGTCGTTAAGTCTGACGTCACTAGCCGTGTCTGGGCCTAAACTCCGCTGCAGGTCCATATATCAAACGATCACTATGGCATTTCTGAGAGTTGAAAAACTGTCTAAAGTCTTTCACCTTTAATAAAATGATCAGCGTTCTGCTCTACCAGGTGTAACAATTGAGTTTAACATTCAGGCATCCATGAAAACGGAATTTATGACATTTAACAGAGTTAGAAGTTAGCAGGAAGTTAGCTTGCTAGCTTCTATCTAAATACAATATAGCATGTCCTGACTGCAGGGTTTTGGAAACAAATTAAAACGTACAGCTCTGTTATCACTTCCAGCATAAATGAAGACAGAAAACTAAACAGCAGTGACGTTTGTAGGGCTACTGAAGTTTGGCTAGCTGGTATATAATGATGTGCTACGTGACCGCTAGCGACACAGCTATGTTAGCATAATATAAACAAGCTAACTATTTTTCCACTCGATAAAAGTTAACGTGAGTGTTCTCGGTGGTCAGGAACAAATGAGATAATCCATCCACAATACGAGGTTAGTCATTCATATACTGCTGCATGGGCTGGGCTGTAGTTACATCCTAAGGTTTTAAAAACTGAGCTTAAATAAATAATTAGCGGTAATAAAAGCCGAGGGAGGTCAACAGTGATCACTGACTGTTTTAGGAGCTTTTTGAGATTAAATAGAAGAAAATACAAAACATTAAACATGTTAACAACACAAAAGCCATATTAAACGCAGACTACTTTAGGCCCGGAAGTAGGATTCGTCATCACTTAACGACCGGATAGTATGTTGTAGTTTTGTATGATTATTTAAAACAGGTCACTCTTGAAGATCAGACTTTGTGTCTCAATGAGATTTATGAGCATAAAGAATGGTGAAGTAAAAAAAAAAATACACTTCTGCAAGTGAGTATAATCCCAGCCTTATGCTTACAGGTACTTCAACCTATAAGAAAAAGTATGAATGGTGTTATTCCCACTGTTTGTGTAAAGTTATTTTCACTGTTGCTCCCAAATTTGGATTTACTAACTCTGACTAAAGTTATTTCATACAGTTGCTATATAGACCCTGGTTTTACTGATGCTGTCCAACGAAAATGAAGAACTCTTAACAGATGTTACCAACTCATAGGTAGGAAAACTAAGGTCACTTATTAAAGTTAAAGATAGTTTAACTTTCAGATTACTCTAAAGCAGTGAAAGACAAGAAAAACTCTTCCATGTCAACAGTTCTGAAATGCTCTCCAATAATTGGGGTCAGATTTATTTCTCTGCGTGGCGGTCGCCATTGATTTTGATGTTCATTTAAGTTTGTGTGAGTGAAAGTACATTAAGAGCGTTTAAGTCGTCGAGTGCAAAAAGTTCTCTTTTTGTGTAGGTGGTGTTAGAAAGTTATGATACTGGAATGTGAGCTGTAAATAGAGCGTAAGCCATCTGTTAAACTTGCCGGACTAATTTATCGAGCTTTTGCTGAAAGACAGACAGGAAAATATTTGTGGGGTATCTGCCTTTGTCATCACTGTCACAGGATTGCAGTGAGCAGCGTTACAGCAGGAATTAATAAATGAACACTTTGGAATCTAAAGTAAACAGGCACGCTAATCCATCAGACATCTTCTGAGACCCCCTACTATCTCTCGCAGTATGACTTCCATCCTTTGCTGTAATTAGCTCATTTTGGAATGACATGACAGCAAACAAGCTATGAAGTGAAGACTGATAACAGAAGACTGAGCAGTTAAAAAAAATTATATATATATATTTTTATAAAATAAACTTGCACCTTTTCATAGGGACCTCCAACATATCGGTATTTATGTTAAGCCAAGGCTCACTTTACAAGACTTAAACACGTGTTGGCACGTCTGCACATCACAGCTACATGCATGCACGGCTGCAAGCGTCAACTCCGAATGGAGGAAAATAAATTATGCAGCATTACAAGACATTTAACAACATGTTTTGTGCTGAAGTACAAACTCTGATTGGCAGGGCGCAAAAATCAGGCCTTATTACATGAGTTTAAAAAGCATGTTACATGCTAAACATCCAGAATTTCTAATGAATTTCCTTAAAATAGCTAATAACCAAGCCATACGTCACGGGAGGTTGATAAGAGTTTGAGGATTAGATGAAATTAAAAAAGCCACAAGTTCATACTCAGTCCTTTGACATACGAAGCCTAGTGTGTGAAGACACAGGCGGCAGAGGCCTGCTGATCAAACACTCTCCCTAACAAATTACCTATGCTACTGACTCAACATGTTTAATCAGTGATACCACAGGTTCTCAAACTTTTTATTAAAGGTCTTCATGTGAATTTTGCATAAGGTCAGAGGTCTCAAACGATGCCAGTAAGTTGTGCATAATGTAACACTAATTTAATACATTCAACGACCCATCGCAGCGAAAGAAATGGCATAAATTGCCTGTAACCCCTGCCTCGAACTTAGGCACAAAAATATGTTTTCAAGGCAGCGCTGCAGAAAGAGTACGAGCAGACTGCACGAGAATTAATGCGTGCCTGTGCTCCTCTTTTTTTTTCTTTTTGTTAATTTTCCTTGTTGTTGCAAACTTTGATATTTTAATATCAAAGGAAGGGCACGGCCACAGATAGCGCAATGCAATCTTGAAGTATGACTCATGTCACAAGCTGCGCACGAGCGCACAGTAATAGGCACGAGGGTAAGTTCAATTAGATAAGCAGCACTCAAAAATAATGGCATGTGATATGGTTTGAACTGTTGCGGCGTGATTAGACCAACAAAATGGGGTTAAAATAGCTGTTTGTGCTGCACCCAAAATAAACTAAAAGCAATGGACCTGAGGGACCAATGTGATAACTAACATAACAGGACATCGGAGAGTTTTCATTAAAAACTGCAAGGTTATATTGCAACACTGAACAAATACTTCATTCATTTATTCTACAAAGATGCCGAAACCCTGAGAGAACCACTGTCAATTATAAATTTTAATTTAAAATGTATTAAATTTTAACAGTCTCGTCAATTCTCGGAAAAGCTTATAGGTAAATGAAGTAATCAACATAAACAGAAAGTTAATTAACTGTGTCATTATCACAAATTGTAGCGTTTCTGCTCGCCCTCCTCTTCGTGCCGCACGGTCGGTTACTGCTCGTTGTACTTCGGAAACATGCCGGTGGCACATAATAGTCTGCCCAGTGCTCAAACCTTTGGTCAATTTGAGCTTCAAATATGTAATTAGTTTGCACTTGTTTGTGTTTGCTGATACAACAAGTCAATTCCAGCCCCAACTCAGCATTTAAAGGTCAGCTGTGCCAACAACTGTTGCCTTTTGCAAATGCTTTCCGCTTTCTCATCTGATAATTCTTCACAAAGAGCCAAATCTGGCTCGACCACTCACCCCTGCTGTGAGACGAGTCTAAGGGAGCGATTAAGATAAAAAAAAAAAAAACCCAAAGAAAAACCCAGCACAAGTGATGCAACAGTCACACTCGAGTCATTACTGCCCCGTCTTTTTTCCAGCACGTACTCCTCATCCTACCAATGTGCACGTCTTGAGTGCCTTACACATCAATCATCTTTACACTTCAAGAGGAAGACTTATTACACGAGGAAGATGATTGGAGACGAGATTTATCACTGGCTAAAATAATAGGCAGAGGCACTCCGGCTCGCTTCCACGCGTGATGTCTTATGAGTGTTCAGTCCTGAGCCGACTCACGTCTCACCACTGTAGTATTTTAGGTAGATCGCTCGGAGCGATATGCATGATAGATTTACATGAAAAGCAGACCAAAATGATTCAAGTATTGAACCAGCATCCCTTGCCCTGTCTCACTGCCTAAGACAGCTGACTGTATTACACATATGCTCATGAAACTTCTCAAAGACCGAAGATGTCTCGACAGGTAACACAGGGGGAACAATATGGATACTCCTCCTGTCTTGAGGAGACAGGGGAACGCATACAGTAGTCTCAAATGAGCTCTCTGACAGCCAACTTTCATAGTAAAAGAGAAGAGCGGTGGGGTGAAACATGGCTCGAGGCAGCACTTAAAAAAATCTGGCAATATTTCTTTTTGAAACATGGAAAGCTCAATATGTCCAACAAAGCTCTCCCTTCAAATCCTCTCTCAGTGTGAGAGATAAGCATGCGGCAGCTTTTAGAGATGACAGTGAAATGTATTATGCTCTAACAAGGGAAAGAAGAAGCTGGCTGAGGTTGATGTGCCGTTTTGTCCGTTCAGAAACAGATTTCCCTTCCTGTTCTACAAACTGTAGTCACATCAAATTTTCAACCCAGTTTTGGACCAAGAGAAAGTCGCAGCAGGAGGAAGACATGTATGGTATTGAGTCTGAAACAAACAATAAAGAAGTGCCTTTGTGCATCTGCAAAAGAGTGCCACACTATTACTTTCTTTTTTAAATTTCACTAGTCAGGAAGATCCTGCTCTGCTGTGTAAGTGGAAGATTTTTAAAAATGCAACGAAACTAACTTTGGATTGTTAAATACCATCAAAGTATTACTCAAAGTCTTCACATAGTGGGTTCTTAAAGCGAAGCCACAAGCACACTGCTATAGTGATGTCACATACTAAAGAGATCTCATCCACACTAATATTCACGGAAAACTCTCACGATTCCCTCCACTTTACAGCTGAACTAATGTTAATCCAACTGAACAATGAATGATAATATAACATACTGGTATCACTGGTAAGGCAAGGCAAGGCAAGTTTATTTGTATAGCACAATTCAACAACAAGGTGATTCAAAGTGCTTTACAGAGACATTAGAAACAAAAACGAATAAAAAGCATGATTTAAAATTGATTAAAACAAACAAACAAACTAATTAACAAACAAACAAACAAAACAGTATATAAAATCAAAACAGATAAAATCAGAACAATAGATAAAATCAGTAGTTAAAATGTAAGTTTTGAAATTTAAGCTTAAAGGTGTGGATTTGGTGCTTTATTCAAATGCAGCTGAGAATAGGTGAGTCTTCAACCTGGATTTAAATAAACTGAGTGTTTCAGCTGATCTGAGGCTTTCTGGGAGTTTGTTCCAGATATATGGAGCATAAAAGCTGAATGCAGCTTCTCCGTGTCTGGTTCTGACTCTGGGAACTGATAAAAGACCGGATCCAGATGACCTGAGGGATCTGGAAGGTTCATACTGGGTCAGGAGGTCACTGATGTATTTTGGTCCTAAACCATTCAGAGCTTTATAGGCCAGCATCAGAACTTTAAAGTCTATCCTCTGACGGACAGGCAGCCAGTGTAAAGACCTCAGAGCTGGACTGATGTGGTCCACTTTTTTGGTCTTAGTGAGGACTCGAGCAGCAGAGTTCGGAATGAGCTGTAGTTGTCTGACTGATTTTTTAGGTAGACCTGTAAAGATGCTGTTACAGTAATCAAGCCTACTAAAGATGAATGCATGGACTAGTTTTTCCAGGTCCTGTTGAGACATCAGATCTTTTATCCTCGAAATATTTTTGAGGTGATAGTAAGCTGATTTTGTTATTGTCTTAATGTGTTTTTCTAAGTTTAGGTCTGCATCCATCACTACACCCAAATTTCTCGCCTGGTCTGTGGTTTTTAAGTGTATAGATTGAAGTTCTCTGGTGACCTGTAATCGTTTTTCTTTGGCGCCAAAGACTATTACTTCAGTTTTGTTTTTGTTTAGCTGGAGAAAATTTTGGCACAACCAGTCATTAATTTCCTCAATGCATTTACCAAGAGCCTGTACAGGGCCTTGGTCTCCTGGTGACATTGTGATATATATTTGTGTGTCATCTGCATAGCTGTGGTAGTTTATTTTGTTGTTCTTTATAATCTGTGCCAGTGGGAGCATGTAAATGTTAAACAGAAGGGGTCCCAAGATGGAACCTTGGGGAACTCCACATGTGATACTTGTCTGCTCAGATGTGAAGTTACCTATTGATACAAAGTATTTCCTGTTTTCTAAGTATGTTTTGAACCAGTTTAGTACAGTTTCTGAAAGACCTGCCCAGTTCTCCAGTCGTTTGAGTAATATGTTGTGGTCAACTGTATCAAATGCTGCACTGAGATCCAGTAAAACTAAGACTGACATTTTTCCACTGTCTGTATTCAGACATATGTCATTAAACACTTGTTCATTTGTGTCTTGTCAAGATTGTCCTTTTTCAGTATAGGTTTTATTACAGCAGTTTTTAGTGGTTCCGGAAACACACCTGACATTAAAGAAAAGTTGACGATCTGTAACAGGTCTGACTCCAAAGTCTTTGAGACCTTTTTGAAAAAACTTGTTGGCAGGACATCTAAACAGGAAGAGGAGGAGTTCAGTTGACCTAAGATGTCCTCCAGGTCTTTGCTGTTAATAGGGTGAAACTGTTTTATGGTGTTTAAACAGTTTTTCGGTGGACACAATACATAGTCTGGATCTGCTGTTGATATACCAATTGCTTGTCTAATCTTTTGGATTTTTTCTGTGAAGAATTTGACAAAGTCATTGCAGGCCATGGTTGAATGAAGTTCAGCTGCCACTGACACAGGAGGGTTTGTTAGCCTGTCAACTGTAGAAAATAAGACCCGAGCATTATGGCTGTTTTTAGTGATGATGTCAGAGAAGTAGGACCTCCTTGCACTCCTCAGTTGTAAATTATAATTGTGAAGTTTCTCTTTATAGATGTCATAATGAACCTGGAGGTTTGTTTTTCTCCATTTGCGCTCAGCTTTCCTACACTCTCTTTTTTCATTTTTCACTAGTGTGGAGTTTCTCCATGGAGACTTTTTCCTTCCAGAGATAACCTTCACCTTAATGGGAGCAATTGTATTCATTACATTTAACATTTTTGCATTGAAGCTATTGACGAGCTCATTGACTGAACCTCTGGACAGGTCAGGTGTTAATGGGAAGACCTGGTAAAAGATCTCACTACTGTCTTCAGTTATACATCGTTTTGTGATCACTGCTGTTGATATACACTGAACAAAAATATAAACGCAACACTTTTGTTTTTGCTCCCATTCCCCATGGGATGGACGTAGAGACCTAAAATTCATTCCAGATACACAATATAACCATCCCTCCCAAACAGTGGTCACAAATCAGTCCAAATGTGTGGTAGTGGGCACATCTGCTATATTGAGATAATCCATCCCACCTCACAGGTGTGCCACATCAGGATGCTGATCTGACATCATGAGTAGTGCACAGGTGTACCTCAGACTGCCCACAACAAAAGGCCACCCTGGAATGTGCAGTTTTGACTCACAGCAAAATGCCACAGATGCCACAAGCAATGAGGGAGCGTGCAATTGGCATGCTGACAGCAGGAATGTCAACCAGATCTGTCGCCCGTGCATTGAATGTTCATTTCTCAACCATAAGCCGTCTCCACAGGCGTTTCAGAGAACATGGCAGCACATCCAACCGGCCTCACAACCGCAGACCTCGTGTAACCACACCAGCCCAGGACCTCCACATCCAGCAGGTTCACCTCCAAGATCGTCTGAGACCAGCCACCCAGACAGCTGCTGGAACAATTGGTTTGCACAACCAAACAATTTCTGCACAGACTGTCAGAAACCGTCTCAGGGACGCTCAACTGCATGCCCGTCGTCCTCATCAGGGTCTTGACCTGACTCCAGCTCGTCGCCGTAACAGACTTGTGTGGGCAAATGCTCACATTCGATGGCGTCTGGCACGTTGGAGAGGTGTGCGCTTCACGGATGAATCATGGTTCACATTGTTCAGGGCAGATGGCAGCTGAGAATGTCCCAGTTCTTGCATGGCCAGCATACTCACCGGACATGTCACCCATTGAGCATGTTCGGGATGTGCTTGACCGGCGTATACGACAGCGTGTACCAGTTCCCACGAATATCCAACAACCTCGCACAGCCATTGAAGTGGAGTGGACCAACATTCCACAGGCCACAATTGACAATCTGATAGACTCCATGCGACGATGTGTTGCACTGCATGAGGCAAATGGTGGTCACACCAGATACTGACCGGTTCTGGGTCCCCAGACCCCCAATAGTGCAAAAAACTGCACATTCCAGGGTGGCCTTTTGTTGTGGGCAGTCTGAGGTACACCTGTGCACTACTCATGATGTCAGATCAGCATCCTGATGTGGCACACCTGTGAGGTGGGATGGATTATCTCAATATAGCAGATGTGCCCACTACCACACATTTGGACTGATTTGTGACCACTGTTTGGGAGGGATGGTTATATTGTGTATCTGGAATGAATTTTAGGTCTCTACGTCCATCCCATGGGGAATGGGAGCAAAAACAAAAGTGTTGCGTTTATATTTTTGTTCAGTGTATTTGTGTGGGCTGAGATTTTACTTTCAAATAAAACACAGTAATGATCAGACAGGCCCACATCAGACACAGTAATGTTTGAAATGCTCAGGCCCTTGGAGATCAGTAGGTCAAGAGTGTGTCCTCTATTATGTGTGGCCTCTGTTACATGCTGAGTCAGCCCAAAGTTGCCCAGAGTGTTACTCAGGTCTTTAGTCCCTTTGTCCTGAGGGTTGTCCACATGGATGTTAAAATCCCCAACAATAATTACACAGTCGAAATCAACACAGACAGCAGTTCACTGAGGTCATTAAAAAAGTCTGTGCAGTATTTGGGAGGCCTGTAAACATTAAGAAACACAACTTTGGATGGGGCCTTCAGCTGTAAAGCCACATATTCAAAAGACTGAAAACTTCCAGGAGATAGCTGCTTACATTGAAATGATTAATTAAATAAGACAGCAACCCCCCCTCCTCTCCTGCTCGCCCTGACCTCACTGATAAAACTGTAGTTAGGAGGGGTCGTCTCGATGAGAACAGCTCCACTGTTACTTTGGTCCAACCAAGTTTCAGTTAAAAACATAAAATCAAGGCTGTGCTCAGTGATTAAATCATTAATTAAAAATGTTTTCCCAGCTAAAGATCTAACGTTTAATAAAGCCAACTTAAGTGTTTTAGAGGCATTACTTGTCCCCTCGTGTTTGGGAGCAGTCTGTGGCACACAAGGTATGTTTACTATGTTTAAAGATGTTTTAGAGTGCATTTCTCTGTGTTTTGACCAGGCCACATGTCTCCTTCTGTCACCTGAAAGTACAGAGATTTTAAAACCTTCTAGTAAACAGGGTCCCAGCCTCTCCTGGGAAAAGTCACCACTGCCATAATCCTCGCAGCCCGGACCCTCCACACATCACACATCAGACTTCAGAGACAGAGCATGAAGGTGGTAAGGAGGAACTAAGGGGGGCGAGGCTGAGCAATGTGACTTCGATTGCTCTGTTGAGGGTGGGGCTCGGTGGTGATCCTTTGGCTGCTCTGGTGGGGGGTTTATGGGGGACAAAAAGGGATTGGGCCGGGGGGTAGATCTGAGCCCAGCATTGACCCGCTCCATCATCTCCTCAGTGAATTTCAGGCGTGGGGAGGAGGGAGAAAGGGAGGGGGAGGAGGGTGATGGCCTGTCAGGGGTTTGGGGGACTGGGGAAGATCGTGGTCCCTGGTCCTGGTCCTGGTCGTTGGTGTTGTTGAGAGAGTTGGAGGCAAATAGGGACCCCTCTTCTTGCCTCAGATGTCTCTCCTTTCTGAGGCTCTTCCCGGGTGGGAGCAGATGGAGCTCCTCCTCAAGGTTTCTGCTGGGCTTTGTCTGTTCTTGGAGTACTGTTTGTTCCTCTTTATGAGATAACTCCTCGTTTATCTCAGCCTTGGCACCAAGCACAGATGGATGACGTATGGAATAAAACAAGTTGGAGGTGAACAGTTTCACCCCTGACTTGTTAAAATTAAATCCATTTGCTTTGAACAGATGCCTGCGTTCCCAAAAAATATTAAAGTTGTTGATAAAATGCACTGAGTGGTCAGCACATGCTGATATAAGCCATTTATTCAGTGCAAACAACCTGCTGAATCCCTCGTCTCCTCCTCTGACCGGCGGTACAGGTCCACTGATGAATACAGCTGCCTTCAGAGAGTTTGCAGTATTTAATAATCCAGTAAAGTCCCGTTTCAGAACCTCCGACTGTTGTTTGGACACATCGTTTGACCCTGTATGCAGAACAATGTTTGTCACAGTTGGATATTCCTCTGCAATTTGAAGAATTCTCTCCTTCAGGTTGTTGACCATATCGTTAGGAAAGCAGAGGACTTTAGTGTTCTTACCGCACATCCTTTGTACATCCTTTACGGCAGAGTCACCCACAATCAGAGTTTCAGGCCTAGCCTTTAGCTTTCCCTGTGGCCTTTCACTTTTCAACAGATTTTCGGACCTTACTTCACTACTTTTAGATGGATGGTTGTCCGATATAGATCCAGGGTCCTTTGATAGTGGAGCAAATCTGTTGTGCAGTTTCACATTCAGTTGTTTTGAAGGTTTGTTGTTAACCTTCCTATTCACGGTTGTCCAGTCCTGTTTCCTCTTGTATACAGGGGTAGAAGAGCTTCTCTGTCTCGTAGGAAGTGAAGGCCAGTCGGTTTCAGAGATTTCAGCTCGCTGTGCCCTGCCTGTGATACGTCCTCCCCCTTCCAGGAGACATGATTTATGTCTTGGTTTTGCACCAAGACAGTCCAAGGGGGGATTATCGCTTGAGTATTTATAATAGTGCACAAAGTCTACTTTCTTGGTCATGTTATCTGTGCTCCTTAGCTGTGTACTAGCTTGCTCATCGCCATTGTTTTGAATCAAAGGCAAGGTTGTTTCATTTCCACACAGTCCATTTACCTCCACGTTTACTTCTAAGCGATGAATTTTTGTCTCCAGTACTGCAATCTTCTGCAGGAGGCTGTGGTAGTCATCTGTGGAGAGGGAAGGCATCTTGTTGCTAGTTAGCCTAGCGGTTAGCACCTTTCCAGGGTATTGAGGCTGCTCAGTGCCCAGACGCTGTAATCAGGCTTCAGCTGTGTCTAGGCCACAGACACACGGAGCGCTGAGGATAAGGTAACTATAAAAATGTTGCTGTTTCTGTTAAGAACACTTTAGTCCTAATGATCTATAAGTGTCCAGAAGCTATCGCAGGTAAGCTCATACGGAAAAAAGGGAAAAAATCAGCATAAAAATCAATAAAAATCAATAAAAGAAGCAAAGCATTTAAAGAGCAAAGAGATGAAGCGTCCACACTCACAAAGGGGGAGGAGCAAAAAAAATAAAAAATAGAGCAAGATTACTGAGCAGTGTAAATGGATGTTGTGTGAGCTTCATTAGCTTGTCTTTAGTTACGTAGCCTCTTTGTCTTCAGCCAGTCTGTCAGAAAATCTTAGCAACATTAACATTATATATAAACACTGTAATCATTACCATGCTGTCAATATGTTAGCGTTTTTCAACACTACCACCATCAGACCAACACATAATACTTGCTGAAATATTCAGGAGGGGAGATGCTTCCAGCTTAACACTAAACTAGAAAAAAAAAACAAAGAAAAAAAGAACTGCTTCCCAAAAAAATCAAACACAAACAAACAACCAGTTCATAGGAGATGTTTTCATCAACTTACCAGTTACGAGGTCACTCATCTTTTAAATAACACTCATTGATAAATTGGTCTTCGTGGCTGATATTTATATAAAAAAACTAAAAAAACAAGTGGTAGCCTGCATACTGACCAGCCACTTTATTAGGTGCACATGTTCAATCACATCATGCTTTTAGTCATGCAGACATGGTCAAGACCAGCGGTCCCCAACCCCCGGACCGGTACTGGGCCGCGAGAGTTGAGGCTCAGGTGTGAAATGTATGGTTTTCAGGGTTTTTATCGGTTTTCAGCGTTATTTTGTTATCATTTTGATCGTTAACTCGGTTTTCCTGGGTCTTTTCACGTGTGTTATGAATAAATCTTCTTTTTTTCGGTACCAGTACTAGTTTTATTTAGTTGTATTTATCCGCGACACCTTAAAGGCCGGTCCGTGAAAATATTGGCGGGCATAAACCGGTCCGTGGCGCAAAAAAGGTTGGGGACCGCTGGTCAAGACGACCTACTGAAGTTCAAACAGAGCATCAGACTTGGGAAGAAAGATTACTAGAAAGTGACAGTGAATGTGGCATGATGGTTGGTGCCAGATGGGCTGGTCTTGAATATTTCAGAAGCTGTTAATCTACTGGGATCTACTCTAGGATTTACAGATAAAACTCTTTAAAAAAGGAGAAGATGTCTAGTGAATGGCAGTTATCAGGGAGAAAATGCCATGTTGATGCCAGAGGTCAGAGAAGAATTGCCAGACTGCTTTGAACTTACTGGAAGACAGCATTAGGTAAAATAATCACTCATAATAACCAAGGTATGCAGGAGATGTGTAGGTATGGCAAGTCTCAGGGAGGTATGGGGTCTTCACACACCCCCGTTCTCTGCTAGCCATTGGGGCGGGGGGGCTGGGAGGAGATGTTAGCTGTCCGAATGGCCTCCCTGCTGCTGCGGAGCCTGGGACGGTCTGCTTGCCTCCACCTCGGGGGGAAGGGTAATATCTCTTGGGTCTGGGTTCTGTTTCCCCCTCTGGGGGCGAGGGTACCTGGACCCGGGGTATAGAGTATGTTTGGGGAGTGTGATTGTGTGTACATGTCCATTTATGTCAATCCTTACGTTGGGTGAGTGCTGAGTGTTTGTATATGTGTGCATGAGGGTGGGAATGCATGTTTATGTCTGTGTGTGCCTGTTTGTCTGTGTCTATATGTCAGGTCGGGTCTTAGACTCCACCTCTCTGGGAACTCCCAGGCCTATCTCCCCTTACCACACTCCCTGCCGGTAACTGATGCCCTTAAGGGTCGGTGCATTGGTGGTTCTTGGTGTCCGGGGCTGGGCACTCAGGTATGTACCGGCTCACTCCCGGTGGCTACCTGGCGGGGCCTGGCGCCTGTTGCTCGGTCAGGCCTCCTCCGGGGTGCAGGGGGCCCTCGGGCCTCTGGGCCTGCGGCTCGGTTCACTCTGGCACAGCTGGCTGCCGGCAGAGCCGGCGGGCACGCCGGTGCAGCCCCCTCTAGCTTCTGCTCGGTGGCTACTGGGTGACGCCTCGTCTGGGGATCCTCAGCCCTCCCCATGAGGGTGGCACGGATGCCCCTCCGGTGGTCCTCTTTGGGCTCTCGTGCTCTGGGAGCCTCTGGATGTCTGGGGCCTGGATCTCCTCCATGCCTGCTTCATGCCCTGGGGGACGGGGCTATGGCTCGCTACATCCTCTTGCAGACCATTACATGTGGAAACCTTTTGAATACAAGCACGCTGATCCACACAGGTATGCACACGGGTGTTCACTGCTCGTAGACTTAAATTACACCTTTCTTGGCTGCTACTTCAAAGCACATTGTGCGCTGTCTGTCCTGCGTGCTGCACAACAACATTGAATATTCAGTATTTACTGCTGTTTACACTTAGCTAGATTAATGCGATGGTGTTGTGTTTAGTATGTTATTTTTTTTTCTCCCCCCCTTTCTCACTGTCCCTCTCCCCTTCTGTTTTTCTTTTCTTTCCTCTTTCTCTCTCCTTCCTATCCCTCACTCATGTCTGTCCCGTCTGTAACATCTGAAAATAAAATATAATAAACAATAAAAACAAAGGTCGATCAAATGGACCAATACGGCAATGCCACGATGATCCATTTGGCAAAGTAAATCCATTGGGTATCCTTGTTGGTCTTCAGACAACAATTCTGACGGCTAAAGAACCAAATGGGACAGGCGCAAAAAAAAAAAAAAAAGTCTCAGTTTCTATGGTGACACTCAGGAGGTAGGTTGGGAATTTATGATGAACAGCAAGAAACTGTGGAACCATCCTGCCTTGTATAAGCAGGTTGCTGGTGTGTGGGAGATTTTTTTAAGCACACTTTGGGCCCCTACTCTAATGGGGCCACAGTCAACAGATCTCAATCCAACAGAGGCTCCTTTGCGATGTGATGGAATGGAGATCGTCAAAATTGTCTGAGGAATGTTTCCAGCATCCCGTTGAATCTGCTAAGAAGAAGTGCCTAATGAGTGTAGAGTGAATTTCTGTGTCAAAATATCAAAGCTTTTTTCCAAATCCATACTTTGAAACCTTGATAACACCTTTCTCTGATGAGTTAAGTGTGCTCCCTCGCACATAAGGAATACATAATGGTTTCAGGAAAGCGTGTAACCTCAAACAGCTGAGAGAAAGTGCTCTCTTATCTTGCCTCCACTCTTTCCTGTGTCCCCAGCCCTCCCAGGAGCAGGAGGGGTGGGGTTTGTGCTCTTTGTACGCATAATTCTTTGAACAAAAAAAAAAAGTGTTTCATTTGCAAATACAGACTTTTTTTAATAGCTCGCTCTGAAGGAACTTGTTCACACCATAGGTGCGGTTTCACTTTGTCACCCTACAGCACCACTACCAAACTTCTCTGCCTTCCACATACACTCCCAAGACTTTTCTCACAAATAAGTGAGGTGGCTTGCCATCTGTTCCATTTCTTGTTTAGAAAAAACTCAATTTTCAAGTAGAGAACTGAGTCACACAGAAAAATAAAATTTTTCGTGTACTTTCAAACCTAATGACAAATTTCTGCCACCTGCACCCGCTCTGTCAGTCAAATCAGAATCAGAATCAGAATCAGAATGGGTTTATTGCCAGATGTTGAGGTTTACAACATTAGGAAATTGCTGCGGTGCTTCAGTGCAGACAATAAGAATTAAAGTGCTATGTAGAAAGAAAGATATGTGCATGAGATATACATGAGATATATACATGAGAATAAGAATTATGAGTGCTACGTAGAAAGATATATACATGAGTGCAGGTGGTGATCAGTGCCAGACATGAAATGATGCAGTGACACAGCGTAGGGTCATGTGTTAGTGGCGGGGACAGTCATGTGGTTATTGTTCATGTGTCCCACAGCAGAGGGGAAGAAACTGTTCTTGTGGCGAGAGGTTCTGGTGCGAATGGACCGGAGCCTCCTGCCTGAGGGGAGCAGGTCAAACAGACTGTGTCCAGGGTGAGAAGGGTCAGCTGAGATCCGGGCTGCACGCCGCAGAGTCCTGGAGGTGTACAGGTCAAAGCAACGTCAGCAGAAATCTGTCTCGGTGCATTCGTCACATATTCATCACCTTCCACTTAAACACCTCTACAGATATACTATTATTTGTATTCTCATGTGTAAGACAAGGGTGCAGTAACCTTTCCTTTGAGTGTTATCGAATGTGCAACTTCAATATTTGCACACGCTGTTGTTCTCAAATAATGGAGTAAAACGTCACACAAGTGAACATTAAAATCTAATGCTCTCGCTTCGGCTTCTCGGGATCCCCACTGCGAAGTGCGGTCGCCGCCAATTCCCTTGGGGTGTATCTCATTTGCTAACTGTGGCTTCCTGTCCTCTCATTTCCCTCATCTCATCAGAGAGAACTGCAGGCAAATTGTTTACAAATCACACAACTCACTTCCACATAAATGTAATATTTTCCCGTGGAAATTTACAAAATGAACGCCGCGCATCCAGGCAATAACTCCAGTAAATTCTGCTTGACATCATACAAACAGAAATTCTGCACTTATCATGATCTCTGTCAGTTATTTTTTTTCTAATATCTGGGTCCTGACACACGTGTGATGCTCGCTGAAAATGTATTTCAGTATTGTCTAATCTTTTTTCTTCTTCTTCCCCACAGTGTGACAGAAAACAGTTATGAACTTGACAGACAGCCTGCAATATTTATTTATTTAATACCACACCAAAAGGAAAACAGAGAGAGGTGCGAGTTAGGAATTGATATGTGGCAATTGTGTTTCAAAATTCAATCACTTTTCTCCAAAAATGGAAGCGGTCTCCTGTGGGCAGTGAGAGGAAAATGGGCTGGAGGCCTATTTACTGAGCCATAATCCTATCAATAATGAAGTAGCGTTGACATCTTAGTGAACACGCCCGACTCTCTCTGCTTTTGGATGAGAGCTTTTTTGTGTTTAGGGTTCAGAAGTTGGACCTTCTCTCCAACTCTTTCTCTCTCTTTATTTTTTAAATATTTCCCCCTCAAAGATCCTCAGTGTCTGTTTGTCAGATTTCTGGAAGGGAATCATCCACCATGCCTCATTAGGGCAGAAAAACTGCCAGATTTTCATTACAGTTAAAAAAAAAACAAAAAAAAAAACTTCCACACCTGACTTGATTGATTAAGGCGCTTTCAATCTAAGAAACGGCTTTAATCAGAGAAATCAGCTGCTGCAGTGTTTCCTTAGAAGGAAAATTGCACACTTTCGATGAGAGCTTTAAGCAAAATGAATCTGGGCTTTCTCTTTGTAGAGCAATTCAAACAACAAAGAAGGACGGAGGAAATTGCGGGGAAATGTTCAGGAAAGAACAGAAGTGTATCTGCCGGGATTAACATTAATATGCCATAGCACTTTATTCCCCCTTTAAATTTAAATCAGATTTGTGCAAGTTTTATATGTACACGGATCACCTTTTCTTTCTAAACTGCCACTGTGAAGAAGCACTCATCAAAAGGCTTAGTCAAAGGAACACACACACTCCCAGTGACTTAGTTCACCCTCCACACTGCCTCTTTGAAATGTGCCACTGTGCAGCCGAACAAAGGTAATAATGTCTCTCTTCTGCTGGTATCTGGGTCGAATGAGATCAATCAGTCTTTGGGCAAAGAATCAGCATGTGCCATCGCTCTTTTGTCACCAGTGTCGAGACGTAGGTGGAAGCAGGGATGAGCCTGATGAAAATCAAAAGATTTTCAGTTCAGCCAAAGAGACAAGGTTCAGACACTATCAGCCCTGGCCATCAGCGACCCTCAGTTCCTGAACAATGAATCATTATGGGGCTCAGAGAGGCCTTAATAGACTGACTGACAGATGAACTTGGAAAGATGTCTGTGTTTTTGTGCGCAGAATAAAGGCGAACTGCGGCATTATTTGACAAATGGGTAGCAAGCAGTGAATCGTAGATTTGATTTTCCCTGTGTGGCAGAATAAAGGTGACACAGGTTGAGTTTAAAAATAAAACGCAGGCTTTTATTTTACGTAAGGATCTAAACGGAGTCTGCAACTTCAAGGTGAATGTGAAACAAATGGATAATTGTACTTTTTTGCAGTTACTTAGGTTTAGATCCGGTTCATTTGTTTTTGTTTTTAAAACTATATTCAGGACAATTCAATAGATAAAGGTGTTTAAAGAAAGAAATATATCTGTGAAGGTTCTGAGTCATCCAGGGCATCGTTGTCTAAGGAGCTTTGAAAGAAAAGCGTCTGGACTTCTTTAAGTTTCTTGAAATTTAAGATTTAAGATTTTAAGCCCTATGGGAGTGTCCCCAAAGAGGGTCATGGAACCTTTAGGTAGAAGCACAATAGGGGGTCCATAACTCTCTTGGCGGACACTCCCATAGGGCTTAAAATCTGGGACTCTTCGCCACTTGCTCTTAGAACTGAAGAAGCTTCTCAGATGAGAGGTGAGACGTCTTCAAGAAACTTAAAGAAGTCCAGATTTTTCCCAAGCTCCTTAGAGAAAGAAATAAAACCAAAATTATAAAAAAATAAATGAAACACTGCTACAGCAGTGCCTGCTGTAATAAGGCTGCTTATCTCTATTTACACAGATCACCATGCTTGTTGTTGCAAAATGATGTGCAAATTCTTACAAAGTCAGAATTTAACTTTCAGGTTCTTGAAAAGTTCAAAATGCTGCTGGGTCTTTGCTCTGGCCGGGCTCGTTGGATTTGGACCAGCTCTGCAGTGATGAGGGCTCAGGCACTGCAGTGACTCTGATTATGAGTACTGGGATTGCATTTGGACTCAATGTAAGTTTAAGCTAAATACTCAAGCACACGAATGAGCTAGAATCTATTGGATCTATCAATCGGCAGTTATTGAAACAAGGACCTTTGAAGTTGTCACAGTGGACTCTAAAAACTTTCATGATGAATTTCCATTGCAAAGTTTGCAGCAAATTCTTTGCGGGAGTATTGGTATTGGAGACTACGAGGAAAGACAGACATCTTGGATCCTAACAGTCAGTGTCAATGCAGACAAAGAAGTGACAGGAAAAGTCAACTAACTTTTTGCCTTTAAGTTATAGGAAGTCACCTGCTGTCTTTGCAACTCTGAAGCACACTTCAGGGTCCATGCAATCACAACATGCTTTGCAGGGATAAGTAAATGGGTCTGTGATCGATTATGGATTTTCTTATTCTGTTTTCACAGACTTGACCTCACCTCAAAGCTCTAACTGCAAGTCTGGATTCGCGCAGTGTGGCTAATTTGCAACATGCTCATTTGAATGTTTTTCAGCTGCCTGTAGATTTGCAACGACATAAGGACACGCAGATCAGCCCAGAATGACTGCAAACTTTAAAAAAGAGATCTATTGATTAGACTCACTGGATTTGCTTCCAATTCACTGCAATGTTGGTGGATGTGACTTTATTTTCAGTTCCATTAGTTCTTGCAGTAGATACTTTGTGTCAACACTCAGTTCATTGTGCCATTCTGATGCGCTCACTGTTTACAGCTGCTGGGAGTGAGGCAGAGTTTACCACCTCCAGATGAAACGGACTTAGAGACACATCGAAATCAATGTTTGATGAGGAGGATGGCACCTTTGAGGGGGATTCCTGGTTCAGCTGGAGGCAGTCTAGTGACTGTTCCAGACTAAAGCTAATGGCTAGGCAAGATGTTTACAGTTGTGCTTGCTATTTCTGCAGTATTTCAGAAAAGACTTGACTGTCGTATTTTTGATATATGCTTATTGATTATAAACAACATAATATAAGTGGGGTTAAACCAAGCCTGCATTTTAATGGTAGCTTAGTCATTCACACCAGACCATTGCCATCGCAACTGGGTGTGACAATGTTTGCAAATGCAGGCTCAAAAGAGGCTAACTGAGGTTTGTGGGAATTCACTGGGCTGGAAATCCTTTGTTTGCTTGTTGATTTGTTGTCATTTGTTTGGTTTTCACGCAGTGAAGTTAACACAGCTGCCTCAAGGAAAGCCCTAAAAATGTAAATTTATCAAGATGATCATCCTGTGAGTGTGGAAAAAAACACAGGGAAAACTTCCAGGCTGTGAGGAGGAAATCTGGGCTGCTGTTACAACAGAATAGGTTTTTTCTTAATGTAAAAACTCCAAATTAATTGTATTAATGCTGAACGGTGTTTGCTTCTGTTTTGCATCTTTCAGGCACACTGAGCAGTAATTCTCCCTCAGATACACAACTGCCTCTCTCTCTCCCCGCCCCAGCTAATCATAAGGGGCAGTTCATCCAAACATGCATTATTAGTTCAGTAGTATCTCTTCATGCGCAGTGTTTTGGTTTTATTTGTCAAGGTTTATAGACATCTGTCCCTGGGATTTCAGCTTCCATCCTAAACCAGCAGGGATTCATGAAATCTTCATTGTGCTGCTCACACCACCGAAAAAGCATTTAAATTTTTTAAGAGCAACACAACACAATACCCCACAAGCCAGCGTTTCTCTGTCTTTATTATGAAACTTTGACAGTGTGCTTACTTTCTGAGGTAAAAACGACTTTATTATCTGTAAATACAAAGAAGCGTATCAATTAAACTCAACTTTATTGACACGGACGGGAAGAATTCGAGACAGATGTCTTGAAATCTTGAAGTAAAACCAAAGCTGGAGTAGGAGGAGAACTCCCACACAGCACTCTGAGGGTTCTTGATGAAACACATGATGTGGAAGCTAAAAATCAGGTGAGTGAAAGCAGTGAAATCAAAAGTTGCCTCAAAATTATGTGTGTTTATCGGCTAGAAAGTCTCTCTAAATACCTTTCAGAAGAAATCGTACCACTTGGAAATTGATCCCCGAAAAAGTGCAATAAACTCTGTGTTCCTGATGGGCATGACATAATTTAAGCCTGGCTTTTACCTGATATTTAGATCTATAATGTGACTATCAAAACTGGATTGGGCAGCTTCCATCGAAAGCAGTAACCATTTGAATATGGGTTTATTAATCAACAGTGATGCTGGCTGAGAAATAAACAGTGAGCTGAACATCTGAAGAGGAAAAATAAATATTTTGTAGGTCAAGACTTCTTTGAAAAGATCAACTGCATGGCATATATTAAGCAAGTTAGATAAAATTTAAAAAATGACACCATAATCACCCTTAAAAGTCAGAATCAGACAAAGTGCTTCAAGCTTTGTGAGGTTTTAACAGAAGAATATAATAATAACAATAATAATAATACCTTTACTTGTGTAGCCCACAGGGTTACAGAGTGCTTTACAGTTTGAATAGAAGTCACATTAAAGATACGTATACATGTTCCAACATATATAAACATAATCAAGCACAGGGCCACGCATTCATTCCCATATACACACACCATACATGCCAAAAATTAAAGGACAACCAACCAATAAAAATGTGTTTCAGGAAACAGAATTAGCCGACCTGATAGGCTGAGGAAGGCTGTTTCAAAGTTTGGGTGCTAAAAGTTCAAAAACACTGGTCGCCTCTGGTTCTAGAGTAAGAGCCTGGAACAATTAGGAGACCTTGATCTGAGAAGTCAGCTGTGGGGATACGGTCCAGCAGCCCCGTTATATGAACAGGTGCCTTTCCATGTAGACTACATAGACAGGCTACGGAGGACTCAAAGATTCACATGAAAACAGAGTTCTACTAATTAAGAATGGAGATAATTAAAGTGTGTACTAAAGGTTCCAGATGTTTGGATGACAGTAAAGGTTTGATTTTTGCACATTTCTGAGATGAAGGAAACAAGACTGAGTGAGCTTAGAGATGTGAGGTTCAAGCTTCAGTTACCAAGGTGATAAATCAGGGGTGGGCAACTCCAGGCCTCGAGGGCCGGTGTCCTGCAGGTTTTAGATGTGTTCTTGATCCAACACAGCTGATTCAAATGGCTAAATTACCTCCTCAACATGTCCTGAAGTTCTCCAGAGGCCTGATCATGAATTGATCATGTGATTCAGGTGTGTTGACCCAGGGTGTTATCTAAAACCTGCAGGACACCAGCCCTCGAGGCCTGGAGTTGCCCACCCCTGTGATAGATGATACCAGAGTTCTTAGCAGATGATGTGATATTAACGACCTACTGACAGACCTCCTTAGAGAAAGTTTTGGGGCCAAACACTAGAAAGTCAGCTTTACTAGAACTGAGATGGAGGAAAATTTGAATGCATCCAATTAGTAATGGCAGAGAAGCAAAATGAGTTGGACTACGCAACGCTTTGTCACACAGTGATAGCCAAATGCTTAGAAGCAGCAACTTACAACTCAGCACAAACGCAGAGGACAGAACTCCGAACAAGGAGATTTTATCAACACGCTCCGCTATGTCCCACCAGGAACGTTGTGTAATTTTGATGATACTGATCTGTGCAGATCAAGGAGCTTGGAGAACTTTTCAAAAACAGACAGGAAATACCATTACAAACTTCTGCATACTTGCATCATCAGTTTAGGAACAACAGATCTATGAACCACACAATAGCAAATCTTTTTTTTTTTTTGTGATGGTGGATTTTCACTCACCTCTGAAAATCCTTTGTTTGCTTGTCTATTTGTTGATGCACCACAGCTCCAAATGCTCGACTTTCAGTAGAAAGCAATAAAAAAAATTTAAATTTATCACGACGATTATTCTGTGCAGGAGTGTGGAAAAAATTGGGGAAAATTTCAGGCTGCGAGCAGGAAATTTGGGACTACCACTTTCACAACAGAATAGTTTTTTTTTCTTAATGTAAAAACTCCAAATTAATTTTCTTAATGCTGAACGGTGTTTGCTTCTGTTTTGCATCTTTCTGGCACACTGAGCAGTAATTCTCCCTCAGATACACAACTGCCTCCCCCCCC
Organism: Aulonocara stuartgranti; assembly: GCF_965226115.1. NCBI lineage: Eukaryota > Metazoa > Chordata > Actinopteri > Cichliformes > Cichlidae > Aulonocara > Aulonocara stuartgranti. The sequence continues at coordinate 8,311,834 of NC_138946.1, forward strand.
CCCCCCCAGCTAATCATAAGGGGCAGTTCATGCAAACAAGCATTATTAGTTCAGTAGTATCTCTTCATGTGCAGTGTTTTGGTTTTATTTGTCAAGGTTTATAGACATCTGTCCCTGGGATTTCAGCTTCCATCCTAAACCAGCAGGGATTCATGAAATCTTCATTGTGCTGCTCACACCACAAGTCATTTAAACATTTTAAGAGCAACATACAATGCAGTTCAACAGAAAACCCCCACAAAACAATGTTAGTCTGTCTTTGTTTTTAGTTTTTCATTCATTTTTTCAGGTAAAAATAACTTTATTACCAGTAGATTAAAAAAATATATCAATTTGTTCTATTTTATTGGTGTGGAAGGGAAACTTTCTGACAGGTATCTTGAAATCTTCCCCCCACTGTGTTAAAATCTTGAGATATGAAGAGCACTCTGTTACCTAGATTGTCAATATCTTAAAATCACCTCCACCGACAACAGAGATTTAATCATTTTTACCTGTTTTTCAGCAGCTGCTTGGAAGCCTGCGGTTCATATAAATGAGCTCCCACTATAACAACCCTCAACTTTGGCAGTGGGAAAAGGTCTCTAAGTGGGAGCTTAGTCACCATCACAGTCTTACCTCACCTCAGCCATTTAGCACATAGCATACACCCACTATTGCTAGTGGCTTGACAGGCCATCAATACAAACAGACATGTACTAATGTCAGCGGGGAAGGCTACAGGGCTTCCAGCAAACAATATGTGCTTTTAACAAAGTCAAGAAGTGCTGCATATGTTTTTGTTTTGTATTGTTTAATCCTTTTTTTTCATCCTGGAACAATCGATAGATGCAGCGTGTATCCTAAAAGTACTGGTGGAAATGTTAAAATTATGTGGGAGATGCTTTTCTAATCAACGGTGTCAGCAAATGTAGTTGCACGGTGAAACTAATGCAAGCATATATCAGAAAAAGCAAGAAACTTCCATTAAAAAGTCAACTACAAAAGCCCTCAGGAATTATTGAGCAGAGGACAGATTGCCTGTCACCATGTAACAGCTATGGCTTCTCCCAAACCCACTTTATAAAGACTGAACAAACACTGTGCTGCTTACCCAGGCCAAACCATTGTGTACTTGCATTTGTTGCAGAGACTCCACTAAGAAATCCGCTTTTTCCTTCAGCAGTCTCATTTGGTGCACATCAGATATCCTCTCCTCTTTCACTTGGGTAAACAATGGCAGGGAGATGGAGACGGTGACTCAGTCCCAGGTGGATGGTGCAAGTCAGTGCCATATGAAAGTTTAATCAAAGGAGCAGTAGGCAGTAGTAAGTCTCTCAGGAGAGAGGCACAGAGCCACCAACCAGGAAACCTTGGCAAGAGCTCTCATATCAAATTTAAAAGTCATTAGGATTGCTAATAACAAGCACTGGCCAAAGCCATGAGCCTTGCTTGTGAGAACACAGCAAATGAAATGCTCCTCCTCATCTAAGGTCCCACAGGAGAGGCCAGAGAGAGGCCAGACCTCACAGAGATTTCCATAAGCATTTTTAATAAAATCTGGCATAATGAAAGATAAACAGCTGGGAGGCAGGATGGTACGATATTTATTAACCGTGGACTTCTTGCCTCCTTCCCCAGGTATCTCTTCTCTCTCGCTGGACCCTTGTTTCAATACAGACTGCAAAGTGTTTAATCTAAAGCAATAAGTTCAGTCATAAAAATTAAAACCGGTGAACAACGGTGTGCTTTTTGAAACAGGATATTTGTTATGAAACTATATTAGTGATTTAGTGAATCTTTGTGACACAGTAGCCTCTGAGAAGCAAAGACAGGTTGTTAGGGAGGATGCAAGAATGACTGAGCTGAGCTGCAAGAAGGCCACGACTGACCTTGCGCTGTTTGCCCAGTTTATCGACCTCCCTCATCGCAGATTGTATGATTGCTGCAACCAAGAGGGTACGAAACGCGCGGTGCAGTTTGCTACATTTACCATCCGTGTGCCACAAATGAGGGTATGGCAAGACAAATGGCCAATTTGGTAGCAGTGAAATATCCACCCTGTCACCTGGTGTAGGAGGAGAACTCCCACGTAGCAATTCTATGAGGGTTCTTGATGTGGGAACACATGATGAGGAAGGTAACAATCAGGTGAGTGGAAGCAGTGAAATCAAAAGTTGTCTCACAATTATATGTTTTTATCAGCTGGAAAGTTTCTCTAAATGTCTTTCAGCAGTAAGTGTGCCACATGGTAACTGAAAGTGCAATAAAACCTACATGTGTGACAGGCATGAAATACTACAGAGTAAATGGCCCTGGATTTCAACTTATGTTTCGATATCTAATGTGGGCAACTGTGACTGAAACAAGTAACAATTTGAATTTAAGTACATCAATCAACAGAGATGCTGCTTAAGAAATAAGCAGCTTATTTCCTACTGCATCAGATATACGAAGCATGTAAGATACAATAAAAATAAATTAGACCTAAAGATCTAAAAAGTCAGGATCAAACGAGTCACTTCAAGTTTTGTGAGGTTTTAGCTGAAAAATAAAATCAAAACATGAAAACATGAATGACTCTGATCAAGGAGATTTTATCAACACACTTGCAATGTCCCAACAGGAACATTGTATAATTTTGATTATATTAATCTGTGCAGATGAAGGAACTCTGAGAACAGACCGGAAATTATATTACAAACTTCTACATACTTGCATAATCGATTTGGGAAACATTGCTGTGCGATGCTGGAATTTTGTTTTGTTTTGTAATCTAAGACACGTTCTGTTGCTGTACATCAACTTCTTCAAGTACGTGCATCTTCAGATGACCTTGTGCATACTTTAACTCTAGCCATGATGAGTTGTTATTTACCGTTTCCTTCCAGTGAGCACATAGCAGTCAGGTCATTCCCCTTTAAACTCCTGCAAAATACGTTTCACTGAATATCGTCCCTTTTCCTGACTATTTTCTGTAAACCATACAAATGGTTGTGTGGGGGAAATCCCAGCAGATCATGAGTTCGTGAAATACTCAGACCAGCCCAAGTGGCGCCAACAACATGCCTTAAATCAACTTAAATTCTTCCCCATCCGAATGTTCAGTTTGAACTTCAGCAGATTGTCTAGACTGGGTCTACAGGTCTAAATGCACTGGGCTGCTACCATGTTATTGCCTGATAACCAGCTGCAAGTTTTGCTACAGTATTTTAACGTTCCTCCCTCCATGCACATAATCTTCCCTCACAGTGCATTGTTTCTATAACTATTTCAGTTAACTAAGTATTTTGGCATAATGGGTAAATTGCCTTGTTTACAATATATTAAACCTAGTCTCTATCCGGTCGTTAAGTCTGACGTCACTAGCCGTGTCTGGGCCTAAACTCCGCTGCAGGTCCATATATCAAACGATCACTATGGCATCACTGAGAGTTGAAAAACTGTCTCAAGTCTTTCATCTTTAATAAAATGATCAGCGTTCTGCTCTACCAGGTGTAACAATTGAGTTTAACATCCAGGCATCCATGAAAACGGAATTTATGACATTTAACGGAGTTAGAAGTTAGCAGGGAGTTAGCTCGCTAGCTTCTATCTAAATACAATATAGCATGTCCTGACTGCGGGGTTTTGGAAACAAATTAAAACGTACAGCTCTGTTATCACTTCCAACATAAATGAAGACAGAAAACTAAACAGCAGTGACGTTTGTAGGGTTACTGAAGTTGGGCTAGCTGGTATATAATGATGTGCTACGTGACCGCTAGCGACACAGCTATGTTAGCATAATATAAACAAGCTAACTTTTTTCCCCACTCGATAAAAGTTAACGTGAGTGTTCTCGGTGGTCAGGAACAAATGTAATCGCATGGCAGGATGCTGTAAAAGGACCAAACTTCAGCCAGGAGAACAACTGAGATAATCCATCCACAATACGAGGTTAGTCATTCATATACTGCTGCATGGGCTGGGCTGTAGTTACATCCTAAGGTTTTAAAAACTGAGCTTAAATAAATGATTAGCGGTAATAAAAGCCAAGGGAGGTCAACAGTGATCACTGACTGTTTTAGGAGCTTTTTGAGATTAAATAGAAGAAAATACAAAAGATTAAACGTGTTAACAACACAAAAGTAGGATTCGTCACGTCATCACTTAACGACCGGATAGCCCCATCTCACTTGTTCCCCAATTAAACCTTTTATCTTATGCATTTACCACAACAATATAATAATAATTACTCATTACATGCAAAAATGATGGCATTGCAAAATCACACACATAAGAGAAAAGTTGTCACAGCCACGTAAAAGGAAGTGAAATCACACTAACTAAACGCCCAGTGCTGAACTTCTCCTTATAAGCAGCAGCGCTGTATCAAGTGGGCTTCTGTCAACAGAGCACAAGAAAAATGGGCAATTGCAGAATCACCGTGACGATGGCAGTTGTGTGGGTGAGGGGCTTGATGGAAGCAGGTTGAGCGTGAAGTGATGGATGATGCAATTGTGAATTCACCTCATTAGTTAAATAGTCCCCTGCTTCCTGTGTGATATTTAACAGTGAATTCAAATGTTAGCAGGAGTATACACACCATGAATGAAGACATAAAAAACACACACACACACAAAAAACCCACCATTAGTCTTCACTTTAAAGCCATCACCTGATTTACGCGAGCAGTCTAAGAACAAAATAAAAACACAGTGTTTACAATTCCCTGTGGAGACTTAATGATAAGGCCCATTTAACAGGTGCACCGAGGGAGGTTTCCATAAAATTACCCATAATGCTTGCTTGATTAGCCTATACGTTGTGTCCTACAGGGCTCCTTGAATTTTTTCCCCCACTCACATAAATGAGAGCTTTGGCTGTTTTGAAATCCATCACATTTGTTTAAGGATAGCTGACAGGAAAGAAGAGAAACACCGTAATTTAACTTGGGAACTTCCATTTGAATTTGAATCGCTATATACTGTGAACCAGTGCAGTTTTTTAAGCCCCAAAGCTTGAACCATACCATGTACTCCCAATTAGAGTTCACCTGTAGTTAACCTGACAGGACCTAAGGGACTTAACTGTTACTATGTAACACCAAACTGTAACCGACACATTATTATTCTGAGTTTTCACCTCCTACACTTGTGAAGTTGCACACAGTCATTCCAATTAGCCTATCTCAAACATATATATAGGAAAAAAAAGAAAAGATCAGATATGATTTTTTTCTGATGGCAAATTTTATAATACGTTATTTTGATGAGAACCCTAAAAATGTTCAGCCTCATTAATTTAGGTTTAAAAGAAAATTACACAAAAAGTCTAAACTGTATGCAACATACTGATAAATGAACCCGATCAGGCAGTTCAATCACTGTTTCACTTGGAAACAAGTGAACAAGTTAAGAGAAACAGCAGGTTTTGATTTACTTTTTCTCTTTTCACTGATACATGTACTTTTAGTCATAACTTGGTCATCTGAATTCTTTTAGTTTGATTAAAGTAAATCTCCAAAGATTGGCTTAGACTGAATCTGAAGTTGATTTGTTGACTAAAATATAAAGCGTAAAAGTTTTGTCTTGTTTAGTCTTGTTTTTACTGGTGAGAGCTGCTCAAAACTGTTTACAAGGTGTCTTATTTCCCTTGACATCAAATGTGAAATATGTCCATATTCTTCTCTTCTTCCCAAGTGTCTACAATTTGTTACTTTTTAATGAGAAAGTGAGAAGTTGTACTGTTTCGTGGGGGTAAATCAAACGTGTGCATCTAACCTTACTGCACAAGGAGATTAGTTCTGATTCTACACAATGTAATTAGTTCTCATTGGATCTTGTCTTTCATTTGTATTCATTGAAGAACACGTCTATAAGTTTTTGTCCTCATGCATTCGTTTTTATTTAGTTACTGTATTGTTTTTATCAGAATAAAAGGACAGTGACAGCAGTTACCCTAACCCAATCAGACACTGATTCAATCTGCCATCATTACTGCTACAATCATACTGGGAAAACAGTGGTTGGAGACTGAAACACAACTAAAATCTCTGTGTCGAATAAACTTGTAATCATGGGAACTATGAAGTAACTGCTTTGAAGACAGGCAGCAGATCTGCAACCACTCGCAGCCATCTTCCAAGTAACTTTGGTGCATCAAGACAGCAATGAAAGGGTAACGAGACAGAGTCAGTCTGTTATCAGTTGGTGATTGAATGGAATCAAGTTTGCAATTACATGCCAGCTGTTTGTGATAATATGTTGCCTTCTGTTGCAAATCTATTGTATCTACATACACAGAAAGTCGGAGTCTAACCTCATAGATCTGAAGCAGAAATTCAGAAATACGTCCACAAGCAGTGACGCAGTTGCTGTAGGACAGTGATTTAACTGCAAAATGACTTACGTGTTCAGAGTGAAACTGAAAGTGTATCTTGTAAGGCAGGCTTACATTATGATTGACAAGTTAGTCAAGTTATGAGCTCAGTTTATCAGTCAAAGCTAAACGTCATCATCGGTCTGATGAAGAACAGCTGTGCTTGAAAAATCACATTTTTCGTAGTGCAATAAAACTGGAGCCCTGCAGTGTGAGAACGGTTGATAGTTTAAAAGAATATTTAACAGCTGCTGCTGGTCAGGGTTTGCACAGCACCTGCCCCCATCCTGATGTGGATGATATGTATATTTTATAGGTTTTTATTTCATTTTGGCTAATTTGAATGTACTGAAATGCAAAATTAGCAATAATTTAGTTAGCAATAGCCTTAAATCTTTAACTCATTTGTGCTAAACAAAAAAGCCACTGTTTTCGGCACACACAAACACATTCCTCCTCTCCCAAAAAACCAGAACAATTTCAGTTTATTGCCTTCTGCTCATCCTTCATATCCAGGCATCCGATCCACTTAGCCACAAAGTTAATTCTAATTCCTCAGTCCCATAGCGAGGGTAAGAGTCCCACCTTGCACGGAAGAGCTCAGAGATAATATCACAGGTGGCTCAAGCAGCAGGGGAGCCCCAAATCTCTATTATCAGCCTGAGGGGAAAGGCAGTGAAAGGAGGAGGCAGAGGAGACTGCAATATGGTGAGTTTAGTTTCACCTGGCCTCACAGTTTGACCTCTGGACCATGTGTCAACTCCTCCAGAAGAGCTTAAAAATAATTAAGGAGCAAAAGTCTTCTGAATGGGAAGTAGTTTCAGATAATGACATGCATGCTAAGTGCTCAAAAGTGTATTACACACATTTAATCCAAAAAGGGATGCAAAAACATGTTAAACATCATGCAGAATGGAAGAGCTGATACGAGCTGATTATTGACATTGGTGATGTAACTGATGTGTACAAATGGGAACTTTTGATGGCATTTAAAACAAGAACACAATTGTATGTATGTGAGACACAAAAAGCTTGAATGTGCTACAGCAATTCCTCCAGAAGATATTCTCTCATTTGCGGTTCTGACGATGGTGCTGCAGAGTGCCGTCTAACTGCTCTCAATCTCCTGTAGATGTTTAAATGGTTGAAACCTGGCAACTATAAAAGGTCAAAGCAGTTTAATCTCACCCCTCTTGCTTTATGGATGACATTGTCATCCTAAAAGAAACCACTCCCATTAGTGTATCAACGTTATTGGATAAAGGACTCAGAATCAGAACTCTGTATTGATTCATAATGGCCCTTACAGAATAAGTGGACACAAACCGTGTCAGCGAAATGCTTCACAAAGCACAACAACATTCATTTAGTTTTTTTTTTACATTTTTCACCTTTCTACATATTAATAAAAAATATAAATCTTCCTTAAACATAAATAAGAGGTTTTCTAAAATGTACCTGACCAAAAATAAAATAAAATCTACAACTTTACAACATCGCCTTTGAAACCAAACATACAGTAATCTTTGTGTAAATATGATTTTTGGCTGTATGTCCTACAGAGTACAAGCAACCATACTTTATAATACATATAAGCATCATTAAAAAAAGCTGTACTCATATCCTAAGACTAACAATAATGCAAGAGAAACTTTATCTTATCCAATTCATGCTTGTAGGAGGGGCTGGAGCCTATCCCATCTGATTTGAGGTAAGGGGCAGTACACTCTGGTCAGATAATATAATTAGATATTTTATAATTTGAACATTTACATACACATTTTATGTGCACAAAGATCCAAAAACTATTATGGTTTTCACACATTACAAAAGCAAAACTTGAATAATTGTTCTTTTTACTTTTAAACCAAACCAGAGGACAAATCTGAACTAATAATAGAGTTGTGACATGGTGAATGGATGAGTGCTTATATAAAGCTTTCCTACTCTATTTGAGCACTCAAAGCTTTTTTTTACTACAAGCCTTATTTACCCATTGACACACACACGCATTCATAAAAGTGTTTTTTTTTTCCTATGCTTTTCAAGGACATTAAACCTAACATTCATAATGGCATCTGGTGGCATACATTAAACATCTTGCCACAGCTGACAGACTCCTAACCACTTTACTTGCAATATTAAACATATTTAAATATGAAATTTGCTCCTGTTTACAAGATGTTCTCCTAAATCAGAGGTCTTGAACCTGAGGCTCTGTGCAGCTCGTTTGCCTATCTCCAGTATCTCCCTGTGGTTTTGACATTAAAGTATAAAAGATAAGCAATGTTTTGTTTTGAAAAAGTGGCCTTTTTCTGTTTTTAATTTTACTATTTATTAATTTTTATTCAGATCAGAGAAGCTTTATTAATCCCAGAGAGAAATGGAGTTGTCACAGCAACATACATACAACAGATAACAGAGCAGATGTGTAAAGGACGTGTAGAAAGAGAGAAATAAATGCAATTTATAAAAGGACAAATGTTTGTGGGATATTAATAGGTAAAAGATGCTGGTATGCGTGCAAATATACGTTGCGCAGTGAGGTGTGTGTAGGTCTGACTCCAGCAGATGAATCTAGTTGCTAAATCTGTGTGCGACCTTAAAAAAGTGCCATCTTGTGATATCACTGTATTGTCATGGCATGCATTTATGTTCTCTGGCATGCACGACAACACTGACCCAAGCATGCCTGCCAGTGACAGCAGAGAGTCAGCCACCATGTCCACCTACGACTACGATCCATGGTCATGGTGGTTAGGTTACAAGAGGTTAGACCTCCAACAAAGCTTTGCAGGAAAACTGTTCCTGCTGCATCATTGAGTATAACCAGGCTATGAAGGCACCCACAGAAGGAATACTGGGGGGGCACAAAAGCTAATAAATGGAGCACTTGCTAGTCGTACGCAATATGAGAGGAAGTGCAGAGCAGGGGTGGAAATTAAATAGCCTGGCATCAATGAGAGCAGCTCACTGGAAAAGGAAGATGAATATTGGCATATTTAATTGAAATACTTTGAGTTGGGTATGAGTGATATAGCCTCAAAATTGTATCAAAGTGTCCTCTATATAAATGTACTTTGTATATAAAGAAAATACAAAATAATAACTGTTTAAGAACAGTTGAAAGCGTTTTTTTAATTGACCATTAAACCCTTTTTGTTTTTTTTAGTTTTTGTGGGGCTTTTTGACATGAGCTGGACCCCCAGAGATCCTACAGGGAGGGGGAGTATAAAAATCAATGAAAGCAAACCCAGGAAGCAGGTGAGAGGGACAAAAAGGAAAGAAAGAACAGAGTGGATGAAAAGAAGCCAAAGAAAGAGAGAGAGAGAGAGAGAGAGAGAGAGAGAGAGAGAGAGAGAGAGAGAGAGAGAGAGGAGGGGAAATGTCTCTTTTTTCCCATTGACCCCCTTCCTCTTCTCCACCGCCCTCCACGCCCCCTTCCCCTCTGGGCAGCCAGGTGGCCAAGGCTGGGCACAGACGGCCCTCCTTCCCTTCTCCATGCTGGCCCTGCTGGCCCTTCCAAACACGAAGCAGCAGTAGTGGGAGGACATCAGCCAGACGTGGTACAAAGAAAGGATCGACAAGCGAGCGTTTGAAGGCAAGCACACTCGCACCTTCCACACAATGCACAAGGAGAACAGAGCACAGCCTGGCGAGCTCAAGGAGGTTTTATGCAAAAAAAAAGCAAAACAGGTTTTAACTAAATGACAAGCGAGCAACTGTGAGGCATTTCACATGACTAATGAACCGTCTGATTAATTGGGAAGCAATTCTGACCTAAAATTTGAATTAATATTAAATTATTATTGGATTGTTATATGAAACATTATTAATTCATGTCAGATCCTCTTTGGTTAAGAGGTCCTTCATATCTAAATCTCACATAGTGGTCGATAGAAGATGTATTGCCCACTAGAGTCCAACCCAATACTGCTCGAGCAAAAAGTGACAGTTTTGCTGTCTAAGGTCTTTTGGCCGGCGCGTTGAGGAAGAGGATGTTGCTTATCTACGTTTTAGAGGCAAGAGGGAGATTAAAAAATAAAGCTGTTTACAGTCTAGCTTTACATCAAAAAATGAAGATAAGTGGTCCAATAATGTGAAAAACATCCCATGACACTGTGGTTTGTTTTTCATTTTGTCCTCAGTGTTTTATTCACCAGCTACATACAACTGAAGGTCAGGTCACATGTTAGACAAAGTCAGTCTAACATGTGACATAAAATCACAGAAGGTATGTGTTACCGATTTTGGATTATTTTCATTTTAAATTGGACAAAACTGGTTAGCCAAAGGACCTACGTGAAGCAGTCAGATGAAGGACATCTTACAGCCTCTCGATGAGCAAGCAGGTGAGTATAGCCATCAATGTTGGAAGTGGCCAACATTAGCGCAGAAATTTGCCCACCGAAGAATTTGAGTTTTCCATTAGAGCAGGGCGATATGGCCAAAAATATTTATCACGATATATATTTGAAAATTTGCGATAACGATATAACCGACGATATAATTGATGCGAGACAAAATACAACTCCACAACATTACTAGCGCAAAAAGACAACCTTCCATTTATTTTCACTTAAACAAGAAGCTGGTTTTTATGTACATTAAAGCTTTATAAAAATGTAACAGTGCAAATGCAAATTCCTTGCTGAAAGTTTAACCAAAAGGCATTTCCAGTAGAAATGGGCTGACATATCCTGAGCATAACCATGTATAATATCCACTGAAGTTAAAAAGAGGTGCTTTGCAACATTAAACTGCAGTGTGCAGTACGCATTTTTCGGACCATAAGGTGCACGGGATTATAAGGCACATTAAGCGAAACAAAGCAGTCAGATAAATCAAACTTTATTAAACTCATTCTTCTTGCTTCCTCCACTTCTGTACCATTGATTCATTAATGTTGAATTCTCTGGCAGCTGCTCTATTCCCATGTTGTTGCAGTATATTAATGACTAACCTCGCATTGTGGATGGATTATCTCAGTTGTTCTCCTGACTGAAGTTTGGTCCGTTTACAGCATCCTGCCATGCGATTGCATTTGTCTCTAACCATGAAGAACCTTCACGTTAACTTTTATAAGTGGAAAAGTGTTAGTGTTCGTCCTCCAGCTTCACTGTTTATGTTATGCTAACATAGCTGTGTCGCTAGCGATCACGTAGCACATCATTATATACCAGCTAGCCAAACTTCAGTAACCCTACAAACGTCACTGCTGTTTAGTTTCCTGTCTTCATTTATGTTGGAAGTGATAGCAGAGCTGTACGTTTGATTTTTTTCAGAAATCTCTCAGTCAGAACATGCAATATCATGCTTAGGTAACTAGCGAAACTAGCGAGCTAACTTCCGCTAGCTTCCTGCTAACTTCTAACTCCGTTAAATGTAATAACTTTTGTTTTCATGGATGCCTGGAAGTTAAACTTTATAGTTACACCTGGTAAAGCAGCAATGCTGATCGTTTTATTAAAGATGAAAGAATTTAGACAGTTTTTAACTCTAAGTGATGCTGCAGTGTTGTTTGACCTGAAGTATACGGAGTTTAGGACCCAGATTACTCCCAGATTTAAGAGCATCTTAGAACGGCCGCTTGCATGTTCTGCAAAAAAATGTGCTTTGTTGTGTATCTGACGGACAAACACCAAACCAGTTCCACATCACGGAAGTTGCACCATTTTTACAAACCAATTCTGGTTCATCTGTTTCACTCAACAATCGGCCATGTGCGTATGAAAACAAAGGCACTGCGCATGCGCGTTTTACTCCCATTCTATCGCGATATTTCATTTTCCTATCGTTGCCTAACATTATACCGGTATTACTGTGAACGGTATAATATGGCCCAGCCCTATTTTCCATACCAGTGCTTAATATCACCACAGCTCTACATTTGGTAATCATACATAATAGAAACTCTGTCGCTGTCTATGTGCAAGTCAATATCTCTAGCTCCAACCAAACCCACTTACATAACTTCCTATAAATATGAGATTCCTGTGCACTATGAAAAATCTAATCTTACTGGTTTTGACAAATGCACTTAACACCTTTCCTTTCCTTATTTGATCTGACAATCTAGTTATATAACTCTTGGTTATCCTCATTCCCAAGAACTGCATTTCCATATTTATCGAGAAATTCTGGGTCACCGCTCTCTCGTAAGAATAGTGTAATCAATCCACCACCCACACCCTGCACCAATGACCCCAGGAGTACTGGAGGAGAGGTCTTGGTCAACACAGCTTACTTGGGTTGAAATCATATTTTTCAGCCTTAACAGGGTCCAGTGTACCCAAGGCTACCATCTGTACTTCCATGGCAGATGTCTCATGTACTCCATCATCTAGGAGTCCTTGGGCCTTTAGGGCCCATGCTGTCTCTGTGTCAGAGTGAACACAGTAGCCCATTGAGCCAGTGTACTATGGACAAATGGAAGGACAAAACTAAGAGGTCATCTGGATGGATGCGAACAAAGCTTCATTCACGAACACTGTTGATATGCAAAGAAATATAACGATGAATAGAGCGAAAATGAATGTCGGGTTGTTGTTTTGCTGCCATGTTCTGCATAATGTAATGCAGTTACAATGGATTGTGTTTGAAATGTGGACATGAATGGGCTGTGATGTGGACAGTCATTATTGACAAGACAGGAAGGCTAGAAGGGAGCTGCCAATGATGTGGTTCGGCCTGCCTCATCCACAAAGTCCCCAGTAGCAGCGTTTAACCTTTGCGGCCCTTGGCTAATTTGCTGCGACTCGCCCTGCACACAATCTCCCCAATAAAAGCTGCAGTCTGAAGCTGAGAAGAATAGGTTTGCAGGGGAGACACTGTAAGGCAACTCCAGCGATCTGAGAAACCACTGTTCAAAAGCAAAAAAACAATTGCAGCCTCATTGCATCAGTTGGATGTTGAGTCCAAGGGAGCATTGCTGAAAAATTCGTCATCCCCAAACCAACAAGGTCCTCAAAAGTTAAAACCCAAACAATGCTCTATGAAGTGATTGATCTTTGAAGCACAAACACCATTTTTTGAAAAAAAAAAAAGAAAAGAAAAAGGAGCCATACTCATTGTAATTCAAGAGACAGTGAACTACTGGGTTTCCTCTTCTCTCCATTTAGTGCACTGACTTAGCTAAAACACATTTCACTGGATTAATCTGTTCCGCCTGGAAGGTGAAGATAAAATGTACTTCAGGCCAATATCAGCAGGAAGGACAAGGAGGGAGGGATAATCACATGGAGCAAAACTGTATCAGAGACATTGTAATGATAATTATTTATCGTCCCCTGTCAAGGTCAGGATTCTTTCCTCGAGTTGGGAAAACTTTTGGACCTCATACAGAACCGTCATATTTTCTGCCTGCACACTTTCCCTACTGCTTAATGAGTATCTGAATTGGAAAAGCGCACTGGACAAAGAGACAAAAAAACAACCCAGAACACACAAGGTCAACAGCAAGCTTTGTCAACGACCCCGATGAATAAAGGTCTAGATAAAGAACAATGATTAATTGGTTCTGTGCATCGATGAAAGGCAAGGACAAACCAGCAACCTACTAATCAGTGCACAAAGAAAACAAGCTCCCAACCCCTTAAGGATCGCTGTTGGTCTTTTCCTACATCTGTCCAGGCACGGACCCACATTTCTCTGTAGTCCTCGCATCATCCGGGACTTTCCCTCCCATTTTATACCCGTCTGAACTTCTCTTCCATGCCTGGAAGGAGTTAGGAGACATTAAAATGATACAAGCTTACAGAGACCTTTTCCAGTCTTGTTTAGGGGTGAGAACAAGCTGGCTTCATTTCCTTTGACAGTCAGCGGGAAACAGAGCGGAGGGAGAAGGAGGAGGAGGAATATTTTTAACCAGTACCGCTACCGATGAATCACCTCAGCACCCACTACCTCCAGGGGGCATTCTCTGACGGGTGGGGTGAGAGGTGCTTGTTTCGGGATGGAGGAAGAGGAAAGCCAAATCGCACTTACCTAGAGAGAAAGAGAGAGAAATAAAATCCATAAATCACATGACATATTAGACAATATATGTACTGTGAAATCAAATGCAGGACTCGAAAACAAACAGAAGAAAAAGACGCACAGAGATAAAAAAAAAAAAAAAGGGACCTTACAGAACTTTAATACACAGCTAGACAGCTACACACACCTCCCTGCGGCACCTGCTCTGTCCTTTCCAACAACCATGTTGTGTTGTAAAATAAAACTTAATACAAAGGTTAAAGTTTACTGTTGCTGTAGCATGAATAGATGCATTTAGTCAAACAGGCCTACAGTAGTTTATATATGGCTCACTGCTCAACAAGGACAAGCTGAAGTCTAAATAATCTGGGAATCCATCAGTTAGTCTGCTGCCTTGGCCTCTGGGGGCAACAGCCAATATTCCAGGGCTTCCGGTGTAGATGAACATGTAATCGCTCTTACACTCCCCACCCAAACTGTTTGCATGCATGTAATCAAAACCGACTCAAAAATGATTTGGGAATAGAATCAGGACTACAAGTGGACTACAAACAGAAACCGCAAAGCTATCATCATCTGCTTATCATGCTCATTGCTCTTTACTGTGGCTTGATGCTTCTGTGGTAAAATGGTTGTTTCCCAGCAGAAGACACAAGCTGTTGTTTCACTCAGAAAGGTGCACATATACTGTACACTGGCTATCAACAGAAACTGTAGGTAGCCAATTTCATTAAGAGCTTTGAACAGGAGTATGCGGTACAGACTCCGAGTGTCATGCTGGAGTTATACTTCCCCAAATGTACACAGAAACCCCTTTATAGACACAGATAAGGGTATAATGGGGAGCCATCGATTGAAGAGGCGCACACAGCAGCCAAGTGCACACCTCTCAAATCTTAACAAAGTGCTGTGTGGATCCGCACCTACAAGTCAACCAAGCCAACTACTCAACTACTGTTAGGACAGAGGTTCAACAGGCATAAAAATAACAATAAAAGGAAAACAACAGTAATGTATCCTGTTTACTTAGGGGCATCCTGTAGCCTGAACCTTGATTTCTGGCCTTGTATATAAGCCCAATCATGTACTAGAACATCTGTTTCCAAGTAGATAAGAGACATTTCAACTTTTGCCGGTTAACAATCGGACTAGGGCTGTGCGATATGACCAAAATCTCATATCCCGATATAAGAATTCTGTCGTCCCGATAACGATATAGATCACAAAAATTTAACATTTTCTGTAAATTCTGTGAATCTCGGGCAGCTCGACTAGAGGGAAGTGTTTCCAGCTGCGCGTCATGTAGCTGGAGTCGAGTGTTTTAACCGATGCATGAAACTATATATTTTTAGACATACGTTGTAACGGCCGCCGCTTTCTTTGTATTTATTACACGGTGTGCTGCGGGGAAAAGCCTGTTCTAACGTTTAAGTCTAAGGTCTATTTTTTAGCACCTGGCGCCCCTTTTTTACTTCTCATCCGTAAATACTCTGCTCATTCACGTGATTCAGTTTATTTTGAAAAGTCTCAACAGGATCTTGAGCTTTATTGTGAAAGGTTTATGTGGAAAATAAACAAGCGGACACGCGAAGGTGTTACCGTCATTGTTGCTAACCACAATGCATAAAAACAGGCGCTTGTCCGTCTGTAGTGTGGTTATATTAAATATAAGAGAAAGAGCCATTAACCCTTAATGGCACTTTAGCACCAAACAAAAGCTATAAACGTCACATCGATCACTCAATACCAATTTTGTATTGGTGCTGCCATTGTCCTCCTTGCCTGGAAAAAAAAAATCAATAATTGGGGACTGCAAAACACTGTATTTACAGACCATACTATGACTCACAAGTTGAAAACATGTATAAAAATAACATTTGAGTGTTATAGATTGGTGTTGACTTTCTTTTCTTGCGAGAAGAAAAGAGTAAGATGGGCTTTTGTATTCAGGTGTAGCACTCTGTGACATTTGTGTTTGAGTTCTACTCATGTGTCTTAAAATGAAAGCACGACCGCTAGAAAATAGCAAAACTAAACATAGTTAAGAAAAGAGACTAAGCATGAAGTATTAACTAAAGGTAAAAAGTTAAAGCAAAGTTATGAATTTCTTAAGAGAAGACGCACCATTTCATTAGGCCTCTCGAGACTCCTTGACAACTCTTATTACACGGCCTTTACTATAGAAACTGAATGATTAAACAATCTGCAACTTCTATCACTTCTGTATGCATCACTGTGAAACTGCTTATGTCTGATGTGAAAAAGCTTTGTGCTACATGAAAATTGTTGCATTTTCAATAAGCGATGTTTACTGAGAATGATTTATCACATATTCAAAGTCATACAAGGATAGAATAACCATTGCTCCAGATTCTACTTGGAAACAGTCTTATTTAAAGCTACAGTATGATGTATAGAGGCTGACATTCTCTGCTCTTGATGTGTGTGCTGTCATTATGCCAAGCTCTGAAGTCTCTCTGAGAGAAGGGTTAAGGATACCTATGAGCATGAATACATCAGCAATTGCTCGTTACTGGAGGGACTGTGGCCAGAAATTTTTAACATATCACCAAAGCCGAGTCCAAAGGCAACTTTTTAGGATATGAACTGTGAAAGATAGTGGGAGGAAATCATTCCGGTTGTTTTATTGTATTAGGGACCGGACAGCCTACAGTCGCTGATTCAACAATGAGCTCTGAATCATATCAAAGAACAGTCAAAAGTAAAGTGAGGGGACATCTGTCCAGGAGTTGAAGTGGAACCAGAAGTGAACTTTTAAAAGGATTATTATCCAAACCACACTAGCAAATCCTCAAAGGAATGACATAATCAAAGCCCAGATTTAAAACTCCACTTAAATGTTGAGGAATTACTTGAAATGGGCAAAAAAAAAAAAAAAGATTTGGCCTTTACTTTTTAATTGTGATCAGTTATTTTCACAAGTTAGTGTTGTGGTTGATAGAAGAACAGTGAATATATTCAGGTTTTTCTTTTCAGTACTTTAAATGGCATCAAAAACCCAAGAACGTCAAAAATTCAACAATTTTGACATGGCTGACATGGCTCATAAGGCTAGGATAATTACAAATAAATTCAGCATGACACGAGCAGTATGATGGGTTCATTAGCACTAATGCATTTGCTGTTTACTTTAAAAAGCAAACAAACAAACAAACAAACCAGAATACAGCACGAAAATCTTTTTGGTAGAGGAGAAAAAAAGAGTTACAGCTCTGCATGTGTAGCATGACAGAGTGTTGTTTTTTTATATAATAATGTGGGGGAGTTGGCTGTGGCACAGAAGCTAGCGCAAAGCATTGTGTCATACTAAAAAAAAAGTGCTTGTATGAATGGGTGTGAATGGTTGAATGAGGAATGTTGTATAAAGTGCTTTGAGTGTTCAAGTAGAGTTGATGTGACTCTATGTGGTATGATAAGACTTGATATGACTACCTCAGTACCGAGTACTGACTACTAGTTGTCTCTGTCTTAAAGTGGAAGAAAGTCAGACGGATGACAAAGGCAGTGCTGCGGGAAAAACACCATATCCTAATCCCCCTGTCTCAGCTCACTCTTTTGACAGAAATACTATCTATCCAATTTCAAGTCAGCGTAAAACACGGTTAATCGGTTGTGTGGTCATCTATCATGCCGCCAGCCACGTGACTTGTGAATTTGAGAGCGCAGAGAGACTTAACCGGGCAGAAGGTCCGGATTTGCCAGAACAAGTTGGCAGGACATGCACCAGTACACATCACTGGCTTTTTCCACCATACACACACAATACCCTCATCTTCACATTTCACAAGTGATTTTGCAGAGCAAAGTTGATCAGAACAGGTTCTTCTTCTTGGAGTACTGAAATATTTAACTGCTTGTACCGAACATGTACAGTGAAGCCATGAAATTAAAGGTGAAATGTGAAAAGAATTCTGCTCCTGTTTTATTTAATATTACTAGGCCCACAACCAAGATGCACAGTGAGCTACAGAGAAGCAACTGTGTCCATATAACCGATGGAGAAGACTCTTCTGTGTCTCTGTTTTAGACATAAATCAACAAGTAAGCGCTTTGTTTTCATAAGATCTGCATTATAGCGGTTGCCACACATCTCCCTGTCAGTCCTGTGTTTTTTATCTTCCCCTTAGGTATTTCAGGCATCTTCCTCCCTTGAGAAGATTTCCAGACTTTCCAGCAGATAAAGATTTAATCTCTCTCCCAGTATCAACATGGTGACATAAATTAGCAATGCACGATGTAAAATGCATTCTTCTTTTTGCACTCCAATGATAAAATCTCATTCCAGTTTATCTGTATCTTAGATTTTGAATTTGACTTCTCACCGAATTTAATTTTGAGTTGTGTTCAGTGTCTGCTTCTTCAATCCTTCAAAATAGGGCTGGGCCATATCATACCGTTCACTGTAATACCGGTATAATGTTGGGCAACGATAAGAAAATGAAATATCGCGATAGAATATGGGTAAAACGTGCATGCGCACTGCCTTTGTTTTCATACGCAGCTCAACTTGCGTGAAGTGTTTCCAGCTGGGCGTCCTGTAGCTGGAGTCGAGTGTTTTAACCGATACATGAAACGATACATTTTTAGACATAAGTTGTAACGGCCGCTGTTTTCTTTGTGAGCATTTATTACACAGTGTGCTGCGGGGAAAAGCCTGTTCTAACGTTTGAGTCTAAGGTTTATTTTTTAGCACCTGACGGCTCTTTTTTGCTTCTCATCCGTAAATACTCTTCAAAATAAATGGAATCAAGTGAAACAGTATGCAAAGTCTCAACAGCATCTTGAGCATTATTGTGAAAGGTTTATGTGGAAAATAAACAAGCGGACACGCGATGGTTTTACCGTTGTTGTTGCTAACGACAATGCATAAACACAGTCACTTGTCCGTCAGAGAAAGAGAGAACTTTAACAAATGAATATAGCCACTACAGTGACCATCAAAACGATGAAAAAATATTGCCGCAAACGGTTTATTTTGCGACACCACGAAACAAAACGATAGCGTAAAATGAAACGATAGACGTTTTTATACCGTCATCCCGAACAGCCCTACATAATATTACTGTATTGTGTGTGTATAACCTCTTTTTAAGTTTTGTGGATATTATACACGGTTATGCTGAGGATATGTCGGCCAATTTCCACTGGAAATGCCTTTTGCTTAAACTGTCAGCAAGGATTTGCATTTGCATGGTTAAATTTTTATATAGCTTTAATGCACATAAAAACTAGCTGCTTGTTTAAGTGAAAATACATTGATGGGGGGGGTTTGCACTAATAAAGTTGTGGAGTTGTAAAGTATTTTGTCTAGTGTCAATTATATCGTCAGTTATATCGTTATCGCAAATTTTCAAAAGTATATCGTCATAAATACTTTTGGTCATATCGCCCTGCTCTACTTCAAAATAGCTTTAAACTGTAACATATGTGTGTTTAGCAAGGCTCCAAAGAAACAGGAGATTATTTTAAATTTTGAAAGGGGTGACCAGTGACTATTTAGTAAATTCCTACCAGTACCTTACTTTTGTTGATACTGTATTGGCAATAACTGCAGCATTGCCCACTATTATCCTTCAATTTCAAGATGGAATGACATCTCTCACTTTGTCTTCAGCCTCATGTAATCTCAATAAAGAGTGTGCTGCTTGAAAAGCTGTCAAAATAGAGGCGCTCATATATATGCAAATATGTAATAAATACAATCTGCTGTGCTGAGTGCATGGCTTAAATAACGAGATAGGGCAAAGGATGGATGGAAACCCCAAACAGCGCTGCCTGCAGTTATGCGGCAGTTGGCAGGGTGATCTCCATCTCTTTCCTACCCGTGCCTGTGTTGCCCCAGTCAGTTGCATGGCCAATCAATGAACAGCACTTATTTTCTCAACAGATGGAAGAATATCATTGCCAAAATTTTCCAGTGCTGCCCCTATGACCTCATGAAGCTCCCTGAGCGGGAGCCCGTCTGCTGTGTCCCGCTGTGACCCTCTCCCGGGGTCATATAGGGTTGATTTGCATGGACTCAGGAGGAGCAACTGCCACAGGCTTGTATTTACTGAAATCAATTGTGTGCTGTGCTTGAGTACAGTAAATCTGTGAATCTTCGAGTTGTTGAGGTGCATTCCCATTTCAGATTTGTCAACAAATGCGCAGCATGAGGTTGGAAGAGGAAGTGGATGATTACACTCTTATTAAGTTCTAATAAGGACTTTGACATTATTAAAAAGTTGTAGTGCCCTTTGAATCATTTGAAAACTGTTGGAGCAGTATAAAAGTGAGCAGTAATTATGATTTAAAACTTGCTCAACATACAAAGATTACCCATCATGCTTTACCTTCGTATTTCAGAGGTTTGTTTATGTGACTGTAGAACACCAAATTTAAACGTCACCTGTTTGGCTCATTTCTGACAGATTTCTAGATCTTATATTCCATTTTTCTCCTATGTGAAAGAACCTGTTGCAAGCTCTGAACAAATGATTTCTTGGTGACTGCTTGTTACATTACAACAGGGTTAGTTTAGTTAGCTTTACACACCAATACCCCCTAGTTAAGTTAAGGAAAAGGTCATGGTTTGGAATTTTGCTTCTAAACCACCACAGAGGCTATTAAATTTAACAATCAAGATGTAATTTAAGTGCAGGTTTAATTCAAGGGCATAGCATTAACTGTTTCACAGTTAATTGGCTGAATTACATCCATTTTTATACACTGTCCCATATTTTCAGTGGGTCAAAAGTAATTGGGCAAATTAACAAAATGTTACATTTAAAGACTGACTGAAGTGTAGAGCCCATTGACATCAAAAAGTGTTGCACTTCTTCCCTTGAGATGCTCTGTTAGTCATTTATTTCAGTTGCTACTTGTTTCTGTCTTTCTGCATTTTTGTATATAGTTTTGTATCTAATAATAATAATAATGATAATAGTAAAAATGACTGATCTAGCAGTTGAAAATTATCCCATTTCTCCACATCTCCTCAGACCTGACATGGGCTGCCCACATTCAGGTCCAGACCAAAAAGGCTAGGCAGCGCCTGTATCACCTACGACAACTGAGGAAGTTCAGGGTCTCTCCAAAGATCCTCAGGATTTTCTATACAGGCGCTGTGGAGAGCATCCTCACACAGAACATGACATCGTGGTTTGGGAACAGCTGTGTGAAGGACCAAAAAGCTCTCCAGAGAGTGATCCGTACAGCAGAACGCTGCTGCAGGATTGCTCTCCCCCCGCTTCAGGACACCTACACCAGGAGATGCCGGACTAGAGCAGCGCAGATACTGAAGGACCCGTCCCATCCTGGCAACAAACTGTTCCAACTTCTGCAATCTGGTAGAAGGTTCCGCATCTTCCGGGCAAGGACAGAGAGACTCAAGAGGAGCTTCTATCCCCAAGCCATCCGTGCCCTAAACACACACACCCGCCCTCTCACATCATCTATAATTGACTGAGACAGGACTCTTCCAGACACTAAACCAAGGCACAATGTACATTTCAATTCCTTTAATTTTAAATATGTTTATATTGTCTATCCTGTAAAATAGTCAGATTTCTATTCATATTAATGTACAGAATTCACCTGCTTGCTGCTACTACTGCACATTCACCCAGTGTATATACTATATGTCTGTATATACTATATGTCTGTACATATATATATATATATATATATATATATATATATATAATGTTCTTCCTCTACACCCCCCCCCCCAATTTTTGCACATGTCGAGGAGCGTGTCAGGCTACATTTCACTGTGTGTTATACTTGTATAACTATGCATGTGACAAATAAAGAACCTTGAACTTGAACTACATTGGGAAGCTCCTGGGTTGCATGTGCAGAATGTCCTGTACAATTTACAATATGCCCCAGACACTGTGGACATGGTTCCACTGTTGCATTAATACTGCTTCCACTTTTTCTTTGCCATGTTTTCTCTTCTGATCATTCTGGTGTCAGTTAATCTTGGTTTATGAACTGTGCAGGCTCCTTTAGATGTTTTCTGTCTAGTTGTTGTTGAGTGTAACCAGTGGTTTGCACCTTGAAGTAAACGCTCTGTATTTACAGTAAAGTGTCTTTCAATTGTATACTTTGGTAATAATGTATATATAGGTTGAGATTGTTCTTGACTTGGTTCGATGTTGTGGAGCGGTTTTTCTTAACCACGGACAGAATTCTTTGGTACTCCAGATCTCCAGGCCAGAATGTAGCAAATTATCAATGTGGCCTTGCCTAAAGTCATAGGAATCTATCTCTTTGGTTTATTTTGGTCTTTGAGTCCATGGCCTCCTTAACTTTGATGACTCTTTAGACCTCATGTTGAGAGTTCCACTGAATAAAATACCACATGCCATATCAACACTTGCAATCAACTCCAGATCTTTTATCTGCTTAATCTGTAAGGTAAAAAAACACTTTAAATAAACTTTGAATCATTTTGCAATGCTGTGGGTGTCTTTGGCACATGCTCCCATAGCTACATGGTGATGGGATGGTTTTACTCTCCCCAAGTTGTGAAAGGATGAGTGGCATTTAAAAGTTAGGCCAGTTAATCTATCAGCTCAGCAAAATTGTTTTTTTGCTCTGTAAGCAACTTTTACCTGAAATTATACACTGCAAACTCTATTGAACTCCCTTTCTATTCCTTCCATGCATTAGTGGATTTAGTTTGCCCACAAGTAAACCAAAAGAAATTGATATTTCATATGCAATCCACACAAATGTAATGGGGTTACACAGCTCTTGCATTATTAAGACCAATTCCAGATAGAAAATACTAAGTACTCAAATTATTTACTTATCCAGGCAGCCACTTAAATTATTGACACTCAACTTGATTTAAAATGCATTTAGTGCTTAGACACAGTCAGAAGTCCCCACTGTATGCATACTTACAAAAAAAGAAAATTACAGAAAAATTGTATTGTTTAGAGAACAAAAGCGTGTAGCCTGGGAAGTACCCTAAACAAGCACATTACAAGCCAAATTTTGTATTCCTGCCCTGCAGGAGTCCCTGTTACATAATACTGCTTGAGCATGAAGGTTCTGTACCGTTTGGTGCTCGCTGGGATTCACAGCCCTTTCAAATATATCGACTTATCATGCTTCATGGAAAAAGTTCAAATGTTATGACTCTGCTGCTGACCTCTTGCATATTTTTAAAGGTCTAATAACCGACTGCATGATGAGCGCATACTACATTTTGAAAAGGTTCTTTAATCATTGCTTGATTTCTGGTAGAAAGTATCAGAGGGTGATTTAAGAAAAAAAAACAACTCTAAATGTGCATGTCTCATTTTTACTGTCAATGTGTTTATGGATATGAAATATGAATCTCTTTGCAATTAACTGTTCTCAAACGCTCACTCACAGTCAAGGAGCTAATCAAATTAAAGATAACCAGAGGTTCTGTATCAAACAGACTCCTTTTGCACATTTTGCTGAGCCTGCACATTCGAGTCTCTGTTCCTTTACAATCACACACTCATTAACTTTTAATCCCAGTGTAGCTGCCTTTGTAAGATGCAATGTTCTAAGCATTCTTTAGCCTACCAAGTCTTTTGAGTTTTACAGATGAAGGAGAACCAACCCCCCATGCAGGCAGTGAAAAGTACAAAAGTGTTGTTTGCGTCTCGTGTGTCACAGGCCAGGGTCTATAGGTTTTATTGGTCAAATCTGCTCCGCCGTTCCCTCAGTGGTATGAAACAGCTGTTACAGTGTGATGGGCCCAAAAAATAAAAAATAAAAAAATATGCAGGGCAGCTTACAGTCCTTGTAACACTGCCTCTCATAAACCCCATGGCCTAGAATAAAACTGCTGATTAATAGCTTGTGCACATTAAAAGCACAATCGGGTTTGAGAGTGCCAACTGTGCTTTTGGCCCCAGTGTACACTGAAATGCAAGGCGCCTCTGTGCAGGATTGAACAGGGCGCAAGCAGGAATGTGGGGTAATAAAGACAGCCAGCGCGCACATTAATGAAACAGTGAGAACTGGACGGTATGTTATCTATAATATGAATTTCCAGATCATACAAATGCAAATATATAAGTTGAATGAGAGTGAAAGCTCTGAAAGCTGAGGAGCCGTTAAAGCAAGCCTAGTGGGGTTTTACAAGGGAAATTATTTAGGCATGAACAGTAATACAGTCCATTACATTTTATGAACTCAATTACCTCAAAAAGGCTGACTTCTTGTAATGACACCAGTCTAACCTCTGTAGATAAACTCAAGATTGAATTACCTTTACAGCAGAATTTGTGGATTCGTTGCAAGTGAGCTTGGTTTCCCAGAGGAAACAGGAAATGTCATTAGAGAAATAAGTATGTGTGGTGGGGTTTAAAATGAGGATGTATCTAGGGCTCACGAGATATAGCTTTCCAGCTGCTTTAACTTGCAAGTAGTGTTATTTGTTGTTGTTGTGCTTCTTTATGGCATTGGATAAAACAAGAAAGCTGCTGCCTGATTTGTGCCCTTGGCTGTTTAGACGTACTTGTGCGGTTGTTGAATTTGTGCACAGGGACTTGTACCGTCCTAGTAGCAGTGAATATCTGCAAGTGAAATAATATAATTTGCTCATGAGCATGTTTTATCACACTCATGGCAATAATCTAAACCTCTGTTTCAGAAGTCCCATCGTCCCCGTTTCTTGTCTGTTTCATTTCGGTGAGAAACAGATGCATAGTGAGATAAAAGTCGTGCCTTTCACTGAGGCCCGGATTGCTTAAAACTTCTCCAATAGTGGAAATCAACTCTACTCTCTAGTGTCTACAAATCGACATATTCGAGCTTGGGCCATTCAGTATCAAAACCCATCTGGATTTTTTATTGGCAGCTAGAGTTTGGGAGCCCTTTAAGCAATGAATATGGCAGCCTGAGGCAAGGATCGAGGGCTGAGAAACTCCCAACGCACAAACAGAGGCTGCAGTCACCTCCAGGAGAATTCTCCCGAGACCAGAGGAGGGAGGTCCTGAAAAGGTCCTGAGATTTAACAGAAAGTGCCAGCGATGATAAAGTATGCTGCCAAAAAAGAAGAAGAATTTACAACTTGCAGGGCCCACGCTGTATCCACGGGGAGTAAATGAAAACAAGGTTAATGCATTCGGCTCTTATTACCCACGCTGGTAGACAAGCCATCAGCTGTGTCAAGAAGCAGAAAGGCAAGAAATCAAAACAGCGAGCGATACGCCGGCTGGTACACAATAAAAATCGTGCAACCAAGGAAACCTACTACGCCTGCTCTTTGGTAATGACTTATAAAGCATGGTGGAAAGACTTTGTTTCTACAGTGACTGAACCCAGACTGAAAGGTCTGCACCAATAGGCTCTTCTAGTAGGTTTATTGACTTCTCTGTTTTCCATGACCCTCAATAGCTGGTGGAGACACAGTTGTCCCAACAAAACAAAGAACAAAATGTTTTCAGAGTCCCTGTTGGCTAGTCAACCATGGGTGATTGTTTCCAGATTACAAGAGTGCCAAGAAGCCCCCTGTGACCTACAGTGTAATGGCATGGGTCTTTAATCTCCTGTTTTGTTCCCTAGATAGTGTTGTCTTAATAAGTGGCGTGTCTGTGTTTGGATGTAATACCCTCTCTAATAAGACTTAAGCTCCCTTCTCTTTGGATGCCAGCTTGGAGCTCTAGAGTGTCGCAGTGTGAGGTCAGACAGCTTGATTCCCAGATCTCACACACCCAGATGGGCGACTACGACCAATTGCTCCCGTGTCAGTCACGCTGACCCGTCAGCTCCGGGCTTAAACAGTGGGGCGGTGGCAATCCTGCTGGCCAGCAGGGGTCCACTGACTCAGCATGGCAAATAATCTCTCAACAAGGGTTGCTGCTCCTGTCTAATGCGCCTATCAGTCATATGGGCACATTAACAGTTAGAAAAAGTAAAGAGGGAGATTTTAAAAGCATGGTTGGACTTTGCCTTTAGAAGTGTCTATCGATCATTATGCATTCATGTTTTAATGATGATGAATCACTGGCAAAAGCACAGCTATTGATATAGGGCTGCTCAATTAATCGAATTTTAATCACGATTATGATCTGGGCTTTCAACGATCATTAAAAATGACTGAGCCGATTATTAGCCCCTCCCTCATTTATCCGCGACACCTTAAAGGCCGGTCCGTGAAAATATTGTCGGGCATAAACCGGTCCGTGGCGCAAAAAAGGTTGGAGACCGCTGATTAAGAGGACCCGAGGGAAGCTCGGAAAGCTAAGCAGAAGTTATTTGGAGAGTGACTGCCGTTGGTTGAAAAGAGAGTTTAAAAAAAAAAACTTCAGTGGTGTTGCACACTATTTTATATTATTTTTTAAAGTCATTGTTAACCCTTTAAAGCCGGTCAGAGCAGCACGCTCCGTTTTGCGTAACTATTTTTAAATCCCTGTAGAACCTGAACCGCGTAAGCTAGTGCAATAATTTGTTTTGCATATGAAACTGGAGGAGTTGTACTTACATCTTATGCCATCAGCTTGTCCTCGGTCACGGTTTCGTTCCACATATAGCTTTGCAAAAATTGCATAAAAAGCGCTTGCAGGAACAAAAACATAATATTCCAGAAACACGCTTTGCCGTTCCTATCAGCTGTTCGTAACACTTCCCACAGTGAAATGATGCACCTGCTGTTTTCTTTGCAAATTTGCATCATAGGATTGTTTTTTGTTTTTCCTGCAGTATATAAAAATTGCTGTATCTCCAAAATAAAACTATGAAGACACTCAAAATAAATTTCCTGTGGTGGGAAACTATTTTTTGCAACTTTATTGTATTTAAAGTTTTGAGGGATAAACCTCTTAAATTTCTCCAAGTAGAAATATATGTAAACAAAACAAAAGCGATTTTCAATTTTTTTTGTAGTTTATTGCACTTTTTTGCAATTTATGTAATTACTATGGACTTAATGCATACATATTATTAAAATATGGGCTATAACAGTTGTATTGATGTATAGCAACTTGAAATGCTCCCACAAATGGCACTACAGCATGTAAAAAAAATAATATAAGCTCTGGTGGACTTGGTTCTATAGTAGGTCTTAAAGGGTTAAATAAATATCGTCAAATAATCGTGATCTCAATTTCAGTGAAAATAATCGTGATTATCATTTTTGCCATAATCGAGCAGCCCTATATTGATATTAAAACAGCTATTTTTACATTGCTGGGTATAAATAATCTATGGAAGGTACCTGTGCCTCTGTCTTTGGTTTAATACAGGTACTAGATCAGTATTAGCATAAAAATACTTACATATCATATTTATACAATGCTAGAAAGTAAACAGTGAAGAGGAAAACAAGATGAGCTGACCTCAAATGAACAGAATTCACAGTTTACAAGGACATATTTACTGCTCCTCTTATTTGGAAAATCCTTTACACCTGCTGCCACTTTTGTGACATCATCATATAAGAATGTAACCGTCAAAATAAAAAGATTGGTAAACTCAAGCAGGAACGAATGCAAAGGTAGAATGACCTCTTTACTTTTGCCAGCAATTACTGACTGGCCCATTTAACACAATCTGCACGAATCAGTGAAAGCGAATTCATCCCCCAAACCGACTCTTCCTATAAAACCCAATACCCCTGCACAGCACCCCCCTCCGCCCCCTTACCCCAGCTGCACCTGGGAACAAAGCCCATTATTGCTCCTCCGAACGTAGATGCTGTGACAGGTAAATGTTGTCTCTGAAGAAAATGTCCCATGATGACAACATTCACTGCAGGGTGACTATTATCCCTGATTCATCATTCTCATACACTGCGGAGGTTTGCATATTTCTTGCCTGCAGCTTATCAGCAGCAGCCATTCTCTCTCTCTTGTGCTCCTCTTTCTATCTTTCCCCCCCTCTCCTGCCTTTTTCCTCTCTCTGTCCTGCTTCAGCAAATCCCACCAGCCAAATGCTTTACCCTAGAAATCTAATGGAAGTGATTTGACTTCCGATTAATAGGGCTGACAGAGGCAAAACACCAGGGCAGTATACTACTGTGCCTATTATGCTAAACAGCGGCTGCATGGAAAGAAAAGCCCACGGGGCTTAAGGCTGTTTGGCAACAGCAGCTGGCGAGGTAAACACAAAACACATTTCTGAGGAGTGTCACAAAAATGTGATATCAATATTTTATACTTTGTGATGCCAGTGCAGCACTTCCAATTAAATCACGCATCTTGATGTAATAAACGCAAGGATATTGGTTTCAGCCTTGACACTTATTATTGCCACTGTTTTGTCACTGCAGCAGCTTCCAGTTTGATGAACGCCACTGAAAGTGATAATTGCGCTTCTGGTTGGCGTCTTCCTGCAGGACAAGGGTCTAATTCAATGGTGTGGGCTCAAATCGAAGATGTTATATGAGGCCTAAGACCCAAGCTAATTAAATTGACATTATAACACCTCACCGAAAACTTGTAGCATTCGTGCTCCTCCATGCCTTCCGTTCCTCTCCCCAACGTGGCCACAAATATTATTCTATCTGGAGTTCATAACTCTCCACTCGATTTATAGACAAACTGTCTACATCTGCCCCCACATAAAGGCTGATCCCTACATTGTTCTGTTCACACTATATAAATATTATATTGTGTTTTCCTAGAATCAGGACATGGCTGCCTAGGGGACATTCTATAAATACACCCTGACAGGCTACATGGCTTTTAGGGTCCTCTGTGTATTCACTTGGCTTGCTTGGAGTAAAAGCCTCTGTGTTTCTGCAGCTCTAAGGGATGATCTATGTGCACCAGGCTCACTGTGATTCGATCTAGCTCAGAAGAGGGCTTTTTTCATTTAAAAGCGCCAGCATGTCCGAGGTTTGTTAGAAGCAGAAGAAGGAAAATGGGGTGAAGTCCTCGGTGAGGAAGTTTGCCAGGAGACAATCAAACAGTACCACACAGGGATCTGCTGTCTTGCAATTTAAGAAAAAATAATGCTAATTCGAGCAATAATAGCAACCCAGTCCTCACTGCAGAGGAAACACTGGTAGTTACACTGCTTTACAACATCGAAAACATACAAACCCAGCAGCCGAGAACTGATATTAGATCCATGATGCCTATACCAACCTTTTGAGTGTCACAGACAACTGTCATGACAGCACAACGAAAGGTCGCAACAAGCAAGCTGATTTTGAAATACAGCAATTTTTGACTACAGTGGTAGTCATGCTGTGAGGTGTAGGCCCCTTGTTATGGAAAAAAAATTAAATACTTCCCAACTCCTTACCTTTATCCACAATAATAAAATTAGAAATCCTAGTGGGACCATTAAAAAGACAAATCACATGGTATTCCATCTTTTTCGGGGATGGGGTTTGACACCTTGCAATCCACACGGTGGAGAAAATTCCCAGTGCATGTGGCTTATGCCAAACAACAATGCCGAAGATCAAAATGACACTTGTGAAACTCTGATGAGCAAGTCAACACAGCGTCACATGATCACTCATACACTCACTTCGCATCATTTTTATTCATTGAATGAGCACGCGTGCCAAATCCCTCTTAAAGTTCAAGTAACCAAAACAATTCAAATGCCATGCTTTTTTGGAGTCTTAGTCAAGCAAGGACCTTTCCATTACCACTATGAATGGGAGCAATGTCACTTTTGCCTCCCAGCACCAGCCAAACTAGGGGAAAATAATTCTGGTATGTATAAGCAGAAACAAAACAGTTACTGGCACACAATCACAGCTCACTGCATACCCCCTCAAATTATTTAATTACCGGGCCCCGGGTGAGTATATATTTAAGCCATCATTATCTACCGAGTACAATTGTTGTTAGGAGAAACTGCTGCGGCTCATAAAAATGGTATTTAAAAGAATAGTCGTAATTCTACCTTCTTTTTGCTCAGTCTTATTCTGGGACCTTTGTTTACTGGATCAAGAACATCAAGCACTGTGAAAAATCTCAACAGGGTGACCTACACAAAGCTTGCCATGTATTATCTTCATCCCCAAGTTGTGTGTCTCAATAAAAGTATCTTAAAAATTAAATTCACATATTTCATTGGTTTTTACATTTTCATTTTAAGTATCAGTGGTACACGACCTTCAGCTTTTGAGAAACCTACAACATATTTTTAAAGCATATAGTATATTCATCGTAGTCTTAGCAGGATGCATGTTTGATAGCGCTCCAACTCGAGAGCCAGAACGTAGTAGTAGGAGATAGATTTGATTGATCTCACATGGGAAATTGTTGAAATGCCACTGGCTGTGACAAAACAGCAATAATTCGTGCCCTAGGAAGGACACCAGGATGGGTTTGGAGTTGCCAATTAACTACAATCTCAACTTTTAAGCACAGAAACTTCTTCCAAAACCAAACAAGCACAAGGAGAAAATACAAATAGCACCACTGTGAAACAAAAATGGAAATTCAATCATTTCAGATGCACATTATTCAGAAACAAACTGGTCAAATTTTCAGAAATTCATATTCTAGATGAGAACTTCACACTAGGGAAATCTGCATTAACATTGCATTTGTGTTCCTCTCAGCTCGTCAAACTTGCTAAACAGTGTAAACACCGAAGCACATCTGGCCATGATGGAGATTTCCTCAGGAGATCACAGACCTGATTCAGAATCACCTACACTGATAAAGCTCATTCTAATGAAGGAGTATTTCATCCAGTGCAGCTGTCTCATTATTATTTTTTAAATGTATACATAATGACAATGCTTAACCTGTTACCGAATTTACTGAATCTCAAACTAGCGTCCATAATTTTCTAGAACTGAAAATGCTGCAAACAAACGATGACAGATAATGAATAATTCTTACAGTTTTGGAAGCAGATCAAGGTGGCAGTGGATTGCAGCCAGGAGGAACCTCTGAGGCTAGGCTTTTTACGTAATCTCCAAGTGCCCCATTGAGAAAAGCACAAAGCTATTACATTAAGATGCGGCTAAACACCACATTCTAGGAGTAAGCAGTATTAAAAGCACATCGAGTCCCAAAAGACACAAAAGGGCGTCCAAACAAACCAAAATGCAAGTAATGCTGAAAATTAAGATGCTGACTCAATTCAAACACATGTCATTACTTTCCATTTGTTTGTCTTACCTCATATAACGCATTAATTATCAATGGTCTAAGTCATAGCAGTTACATAAAACTGTCTAAATAGCACAGGCAACATAATCGAAATGGCTATATTAACAACACTTATTGGCTATAGTCTTATATACAACTCTTGCAATGTGCTCACAATTTCTGATTTCAAAGACTCTGTGACATCAGCATGTCCGTTAATAGAACTAATAGTTTTATTTTATTATCTTTTGTTTATGTGACGCTTTTATGCAAGTAAAGACATTTTCACAAGTCCCCCCCCCCCAAAAAAAACGGGGAAAATCATTTTGCAAGTCATGCAAGTGCTCCAAAAATGGAGTGTCACGTGCACTGATGGCATTAAAGGTGGATGAGCACATTAAATAATATTTCATTCAACATGGACCAAAATGAGTGAGTGAGCCCATTAACCCAACAGGGCATTTTTTGTAGTCTTCTATAGCAGCAGTCCCCAACCTTTTTTGCACCACGGACTGGTTTATGAAAATATTATTATGGACCGACGGGTTTGCAGATGAATACAACAAAATAAAACCAGTAACGGTACCAAAAATAATGAAGATTTATTCATAACACACGGAAAAAGACCCAGGAAAACCAAGTTAACGATAAAAACGATTAAAAAAAAAAAGATAAAAACTTGAAAACCATCAATTTCACACACCCGAGCCTTAACTCTCGCGGATTGGATTGTTGGACAGATGGCCTCAGGTTTGGCTCGAGAACACTTTTGGTATACAGACAAGTTCATGGTCAACTCAATGACTGCAAGGCACCCAGGTCCTGTGGCTGCAAACAAGCCAAATCATCCCTCCACCACTCTGTTTGACAGTTGGGATGAGGTGTTTGAGCTGAGATGCTGTGTTTGGTTCTTGCCAAATGTGGCACTCTGCATTATGGCCAAACATCTCCTCTTTGGTCTTTCTCTCCAAAGTGCTGTTCCAGATGCCTTGTGGTTAGTCAAATGTGCAAACCTAAGCCATGCTGCCATGTTCATTTAAAGAGAAGAGGCCATCTCCTGGCAACCCTTCCAAACAAACCATATTTGTTCACTCACATTTTAATGTATGCTAAGGACATGACATTTGTCATATGTCAACCCTTAGAAACGAAAGGGGGCATGCTTTGTTTGTTTTTTTTACACGGTGTACATAAATAAAATGCATTTTTGGATCTGTTTTCTTTTTTTGGGCGGCATACTGAGTAAATACAGTACTGCGCTGGGTAAATACAGTGTATTGCAGTCCCCAATTATTGATTTTTTTTTTCCAGGCCAGGAGGACAATGGCAGCACCAATACAAAATTGGTATTGAGTGAGCGATGTGACGTATATAGCTTTTGTTTGGTGCTAAAGTGCCATTAAAGGTTAATGGCTTGGGCTTGAGATTGCCTTTTCTGCAGTGTGTCTGTTTTTTACCAATAAATAGAATGTGTGCTTTGAAGTACTGCAGACTTTTACACATTAATACACAGCACAGCATTTAATTTTCAAAAGTGTGGGTTCCGCTGATCTTCATGGTGAGGTATTGGTGTTTGTAAATGAGTCTTTGTGTTATTGTGTGTTATTATTGGTTTGTTCACCGAAACATGGTCCGATTTAGGGCTGTTCGATATAACGACATATATATAAAATATAAAAACGTCTATCGTTTCATTTTACGCTATCGTTTGTTTCGTGGTGTCGCAAAATAAACTGTTTACGGCAATATTTTTTCATCGTTTTGATGGTCACTGTAGTGGCTATATTAATTTCTTAAAGTTCTCTCTTTCTCTTATATTTAATATAACCA
This sequence comes from Aulonocara stuartgranti, assembly GCF_965226115.1. Lineage (NCBI taxonomy): Eukaryota > Metazoa > Chordata > Actinopteri > Cichliformes > Cichlidae > Aulonocara > Aulonocara stuartgranti. The sequence continues at coordinate 8,345,046 of NC_138946.1, forward strand.
CACTACAGACGGACAAGCGCCTGTTTTTATGCGTTGTCGTTAGCGACAGCGACGGTAACGCCTTCGCGTGTCCGCTTGTTTATGTTCCACATAAACCTTTCACAATAAAGCTCAAGATCCTGTTGAGACTTTTCAAAATAAACTAAATCACGTGAAAGAGCAGATTATTTACGGATGAGAAGTAAAAAAGAGCCGCCAGGTGCTAGAAAATTTACCTTAGACTCAAACTTAGAACAGGCTTTTCCCCGCAGCACGCCGTGTAATAAATACAAAGAAAGCGGTGGCCGTTACAACTTATGTCTAAAAATATATAGTTTCATGCATCGGTTAAAACACTCGACTCCGGGTAAAGGACGCGCAGCTGGAAACACTTCACGCAAGTCGAGCTGCCCGAGATTCACAGAATTTACAGAAAATGTTAAATTTTTGTGATCTATATCATTATCGGGACGATAGAATTCTTATATCGGGATATGAGATTTTGGTCATATCGCACAGCCCTACTGTATACTGTAAAAGAACTTGGATAAAGCTGCTCCAGATATGATCACACTTTAGCACACATTTTAAAGTGTGAGCTGTAAAAATCTTTTGTACGTGTCTCAGTAAGCTGACGGGGAATTTGGATGCTGTCCTATTATCTGAAAGCCAACACGGTTGGTGCCAGCTCCTGCAGACTAAACCAGTAGCAAGGATGGTTTTATGCTAAGCACATAGACTTAGACTTTCCTGCACACATTCAGATGCACGATGTCTTAATAAGGGCTCCATGTTCATTCCTGGTGACACACAGTTTGATAGTCTATTTGTGGATTTTTGGTCCTCCTGCATATTTTCCAGGCACCTTGGAACAGTCCTGCTGTGAACTGGGGCCATTTTTCCTGAAGCTTTTTAATTAATCACATGACAGTGTTCCATAACCTGGGGATTTCAGCAAGCATGAGTTCCCAATGAACTACTTTAACCTCAAGCAGTCACACTCTTTTACTCTGAGGCTGAAAATATTTCACTGAACTACACACAGTTTAAAAGCAATTTGCATTTGGAGTTTTAATCTTGCTGAAAAGCATTTCATCAAAAGTTGGGTTTAATTCATTTTGTTTCTCAGCTGTTGTGCCAGTTACAGTTGTGTTCTAGGTTATCCACCAATTTGGGGTGCAAATCTGACCACATTATACCAACTTATTTTTCCTACAAATTACAGGCAAAATTAAGCCAAGATAACCCACATGTTAACTGTTCAAAGTATGTTTGGTATATAGTACAACAATTTTATCCTTTATGTGACATTATCTTGGCCTGCTATGTTGAAATATTGATAACAAATATTGATAACAAATATACAATAAAAAGCACTAGTGTGTGGGCTATAAAGCCTGACCAATATAGGATTTTCATTCAGCAAATCTTTACCAAGATTTGCTGAATATAGGGACGTGTTGGGTGCCCGGAAGCGTAATATATCAACGATTTGTCACCTAGGTTCTAGGTTCTTTATTATTTGTCACATGCATAGTTATACAAGTATAACACACAGTGAAATGTAGCCTGACACGCTCCTCGACATGTGCAAAAATTGGGGGGGGGGGGGGGGGGGGGTGTAGAGGAAGAACATTGTATATATATATTGGGGGTGCAACGATACACAACATTCACGGTTCGGTTCGGTTCGATACTTTGGTGTCACGGTTCGATATTTTTTCGATACAAAAAATGTTCATGCATTTTTAATTTGTCATTTATTAAAATTATAAATATATATTTTAATTCAAAAGTACAGTTTTTAAATTTAACCCTAACCCTTGTGCGTGTTTTTTATTTTGACAGCGAATGCGCACCTGCGGACCACTTATGTGCAGCCCTGGTTATTTAGCTCGTCATATTGCAGCCACAGAAATTCTTTTGTCCATGAAACCATAAAGCTGCACTTTCTTTTTGCCTTATAGTCTGATTTGTCATAACTTCTCCGTTTTGTGGTAAGCTTTTCTTTGGCTGTCACTTCTTCACCCTGACCTGTCTTATTTGGCTCAGCAGAACTGAAATGCTTTTACACACGCACTCACATAAGCTCAGCGATTCTCTGCGCGATCAACCTCTCACATGTTTAAGCTTGCTGCGGGAGATTTCACTTGTCATGTTTGCATAGTAAGCTAACGATTAATAAGACGATGTCAGAGGAATTGGTGCACAAATTATCATCACTCACAGATCAGTGCTGTCGCTCTCTATACACAGTTCGCACGATTGCAAAGTGAAAGCAAAAAAACAAGCGCAAATTCAAACGCTACTTCAATATGTCACATATTGACAGTGGCTCACCGATGCCAATGACATAATTACCCAGCTACATTTCTGAAAGAATGCAAAAGCATTGACATATATTTTTCCTAACATAGCCCGACGGGCAGGGAAGAGATAGATTTTGGTACCCCGACTGAAAAAAATCGCTAGCTCCGGGACGTCGGGCTAGCGATATTGCAAGCCCTGTATCTGATTGAGGAATCACTCATCTTTGGAAAAGAGAGTTTATTACATAGAAATGGCTCTTTCCAAAATAAAAGCTATACTATCCGCTTCTTCTGGGCTATATTCTCAGCAGCATAAGGAGAATCATGTGCTAACAGCTGTCTAAATGACTCGGCTAAAGTTAGTAGCATGCTTGTTGTATTTGTCTTTGCACTAGGATGATGTCGGCGTAAATGTGCAGTCATATTTGTTGTGTTCCCACTAGTGCTTTCAGGTTAATCTCGTTGAAATGACCTTAACGCCACAACACGGCAAATCTCCGTTAACGAGCTACCGCCGATCGCTCTGTGCATGGGGCTAGACGGCCAACACGTTAACGAGCTAACTACGCTAACACACTAGTTCACACCAATGTAATTGAGCATTGCATGGCACATCCAACATACTGTTTTACTTTAGTCCATGACTCGCTTACCTTCAGGGTCATACGTCACATGAAAACCAAAATAATTCCAAACGCCAGATCTGAATGAGGTTCAATTTGCCTGTTGCAAGGAGAGCTTAACTTCTGTCTCGCTAGCTTGCCCTGCGCTCTTCCTTCTGACTATGCTGTCTGTGTTGAGCGCTCAGTGGATCTGCGCTCGACAGTGCAGCCTAGGCGGAGTAGTCGAACACAGATGCACTGAGCGCTCAACACAGACAGCATCGTCAGAAGGAAAATTGATAAAATAAATTACAAATGTTGTATTGTTCATACATATGCGTACCGAACCGAAAGCACTGTATCGAACGGTTCAATATCGATACGAATATCGTTGCACCCCTAATATATATATATATATATATATATATATACACACATATAGTATATACCTAGCTTAAAATGTTACGCTTTGAGAGTGAGAACGTGTTGTTATTCTGGTTGTTGTTGGAAAGTTGCAAAGTGCCCTCTCATGGATTAACGATTCAACACTCATAACAAGGTGTTTCTCTGTCACTTCTTTATTTTTTTACATTTTCAATTTTGGACAATAAATTTAAGTTATTTGCCACAACTGATATTTCGAATTGTTAATACCTGTTGATAATATATACCAATATATCGGTCAGGTTCTTGGGGGATATAACATATATGTAGTATTTGTAATCTAGCATATTTATTGTAATAGCTCAAGGAAATCTATCCATCCATCCATCCATTCGCTTTCGCTTATCCTTTTTCAGGGTGGCTGGAGCCTATCACAGCTGTCACAGGGCGAGAGGCGGGCTACACCCTGAACAGGTCGCAAGTCTGTCGCAGGGCTAACACACAGAGACAGACAACCATTCACACCTATGGGCAATTTAGATTGATCAGTTAACCTTTGCCCACTAACTGCATGTCGTTGGACTGTGGGAGGAAGCCGGAGTACCTGGAGAGAACCCACGCAAACATGGGAGAACATGCAAACTCCACACAGAAAAACCCTGATGGTGGAACTGAACTCAGGACCTTCTTGCTGTGCGACAACAGTGCTAACCACCGTGCTGCCTATTCAATGATAATTACACTTCACACAAAATAACAAAGATAGTAACAAAAAAAAAAACTAACAAAAAGAAAAACAACAGCTTGGAATCCCACTGACAAGATTTTCTAATTATACAGAGCAAAGGATGGCAATGCCAGTGTGTCAAGATTTGACCTTTTCCCCAAAAGTGGACTATCACAGACTTCTTTCCCCTGACCCCCCGAGAGAGGAGAACATCTGCTGAGAAAAGCTGATTTGCATCCGCAGTGTAAAGTTAGCTGCCTCAGGTCAAAATCTGGAGATGTGACTGTCTCACACTCACTGACGCTGTAGTGTCAGTTTCTTCCAAGTGGATGTTAAGGATAAATTGAAGACTGTGTATGTTTTCATTTAAAAAAAATAACAGGGGAAAAACTTATTTCCAATAGCTCCAAAATTTGTCTGGCTTAGTAATGTATTAGACTCTGGGTTTTTTCACATCATCAAATGCCCTCGGGGGACCAATTAAATATAATATAAATGATATTGCTTTTCCCCATTGCACACACAATACCACATCACAGCCCATGCGCTTTTATGGATTAATCCAAGAATGAAAGAAATAAAAGGTTTAATCTGCCTGCCATTATTAAAACCAGAAGCCCTCATTCCCCTCTGGTTCTTTAAAACACCAGGTCATCTTTAGAAAATACATCAACAGCATCAAACTGAGTGTTTGCAAAAGAAGCGAGAGTCATGCTTAATAGCATCCCAGTGTGTCCGTGTTCATTACTGCGCAAAGGCAAGGGTAAGTTCAAAGAGATCAGAGAGGTCAGTTTTCCTCCTACACCCTTTATTTCCCTGGGAAAAAAACATAATTAATCCATTTACAATTGTTAAATTCAATTTAGTTCTTGGTTCAAATGTTGAAAATTAAATGGGGGGGAAAAAAGCATCTTTGAAGAGACAAAAATAACAGCAGCAGGATTGCAGATAAGGGTCCCATTACGCACAATTTGTTATTCAATAAATCATTAATGGGCTCTATGAATAGCAGTTGTTGATGGACAAGAGTTAGAGCAGAAAGCAGTGTTGCTGATGCATCACAATCTGTGCAAGTATTGGCCCAAGCAGCCATGCATACTTCACAATACGATGCATAATGTATGGCTGCTGGGTGCTGACATGCTGCTAGATCTTGTCTTTATGGCGGCTTTTCAGCTCAGAACTGGGCTCCTCCTTAATGAAGAGCTTTTGCATATGTTTTTCAGCATACATGCCAGCAACAATAAGACATATAAAACAAACAGGGGATCGTTGTTTTTCAGTGTTTTTCAGCTGAGGGTTAATGTTAAGTAAAGTGAAACATAAGCAAAGACGCATGCTATACTAGCATAATCAAGGGTTCGTGTGTGAACTTGGGCATCGATTCAGTCAATGTCAGGAGAATCAAGATAGGACATCAGAATCAAGATAGGACATCAGATATTGTCTGCAGCGTCCCTTTTTGAGAGCAGGAAATAGTCTGCATCGGCTCATGTTCTCGCTCCTGGAATTGTTCTGTTTGGTTTAGGGAATGATGCTGCCTGGGCAGAGCGTGCAGAGGGCAGGGTATATTCACTGGCTCGCTTTGAATTCACAGCACAATTATCTGCTCTATTCTCACACGGGCTCAATTGGACTTTGTAATTGGGAGCTGGCAGGTTAAAGACCACTTGATGTCCGATCACAGTGAGTTGACATTTATGCTCTCACATGCAGCACCTAGAAAAGTTCAGGGCTGTGGTTCAAAAAGCTCATGTTAGTTGTGACAGACAATGAGTTGACAGGTTTCACAGGATGAATTTAGCTTTCTAAAACCACTTCTTAAACCTATGTTTCCACTAGTTGTTCCAATACACCTTCAGATACCTATAAAAAGATTTTGCAAACTGTGGAAGGAAAGGGTCAGTCAGGTGTTACCTTTAAAGCCGCCTTAGTAATAAAACATTCTGCGCATGTAAACAAGGAAAAGGTTATATGCGCAGATGGTTAGCATGAAAGTTTTCTCCTGTCTTCATCAGACAGCCAGTGTTGTGTATTATTAATGCAGTGTTAGTTCTATGCCGTGAACTCTGATAACTTATGCAAGCACTCTGCTTTTTTGCCATAATAAGCAGCAAACACAATGATTAAAATAAGAATAAATCTGCTACTACGCTATCTCTGCTCGCCATCACTCTCCCTTTTGGGCCAGATGATGCATTATTATGGGAGTCTAGTTGTCACCCTGGCAACTAGCATGGTGCAGGGAACAACCTTAGACAGAAAGCCCAGCGGAGACTTCCCTCTTCCCTTCCAATTATCATTCATCTGTGTGCAGTGACCCTCACAAGACTTGCAACGGTGTCGTGTGGAAATTCCCTGCCCTGTTAAAAAAGAAAAAAAAAAAAAGGGGGGGGGGGGGGGGCTCTATCTAACAATGCCACACAGATAAATAAATGGCCTACATAAATAAATAAATCCAACAGGCTAGGCAAAAAGAGAGATTGAGGCCAAGGGAACAAATTGCAAGGTCGGCCAAAGTTGAAAGATAGCTGCATCAACAAATTGAAAACAGTTGGGAGAGAAGGCCAGAGGAACATATCTGATCACCTGTGAAATTGGGCCACAGCGTAAAAGACGTGTGAGAGGTCTCCCTACATTTCTCTCAGTACATAAGGCTTACTAGTTGGTAAATCCACCGGTGTACTCAAAACATACATATTAACAGCTCTTTATGTTTAAATCATGATCTCACTAGAATAGAAGACAATAGAATAGAATACTGTCACAACAAAGTTATGGGTGCAAAATTGCAAAAAGGAAAGATAACAGTAATTGAAGTAACCCCTCATTACAATCAAGGCACACAGAAGAGCACAACATGCCAAACTCTGAAGCAGCAGAAGAGCTAAGAACAGGTAACTAAGGCTACAATTTCATTGGCTACATGAAAAGATGGACCGAGCCAGCCTTGTATCAATGGTTCAGGCTAAATTCTTGAGAGATTTTTATGTCCCACTCATGACTATAATGCAGCCATCTTTTGAAGGCTGCTTCTGACAGGAACATGCCATGTAACAAAGCATGACAAACTCATCTCAAAGTGGTTTCTTGAACGTGACAATGTACTCAAATGACCTCCACGGTCAGATCTCAATCCAATAGAGCAGCGGTCCCCAAGCCCCGGGCCACGGACCGGTGAGCCGTTTGGTGCCGCGAGAGTTGAGGCTCGGGTGTGAAATTTATGGTTTTCAGGATTTTTATCGTTAATTCGGTTTCCCTGGGTCTTTTCCCGTGTTGTCGTTTGTCTTATTTTGAAAGAAATATTTATGCGTTACCCTAGCGACCAGAGAGCATTAAGGGGCAGAGAGGAGGATGCTACTCTCAATGTTGTTGGCGCATTTCAGGAGGACGCTGCTAATAAAGTTACACAATTACACAGTGAATTTGCGTTGATTATTATATTTACATAATGCCACACTTTGTCTTGTTCGTATCATTTTATTTTGTTGTATTTATCCGCGACACCTTAAAGGCCGGTCCGTGAAAATACTGTCTGACAGTAAACCGGTCCGTGGCGCAAAACAGGCTGCAGACTGCTGCAATAGAGTACCTTTGTTTCCAGTAGCCTCTTGAATCTACACTACAAGGAATTAAGGTTGTTCAGAGGGAATTCGAACATGTCATTTCTACCTAATTAAGTTTCAAGTGAGTGTATACAATGAGGAGACTGACTAATTAAATAGTGACTAACAGAAAACTAAAAATATTCAAAATGACTACCGTACCAGAATTATAGCAAAAGCATGAAATATTCTGTTTTGAATCCCGTTTTCTAGGCCATATGGGTGGAAACTGAGTGGGAAAAAGTCTTCTGACTGGCAGAAAAGAGCAAATTTTCTGGACTTCCAGTGTAGCCAGGGAATATTCAAGCCAAGATTTACTTTTCCTCTGCCAGTTATGGTTTATAAATCCATATACGTTAAAAAAAAGAGACAATAAAAACGCAAATAAAAGAGATAATAAAAAGACAAAAAGATAATAAAAATCTAAATCAGACAAACAAAAAACACTGAATATTTATTTGCAAACAATAAAGCCTATTCAAATGTGATTGTCACTGGAACCCAAGACTACAAACCGAAAATGTTATTCCTCGTCCACAAATTCCGATCATCGTATGCACGTGTTTCTAGTCAGATTAAGGGGAAGGAAACTTTTTTAAATTTGCACAGCAGTTTCACCAGGTCCGTTTCTTTCTTGTTTCTCTTTTGTAAAACAGCGTGGAGTGGTGACTCAATGACAGAACTTCAAATAAAATATAATTCTTTCGGCTTTTAAATCCTTTATGTCTTGGCTATACCTCTTCCAGTGGCTCACACTTTTAACATTGTTTTTGTAGAGAAATATCAGGACGTTTGTTTTTTTTTTAAATCAACTTACTGGTCTTGAGAAGAATTGCGCCTAGAGGAGCTCTCAAGTGATTTCAGTATAAAGTCATGGTGCTTGCCACTTGGGACAAATGGAAACAGCTAGCTGATGGTGTGTGACTGGGAAGATATTTGTGCACCTGGACCCTGCTGCCTCAGCAACAGTGCTATAGGACAGGCATGTTAAACACCACATAGAGCCCAGAGCTCTCGCACAGGTCTTTCCATCTGTCTCATCTCCAGTTAATAAAAACCTGGACTGATAAGCTGAAAATATGCATTACAGTACTTTGGGAATGAGCCATTTCACTTTAAGACAATACCAGGCCAAAAAGAGCCGTTCAATATCCGCCTCCATTAATCTAATCTGAAAATGAGAAATGATTTGATGGTGGCAGTAATGCTGGTTTGCATTAGAACTCTACCTTTACACCTTAGACGTGCATGCAAACAGACACATTAAGCATCACAGAAGGATGCTTAGGGAGTAAGGAAGTGAGCACTTTGGCGGGATGCAAAAAGGTGCCTTTCGTTTTAGGCCGGCATCAGATTTAGCCTTCAGATATACTCAGTTTCTCCAGCCTTTGTATGAAAATGCCTCTGCAACAGCACTCTTTCATTCCTCCCTCACTCTCTCCATCCTTCTCCCCTTTCTCCCTGCAGCCTTCCAGACAGATAAATGGGAGGGGGTCAGACTGAATGAGGTTTTCTCGAATGATCCTACTTCCACACCAGCAAACCAATTACCATGACTAAGATAAACTCCTATAGCACCCTTTCCAACCTCCACTCCCCCCTCCCCCCCACACCTCTTTCCAAGCAAAAAGAGACAGCCATTGTTGTGGCTCTGCATTTCTGCCACTGCCCCTGGGGGTAGGGAAAAAAAAGAAGCAAAAAGTCAGCCTGTAGTCACTTTACTGCCTCTCCAACATGACATGAAGGCGCACGTAAGTGCAAACCACAAAAACACAGAGCTGCATTTTCTCAAAAAGAAGAAAAAAATATGACATTTTCCATCCAGCCACTTCATTAGCATTTTTCCTTCTGTATCTTAAAACTGAGAAATGTCACGACCATGCCTGTGGGCTATAAGTCGCGGCGCTGTGTGATGAGTCGGTCTTGTTTTGGTGCCAAACTCAGGGGCCAGAGACCAAAGCAGCCTTGATTTTAATTTCTTGCCATACTTTTGCTAACTTTACAATTAATGCCTCTATAAAGGTGCCCTTTCAGTCCCTCTAAAATGATGATAATGAACTATGACTTTATATAACACAGATTTAGTTATTTTCGTGTGGAATTTGAAGAACAGAAAGTTTCTTCAGCAAATAGAAAAACACTTTGCAACGCTAAATCAGGGAGCACTTTGAGTTATTTGCACTGGTGAGTTCATTTAGCTAAATCTATGGTGTTGATTGTGCTGACTCTGTTTTTCTGGCAAGTGCTTTGAAAGAAGCTGTAGTGATACAGGTACACTGCCACATTATCAGTGAGAAGATGAAATACCATCCAGGAAATCCAGTTTGAGTAAAATATATACGAGTGTCACACAGAATCTTACAGCTCTGGAAAGTTGTGGGGCCGTTACAGTCCAGTGGGCATGTCCCTGTGGGATTATGGATGTGCTCAGCATTTTGCACCAAAATCTCTCTCACTGAATATGAGATTTTTCCAGTGGTGATATTTCGACCTGATAATGGCTGGAAAAGGTCAGGGGTCATCATCCTCCAGGATCTATAAATATTCAAAGCAAATTTCACTGAAATCTACCCTCCAGAATCAAAATGATGCATGGATGAACAAACCTCAGAAAAATTGACATCATTACCCTCAGTCCCTGGCTGGTAGCTTTGTGAAAACACGGAAGAAAAAAGACTATGTGTGATGTAACCTACAGATATGTGGGTTAAGATTAAGAACACTAATAGCAGCACGGCATCGGTGAAATGAGTGCCAGGTCTGCTGTGGTATCTTATTTACCTGTCTCTGGAACAAAAAGACCTATTTGTAGCCTTCTAGCTGAGGGAATCTCCACTTAAAAACAATTGGATATCACTGACAACCACTGCTTATTCTAGTGCAGCTAGCGAGAGGTGCTCCTGCCTCTTGGCAGGGTTACAGCTGCTTACAATACAGATACACCCCTCTGTTCTCAAGGTTAAACTGACCTGAAGACTCTATGTGGGCTGGTGGGCACTTGGCCACACAGTGTTAGCAAAACATGAGGTCTAATAAATCAACTCATCTATCTTTGTAGAATCCTGCCACATATGGTTTGCCCTGGACAACGCTACTAAATAATGATTAAAGCAGCCTGAAAAAAGTGATGGGTTGAGTGATGATGATTAAACTTAATGGTATGATTAAGCCGTACTTTGAGAGGGGTTTTTTTTTCTTATTAACAGAAAGCAATAAAAAGTATTTTTAAATGTAAAAAAACAAAAATGGCAATATTAAGCATTTGTCTGTAAAAGAAAGATTTGTTCTTATTCCCCACACTAATGAATCTTATCATTAGCCCTCAGCGTTATGTTGTGCACAATGCAAATAAGGTGCAAACAAAGGTTTATCTCGGGCAAACATGATGAGCCAAGGAGGTACAATCAAACATTTCCTGGAGTTCTCCTGTTGTGCATTAACAGGTGCAAGCCGTGAGCCTGGATTACGTGGAACATCACACAATCAATACTGGATCCTGTCTGATTTGGATCGGGAAGCAGAAGCAGCTTCATACTTCAGGAACGTCCAGGCTCACACTCTCAGTAAGTTCTACTGTAATATTCTGTTACAGCCATGTAAGTGACAACACTCAAACAGATGACCTTAACCATATTATATTATATATATTATATTATATATATTATATATATTATATTATATATATTATATATATATATATATATATATATATATATATATATATATATATATATATATATATATATATAAACACCCAGCACGCCCATGCGGGCGGTTTACCCTTCAAGCTCGGGTCCTCTACCAGAGGCCTGGGAGCTTGAGGGTCCTGCGCAGTATCTTAGCTGTTCCCAGGACTGCGCTCTTCTGGACAGAGATCTCCGATGTTGTTCCCGGGATCTGCTGGAGCCACTCGCCTAGCTTGGGAGTCACAGCACCTAGTGCTCCGATTACCACGGGGACCACCGTTACCTTCACCCTCCACATCCTCTCGAGCTCTTCTCTGAGCCCTTGGTATTTCTCTAGCTTCTCGTGTTCCTTCTTCCTGATATTGCTGTCATACGCCTGGACATATATATATATATATATATATATATATATATATATATATATATATATATATTAGGGGTGCAACGATACACAAAATTCACGGTTCGGTTCGGTTCGATACTTTGGTGTCACGGTTCGATATTTTTTCGATACAAAAAAATGTTCATGCCTTTTTAATTTGGCATTTATTAAAATTATAAATATATATTTTAACTCAAAAGTACAGTTTTAAAATTTAACCCTAACCCTTGTGCGCGTTTTTTATTTTGACAGCGAATGCGCACCTGCGGACCACTTATGTGCAGCCCTGGTTATTTAGCTCGTCATATTGCAGCCACAGAAATTATTTTGTCCATGAAACCATAAAGCTGCACTTTCTTTTTGCCTTATAGTCTCATTTGTCATAACTTCTCCGTTTTGTGGTAAGCTTTTCTTTGGCTGTCACTTCTTCACCCTGACCTGTCTTATTTGGCTCAGCAGAACTGAAATATATATCTGTCTGTGAAGGTCATCGTAGTCAAGTATATATCCTGCTGCTTTTACACACGCACGCAGGGAAGAGATAGATTTTGGTAGCCCGACTGAAAAACCGCTAGCTCCAGGACGTCGGGCTAGCGATATTGCAAGCCCTGTATCTGATTGAGGAATCACTCATCTTTGGAAAAGAGAGTTTATTACAGAGAAATGTCTCTTTCCAAAATAAAAGCTATACTATCCGCTTCTTCTGGGCTATATTCTCAGCAGCATAAGGAGAATCATGTGCTAACAGCTGTCTAAATGACTCGGCTAAAGTTAGTAGCATGCTTGTTGTATTTGTCTTTGCACTAGTGTTTTCAGGTTAACCTCGTTGAAATGACCTTAACGCCACAACACGGCAAATCTCCGTTAACGAGCTACCGCCGAACGCCCCGTGCTGGGGCTAGACGGCCAACACGTTAACGAGCTAACTGCGCTAACACACTAGTTCCCACCCATGTAATTGAGCATTGCATGGCACATCCAACATACTGTTTTACTTTAGTGCATGACTCGCTTACCTTCAGGGTCATACGTCACATGAAAACCAAAATAATTCCAAACGCCAGATCTGAATGAGGGTGGGGGAGGTCCATGTTGCAAGGAGAGCTTAACTTCTGTCTTGCTAGCTTGCCCAGCACTCTTCCTTCTGACTATGCTGTCTGTGTTGAGCGCTCAGTGGATCTGCGCTCGACAGTGCAGCCTAGGCGGAGTAGTCGAACACAGATGCACTGAGCGCTCAACACAGACAGCATCGTCAGAAGGAAAGTTGATAAAATAAATTACAAATGTTGTATTGTTCATACATATGCGTACCGAACCGAAAGCACTGTATCGAACGGTTCAATATCGATACGAATATCGTTGCACCCCTAATATATATATATATATATATATATATATATTCTAAGAAGAATGAGAATTTGGTTCCCCAAAAATATTTGACAGCAGCCCACTGAGAAAACTGCTGGCAAAGCAAATTTGAAGATGAGAACTGATGTTGCAGGGTGAAAGGTCACTAACTAGAAGATGGCGGTGTTGCAACTTTGACAAGTGAAGTAATTGATCATGAGGGACTCCACTCCACTCTCCTCGTTGCTCCCTCTAGTCCCACACTGCAAGCTGAAGAAGGTGCTGAGCAATCCTGAAAAGAAGGCATCAGCAAGATTCTTTGCAACCAGCCAGCGTTTCTTGTATTTACTACTCCTGTTCCCTTTTTCCTCTTTTCTCCCAAGAAAAAAAGGCCCTGCTGTGAAATGGTGTAATCCAGATGCAGTGACAATGCTTTTGTCTGTGAACCACCAGGGATGTGATTTAAGAAAAAGTTTATGTTTTTCATGAACTCAAACTAGTTCTCATATGCATTTGGAGAAAGAGGAAAACTCCACAGCTGGTTTAGATGTGTAAATCATCTACTTGAGGTCTTACTTTACATTATCTAGGAGGCAGTAAAGCTTTAAAGCCTGCCTTTTTGGCACCTGGGACGTTCATTAACTATTGTCAACATGATTTAGCGCTCGACCGCCCTGCTTGCCTTCCATTTGGTTAAGATCATAGTTTAGTAAGCATGACAAACTCCTACTGAAAAGCTTGGACATTTTAATTTGACAACAGCTCATAAAAGCTAACAGCCTCTCTGGGTAGCATGGGATTAATAAAGCTTCCTGAGAGTTCAATCAAGATTATTCGTCGACTCAGTTCAACTTTTGATGCAATATGTCAGCCAAAGCTGCGGTAATGGGCACGCGAAGCCATTGGCTTAAATTCAAGGTCAACTCAGTGAACGGTGATTTGTCTATCACTTACTGAAGAGATGGCTTGACAGTTGCACTGATTTGATACAATGGCTCAACGCAGAGGCTCTGGTAACCTTGAAGAAAATGGAAACATTTTCTCCACTTTTCACATAAAAGGATTCTTCGAAGAAACGAAAAAGTTTTTTGTATTAGTTTAAAAAGCTGTGCCATTTCTCTCCTGAAACCCCCCCAAAAAAAAACTATGGATGTGCAGTATGTGTTTGCTAATAAAATTGTAACGCTTCGTTATTTTATCAAAGACACAACCATTGTTATTTTCCAGCATCCAACACATCATGAGGCCTGACAAACCTAATGGGAGGTAGGGTTGAATCAAACGAAGCATGAAAACAGTCCCCCCTTAAAAACCAGCTCATGTTTAGGGAGTAAGTGTGCTTAACTGACTGTTAGTATAAGTTCACTATGATTACATTCAAATGAAAGCAGTCATTTCACGATGGCTTTGTGCACATGCAGAGACATTTCTCCCAGAGTGTCTTTTTCAGCCACATGTAACTGTCAGCGCATCTATCCTACTTCAAGTTCCTACTGATAATTGCTCTGTCTGTCAATTAATAACTGAGGAGCAGTTGCAGTGACCCCGCTGCCTCACATACCAGCACAAATCTACAGTGATTCCAGCCAAGGTGAAAGTCATTGCAGCACGGTGACTCAGTCTCAGCTGGCATCACCGGGCAACTAGGGCACAAATACTCCTCTCTTTACGATGCCCTGCGGCTCCGTTTTTATCATCACAACTGCAATCTTTGTCGCATTCCCTCAGAAGCAGGCTCGCACAAGTACGCTTACTACTCTGAGAGCATGCTGTAAAATGTTAGGTAATCCATAATGTCCTCTGGTCCTCGTCCCAAATGCTAGTGTCAACTCTCATCGCTCCCTGAGCTGTAGTATGGCACGCTTTCCTTGCGTGACAGACAGGGAGGTAAATCTACTGTAAATCATACATTGCAGGAGCTGTAAGGATAAATAAAGGTCCATGTCACCCAAGAATTTGGTGAAAGGGTTGGATAACATCAATGCAATGAATCTGCTTGCGTCATCTTCATACCTAATGATCTGGTCATGGTGACTGATGAACATATGCTCTACTTGCAAATTAGAGTTTTGTAGCTGGGGTTTAGAATAAGGGTGCTATTTTCCGAGTTAGCTGGCTTGCTACATAACTGCACCCTTTAAAAAAGATTGACGGTGACAAGCATGGATACGATTGACACATGTTGTTATTATCCTACTTACACGAGCAACACATCTGTGTTCTTGGTGGGTATGACATATGCTAACTGCTCTCAGTTTACTGCTGAAAAAAATAAAACGGGCAAGACGACAAGATGTGATGAGGTTAGACTGAGCTTATTAGACTCCGTCACAAAAACAGAGTAGGACTTGGAAACTTTATCTACTTCCCAAAACATGGTCTGAATTCTATTTATGGTGAAATAAAACTTACCAAATGTGCAAATCTAACCATATGCTTTGGTGCTCTACAGTAGCACAGCACATGGGCTCTACTGGACTAAGCAGTGTTATGCCTGTGTTGCAGAAACCCTCAATTTCATTGGATAATGTACCCCATCAATCCCTGTCAGAGGCAAATGCACTGTAATATATTTTGTATTGGATGTGGTCACTCTATTAGCCCCTTCAGCTTTACATAACCCAGCCATGCTTTGATCTGCAATGGTGCGTTAGGGCAGACATGCATGAGTTACTGCTCCAGCATGAGCCTTCCACAAAATGGCAGCAAAGGAATAGTGGATGGCCGAGCCTGGTCTTACTGCACACATCCTCCTTTATTGCCCTGAAGCGCCACTTCTTTTTTCCTACAAATTAATACTCATGCTGGAAGAAGCGTGGTTTGCATAATCTGTACCCACCAGTTTCCACTTATTTTGCAGCTACTTTTATTGCTTTTATTGCTGTGGCACGTCTGCACCGACCATTCCAGGAAACAGCTCATCGTCAGTGTAACCACATATGTGTTACACCTTTGCATTGATGTAAGTTTAATTTGTGGATGTTTGTAGCACTGTGCAATGTTTTCTCAAATTACAAATTACAGGTAAACAGAATCGATCTAGAAATACTGAAGCGAGGACAATTTCTTTGTGTGTGAAAAGGAAACACCAGCAGTGTTTTTTAAAGGGCAAAAGGAATCAAGGCAAATGTACTAGCACAAACACCCAATTTCATAATTCATAATTCAATTTATTTATATATTGTCAAATCACAACCACTTTATATTGTAAGGTCTCTGTAAGACTCTACATTAATATAGAGTAAATCCCAATAATCAGACAACGCCCCTATGAGCAAGCACTTGGCAACAGTGGGAAAGAAAAACTCCCTTTTAACAGGAAGAACCTTTCAGTAGACCCAGGCTCAGGGAGGGGCAGTCATCTGCCACAACTGGGATGTGGTTTTTAGTTGATATAGATGAGCTGAACATGCATTTTTAGCAGCTCATCCTGTATAAGTAATCACGTTGATAAGGTTTGCATCTTCAAAAAGTCATACTTGTTATTAATCACTGACTGTCTTCCACAGCATGTCTTTTATCCTGTCTTCCTTCTCTCACCCCAACTGGTCACAGCAGATGGCCCCGCCCCAGCCTGAGCTTGGTTGTGCCGGAGGTTTCTTCCTGTTAAAAGGGAGTCTAAGGAGCTTGGAAAGAAAAGAGTCTGTACTTCTTTGAGTTGCTTGAAGACGTTTCACCTCTCATCTGAGAAGCTTCTTCAGTTCTAAGGTCAAATGGTGGAGAGTCCCAGATTTAAACCCAGTAGACGTTTACTCCCAAAGAGGGACAAAGGACCCCCTGATGATCCTCTACCTAATCACATGAGCCAAAATGTGAAAGCGGGTGTGGGTCACAATCAGCCAGAGTTTCGGGTGAGCTCATTGTGAAACCTGGCCCCACCCTATCATGTGATTTCCTGAGGTCAGATGGCCCAGGATGTGAGTGGGCGTTAAGGCGTCTGGGAAGGGATCTCAAAACTGGATTATAGATGGCAGACAGTTGGTGTCGTAAACCACCGCCTCTGTTCAAAGATGGTCGCTCACCATTTGACCCTTAGAACTGAAGAAGCTTCTCAGATGAGAGGTGAAACGTCTTCAAGCAACTCAAAGAAGTCCAGACGCTTTTCTTTCCAAGCTCCTTAGACTACGATGACCTGGATGACTGAGAACCTTCACAGACATACTAGTTAAAAGGGAGTTTTTCCTTCTCACTGTCACCAAAGTGCTTGTTCATAGGGGGTCATATGATTGTTGGGTATTTGTCCGTATTCATTGTACACTCTACCTTACAAAATAAAGCGCCTTGAGGCGACTGTTGTTGTAATTTGGCGCTGTATATATAAAATTGAATTGAATAAAACCAATTTGTGTGTTCAAAGTGAACATCATACCAAAATGAAAGGTTACCGCTCAGCACCAAAGTTCTTTTAAATCAATCTAGTATATTATTTCGTGGCTAGTTGTGTTGTTTACCCATATTGTTCATATTGTTTCCTGCCCTCCTTTTTACTCTCTTTTTTTAAAATCTATTCTGTCTTATGCTGTTGCTTATTGCTTTGAACGATTGTGAAGCACTTTGGTCAACTTTGTTGTATTATTATGTGCTACAGAAATAAATTTTGATTTGATTTGATTCAATTCTTTGGGCCTATTTTAAATCATTTTCATTGTGTAGCCCACAATTTCCACATTCATTAAACTCATTTGTTAGCTGCAGCAACAGCAAGTGGTTTAAATGAGAAATATTTAATAAAAAGAGTGTAAAAGCCAACACCTGGGCTAGTAAGGGCAACGGGTAGTTAGTAACTCAAAAGTCTTTCCCAGAAGCTGGTTCATACCAAAACACTTAAAAATGAGACTCACTCATTTCAAATGAATCTCAGTGTTACTCTTTTTCAAACACTGGATAGACAATCCAATATTTTCAACCAATTAAATAATCGTTTTTTTGGTATTTGTAACTTAAAAATGTCTCGTGCAATTTAGTGATGACGTTGAAGTCTCAAAACCTCTAAAAAACTCACGTACTTGGCTTTAAAGGGTTAATAGTAATTTATCTTAATGAATGTAGTTTCAGCTTTAGGACTGAAGCGCGTTCTTTTCTTTTGCTCTTCAGAACAAATGTATTTTTTTCTGCCTCGTGCAACTGAATAGATGCATCAGAATAGCGCTCCTCATGTTATCATCTTCATGACTCTTGTTCCTATTCTTCCTGTGCTTCTGGATATCTTCTGTCACTGCTGGCTCTGATGATTTTGCATTTTAACTGCAATGCCCCTTTATCTCCACCCTTTGTGTGATTTTACTGGCTCCATTACCTTTTTTCAACAAGCCCATTGTTTGCCAATGTTCTAATGTCTGAATTCGAGTTGTTCGTCTATTGTTGCTATGCAGTGTCACTAAATGAGTATGCCTCGCTGACAATACACAACGTTCTGCATATTTGGTCTTCTCAGTTTAAGGATAACAGCTCTTGCCATTCACATGCAGACTGGTGACACAAGGATACTCTTCATTGTCCTCGCCTGTCACAGAACACTAGTTCCCTTTCCATTAAAAATTCTACCTTGTCTAAAAAAATGCAGAACCTTGTCCAATTCTCCATTAAGACAAAGACAAACAGTCCTCCTCTTTCATGGTTTTGAAGATCTCCACACTTAACAAAATGTTAGCAATCTATTAAAGAAAACTCATCATTGTCTGCCAAGTTACTCGTAAATCTTTTCTCTCTGTTCCTTCAGTTCAGTTTGACACTTTCTGGGCAACGCTCACATCTGCCTTTGTGATTTGGTTGAGTCTCAGCCAAACAGAGGAACTGAATATGCATTAATAAAAGTGCCCCGTAATGTTCATCGTAATAGACTTCTTTTTAGGAGTAATCTGGAGTAAGAATGGTTCATTACTGGAGAAAAAGTACAAATAAAAAAAACACCAGCTGCATTACTGGTGCAAAAATTCATCACAAGAAGAACGTATTCCAGCACCACACGCCATTTTCTTACATTTAACACTCAAATATTACATTTATATAAACAATTTGAAGAGCTTTAAAACAAAACAGACCCACAGGAAAAGCTTCTCTAGTCTGATTAATAGAAAAATAAAGCATAACCTAGAGCATGATGTGTTCATTTTCAACTTGCATGGAAAGTTGACATGGTAGACAGCAGCAAAAATCCAGTCTGACAGGGTGTGCATGTGTTTTTCAAAAATCTTTCATTTATTTCTTTGTATTTTTTTATTTTAACGTTCCTTTTTCATTTTAGGGATTTTTATTCTTTATTTTCACATGTTTTTTTTTAAATTACTTTAGTTTTTTTTATTATATCTAGTTATTTATTTGTTTATTTATCTGCTTTTACCTACTTGATTTATCTACTTTTTCTTGTTTTTACTATGCACAAGCTTCTATTACCAGGGAATAATGCACAGTCCATAAAAATGATTGTATTGATTAAACAAATGTGTTTTTTTGCCTGCACGTGATCTCTATGTCAACATGCGATTTAATCGGGCCATGCTCTGTGCATTACTGTCTGATGAAGATGAGGTGAGCTCAAAATGTTAAAGTATCATGATGCAACAAATAGGTAAAACTGGAGTTCTTCCAGCTGTTACACTTTCAAACTGGAGAAATTTACATTCTAAAATTATCAAAGGATCTACCTAAACCCAGGAATTTATCTTTCCCTAACCACGGCAAGCAAAAGGTTCCAATGCATGGGAGCAAATAGCATATGTGGAATTAACTCCAAATGTCATCAGCCTCAGTCTTTAAAAATGTCTTTGAAACTAATATGAGGCAAACCAACTTTAAAACACAGCAGAGGCCTCAACCAGATTGGACTAACACCGTTGTTTTCCCCATTTAAAAACTATTAACTAAAATTATCTGCACCATTCTTCGATTCAAGCTATTCTTCTCACCCCACTGCTAGCAAATGCAATGCATTTAATTTCACTTAATTTTATGGTACACAGTAAGCTGGCATTTATGGCACGGAATTATAAAAAATTCATGGTGGGGAAGCGCTTATAGCAGTTTTATTACTACAGTAGCAGTTAAAAAGAGCAGACTTGCATTCCAGGGATTGCCCTATGAGATTATTATCTTCATTATATGCCGTATTTAAACCAACATAGAGAGGAGCCGCTCATCTAAGTGCATTTGTATGTGTAAAAGATTATGCATTTTTAAAGAAGGCGAGGGTATTGAGTTCACAGTCAATTTCACTAAAATGATAGCCTCAGCAAAGAAAACCATTTGGTAGTTTAAAATTATATTATAACCAAATCCCAGATTGGGTATTCAATGAAAAGGTACTTATTTGACTTTTTATTTCTCTACAGTTTCTTTTTAATTGGTTTAAAATATAACAGCTTGGACGTTCATGTCGTAGAAAAGTCGGCATCAACACAGGAGGTTGTATTTTTGAATTTTACTCACACACATAATTAGAAATAATTTAACTTTAATATAATTTAACCGTCTTTCAGGCTTCTAAGCCTGCATGAGTTCAATACATGGAGCAGACCTGTTGCGTACTTAATTAAGTACAAGTAAGTAGTATATTAAAAAACTGAAAAAAAGTTCACTTCTATCACTTTCACACAACAGCACAATTTCTTTGTTAACTACGATTATTTCAAAATGTCTCTAAATGCATTTCTAAACGTATAAATGAGACGTGTTTAGTGGTCCCATGTGAATTCCCAGTGCTCTGCTTTCATTGAGTCAGTATGAACCTTTGATCATCAGGAATATATTTGGGTATATGTTTACTAGTGGATACCTAAGTAATAGATTGGCAATAAAGAACCTGCAGTCCCAGCAGTTAATCATTGCATGGGGACTGGTCTATTGCTGCAGGTCATGCCAGAGCTTCTTTTTGCTCGGTCCCATTGTAATCGCCTAGATGCCAGGTCAAAATAAGTCACAGACTAATGATGAAGCTCGCAGTTGGTGGGCCTCAGTGGCTTGGCAGTCCTTGACCAGCTTCCTTCTTATGTTGATTTATCCGATAAATTGCTGCTCTCTGCCATTTCACATGCCGACATGAGGGCAATTAGAAATGTGCAGCGGGGAACCTTTGACTCTCATTAACTTAAGCTAGGAAATTTAGGACAGGAAGAGAAAAGCGGTAGCTACCTCTGCTTTTCCTGACAAACTCTAGTGTCCCACTCCATTATAGCACAGACATGTCCCTTTCTATATAGGTTGCCAATCAATAACCTATTGGTTTGGCCCAAGTGATGTTATTGCTTTACTTGCACTCCCTGGACTTGGATGAAGATGATAAATTCAGAGGGACTGGAGGGTGTCAGAGCAATTAAGTCAGTTAAAGTAAGCTCAAGTGACGATTCCCATGCTAAACAGGCAAAGCGAACGACCTCAAATAACCCTCACACTAGCGGCTTTGTCCGGTAGGCTCAGCGAGGGCTCTCAGGAAGTCGTCTCCGTGCATAACTTTTCCCCCTGCAGTGTTACGGTAATGACTTGGTACAAGACCCAGCAGGACGTCAAGCATGGCGAAAAGTGAAGCACTGATTCCAGCCGCTCGCCTGTTCTCCAGACACTGGTAATATTTATCCCAACAAAGAGTGAGTGATTGAGGCACGCAGCGCACTAATCCCCCAATGCAATGAAATGTCTTTCCCCATGGCAGAATATGCTCATGCAGTCTGCTAAGTTTCCACTAATCCACAGATATCACTCGGAATAAAATGTGCCTTTGAAAAAACAAGAAAAAAAAGTAACTTTTGTAGCCATCTTCCCCCTTTTTTCAGGTCATACACATGTTCCAAAAAACTCCTATTAAAAAGCAGATTTGTCAAAATAACAGGTAACAACAGCTAGATGATTTAAAGTGGAAAAAAAGAAACTGCTTTGCTGAATGACGTAAGAGCGACTGAACGAGAGAGAGACGATGATTCTGATGTCAGGCAGCTGTACTCTACATGCTTGTCAGTATTCATTGAGGTTCATTTACTGCGTTCTTTGTCCAGCAGAAGGATGGGTTTCATTATTTATTCAGGCAAAGTGAGAGCATCGGTAAATCCAGAGCTTTTTAAAATAGAATCAAACCAGCAGAAAATTCTGACATGTCGTTTGAAGCCATTTTAATGGTAATTTTATGCTGCGCTGCTTGGAAATAATTGCTGTCAAAAATGCCACAACAATTTAAGAAGAAGCTCTTTTTTTTTTTTTTTTTAGGGGGGGGGGGGGCCTCTGGACACACCGCATTCTACGATCACACACAGACACGCATGTCAGCAGCCACGTATGCAAGCATGCAGACAAAAATTAATCTCAAATTTAGGATTGTTTTATAGTACCAGACTACCAAACCTGTGAGACACTAACGGGCCACCAAAAGTGTAAGTCTGAGCATAACGTCGATGCAGTATTGACTGCACCCATTAAAAACTAACACACTGACGAGCTGGCAATTTCTCAAGCTTACTTCTTCTCCTTGCTCAAGCAAAGAGGATGAGGACAGGAAGCTGCTGATGGTTCGTACTCTGGGGACGACAAATATGATCAGCAAATTTTAAAGCGATCTGGTGATTCGATTTAAGTCTTGTGCTTAGGTGCATAAAACTCGCTAATCATATCAACTAATATAAAAGATTTAAGGCGCGTTAACCAAAAATAAAAGTGTAAATGGAAATAAAATTATTTAATACATGGCAGTAGAGACCAAATTTAATTTTCATTATCAGGAGTCAAGAATGAGACAATTGACTTGTTTTCATCCATTTTCTTCAGGTTGTTCTCTAAATATGAACATTATCATTGACATGGGTCCTCTGTCTTTGAAATCAAGTGTGAATCAAAGCCTGTCCCTCCTGCTTGTTCGGGGGTTCAGCTGTAACTCAGCAGGAGAGCTGCAAGCACTCCGGCCAAGACTGTCCTCCCCGCCGTCACACTATGAGACTTTTCTAGCAGCGTCTGTCCATCTTTGGTTTTCCATGGATTAACACTTGATGGGGAGTTTTTATTTGCACTTAGAGTAGGCTAATAAGTTTGTGTGTTCACTCGAAAAAGTTTAAATGAAAAGAAATGCGAGTAAATTTACTAAAAAAACTATACTGATAGTTTTGGTTTGTAATTAATATCCTTTTTTGGGGGCGGGGAGTGCAGATTACATGATACACCCTCCCCGCCTGGTCAAAACTCCCATTTTAAGACTCCCTGTCCTGATTGTAACGGCCAAGTCGAGACATAATCTGATGACATAATCGGACGTTGTTGTCACTGATTTGACAAAGCTCCTCTGCAGGCACAGCAGACATTACACAACTGCTCAGCAGGCCTACACCTGATTTCTCAACCAGCATTTCATGTGAAAAAAAATTGGAGGAATGTCCCTTTGAGAGCGTTTGAGATGAAGGTTATTATGAAAGCTGTCTCTCTGGTTGCATAACCTCATGTTTCTTGTTTATGATATTGTAGCAATGTGATAGCATAACTTGCACTCATTTGTGGATTTGTGGATTGTAATCCATCTGTGGGAACCAACAGTGGAATTTAATCCCACAGGGAAGGGAACTCTGGTCAGCTGCCACTGCATGGAAACTTCTTCCCGAAGTGGCCTTTCCCTCTAACAGGGTTATGTTTATAGAGCTTTAAACAGAATCACCCTGCCTTTTCCCTCGTAATTATTTTCAAGAAGTATTCCCAATATGCCGCTGATGGCTTTCCATGAAATATTCATTCCATGAGGAAGAATGCAGGCTGTTTTACCCCAGGAGTTTAATTTTATATCTTCACTAGGCAGATGCTTTCCACCATCGCTTTGCGTGTGCAAAAAAAACCTAAAGAAACAAATAAAGTGGTAGAACACTTAAATGAAATGTTTAAGGTCTAAGTGTGCAATAAGGTAGAAGATGAAAAGTGATGGGATACGGTGCTTGAACTTGATATAACGGTATTCTGAAATTGGCTAACAAAATCTATTTTTTTAATGTACTTTAATCCTAAATATTAAGCTATAAATCAACCTTGAACAATAAAAAAAAATAAAAAATCAGTAAAGCACGATAGCAATGTTGAAATAATGACTCAATTAGTTATCACTGGAAGGAGCTCATTCATATTGTACTTTTCATCTTATGGTTTTACGTCAATAGATTTTGAGTGGGAAAAAAAATCTCAAGTAATATTACTCAGAGAGCCATCCCTCACACACTGCGCCTGCCTTTACTTAATGACAGCTCCTCTTTGTAGCAAACCACAAATAATAAGCGCCTGTTGTTATCTGGTCTCATATCTACTAAAAAAGATGGTGGCTTGTCCTCAAAAACCACCACATACGCTGTCAGTAAGAAAATGGCTTTATTCCTACCAGGATACTGCACAGCTAGAGCTCTCTGCAGCGTGGTTGTGTTATGCCAAAACACCATCATTTTTCACTGAGATATTTTGTGAATTTCTATTAATATTTGCAGATTATTTACTTTTTCTGCCATGTTTGTTGTTTTTTGCTTTATTTCTGGGGCACTCTGACCTGACTGCTGGAGGTTTCTGGTTATAAAGGCTGGAAATCAAATCCCTTTTTTTTTTTTACTGGTCAGAAAACAGCTGCTGGATGCAGTTGTTTTCATATTCAGGGTGTAACGATGTGGTGAAAAGACATGCTTTTTTTATGCGACCTTTTAACATTCATTAGACTTAATTATTGGTTGATTACATTAGAATTTTTAATTTTCAGCTTAAAGCTTAAACAGTGTTTTTTTATATCACCAAACAGGACAAATCCTTATTGATATTATCAGATGAACAACATGAATAATATGAGGGTTTTGCAAAAATGCGTTTTTATTTTCCTACAGGAAAGAAACTTAACACTTAATATAAAACTGAGTCGCACACACACACTCAGTGTGTCTCCACAGACAGCCTACAGGTGGTAGATGATAAGGCAAAACTACTTCATGGAACGTCAACATCTGCCAGTATGCCTCTGCCTTTGCAGCATCCATTAACGTCATCGCTCAGCATTCCTCCATCTAACTGACACTTAAACAGGGACATTGGCGAATGCAACACGCCATCAGCAAGAGTTCTGCTCAGGTGAAACGT
The DNA here is from genome assembly GCF_965226115.1 of Aulonocara stuartgranti. Taxonomy (NCBI): domain Eukaryota; kingdom Metazoa; phylum Chordata; class Actinopteri; order Cichliformes; family Cichlidae; genus Aulonocara; species Aulonocara stuartgranti. The sequence continues at coordinate 8,370,130 of NC_138946.1, forward strand.
CAATCATTTCATCATAATTATCCCCTCGTGCCAAGAAGAAACCTTTCCAGCCAGGCACAGACTGCTGCGACGCCCCGTGTGACAAGCAGCACATCGACAGTGCTGAGAGTCAGCCTCAGTTAATCGCAGACAAAGTCTTACACCACCTCGAGTTAACACAACACGCAGATTTGCTGGCTGTGGCATGCCCTGACTTTTATGCAGCGTGTCACTGGGTGAGACAAACTTAACTCCAGGACAAGTACAGGACTACTTCTTCTATAGCTCCCTATTAGATAAAAATCACCCTATCCTGCTTTACTGTACCACAAATGGCATGCCGCAGTCACTAGGCAAGCCGACAGTTTGGGTTCTATTTGTTTGGGTTCTATTGTTGGAACTATTAAAACAAACATCAGTGTTTTCAGGGAGCACTTCCTGTTTCTACCAAAGAAATCTGTTGGCACCAAGTGTTTATGGCAAGTCTATGCATCCAGATCGTGAGACTAGCACCTTAATATAGTGCAGAACTCCAGCACAGTGACACGGCAGAAATGTAAAGACTGGCATCAACAAACGTCTCACTTTTGTTCATGAAGAGTTAAATGTGCTTGGTAATCTGCGAGCGAGAAAGCTCTGAAACTCTGATCCATTCAGATGTACTTATTGTTTCTGGAAGGACTTGCCGGTTACGACCTGCATTTCTCTTTGAATAAACATTTGATATATTAACATTGGGCATGACTAAATACTGAATGAGCCGCCACTCAACTTTCTTAATGAATATTTATGAAACCTGGTTACACGATGGAGAGTTAATGCCGGTCGAATGTTAAAGCAACTGCAAACCCACTTAATAACTGTTTAGGCCACCGGCAGCTTCTGGACTAATTATCAGAACTTATTATCATGACTGCCCCTCATGCACATATGACTTAGCATATGGCCGGATTTAAAGCGCCGTTAATGAAGAGAAGTAATTCTTAGGTTAGTGTTAGTATATTGCTCAACTGGCTCATATCTCTTAAAGCTGTTCAAGCTAGAAAATAAAGTTCAAGTCATTACTGAAAGTTGGGATCTGAGTAGCATTGGGAAAGGTAGTGCTTCTACAGGATTCTGCATGCCAATGAGAATATAGATCATGGCCACACAAATTTATTCCTTCAGTGATGGTCTCAGTTGTGAAGTTCTTTCAACTTCGATGTGCTCAGCATGAATGTTGTAAAGATGACGTGCTGGATTTTACTGCTTAGGCAGCTTTAACAGGCTGATGCTTTGAGCATATAATTGCTTTGTCTAACTTGCACTCAGTCTCACTGCAATAAAAAGAAATGCCAGATTTGCAACCTAACACCATGTTACAAATAAAAGTGAAAAAAAAAAAAAAACCAAACATGTATTTGCATGACGTTTTTATGAAACATTACCAAACATTTCCTTTATTTATCATTTATTAGGAAAGCATCCAAGCAACTTGTTGATCTAAATGTTCTTTGATTTTGAGTTTGTCGATTTTCACATTAATTTTTGCTACAACACAAGGATGCAAAAAACAAAACATCAAAGTGATGCTATAGACAACTTAAGCAATGTTTTGTCAATCAGCCAGATAATAAAGTGCTACAACACACATTTTTTGTTATTGTAAGTAACGTCTTGTCTTGCTTTACCAATTTTTTCGTAGTGGCAGATTAAATGTTTTTCCTGTGTAATATTCTGTGCTCAGTTTATTTAATTTGCAAAGCTAGCCTTATGCCATGCTACTAAGCTGTAGCACTAACTAATTACAAAGCTAGTCATGGATTAATGTGATTAAACTGACACCACTATCACAAAATGTGCCACCAAAAACCCCTAAAATAACCCGGCTGATTCTAAAAAGAATGAACAAGGCTTGAGATATCATCTTTTGACCTTATAGTTTACTGTGTTAATCCACCCTGCTGAAAGTTTATTTATTTATAAAGTAATGATGATCTCCATGATAGAAGCAGTGCTGGGGTTATGCAATCATGTTACTGTTCCCTGAGAGCTCATAAGATCACCATTAATGGACAACAATATTATTGTATATTATTTATTAGTATATTATTACTCCAAAGCAAAGCCTTAAAGCAAAAGATATCTTATCTTATTTTACACCCGAGCAAATAAAACATCTGAAATATGCATTTTTGTATCAAAAAGATGTGTTGTTTTTTCATTATGGGAATGTGATTAAAATCTTATTAATGAGTTTTGTTGCCATTATGAATAACGAGCAGACAAGTGCAGACATTCATAAAATATCCCGTTTTGCAAATGCATTTTCTTTTTGCAATTCCACAATGTAATGTATTCCTTCATATCCTTTTAGTCTTGATTTTTCATGTTTTTTATTTGCAAAGAAACACATAATTACAAGTAAGGGTAATATTCCTAGTCACGGTCTGGGTCCCACTAATATCCCTCAAACTCATAAATGTCTGACTTATAACTGAACCAAATGTACCATAAAATACTCATTTCAAAGTAAACTCCAAACTGAGCTTTCACCACAAAATTAGTTATTTTCGACAGTCTAAAAAAGAAAAAAAAACTATGACAAAATGTCACACAATATGGCCTATACTGATTTTTTTATGGGCTGAGCAATGGGTAATATGAAGTAGGACAATCATGCTGAAGCTGAACATCAGTTATGTCGCTGACCTTTTGCTATAATAGCAGTAAAGGAGTGCGAGTGATTTCATTAGGCCTGTGATATCAAACAGTTTGGATATTTTAGTGTGATTTATGAATGATTGCCGTGTTTCTGCAAATGGAAAGGTCAGCTCTGAGGCCGGGTCTCTCTTTTTTCCTTCTTTTTTTGGAAATAAAGTGCTTGGCCAGGCAAACGAAACAAGACTGCAATCAGAATGTTAATAGCGGAGTGAAGCACTGCGGCAGGCACTGAGACAGTCTGAGTGTCTGAATGTAGCGCTGGGGTTGGTCTGGGCATGAACTGGAGCCACTGAAAAGTAAGATGATGAGAGCCAACATGACCAGCCATGCCATAACCTTGGCTTCATACTGCAGTGGACCAATCCATAAAACCATTCCTATCCAAGAGTCACCGAAGAAAACATAGGGGGCAAGAAGACAGCTGGCAATTTCGATGCAATTTGAGTGAGGTAGTGTACGCTCAATATCTTCTTTTTTTCTTCCTGGTGGAGAGCCAAAGCACCATCTTCTCTGTGAACTCTAATACTGTTTGCCAGGGCAATCAATAAACTGAAAATATTCAACTGCCGACATTATGAGTCACTTTGCAAGCCAAGATGTTCACATCAGTTTTCCAAACATGTCTATTTTTGTTTTTTTCCACAAAATATGAAAATGTGTGTTAGAATATAGTTAAACAAGGTATAAGATTAGAAAACCCAATTATATAAATGTAACTTAATGTTGCTTTACACAACTCATTTCCTCCTTAAAGCCTTTCAGGTGCAACTCTGTTCTTCATCATAGTACAGTGTGTTTGTGTGAAAGGTATATTAAATCTGTATTGGTTCTTAGTAGCCTCTTTAAATATTAAAATATAAAGCACTTATATAATGGTCTTGGGTGAATAAATACACTGATAACTATCAAAAAGACAAAGAAAAACTACAGGAACAACCCTCCAGTTTCTTGTAACTATATTTTCCAGCTGGACTTTTCTCAAAAGGGAAGGAAACTATCTAAAAAAAGAATGGTTTTCACATGTGGTTTTGGCGCAGACCTCAACATTTAACACACTCATTAGAAAAATATTAAAGATATATCTGTGTACTTCCATTCAACCTGAAAGTACCCAGGTGTGATTTTCATCTATATCGCTCAACCCCCGTGTAGGTATAAATTGCCCGTTGCAGCAACAACAAATTATGACTGCACAGCAAAGCTGAACCACATTATAGCATCTGCTCAGTGTAGCGTAGGAGAAGTCATTTGAAAGATGCTAACACCAGTACTTAGTGATGTGAGAGAACCATCACCCCCAATCTCCAGCTGCATGACCCCTGGAATATAGATGTCACCAAGCATGAATCACCAAATCTAATGTCACCATAGTTTCCCTGCAGGCAGATTTACTGCCACGCTCCTGAGGTGATGACTCCAGGGGCGCTTGTGTAAATTATGCGTACGGACAAAAACCATGTGTATGCAGCGGTCACAGTCACAAACTGGCAGAGATAGTGACCCTGTATCCTCTCTTAGTTATACTGCAATAGGCGTAGGCTGGTTGGGGATTCCCATGATGCATTGGGTATTTCTTTTACTCACTATGTGTTAATAGACCTCTCTGCATTGAATCATACTTGTTATTATTCTCTGGCTCTGCTCCACAGCATGTCTTTATCCTGTCTTCTTTCTCTCGCGGCAGATGGCCCCGCCCCTCACCGAGTCTGGTTCTGCTGGAGGTTTCTTCCTGTTAAAAGGGAGTTTTTCCTTCCCACTGTTGCCAAAGTGCTTCCTCACATGAATGTTGGTTTATTCTCTGTATGTATTATTGTAGGGTCTACCTTACAATATAAAGTGCATGTTGTTGTGATTTTTCACTGTATAAATAAAACTGAATTGTCAGAATGTATGCCAGACATACCTAAGACCATTGCACCTTTAGAGAGCAATCATGTTAGCTACTGTGGGTTGGAGACTTTTGAAAAACAGCCAATTTAAAGGCGCTTATTTTCTTATGAACATATTTTTTGTTTGTTTGTTCACATACATGCATTGTGCCTCAGGAATTATTGAACATGAACATGTTTTTTAAAATAATTTTGGGGGAGGTGTTATAAATACCTAGTGACCGAAAGAACGAGATGGCGGATACAAGCGGCAGAAATGAGCTTCCTCCGAAGGGTGGCTGGCCTCTCCCTTAGAGATAGGGTGAGAAGTTTGGCCATCCAGGAGGGGCTCAGAGTAGAGCCGCTGCTGCTTCACATCAAAAGGAGCCAGCTGAGGTGGTTTGGGCACCTGACAAGGATGCCCCTTGGGCGCCTCCTGGGTGAGGTGTTCCAGGCATGTCCCACCGGGAGGAGGCCCCGGGGCAGACCCAGGACACGCTGGAGAGATTATATCTCTCGGCTGGCCTGGGAACGCCTTGGTGTTCCCCCGGATAAGCTGGAGGAGGTGGCTAGGGTGAGGGAGGTCTGGGCCTCTTTGCTTAGGCTGCTGCCCCCGCGACCCGGCCCCGGATGAAGCGGATGAAGATGGATGGATGGATGGGTGCTATAAATACCTTCAACCCTGCAGAATGGTTGCATGCAATCATGACCTCTCAGTTGTGAACCAACCATTTTTTTTTTTACCTGTTTTTACTCTGTCATTTGCTCTAATCAGAGCTCCAATTCCCTTTTCCATCCAACAGTTTTTCCCATTTGTGTTTCTAAAATGTAACCATTTCGTGATAATGCTGGTCCATATTGCCTTAAAAACCTTGCACAAGCACATTTGTGCCACGTTCGTGCATATAGGCACACTTTAAGCCATACCGCTACACACAATTTTGGCCTCTGCCCATGGGCTCAAACCATCCCAGACAAGCTGAGTAGATTTTTAAAGCAAGTTAATATACAATCCAAATACAACAAATGCACCTATGTGAGAATGAGCTAACATTGAACTAATCCTCTAGTTTTCCACTCCAGCCTTCAAAAACTTCATTCTGAAGTGACTTATTTATTTTAGCTGAAGTGGACACCTCACAAAACATATTTGTTCAGACTACCGACTCCTGTTGTTCAAAAATAGCAGTAAGAGATTTTCTTTGAAATGCCAACAAACTGCTCATATAGTGACACTAATGGATTTCTAAAAGGTTTTTGTCGTCGTGATTCCAGCTACAGGGTTACATCTGGTGAGTCCACAAGTCAAATCGTTGGAACTAACTACAATCTTTCGGCCTGTCCTTCCTCATAAGGCTGATGTCTTCTCAGAAAAATTAACTGTACAGTAGCAGTTACTCTTCCTGTTTGCTGATTCATAGACCAATTTGCTCACTCATCAGTAGCCTAATGTTTTTGTTCGATAATGCAGGAAGGTACAGTAGCTGCTGGTCAAACATTTAATGAAATGTTCATTAACGGTTTCTCAGAGCCTAGCAGCTGAATTGATGGCATGGTATAATAAAGTAGAAATACATTTAAATTTAGATTTGGGTCATGTTCTGATTGAGATCAGTCACATAAAACAGCCTTTGTAACATCCTAACGGCTCATTCATCTATCATGCTGGCCATCAACAGTGCCTGAGCGTGACAGCCCAAACTGAGCTTGACGCCTGTTGAATGAGTACAGTGGAGCAATTTTTCCTGATAATCGGGCCACTATAAAGCAATGGTTTGGAAAATTCGCTGACCCTTGAGCTTCCAGCCTCTGGCAATAGTGCCCAGGAGCCAGACATCCTTAGTGCTCAGGCTTTAACAAAGAGCTGGGATGACGGCTGGAACTGGAGCATGGTAAAGAACAATGCACGAGACCTGACCTCCCAGACCTTTCCATCTCTTCCCACTTCTTTGCCCTCCCCGCCCCCCCATGTGTCCATCTTGCCTTGTTTTCCCCTGCTATGAGCTGTGATTCATTCGATATCATGAATGACTTGCATTACTTCCATTCAGTTCATGCAACATGCGGCCTTGAGTTGCCTTGTCACTAGCGACAGCATATATTCTAATCTTCTCTATTTAACTCCATTATGCAGTCCTCTTGCTGGCTACTTGGTCCAGTGATATATATTCCTGCTCTACATCTGCTTGGCTAACTAACCTGCCGAGTGATTGTTTCTTGATTCTCAGTGCTCTTCTTTTCTCTCTTTGCTCATCATAACTGGTATGGGCAGATGGCCTATAAAAAGGGAGTTTTTCCTCCCCACTGTTACCAAATGGACAAAAGGAATTATTCTTATATATAATTGTTTTTAAAAAATATTGATTTAAGTTTTTGACTTTACCATGTAAAGTGGTAGGTGATTTACTATACGATGTGATTTGAGGCTCTATGAATAAAATTTAATTAAATGAAACTAAATTCACTGAGCTGTAGCTGAATTCCAATGAATTCATGCCCTGGCTGGCATAACATTTATGCAATGAGTTACCACTGACTGACCTCCATTCCTTTTTACTAACATTAGCCAAGTATTTTCTACCACACCAACTGTCTGCCATCTACAATCCAGTTTTGAGATCCCTTCCCAGGCGCCTTAACGCCCACTTACATCTTGAGTCAGTTGATCTCAATAGGTCACACGATAGGGTAAGGCAAGGTCTCGCAAAGGGGACAATTAAAGGGAAAATTCCCACTAGGGCTTAAATAGCTAGGACTCGCCACTATTTGGTCTTAGAACTGAAGACGTTTCTCGGATGAGCAGTGAAACGTCTTCAAAAATCTTAAAGAAGTCCAGTCGCTTTTCTTTCCAAGCTCTTTAGATTACCATGACCTGGACATCATGCTAGACAATATAATGAGTGTCCCTCATCATAAAGTATAGCAAGGAATATTTTACTGTATGTGCTGAAGCTTCAATCCTTCTCAGTCCTTGACTTAGTGCTTTTAAAAGTGCATCTCTGGCAGAAAGCTTGCTATTCTTTGCTCTGTGAGAGTATGCTAATGCCTAATGACATTCTCCTAATTATAGTTTATTGTTTCTAAATCATACTCTCAAACTGTAATTTGCTTCTGCAATTCTGGCTGCATAAGACTGGTCCAAAAATAAACAAATAACCGATTAAATACGGTTTACTTGACTTTACGTTGACAGGGATATTACGACGTGATTTATGACTTTCAATCACACAAATGCATAATCCAGTTTCCTGCAAAAACATCTTAATTGTGTTCACAGGTTCAATGAACCTTTGCAAAGATTGTGAGATTACACAGTTACACATGATGGGATTACAAAAAGGAAATTATCATAGTTTAGACATAATAGCAAAGTCACTGGAGGGTTTACTTCAAAAGCTGCCATGAGCCCTTGTCTCTGGCTTAATTGATTTCAGTAATGCTTCATAATGAATGTACATCAAGGGTTCTGATTTACCTCCTGTAAAGCATTGGTGAACCTGATCCACACTGTTGAAAATACAATTAGTCTTGTCAGTCTATTTAATTCCGTCATTCAAAAATAATACCTGTGGTGCTGCATTGTTTAGATCATTAACATAAATATACAGTGGGGCTTCACTTGAACTGAGTTTTAATCTCAATCATAATTTTGGCTTCCGACAATTAAACAAGCGGCATAAAGCGATATTTAAATGCAAGGGAAAAGCAAATCAAGCAAACCCTAAATCAGCACCTGACCACATGTCTGCATGAGCCAATCACAGCTGTTGCACCACAGAACTTGAGGTTTTCTGGAATAGTCTGGAGAAGTAATACTACATTAAGGATACACAACAAAATTCAAATGTCTGGCAAAGCAGATGAAGAGCTTGTCCCTCTATTCTTTGCAAATAGTTTGGATTTAGTGCAAGTGATGTTAACCAAGAAAAAAAAAAGCATATGCAACTAACTTATTCAAAAGCTTCAAAGACACTGCAAACTCCAGTATAATTAATGCATGAACGACAAGAAAAAACTGTCCCGTGGTTCCCAACGTAAATCATCCAATATCAGTTCATAAAAACAAGCCTGCAGAATACGTCAGAGTATTCATTCAACTCACAAAGATGCTCTAAAATCATCGCCGCAATCACATTCAATTTAGCCGAAGGTGTGTCCATTAAACACACCAAGCATCAAAACGTTTCAGAAAAACGGCCACAGAGAAAGTGAAAGCTGTGCCCGCTTTAGCTTTAGGTGAAAAGGGTGGACCAGATTTATTTTGAGGCAAAGATGTGAAAGCATTTCTCATGAAAATCATTAAAGTCAAAATTCCAACTAATGAATAAAGTAATTGTGATTATCATTTTGGCCATAATCGCACAGCCCCAATATGCAGTGCGTATTACTGAGGAACACTGTGGGATAGCTGAGTTGATGGGCAGTATTTAAAAAAATAAATACTTCCAAAAATATATCCACAAGCTCCTTGAACACTCTACTTGAGTTAAACACACTTCTCAAAAATATTCACACTTGATCAACACAGTGTAACGCAAAGTTAGACTTCTGGGATAACAATCTGTCCAGTTAGGAAACCAAAAAACCACATCATCTATTTTGGTGAAAATCAAAGTGACAGCAGGTGTACCGGAGAGGCAGCAACAAGACAACCCCCGGAAAGGGAACGGTTTTGCAGATGGTGGCCACAGACCATTGCTCTCTCCTTCTCCCTCTTGAATTATTTTTTATCTAGTTTTGCTTTTTGCTGGTGTCACTGCTGGTACCATGGGATGACAGTACCTGCAGTTCATTCGGGCCGCACAGGTAGTCCAGCTCCTCCAGTATGGCACATCCATCCAGCTGGTCACAAAATGGTTTGCTGCTTCCCCACCATAGTATCAAGAGCGTAGAGGCGATACCAGGAGAGGAGCCCAGAAGCAGGACCAGCATGTGCTCCTCTGATGAGAGCAGGTTCACACTGAGCACATTTGGCAGATTGAAAGAGTCTAGAGATGACGTTGCACGCGTTACGATGCCTGCACAATCATCTGCGAAGACAACGGGGTACCAATTGTGGACTTGCCAGTTCTAGTGTTCTCTGCCGATGCCAATCAAGCTACATGTTGCTCAGCTGTGACCCCAGACCCTATTAAAGGTGCCACCCTCATGGAATCTGCGTCTGAGAGTTTGGTCAGAAACGTGCGCATGAACAGCTCGCTGTAGGGAATTTGTAGGGTTTGGACAGTGCTCCTTTTCACACAAACAAGCAGGTACCAGTCCTGCTGAGGTCCTGTAACTCCCCACTTTGTGCTATCTCCTCCACATGCTTGAGACTGTGCTGGGAGACACAGCAAACGTTTTTGCAATGGAGTGTATAAATGCACCATCATGGAGAGCCTGGAAAAACCTGTACAACTTGACTGAAATGCAGGTACGGTCTTATGCTACTTGTAGTAACAAGGATAGAGAAAAATCATTCAGGAGGAATGAGGAGGGAGCGATGCTCTGTGGCCACCACCTGCAAAACCATTTCCTTTTTTGGGGTTGTCTTCTTGTCGCCTCTACAGTGCACCTGTTGTCACTTTGATTTTCACCACAGCAAGTGAAATGGATTCAGTCATTTATGCTTCCTACCTGGACAGATTGATATCCCTGAAGTTTAACTGACTTTGAGTTGTACTGAGATAACCGAATGTTGCCTTATTTTATTTGTGCAGCGTAATATATAAAGCTATTGTTTTTCCTTTCTTGTTTTTTTGTGCACCATCAAATAGGTTTAGGCTGACTATTACGAAGCACTCCTTTAATATTTTTGTTCCGCTTCTCTCGCCAAGGGCTAAGGCAAGGACACAGTAACAGGAATTCAAAATGAAGAGAGAAAGGACACAAAGTTAAGTGTGTGTGTCCACAGTTTTTTAGGTGATAACAATTTTATCCTATGGGGCGCCCTTGTAGTGCTGCACTGAAGGGCTAGTGCTTAAGCATTTTAGCTTCATTCTGGTCCTTTCCGCTGAGTAAAGGCTTGAAGCTGATCTCACAGTGTGATGTCTGGCTTACTCATAGTTAGGTGATGCGTGGAAACATTTATGTATTCTTTCACAGCATTTACTGTTATAATGGCTCCATGATGTTCAGAGGCACTCAAGTGATCACTTACCCCATAATGCCTTGAAATATTGTAATATTTATTATTGTCATAATAAAGTTACATTATCTCACCAACTACACACCAAGCCAATAGATCATTATCCCGTTAGAGCATCAACTGTGGTTTGCTTCAGTTTATTTGCCCACTGGTTTAGGATTGGTACATAACTGCACAACTCCCGAATTTCCTGAAACTTACTGGAGACAATAGCTATTAGGAAGAAAATCAATGGGAAAGTGGTCTACTGCAATGTTAACCGTAGACATTTTCACTCATGTCTGATCCTTTAAAACATCCGAAAATTCAAAATACCGCCAGCTTACTGCCTGAGCATGGTTCAGAAAAGCCGCTTTAACTCCAAAGATGCTGCCTGGAAGAGGGCCCAGCTCTCAAAAGCCACAGATTGGTTTATCACTGACACAACTCAGCAGCAACTGAAATCAGGCTGAACCAAAAGTAGCAGCTGGATAATTTAAGGAACAGCTTTTCTCAAGTGATATGACCCCTAAAAAGTCTGGGCAGACTGAAAGACAAGTAGAAGGAACTCGTTTCAGTGAGCATGTCACAATGAAGTGTTAAAAGGAAGTATGAATAGGGGGGATATTAATCTAGTTGTTTTATGGAAATTCGGGGCAAATGGTAAGTAGTAAAATGACAAGTAAATGACATCTTTAAATTTCATTAGATAAGTGATTTTTTTTGGAGGGGGGGGGGGGGTTGTTAGAGCTTTTAGAAACATTTTAAATATTTTACTACTGAAAGCTAATAGTTGGCCTGTCAAACCCTAGCATGCAACTGTACTATTTTAAAGGGAACATGAAACGCTACAGGTATGAAGGATAACATACACCACTAGCTCTGCTCTCAAAAACTGACATAGATGTAGTGCTGTCTGTGCAGCTGGATTTAAGAAAAAAGCCTACAGGCTCTCCTCCACACTGTTCTTATTTATAAAGTGCTTTACGAACCCGGCTAATGCGACTAAGAGCTAGCAGCTAGCCAACCAGCAAACAGACACTTAGTGCTAAAAGAGAACAGACAGTGAAAGTGGACAGTCATCAGTTTAAACATAAAACTCATTGTTACAGTCAGGGGCAGAGCAAATGTGATCCCCAGATTTTTAGTTAGTGTCCTTATTTTCCTCTGAGTTATCGATTGCGTCGCTAGTTAGCTCACATAAGCTAACGCAAGTCTATTAGCGCAACCGACCAACCAACCACATGACGTCACGTTCTGTACTCACAGAAGATGGCGCTAAACATGTTTTTAAAACTTTAATCTCTTATTTCTTAAATCCAGCTTCACAGACAGTGTTATATCTATGTCAGTAAGCAGCCCTACTATTTGCAGAAAAGCATCATCTAACATCAGATTTGTATTTTGGACGCCACTCTAACAGTATCTTCTAATACCACTGAATGAGTGGATAGAAACATGTACAAATATAAGATACATATATATTTTTTGCTTTATTTATTTTTGGATGCAAAAACTAGCATTTGCAGGGAAAGATTATAGTCTGGGTGGCTCAGGGTAAATTATTCCATCAATCCATCTGTTCATTTTCTTCCACTTATCCAATTCAGGGTCACAGGGAATCTGGTGCTTATCCCAGCTGTTATAGGGTGAAAGGCAGGGAGTAATAAATTACTCATTATATTAAATTTACATAAAACCCCTTGTCCAGTACAGTCATGAGATGTTACAGTGTTTAAAAAAAAATCCTACAAACAACATGCTCAAACAGAATTAAAATTAAAATGCAGGTTTTTATTTTTGTTTTTTATTAGCTTGACAGTCATTCAAAGAAGTCACAACCCTCTTATTCCTTTCCTTTTAAGCTAATGTCATTTACAGCTTGCAGTCTATTCAGCAGCTTTCCCATACCATGCACAAGAGGAGTAAAAATCCATTAGTAGGTCAACAGTTACAGATTTAAAAAAGTAGATTTTCTTTCATTGGAGTTAATAACATGGTATTTCACAAAAACCTTATTTTAAGGCACTTTGTTTGCTGCTTCCAAATGATCTGCTGATGAAACAGAGAACAGAGTTTTAATGGCTCTCAGAGAACCAGTGCTCCATTTACAACCAATGTCACATGAACTTGGCCAATATTTTACTCCTGATGGGGGCACAAACCTCCATTTAAGGTCTGAAGAAATCAACTTCCCATAATGCCTTCGCTGGAGCTATGCTGTTAACCCCCATCAGTTGGACCATTTCTAACCAGGCTGTAATTGTTTGTAGACATGCAAACAAGCTGAATCTTGCTCTCCATAAAAACACTTTATGGAACACCAAATTACATCCCAAACAGATACCTTTTCATGTTGCCTAATTTATAGGCGGTGCTTTGGGAACTGAAGTGTTTTTGGAATTGTGTTCCTCAGGGACGCAGCAAAAAAAATGATAATTTTTTCCACAGTGATGTATCAGCTTAAGAGTTTTTTCACAGCGCACTCGTTTTTCATGACTGGAGACTATTGGATATTATTAGCAAAAAGCAAAAAAACTAAAGCATGGCATATTTTCCACATTGTTTGTAGCCCACCAGGAACAGGCTAGTTAATTACAAAGAACATGACACTTTAACGGTTCTCTTTTTTTGGTAGTATTCCATATACACACTGCTGTGTAATATACACAATATTTATTTGCAACCAATGGCATTTACATGAAAATATGGCTCGTATAGATGCAAAAGAACCATGTATTTCATGTACAAGCATACAGAGGACTCCCCGAGTTAGAAGTTCTTGCCTTGTTGTCAGAGTAAGAACTATATTCTTCATTTTTTCTCCATTTACTGTGTTGTCTTGCCATTACATTTTTGCCAGCCATAATAATCTCTATACTGCATTCCACCTTGTTGCCTGCTTTCTTAATACAACACAAACGACTTCCTAAAATGACCACTACGCAAGAGTCAGCTGATATCCGAAAGTGAATCATATAACTTTGGTAAATCTGGGTATCACTATTGATGCTTTACCATAATAAAGTTTATCAGGTAATAAACATACAAAACCAAATATATACTACACTATAAATATCATTTATTTACTAAAGCTTTCAGCTACATATGAAGTACATACATATGAAGTCCTCAAAAGCCAATACTCCCTTGGGCTTTTTTCCTCATTCCACTTCACTGGGCTGAGACTGGAATGAGTTGCATAAGACTCCAACTGGACAAATTAATCTGTTCCTGTTTTTTGAGGCTGCCATCAGAGACATTAATCCAGATGCATGCTGTTGCTCTCCAGTTTAATAACTACCCTGACAGTCAAAGTGCTGCTGCACTGCTTGTTTTATTTCTTTTAAACTAGGTTTCGCCTGTGTTTGCTCGTGCTGTTTGTCAGTCATCCGCATGCTTCCCGTTCGCCGACTGTAACCTGCCTTGTCATCTGCTTTAGTTTTTCTCACTTCTCCCCTGCTGCCTATTTTTGCTATTTTTTTCTGGTTTTCAAATATGATTATTTTCCACTGTCCTTTTTTTTCCCTCAATATGACTAGTAATTGCTATAAAATGCATTTACCTTCATATCTGAACAAACACAATTTCTGTGATTACAGATTTGTGGAACAAGCTGATACATAAAAAAAACAAATATGTTAAAGTGGTGGGTGTTCCTATGCATGAACAGATGATAGTCCAAGGTTCTCCTTCTCCAGGCTACTGAAAAGTCCAACAGTATTGTGTGCTATCCTGTCTTCGGCAGGATAGCACACAATCCTGGCTGTTTTTCAACGACCAAGGCCAAAAGCAAACCTTCTTCTTTGACCCTTTGTACAAGACTGCTTTTCAAAGTAAGGCCTGTGGGATGTTGATTCATCTCAGCAAACAAAGCTGATGGACAGTAGCAATGAAATACTTATTTTAAGGTTGAAATATCTCACTGTGAGGCGAGTCGCTGAAGACCAACACACATGCATGCACACACTTTGAAGAATCATTCTAGAAAATTAAACAGTGGATTGTGGTTCCACTTCACTTTATATCTGATCATGACGATGGTTGCTAGCCTCAAATCCAACAGGGAACCTTTTTGACAAGCAAACTAAAGCTGACTGCATCTCTGAAGGTGTTCATGCAGGTGCTTCCAAAGCCTTCTTATTTGTTTGTGTTAATTTAACTCATTTCTGCAGCATCTCTGTCTTGTGATGGTTCATTACCCTTAGCATGTGTTGCTGTTTTTGACCTTCAGAAAAATAAACGCAAGGGAGAGCAAATAAAAAAAACAAAAAACTTTTGAAGAAACACTTTACCTGTAGTTATGAGATTTTTTTCATAGAATTAAGAACAGTACAAAAATCCTCATCACTATTGTGAAATAAATTTAAAAAATAACAATACTTCCATTAAACACAATTTCTCGCCACAAAAAACATAATTCAGGAAATTTTAGACAACTTAAAATAAAGATACAACCTTGAATTGTGAAAAAAAATAAAATTAAATGAATAATCTAATACAATAAGGTCTGGTACTTGAATATTTTTACTATTAGATTTTTTTTTAAATGGTGAAAAATGAACCTCCATTATTATAAATCAGTCGATTATGTGAATCAGCAGAGTACAGTGTGCTAAGCCCAGCCTGCGTCACAGCTTACAGTTCTCGCAGTGTAAGAAGAGGATGCAAACTGGGGATGAAGGTGTGGGGGTGGCTGCTCAGAGAGGCTGCATGTTTGATTTAGTGCAGGCTCCCATCAGCCCCTGAGAGTGCTGGATCAACCCACCACACATTTACAGTCACAGAGTGAACACTACACACACACGAGCCGGCTGATACACACAAATTGGCACCGTATCACAGCATCTCCAAGCAGTATGCTGGGGTTTTGTTTTTTTTAATGGACATATTTAGACATATAGCATGCACACAGACACGCAACTAAAAGATGGCATCTCTGCATACACTCTCACCCACAGCTTCTCTCTCTCTGAGCAGACTAAATGCAGAGGAACTGTTATGCAACTCCAGCTGTTTTCACCACTCAGTTAATACTCTCTCAGAGGAAGTCTGCACAGCGTTCAGCTCAACGCCTTCTACCCTGGCAGGGAGCGACAGTTCTGGGCCTGCAGCTACTGTCACCACATTTTACAAATGCCTTCGTTCAATTTACTGCCATGTCGACTTCATGAATATTCCTGTGGTGGTGGAAAGGCATTTGCCCCATTTATGACATGGCCTTTTTGGGTTAACGTCGCATTCGTGGAACAAATCCCTCATCAGAGTTGAGTTATAGGAAAGAAGGATTGACAACTGAATAGATGTTGCAGCACAATGTTAATTTTATGTGTAGCTGACCACTTAGCATGCTTATAATAGATGCAAGTTTGTATCCCTCCTTTTTGTTGTGTTTCCTCTGCTTTATAAATAGGATTGTGCCTTTTATCTTTCAGTGTCAGCTGCAATATATATGGCAGGTATATGCTTGTGGTTTAGGTACACAACCACATGGTATATAAAAACATATAGAGATACACTATAGATTCACCTTTTACAAAGATAAAACCATTTAGTTAGCCAGCTAACTATTCAGAGTGAAAAATACAGGAGCAAAGACCCGACCACAGGACACAGAAGCAAACTTAAAGTAGAAAGCAAGCCGTTTTATTCAACGTGATGCAGAGTCCAAAGTGAGACCAGTCATCCAAAAACAACAAGCATACACAGAGGGGGGACCACGCAGCCCATCTGAACAGACAGTGTCACAAAGGCTGAGGGGAAGACAGCATATTTATACACAAAGGGTAATCAGGGAAGTGCAAACATCTGGGAGAATGAGAAACAGGTGTAGGCAATTAATACAATCACAGGGGAAGTAAAAACAACTAACTATCAAAGTAAAACAGGAAATAACCCAAAAGATAACAACCAAGAGATACTACTACAGAGATATAAAGGACCAGAATGGAGGCCACAATAACAAAGTCAAGACAGAAACCTAAGAATTACAAAACTGAAAACTTATCATTGGAGTAAACATGACTTAGAACTCAATACTAGAATACTACAATACATCTAAACTTTATAGAACCAAAGCATTAACTCAAACTTAAATATACTAACTAAGAATTCAGGACATAAAACAAGGCCTAAAACTGGGGACTGTGGCAGCTGTGATTGTGTAGGACACAGACTAGATAAAAAACCTATAAAATAAGATTTCAAAGGATTCTAATCACCAAACAATAATTTGTAAAATGAAAAACAATCCCATTTGGACTGCAGTGAGTTATACTCCTGTTTTTGTTTTTAAATGGGATTATCCCAGTTGGGAGTTGCCTGTCTTGTTGTGGGAGTTGAATATATACTCTTGAGACTTTTTGTTTGTGGCTTGCAAAGCAACAGCTTAAAATCACCTCTGCTACTCATACAACATGATCTAATGAGGATACATCCACATCACGATTGTAAATGTGTGTGAGCAAAGAGCATTGCTCAGATGTCTTTACTGCTACTATGTAACTTTGCTTATGGACAATTAAGTTACAATTTTACTAATAATCTGAGAGTGTAAAACACGATGTGCATCTGTTCAACCCACATTACACTTAGGGCGACATTATATGATGCCATAATAAATATCAACAGTCATAAGTTTAACTACATGCATAAAGTTTTTTTTAATGATATTTAGTTATATTACCACCCACTGGAATGTAAATTTGTAGCTGTGCTCACACCACAAGCAGACGTTAAATTACTGCACAGAACTGATTTTGATATTAGAACTAGCTCTTGAGCTTTATCCTAAACGCACAAGACCTGGCCCAGAACCCAGCACCACATTTTCACACAGTGATTGGATGCTTATAATTGCCCTTATATAACAAAATAAAGTGGATGATTAGCTGGCATTGATTTCAGTCCTCTCATGGCACCCAGTGACATTTCCTTCCTCCTTTTATTTCATGTTCTGTTATTATTTTATTCCTGTCAAAGCCCAGACACTTCGAGAGCAAACAGCACCACACTAATACTACCCTTCATGTTTGTTTTTTTTCGTTTTGTTGTGAGGTTTTTTTTTTCTTTCTCTTTTTTTGTGTGTGTTGCACTAGCATTAAGGTGCTGACTGCAAAAATTATGGATTTCTTTGCAAATGGAAATGAGAAAAATATGCTTGGTAGAAAAGACAAGGAAAAAGGGGCAGCAGTTGACTTGAGAGAGAGACTGAGGCCCCTGAAAACTGAGGTCTTGGTTTTTTACAGATTAGAAGATCAGTACAACCAGCACTTCCCCTCAGGGCCCAGCAAAAGGAAAACTGTGGAGGAAAAGCTTTTATTCTGACGCAGCTCTGCCAGCATTTCCATCCCAGAGCTACGGATGCTCAATCTCCTCTCTGAACCAGCTCCCAGATATCAGGCTTTTCTGCTGTAATGCAAACTAAATCTCTAATTACAATTTTTGGGCTTGAGTAGCAGAAGTCATAATTATGGTACCTCTTATTATGCAAATTAATTGACTGATTCCAAAGAATTAATTACCTCTTGTCCCAAGTTTGATTAGCAAATGAGAGTTTTCAGCTTCTATTTTGATTTGGTGTTTGGATTTCTTTTTTCTGTTTGGAAGAATGGGATAATAAGGAAACAAAAGGTGATGCAGATGCAACATACTGGGTAAACGGGAAATTGAATAGAATATTTACTGAGAAACAGCAGATGAGCACATGGCGAGCCAGTGGGAAAAAGTAGCCAGCTATTAGATTCCTAACCCCCCACCAACACAACCAACAATAACAACCTCCCATTTTGGCTGTAAAAGCTCTAATTTGGTGGCCTCTACTCTAATACCTTCCATAATATATCACTGATCTTAACTATTGAATATTTCACTGAGTTTGCCCACTTGACTGTTAACATATAATGAACTATTGTGAAGGAAAATTATGGCTTGTGTACATGTTAGCCTACAAAGTCTATTTTTATTTTAAACCACTCCTATTCCTCATTTAACAGTTTAATCTATTGACACATTTACTGTAAAGTTTAACAGTTCATGCCATAATAATGGCAAGTGTATAATTTAATATAAATATCAATGCACTCTTATTTAAGAAGAATAAATAATTTTTTTAAGAGGAGGGATCATTATAATTCAGGAAAATTGAATTTATGGCAGTATAATAAAAATCTATACCATATATTATTATATATATATAATGATGTTTAGTGATTTCTGACCTTCTGATATATCAGATATTTTTTTCTTTCAGAGATGGGACATAAACAGATATCCCAACATTGTTTTTAGATATATTTATGATATTTATTAATTCATTCATCACACATTACACAGACTCTACAATAAATTCATATAAGATACATGCCTTTTTTTCGGGCTCAGGCTGAAGCTAACTTATTTTGTGTAATTCGGTATGGATCAGCAGGTTATTGTGTTTGTGGAGTTTCAAAAATGTGTGTCTCTTATTTAATTTTTTTTGTTTTTTCGTTGGCTAATACTGGCCGATAGTATCAACCCACTGATAAACTGGTGGAGCTCCAAACCTTATTGTAAACACTTTATTCAGAGATTGTTTTACTTAGAAATGTACTCTTCTAATTTATGCCATTAACCTGGACAATAAACAGAATTTTACAATAATGTGTTTATTTCAATATCATTGTTTCCTGCAATGTAAATAAAAGTCAGACCTTATACCCTGGACAGGACAAAAAAAGACATTTATTTTTTTTTATATAATTAGATTCCAGTCAATATTGATAATGTAATAACAATTAAACTTTTGACACTAATACAGAATTATAGTCTTCCCAGTTTACAGATGAAAGAGAAGAGAGCATTGACCTCAACCCCACTGGGATGAACTTGAATAGGAAGTGCAAGCCAGGCTTCACTGCACAACATGAGAGGCAGACCTCACTAAAGCTCTTGTGAGCCAATCTCAACAGTCAAAATCTCAGAGTAAAGGTGGTTATAGTGGCAGATTAATGCCTGTAGTCTTGGTATTGAGCTGTCGAACAATTAGCTATGGCTGTACTTGTTCAGGCTGCCTAATTTATGACCAAGTGGAGCGTACTGCAGTCTTTTTAGAGCTGCGGGCACTCTTGAGCATGCATTTAGTCAATGACATACAGTACCTATTAACCATAGTATACTTATCTGACTTCTGCTCCAGCTCTATATCACTGTTATGATGGGTCAACAGTCTATATTCAAATGGAGCCGTATCACCTCACCCCACCGGACATTTTTAAAGGTAGCCCACCTCCAAGAAAGCATGAAAAAAGTGGTCCTAATCCCTGCCTTAGCTCCGACTCAGTGCCTTCAGTTCATCTCCAGCAGGATTCAAAACAAAGGACTAGCAAATGAAATGCATGAGCAGAGCAGCAGCACACAATGTGGTTCACCTGAATAGACTGAAATGAACTAGTCTTGACAAAGCCAAGAGGATGAGAAAGGGTCCCGTCAAAGCCCTGAGGTCTGATTTGCCTTGCTGAACGAGAAACCCCTCAAAGCTGGACCCCTGACTCTTGATTCGCCTAAAAAAAATTAGACACATGCTTTCTATTCTTCTCCAGTCATTATCGGTAGATCACGACTGCAGGAGAATTAACAGTTTAATTGGTTCTGTTAAACAGACAGAGACAGGCAATATAAGAACTATTGAGCTGAATTCAATGAACTGTCGTCTTCAGTGTTTGAACCAGTGGGCAAGGTCAATGTTCCAAGTCTCACCAATAATGCAGGTTGCAAAGAGAATAGACAAGTGTCAGACTAAAACAATCCAATCCCCATCACACTTCAGCCTTTGGGTTTGTTTTGCAATAAGTTTGCAGTTGTCATTGGCAGTGCTAATTACGAGGGTAGCAGCTATCCCACGGGATAAATTTCCACATAACAGCACCCTAATTTTGTCTGTCGGGCATTTAAATTCTTACTTCCTATGGAAGATAACAGGAGCATACGAATAGCAATTAAATGCTGCTCAACCTTGGTGAGATTACACTCCTGAGAAAGACAGCCAATAAGAGTAGGTTTATTGCCTCTGAGAAGTGAGAGGAAAGACACAAAACAAGAACTACTGCACAGTTTGTTTAGCTTTTTGCTTTTGTTTGATTTTTACCATATTAACAAAATTAACATCACTTTTGGATTGCTTCTAAAAGATGTGAAGTTGTATACATTATAGTATAGGGTGGCCAGATAATATTTGAAAATGTGTAAACCACTTTTATACTGGTAAAAGTGGTTTAAAGACATTTATAATGTAATCTTGATTGTGATTCCGTTAAAAGGATTTTATCCTATTTTTCTTCCGTCCCCCCCTAAAAGAGGAGAATTCATTACACCCAGAAACACAACAGCAACAAATAAAGTAGTTAAGATGAAAAACACTTGAGCATCAGGAAATTGCTTGTTGTTATTATATTATCTGCTTGTGGATGCACTGCATATGCAGACTAGTAACAACAACGCCAAACAACACTGAAATACTGAACTAAGACACCTAAAGTTTGACCATCACAGTCACAGTGAGAGCATGAAAAGATGAAACTACAGCAACTGTAAATAACAAAAGCACACAGTAGTCTAAAGAACCTCACGCTGAACTGAAATGAAAGACGTTTGCTGTTGTTTTGGTTTTCTGTAAACTTGGGAAATGAATGTTTAAGTCAAGCCTAATGTTATCTTTTATATAAAGGTACAAATCGACTGTTATCAGATCAGTGCTCTGTATCAGCAGATATCAAAAGCTAAGATGTCGTAATGGAATGCACGTAATACACATTCTTTCAGACAACCAGTCATGCTCACATCCAGTCAACCTACCATGTACCTCCAACACAGAACATGCAAATGCTGCAGAGAACAGCCCCAGCTGAACGAAACATCCAAACGCAGAAGAAACAAATGCTTAGAACAAAAATCAGAAATCTTCTTTGGCCTTACAATAAAGCAAGAAAGTTGGGGCCCAAGTGACTATATATTGGTTGGAAGATGGATAATAATAATTTAACAATACGCAATCAACCAAGGAATATCAGCACATTTTGGTCACGCTCAACTACACGTACACGTTTCATCCCTGAGTACTTACTTTGCTTGCACAGTTGTCACATGTGAGTATCCAGCATCTCTAACTGTTTAAGACTAAGTAGTGCAGACGCTGTTTCTCTTGGACAATAATATTCATTTCACATCGAGGCTCACTTTAATCTTAAGTAGTTAAGTAGCTCTGCTTTGTGTTAGTGTAAAGACATTTACCTACACATTAATGCCTAAAATATCTTAAGAATTGCAATTTCAATAGCTCATCTTAGTATTTCTACATAATAAATGTGTAAAATTACAGAATAAGTTCTGACTCCAAAGACTCCCAAATTTTTTCAAACATAAGGTTTTTAGGTAATTTTCGTTTTTCTTTTTTGCAAGTGAAATTTATGTAGTAGACTTTTCTGTCACATCATTGTTACTTAACTACTTTGGTGTGTTTTGGATGCCTGTGGGGAGCTCTATATCAGCAGGAAAAACTTTCAAACTTGTTATTTTGAAAAGAAATTTAAATAAAAATGTATTCACTCCTTCACATTTTCCAAACCCATCCCGCAGGCCGGACTGAAATCTATGCAGGACCGACTCTGTCCCCCAGGCCTTATGTTGGACACCCGTGATCTTAGAATTATTGGTTTTTGTTTCCTTCATTTCACACACTTCATTTCCTGCAGAGATAAATAGTTTTACTCCTCAAAAGCAAACCTACACAAATACAGTATTTGAGTATTTAGAAGATGCTGCTTGACATTTGCTTTCAGGGTATTGTTTTCCTTTACAGTAGTGAGAATATAATGAAAATGATGGCATTTAATCAGAGTGCAGTAAAAGTGGCAATGCGATTGTGTAAGTTTGAATGGAGTCATGATTGAATAATACTGAACTCAAGGTTTTCCAACAAAAAAAGGTTGAAATGAAGAATATGCTGCGTTCTTCCTTCATTTTCTGAAAATTAAAAATGTGTTAACAGTCCATAAGCAATGTCAGTAAATAGGATTCAGCAATAGTCACACATCAAAAATAAAATGATCAGTCAATTAAACTGAACAACAAACTTCTACATCAGAGAAATTATTTGAATTGTGTAGAATTAAATATTATTACAGAATATATTGCAATTAAATAAGAAAAGTACAAAGTCCAGGATATTTGCATGTAAAAATGGCCTAATTTTAGAACCTTTTAAGTTAAAAATTTAAAATGTGAATTTTTGTACTTGAAAAACAATATATTTAAGAATTGTATTATTACATTCAATAAGTATCTGCTAATAGAAAGAGTTTATATATACATATAAGGCAGTAAAAGGTACCTTTTAAAGTTACAGTTATCATGGGCAAGAATGGCATGGTAATTTTAATCATTTCAATCTTAAATTTACTATGTCATTCATGCCCATAATGAGTACATGTAGCCCTTTTGTTTGCACTAACAGTAATCTAGAAACAAGATTGTTGCTGACTCTTTCATTCTCAAAACTATAACTATGACCACAAACAATACAGACAATCAACATGTCTTCAAAAAAACATTTCACTTCCATGATAAACTAAGTTTACAGTTTCCCTCCACAAGGGCCTCTCTTAGTTAAAGAGCTCAGAGAATAAAGTGTTCTGCTACTAGAAAAAGATATAAAATAATTTAAAGAACATATGTTGAACCTTTACCTGAAGGTGTGACAGATCAGCTACCCCTTTTTCCAGAACATTTACAAATTTCAGATAACAAGATGTAATTTCTCTCTTTTTACTCTATAATTTCCCTCACAAACTGCTTTGGCCTTTCACTACTTGTACCAAGGCTTATACCAAGGCTATTTGCGAGTATCTAGCTCTGACGTCTAGCTCGCTTTAGATTTATCCACTTTCTCTTCGTTAGCTTCTTCAAACAGGACACGTTTAGCTGGGGGAGGAAGACTTAAGTATCTCATTATGTTGTTTTTTTTAAAAAAGATGTTTTTGTGCTGGTTACACTGTGTTTTAGTACAGCGAATTTTGTATCTTCATCTCTGAAAGGAAAAACTTCTTTAGCCACATGCTAATGACAGATTAGCATGTGGCTGTTAGCTTCCAAGCAGCTATTTGCCTGTGCCGTTTAGGATACATTGCACATACATGAAACAGGACAGCTTGTAATCACACATATGTGAAAACAGACGTTTAAACAAGCAAAGAACAGTGGAAAATATTAAGATATAAACTTAATTCTGATCACTGCTAACTTTGTGATACCTGGAGCCACTCTGATTATTTTTTCAATTGCAGTTAAAGCATACAGCCTTGGAAGACGAGCACGTATCATCTTTGACACTGCCCAAAGGAAATAACAAGAGTTCAACTGTACAGCTGGATGAAACCTACAGAAGAACATTCTGCTCCCATTTCGATATCCCGAAGCCTCAAGTCTTTCTCTACATTTCTACAGCACAAATTCCATTATTACAAGAATTCAGTCATGTCACACTCTGTTCTTTTTTCTTTGCCATTTTTTGTGTTCTTTGCCATAAAACATGTCAGGAAGGCACGTTTCAAAACAAAGACATTCAAAGAACACCGTCTCTACGTATTAGCTTTAACCCTGGAGGTGTTTTTGGACACGACTAACCGAATACACGTTCTGAACACTACATGCCAACGTGAATTTATCATTCCACATACAAAAAATCAACCAAAACGATGTTCTTGTTTGTAATAGTGATGAGAATCTAGATGCCCACGGATTTTTCACATTTACAAAAGCCAGTGGGAGTTTCAAGCTCTCAACACACTGCTGAATATTGTTCTGTTTTTCCAAGTCAGTAATTTTGCTCAACACCTAATGACTGTTTTTATGAGCACATAAATGCCACTTTGGTCCCTGTGATTCAGAAATCAAGCTGAGAGGTACTGTTATCACCAGACCTCTACTTTTAGTGGTCTGATGCATCTTCAGCTCCTGTTAGGTCTGGATCAATGCATCGTCAATCCTTTCCCTGAGAGGATGTATCGATTTGGTTCCCCAGACTGACCAACCTCTAATCTCTTGAAACGCTGCGGTGCTCCGCCTGCTCTTTGGGGACACCGTATCCAGCCTGAGCCGAGGCCCAGTGCGCAGCACAAAAATACATCTGTGTCTGAGAAATCTATTCAGCGTTGCACCGACAGCCTGCGATATAAAGTGCGTTCGATATCAAATGCATGCCCTCCTGCAGGACTGGTTGAGGGGGCTGGTTAGGGTTCCCATGAAATGGTTTTGTACACAGAGGATGGTTTAAAAATGAACCATGCAAATGTCATTGGAGGGATGTGGTATTTTTTCAATGCTAACTAGGGCCAAAGGGCAAAGAAGTTGGCTTTTCTTAAGTACTTGGGAATAAAGTTGTTCTCTCGCAGGGAATGACTTTCTTTTCCAATACTTTTTATTTTACCAGATATGTGATCTGATAACACAGCTCAAGAGCTCAAATTCAGTGAGCTACCCATGGTGCATTTTACCAAATTAGGATTTCTGTCACCCTTTTACTACCATTTCTACCACATATAGGTTACACATCTTCCCCCATTTTCTAATCTCACAGAGACCTTACTTCCATAAATGACGAGATTGAATTAATGCCTTCTAATAGGCTCATAAGTGGCATTCTGGAAAGCTGACACTAGATGAAAGAGAGCAAGCGGCGTCATGCTAATGAATGTGTACACAGTGCTCCGTTTTGGTGTGGAGGGAGAAAAAAAGCAGGTGTTAAGCATCACGGCACGGGCTGCATTTGTGTCAGCTCACCTCCGACAGGTGAGGTGACACACATACAGCTACAGTTAAATCATTTGCTGTACAGCAGCCGTCCTGAGCTCTATCACGGCTGTCAAAGCATTTTTATTTTAATGTTAGTAAAGGCCTGATCCGTTTACAACAGCCAAAAATATACAAATGTTCATTTTCAACACATTTTCTGATCAAAGTAAATGTTTGTCTCAGAGATTACTGTGTCATTATTGTGTGCACAAGTATTTCTCGTAATGACCTTTCTAATGATTACAGTTGTTTTGTAACATAAAGGTGCTCCTGTTAAGTAAGTTATCACATGGAATGAATTTTCAGTGTTTCCAGAATAATAAGTATTTTAATAAAATTACTTTGTCAACAACACTGGCAGCAAATCTATACGCATAATCATTAGTTCATGATTTAGAGTGCTATTGTGCTGTGAAGCTTCAGGTTTCAGAAAAGTTCACTTTTTTTCTTCCCTTCCCTTTCTTGCACCTCTCCGTCTGGACAATTCCAAGAACCAGTTTACCGAAATTACTAAATCTCTCAAAAACCTCTGGCAGCAGGCGACCAAATGGTAATCTCACCCAAGCGTTCAAACAGCCAGAGCGGTCCCTGAGTGCGCGAGAGTGTGAACAAAGCCACAGTGTCTTGGAAATGATTAATATTTGATGAAGGCTAAGTGTAGGGAGGGAACCATAAGGTTTGGTTTGCTGTTTGGGTAAATGTGAGCAATCGTATGTGACTGTGAGAAAAGGTCATCTTTGTTTTTCATCAGTGCAGGTGACCTCAGAGGCTTTCCCCTCTTTTGTTTATGGAGCGTTTGCAGCATCTCTTCCCAATGTTTTATTTAAAACCCACAGGGTGTAAAGTGATTAATTTGTTTCTAGCATGGTACTTCAAGTAGGGCAATAATAATCAATTTTAAGTGCTAAATTATAGCAGTAAAACTATAACGACAATTAAGTTACCCAAATGCAGGAAGCTAAAGCAAACTCAAGCTAAATACATAATGTAAAGCTACACAGGAAGATGAAAATATCTCTCCACGCACAGCAATTAAATCTACTTTGATCTGGGAGTTGTTTGATATAGTAACCTCCCAAACTCCAGTGAAGAAAAATCTCAATGTTAAGAGCCTCATACCACAATAGAAAGTGCTTCAGCCTTGTCCAACACCTTTGGGATGAGCTGGAACATTGACAGCAAACCTGGCCTTATCGTCTTACATCAGTGGCTGACTTCTCTAATGCTTTTGTGGCAGAATGGGAGCAAATCCCTGCAGCCAGGGTCAAAATATTGAAGAAAGCCCTCCCAGAGGAGTGGAGGCTGTTAAAGCAGCACATGAATGCCTGTAGTGCTGAAATGTCATTTTTAACAATCACAAAGAGATGGAATATTTAAGAGGTCTACGTACTATGGCATAGCCTAATATAGTGTAGATGGAATTGGCTACAACAGCTTTGGACTTCATGATCTATTGAAATGATCTAAATCCAAGAACGCGTATTTCTGGAATTTGTTAAATATTAAGATATGAATGTATATTTAATGAACACTTTTGTATTTAACTGCACAATGGACAATCTAACATATCTTAATATAGCATCGGTTGGCAATAGTATTGAGCCGTTTAGTAAAAGACGGATTTTAACCTGGCATGGAGAGAATCAACCTACGTCAAAGTGCAATGTTTGCCTGTATTTGTGCAGTGAATCTCTGTAGAAAGTCAATGCATGATGCATAAAACCCAAGTCAAATGGGCTAAGGACTTTTTTTGTAGCTATCTCTGGAGATACACGAAGGTCCAATCACACCTAACCTATGTCTGATTTTTTCTTATGTCTAGTGACCTGTAGGGCAGCCCATTCTCTGTATTAAAGGAGAGAAACGGCATCTAAACACAACCGGCAGTTTCTTAATATACTGGCTGATGTAGAGACTTTAGCTTCAAGCATAAATTTTGGAAACGGCATGAGTTTTATTGCTATGAATACTGAAGAGGTTAATACCGCTCTGTAAGCTATCTTACTTGAAATGAATATTGTATGGTATTCTACTTTGAAGTCAGCTACACTCCATTCTTGTACTGAAATTGCTTCCTAATTTTAAATACTAAAACATATGATAATATAATAAACAAGATGCTGAAAGATGCAGAATTTGTTGATTATCAGTGAAATAGGCAGTGTGAATAACTTTCTTCAATCATTGGGTTCAGTCTTATAAAACATACTTGTCTAAAGGCAGGACGTTCATGTGCTTTACAGCAGCGGTCCCCAACCCCTGGGCCACAGACCGGTACCGGTCCGTGAGTCGGGCCACGATAGTTGAGGCTCGGGTGTGAAATGTATGATTTTCAGGGGTTTTATCGTTATGTTTTTTATCGTTTTTATCATTAACTTGGTTTCCCTGGATCTTTTCCCGTGTGTTATGAATAAATCTTCTTTTTTTGGTACCGGTACTGGTTTCATTTTGTTGTATTTATTTGTTGTATTTATGAAATATTGTCGGACATAAACCGGTCCGTGGCGCAAAAAGGGTTGGGGACCGCTGCTTTACAGTAAAGGCACCCTACCTGGTGTCACACACAGAACATCTACAGCATCATCTAAAGAAAGCACCCATTTTAATCAGATATAATATTACGCTACAGAGCTTCAGAAAACTGAGCAGTGTTGTTGCATGCCACACTAGAATCAAGTATTTAATGACTAAGGTGAGTTAAACAGTCATTAAGAAACTGCGGGAAGTGCTGAAGTATTATGGATTTCAAGCAGGAAATGTCACTTCTCTAAAGGTTATTAAAATTTCTAAAACAAATAAAACGTTACAAAAATGTACTGTAATCACAGTCACTCGCAGGCAGGTAGTGAAAATGCCGTGACAAAGTGCACTATTTACTTCATACGAGAACATTATGATGCTACACTGATGGGAGTGCAAGAAAGGAAAATTACCAGGCTGCCTCTCCACAGGCCTGAGTGATTATTCCCAAACACTAGTCTGGGTGCACCATAATCCCCCTTGTTTCTCAGGGGGCTCTGATTGTACTGCCATACATGCAGGAAATTTAATAAAACAAAATGTCCAAGGAAGCAATGTGGGGCCGTCTGTGTCAGAGGGGAACCGTCTTAAATTATCAGCGGTTCATCGTCTTTTGAAGCGAGAACACAGATGGACTTTATAAAACTATAATGTATGAATGGAGAATGTAAACATTTCAAGTTAGGGAATCCACTAGCTGCCAGGATTTTAGAAATACTTGGAAAGTCGTTCAGCTGATACCAGCTTGACTAAGAATCCCAAATTCACAGAAAATAAATAAGTGAAGTAAGCTTATATGAAATAAAACAATCAATCAGAAGACGGACTTGGTGTCCTTGATGGCAGCTACAGCACTGCTGGTTACTCATGACTCAAAGGAGTTTGGAAGTAGGTTTGCTCAATAAAATGTATTTTTATTGACAACATACAGCAGGGTAAAAGAAAAAAAATAGATAAACAAACCTTAACCTTTTAAAAGCTAATGCTCTAAATCTACCATCGCAAAACCGAAAAAAAAAAACAGCGAGGTCAAGCAGCACCCACACATACTCCAGCGCTAACATGGCGCATGATACAGCAAACGTTAAGTACTTTCGAGTGGACTTCAAAACATTTCTGCAAAGGTTCAATCACAAACCTTAAGATCAACATTTGCTCAATAAATAAAAAGCCATAAAAAAAACAACAACTTTGAAATAGCCCTATTTTCCAGCTTCCATTGAACAAAGTCCAATTGTTCCTACTGCTCATTAATTTCAGCTGGAAACGTATTGTCAGTCTCTAAGCTATGGTAAATTACTGTCTGGAACGAACCCAAAATCATATAGGAAGTGGCTGTGTCAGCAAAACACTCGTTCTTACCCAGCAGCTACAATCTGTGCGGGATAGCATCCATTTGACTAATGTGATCAGTGAGGGATATTCAAAAAGTATATATAGAGAGCAATTTTTTAAAATTCTATAGTTGTGCAACAATCTGTTTCTAGATTTAGAAAGTCTTGTCAGGATAACAGGCCTTAATTAAAAGACAGAAGTGCCAGGGGCACACTGAATTGTTCTGCATTTTAAATGAACACCACCATGTGTCTGAAACGCCCACTCTATGGGAGTAGACGAAATAAATTAATCAGCATTCATCTATGTGTGATGCAGCGCACGCTCTATATATTTGCCAGAAAAGCGGGCCAACAATACGACGCTGGGGACGACCTGTAAACTCTTCTTTTACACTGTATGTACAATATCATTTTATTAAATGCCTTCCTTTTATTTTAAACCTTTATCAAATACACATTTTTTTACTTCAGCAAAAAGAGCAGATGCTTTTAGATATTGAAATGGGAAGACGTCTCAAATGCAAGGAATGACAAGGAAGATAAAAACAAAACCTGGCTTTTCAGAAGTAGCCTTTGGAACTCCGATGCTTGCAATACCACATGGTATATACAAATCTATCGATACGAAAAATAAATGAATAGCCGGGGATGCGCAAACGTACACAAAAACAAATTCATGCAACGGATACATTAAGCCCACCACAGCTTTGTGGGTGCCTGTCCGCTGCTGATTAACTGGTCATTTTGATATTTAATTAATGTCAAAAAATCTGCCGTGTCCGTTACTGCTTACTGATGAGTCACTGTCCCTTAAAATCATAGCCATTAAAAAGAAATCTTTGAGATATTGTTTTAAAAAAAGCAAAAAAAAAGAAGAGAACTGTGAAGGTCATTACAACATCTGCAAAGAGCACTCCCATATGGAAAAGAAATAGTAAAAACTTATAAAAGACTTGCATAAGATGTGGCCTACTTCATATAGTAAATCATAAAAGGCTTACATGATTTACTCATGAAAGTGGCCACTTTCTCATTACTTTCATTAATTGTTTTAGGAAGTATCCAAAACATACAAGTTTCATTTATATAATTTTCAAGGGATCTTATATCTGTTTTCATAAAAGTTTCACACAAGACAGATACAAACTTTATAAGATTTATATATATCTTTTCCATATGGGCTCCTACCAAACCCTGTATTTACATCTGACAGTTTTACAAACTCTTCTCTATAGTACGAATGCCCAAATGATATGTGGCATATTAAGAGAATGCTCAGGGCCTGAAATTAAGATTATTTCCACTTTATATGAATCAACAAAATGTGTCTTCCACAATATTTTTAGGATGTTGTTTTACAGAGGAGAGTAGGAGATCAAATCTCAAAAAATTTGCATTGTTGGGCCTGCTGTCACAGTCGGCTACCTTTGCCACTTTTCCACTGAAATGTCCCACAGTTGTCATTTATCCAAACATTAATATGACAAAATAGAAGGCTGACTGACACGGCCGTTACGCTCAGCCTTTGCTATTTTTGCTCTGAAATGACCCTCCCTTGTCATCTTTCAGCACATTAGCCTGACAAAATAGAAAGGAGATTGAAGTGGCACCATCTGTGGATGACAGAGGACGCAATGAATTGATTTTTACTGTCTGATGTGCCTTCTTTTTCTTTTTTTTCCTTTATCTTCTTTTGAATATTACTAACCAATGACAGCACAGCTTAACAAAAACAAGCTGCAGCCTTTGTATCACATTTCATTTTTAATTATAATCAGTCGCAAACTGAAAAACTAGTCACCAGCTGACAACAAATTGTTTCCGTCATGACAAACAAATGCATTTGGGGACAGCAACTGAATTAATCCTGACTGGATTGTAGTTATCGTATAAAGATGTTCATATCAATCACGTAATATTCTGATTTGAACACACTGGGCAGATTTCAAAATTGAATTTCGGTGACCCGGGACTGCTCTGATTATTTGTGGTGACTTTCACAGCCAGCGACCACGTCGCCAAGGCTGCATCGATGCTAAAGTGCGAGAAAGTAGAGATGTGGTGTTTTTTAAGCAGGGCGTGGACGACAGCAATAGACTTGATAAGTGCAATGTCGAAATAACAAAAGGGAAAAAGGAAAGAAGACAGAGATTTAAGGCATATTCTTCAAAAAAAGAAATGGCTAATCTGTGAGGTTTTGTGATTTCCTGTGCGTTGGCTGTATTAACCGTATTATTTAATAATCAACAAACACGGTTATGTTCTTAGCTGAAAACGGATGTCTGATTTTTTGGAGTAAAATGACTTCATCTATGAGGTTTAATGCTGTTCTTTGGCTTTCAGAAAGCATTTGGCTGAACCTTTAACAGTACAATTACAAGCCAATCTTTCTGGTGTGGGAGGTAAAATAATGTATGCAGAACAAAGTACCGTCCTCCGCTAGTCGTGTACAACAGGTCAGAGATTATATGAAGAATGTATAGTGACAGGGATTCTCAAAGCAGCTATATAGGAGGTGGTAAGCAAGCACATTGTCTCAGATTTCAAATTGACAGTCTACAGGCCTGGAGCATGAACTATCAAAGTCACTTTATGTAAAGTGACACGATTCACTTACAGGTGGTCAATCATGTTTACAGAATTAAACACACAGAGGTAAACTGTCCATTATGGGATTCTACAATGCACTCTGACCGTTATGTATTTATAGCAGGTGTTTTATATTATATTCAATTTATTTCTACAGTTCCTCTTGATGATTCACAAAGGCTACAAATGTGATTGAGGCATGTTTATATGCTTTTATAATTGCACGGGTAAAAATAAAAATGAATTGACAGGATTAAGATTATGAGGCAAAGTAAGGAACAAAATATATGAACTGTCGGTCATTTGGGTCATAAAAACTAAAAGTAAGTAAAAAAAGGCAAATGAATATCAATTAATTTACTTCCCAGTCAAAAATATTTTTATGGTATGTTACTATTATGATATGTCTGTATGTTGCATTTGTTTCATGTGTCACACTCCAACATTTGTTAATTTTCAAATCAAATCAAATCACTTTTATTGTCACATCACATGTGCAGATACACTGGTACAGTACATGTGAGTGAAATTCTTGTGTGCGAGCTTCACAAGCAACAGAGTTGTGCAAAAATACAATAACGTAAAACAAGCAAAATATAAGAATGGCTAAATCTGAGACTAATAAATATATGTACAATATATAATAGTATATGCATTTCTGGATGTGTATACTAAATATGTTTTTGTGAGCCATGACGAATTTGAAAACACACCCCAAGCCTGGCGATTAACCTGCTAATTAAAATAATGCAGTTTAATGTCCAAACATGAATTTGTAATAGTTTTGCACAATGGCACCAATTTGACAAAAACGGAAACAAATAGAATCACAAAAGAAAGAATGGCCACGAGGTGTAGTTGCTTGCAATAACCCATAAAGAGATCAATTTAAGATTCCAGTTTTTTTCCTAAGGGCACTAAGGGAGGTATTCATTTTTCACTGTGCAATTATAACGGTAAACTTTTTGCAAGTCAACACTGAAGAATTGCTCTCTAGTAAATAACAAATACTACACCCAATTAAGACGTTCAAAATGACGGTGGCCTCTGAAATTCCTGATGCAACGCAACTTTTCACTTTCCAGGTGTTGCACGTGTTGCATCATCATTGTTGGTAACTCAAAGAAGGAGCGCTAAGATAAGACAGGATTGTGTTCAGCAATCAGCGATGTAGAGGGAATTAAATTATCCTGGCATGTCAGGTTAACTCTGCAGAGCCAGACAACCAATCAATACGCAGACAGATTGCTAGACCCACAGCTTCTCATCCTCAAAAAAATATTCTTATGCGGATTAACTGCTCCTTCACCCATTTTCATTTTCAGTTGAGAAGGTACTAATCTGACAGCCAAGTGAAGCCCAACAAATACTACACACTTCAAAGCAGCAAGAAACCGCTCTGGAAAAGGCCGGGTTCAAACATTTCCTTTCATTTCTATTTTCAGTCGGAGACACATACCCTGCCCATGGTATTTTTAACAACTTTTAGTAAACCCTCACATATATCTAGTTTTTTATTGATGTACGAACTGAACATTTCAGCTCAAAATTGTTTTACGAGTTGATATCATCAGTCTGACATTTTTTGACTTCATCATTATTTAGCTGTAAACATTTTTACATTTTAAAGCCAAAACAAAGTCTATTGGTGTTGTGCTGAAAGTTAATAAATATTTAGAGAAAAATATTATGTCACTTATTAAATTCTGGGCTGAAAACCCCCCCACCAGGCATCACCACAACATAGCCACAGCCTGAAAGACCTTTGAACGGATGGATGGAGGACAACAATTTCAGCACTACCATGTGTTTGTCCCGAGGCCAAACCTCAAAGAGCCATGACCTAACAACAGGTCTAGGTTCCAGGTACTGACGTCCATTAAAGCTGTTTGGGTGCATGGTGTGAAAGCACTTTGGACAAATTGGTATCTGTACACCACAGCAGGACGCGATGTCTCTCTGAGTGCTTGCTGGATGTATGTCTACAGGAGAACTTGCTTTTTGATCGTTACACAATAAAATGAAAGCCACAAATATGAAATATGCTCATCTATTAAACAACATAGTAACTATATTAAACTATTAAATCTGCCAAATGTTTTTTTTATGGATATTTAGCTTCAAAAAAAAAGAAAAGAAAGAAAAGTACACCACTGCAAATGTACCATCCAGCTGTAAGGCTCGGTAAGAGTTTTGTTGCCTATTGTTTATAAAAAGATTCTTTTAAAATATTCATACTCTTTGAATCCTGCTGTGTGTCTTCTTCAAGCAACAGCACAAGAAGTTATACACAGGGAACTGAATTGTAAGTCTTTCAGATCAGAGCCTGTAACAGAGCAGGGGATTGTTTGTCCTACTTGCTGCGATAGTGCAGGCCTGACTAATTGTGTTCCAGGAAATCAAATCAACCGGTCTCCTATTTCCATTTTATTATTTAGCCTAAAACACAAACATCCCTTGCATTTTAGCAAGTGATTATATATGGGTCTCATCTATTTGATGTACAGAAAAATATATATATTTTTGCATCTTGGTTTTCGTATCTTAGTTATAAAGCAGTCTTACTCAAGCCTTACAACTAAGAGTGATTAGATCAGCGCTTGCTTTCAGGATATACTAAAACCTAAGTCTTAGTATATTTAGTGTAAATTAAGATGTAAAAAAAAAAAAGGATACATGCCGGGTTTGTTTCGTGTGTTTTTAAGTCACACCAAACCTAATGATATCATACATAAACAAGTAGAATCACGTTTTACTAAACGTCAGCTAGCAGGGGTGTTAGGGTCTCAGTCATCTAGGTCATGGTAGTTTTAAGAGCTAGGATCCTTTCGTGCCAAAGTTAATGTTATCTGTCGCCCCTATTTTTTGATCTTTGTTCATTAACTGGTTCTTTTGGAAAATATGTTTTCCGGACATGATCAGTTGTAGACGACATGGTAAAGGTAAATCTAAATCCCAATATTTATAAGGGTACTTATTGTACTTATTTTCAACCAATTGTTCCCGAAAAGTACCAGCTTTTACGCAAAACTGCAGAAAGCCTTTGCTTGCAGTGGGAATGAACACAAGCATCCATAGAATTCCACCAAAGGTGCTTTGTGAGTCAGGAAACCCCCGAGTTCACATTGAAAATCCTCTTTATAGTCTTCATCAAAGAGGTGTTTGCTGCCAATTCTCGTGGTTCTAAATAATGACAGATTCACTGGGCGAAAGAACTTATTTCCCATGCCAACTTTCCATTTTTTCTCAATGAAAAAGGATACTGTTCTTCTCTCTAAATAATGACTAGTGGAAAACAAAGTAATGGAAGGAGGTGCTATTCTTTTTCATACCAAAGAGAATTGGACTGTGACACTAAGTGGAATTAAGTGGTGCTTTGCAGTGTTACAATCCATGATTTAGGCTCAAAGAAGTGCCCTCTTGTCTTGTAGCAGGTATGAATTTCCTCTGCATCATCCAACTAGGACACCGGGAAAATGAGATTGTGCTACTGTACAATAGTTGTCTGGCAATAGTGCAGAAAATATCAGTCAAGACAGAGTGACAATAGATGAGACAAAGGACTGGAACCAAGCACAGTGGGGAGACACGATCCAGTTCCACTGGAAACGGTGTAACAGCCTGAAGGGTCTCAGCAGGAGCAAATTCACTGAAATGTAATACAAGCTGGAGTGTTATGTAAAATGAAAGATGGAAGAACCCAGATCACTCAAGCCTTGTGTGCTCTTGCAGCTGATACATACCTGTATTGTATTCAGAAGGGCATTCATTTCCCCTCCGACGATTACAACCGAACACCAGCTGTATTGTTTACTTGGCTGAAAGCACAAATGATCTGCATTGATTCCTTTTTCATTCATTGCTGAACTCGGCTATTGTAAGTATGATTGCAGGAAAAATGGGTCCAATTACAGCAAAGCAATGCCTCCCTGCGACTCCACAGCACAGCAAGATGATGAAGTCCTCAAAGTCAGAGGAAGGGGGCAATCAAAGACCCCTTATTGTCTCTTGTTAATTCAAAAACTGGAATGGAAAACATTTCTTGCTGTGATTGACAATGGTTCACTTGGGATTTCAAATTAGATTAGTCAGCCATACAGCTTTACTATTAGGGCTGTTACACTGTCCTTGATACGACCCTCCACATTACACTGAAATGACTCATCAGTTTATTAATGAGTCGACTCCCACAAAAACCTTCATTTACATACTTGCCAATTGTTTTTATTCATTTCTCCATGAAATTGTTCAAGTACTTAATGATTCGACTTTACCACGTTTGGCTGTTGCTTTTATTTGTTTCATATAATTGCAAAGTTAAAGTCAATTTTAGACAGAACAGACTACAGCCAATTTATACTACAAAAATACAAACATACTGGTGTTAAAGGTATAATAAAAATAAGAAATGCTATATTTATCCCACATTTATGAAAAATATATATTACTATGTACTATTATAAATATCCATCTATGCAACAGCGATATATCAATCATACTAATTTTGTTTTCATTAGAACTCTATTCATTTCATTTATGATTTCAAATATTAATGTTTTCAATGTATCATATTTACCTGATTTTGTAGATACAGTGGGGCAAAAAAGTATTTAGTCAGCCACCGATTGTGCAAGTTCCCCCACTTAAAATGATGACAGAGGTCAGTAATTTGCACCAGAGGTACACTTCAACTGTGAGAGACAGAATGTGAAAAAAAAATCCATGAATCCACATGGTAGGATTTGTAAAGAATTTATTCGTAAATCAGGGTGGAAAATAAGTATTTGGTCAATAACAAAAATACAACTCAATACTTTGTAACATAACCTTTGTTGGCAATAACAGAGGTCAAACGTTTACTATAGGTCTTTACCAGGTTTGCACACACAGTAGCTGGTATTTTGGCCCATTCCTCCATGCAGATCTTCTCGAGAGCAGTGATGTTTTGGGGCTGTCGCCGAGCAACACGGACTTTCAACTCCCGCCACAGATTTTCTATGGGGTTGAGGTCTGGAGACTGGCTAGGCCACTCCAGGACTTTCAAATGCTTCTTACGGAGCCACTCCTTTGTTGCCCGGGCGGTGTGTTTTGGATCATTGTCATGTTGGAAGACCCAGCCTCGTTTCATCTTCAAAGTTCTCACTGATGGAAGGAGGTTTTGGCTCAAAATCTCACGATACATGGCCCCATTCATTCTGTCCTTAACACGGATCAGTCGTCCTGTCCCCTTGGCAGAAAAACAGCCCCATAGCATGATGTTTCCACCCCCATGCTTCACAGTAGGTATGGTGTTCTTGGGATGCAACTCAGTATTCGTCTTCCTCCAAACACGACGAGTTGAGTTTATACCAAAAAGTTCTACTTTGGTTTCATCTGACCACATGACATTCTCCCAATCCTCTGCTGTATCATCCATGTGCTCTCTGGCAAACTTCAGACGGGCCTGGACATGCACTGGCTTCAGCAGCGGAACACGTCTGGCACTGCGGGATTTGATTCCCTGCCGTTGTAGTGTGTTACTGATGGTGACCTTTGTTACTTTGGTCCCAGCTCTCTGCAGGTCATTCACCAGGTCCCCCCGTGTGGTTCTGGGATCTTTGCTCACCGTTCTCATGATCATTTTGACCCCACGGGATGAGATCTTGCGTGGAGCCCCAGATCGAGGGAGATTATCAGTGGTCTTGTATGTCTTCCATTTTCTGATGATTGCTCCCACAGTTGATTTTTTCACACCAAGCTGCTTGCCTATTGTAGATTCACTCTTCCCAGTCTGGTGCAGGTCTACAATACTTTTCCTGGTGTCCTTCGAAAGCTCTTTGGTCTTGGCCATGGCGGAGTTTGGAGTCTAACTGTTTGAGGCTGTGGACAGGTGTCTTTTATACAGATGATGAGTTCAAACAGGTGCCATTCATACAGGTAACGAGTGGGGGACAGAAAAGCTTCTTACAGAAGACGTTACAGGTCTGTGAGAGCCAGAGATTTTCCTTGTTTGAGGTGACCAAATACTTATTTTCCACCCTAATTTACGAATAAATTCTTTACAAATCCTACCATGTGAATTCATGGATTTTTTTTTCACATTCTGTCTCTCACAGTTGAAGTGTACCTCTGGTGCAAATTACTGACCTCTGTCATCATTTTAAGTGGGGGAACTTGCACAATCGGTGGCTGACTAAATACTTTTTTGCCCCACTGTAGATTTTTAAGCCAATTTGCCATTATGTTAAAAAGGTTTTGTGATGTTGCATAAACAAAAGAGTCTGAAATTCAGAATTTTGTCCTCCTTATATTTTGCAATCGATCAAGACTGCTTGAGATTGTTATCTGACTTTGCAAAGACTCCTCTCTGGTTCTCTTGAAGGAGATTTTTTTTAAATTAAAGACTAATGAGTTTATTAGAGTAAATTTTATTAGGACTGAAAAAATATACTTCCAACATGTTTTTTGTGGTGCCAATTTTTAAGCAAAACAAAAATCACGAATTTTGATTGAAACTGAAATTGAAGAAAAAAAAAAGATTTTTCATACTTTTAGTACTACTGTACTGACACCATATACTGATACTGGTATTGATCGACACCAGCACTCCTTTGACTCAAATGCAATTTCATGCATCTATTCCAGTGGTTCCCCTAAAATATAACCTATTTTAGATAATTAATGCTCATTTGATCTTTTTTAATAGATTTTTTTTACAAATGAAGTAATATTAAGCAACCTAACTAATAGGGTTGCAAACTCCCAGCAAAAAATAAATAAAAAATAGGGAACTACCCCCCACCTCATGATGCTTAATCGATGCAATCAAATTTAATTTGATGCAGGGGGGAAAATGCACAGAAATAAATTATTTTTCAAGAATAATAAAATAGATTCAACATCTTTCTTCAACAGAATTGGAGACTGCACAGATGGTATCTTCCCAAAGGAAAAAGTACTAGCTTACTAGTGTATATTAGACTTAACAGTTACTATATACAGTAATGGACTTCTATATATTTTACATCAGATTAAAACTTTAGGTGTAAGAGTCAGATAATTATTTATTAAAAGCTAGATATTTTGAATGAGAATAAGAAAGAAAAGTATGTCTTTGTGCCCCCTTTTCCCTGTTAGTGCCCTATTGGCCCCCCTGGCTAAACTTGGCTAGATCCGCCCCTGCACAGTTACCAGTCGTCAGCTACTTAGAAAAAGATCCTGGTCTAGAAAGTAATAATAAATAAATTCTAACAACAGCTGATCAAGCTTAATAGTGCTGCTGTTGTTCAGCCACTGGTTTCCTCTTTCTGGTGCAAAGTGGGCCAAAAACAAAGAAGAGAGACGGATTCGCAACAGAAAAGCCGATCAGCTGATCATTAAGCAGTTTCATGATTGAAGTAGCAGCAGGAGAGAGAGAGAGAGAGAGAGAGAGAGAGAGAGAGAGAGGCAGTCGGTTGTTAAGCTTAACATGGGAATGCTTTACAGACATTCAGAGACGAACTTACACACTTGCTTTACTTCTCTCTGGGATCACTTCCTCGGAGATGAAATGCTGGTTTGGTAGCGAGGCTACACACAGCCACTCTATCACGTGATGCATACTGCAGCGACGTGCTACGGTTATGAGCCGAGTTACGCCGTGTAGCAAGTTTTGTGAGGTGCTTTTTTGATATTTAATGGATCGGATTACATTTTTTATTTCTCGCCGATATCCGATCCAGTAATTTGGGTCAGTATCAGACCGATACCGATATGTAATATCGGATCGGTCCATCTCTAGTAGCTATATAAACATTAAATAAAATACCATGCTCCATTTCTAATAATCTTTGCTTGAAAGGATTAAACAATTATATCCTCATTAGTTTCATTCATGTTTGTTGGCACATGGCTGTTTTTGATATTCATTCCAAAAATACATATTAGATACTAGTGTCCGTGTTATCAGTTATATTATCTCAATATATTATCTCAATCCTACCACTAATGACCTCCAATATGTGGCTCCTCACTAATCAGGTCTAATTAGCTGACTGGGCCATTTTCCAGTCAACACAATGCTTCAGATCTAGAGTGAAAAAGATCAGACGTGAAAAAGAAGAAGTGGAACTTGAGCATTGCCTGGACAGCTCCACAAGGAAGCCACAAATGTAGTTCAATTTCATACACACAGGATGGATTTAGCCTGCATTTCCTGCAGTGCTGTCAAATTCCCTGGGGAGACTTCCAAAGATCATGGTATTCACAAATCCTTTAGTGCCTGTTGGTGCAACACAAGAATCCAGCTCAAGCCATTCAAAGACCCACTTCCTAAACTAAGGTCTCTTTTTAACAGGAGCTCCACAATCCAGGCAGTTCTTGGAGAGCACAATGGACTGCTGTCTACGCTTCCGAAAATGTTTCTGGCAAGACAGTGGAATCCAAGGGACATGGACCAACGCCCTTCGGGAGGTGAATCCAAATAATGATGTCTGTGTAGAAGATATATATTTGTATGATTACTGCACTATAATGAAAGCGATATGTGAGTATGTGTGTGCTTGTGGGGATTTCTTCCCAAATTCATGATTAACATGTTGCTTGGATATCTACCGATATCACTGCCTCTGTCGTCAGCAACAGACGTAGACAAAGCTGCAGTTCAGATGTTTCATCTTTGCCACACAGTATGCATCAAGGTGAGTGGATAGTCATATATTAAGCAAGTTATGCTATGAGGCCCAACAACTAAAGACTTTTCAGCAATGCAAATATGTGGACATATATAGTTTTTTCCCTCTTTTTAATTAGAAAAAGGCGTGCACTTCCACAGCTGGTCAACAGGATACCTAGCACCTTTACACAGTAGTCCTGCAAATGGTTTAATAGGACAAAATTGCTGAAAATACAGCAGCCAAGTTGTGTGTGTGTGCTTTTCACTGCTTTTTCACCAGAGTTTGAGAATCACTAGTTTTACACAACTGCTTGAACAACTCCATAAGAATTTGCTGTCTTGCCCATTCACATTTGTTATTCATACGTGTGACTAAGCCCAGGTACCGTAACACAGACAAGAGACAGAAGCAGCAGCACGTGATGACTGCACCCCCCCCCCAACCCCTTCAAAAAAAGACCATGCTGTCACTGATGATAGCTGCACTGACTAAATTTAGTCAATGGGAGGAGTGACGAGAGGAAGAGGAAATTGTCAGAAAGAGGAAGTGCTCATCCTATATGCATTTGGCAGGGATGACATTAAAACTGAAAATCATCCCCACTTGTATGTAATTATCTGGGATTTTATCAGAACACAATCACAGAAGTGGTCTTCTGTTGAGTGGATCTCGGTCATCAACATACATCGGTTTCTGTAGCTGCAGAGTCTAATAATAAAACACAGGCCAGCCTGTAAAGATTTCAGAGGTAAATGCTCATCTAGCGTGCCACTCTACCCAGCATTGTGCAGTGCATATTTATTATGCAATTACTCTAAAAAGCACAATCTAGATAAACCTTAATTAGGGGAACAATGCTAGGAAAAATGGTACCTATCAGACTGCCTCAGATTTGAGCTTCCACAAAGTTAAGAGACTAAAAAAAGACATTACATAATAAATTATTAGAAGCTGAGTTTTTTTTCCTCGTCTCTACTGTGGGTCAACCTTATGTCTTTCACGTTCCAAATCCACCGCTTGCAACACTGCTTGTCAGCTCCAAGACCACACTGTGAGAAGACAGCATACAACAATCTTAACAGCCACAGTAACACATCAAGGTTTATTTATGTGTGCAAAGTTAAGCTGGTCAGGACACAAAGTGGAAAAAGTACTACGTACGTGACATTTTTTCCCTTTTAAACCTTACATAATGGAACCACAGTCTTGCAGTTTTCCTCTTTGAGCTCCGCACAGAGGAACTACTTAAATTAGTCTGCGTTTGTTTTTAGCACACACTTGCTAGAGGCCTGTGCCAGACGAGAATCCTGCAAGTGAAAAATAGCAGCATTCATCACTGAGGCCTGTTGTGCATTAACAGCAATTAATATGAGCACATAAATATTCAAAGATCACTTTAATTTTACTCATTTCACTTGTTTCACACCCAGGTTGTCAAAATGTCTACGGAATAGTCTAATTTGATGCATAGGCCGGTAGGCTGCTTTCTGAATAGCATATTGCAGCATACGCCCACCCCCACCAATCCCCTCAAGAGATTTGAAATCGCAGGGTGCTTACTTGACATCCCATCATTTGGCGGATCACTAACAAGTAGGCCATAAACCTTTTTTCTCCCTTTGATTACACTAAGTGCGCAGAGGCCAGATGCGACCCAGCCCAGTCATCTGTTGGCTTGCCAGCAGAGTCACTGTAGACTGGCAGAGGCAGGAGGAGGAGGAGGGGGGGGGGTCACTTGGGGTCCCCTCCCTTCAGGAATAAAGCCATTGTTCTTCATTAGAGCTGGAGAGGCTGCTGGAGGGTACAGACGGTGAACAAGTCCATTTACACACCTGTTTTCCAGCAGTATGGCTTCTACCAGCTTGACTCTGAGCCAAACCACACTGTATGATTCATTTGTGCGTGATGCAGCTTTTCTTTGTAACTGAAACAGACCGTAGCCAGTTGGAGGTAATAACACACATGACAA
Source organism: Aulonocara stuartgranti (assembly GCF_965226115.1). Taxonomy (NCBI): domain Eukaryota; kingdom Metazoa; phylum Chordata; class Actinopteri; order Cichliformes; family Cichlidae; genus Aulonocara; species Aulonocara stuartgranti. The sequence goes on from NC_138946.1 coordinate 8,412,657, forward strand.
ATTTCGTACAAAAAGTTGGGTTTTTTTAAGAAATAATTAAATTGTTCGGTGAAGTAATTCTGTCTAGGCTGTAAAAGCAGGTAGGGCTTGGGCTTAGTGCATCATGTTGAGCATCTATAATGAAACTCTGCAGTCATCCCAGCACCAGTACAGCTCCTCGTTTTGTTTTTAAACGGTGAAGGTGATCATGAGTTTTTTTGTTTGTATAGCTAATGCTAGTCATCGATTCAACATATCCACCAATAAAATACGATTTTATTCTTTTGCACGTCTTAACTTTTGGACCAAAATACCCAAAACACTTATTAGTGCATCGAGCCTACTCAAGGTTAACAGAGACACGCTTGACTGCTAATCACAACGCTTAGGTTAGCGCAGCAACTGCTAGAAAGATGTAAACTTCAGTGTTAATCATGCAACAGCTTCTCACTTTGTGCCTTCAGGTCAATCTAAAGTGGAGACAACAATGCAAATGCTTTTCTAACGCGACCAATAAATCTTTTGTAAGGAGCACAACAGGTTCAGTGGCAGGGTGCACGGAGATAACATCTTAAATGAGCTGTCAAATGAAAGACATCCCAGGTTTAGGTTGTATTCAAATCCACACTACAGCCTAAAACTACTGAAATGAGATTCTTTTTCAGCTACACTATTGAGTATTAGAGAATCCCACTAAACTACACCCTTGCTATTTCATTTATTATCCCTGATATTCGTTTACAGTTTGGAATAACCTGTCAAGTATCACATTAGGGCAGTAAATCATTTGGATTTTTGATACAGTATGCTAAAAAAGACCTTTTAAGTTAAGCATAAAATATTTATTCTACCTTGTGTTTCGCTATGACAAAGCAGCAAGCCACAACCTAATCTCCTCCTGTCAGTTTTCCATCAGCAGTTAGTGAGACTGAACCTTTAAAAACAGACACGACTAATGCTCTTATCCTAACATAATCATTACCCAAGCCTGAACATGTGGTGACATTCAAGAGAAGTCATGTTAACAACCATTTTTCCTGCATTCAAACACATACCAGTCCCCGCTCTCACCTGCGCTACGACACAGTTGCATAACTTTGCAAAAATGAAAACAGCGACACGTCTCACTATAAGTGAAGGATTGCCTAACCACGTTTTCAAGTCTCAGCAGGCTTACGGTCAGGGTGTGCTGCGTCTGCGCTCTTTAATAAACACCTGTAAAGCACCGTGCCCGGGTGTTCTAAACCTGTAATCTGCACTACAACTGGCCTTACTAAACACTTCTGTGCAGAATCACAAAGGAACTGTATAAATGCAGAGAAATGGAAAAATGCATAAATTACAGCAGGATACAACATGTGCATCTGCTTGGAACTGTTAATTACTACAGGACTGCATGATCATCGCTGATGTTTCACTCAGTATACGCATCATAGTAAAATAACACCTTTCTCACTTTCCTGAAAGCAGTGGAAAGCGATAAAATACTCAGCGCCTATTATCTGCTAAAAAAGTACCATTAAATAAATTTTAAAAAATCCACTTATATGAACAGCAAAGAATTTGGATAAATACTATGAGCACAACTTAAAAATGATGCCTACTAAATATCTGTTTACTGTTTGATTCCCCTGAAATAACTTATTCCGACTAAAGTTATAACTTTTATTTATTTCACAGGACGAAAAGCTATCTCTGGAAGTACATTGGTTTGCCAAGAAAACAAGAAATGATGTGAGAGTGGAGCCTGTGTAACACCATAAAACTTGAAATGAATTGATGCAGCCTTCTATTAGACTTTAATTATACTGTCTACATTGTAGAAATCACCACTCTTTAATGCTTAACCACAATGAGAGCTTACAGTATTCTGCTCGGGGTAAATAATTGATATGCTTTGTGCAAGTGCGCCCTGAGCTTTGTTTGAAATCACTGGAGCCATTTTCATGAAGGTAACAGCTGCCCACTGTCCAGCAAAGGACAGCAACAGCCTTGTTTGCTTTGTTTGCTTTTTACTGACTTGAGAAAGCAAAAAAACATTGATTCATTTAAAAAATGGGTTAAAAAACAAAGAGTAGATTAAGCCTTGTGGATAATCCACAATGTGACAAACGAGGACATCTGCACTCCCGTCATTTTCACCCCCACCCCGAGGCTCGGCACTCAGCATAAAAGGGGGTTATGATCTGCAGACGAACAGCTTCGCACTAACTTTAAGTTAGTAATGATTCATTACATAATTGGCTTGATGTAAATACATTACTACCGCCGGTGGTGGAAGCGGCAAAGCAAGTGCTTTCACCACAGCTTCAGCGTATCACTGTCCAAGGATAAATAACCCCCGAAACGGAGCGTGTATTTCCCAGTAGCTCACGACAACCCCCCCCCCCCCCCCCCACCTCCTCCAGTTTTCAACGCGGACTTCGTGCTGGCAACAAACAGCCCCAGCACTTTATCTCTTCTTACTAAATAAACGTCCGTGCTTTCCTTTACGCGCTCAACATCACCAAGCGTTCAAGAAAGAAAGAAGGAAAGAAATCGTGTCGCAGTTTTCGCCCGGCTTTATCTGTATCCTATCCGCTTCTTTAAAGCTTCTGACTCAGATTACTACACCCGGACGAAAAGCTTTGATGTTTTCATGCATGGCTCCACAGCAAATCCAGTCCCGGTGTTATGAAAACACAGCCCAGAGCGCGACTGCGAACTCGGTGAAATTAATCTTTCCTTGTTTGCCATTAACAGTTTACGCGCATTAGGCGGTGATTTGAGATATCGCCTGGACTCCTCCGACACCGCTTTTCAGTTCGGCGTTCAGCTAAAATACACGAGCGGCACTTGTTTCTTTGAAAAGACAACTTTTATAACGGGTTAGGCGCTCTCCACACCACATCCAGCGGGATGGCCGAGAGTGAACAGATTCGGAAAAATAGAGATTAAACGCGGGTGGAGAGAGGAAAAAACTGCTGATTCGTGTGAGGCCGTTGTGCTGAATTTTCCATAAAGTCCCGCTGTTATTAATATGCGGAGAGTCACGTTTTAATACATGATAATTCTTGTTTCTTCCCATTAAATGAACAGTTTTGAGCAGTTTGCGCTTTCTTTTCCTCCGATTGCACGTTGTCGGGGCTGCAGCTATTCCACTTGAACGCACCGCTGTTTTCTGTGGTTTACAGCGTTCCGAACACGCTACACAAGTAAACCAAAGCTAGCGCACTGCATAAGCAACCCTCAGTTTAAGCATGCCACATATACATCCTTATATCCCTCAAGCGACCAAAACACCACGCCATTTGTTTTCTCACATCAGCATTTATTTTATTTTTTTTTAAACCCAAGAGTTGCCAGCTGTGTAGCCATTCAGCCTATACCCTAATGGTGAGCTGACCAAAGTGATGCATTCCAGGGGCAACGCATCTGTAACGCCGGTTCCGATGTATCCACGCGCGCATCGGCTTCTTTCCTCACAGTAATTCAACTTTACGGGGAGGTTTTGTTACTTCTTGCTCAACAGCATCACAGTACAACTGCACAGTAACGTCCGAATGCTCTCAAAAGCACAAATTGCCCAGAACGCTGTTCAAATTGCACTCGTTCGCATCTACATCCACGGAAATCTAAGAACAAAGTGCCACTTCCATTTAGACACCCGCGGGAAAAGTCCTACCTTTGTGAAGAGCCGCCGAAGACATGAATAAAAAGAGAATAGTCGCGAGAGAGCCGCTGCGAGCGTTCGCCATGTTGGACACCTGCTTCAGTATGGCAGAGATAGAGGCAGCTTCACCTATAGCTGCTACAACGGGACTCACTTAATGAGATGCGAGAAAGGGAGGGTACTATTTACCATATTCATTTATTACCAGTGTTGATAAATACTGTTATTTGTAATGGACGTGCCTCACAGCCTATTGAATAGCTCTCAGAATATGCTATTGGAGGGCGGGAAAGTGTTTTTAACGCTGTGTTCTGCTGCAGGGTTGGTTAGGAGGTGTCTGTGTGTGGTGTTAGTAGCTTGGCGTTAGTCTCTTTTTTCTCACCCAAGAGTTTTTCTTTTGTATTTTGAAAATTTGAAAACTATACTAATCATTTCACCCACTTGTATGTAATGCTTCAGAAGAGCAGGGATGGTCATACTATTTTTGAGGCCCTAAGGCCCCCAGTCCCCTTCCCTGTATATAAAATTAAAATGTATTAATTTCTGGAACACTGTCTTGAAGGCTCAAGTTTGGCATTTTGGCTGGCACAAGCTTAGTTAGTGCTGCAGTTAGAAGTTACAATTTTGCACTCCCAGATCACTTTGATTACTTTTTCGATAAATGAGGTTTGTAGATAACTAAGTTGATATATGAAAGGAAATACTAAACAAGCTTACCACAAGTGATTTCCTTTTGGCAGCTGCACTTCTACGTCAGTAAGTTGTGTTAATTTCTGAAAACTAATCAGTCTACACAAAACTGAGATCATTAAAAATAAATTAAACAAATAATTAAAAGTTGAGCAAAAGCATATGGGACTATCATAAACAATATAATAGATGTATCTCCCAGATTAGTGAATGGGTCAAATGCAGAGAAAAAACAAGTAATTTCCCCATGGGGATCAATAAAGTATCCATTATTATTATTATTATTATTATTATTAGAAAAGTGAGGCTAACGTGCCCTCATTTTAAAAGCCACCAGGGGGCAGTACGCGTTGTTGCAAAAAGACCCTTGAAAATAACTTTTTGAGTTGAACTGTATAAGTGCTCTGCCAGTCATTTTGGGTTGAATTGAATAAATATTTAAGTACATTTTGTAAATGTTGGTCATATTTTGTTTCTTAAAGAAGGATTATTTAGGGTATGTTTACTGGTTAACATTTTGGGATTGAAAAGTCATTAGCCAATGAGCCTGTGGTTTGACATTATACTAAATTAATGATAAAATACTGAGCTACAGCTTGCAAGCATGCCAGATGAAATCAAAAACTGAAGTCCAGGAGATTCTTCTTTGCACCAGAGTGCAAACATGTTTGTTTATGTCTGTTTTGAAGTACGTGGTGTTTTAACACTTGTGTATAGTACAGTATCCTATTTAATTCTGACAAAGCCAATGAAATCTATTGATCACGTTTCATCTCATCACTTTTGAACAAAGCCTTGAACTCTTTCACTTCTTTCACCCATTCTGAAGTCTCACATTCCAGAGCAGAATGAAATCATCTGCAGAAAGTAATGATGCAATCCTGGAGCCACCATAGTAGACACTCCTTGAGATTCTGTCATGAAAATCAGAAAAAGAAAGAAAGAAAAAAAGCTGGTGACATTTTCCTACCAGAGCCGAACCTCAAACCTTTTACTATCCCACAGAATAAGCAAGGGAAAAGTGATTTGACATTTCACAAAATGCAGTAAAGTTCTGCTGTTTTGCTGTGATTTAAATTGTTTAAAATTTTAAATTTAGTTTGATATAATGTTCTGGTTAGCAATTTTGCCTCATAGCAACAAAGATTTGGGTTTCAGCTTGCGGACCAATTAGGGCCTTTCTCTGTGTATCTTGAACACATTCAAAAACCTGTATAAATTTTCTGATTTTAACTTGTCTAGTGGAATATATATCAATACACTTCATTTATAACCTTTGTTTGTAACTTTGTTAAGAAAAAAAAACTTAACACGGTTACAATATGCTTAACTTTAATATAAAATAATCCAAAGCAATGAAAACATCCAAGAGATCTAGAGTTTGAAGCTTTCCTTGGGTTGAACTAAACCCAGTCACCAACTTACATGTAGGCTAACAAGTAGTTAATAAGTTTTTGATGTAAGTGAAAAGCCTAATTGCTTTGTTGGTACAGTGGGTGCTACAGTAATAGTTTTTAATTAAAAAAAGATCACTGGAAAAAATATTTTTCACCACAACATTAAAACAGAGATCACCATAAAAAAGACAAAGATTTCTATCAAGTTGTTTAACAGTTATGGTCAATAACTAAGTCAGTGACTAAGACATCTAAGTTATTTAGTTTAGGAAGGCTGGCTACAGTCAACATCTGTGGAACAGGTAAACAGATAGGGTTAGTTTAGAGTGGGCCGAATAACCTGTTTGAGAGGAAACATGTATTGTATACTGTAATTACAAGTGGGTTAATGATAAAGCCTTGAGGAACACCAAAACTGAATTAGACAGAAACAGACATTTTCTATAGTAACTGGAAATGTTGTGTTTGTGAGATATGGATGTAATACATGTAGGACAGTTCCCTTAACAACAACACAGGTTCATAAGTGGTTGAGGGAAATGGAACGACTGATCCTATTAGAAGCAATTCTCAGATCTAAAAGCACTAGGGGTGTGTAGCTACGTCTGTCAGTGGTTAAAAGTAGGTCATACAGAGAGATGTCTCTGTGTTGTGGTGAGATTCTAAGCCTAACTGTAAACTCTTAAAAATACCATTACTGTTCTTAAAAAACACGAACTGACTTGACTTTCTCCAGCAGGTACTTAGATAATTGGTCTGTGGTTGTTGAGTAATAAAGAACCAGTAAATCAGCAAAATAAAGAGATATTAAGAATTATAGAATAAACTAATTATCCGAGGTGGCATTTAAGCCTCGGGTAAATTATTTCTTTTTAGAAACTATTTTAAATAGTTCTGAATAGTTAATCATTTATAACTGGGAAAGCAAAGCAGTAATATTAGCTAACTTGATTTGTGAATTAGGTGCAATTTGAGACCAAAGGGTAAAAAATTGCTCTTTCCTATCACACTGTGAGACGAGATCATTAAAAAATACGTCTACCATTGAGAGGACTGACTGAGCCTGGCCCTTTGAATGATATTTGATATTGTGTCAAACAAATATGCAAATCTTTATCTTTTACCACTTTCATGGACAATTGTGTCTGAAGTCAGTTTCCATTTCGGCTCCAATAATATGACCATTTACAAGTTCTGCATTTCAGTGGAGCAATACAAAGAATTGAGACACAGTATATGTCTAAAGAGGGCAAAATTCAACATTTAATGGTGGTGTTGACCAATTAGAAAGGAGTCTCGATGCAGAGACATAATTAAAAATGAAGCGCACTTTGACAGGATGATGTCCTAAATGGTGCTTTAAAAATGGCAGCTCTGTGATCTAACACAAAGAAATCTATCAAAGTTGGCCAATCATAACCCAGAAGAAAAAATCAGTGTACCTGTTTTACCTGTGTGTAGAACTCAGTGTGGGGGGAGCAGCACAATGGACTATAAAATAAAATTAAAAAAGAAGGAAACGGGACCCTAAGACATCTCCTATAAATGTCTAACAGGCAGGTGGAAATGTGTTTCTGCAAAGTTGGCTGAGTCTACCGAGGTCAGCCATGTCTCAGTTACTATAAATAAGAATGTGCAAATATTTTAAGAAAATCAGATCATTAATTAATAATGATGTGACCTTGAATTCAGAAGGTCATTTTTCTTTTAGTTTCTTAGATCTATCAGCGGATATAAAAATGCCACAATGTAGGTTACAAGTATTAGCTTACCCCCAAGGCCACATGGGATAGTATGACTTTTTGTTGCAGATGAGTAAGAAAGTACAGGCAGGATATGACAGGAAAAGTAAGCAAAATTATGTCTTTGTCCTATTATAAGCGGAAGTATTCGAATAGGGAACCCTGATCCACAGTAGTAGCAGGAAGTAGTAAAGCATGAGAAACCTCACAGCAGCCATATGTGCGGATGAGACTACAGGGGATTGTGGAGGAGTGCCTATTTAGGATTGTAATACCTTGCTCTTTTCATCACAAACAATGGCACATAGGACACAAGAAGTTAAACTTGTTTCTTTTCTTAACATTTCTGAAACTGGCTCCCAAACCACAGCGGGACCACAGATTAAATTAAGACTATTTACTTACTGCCGTTCGGCTATGAGTGCTACTTAACTTTAATACTCATTATGAAATCTCAAAATTGAACAGCACTTCATGTTTAAAAAAAAAAATAAATAAATCCTCCACTGCAGGAGATTGCAACACCTCAACCTCAAAACAGTCTATCTTGATGGCATGTTTCCGAAATTACATATGGCAGCTTCAGTCGATGACTGCAGTACAAGGTTTCAGTCACACAGACCAAGAGACTGGTTGGTGACCCCTTGATAACAATCGCTAACTTGTTCACAAGTATTCACCATTTATTCCTCCAGCTGGAGTGAAACTTTGAAAAATTTGAATTGAAGAATATACCTTAAGTGACGGTTGCGCCTCACCAACACATTGCCAAGAATAAAAGGTACAAATTTCACTTTGTATCACGGTTAAAATACCGGTTGTCTTGTTGTTTGGGAGGTGTTTGCAGACAAGTTGGCATCTTCATGCAAACTAATGGCAACTGTAGCTATTGTTAGGTATCAAAGCAATTGCAAGGAATGCATTTCCATTCTATTTCAAAGTGACTAGAAACAGTCTTCAGCAGCCACTCACCAACTAGTTGGAGAATGTACATTTTTCCATTGTGATGATTCCCAAATGGTCACCCACAGTTCTCCAGGCTTATGTGGCAGGGCCTAATCTTTGAATGTTTTGTCATGCTATCTTGATATACATGTGTGTAGGTAGGCAACATGACGTACTGTATTCAGTATCTTAAAATATTTAACCTAACGACTTTTGAATATGTACAAATTGTGCCTGCATTATGCTTATGTAACCTATTTCATGTGGCTGCTTTTATTATTGCTGACTTTTCAGATGCCCTTTTTTGCCCTGTTAAAAGAAGAACTACAATGCCAGTTGTTCAGTGAGTTAAATATTTATACAGTATAGTAAAAACATATCATTTTGACTATATAATAAATGTCTTATCTGTTAGAACTCTTCTAAACTATGATATTACAAGCTAAATTTACAGTTTGAAGTAAAAAATAAAGTGTCTCATTAAAGGTTTTGTCATGGTTTTAGGCCACCATGTGCTGCTGGAACTGTTTCAGTGTGCCATGGCATTGATTTCATAAGTGTCTGGAACTGGAGGATATTGAAAGGATAGATCATTTTCCTCAAAAAGATATTTATATATTTGGCATTTCAGTGATTGGAGTGGAGAGGACTGTTAAACACAATCAGAAATCTTCCATAGGTGCTCAGCTGGGTTGAGATTTATTACAGAGTTTACGGTAAGGTTTTTCAGTGACTCCTGTGGATGCTGTGGTTGCAATAGACCACTCCCATTAGGCTAGAAATTATTCATCACAGGATAAAAGTAATCACTCAGAACTATTTTGGATCAATAGCCAACAAGATTCTCTCATTGTTGGGGCCAGACATCTGTTTTTGGTTTGTTTTCTTTTAAACTGCCACTAGTCTGTAAGTACTAGCCTCTAAAAACATACTCTGATTCCTGTGACACTTAGATCAAATATGGCCCGGTTTAAGATATTTGCAGAATGGGGCATTTTTTGGACTGTGCTACTGACAAGTCTGATGTGGGCTGGTGACTGTTGTTCTTCTACAAACAAGGCCAGACCAAGTATGCTTTAGGCTCAGTCCAAGTGTTGATTGAAATCCCTTGAAGCTGGATTTGCACTATCTTATCCACCAGCATTAATTCCTCCTCCCACAATTGATTCAGCCTCTCCGAGACCACTTCCTCATATTTACTTCTGCCAGCCCTTCAGTATAACTGAACACTGCCTGTGTCTTTGTTATTATAAAGAATGCTGCATACACCGAAAAACAATGCTAAAAGCAGAAAGACATTTTATTCTAAGGAGGAAATCATATCCAAACCAGCAAGCATAAAAGAGCCACTGAATCCTCTGTGAGTGGTTTATGTTTCCCTCCTGTATATTGCAGAGATCACTGTTGGATGGACTGACTGACATGATGACTTGTTAAACCGATTGACCAACATTGCCACCTATTGGTTCCGGTGCTCACAGAGAAAGCCAAGTCAAAGAAGAACCTGTAAGGCTGGAATCACTGTAGATCCTAAAATGGGTAAATGGACTGTGATGTTGAAATTAAGGAATGTGTTTCAGGTTTTTAAAAAAAGGAGAAAATAAAGTGGGGTGGATAGTTGGCAAGTATAAACATCTCCAAAGTAACCACTCCTAGGTAGAAAGTCTACATCAGAGTGGTGTCTGAGAGAGAGGAACGATAAACAATCACACACACACACACACACACTGCTGAAAGAGTCACAGTGAGCCAAATGCGCACTCTTACAGATAGTGTGCCGGTGCAGCAGCCAGGAATCTTTGAGGTAACACTGGCTTGAGATGTTTGGGCTGGGGTAGGACTAAAACCTGGTGCTGGTGAGCTACATAGTACTAATTTTAGTCACTTGACAATGAGAATTGATAGGCTATGAGTTTAATTTGAAGCCTTCCACAGCCACTGCCTCCTTTATCACATAGGGCGATTCCAGATAAGGAAAACACTCTACTGGCCAGGGAATCAAAAATTCTCCAGGCAGCAAAGTATAACCGCTGTCTCCGAGGACATGAAGGACTACATGATGAATGATGTGAGCGGATAAATAATAAAGGCTGATTTAACGGCAGAGGTGGATTCTGCGGCTTTGAACATTCTCATTTGTGAGAATATTGATACCATCAGTTTAAACGATTTATGCGATATGTGTTAATATCATGAAGCCTTGACGAGTGCTAATAAATGTATGTGCATATCTGTATGCTCAGGTCCAAACTGATACTGATTGTGCGCACTAATTCAGATATTTGATTTTTAACAGCAACAGCCCCCCCTCACACACACATACGCACCCCCATTCAACTCTGTCCAAACACAATAAAAAGGCTGAACGTGATGGGTCCGGAGGAGGAAACGCAAAAGGATGAACAGAGGTGTGATTGAGAATCAATGATAGCCATAAGCCAGGAATTTTTGCAGGGAGGAATCTGAGATATGAGACTGAGGTTGGGGGCGAGATCTCAATGAGGCTTTATAGCTTCATCACCCCTCCTGTGGCTCCTGTAATGATGGAGAAAGGGACAAAGCAGAAAAGAGGTTTGAAGGGTGATGGCAGTAAAAAGGGACAGCCAGTGGACTGAAATGAGGGTCAAAGAAGTCTGTAATGTATATAAATAGGCACAAGAAACTGCAAGAAACAGTAATACGCACAATATTCAGCAATCAGCTATATCACATTATAGAAAACCTATGCAATTTACTAATTAATAGAAAACTGCATAATTGCAAAATGCACACAATCCATTATTAGGCACTGCTTGAAACAGTAAAATAAATGATTTTGGATTTATTCAGTATTGCACTGGATTTATAATCTATAAAGTCTTTTAAACAAACCAATGGAAGATGAAGAGCGATGCTTACTAATGCTGTCTTTCTGGGTTTGCCATACAAAAGTTGCAGGGCATTAGCGAAGGGTCCTGGGACCACAAAGGGCAGTGTGTTGCATTCTAATGCAAGCTTTGCATAGCTGGTAATCACAAAAGACTATTGAAGAAAGATATTTATGCCAAAAGAACGATTTACATTGAAGCAACTAGGTACACACAAAGGTGCCCACAGAACAGCCTTCAGCTGTTAATACTGTAGATTGAAGCAGTTAGTACATGGGGCTGTATTGGCATTTTAATCAACAAAAGCTACTCCACTGAGCCTTCTCTAACTGTTTCATCGTGCTGGAGCGCAGCATCTCAGTTTGAAAAAAAAAAAATCTATTTAACTCTACAGGCAACTTTCATAATCTTCTATCCAAGAGTCGGTTACTAAAACACGGATTTTATCTTTCACATTAGAGATGTTTGTTAATGTCAGCTACTGCTGTTTCATATCTTGTCATATATGCTGCTCTCTGTGTGGTAAATATCCAGTTTTAAGATGTTGAGAGAGTTTCTGTAGTTGTTGCTTTGACAAAGTTTCTCTTGTAAAAAAACAATAAAAATTAAAAATTGAATAAAAAACAAACAAAAACAAGACGTTTATATCAATGGCTAAAACAAGATTCAAAAACAAAAAAATACTGCAACTACTGTTGCGTCTCAGGGATTGTGCACAGTGGGATTTCATCACACACTTCTTTCACGCTTTTTTTTTTTTTAAAGCTGACTTTGCAGTTGTGCTTTTCTCTAGGTGCAAGCTGAGCTGGAGAATTCAATTGTCTGTTGTATCTGACAAGGTCTAACTCAAACTGTACTGTTATGTCAATACACAGCGCACATAGTGTAGCACCACCAATTGTAACAGTGGCTTTGACACTTGTAGATACGCTGTTGAATGAATGGCCACAGGTTTCTCAAACATGGGACCAAACCACCATCAAAATGAAAGAAATTAATACAGTTCTTCTGTGACAATTAGAGCTTTCATGTTGTCAAAAAAATAGATAAGTGAGCCAGCTATAGGAGAGAAGAGTGCACTTTCAGAGAGGATGAGTTAAAGCCCTGGAACACATTTATAACCTTATAAAGCTGGGACTTTCACTCGTGAAAAAAAGGAGTATTTTTCTAATACAATTACAGCTTACATTTATTGGAAAACACCATCTCAATTGTTACTTACAGAGAAACTCCCGAATATTTTATTTTCAGGAACTGGACTAACAACAGTTAGTTATTCTGTTATTCTGGCAGGCCGCCTTCTTTCTTTGGGTTTGTTGAGGCAGCTGTGGGACTTTCTTGTGCATATCCTCAGTCAAGTGTTCTGATCAAGACAAACCATCTGGTGTTGGACCCAACCTTCTGCAGTTTGACCTGGCATGGTTGTGTCCACCTGCCTTCTGTGCTTCTCAACAGCCACGAGGCTTATCTGTCCTACTGCTTTTATGGCTTGTTATCAGTCGAAAGCTGAAATTATGAGCAGTTGTTGCTGATAACGTCTTAGAGCCCCGTAGTGAAAGGGTTTCAGCATCTAGTTAAACACAAAGAAAGAAAGATGTGATATATATAAGTTTTGCTGAATCGGTGCGACTTTGTGGACGTCACAGGTGGACTGTGAAAGAAAGGGCACCAACAAATTAAAGTACCTTTAACGAGAAATAAACCTTTCTTTCGAGACAAAAGTGAAATAAACTTTGTCTCGCTTTTCCCAAACCTTCTGCTGTTGTCTTCTCCGATAGCTGTGGATTATGCAGTTCATTGACATTCTTACCAGTTGATTGTGATTTCCTATTCAGCCCTTTGATCCAGGCTAGATTTAAAAATTCTGTTTGTGAACCGTCCATACCTTTGGTCTGTCGAGCGCTTGGCAGGATTGGAGGCTGACAAGCCAAGCAATCGTCACCTCCCCTTGAAAAGAGCCAGGGGTAGTGTGAGATTCACGGTGTTCAAAGCACCTCTCTCCTCCTTCATCATTATGTGGGATGATGCCAGTGTACCCACTGATATACATGAAAACATGTATTCTGTAGCTATAAAGTCTTCACATTCATCGTTCATCATATATTTAACACGGTTCATGTTATTCGTTTCTTTATTCACTGGCTCTATCAATTATCTCATGGTATGATTACATAGTGAGGGTAAGCTGAACTCACTCTATAGGAATTTATTTAAAAAGCAAATATACACGAGCAGTTTTCTGCAAATGATAAATATTAATGTTAGTTGAGCAAATGTGAGCTGAATCCCTCAGACTCAACTAGTTTGCTTCCCAATTTCATCCCTTGGCTTTGTTTCATCTGTGGTGATGTGTGGTTTTTCATCAAGATTTCACAATATTTCAAATTATTGCATGCATGTACTCTTGCGAACAAGGTGAAAAGGGTACTATTCCCCTTAAATTGTCAGAGAGTTTTAGTAGTAAGTTCTTTAAAAAATAGCTTTTAAGTAATTTGTGGATACTTTTAAAAGAGACTCCGTTTGTAAAACACAACACGGTGGCTTAACTCGAAGCTTTTGATACAAAAATGGACTGGGGACATGATAAGAAATATAAAAAGATTTATATCTTAATACTTAAAGTGTGAGGGAAACACTGTTTTAGTCCAAAAATAATTTCTTTTTCCACAGAAATAATAAAATTGTTTTCTACAAGACACTAAATTCAATCTTAAACTAATGAAAATAATGATACCTCCAATTTCCCATCCAATTTAAGGATGAACACTTCTTGTTTGCAATAAGGCTTTCTGTTGCTGGTGTCAGTCCAGTTAAAAACTCATCGATAATTCTGTGTTTTGGTCAGTTATGGTACAGTGCAAAACCCCTGAGCCACCACACATTGATTTATATTAAGAAAAAGGGAAATGAGGGAAAGATTGTATTGAAAGATGTAAACACACATGGAAATACAATATACAAGACAAAAACAAAGACTGTGCAATTCCAGTAAACTTGATAGTCTGACCACTTTTAGTCTTCCACACACCGTGGAATCTCTTTTTGTAATTTCTTTAAGTGGCCTTCAGGCTACAATGAAGCCCCTGTTATTCAATCTAAGACCTAAGCTTAGATCTTAGATTACATGGGTTCAGTTGTGCGCCAGTACGGTCATCACACCTTTAAACAGAAGTGCAACTCGACATGAAAATGCCAATGTAAAAAGTGATTTTTCGTATTTCTTAATCGATCCTTAAAAAGTTTAGCCGATTATCAAAATCAACAGGCTGCAGGATAAATGACTATAACACTGGAGACAGTTTGTGGCTTTTAAAACAGACATTGCAGAACTGCTCTTGGACAGCGTGTGTGTAAACTGTGTCATGCTTCCTATCAGAACGTGGCTGGTTTTGCCAGGAAGTAACAGAGTTTGAGGGGCCTCTGACAAAGAGTGAGATGCAGGCGCAGTGTTGCTGTGTTTCTTAGATGATTATGCTTTCAGAGACCAAGCCTTTTACTTCATGTTAAAGACCATCATCATTTTAAAACATGCATAACATGTGTGAGTCTTACAGCTACCCAACTCATACAGAGATCCCCACAGCACCCCCTACCTGAAACACATCAGTGTAAACTGCTGAAGCGGAAAATACTATAGCAACTGAAAGTGTAACATTTTGAAATCAGTGTGTTAAAGATGCAATGGGCCCAGCAAGTGAGTACTCTTGTCAAACATCCAATCTCCTTTTAATTGCCTGTCATGGTGTCTGGATGTTATTATATTGGATTAACTACTATGGTGCTGGAGTTACTGAGCAGGATATGTCATTTGAACAATATCTAGGACTGTTTTTTCTTCAGCCAGAGTGATGCTGAAAAATGTATTACTTCTAGGCTGGACTACTGTAATTCCTGTTCTAAAAGCTCCATAAAAAGCCTTCAATTGATCCAAAGTGCAGAAAATGACTAGAAAGGAAGACCACAGTTTTTCCATATTAGCTTCTCTTCCTCCAGCCCCTGTTAAATGCTGAATTATATTTAAAATCATTCATACATGTACAAAGTCTGGAGTGATCATAGATTAAAGAACTAGTTTCATATCATTCCAAGGGTGCAGGCTTACCTGCTGTTTTAAAGGTGTCTGAAAGTAGAATGGGAGGCAGAGCCTTCAGCTGGTTCATCTGCTGTGAAAAAAAAACAAAAAACAGTGTGACTTAAGGATACTACAAGCCTTATCTTAATATCCTAATATATTATAGTGAGTTCTTTCTTTCCACCATCCGGTCTTTAAGTCTGACATCATCAGCCGTGTCTGGCTTCAGTCTGGCTCCCCTTCAGATCCCAAAGTCAAATGATCACTGCGGGATCACTGAGAGTAAAAACTGTCTAAATTCTTTCATCTGTAATAAAATGATCAGTGTTGCTGCTTTACAAGGTGTAACAATTAAGTTTAACATCCAGGCATCCATGAAAACAGAATTTATAAAATTTAACGGAGTTCGAAGCTAGCAGGAAGTTAGCAGGAAGTTAGCTCGCTAGTTATCAATATAATATACCATGTTCTGACTGAGAGATTTCTGAAACAAATTAAAACATACAGCTCTGCTATCACTTCCAACATAAATGAAGACAGGAAAGTAAACAGCAGTGATGTTTGTAGGGTTACTAAAGGTGAACTAGCTGGTATATAGTGATGTGCTACGTGATTGCTAGCGGCACAGCTATGTTAGCATGACATAAACAGTGAAGCTGGAGGGTGAACGCTAACTTTTTTCCACTTGATAAAAGTTAATGTGAGGGTTCCCGTTGGTTAGGGATAAAAGCAATCGCATGGCAGGATGCTGTAAACGGACCAAACTTCAGTCAGGAGAACAACTGAGATAATCCATCCACAATACGAGGTTAGTCATTAATATAATACATGGGCTGGGCTGTAGTTACAACATAAGGTTTTAAAAACTGAGCTTTAAAATAAATAGCAGCAATAAAAACTGAGAGAGGAGGACTGTGATCACTGACTGTTAGAGGCTTGTTGAGATTAAACAGAGATTAAACAGAAGTACAAAGCATAGGTCATTGTTAGTGTTGTAAAGTACCATGTCCGTCGCCATTTTTACTTGTTATTGTATTGTTTTATTGTATTGTTATGTAAGACATTTCTAACTAATAACTAATGATATATATGAAAATACATATTTTGTTTGATAGCTTTTTTTGAGCTGATCAAATAAAAAAATCAAAAATCAAAAATGTGTCACTTCAGTCAAATAATGACACAATTAGCTCTTTCTGACATGCTAATACAGTGCAGTGCAGTGTGTGCTGGGATAAGCTCTAGTAAAGCCAGTGAATGAATGAATGGATGGATGGATAAGGTTTTTCTCTAAGTTAGGTTGATTTAGCACTTTCCTTACTAGTCTTAAACTGGTGGAGAGTTTTTTAAAATGGACTCTTTGTACCCATTGACCCACAGTGTCCCCCCTCGTCTCTTAAAAATCGACCAGAGATGACCTTTTGTTTTGCTTTATTTTCTGTAGTTGTTGAAATTGAGAAATGGATCCGTGTAGTCAGGTTTCAAAGAAAGAAAAAGAGATATGAACCTCTAACCATATTTTCACAGGTAAAGGCTGAAATGGGTTAGCGGAGTGTTTAGTTTCCTCACATAATTAGCATTAACACTAATTAACATTATTTCACACTACAGTTTACAACAGGTATGACAAGTTGTGTATCTTTAGTTTGAGACTGTGACTCCAATGTCACTAGTAACTATTTTTAGGAGGAATAAGCAGCAGAAGAATGGTCAGCCATTTTCAATTTGAAGCTTTTTCCATTGTTCGTTTTCCCCCCAGACAGAAGGGACAGAATGAATCATGCGGCCTTCAATCATTTCTATCAAAACCTCAATAAAAAGATCCTGACCTGGCCTTGCTATACATGGCAACATACAATAATAATGTCCAATTTTTCTCAACAATAGCGGGACTTTGTCCTGGAGACTATACTGATCAACAGACTCAGCTGAATAGCAGTGAAGTCAGAAGGTTAAACTTTATGATATATGTAACAATACCTCCCAGTTACTATGCAATAATGTTTTTCTATAATAATACGTGTGTCTTTATGATGAATAACAGCTAAAGGCGTGCTGTTAAAATGTTTGTCAGCTACAAACATCTGACAAATCTCACAGGGGGCAAATTACAGATGAATAAGTGCCGGGAAGTTATTATTTTTTCTCTTTTAAGCTTTAGTAGTTTGGAGCTACCCTCAAACTCTGTAACTGGAGATGATACACCTGCTGCCAGCTGATTTGAAGGACTTAAAAGAAAAATCCACCCTCAGATAATGTTAGAGCAAATTTTTAAATCTAAAAGTTATAACTCTTTGATACCGAGGGCGCTGACACTTGAGGATGGCCATCTGCCTTTGATGTTTACCATAACCGAATCCTAGCTGCACTGGAAATATCTTAATGCAGAGTCACATCTATATCTGGGCATATCTTTCCTATTCATCTTATAGACAGAGATAGGGGTTTGGCAAATATATTTTAAAAAAGCAAAAATCAAACAAATAGAAAAAAGTGGATATTAAATTAATAGCATTTAAATAATTTATGCAATAAATCTGAATGTAGAGAAAACTGTCTGTGGGTAAGTGCTATCTGGCAGGAATACCGGGGTTGACTGGCAGGTGATGTAATTCTAATATTGATGCAGAACTGGGATTTCTGCCACAACACAATTGCTATTTATCCATAACAGAACCATATCAGTGTTTCTGCATGTTTAGCAAATTAGTAAACTATAAATCTAGTGTACAAATGTTTGTTTATGGCTAACCATTTTCACGCCATATTTCCCTGCAGCAAACTGTGGAAAACCCATGCAAGGACTTCAAACCTGCTTAATCCCGGGGATTAGTAACACTGAGCACATTGTGCATTTTTTGTAGTTTTTTGTTTTGGTAAATGGGCTAAGTTATGCAAAACACAAGCTTATTCTTTAATTCTGGAACTAAATAAAGTTCACAAAAGGTTGAAGAACTAGAAGTTTACTACAGTGACTTCAGATCTAACTGTTGTTTGAACTTTAACTTTCTTTATCTTTGTACTTCATAAGGTATTATGCTGCAAGCTGTATATAATGAGATAATGTTTGGATAAGATGGATCAACATTATTGACATAATCTGTTAAGGAATAGCATGTACAGTAAAAAACAAAAAAGTTGTCATTATTTTCTATTGGCATATTTCTGTAGTTGATGTAAAGATCCTGCATAAGCTTCCCAACATGGATGATTTCTCCGTCTTTAACATATGTACTCAGTGAAATGGAGCATACATTAAATCTTTTTGTTTAATGCCCTATGTGCTAAAAACACGATGCCTCGCTGTGTTCTGTATGGATCACAATCCTCTAAGTCTCATGTGATGTGCAAAATAAATGAGGAGGAATGCAATCAGCTCAAAAGTGCTTCCAGATTAAAGCAAGTCCCAACAGGCAGGATAAGCAGTGTACAATTTGACCCCTGAACCCTTAATAATGTTCTGAAATCCCTGCTGTAATCGACTACAAGGTCCTGACAGGTTGTTGGATCAGCACTGCTTTCCAGGAAAGTCACCACAAGGGCTCTTCACCTAATGAAATCTTGCAGCTTTCCTATTGATTTGCCGCTGGTACTTTGGAGTTGTGTGCAAACACAACAATGCATATTGTTTTCCAATGGCGTGCTTTTTTTTCTTTTCCAACACACATTCTATGATGTGGAGTTGTTAACTTGCACAGATTAAAATTGACACAACAACTTATAATAGAAGTAAAGTTTTCTGAAATTCGATTTGATGATAAAGCTGAGCTGTTATCTGCTGACTGGGAACATTTCAGTGAGCAGCTACCTATATGGACTGCTAATGCGGTGAACACAATGAAATCCCTGTAATTTGTTATATTTCTAATAATACAAGATTGCGGATAAACAGTATATTTTAACACAGTTTTGCCCTTTTTTGTTTTTGCGACAGTGCACATAAAGTGAAATACATATCTTTGTGAGTATATGAATGCTCTTTTAGCAAGAGTTACCATACATTTTTTATAATGAAGCAAAGCCCTTGATCTCAAAGCAAAGCCCCTTTTTTAAGTGTGACTTTTTAAAATTCCCCAGACAACTTTATTCCTATTTGCTTCCTTCCTGAGGAATTTATTTTTGCTTGTAGTTTGCTTTTGCCCTTTAGTTCTCCAAGCACTCAGAGAGAAAAAAAAGAAAGAAAACTGTTTACTTAAATTAAACTGACAGTGAGGCTCTTTCTCTAATGAAAATATACTTTTGTTTTGACATCATGGTTGTGACTAGATAAATTTAGTAAAGACAACAGTTTCAGTCACACACTTAAAACAATGCTTTTATGGAAAAAAATGTCAGTCAGTGTCAATTTCCTGGATCTGGGTGAAAATCCAGAATGGGTGAGAGAAAAAGAAAGATATTTTTTAGGCAAACTGTAAACTAAATGCACATTTTTATATCCAAATTTGAGAAAGCACAGTGGAGGAGGCCCCGGGGCAGACCCAGGACACGCTGGAGAGATTATATCTCTCGGCTGGCCTGGGAACGCCTTGGTATTCCCCCGGATAAGCTGGAGGAGGTGGCTGGGGAGAGGGAGGTCTGGGCCTCTTTGCTTAGGCTGCTGCCCCCGCGACCCGGCCCCGGACAAAGCGGATGAGGATGGATGGATGGATGGACTTCTCTGAGAACTCAACATGTAATAAATAGTGCTGTCAGCGTTAATCTCATTAAACACCATAACACCATGCACGGCATCAACACGTTAGCGCAGTTAGCTCGTAAACGCATTAGCGCGGTCCAGCCCCACGCACGGGGCGATCTACGCTAACTCGCTAACGGAGATTTGCCGCGTTAATGCAGTTATGGTGTTAACGTCATTTTAAAGAGATTAACACTGACAGCACTAGTAATAAAGTATAATATACAGTTTAAAAATTTGCTTTTTTAATAAAACAGTAAATTTTAAAAAATATTCATGGATAATAACAATAAATAAAATGTTGTCCATGTTGTCGTTATAAATTTTTAATCTAAAACTGTCATCTAGCATACTGGTGAAAGGTCAGTGTCATGTGCTGTGTACAGGCAGGAACGGTGGACCCAAAGTGTAAACAGGCGAAGGCAAACCGTGAACTCAAAAGTAAGGCCGTGCATGGAATGAGGGTAGATCACAACACAGACCACAGAAAACACAGGGCTTAAATACACAGAGGGAGCAATCAGGGAATGGGAAACAGGAGGGAACCAAAGCTGGGACAAATCAGGGCTAATGAGACAAAGGAAGAAAAACCAGATACATTAACATGAGACATGGACTTTCAAAGTAAAACAGGAAACATAACACAGAGATGCGACTTGACAAAGGGATACAGGTGACAGGGGAGACATAGCAACTATGGAACACAGGGAGATAAACCATAAGACAGAGAACTCTAACAGAGAAACCAAAAGACTAGAAATGATAAATAATATAAAAATCAAAGTTCAATAATAATGTAAAACTGAAAACTGTGGGTAGACGACCCAGGCACCCTAACAGTCAGGAGAGTAAAGCTGGAGAAACACTGTGGAGGTCCTGTCATGCTCGGGGGCCATGATTATAATGTAGTATCATCTGGAAAGCATCTGACTGGCAATGACTTCCTTTTTCAGCATGAAAGCAAAGCCTGGATAGGTAACACACAGTGTAACATTATTGGTCATGTATTGGCTTCCCCTGAACTAACAGCATATAATATTTATGATACTGATATTTAAGTATCATAGTAGGTAGGTCTTAAATAAGGAATATGTATGATCAAGTGTTATCACCTTTGTATGTTCTTTTTCCTGTCCCAGTAGGGCATTGAAGCTAGTAAGTCAGTCCTAATACTTGAAACCTTTGTATAAGGTGCACTGAAAGGAAACACACATCAAATGGAGAATAAACTCGCAGTTATTCGAGTTTACAGTACTGAATCCCGTTATTCATAGCAGGCTCAATTTATCACAGAAACTTTGGTTCCATCCTCTTCAATGATAGCGCACACATCCTCTCTTTCAGCATCTCTAATCGCTGTCGAAAAAAAAAAGAGGAAGAGATATGGAAGCCTGTCAGCAGGCAGCTGTGCTTCTGAAAGGGTAGCTGTTGCCTTTGGAGCAGGTTCCAGTCAATGTTACCCGTTTTCCACATTCATTTCTGGAGCTAACTTTGTGATCAAAATGATAGTAAATGAGGTATGCCAGGGGAGACGGAGGTTATAGAGAGGTGAATGTATCACTTGCAGCACTTCAGAGTAGGCATAGAGAATGATAGAGATTGAGATATAAAGCTGGGAGGCCACTATTTTCATTAGCATGCTGTCAGTGTTGCCTCAGTTCCCTCTTCTCACAAAGGTACATAGTTGGCCAAGCAAAAAAGCACAAAGAGTTTCCAAAATCATTGCAAAGCCAAATCAATATATTTGTTGAGCACTTTGGAGAGGGATGGTCAAAAATGCAGGAAGCCAATATAAGTCCACGTTTAATTATGGGTTCAAAAGACTAACATGTTCCTCTAGTGTTAGAGAGCCATTCAATATATTAATCTGGCTACGTTTACTGCCCTTCCTGCCAACCTGGGTACTTCCAGATTAAGAAAATGGGCATTATTGGCAAAAGGTACAAAAAACAACTTGAGTGTGTTAATTCTTTAAGCCAGAGAAGCAGGTATAAGGACCAGGCGCCATCTTTCTAGTACTAACAGAAGGTAAGGAGTTAGTAATTTTTTTTTTTTTAGAATTATCTATCTATAGATCCTTATAAAGTACCTTATAATACAAAAAATGTTTTTTATTATACAAATGGGACATCTTTTTTAATGAAAATGGCCATGGTTCTGTATTTGGAGTGGTATATTTGGCCTATCTAGGCTCTCCTTAATTTTGAATGTTCATTGGCTCAGAGGTGAGTCTCCTGTAGAAATATAATCTCAGACCCAAAGGATTTCAAATGCAAGAAAATCCTTCTGCATTTTATGGGATGGTGTATCTCTTTGATATTTCAGCTTATAAAGCATATTGAGCTAAAAGATGACTTGTGAAGTCCAGTCGTGTTTTAGACAACCTGAGCATACATGATTCCCAGATACAGAGGAGGAGGAGAAGGGGAGTGGGGATATAGGAACACATAAGTAAAATAGAAAAATTCCAGAATACATGCTGATCTCTCAAAACTGTAAGAGATGGTACCAGTGTTTCAGGGATAACTGTCTGCTAAGCTCAGCAGAGCATCACTAAAGAAAATAGAAAAGCATATATGTGTGGTGATTGGACGAGTATTAACAGAGGCATATGTGGACTGGCTTGGAAAGACAAAATGCATGAAAACAAAACCTGGATAGGTAACACACAGTGGAACACTATCGGTCATGTATTGGCTTCCCCTGAACTAACAGCATATAATATTTATGATACTGATAAAAAGCCACCTTTATTTGATAGCAGTCAAAACTGTTCTTGTCAAAAACGTATTTTAAAGTTAAAAAACAGAACTCGTATTTTATCTACATTTTAAACAATTATGAATTGCACTCTATAATCTGCAACCTGACTATACTTACTTGAGGAACAAAGAGCACCTAGGGTAGAGTATATAATGTACAAGTGAGTGAAAGATTACTTACAAGAATCAAAATGTCAAAAGTACTTTTTGCTTTTACAGACACACAACCATCTGTCACTAATAATTAAGCACAAATTGACTTGCCTACGAGTATTTTGATGTTTTGTGAGATTAACTTCTGGCCCTTCTATGGTTTTTTCTGTATTCTGGTCAGAGATTCTGTGTTGGGCTGGGTAGAAAGTACTGAACCTCACTCCCTTCCTCCATCCTACATAGCTAATGTCTGATGTCGTTGAATGCAGTGTGGGCTTTGGCTTGTGCTGGGTTCCCCTGCCTGAGCATTGGGAGGTGCGATTGGAGTGCCTTGTCCAGCTGTGGCGCTTCTTGCAACTCCAAAGCTAGCTTAAGCAGGGCCAAGACGATGTAGTGCAGTTCTGACTTTAATTTTGAGGATTTTTCCCAAACCCTTGTGGCAGGAAGACAGAAGCTCACTTCCGAAGGATTCTTTCACAGAAGTCAAATGTTCCTACCTGGGCCATCCAGTTAGATGTCAAGGTCAGAGTGCGTGTTGAGCCTAGTTAGAATATGTAGTATACACCTTCAGACTGGGTCTCCACTAAGTTTTTGTATTGACGTATTCCAAAAATCAAACTTTGAAAAAGTTTCTGTAAAGAGGAGGTGGCCAAAATACCTCGTGAGACTTGTGCAGACCTGGTGACAAACTACAAGAAGCTTACTTGCCAACAAGGGTTTTTCCACTATAAGTTATGTTTTGTTTGGGGTTTAAATACTTGTTTCATCGGATGACACAAAAATGTATTTATACTTTTTATGTAATGCATTTTTTTCTGGATTCTTGTTGATATTGTGTCTCTCTGCCTTAAAATGAAATTCCCAAACATTAGAAAGTGTTCATTTTTTTGTAAGGGAGCACAAATTCAGTGGGGAATAAAATCTGGTTTTCCTCTGTGTATCTCTGAGAAGTGAGTAACTTTGATAAAAAGGTATTCTGGGTAGTCATTTTTATATATACATGAAAAAAAAAATCAACCTTTTAAGATAAAGAGATAATTTTTGAGACTCTCTCCTGGATTTAGACTTACATGATCATACTATAGGTGCTGTGTGGAGAGAGAGAGAAAAAGAACAGTAATACTACTTAATTTGCTTCTGCTGCTTATTTGGGGCTGATGATTATTGCACACAGAGACAGCTTTACACACAGGTATCATTGCCAAATTTTTAAAGGACTAAGGCCAAAAGCCTAATTGTGTGGAATAACAACAATTGATGAGAGGGCTCAGTGTACCTGAAGGCTTCCATGATAGCAGCTGGAACTCATGAGCAGACTGACATAACAGAACCCTTCCAACTGAGTTGAAAAGTGGTTATACACCACTATAAACAAACAGCTTCACTTGTAATGATTTGATTACTATTATTAGATTTAATTGTTTATAGGTTTTATTAAGAAGAAGGTGAATGTAAATGTAATGGATTCAACAAGGGAGCCAAAACTGGGTTCAGGGAGAATAAAAGGCTGTTAAATGCTATTAAACCCTGACTCCATCACAGTAGTACTGAGGTACAGCATCTTTCCAATGTAATATTCTGATTCAAGACAAGAAATACATTTTTCTAGACATTTATTTCTATAAATGCCTGGTAAATTAAATCGCATTGAATTTGGCAAAGGGAATACAATAACTTGTTCAGGAAACAAAAAAGAATATATGACTTGGACCTGATTAGATGGATTTTCAAAATGTGCTTGTAACCATATCAACATTGATTTCACTCATAAGTTCATAATAGCACAGCCAATTACTGGGACAGTGGCGCGGCTGCCCCTCTGTTGGTCTTCCATGGTCTCTTGTGTTCTGGGGGCCTCTGGATGTCTGGAGTTTTGATCTCCTCCATACCCGCTTCACACCCTGGAGGACGGGGCTGTGGCCCCCCCACACTCCCTAGCAGATCATTACATGGAGAAACCTTTGGAATGCAAGCATGCTGATCCACACAGGTATGCACACATGGGTATTCACAGACGCGGACTAAAGCTTTCTTGGCTGCTGCCTCAAAGCACACTGTGCGCTGTCTATCTTGCGTGCTGCACAATATCGTTTATTATTTAGTAAATATTGATATCTATGACTAGCTAGTTTATTGTGATGGTGCTTTGTTTTCTCTATTATTATGTTGCTCTTTGTTGTTTGCTGTCGTCTCTGTTTGTTTTTGTTTGTTTGTTTGTTTGTTTTTTTTCTCCATACAGGTGACCCAGAAGTTTTTTTTTTTTTGTCTCTTCTCCCCTTTGGTTTTCTTTCTTTCTCTCCCCCTCTCTCTCTCATTCATTCCCCCTGTCCTATTTATTTAAAAAAAAAAAAAAAAATGACAAAGGATGAACTGAAGCTCTGCCATCACGTAATGTCGCATACTGCTGTTTCTGATGTCATTTAAAAAAAAAAAAAAAAAAAAAAATTGATACAATTTATACATATTTATTGTTGTCTGAGTGGTTATTGTATGCTGTACGCGCTGAGTGATGGGATTTGTTATCGTAGCAACTGTAGGTATTAATGTTTTCAACCCTTCTGCCTTTTGAATCCCTACCTCGCCTGTGTTTCCATGTCTGGCTCAGTCTTGTCTTCGTCTTTGTTTACCCTTCTGTCTCCCTGGTCGTGTCCCTGTTTTGTTCTGTCAAGTTAGTATGTTTCAGTCTCAGTGTTTGTTACTACCTGTTTTATTTTGATAGTCCCTCATCTCATGTGTCGTGTGTAGTTTTGCGTCCCCTTGTCTCATTAGATTTTGCTCACCTGTGTCTTGTTTTCCCCAGCTGTTTCCTCTCCATAATTACTGTGTCTGTATTTAAGTCCTCAGTTTATCTCTGCTTGTAGTTTTGTCCTTCATGGTTGTGTTTTCCCTTACAGGGTGCGCTAGAGTACTATGCTTTGTGAGCTCTACTATTTTGTACCTTTTTTTTGGGTCCAACTTTGCCCATCTCTTAGCCAGCCTTGACACCTTTGTGGTGTAGGATCCTTTGTTCTCATAAGGAAAAAGCAGCTTCACTCCTGAAATGACAGATAACGTGTCAATTGTGATGGTACCAAAACTGCAACATCACTGAACCTGTACCTAAATTTCATGAGGGGTTTTATGTTTGAGAGCAGCAGTTTCCTCATCTTGATTCTAAAAGACTGCTGTTTGTTTTACAATGGATGTTGCTGTTGGACTTTTAGAATAAATAAATTATATTTAATCTGATCCTGTCAGTTTGGAGCTGTGCACAGGAAGCTGCTCAGAAGTGCTACTAAAGAGCAGGTACCTTTATGAGGCTCAAAATTCAGGGATGAAGCAGTCACAGCATGCGTAAAAAATGCGGGCTGCCTTAAAATGGTAGGCAATTTTCACAATAATGCCTTGATACTGTGTCAGCTTAATGTATTTTTTCATGAGTTGCATATCCATACAGTTACCATTAACCACTTGAGGTGAGGAAAAAATAGTAGCACCTAGATTTTACGTGACAACCATGATATGCTTTTACCTGATGTTGCAGGGAGAGGTTCATGAGGCTCAGCTGGTGCTATATTAGGAGTTATTTTGGCACTGCGGAGTCTAAATGCCTTTTTTTTTTTTGGCAAAGTGCTTGTTTTTATTCTGGTGTTGACTTACACATTTTGAATTTCACTTTTATCACCCTGGAATTTTGAAACCCTGAATTTTGTCTCCGTTTGTCCACCTCCCATCCAGAGATGTAATATCTTAGCATTCCTGGTCCAACAGTCAATGTTGTCTTGAGCTATAAAATCTGTTTTACATAATGCAGCATGGCAACATTTTTTAGTGTAAGTGAAAGAGTCATTTCTAGTGCTGTAGTAATGGATAATTGCTATTGATTTGTAAATTATGAACATTAATCTTGAGCTTATTATGTGGTATTATACTACAGTGTGTTTCTAACTGGCAGCGCATTCTTTCTCTTTACAAGTTCTTTAAAGATATAATGCATTTTGGAATCAGCTTAAAAGAAAGGCAGATGCAAAAGTGAGGTAAGTGGTCAAATGTGACATGATATTTGAATTCAAAACATATTTTGATCATATATGTACACCACTGTAATTGTCTAAATGTTGCCAATACAAATAAAAGCAGCAGATTTTTAACCACAGTTAAAGACATTATTTATAAATGTTTGACCTTATTTGACTTTGATGAAGAGGATGGAGGTTTAAAGTAAAGTGATATTTAAGTTCCCCATATAGCCACTTCTATATGTCTTCAATACATTCAATGACTGTAAGAAATATAGTTTTACATAGCCCTATATATCATCATGTTAACTGTCAGATCAAGTTATTGATCTTGAAGGGGAGGTCAGAGGTCAAATGTGGCATGTTATTTTTTAAATTGTATATCTTTGTACATTATTTTCTATATGTTGTCAATACACACAACACTTATAAAAATAATAGTTTCTAAGTTATAAGGTCTTTTTTTCCAGTTTTGACCATGAAGACCTTGTTGGATGGAAGCCAAATTTTAATGGATTGTTAACATGATTGGGGAAATGTTGTCCAGAAACTTGTTCAACAGTCTAGTGTAAGGGAAATAAATCTGACTACAATGAGCACAACAACTGAATGAGATGCTGTGCTTCTTAAGTATGGAACCAAGTGATATATAATGGAGACAGAAGAGAAGGAGGACTGAAACTGAGCCCTGTGGGACCCCACACAAGATAAGAGCGGAGGAGGACAGATAGTGACTGAGGCTAACACAGAAGGTTTGATCTGCCAAATAGAATCTGAACCACTCCAGGGCTGTGTCCTTGATCCCCACCCACTGCTCCAAACGAGAGAGTGACATGCCATGATCAGCTGTGTCACCTACAGCTGTTAAATCAAAAAGTACAAGAACAAACAAAGTCACTGGAGTCAGCAGCTAAAAATATATTGTTAGAAAACTATAAAAAACAAAAGTTCAAACTGTTCTAATAATGCAGAGATAAGTGTGTGCTTATTTTTATTTGTTTTCTTAATAGTGCCACAAAGGTTTGTTAATGTGGTTTAACGCACTATAGTGATTATTAGCTCATTTTAATCCTCTGATCCACTGGTCTGCTATGTTGTGAGTTGCCAGCCAATGAGCTGATATGTTGTTTTTTAGGTTTGTTAAAAATTTCTCTTCCTATTCTGGTTGATTGAGCGTCAGTGTGTGTTTACAGTACGACTCCATATCCAGGTGGCAGCATGTCAAAAGGATGTTGCCTGTCAATGACCAGCTGCAGCCTGTATTCAGTTTGAATATTGCTATGAACTGATATGGATCAGTTTATGCTTTTTATTCCCTGTGATATTTAACTTTTGGGTGATTGCACAAAGATTAAGACAGGATGAAGGCAGCAAGGAAAAGTGGAACAAAAAGAAACAGAGTGAACATCTAGTCAAATTCACCAAAAATGATAAAGCTGTGCTTCTGTTTTACCGTCATTCATAGATGATGAGTTCGCATAACTAAGCAGTGTGTTGTACTGTTGTCAATTGTAGATCCTCCATGTGTTATAAAAATTATAATAAGGTTATATTTTTGTAATTTTCTAATTTCTAGCTGAGAAAGGAGGAGGAGGAAAGAGAAGAAGCAATAGACAGTTTGAGAGCTTTCCAGTAGCACACTTAAAAAATGCCAGTGGACGTTCTAAACAGAGCGTATTGATATGAATGGAAGCATTTTACAGGATTCATGCCACTCTAAACATGGCTCGAACAGAATGGCTGCCAGTACATTGATGTCAGCGACTACAAATCTGTTCTCCGCTCGTGAAATTGGGGTACGTGATGCTCTGTGCTAAGACTGCATAATACAGGGAGGGTTTGTAGTGCATGAGTTTAAAAACGTAATATAAAACAACTGCATGTTGTTAATGTTTCTCATTTTATCTTCTTTGCCACAGTTCTTTAAATTCTTTAATGGCTTCACCTTAAAACGGGTGGATTAGATTGAAATCTCCGATTTTTCACTCTGAATTGTTCTTAGACATCGGCCATCCATCTTATTGTGTTGCTTCTAAAGACATTGTAATGTTTTCTAATTGAAATGAGGTTTGGAAATGTGAAAAGGGCTGATTACATTTGCAAACAGCATATTCCATTAATATTAATTACAAGGCGTTACATGCATGACATGACTGGGAGCTGAGCCCCCCTAAGGGTTTGATCCTAGAATCGCCCCTGGTCTGCAGCATAATGCCGTTGTTTCTGTCCAGGATGCAGTTTGCACTTTACTATTGTACTCTTGTCCTTTATTGCAATAAAAATAAAAGCAATGTCTATATCCTAGCTGTAGACTGCACCACTATTTTCTTCCTGCGGCACACAAACTGAAATCAGCTGATTATAGCACAAGTGGAAACAATAAGCAGGATCAATAGGTAGGCTACTGACCTACTGGGAACCGGTTCTTTCCAAGATACGGTTCTCAGTTCCCATCCCAATTAATTACCAAGTAATTTTAACACTAAAACTGCAAAATTAAGAAAGTTGGGCATGCTGAGAAAATTGCAAGGAAGTTTCAAGGGAGATGATTTTGTGCTGTTCCCTCTTTTTACCTTTCTGTCTGTGGATCTGATTTGTGGCCCGATTAACCTGCTTTTTATGTAGTATTGATTGTTGTTTCTGTGTTCTTATTTTCTCTATTTACATAAGTGAATAGAAAGTACATAAAGCCTACGGTCTATATTTTAGTAACACATGTTACTTTTGAATGTTAGGTATATTAAACAAAATCAAATGCAATTGAATTTTGATAGCGCACTGTACAGAAATGATCCCGAACCAATTAGGTGCTAGAAGGTGGGTAAATATTGTTTTTAAACGCTGTTTATTATAATGTACAAACAGATTTTATACAAAATGGCAAGTTTGCTAGTTGCTAACAGTCCTTGTCT